>NC_064644.1:404644669-405987169 GCF_023864345.2 Schistocerca serialis cubense
CCCTTTCTTTCTGTTCTCTTTGTTGCTCTTGCTCATGAGCATCTGAGCCAGTTTCTCGTCTCTTTGTTTTTCCCTCTGTTCTGACATTCTTTCTTTTTCCCTTTCTTTCTGTTCTCTTTGTTGCTCTTGCTCATGGAGCATCTGAGCCAGTTTCTGATCTCTTTCCCTATCTCTATCTTCTAACCTGCGCAGAAATTCTGCAAATGGGTCTGCAATCGGTGAGCATACTGGTGCCCCGCTTAATCTAGCACTCGATTGGCCCCCCTGCCCAGGCAGTGGAGTTGTTACTCTATTCCCAATCTGCTGTGGAGCGTCATTCACCATCCACAGATCCTCACCACCCGCTCCGGAAATTATGTTATCCGAGGCGGTGGCTTGGGATTCGTTTACGTATTGCAAATGATCCTCACTTTCCATATTAACAGAATTTTGTTCTTCTGGTACGGATGCTTTAGGTTGTCCTATCTTACCCATACTAAATTCACTTTAAGCCACTGACGAATCTTTAACACTGATACACACATGATTAATTATCCCCTCCAAAAATAAACACATAAATACACAAAACGAATAATTATCCCTCCAAAAATAAACACATAAATACACAAAACACCGAAGGTATCTCATGCGCACATGGGTTCGATATTCCGCACAGAGCTACACAGGATGCTTGCACAATAGGCCTTACCTTACTTATTTTTCTTTCTTGCAATCCTTTTTCTTTTCTACACTTTTTCCTCTCCAGATCTCCTCAGGGTGTGGTTTTGTTGTTGTACATGTAAAAGAATTCATACAAGCATTAATATTTTACAACAATTAGACACATACATAATTACATTCATTACAATGAAATCATATTAATCGGGCCCCAAAGTTGCGGCGCCAATCTCGCGTCCGTCGGCCGTCGTAATTTAATATATATATTATTATTGTTATTATTATTTTTTGATTGTTGCCGACTTACGTGGTGGGCCTTAATAAAAATGATATTTAAATTGAACAATGTAATAAACTTTTCATATTAATTTTCTTGGCTAGTCAGTTCACTTTAAAGCAAGAAATCTTTAGTTATTAATTAAAATTGCGGCCCACACACGCGCGAGAGTATTTTTCTTACCTCCGTTAACCACTGTATTGTAGTCAAAGTCCTGGCTCTGGGTCTCGGCTATGGTACTGAAAATAAGAATCTTAAAGCTAAGTATTTCTGCAACTTCGTGCGGCTGTGGAGAAAAATTAATATTATGCTAATAGCGGGCGAGTTTTCCGCTTCCGCTAATTTTTCATAAGTTAATATCGCCACGTAATGGCGTCGTCGGCTGCATCGGCCGCTGCGATTGATGAACTGTAAATTACTTGAATGCAGGTTAATCCAAGGAAGGCGGACATGAAATCGGGATCACCTCTTACAAATTAAAAGTGCACAATAATATTAAATCGGTATATTATATGCTTAACTCATACAAATATGCTTACATTTGCCAGCACTCGAAGGATGTCCGTCGATATACAATAAAGACAAGAGAAGAAGTAAGGTCGACTAAAAAATTAACAAAAGAGTGTAACTTGTCTCTTTAGATCATTCTGTCATAAATTATTTCTTTGCAATCAAAACCTACACAGAGAAATTATTATTTTACGGCCACCTGATAAAAATTTGGCACTGGGGACGCTATACTGTGCCACAGTGCACCGTCTGTGCCTGTGTTCACAGCGATTGTGGATGCTGGACTACCCGGCAAACACTACACCGTTTCATAGGTGTCCTGACGCGATCGTTGGCGTGGTTTTCCGTTGACCGGAATGCCACATTCCATGTAGAACACAATCGTACCGACACCAGTTGACAATTTGTATGATTATATCGTGAATTAGACACTGGACAGGGAAATTTTTTGGTGGTAGGTTCTATGGGACCAAACTACTCAGGTCATCGGTCCCTATGCTTACACACTACATAATCTAACTTAAACTAATTTATGCTAAGGACAACACACACTCACACACACACCCATGCCCGAGGCAGGACTCGAACCTCCGACGGGGGGAGCCGCGCGAAGCGTGACAAGGCGCCTAAGACCACACGGCTACCCCGCACGGCAGGACGGGGAAATAGCAATTTTTTTGTTTAATGTGGATGCATATTTAATGTGTATAGATTTAAGTGTCAGGAAGTCGTTTCTGAAAGTATTTGTATGGAGTGTAGCCATGTATGGAAGTGAAACATGGACAATAAATAGTTTGGACAAGAAGAGAATAGAAGCTTTCGAAATGTGGTGCTACAGAAGAATGCTGAAGATTAGATGGGTAGATCACATAACTAATGAGGAGGTATTGAATAGAATTGAGGAGAAGAGGAGTTTGTGGCACAACTTGACGAGAAGAAGGGACCGGTTGGTAGGACATATTCTTAGGCATCAAGGGATCACAAATTTAGCATTGGGGGGCATCGTGGAGGGTAAAAATCGTAGAGGGAGACCAAGAGATGAATACACTAAGCAGATTCAGAAGGATGTAGGTTGCAGTAGGTACTGGGAGATGAAGAAACTTGCACAGCATAGGGTAGCATGGAGAGCTGCATCAAACCAGTCTCAGGACTGAAGACCACAACAACAACAACAATGTGGATGCCGGTGTGCTTTTCATATTATTATGCATCTTCTTATAGGGTTGGTATTGCATGTATGTATGTTAACTGGGGACCTAGAAACGACGGAGAGGCTTCGTCCCCGCCGCCGCCGCAGTGGTCCACAACCCCACGACGACTACCGCAGTCCACTTCACCCCACCGCCACCTCACACCGAACCCAGGGTTATTGTGTAGTTCGGCCCCCGGTGGACCCCCCCCCAGCGAACGTCTCACACCAGACGAGTGTAACCCCTATATTTGCATGGTAGAGTAATGGTGGTGTACGCGTACGTGGAAAACTTGTTTGCGCAGCAATCGCCTACATAGTGTAGCCGAGGCGAAATAAGGGGAACCAGCCCGCATTCGCCGAGGCAGATGGAAAACCTCCTAAAAACCATCCACAGACTGGCCGGTTCACCGGACCTCGACACAAATCCGCCGAGCGGATTCATGCCTCGGACCAGGCGCTCCTTCCCGCCTGGAAAGCCGTGCGTTAGACCGCACGGCCAACCGGGCGGGCTAGGGTTGGTATTACTTAACATTTCCACGAAGAAAAAAAAAAATAAAATCAACCAGCTTTTCATTCGACGATGCATCGCTTCATGTCTGTGCCATTTTATTAATCTGCCTTTGAAACAGAACTAGCAAACGTACCGCTTCCAGTAATGGCTACAGCTCTGCCCTGGGTGATAATATACATTATAGGATGCTATCAAAAAATTTCCATTCGTAAGTCATACGGTCTAGAATCGGTACGCCAACAGGCAAACTCGCCGTAAGCATTGATGCAATCATCTCACCGACGCTTGAGGTTGAAGATCTCCATTTGGTAAAAAACAGTGTTCTGCTGTGTGAAGAAGATTAGCTTGCATTTATCGCGAATCTCTTGCCCAACGTAAAGTCCCGAGCGAATGGAAAAAAGCGCATGTGACGCCTGTATATAAGAAGGGCAGAAGGACGGATCCTCAAAATTACAGACCAATATCCTTAACATCGGTTTGTTGCAGGATTCTCGAACATATTCTCAGTTCGAATATAATGAATTTCCTTGAGAAAGAGAAGTTGTTGTCCATACATCAGCACGGCTTTGGAAAGTATCGCTCCTGCGAAACGCAACTCGCCCTTTTTTCACATGATATCTTGCGAACCATGGATGAAGGGTATCAGACGTATGCCACATTCCTTGACTTCCGGAAAGCGTTTAACTCGGTGCCCCACTGCAGACTCCTAACTAAGGTACGAGCATATGGGATTGGTTCTCAAATATGTAAGTGGCTCGAAGACTTCTTAAGTAATAGAACCCAGCACGTTGTCCTGGATGGTTAGTGTTCATCGGAGGTGAAGGTATCATCTGGAGTGCCCCAGGGAAGTGTGGTAGGTCGGCTGTTGTTTTCTATCCACATAAATGATCTTTTGGATAGGGTGGATAGCAATGTGCGGCTCTTTGCTGATGATGCTGTGGTGTACGGGAAGGTGTCGTCGTTGAGTGACTGTAGGAGGATACAAGATGACTTGGACAGGATTTGTGATTGGTGTAAAGAATGGCCGCCAACTCTAAATATAGATAAATGTAAATTAATGCAGATGAATAGGAAAAAGAATCCCGTAATGTTTGAATACTCCATTAGTAGTGTAACGCTTGACACAGTCACGTCGATTAAATATTTGGGCGTAACACTGCAGAGCGATGTGAAGTGGGACAAGCATGTAATGGCAGTTGTGGGGAAGGCGGATAGTCGTCTTCGGTTCATTGGTAGAATTTTGGGAAGATATGGTTCATCTGTGAAGGAGACCGCTTAGAAAACAGTAATACGACATATTCTTGAGTACTGCTCGAGCGTTTGGGACCCCTATCAGGTCGGATTGAGAGAGGACATAGCAGCAATCCAGAGGCGGACTGCTAGATTTATTACTGGTAGGTTTGATCATCACGCGAGTGTTACGGAAATGCTTCAGGAACTCGGTTGGGAGTCTCTGGAGGAAATGAGGCATTCTTTTCGTGAATCGCTACTGAGGAAATTTAGAGAACCACCATTTGAGGCTGACTGCAGTACAGTTTTACTGCCACCAACTTATATTTCGCAGAAAGACCACAAAGATAAGAGAGATTAGGGCTCATACAGAGGCATATAGGCAGTCATTTTTCCCTCGTTCTGTTTGGGAGTGGAACAGGGAGAGGAGATGCTAGTTGTGGTACGAGGTACCCTCCGCTACGCACCGTATGGTGAATTGCGGAGTATGTATGTAGATGTAGAAGTCTGTAACTGCCTGCTGCATATCGTCGTCCGCAAGGAATCGTCGACTATTAAAGACCTTTCTTTTAAGGGATCGAAAGCTTGACAACTGCATGGGAAGAGATCAGGACTAAAGGGCTGGTGCTCGAGTGCCTCCAACTTTTATTTTAAAACATTTCAGACAAGAGGACGTGCGTTATCACGAGGTAGCAGCAGCCCAGGCATCCCTTCGACTGATATGCTGCTCCATACACATTCTGCATTCTCCGATGGCAGTCTACCGGCGAATGTGCTTCGGCAGCAAAGAGAAAAAATAACGCCACGGTGATCATGTTTGGACGCATTGGGCATGACTTTGACATATTTCGAGTTCCCACACTTATTGCACGCCAGTCGGGATGACACGAATGCCACACTAATCCCTTGTCTACACATCGAAGCTTATATACACGCATCAGAGCCGCGCTACGATGCGTATACGCTGTGGCAACGGTCTCAAGCGTAAACTTTTTGATCGCCACTCATACCGCGAAAAAAGGAAATGTGTAAAATTTCGCCACTTCTGTATAATAGTCAACAGGAAACTGTCAGTAGTACAAAAACTGGTACTGTATCCTACATATTGGAAATATTTCAGATAAAATCACAAAAAAGTCAAAGCACCGTAAGTGTAGAGCTCCATTTTATAATACCAACAGCATATCAAAATTTTTATTCAATAGCAGAGACACGCTGCAGCCCTTGACACAAAGCGACGTGTGTAGAATCACAAGCAAGTACTGTTGAAAAGTATATATTGGTCATTCAGGCAGAACTGTGGAAGTTAGGTTATCTGAGCATGAGAGAAACTGGAAATTAAGAAAGAATGAAATATTCAAATTTCATCTTTTAGCAGAAAACCGCTCATATGATATAGAGTTTATAGTTTTGCATTTTGCGAAGAAAATGTACAAAGGAAATTAGAAAGATGACCCTACTGGAAATACTGGAAATCAAACGACCAAACTCAGTTTCCATTTTCTCCTCTAATAAATTAAGTTTTATTTATAAATACTAGACTGAAATGGTGGTTGATTCTAATTTATTTTCTTCATGGGCTGTTAAAAGTATTACCACATAAAAACTATTTCCTTTTTTACTTTATGTAGGTATTTCTGAATGACAAAAAATGTAATACCGTCCTATGTTAACATTCCACATGTAATCATTTTTGTTATCTTCTGTGTAAATACCTGTGTAAGCCGCATTCATTTCATCTCTGTTTGTGACATTCACCCGAAGATGGCCTAAGAAGCCACAACCCGGTTCGGTACGAAATAAATGTAATCTTCCAGAAGTGTATTCTATTTAATATTTCTCCGTAATTATTATGTGTGTTGCCTGTTCTGTCGAACATGTCAGACAGAACAGGTGTTCAAATGTGTGTCAATCTCCGAGGGACCAAACTGCTGAGGTCATCGGTCCCTAGGCTTACACACTACTTAAACAAATTTATGCTAAGAACAACACACACACGCGCATGCCCGAGGGAGGACTCGAACTTCCGGCGGGACGGGCCGCGCAGTCCGTGACAAACACGCCTCAAACTGTTCCGCCACTCAGCGTGGCTCACACAGAACTGATATCATTTTTGATACAACGGCTGTACATATAAACATGATTTTAACAGAAATACATATCTAATCCGTAACGACAAGTGAAAATTTGTTTCGGACCGACACCCGAACTCAGATTTCCCGCACTGAATTTATCATTACCTTCAAGGCGCATATATCCAAACATATTATAAAACCGGGTGCATGTATGAGTGTGGTTGTATGTTCCACATCTCCTCCTAAGCCACAGCACTCATTTCAACTAAACTTCTTACAAACTCCCCTTGCTGTCGGTCAACGTCCGCTGTGGAGGTAAAATCGACCTGCCTATCACAGTCCAGGAGATACGACGTTATAAACTATGAGCTACGAGAAAAACCGACACATCAAGCATGGCGTTAAAATTTATGACTTCTTTGCTACTAACTCTATTCATCGAAGATCTTGGACATGTGATTAGAAATATTCTTTATAATCGAAATAGCCGACCGTTGTGGTCAAGCGGTTCTAGGCGCTTCAGTCGGGAACTGCGATGCTGCAACGGTCGCAGGTTCGAATCCTGCCTAGGGCATGGATGTGTGTGATGTCTTTAGTCTAGTTAGGTTTAGGTAGTTCTAAGTCTTGGGGACTAATGACCTCAGACGTTAACTCACATAGTGCTCAGAGCCATTTGAAGCATTTTTTTATAATCGAAATATGAGTTTAATAAACATCACAAAGAAACTCTGTTCCTTAATTTGGGTGCTCTACTTACACATTTCTAAATTACTCATATTTCATGGTAGGACTGTTTCATACTGTCAAAGGTTTTTTCAAGAATACATACAAAGTATTTTTTTTCCATATTACGCTACAAACACAGTCAATTTATTGTTTTAGTTCGTAATAGAAAATTGGCAAAATCAATATCGTGGCAACTCTGGTCTTCTCAGGTAATATTATTATATGTGTGGCGTCTGTTCTCTCAGACATGTCCGCCAGAACAGACACCACACATATAGTTTCCCTGAATTGTGAGGAACCTCAATAATATATTTAATTAACACGCTGTTGATACACTACTGGCCATTAAAACTGCTACACCAAGAACAAACGCAGATGACAAACGGGTATTCATTGGACAGATATATTATACTAGAGCCGGCCGCGATGGTCTTGCGGTTCTAGGCGCTCAGTCCGGAACCGCGCGACTGCTACGGTCGCAGGTTCGAATCCTGCCTCGGGCATGAATGTGTGTGATGTCCTTAGGTTAGTTAGGTTTAAGTAGTTCTAAGTTATAGGGGACTAATGCCCACAGATGTTTAGTCCCATAGTGCTCAAAGCCATTTGAACCACTTTATTATACTAGAACTGACATGTGATTACATTTACACGCTATTTGGATGCATAGATCCTAATACATCAGTACCCAGAACAACCACCTCTGGCCGTAATAAAGGCCTTGATACGCCTGGGCATTGAGCCAAACAGAGCTTGGATTGCGTGTACACGTACAGCTGCCCATGCAGCTTGAACACGGTACCACACTTCATCAAGAGTAGTGACTGGCGTATTGTGACGAGTCAGTTGCTCGGCCATCATTGACCAGACGTTTTCAATTGGTGAGAGATCTGGAGAATGTGCTGGCCATGGCAGCAGTCGAACATTTTCTGTATCCAAAAAGGCCCGTACAGGACCTGCAACATGCGGTCGTGCATTATCCTGCTGAAATGTAGGGTTTCGCAGGGATCGAACGAAGGGTAGAGCCACGGGTCGTAACACATCTGAAATGTAACGTCCACTGTTCAAAGTGCTGTCAATGCGAGCAAGAGGTGAGCGAGACGTGTAACCAATGGCACCCCATAACATCACGCCGGGTGATACGCCAGTATGGCGATGACCGTACACGCTTCCAATGTGCGTTCACCGCGATGTCGCCAAACACGGATGCGACCATCATGATGCTGTAAACAGAAGCTGTATTCAACCGAAAAAATGACGGTTTTGCTATTCGTGCACCCAGGTTCGTTGTTGAGTACACCATCACAGGCGCTCCTGTCTTCGATGCAGCGTCAAGGGTAACTGCAGCCATGGTCTCCGAGCTGATAGTCTATGCTGCTGCAAAATTTGTCGAACTGTTGTGCAAATGGTTGTTGTCTTGCAAACGTCCCCATCTGTTGACTTAGGGCTCCAGACTTGGCTGCACGATCCGTTATAGCCATGCGGCTAAGATGCCTGTCATCTCGATTGCTAGTGATACGAGGCCGTTGGGATCCAGCACGGCGTTCCGTATTACCCTCCTGGATCCACCGATTCCATATTCTGCTAACAGTCATTGGATCTCGTCCAACGCGAGCAGCAATGTCGCGATACGATAAACCGCAGTCGCGATAGGGTACAATCCGACCTTTATCAAATTCGGAAACGTCATGGTACACATTTCTCCTCCTTACACGAGGCATCACAATAACGTTTCACCAGGCAACGTCAGTCAACTGCTGTTTGTATATGAGTAATCGGTTGGATACTTTCCTCATGTCAGCACGTTTTAGGTGTCGCCACCGGCGCCAACCTTGTGTGAACGCTCTGAAAAGCTAATCATTTGCATATCACAGCATGTTCTTCCTGTCGATTAAATTTCGCGTCTGTAGCATGTCATCTTCGTGGTGTAGCTATTTTAAAGGCCAGTAGTGTTATAATAGTTGCTGAGAAACAGATATTTGTGAGGATTCGTAGATGAATTATACGATGAAGAATTTGATTACAAGACTTTTTCACCAATTTTCCCCTTGCCTATCTCCTTGTTTTCGTCGTTATGCTGTAAATATTACAGCTTAATGATCTAGACCTGTAAGTAGGCTGTTTATGTTTTCTTATTGGCAACGTTACGTAGCGCTCTGTATGAAAATCACAGGCTGTGCTGTTTTATGTTTTCTTATTGGCAACGTTACGTAGCGCTCTGTATGAAAATCACTGGCTGTTCTGTGTGCAGTCTGTGGCTAGTTTGCATTGTTGTGTGCCATTGTAGTGTTGGGCAGCTGGGTGCGAACAGCGCGTAGCGTTGCGCAGTTGGAGGTGAGCCGCCAGCAGTAGTGGATGTGGGGAGAGAAATGGCGGAGTTTTGAAATTTGTAAGACTGGATGTCATGAACTGCTATGTATATTATGATTTTTCAACACTATTAAGGTAAATACATTGTTTGTTCTCTATTAAAATCTTTCATTTGCTAACTATGCCTATCAGTAGTTAGTGCCTTCAGTAGTTTGAATCTTTTATTTAGCTGGTAGTAGTGGCGCTTGCTGTATTGCAGTAGTTCGAGTAACGAAGATTTTTGTCAGGTAAGTGATTTGTGAAAGGTATAGGTTAATGTTAGTCAGGGCCATTCTTTTGTAGGGATTATTGAAAGTCAGATTGCGTTGCGCTAAAAATATTGTGTGTCAGTTTAAACACAGTCATGTATAATTTTTCTAAGGGGACGTTTCAGACCTTCTTCTACAATTATTCTAGATAGTGTAAGTGCCTAATGCTCATCATAGACCATTACGGTAGACAATAAAGCAGGATACGTGTGGCGTGCAGTCCACACTGCCTCAAGGCAAACACATGTTCAAGTCATAATATGAGTGAAAATACAAGAAATATATGTTACTATCTTGCCGTTCGTAAACAAATAAATTTGTGTTTTAAGAACACTGCTGTGAATGAAGACTTCCATTTTGTTGTACTGACTTGTCTGCGAATAACTGAGAGCGAATTTCTCCCAACAGTCCTAGGCGGGAGCCGATGAAATATAGTAAGGGTACGGCGTCTTCCCTGGGGAGAGAGGTTTCGCTTCTGGGACCCAGCGGTCTCTTTATTTGATGATCAAAGGCGACAGGCGACCGGCCGTGACACCCTGACCGATAGCTTCCAGAGAGGCCTTGCGTCCTTCCTTTGTCTGCGTCTGTGTGTATCTTATTTTCCGTGCCGTCCACGTTCGTCTCTTGCTGTTTTGTGAGGAAAAAGGCAGCTCGCTGGTCGCCGAAACGATGAATGGTTCGTGCTATATGGTTCCGTCATCAAGAGCTCTTTTCGAAATTATTGATTGCCCCTACCACTTCCTGTATCTTATGCTATCTTAGTTACGTAATTACCAATATACCGGGTGATGAAAAAGTCAGTATAAATTTGAAAACTGAATAAATAACGAAATAATGTAGATAGAGAGGTACAAATTGACACACATGCTTGGAATGACATGGGGTTTTATTAGAACGAAAAAAATACAAATGTTCAAAAAATGTCCGACAGATGGCGGTTCATCTGATCAGAAGAGCAATAATTTGCATAACAAAGTAAGACAAAGTAAAGATGATGTTCTTTACAGGAAATGTTCATTGCGTCCACCATCATTCGTCAACAATAACTTTAGTCGAGGAATAATGTTGTGAACAGCACTGTAAAGCATGTCCGGAGTTCTGGTGAGGCATTGGCGTCGGATGTCCTTCAGCATCCCTAGAGATGTCGGTCGATCACAATACACTTGCGACTTCAGGTAACCCCAAAGCCATTAATCGCACGGACTGAGGTCTGGGGACCTGGGAGGCCAAGCATGACGAAAGTGGCGGCTGAGCACACGATCATCACCAAACGAAGCGCGCAAGAGATCTTTCGCACGTCTAGCAATATGGGGTGGAGCGCCATCCTGCATAAACATCGTACGTTTCAACAGGTGGTTATCAGCCAGGCTGGGGATGATGCGATTCTGTAACATATCGGCGTACCTCTCACCCGTCACGGTAGTAGTTTTGCTGTCCAGCACCATCTGTCGGACATTTTGTGAACTTTCTATTTTTTTTTGTTCTAGTAAAACCCCATGTCATTTCATGCATGTGTGTCAATTTTTACTTCTCTACCTACATTATTCCCTGGTTTATTAAGTTTTCAAATTTATACTGACTTTTTGATCAGCCTTTATTTCACTTTAGCTGCCTGCAGTCGTTTTGCAACTAAATATTTTTATTGACAATATACAGTTCCAAGTACCCTATTTCCTTTACACACAACTGATCAATAGTTACATCCCATTTCAAATATCATGTCACAGTTGCTGTTTTCAGAATTAGTTTAAGAATTTCAAGAAGAAGAAGGTAGTTTTATTCAAATTAGGTAGTGTGTCTTCGCCTCTGTATACAGGGTGGTCCACTGATCGTGACCGCCGGCCGGTGTGGCCGATCGGTTCTAGCCGCTTCAGTCTGGAACCGCGAGACAGTTACGGTCGCAGGTTCGAATCCTGCCTCGGGCATGGGTGTGTGTAATGTCCTTAGGTTAGTTAGGTTTAAGTAGTTCTAAGTTCTCGGGGACTGATGGCCTCAGAGCCATTTCAACCATTTGATCGTGACCGGGCCAAATATCTCACGAAATAAGCATCAAACGAGAAAACTACAAAGAACGAAACTCGTCTAGCTTGAAGGGGGAAACCAGATGGCGCTATAGTTGGCCCGCTAGATGGCGCTGCCATAGGTCAAACGGATATCAACTGCGTTTTTTTGTTTTTTTTTATTTAAATAGTAACCCCCATTTTTTATTACATATTCGTGTAGCACGTAAAGAAATAGGAATGTTTTAGTTGGACAACAATTTTCGCTTTGTGATAGATGGCGCTGTAATAGTCACAAACGTATAAGTACGTGGTATCACGTAACGTTCCGCCAGTGCGGACGGTATTTGCTTCGTGATACATTACCCGTGTTAAAATGGACTGTTTACCAATTGCAGAAAAGGTCGATATCGTGTTGATGTATGGCTTTTGTGAACAAAATGCCCAACGGGCGTGTGCTATGTATGCTGCTCGGTATCCTGGACGACATCATCCAAGTGTCCGCACCGTTCACCGGATAGTTACGTTATTTAAGGAAACAGGAAGTGTTCAGCCATATGTGAAACGTCAACCACGACTTGCAACAAATGATGATGCCCAAGTCGGTGTTTTAGTTGCTGCAGCGGCTAATCCGCACATCAGTAGTAGACAAATTGCGCGAGAATCGGGAATCTCAAAAACGTCGGTGTTGAGGATGCTACATCAACATCGATTGCACCCGTACCATATTTCTGTGCACCAGGAATTGCATGGCGACGACTTGGAACGTCGTGTACAGTTCTGCCACTGGGTACAAGAGAAATTACGTGACGATGACACATTTTTTGCCCGTGTTCTATTTTGTGACGAAGCGTCATTCACCAACAGCGGTAACGTAAACCGGTATAATGTGCGCTATTGGGCAACAGAAAATCCACGATGGCTGCGACAAGTGGAACATCAGCGATCTTGGAGGGTTAATGTATGGTGCGGCATTATAGGAGGAAGAATAATTGGCTCCCACTTTATCGACGGCAATCTAAATGGTGCAATGAATGCTGATTTCCTACGTGATGTTCAACTGATGTTGCTACGAGATCTTTCACTGCATGACAGAATGGCGATGTACTTCCAATATGATGGATGTCCGGCACATAGCTCGCGTGCGGTTGAAGCGGTATTGAATAGCATATTTCATGACAGGTGGATTGGTCGTTGAAGCACCATACCATGGCCCGCACATTCACCGGATCTGGCGTCCCCGGATTTCTTTCTGTGGGGAAAGTTGAAGGATATTTGCTATTGTGATCCACCGACAACGCCTGACAACATGTGTCAGCGCACTGTCAATGAATGTGCGAACATTACGAAAGGCGAACTACTCACTGTTGGGAGGAATGTCGTTACACGTATTACCAAATACATTGAGATTGACGGACATCATTTTGAGCATTTACTGCATTAATGTGGTATTTACAGGTAATCACGCTATAACAGCATGCGTTCTCAGAAATGATAAGTTCACAGAGATACATGCATCACATTGGAACAACTGAAATAAAATTTTCAAACGTACCTACATTCTGTATTTTAATTTAAAAAACCTACCTGTTACCAACTGTTCTTCTAAAATTGTGAACCATATTTTTGTGACTATTACAGCGCCATCTATCACAAAGCGAAAAAAATGGTCCAACTAAAACATTCATATTTCTTTACGTACTACACGAATATGGGGGTTCCTATTTTAAAAAATGCAGTTGATATCCGTTTGACCTATGGCAGCGCCATCTAGCGGGCTAACCATAGCGCCATCTGGTTTCCCCCTTGAAGCTAGACGAGTTTCGTTATTTGTAGTTTTTTCGTTTGACGCTTATTTCGTGAGATATTTGGCCCGGTCACGATCAATGGACCACCCTGTATATCCTGTAATTGTGCTTCATTCATATATCGGTTCTCTCTGGGCAGCAGGTTCGAATCCTGCCTCGGGCATGGATGTGTGTGATGTCCTTAGGTTAGTTAGGTTTAAGTAGTTCTAAGTTCTAGGGGATTGATGACCTCAGCAGTTAAGTCCCATAGTGCTCACAGCCATTTGAACCATTCTCTGGGCAAATAGTTGTGCTTTCAGGTTTTCATATGTTTCCAGCCATTGCAAATATTTCACCTCTACTGTACTGGGACTAGGATGCATAAACGCACTGCACGAACAGTGGATAAGAGCCTTGACTATATGTTTAACATAATCTCTAGTGCGCTTGGTCACCAGTCGGTTGTACAGCGCTAGGGCATTCTTACTAGTGGTGCAGTAGCGAGCAGTTGACTTTTACAGAAGGATAGCTCATATTTGCGAATCAGGGAGAAATTATCTGTAATACGTTATTATAGACATGAAAATTTGTTCGTAAAGATATTTTCTTGACTGTGTGGATGGAGAAGATTCTCGGGCAAATATTTCGAGGCAAGAATGAAATGTTTGTCAGAACTATTAATTGAAGGAGATCCTTGTCCCCTTGATAACTAATAGTATTCATGATTAATGTTAATTCGATCTCTTTGCTCTGATTACATCATAAATAATGCAATTGTTTTAACACTGCAATTTTTCAAATTAGTGAATCTCTTTAATGTTACAGTCTTCTTAAGTTGCACAGTCTCTTTTTGGCAATAATCAGAGTTTAATTAATCAGGAACGCTTTTATTTTAAGTAAAGCCCTCTTTCATTATTCTTAGTAAAGTTTCAAATAATGTTTAGTGTGTGCTTTGCACATTACGCCACACGCAGCCACAGATTGTCTGACAAGCAAAGAAAAATTTGATTGTGAGTAGATTATTTTCTTTAGTTGCTGCATTTGTTGATTTGAATTTGCTTTCGAGAACGTCAGCGCACAAGACACTGAGAAAGAGGTAACTTACCTTTGTTTCAGGGCAGATCTCACTTTGCATTCTTGCCATCAATCAGTGTGTGTGTTGTGCAAAGCAAGCAGATTAATTTACAGCGAACAGAGAATGTACTCTTAAATAGTTTTCTTCCGAGATCAGCTGTATTTTATTTTGTGGATATTTCAAGTCAGACATTGCGCTTCGTGCTACGTAACTTCCATAACGGACTTCAATATTGAGTTTCAGTACAACACTTTTCAGTAAGCATACAATTTGTTTCTTTTGGGATTTAATTAGATTCAGTTTCATTATTTCAAAGGCAGCGTTTCGCGATGCTGTTCACAAGCGCAATTCAAGGGCAGACAACAGTCAGTATTGTTCAGCAGCTGCAAAAGTCCCACGAGGAGAAAGTTTTGTAAAAAGACATTCAGTATTTCATAAATTGATAAATTAGATAAAAAGCTTACAGTATCTTCCGATTTCTTTCAGCCATAAGAAACAGTTTACCTGCTATAAACCTGAGTCATGAAGGAAGGTATGTTGCAGTTGAAGGTACAATTGGCGACGATTTCCATGAGGCCTGGAACCAAAGTATCTGCTAGACACACTGGACCTACACCTGTAGTTATGGCCTGGGGTGCGATTTCATACGATAGCAGGAGCACTCTCGTGGTTATCATACGCATTATGACTGCAAATTTGTTTATCAGTCTGGTAACTTAACCTCTTGCGCTGCGCTGCCATACAAGAATAGCGTTCCAGAGGGTGCTTTCCAATAGGATAACGCTCACCCAAACATCGCTGTTGCAACCCAACATTCTCTACAGAGTGTTGACACGTTGCCTTGGCCTGCTCGATCACCGGATCAGTCTCTAATGGAGCACGGATGGGATAGCATTAGAATGCAACTCCAGTGACAACCACATATAGTATTGACTAACCAAGTGCGACAGACATAGAACTCCAGCTCACAAGCTGACATCCGACAATGTGTGCACGTTTGAATGGTTTCATTAGATAGCCTGCCTGTTACACGGTTATTGATGTACACTACTGGCCATTAAAATTGCTACACCAAGAAGAAATGCAGATGATAAACGGGTATTCATTGGACAAATATATTATTCTATAACTGACATGTGATTACAAAAAAATGGTTCAAATGGCTTTGAGCACTATGGGACTTAACTTCTGAGGTCATCAGTCCCCTAGAACTTAGAACTACTTAAACCTAACTAACAAAAGGACATCAAACACATCCATGCCCGCGGCAGCATTCGAACCTGAGACCGTAGCGGTCGCGCGGTTCCAGAATGTAGCGCCTAGAACCGCTCGGCCACCCCGGCCGGCATGTGATTACATTTTCATGCAATTTGCGTGCATAGATCCTGAGAAATCAGTACCCAGAACAACCACCTCTGGCCATAATAACGGCCTTGATACGACTGGGCATTGAGTCAAACAGAGCTTGGATGGCGTGTACAGGTACAGCTGCCCCTGCAGCTTCAACACGATATCACAGTTCATCAAGAGTAGTTACTGGCGTATTGTGACGAGCCAGTTGCTCGGCCACCATTGCCCAGACGTTTTCAATTGGTGAGAGATCTGGAGAATGTGCTGGTCAGGGCAGCAGTCGAACATTTTCTGTATCCAGGAAGGCCCGTACAGGACCTGCAACATGCGGTTGTGCATTATCCTGAGAAAATGTAGGCATTCGCAGGGATCGAATGAAGGGTAGAGTAACGGGTCGTAACACATCTGAAATGTACTGTTTAAAGTGCCGTCAATGCGAACAAGAGGTGACCGAGACGTGTAACCAATGGCACTCTGTACCACCACGCCGGGTGATACGCCAGTATGGCGATGACGAATACACGCTTTCTATGTGCGTTCACCGTGATGTCGCCAAACATGGATACGACCATCATGATGCTGCAGACAGAACCTGGATCCATCCGAAAAAATGACGTTTTGCCATTCGTGCACCCAGGTTCGTCGTTGAGTACACCATCGCAGGCGCTCCTGTCTGTGATGCAGCGTCAAGCGTAACCGCAGCCGTGGTATCTGAGCTGATAGTCTAAGCTGCTTCAAACTCCCTCGAACTGTTCGTGCAGATGGCTGTTGTCTTGCAAAAGGCCCCATCTGTTCACTCAGGGATCGAGACGTGGCTGCTAGATCTGTTACAGCCATGCGGATAAGATGCCTGCCATCTCGACTGCTAGTGATACGAGGCCGTTGGGATCCAGCATGGTGTTCCGTATTGCCCTCCTGAACCCACCGATTCCATACTCTGCTAACAGTCATTCGATCTCGACCAACACGAGCAGCAATGTCGCGATACGATAAACTGCAATCGCGATGGCTGCAATCCGACCATTATCAAAGTCGGAAACGTGATGGTACGCATTTCTCCTCCTTACGCGAGGCATCACTACAACGTTTCACCAGGCAACGCCGGTCAACTGCTGTTTGTGTGTGAGAAATCGGTTGGAAACTTGTAACCTCCTCACAAAATAGTATAAATAATAATAATAATAATATGAATATAATTCTAATTTTAGTGCAACCCCAGAACAAAATCGGTTCCCATTTATAATCTCCGTACAGAAATGCATTCCCATTTAATGTACCCACAAAATTCTTTTCTCATTTAATGTAAGCTCGAAACACAAAAATTCTTAAACCTCATAAAAAAAATTCAGTAACCTGGTAAATTTTGGACGACAGCAGTGCTGTGTCACGGCCCTGTAAGATCATTCTGAATAAAAAAAGGAAAAATTCTTACCTCAATAAAGTCGCCAAATATCTGCTCTTTCAATAAATTTTTCCGACACAGCTCTGTGCAATGCTGGCCGATAGATTTGTCATTTATGAAAGGAAGCAACTGATTTTTCTTTTGCAACAATCGGAATGATCATGGATTGGAGAAATTAGTAAATTCTTTAAATTGAAATGAATGCTTGTTAAAAATTACTTTATATCACATAGATTAGTATTAGGACATTTTTTAAAAACATTTACATGGGAGTTCAGATACATTACTAGATATGCGCGAGGCTGCTTTTTACCTTATGCAATAATACTCAGGCTCCTGCATCGCTGCACCGCGATCGGCCCAGTCAACACTATACCCGACCAGAGCAGACTTCAGACCAGCCCAGACTAGCCACTAGCAACAACTTACTGCTACAGCTACACAGTTCATACTGCAGTCAACACTGCTCGCTGGTCAGAGATTCTCTTATACCTTGACTATTGCAGGCAGCACATACCTCTTACATAACCCTCCACTGGGGGGGCAAAAATTTGGCAGCGATGGTGAGTCAATTGGACTTGCCATGAGCAACAATTTTTTCTAAAATCTACTTAATTAACTAAGTTGACCGTCACAGAGTATATACACATATATATATAAGTGCAGAACATGAAATGAAATAGTGTGCACATGCACTAAGTACAGAACATATCAAGAAATGACAAAATGTATACGCAGTGGGTACAAATCATATTAACAAATGACATAAAGTGCATACACACTGTAGTACAGAACATATCAAGCAATGACAAAATGTGTCCGCAATGAGTACAAAACATATTAACAAATGACATAAAGTGCACACGCACTGTATATATTTTTTACCATTTTACAAGAACTAGTACACGCAATGAGTACAAAACATATTAACAAATGACATAAAATGCACACGCACTGTATATATTTTTACCATTTTATAAGAACTAGGATAGACAATGAGTATAAAACATGTTAACAAATGACATAAAGTGCACACGCACTGTATATATTTTTACCATTTTACAAGAACTAGGATAGGAAAGGGAAGGATTGCATCATGATTGTAGCACAGTAGGTTGCACGTAGCTGCACTGAAAGTCCATATCTTTCTACAGAAGCACAACACCACGTGAGACAATCTGAAGTTCTCTTTCCTGAAGTATTAATCAGTGTAGCCAGGACACTGAAATGTATTAATATTCAATGTTATCAATTTGGTAGTACATTAGGTACACCAAACAGTGGGCCCATAATAACATCTCCATCGCCCGAGGTGGTGGACAGCATGATGTGTCAACACCACACTCTTGCAGAATCCATACTCTTTCACCAACGTAGAATTAGCGCAAAAACCAAGTATAGTGCTCCATGATCATGAGGATGGACAGGACAAACGGATATTGCAGTAATTTCTGGTAATTAGGTCAGAAGGTGAAGGACATTAAGTCATATGCTAGTCATCGTTGAGAATTACACTAGTTTATCAACCGATTTGAGTAATTGGTGGCATTCATTGCCTAGTTACTAAATATTTCTGTACTGTGTATGGAGTATTACAGAATATTATTCATGAGTCATCTGATTACAGTGAACATTGGCACTCATTGGCCAGTTACAAACCATTTTTATGCATTATTCAAAAGTGATCATTCAAAGCAAGAGTTAATTAATGGCATGCCATTTACATAATTCATCTGGTTATAGTAATCATTGGCACTCATTGGCCAGTTACAAACCATCAGAAATAATCATTCAAAACAGGAGCTAATGAGTGTAGCATCAAGCTACTGGTATTCATATATAATAGCATGTATGTGACATAAGAAAAATTTAAAATATAAGAAACAGTGGCATTCATTGGCCAGTTACTAAACATATAGCAAGTATTAAATATCACAAAACATTTTTCATCATTCAAGTGACATACGACATGTTTAAAAATAATTATTGGCACTCATTGGCCAGTTACAAACCATTTTAATGCATAATTCAGAAGCCATCATTCAAAACAGGAGTTAATGAGTGTAGCATCAAGTTACTGGTATTCATATATAATAGCATGTATGTGACAGAAGACAAATTTAAAATATAAGAAACAGTGGCATTCATTGGCCAGTTATAAGGTATTCATATAGTTTTATAAAACATTATTCAGTATTATTCAGAAGTCATCATTCAAAATGAGAGTTAATTATTGGCATAGCATTTATAGAGTATAACAAAAATATTATTTACAGAAATTATTGGCATAGCATTTATACATTGTTACAAAACATCATTCAGTATTACTCAGAACTCATCATTCAAATGACATAGGACATATTTAAAATGTAACACACTGTAACTATTACTCAAGGTCTGTGGTTAGAAAACATCATTCAGTATTACTCAGAACTCACCATTCAAGTGACATAGGACATATTTAAAATGTAACACACTGTAACTATTACTCAAGGTCTGTGGTTAAAAAACATCATTCAGTATTACTCAATACTCTCTTAAACTGGTAGCATTATTTGGGACTGGTAATACATTTTTTTGTGCTAGCAATGCATTGCGTTGGGATCGATAATTAATTGCTAGGGCATGAAGATATTTGCTTTTAACTTATTGCTGCAAATAAGGATTAGTAACATCATTCGTCATGAGTCAGCTGTAGCAAGGTTATGAAACAAGTAGAGTATATGTGATCACATTCATGAATGACACACACAAATGAGCAAAAAAAATGCAAGTACTAGAACAGGTTTAATAACTAACTGCTTATAGCACATTAATTTCATGAATAGCTTCTCCTGGAAAAATACAAAATGAATTATTAAGCTGAAAGAAGAAATGCATATTATGCTGAAAAATAATGAACTTCGAATTAACAGGTAATGAAACTTGTACTCAATATGCATGTACTCTAGCTGCCCTTTCCAAAACATTCAGACATTATACCATGCGATATAAGACATACTGTCAAAGCGAACTGCAACAAATACTTAAATAACTACATAGCATTTCTTAACTAACAGTAAATATATAAACTTCATCATTATTCTCATCTGCAAAGGAAAACTTAAAAGTGGTGCGTTAAGTGGCCATATAAAATTCATCACTATCATCACCTGCAAAGAAAAACTTCATTATTCATATTATAATATTCTTCATATAACTATTCATCATCATTCATTATCTTCTGCAAAAAAAAAAAAAAAAAAAATAGACACTTGATTATTCATATTACCATTTACTTCATACAACTATTCATAGTATAGAGTTTCTTATTTCTAGCATATTTCATCACTAAAACTAAGATATGTAGTTCTGTCTGACAGCCTGCATCAATCGCCTCGTATTCTGAAAGAAAAATAATTAGTTAAGACTGCTATCATACGATGTGTACAGTATATTCTTCTTAATGTTTGTTAATTCTGATCCATTTACTCTTCGTGGCGAGGTATTGCATCTTCTTTCGTTCATTCCGAAGGTGAAATTCCCATTTTGTTATTGCTTTCTGAAAATAATGAATAAGGATTAATATCTTGCATTTAAATCATATACCCATTAAATAAAAACTGGTTTCTAGTGATATAATTAAGCATACAGCATAGCATGACAGAAAACGTATTATACCAAAAACATAGACAGTGTTCAGGTGCAAAAATGTTCACAGAGTGTCATAATGTAGTAGCAAAAAAAATGTAAAACAGTCACGATGATGAGATATCATAAGGCAAAATGTCAAAGTCAACTGGTGTTTGTTATATCTTAAAGATTTCTTAGTGCATACAAACAAAACAGGAAAACAATCATACATACATGAAAAATGGAAAATGTGCACGGTCTGATATATAACGACAAGAAATGGCTTTCTTTGTGTTCATCTTGTACGTCGTGTAGTTGATAGAGGTGTGAGTTGAAGACTTTAATGGAGAAAGAATTTGATAATATTAATATGTCACTAGATAGAATTGCATAATTGGTCATAAAATATATAAGTTTATCTGAAAAAATGTGCACGGTCTGATGTGTAACGACACGAAAACCGACCTTGTAACCTTACCTTGCCCGGCACTTGCCAAGAAAAAATATAATAATAATCAGTAAGTATTCATATAAATATAATTGCATAAGTGGTCATATAAAAATCAGGAAATGGCATTACAGTGTGATAAATCATAAAGCATGTTCATTCAATAAAGGGTTTAATATTGGAGACATGGTCATTGCCCTTGCTTTTTCTGGTTCTCAAAGTTCCGACGTGTACTACATTGGGGTGAGAAATACTGCGAACTCGATATGGACCTGCGTATAGAAGCTCAAATTTACTACATCTACTCTTTCCTCTGTTGGATAAATAAAGTGTGCGTACTAATATCTTCTGTCCAACGTGAAAGTCACAGCGTGTACAAACCTGTTTTTGCTGTCTTCTCCGGCGCTCTGCGGCACGTTTGATGTTGTTCAGCGCAATGTCAATTATTTCATGGTGTCGTAGTCGACGAGACGTAGGAAACGTTACTAATTCTTCAATTTTGTTAGGTGGTTCAACATTTTTCGTTATAACAGTATGAGATAGCATAGTAGATTCATTTGGTATCGAGTTCATTAGATCCTGGAATGACAGTATGTGTGTATCCCAATCAATATGTTTTTTATGGCAGTATATTCTACATAGTTTACCAATTTCTTTCATTAATCGTTCACAAGGGTTCGAAGAAGCATGATACCTGGATATATAGATCGGAGAAATGTTTCTAGCTCATAACATACGTGTCCATATAGCAGATCGAAACTGTGGTCCATTGTCGGAAATTACTTTCAATACATGCCCCACATGGAATAGAAAATGTTTTATAAATGCTTTCGAAACAGATTTAGCAGTAGCTTTGCGTAAAGGAGTGAAGGTAACAAATTTTGAAGTGAGTTCAACAGTGACAAAGATGTAGCAAAAACCTCTACTAGTTCTGGGAATCGGACCAAAAATGTCTACAGCGGCCATGGGTCTCAATTTAACAGGTACAATGGGACGTAACGGAGGAATATGAGAAGTCGTGTCTGACTTAGCTTTCTGGCAGATTTTACATGACGCTAAAACTCGTCGAATACGTTTCTCCATATTGGCAAAATAACAGTTCTGTCTCAGTATAAGAAAACATTTTCTGGCTCCGTAATCTGCGTAACTTAAATGAGTATACCAAATTAATTTGTTAACAAGCTCGTCAGGAATGCATAATAACCAATTGTTGCTGTCAGGGTGAGAGCGGCGAAATAGAATATTATTTCGTACAGTGTAATGGTTTCTAACGGTAAGCCGGCCGAAGTGGCCGTGCGGTTAAAGGCGCTGCAGTCTGGAACCGCAAGACCGCTACGGTCGCAGGTTCGAATCCTGCCTCGGGCATGAATGTTTGTGATGTCCTTAGGTTAGTTAGGTTTAACTAGTTCTAAGTTCTAGGGGACTACTGACCTCAGCAGTTGAGTCCCATAGTGCTCAGAGCCATTTGAACCATTTTTCTAACGGTAACATTATTCCTATCTTGCCAAAGGTGTTTAATTTTTTTCCACACGTTGTCTTTACTCTGCTCTTGTGCTATGTCTCGTAATGACGACGAAATGAAATTTTCAAATGCAGCTTTTTGAATGTACATGACGCTGAAATTTGCTTGGCAGAAGTTGGTTGCGATGTCTTGCTGATTGTTGCTGAGAGAACGGGATAGTGCGTCTGCTACAATATTTTGTGTGCCGGGAATGTGAACAATTGTTAAATTAAATTCCTGTAAATAAAGTTTCCATCTGCTTAATCTGTCGTGTGTAAATTTAGCGGAAAGTAAAAACTGTATAGCTCTATGATCTGTGTAAACGGTAGTGTGTCTTCCATGAAGAAAATGCCTAAATCTCGCAAATGCCCATACAACACATAATGTTTCAAGTTCTGTGACAGAATAATTGCGTTCAGCAGATGACAGAATGCGACTCGCAAAGTCGATGTTTTTAATTACTGTAGTACCATCTTCTTCAATTTCCTGAAAAATGTGTACGCCTAAAACGGTGTTAGAACTGTCGGTGGCAATGGAAAATTTCTAGTAAGATCTGGATGTGATAAAAGTGGTGCATTCAACAAAGCTTGATTCAGATTGACAAATTCAGAATGTGCTTGGCTATCCCAGGACCAAATAGTGTTTTTACCCGTCAATTGGCATAATCTAGGGGTGTCTAAAGAACAGTAATGAATAAATTTACGAAAAGTTAATTAAACCCAAAAGAGCTGCGTAGTTGTTTCTTCGTCGTAGGTACAGTAATGTCACGTTAGGCTTGAAGTTTTTCGGGGTAAGGCGTAATGCCTTCTGCTGAAATTACATTTCAAAGAAATTGTATAGAAGTTTTGCCAAAGTGCGATTTACTGAGATTAACTGTGAGTCCTTGTGCACGAAAAGTTCGTAACAGTTGTTCAAGAATCAAATTGTGTTCAGACCAGTTAGCTTCTGCAATAAGAATGTCGTCTAAATACGTTGTGATTCTATTTTTTAATTCTGTCGGAAGTATAGTATTCAATCCACGAATAAATGCTGCTGAAGAAATAATTAAACCGAACGGTAGTTTGCAAAATTGATAACAGTCACCAAAACAGAGAAAAGCCGTGTATTTTCTGCAGTTCGGATGGAGCTGAATCTGCCAAAATCCAGATTTCAAATCTAATGTGGAATAGATAGCAGTACCATGAAATTTCTGTAGAAGTTCTTCTAGTGTCTGTGGGCGATCTGTTTCATTAATAATAATGTCATTGATGTAACACGAATCAAGTACGAGACGAAGTGAACCATCCTTTTTCTTAACAATATGGAGTAGGTTTATGTACGGACTAACTGCCGGTTCAATAGTTCCTTGGTCAAGCATAGCTTGCAATTCTTTCTTAACTTGTTCAAAAATGGTTCAAATGGCTCTGAGCACTATGGGACTTAACATCTATGGTCATCAGTCCCTTAGAACTTAGAACTACTTAAACCTAACTAACCTAACGACACACAACACCCAGTCACCACGAGGCAGAGAAAATCCCCGAGGCCGCCGGGAATCGAACCCGGGAAGCCGGGCGTGGAAAGCGAGAACGCTACCGCACAACCACGTCTTAACTTGTTCTCTGTGAAATTACGGAATGGGATAATGTTTGGCTTTAAACGTGTCGTGCTGTTTAACTTGAAATTCATACATAAAACCGGACATAGTACCAGGGACGTTGTCAAAAACAGGAGCTTGCTGTAAAAGAATTTTGCGTAGTTGCGTGCGTTCGTCATCTGTATTTGCACTGCTCTGTTTAACTTTATCAGAAATCATCTGTATAACGTCATAGTTGGCTTCGTCTGGAGTATTATAGTTGTGTACGTACGTATCTGTGAACAATGTGCAATGACAGTCTATGTTACGTGATGCGGAAATGACCTCTGTACGATTAATTGTTTGTTCTTCTGCAGATAAAGAGTGCTGAAATTCTAAAGCTAGTTGTACATTTTCATCCTTTAACATTAAATAGGAGTTTTGAAAGTCAATAACTGCGTCATGTTGTACCAGAAAAATCGTACCTAAAATAACGTCTGTTGTCAATAAGGGAACAATCCAAAAATTTGAGTGAAATGTATGACCTGCAATACAAAATGATAAATGTGTCTGTAATTTTACATCTACTCCTTTACCAGATACTGCTCCTTTTACTTTGGTTTTGCCTAATGGTAACGTAGGATAGCTATTCTCTTTGTTACATTCGTTGAAAGTTTCCTCACGTATAACTGACATAGGTGATCCAGAATCGATTACTGCTGAAAATTTGGATAATCGAATCTTTACTTCAATGACATGGTGTGAAATGGTTTTTTGAATAACTGGTCTTTCCTGCAAAAGAGTGTCTCGGATGTCGGCAAAAGTAATAACATTTTCGTGAACATGATTCTGCGTGTAAAAAGTATTACTTGCGTTGCTGGAAGATGCAACCTGTATTGTATCTAGTCAAATTCTATCTGACGTGCTATTATTTTCGGGAGGATGCTGTGGCATTTCGACTATTTGTACTGTTCTGTTATTTCGTCCAAACGTATTACGTTCGGGATGATATCTACAGTCTGGTTCATTCATGATAATCTGTTGTTGCGGATGATTTTGTCACTGGTAAGACCGACTGTTATTAAACGTACGCTGAAAATTGTGCTCATTACTTTTACGTCTGTCATGATAGTCATTTCTATACGGTGCATTGCGATAGGAATTGAAATGGTGTGTTTTCTGTACATACTGTTTTCCTTGTTGCTGTGCGTTACTATTTGGTGTGGCGAAACATTAAAGCTTGGTTGACCTTGCAGACTGCATTGTTGGTTAGGTATGCTAACCGGTTGGTTTTGTTGCTGTTGTTGGGAAAAACCTCTACTGTTACCAAAATGTGGTTCCTGTTGCTGATAATTTTGACGATACTGATAATTAAAATTTTGTCTGTTATTAAAATTCTGGTGGTTGTCGTTCCTGAAGCGTCCATTACCTTTGCTATTGAAATAGCGTGGCTGATCGTAATTGCTGTATGCTTGTTGGCCTTGGTTATTATATGAAAAAATTTTGTTTATGAAGGAATAATCTGATTGCTGAACTTCCAAAAGCTGTAACAGATCTCTGAATGCCGAAATATTTTCTTTCTGCTGACCTGTTAAAAGTGATACTCTTAATGATCGTGGTAATTTAGAAATACATAATTGAATAAGTGCAGATTCACTGTATGGTTCACTTAAGTACTGGTTTTGTTGGTCCATGTGTTCAAAAAATTGCGTGACAGTGGAAAAATTTGAGTTCTCATAATTCGGTAAACTAATTAATTGATCCTTGATTCCACGCTGTGTCGTCTTCGACCAATACGCTGACAGAAAAGCATTCTGAAATTCTTCTACCGAATAGCATTGTCTCGCCATCGGTCTCATACGAGTTGCCGGTTCGCCTTCCAAAAAACTGCAAATAAATTCAAGTTTGTGTGTTACGGGACAAGTCGGTGGAAAAGCAAAGCTAAATTATTGTATCCAATCCAAGGGGTGGATCTGTGTTCTGTCATTTTTAAATACCTTAAATTTTCTCACGGATAGAAAATGCTTGTAATCAAAATTATCGTCTCTGTATGTCTGAACAGGTTCAGAATTGTATGAGAATCTATTTGTCTGTGACTGTTCGGAATCTAACTCACATATTCTCTGTAAATTACCTAAATTATACTGGCTGTGTAAGTCTGACAAATGTTCGGAGAGTGGCGTATGCTGTAATGTATTAAAGACTGAAATATTTTTCATCTCCGTCACTTTGTGCTGTGAAGATGACAATTTTCTACGTAATGTATTATTGGACGAACCTATCTCACTGATCGTCTGCTGTAAATTTTGGAATTCGGGTGTTTGATTAAACGAAACTGGTGACATATCGTCTGATTTGGTGCCATTATTACTTTCGATAACGTCGATACGACTGGCCAATTCATCATATTTTTCAGCCAGTACTTTTACCGGATCATCGTTTTTAGTATCGCAAGCATTAATTTGTTCTTGTATTTTACGTGTGGTTTTTTTTAATTTCTTAACGTCTGCTTTGATGGCATCGGGATCCTGTATTAGTTCTAATTGTTCAAGTCTGTCGGTCACTGTCTGAAAGTCTACTGTGTGTGTGTCTGTTTTTGTTTTAAGATCAGAGATTTCATCATGCAATTCGGTGTTCAACTGTTCAACTGTTTGATTTCGTCTGATACTGTAGCAATATTGTTGTGTACGTATGTTTTTGCTTTCGTAAATAATTTACGCTTATCTTCCTCGTCTCCGTGCAATAATTGTTTCCATGACTTGTTGCTTTCCTTTATTCTGTTCCTGTATAAATTTACGGTAACGCGTTTCACTGTTTTGTAGGTGGTGATTAAAACGTTCGTCAATTTGGCTGTTCTGTTGGTCAAATTTCGCGTCTACTTTCGCGTCCAGTGTGCGTGAAAGTTCTGCTGACATTAATTTAAACTCGTCGCGTAACTGTGTTGCGTTTTCAGAACATTGTTTAGCGACTGCACTAATTTCATCTCTAAGTAATTTAGTTGTGGCTGCACGTGTATTACTTAATTCTTGTGCCACAGATCTAATTTCTTCACTACTGTTCCTAGCACAAGCCTTAATTTCCTCACGTAATTGTTCTATAGTATCATGACATTGCACGGCAATGGCTGTAATCTGTTCACTAAGTTGTTTGAAATTGTTGTCTTGCTTATCATTCGACTGTTTGAGACTTTCATTCAACTGTTTGGAATTGTTATCTAGTTTTTCATTAAGCTGTTTGTAATTGTTGTCTTGTTTTTCATTGTTTTCATTAAGTTGTTGTTTGAGATTTTCATTAAGTTGTAGCAATAATGCCATAACTTGATCCATGCCAATATTTCCTACTCTATTCTCTGTGCTGTTTGATGGCGTACCTGCAATTGTCACGTTTTGTGTAACCATTTGGTCATTCTGTGATTCTCGAAAAGGTTTGCCAATCGGGTGTGCACTGTGGGTCACTGCCTCGGAATCAAATAAATCTGACTTGTTTTGACTACATTGTTCATCTTCGTGAGAAAAATTTATCTGTTCACAATTTAAATTTTGCAAACCGGGTGTGTCAAACTGGGCAGCGTTCATTGTATCGGAACGTGCCGCGTCATCAATTGTTACATTTACTGTGAACATAATTGAATTTGTTTGTTCATCATTAGGATCAAAATCAATATTAGTGATCGGCATGCACTGATTATCTGTAATTAGTGGATTATCACTATTAGACTGAGTGTCGCTAGTATTATCTGTCAAACTCTTCGATTCGGCTATTTCACTCATTGCACATCTCGATGTACTGTTCATAGTTTTTCGCGGCATTTTTCACAAATCAAAATTAAGCACAAAAATTAAACAACGACAAAGCAAAAAAAAAAAAAGGAACAAACACAATTACAACAAAGAGCAATAAATTGTCGATGATCTGTGAAAGAAAAAGTGACAAATTAGTAAATGCGTTGCGCCAGATGCAAACCATTTAAGTAAATAAGAGCAGATATATGACTACTTCTCAGAGACTCACAGAGAAATACGATCCTGGCCGGTTGTCGCCAAGTGTGACCTCCCCACAAAATAGTATAAATAATAATAATAATAATATGAATATGATTCTAATTTTAGTGCAACCCCAGAACAAAATCGGTTCCCATTTATAATCTCCGTACAGAAATGCATTCACATTTAATGTACCCACAAAATTCTTTTCTCATTTAATGTAAGCTCGAAACAGAAAAATTCTTAAACCTCATAAAAAAAAATTCAGTAACCTGGTAAATTTTGGACGACAGCAGTGCTGCGTCACGGCCCTGTAAGATCATTCTGAATAAAAAAAGGAAAAATTCTTACCTCAATAAAGTCGCCAAATATCTGCTCTTGCAATAAATTTTTCCGACACAGCTCTGTGCAATGCTGGCCGATAGATTTGTCATTTATGAAAGGAAGCAACTGATTTTTCTTTTGCAACAATCGAAATGATCATGGATTGGAGAAATTAGTAAATTCTTTAAATTGAAATGAATGCTTGTTAAAAATTACTTTATATCACAAAGATTAGTATTAGGACATTTTTTAAAACATTTACATGGGAGTTCAGATACGCGAGGCTGCTTTCTACCTTATACAATAATACTCAGGCCCCGGCATCGCTGCACGGCGACCGGCCCAGTCAACACTATACCCGACCAGAGCAGACTGCAGACCAGCCCAGACTAGCCACTAGCAACAACTTACTGCTACAGCTACACAGTTCGTACTGCAGTCAACACTGCTCTCTGGTCAGAGATTCTCTTATACCTTGCCTACTGCAGGCAGCGCATACCTCTTACAAACTTTCCTCATGTCAGCACGTTGTGGGTGTCACTACCGGCGCCAATGCCAATGCCAATGCCAATGCTCTGATAAGCTAATCATTTGCATATCACAGCATCTTTTTCCTGTCGGTTAAATTTCGCGTCTGTAGCACGTCATCTTCGTGGTGTAGCAACTTTAATGGCCAGTAGTGTAATTCCACATTTGCAATGACATGTTTTGCGCTTACATTAAATTGTGCTTTTGCAACGTTAATCTCTTAAATGTTAGCTAGACAAAAGCGTTGGCAAAGTTTCATTTCTCTACGTTAATTATTTTTTAGTGTTGCAAATTTCCCGTCATTACATTTTGTCTTTATTCGACTCATTACAGTCTTCTGACATAATTTCGGGGGTAGTTCAACGTTAAGGGAGGACGTAAACCGTGTCAGCGCAATTCATTCAAATTACAGCGAGAAGTTCTCCAATAGAACATTAGGATGCAAGCGCTTCATTAGGTGTCTGGCAGTAGTCTACAGCCTAATATTCATAAATGATTTCTACGGTCTGACCCATGGGAATAAGGATACTTTTGTTTGGTTATTCTGAGGTTTACATATGTGTACACCAATAGGCTCATAATTTGCAGATAACTGACACATGCAAACTGTCATTACAGGGAAGCCAAACACAAATTTATTTCCTAAAAATTACATCATACGAATGGCGACATATTGCTAAAACCGTGCCCAGAAGCTCCTCAGTACGTACTCAATCATTTGTTGAGAAATGGCCCGTATCGCTTCCCGGATTACGGATTTCAATTCATCACTATTGTGAAGTAGCCGCGCAAAAGTTTGTTCTTTAGATGGCCCCAAATGAAAGAATCAGTAGATGAAAGATCAGGTGATCTCCCCGCTCATGGTATATCACCGAATCGTGAGAGTAGTCGATGTGGAAAGCGGCACTTCAGAGTAGCCATTGAATTGCATGCCGTATAGGCAGCAGCACCACCTTGATGAAACTACGCCACGTTTAGACAACTGTCAAATGAAGAAATTGTTAATCACAGCAGCATATCGCTCGGAAACGATACCCATTGGCCGGCCGTGGTTTTAAAGAAAATGGTGCAAATGGCTCTGAGCACTATGGGACTTAACATCTGAGGTCATCAGACCCATAGACTTAGAACTACTTAAACCTAACTAACCTAAGGACATCACACACATCCATGACCGAGGCAGGATTCGAACCTGAGACCGTAGCAGCAGCGCGGTTCCGGACTGAAGCGCCTAGAACCGCTCGGCCGCAGTGGCCGGTCGTGGTTAAAATAAATGGCCTAGAGATTACAATGGATAGTTCAGTAGTACACCAGACAACGATCTTTGAGCTACCCTGGGCCTTTCATGAATAGCTTTCAGTCTTATGTACGAGTGATAACGGAAGTGTTTTTTATTGACAAACCCTTTCAGACGAATGTTTGCCGCACGAAACATCACAAGATTTGTCAGAAATGCATCACACTGGTCAGTTCTGTCCAATAACGTAGTGCAGAAACCGCTCTACTCACTTTAGCTTTCAGTCACTTCCAGATTTTTAAAGATGGAATTTCAATTCTTGTTTCACAGTCCTCTGCAACGGTGTGCGAGGGATTTGTAATGTTCTGGAATGGAGACGGACAGATCGCTGTAGCCTTTGTTTCCGCGTTCGAACAGTGAGTTTAGGTGCTTTATGCTTCACGTTGATTACAGAACCTGTGTCACGTCCCTGTTTTATTCACCTCCATATTATCTTCTGTGTGGAACGAATAAATGGCGGTCTTTACCACGATACAGTGCGCGTTGGAGAGCCGCAATGGTCTGCAAGCGACAGAACTCCTCCACTAGCTCAATACGAACGCGCACCACCCAACGTTTTATACTGAACTGAATGGAATGCCATATAGGTTCGATCAGATGCGGTAGAAGGCGTGAGCACATCTGTATCTTAGCGGGGTGGCTAACTGAAAATGTACTAGTTCCCGTGTGGCACAATGTATTTATCAGCTCTGTGTTTGAAACAGTGGTTAGTAGACCTCTAAACAGTAATGCCTTCAACAAAGAAAAACATTACTACTATGCTATCATCCGGTAAAAGATATACAAAAATGTTAGCTGCATTACCTTTACTTGATTACAAAACAGTACCAAGTGGTCAACGCAAGTGGCGGCCGGTTACTATGTGCTAGTGTGCTGTAGCACACTGTAAATATGGCACTAAAATTATGCCATTTCTCTTCGAATGTGAGCCAGAAATCTCTCTAAAATTACAGCATTTATCTTTGAATGCGTGCTGGTACGCAAATAAAATGGTCGAAAACATATTTTGTATCCAACTTTGATTCCATACGGAACTGTTGCGCACAGTGACTATAGGTTATAAGGAAGAAGAGGCACACAGCTAACTGTCGCGTCCCGGCGGCACAGCCTCACTGTACCAGAATGAAGTAAGTGTGAACTGCGTAGCGCAATCGGGACGTTAACGACAATGGGTTAGTTATAAATTGCTGTCAACCTTTATATCAGAGACGAGAGGGAGAGAATCTCCTTGGTTTGAAGCAAATAAGTTTCCTGAAAATAGGTTACAGAATTGCAATAGGCAGAAAAGATTGGTTAGTCTCTGTCAAGTTTATTCTCACTAATACTTATGTGAGGTGTTGGACCACAAACCCTTTAGTAAGATTGAGTCTATTTATTCGGACTTGCTACTTCAAAGCTAATTGCCGGTAAATATAAGAAACAAGTGCAAAGCAATCACTTGTTCTTGGTTAGCACTGAAATCTCTCTAAGTAATTGAGACAAAGACTGACAGCCTCTGTTCAACACTATTCCAATGAAACTCTAAAAATCCTACTTGACCTGCAGTTCCTGCGTGTCCACCAGAGTCTATCACCGTCTTCTCGTAGTCGAAGTCTTTATCAGCTGTATCAGCTGCTATGGGGCTACTCGGCCCCGCTGGCGTCTCACTGCAGAATCTCCAAACGGCCGGCACTGGCTCTGAATCTGCATCTGAATCTCTGCCTCTAGCTATTACACTGCCTGGCCTTTTATTTCGTTTCTCATGTACTTGGGTGCACACGAGTTAATTTGTTTCACACGTCCCTTTCATTGCTAAGTGATCGGATTGCACAAGAATGCCTATGGTTCCACACGACACTCTCGTTTCTAATTGGTCGGCTTGCGCAAGAATGCCTTCGGTTCCACACGACACTTTCGTTTCTAGCTGCAGACAACTTAATTTGGTTCCACACGAGTCTTTTCCGCACGTGACTGACACTCTCTCTTGCTGTATTATCGCCCTGGTGTTTGCGTCTTCCATTGCGCAAGTTTGATTCATGCTGCTTCCTCTGGGAGGAAGTCAAACACTAAGTTATTTGATCAACAAGCCATACTTGGCAGCCTCCGCCACTTATCTTGTCCCTACACCCTGGTGGACTATTTCTTAATGTCGGCTGGCTGTTTGCCTATGGAGCCTGGACTCTTATTATGGTCACAAAAGCAAGAATAAAAATTAAAATTTTCTACGGTCACAACATATCAGTCGCAATCCCATTGGTTTTGTTACTCTTGCATATCTAGATTTCGGATATAAGTAGCCATCCTCAGTACATTCGATTTACTATCCAACAATCTCGGGACAGTACTGGTCACCATATGGTCTTACTGGTATATAGGCAGAAAGCGGGGTTTGCTTCTGCCTACGTAAGACAGTATGATGACCTATACTGCAGTGAGTTTGTTGGATTGCAACTCAAATGCATTGAAAATGACTACAGCCGGAACCTAGTTATGTAAGAGTAATAAAAACTAATGGAATTGCGACTGATTGCTGTGTGCCTCCCTCTCCTTATGTTTTTTAGTTCTCTTTGCAGTAACTAGATGGCCGCCGCGCCATGATCAATTCAGAGAAGCGACGCGGCTTTCTGTTTTCTACTGCGCCTGCTCTGATGTGGCAGTATCGCTGCCGGTACTGTTGTTGCCGCCTTGCGCACAGCGCCAGATCAATATTTTCCTTTGAAAGTGAGTGTAAAATGTTGTACAAGGAACACGGCTAATTCTGTAGATGGTCTGGTAAAGAGGTCCTTTTCCAGTGGGTCTTTGGAGGAGAAAGTGAGAGTTAGAAAGGTAGGCACACCTGCTCAATATTTAAATCTAACAAGCTGAGGATGTGGGATGGTGCTCAGCGACTGCGTTCAAACTAAGTGAGTAGAAGTGCTGGATGTCCCTTTTAGCTTTCTAGAATATTTCACCTGAAAGGGTCATAGGGAAAGGTACAAGTTCTCTAAATATTTACAAGTAGAGTATGAGGGGCTTTAGCTGCCAAATTGGTACCATGGCGCTGTGTTCAGGTCTATCGACTGGCAGTTCTTCAGCTTGACGTCAATTCTCGCTGATACCATCATTTTTTTTCATTTTTTTTATTTGTCACAAAGTTAACCTATTATTTATAAAATTTAGCTGTATTTAAACAGTTCACTTTATACAGGGTGAATCACCTACAGCTTGCACTGCAAATATTTTGGAAATGGAAAGTGCTATTGGTGTGCAGTTTTCACAGAATGGATTGGTAGTCAGAGACAGTATATTTAGCCAATCAGCAGATTGTAATAATACTTGGAAAGCGTATTTTTTATGCAAACATACACTCTTTTAAATGCAATAATGCCTGAGACATTAACAAATTACAAGTAAGATAACTTAGAATGGCAGGGTATTGTTGCAGGATTCTGGTGTGAATCGTTTATGAGATATCGTGATTTGAAAAGTTTGCACACCGACACTTGTTTGTGTCATTCAACCTGCGTAGTTGCTAGATGCGATGTTGTTATGTTTTCTGACACTATGCTTCTGTGTTCCTTTAGTACACTGCGACTTGCTAGGCAGTTAATGTGTGGCAGTTCAAGCAGTAGATAGTGAGTGGACGATGGGACTTACCAATGCAGAAAAAGCCGACGCGCTCATGGTGTGTGGAGAGCGTAGGAAGCATGCAGTTCGTTCTTGTACGTGTCTGCAGCAAGATACCCCAACAGGTTCAACCAACTCGGCAGTTATTTATCAACCTCATCAACCAGTTACGTGAAAGTGATAGTGTAACACCTAGACAACTTAACAGAAGAAACAAGTAAGAACAGAAGAGGGGGAAACTAAAGTTCTTCTGGCTGTTGCAGATGATCCGCACGTTAGCTCCCATGCAATCTCATGACGAGGTGGTATGAATCAGTCCTACGCGTTCTCCATCGGCATTCCTACAGTAAAGGGGATGTTGGACGAGGATGAGCTGTCAGGATGCGCTGTATTAAAACTCGTCGGCGTTTCCCAAGTGATTTATTGTTTCCAGCTACAGTGCCCCCGTTTCTCTCAGTCTGCATCACCCCGCAATGCTGAGGACACCGCTTCGCTGTCTGCGAAATGGCTTGGCATGGAATCGTTGCCTCAGTGACTCGTGCAACGCCCTGCGGTGAGTCAGCCTTGTACGGCCGCAGAGCTGTGGCGACGTCAGGATGCGTCTGCAGTCGACTCAGCGGTCTTTGCCCCTGTTGCCTCAGGGCCACTCGCGGGAACTGCAAGCGACCCACTGCATGCTTCTTCACCATCGTGGTTAGGATCGTGGCGACAACTGTGCCCATGATCCGGTGTGTGAATCTGCGGCCCTCGCCTCGGGATGCTCCCAGCGTGTGTTGGGAGCCAACAATACTGCCCGCAGTTGTGAGCTGTGGCGTAGCCCGCCGCTGGCTGGCTGCGGACCCCATGTTGGCCTCAGAGGTTCGAACCAGCAACCTGCCGTGGACTGGAACGCTGGTACCCCATTTGCTGCTGCGTGTAGGCGGAGGTGTGACACGCTCCGCCGTCCAGGAGAGCTGTCACACTTGAATGCCTGGTTAGTGAGCCGGTGCCCATTTATACACGGCTGTGCACCTCTGTTTTGCTAATGCGCCACTCCGAGTCAACACTTGGTTGGACCAGTGGGCCCCTTCTGCCTGTATCTTGCGCCATGCAAATTGCTGCGTTTATTCTATTCAGCGGCTCTATGGCCCTGTGGCCTCCATTCTGCTTCGCAACCGCTGGTAGTGTAACCTTCTGTCAACAGGCCCGCACCTGGCTGTAACTTGTGTGGTCCAAAATATTGCACCAGAGCTAACCTTTTCCCATTTTAAACGGTGGTGCCGCTACACAATCATATCTCTCTCCATCAAGATCCGTATAGAAACGATTATGAGAACAGTGTTAACATCTGTACAGGGGCACTAAGACAGGGTGCTTCAAATGTATCATGTATATTGTTTAGTGATAGCCAGGTTAACTGCCGAAACATGCACTATTGGTCAGAGGAAAATACTGGTTGGCTTCACCAGGTGGAACGTCAATGTCCATGGAATGTAAACGTCTGGAGTGCACAAGTACTGCAGCTTCCAAGGAGACTACATACGATATCGCAGAGACTTTGTTATTCCGAATTACTATGCAAGTCCGAAGGAACACTGCATTTTAATTCGGAATAACACAGGCACTGCAATATCTTATTTATCTGCCACTAGTGGGCAAGCGACTGTCATGTAAGATGTCTCGCCTGTGCGGGATTATACAAAATGGATGCAAGAGTACAGGTTGTAGATCAATGGTTGACGACATATTGAAGTTTGGGTCTGGCCATGAGTCGTCCTCAGATAGCCTCATGGTGAGGTGACCGCTCGCGATAAGCGTCACATACGGGTTTGAGTCCCAGTCCAGCACAAATTTTCATTGTCGTCAATCCATTATGGAGCTGATGGTTGTTCATATGCGCAATCGCAGATGCATTTCATCCATTTTAAGAGACTATTTTCTACGAATGCTACCAGACGTTCCTCTGCAGACTAGGAGGAACCAGCGTGTCCAATATGATGTCTGTCCATCTCATAGTGCACGAAATACTGCAGCATGCCTTGACAAATTGTTTTCAAATCGTTGGACTGGACTCATAGGACCTATACATTGGCCGACCCATTCCCCAGATTTGACGTCTGTAGACATTTTTTTCTGTGGGGAAAACTGAAAGATGCCGTGCACAAGGACGTACCAACTACACCCGATGTTATAACGACGTATTACTGCAGCCTGCTCAGACATCTCAGCTGAAATGCTATGTGCAGCAGTCGTTCCATACCAGACTGGAAGCGCGAATTGCCGCTGCCGGTGGCCCTTTTTAATACAAACTGTAATGACCAGTTCTCTCGTTATTGGTCAAAATTCACACAACGTATGCCCTTGTGATATAAATAACACAAATGTCAGTAACTGATGTATGCCCTTGTGTGTGATATGTATAGGACAAACGTTGGGGTGGAAAACCTTTCAAAGTACGATATCTCGTAAACGACTCATACTGAAATCTTGCAACAAAGACCACTGACATTCTAATTTACCATACTTTTATTTTCATAAAGTCAATAGGCATTGTTCCATTTAAAAAGGTGTATGTTTGCCCCAAAAGTACACTTTCTATTTATCATTACCATCTGTTTATTGGCTAACTATTAACATCTGTTGTTTCTTGTTTGTGGTGAAATTTTACCACAATTTGATATGACTCTTGTATCTGAATCAAATGATTTAGATAATGTGCGTTATGAGACAAACAAACCACAATTCACATACTTCAAGAGTAACATACTTGATCTTAGCGCATTAGGTGAAACTAATACTCCAACAATATTAAGTCGTACCTATCACTGTATTTTTATTTTTGTAATATTGTAGCACCTTGCTAAAATATTGTACGAGATGAGACTGGTCAATACAACGCGAGGTGTGACCAAAAAGTAAAGGGAATTTTTGTTTTTCGTAAAGAATTTTTATTTATTCATCAACATAAATTTATCCCCTTGTAAATAACCACTTCATATGTAAAGCATTTGTGCCAGAGCTTTTTACAATCTTGGAAGCACTTCTGGAATTCACTTTTTATTATAGTGTTCAGCTGCTTCAGCGATTCTGTTTCTATCTTGTCAATGGTGACAAAAGAACTTCCTTTAATGTTTTTTCTCACCTTCCGTAACAGAAAGAATTTTCAGGGGGTCACGTACGGTGAAAAAGGTGTCTGAGGCAACATGACAGTTTTTTTTCCAAAAATATCAGGAACAGGAATTGAAGTATGAGCGAGAAGATTATCGTGATGCAATTTCCACAGTTTTGCCACAATTCTGGTCTTTTTTCCGGATTTCTTCACGCAAATGGTGCATAATTTCCAGGTAGTATTAATCACTGACCGTACGAACATAAGGCAGAAACTCACGATGTATTATCCTATTGAAATCGAAGAAAACAATGAGAAGAACCCTCACGTGTGATCAAAAATGTCGATTTTTTTCTGTGTTGGCTCTTCAGACACTTTCCATTGATACGATTAGGCAGTGGTTTTCGAAATCATACCCGTATACCTATGTTTCGTCACCAGTTAAAACCTTCTTCAGAAGCTCTGGTTCGTTGTCGACTTTGGCAATTTCTGAGCGATATCTACGCGACGTTTTCTGTGGTCTAAATTCAACAATTTCTGAACAAATTTTGCTGAATACTCAAAACAACTGAAAAAATTGCATGGGTATACCGACATCATCAGCAACCGCTCTGATGTTGATTCGGCGATTTTCCAGAATGACTTTTTTTCTTAGTTCTTAAAAATTGTCGTTAGAAATTAATTTGCTAGGGCGTCCAGGGTGTCGTCGTCTTCAACGTCTTCTCGACCATCTTTGAAACGTTTATACCTCTCGTAAACCCTTGTCTTTCTAATAGTAGATTACCCAGAAGCCACAGTCATCATTTCGAATGCAGTAATGCACTTTATTCCACTTTTCTACCAAATTTCAACGCACATCATCTGATCCATTTCTTTCGAAAGTAAAAATTCGCCGAGCACTCGAAAACACGCATAATCTTTTAGACTGTCAACAACAAACCAAGTGGTCACAACAGCTGAAATGCAAATATACGTCAGTTACATTTGTACCAGCAAGTTAAAAACAATTTTCAAAAATCGGACGCATAAAGCATGTCAAATCAATAAATTTGCGTTAGTTTTTGATCAAACCTCTTTTAAACCATTAATAGCTCCCGTAACTGAATCTTTTCAATAATAAAGCCTTAAGATGTGGGAACTATTATTAGCACCCCACAACCATTTGAATATTTTGGGGTACAATTTGTACTTCAAGAGTTGTTTCAAGGCTCATACTTTCTGATATGTCGTAGCACTGATCGTACAGTTCAAGTCGCAGTTCTGAAACAAGAGAATTTCATTAAGAGCTTTCTCCATATTAGCATTCCGAAATGACGTTACTCTTCGTCTTTTTACTCTTCGTCTACGTAAGCGGTGAGTCTGTTTCCGTGATCGATATTCAGATTTCATTTACAGCACGTCTGTCCATCTCAGTCAACGTTAATATATACCTGCACGCAACATTAAATAGCTGCAAGTGAGTTTGTATCAGTCATTTGGGAATAGTACATTCACATATACCTCATTCTTCATTACACATTTCTGAACCATGTACACGTATTATCGACACGTGTGTCTGTGGAACCTCTTTGGGTATTGTTGCCTAGCTACCGTTTCTTACACGTCTAGTCAGGTGGCGCCTAAAGGTCGGGACACACATGTCAGGACCGTGTCCGTGCCGAGACACGTCCGAGTATCGGCCGTCACCCGGACTACGAAATACAACATTAAAACAAATGCAGCGGGCCCCACTTGACCGGGCCGTGCACGGGGAACGTCAACGGGCCGGGGCCGGGCCGGGCGGGATTCGCCGTGTTTAAATTTTCACGTGACGGACACGGCCTGACGGTGGGGTTGTCTTGTGAGCTGTGCAACTGCGCAAAACTGTTCTGTGTACAAAACATGGATGTGGAACGACTAATTGAGGAAGTTCGTAAGTTTCCTGTTCTTTACGATCAGGGAAGTGAGAACTACAGGAATATCGAGTACAAAGACAGAGTTTGGAAGACAATTGCAACTGATCTACAAGCCAAAGGTAAGATAAAAACTATACAAGTTTTAATACCCGAAAGATATTTATTTACTTTTTATTTTACAAACAGATGTTTGGTTTATGTCATCGTTATATCTCCAAGACGACATGTTCTTGCCATTCCACAGTCCCTTGTGGAGAGTTCAGGAATTTTTTGAGTTGTTCTCGTACAACAAATGCAGCATCTGTTGATCTCCCACGAATTCGAGGTAGGTTTCGAAGATTTGATGAACTTCCGGATCCCTCAGCAGTTTCCGTTTGATCCATCCTCTGTTCGGGCACCCTATAACCTTCCATTTTTCGAATAAAGTTGTACAGTACACACGCAGCCGTCACAATCATTGTAAGGTTATTAGGATCTCCCTGAAGGGATTCTTCTAAATATTCGAAATTTCTGTTGCAATATACCGAATGCATTTTCGGATATTCTTCTTGCCCGACTCAAACGATAATTAAATATAGCCTTGTCATTTGTTAAGTTCCTGCCAGGATATGGTCGCATCAAGTATGTTTTGAGAGGGAAAGCTTCATCGCCTACAATTACCATTGGAAGTTCAACATCAGTTCCGGGTAAAGTTTTACTCTTTGGGACGCTAAGCGTATTGTTTTCCAATGACTTTCCAAGATTTGAATTTACTAGAATGCCTCCATCAGAGTTTTTTCCGTACGCTCCCACGTCTATTGCAATAAAATTATAACATGGGTCAACCAGAGCAAGAAGCACAATGGAATATGTTTTTTTGTAATTCCAATAGAGACTTCCTGAGTTGTTTGGAGCCTGTATTGTTACGTGCTTTCCATCTAAAGATCCAATGCAGTTTGGAAACTGCCATTTTGTCCAAAACTCCTCAGCTATAGCATTCCATTTTTCTTCATTCGGCACAGGCATCACCTCTTCTAACATTAAATCGATAACTGTTCTAGAGGTGTCATGGACGATAGCTGCAACTGTGGATTTTCCCACCCTGTAGCTGAAGGAAATAGTTTTAAAGGAATCTCCTGTAGCAAGGAACCTGAAAAAAATTGAATGTATAAGATGAGAAATACTGTATAATCTATAAAATATTTGCAGCATTTTAAACATTGTAATATAAATACGCGATTTAAAATATTTTTGCTACAGGTGGAATAGAGGAATGCAAAAAAAAAATGGGCATCTGTTCGTGACCAACTAAGGAAGACCTTGCAGAAAAGGAAAACTGTTTCAGGACAAGCTGCTGTTCATCAACATAAATACAAGTATGAAGATCTCTTAACGTTCCTGCTACCTTACATGGTAGAACGAGAAACAGTTTCCAATGTTCCTTACACGCAAGACAATAATGAGCATAAACAAGAATCAAATACAGATTCCCAAGAGGAGCAGTCGATTGTTGAAAACGAAAAAGTGTCTACACAAGAAGACATTGCAGATGAAGAATGGATCATTAAAACCCAGGATAGTGAAACAGAGAATTTGATAGAGCGCACTCGGCATTCCCAGACGCCCTCAGCTCATTCGTCCGTCACTTCAAAGAAGAACACGTTTATGAAACCACCACTGAAACGAAAATTTCAGCGTGAGGTTAAACCACAAGAATCTGCATCAAGCCAGCTCATGGCTTACATTTTGGCAGAAAAAAAGCTGAAAAACAGAGAGATATACAAAACCCAGTTGATGCTTTTTTGGCTGGTATAGCACCAGCCCTAAAATCATTGCATCCACTACTGTTTCATCAAGCTAAAAGTAGGATTTTTTCAATTGTACAAGACTTTGAACTGAAGCAACTCATGAATGACGTATCAGTCCATCAATTCACTCCATCATCCTCCAATTCCTCAGCAAAATCTGTTTCAACACCATATCCTTCACCTGTGGGAAACGAGTCACCAGAACCTACACAGCAGCTTTTGGACCTGCAAAGGGATTCGCACAATTCGTATATAAATAACCAAAGCCATCATCCTCCAAGTTCCCCTGCATCCTCATCAGCTTCAGAAACTAATTCACTGAATAGTCCTCATTTGTTTTTCTTAGGGTAGTAGAAATTTAACTGTATTATTTACTAACTTATGTATTTATCTTTCAATTACTAAAGTAATAATATAAAAATGCTGTCCTTAAAACTTCTTATTTATTTGTGTTCTGTGTACTTTTCTTTAACCTACCGTAAAAAAACAGCCAGTCGTTCTTTGGGTGAAACTGATACTCTCCAGAACGTGTCATTTTTTCTCAGCCTTGGTTCTAGTTTCTTTAAAAGTTCACAGAAGGTGTACTGCGTCATCCTAAAATATTCATAAAACTTAGTCTCATCATCTACGAGGTGAGAAAATAGTGTTCGAAACTCTCCCTGTACTGGTCTTGTTTTCCAGGCACTGTGGATCCATAATTTTCTTCTTCTTGTTTGCCTTCGTTCGTTTTCCTCTTCGTCTAAAGCAAGTCCTATAAGTCCTAATTCACTATTACGAAAATTAGTGAACATGTTTTACAGCTTTCACAAACAGAAACACAGCTCACCGCGTCCGAGTCACTACAAGGAACAACAGAGACACGGACGTGCCCCGGTCATGCGTGGCCCCTGCAGGAACGGACCGCAGCACGGCCGTCAATCGTCCGACGCTCGGCCGTGACACGGCCCGGACGTGTGTGTCCCGACCTTAATGCAGCGCCTCGAGTGGTATTTAAGCTCGCCTACAGCTCACCTGAGGCTGTCTGCTGGGACTGGTCGTCCCGGGGGAGTTTCTCTGATTGGCGGGCTGGGCTTACTAGCCGTAGACGTCCACTCGCTGTGTTTGCATGGAGCATATTTATTGTGGGTAGTGCGCCTATGTGTACTGGACAGTCGCCGATTCCCTCTATCCATGCGGCCCGAGACGTAACTCTGGAGTTAGATTAGCCGTGCTTCCTGCTGCTTCGCTTGGTGGACGTACCCACACAAACCATCCTTAATTCTCCTGGGCCTCTCGCATGCATGATGGTGAGCGTCATGCAGTTAAGCATCTGCAGTGGTTCGTCAAAAATCCCGTGATTCTGCAACTGAGTTGCATTTGGTTTTCTTTCAGTAAGCTGCCCTGGATTGTTCTGCTGGCCGTTGTTGGGCCAATGTTTTTTTTTTTTTTTTTTTTTTTCGTGGGTCAGCATCCCGATAGCAAGAACGTGCCCAAGTTAACCACTAACTCTGTTATAATAGCTGTGTGTGAGAGATTCGCCCTATTGGTGTCTGCATTATCTTAAGTTTCGTATTTTTAAAATTTGTAGCTGTCAGTTTACCTAATGTGCTAAGATTTGAGTTTGCCTGCACTATTAATGAGTGTTTTTTGTTCCAAAATTTTTAGTCATTGTTCAAAAGGTTTGGTCCAAAACTATTTCATTCCATCTGCACATCTGGTGTTTGCACTTCGTGGTTTTACAAAGGTTTACCTTTCTAATTTTCATTGCTGATTTACCTTTATCTATAAAAATTAGACTCTACCATCACTACCAGTGTGTACCTGTTCTAAGTTCAGATATTTTTCACTATCACTGTCGGCTGAGGCATGCTGTAGTTATTTAGTTATGTAAGCACAGTAACACAAACGTTACAGTTAGAAACTCTGTGTTTGTCTCGAGCAATGTACACTGGTGTCCAAATTAAAGCAACAAACTGCTATTTCCCCTTCTTGTGTCTAATTCACGGTATAATCATACAAAATGTCAACAGAAGCCCGTACAATCGTGTTCTGCACGGAAGATGACATTCCGGTCAGTGGACAGCCATGTCAACGAGGCCTACGAGAAAGACAGGCCGCGGCGCATACATCACGAAGGTAGTCCTGCGCTTGCTCGCTCGCTCAAATCAGCAGACAAACTACGTTTCTACACGTGTTAACTCGTAACTAGGCGTCTCAGTACAAACGAAAACTGAATCTCCTACTGGAATCTGCTATTATGGAATCTTACTGTTATTAGTCCAATAATGATGGGAAGCCCATGGGCCTACTTATAATTTGTTACGGCTGTACTGGCGCACAATAAAATAAAATCATGCTAAAATGATTATCAGTTGCATAAGTCACCACTTCCAGCAGGTAATGAGTACTATTAAGCAGACGAGACTAAATGCTATAAACAAGCCGTTATACCATTTATATCGAGTATTAATCTTAAATTAAATTTTGCTGTAGTGCTGTTAATCAGTAAGACTTCATGTGATTCTTGAGTTTCTCCCGGCGTAATTGATAATCAAAATATCCACGGGTATGCTGCCGGTCTATAGTGTCCAACGGGCACAATATTTCGGCGATCATACATGTCGCCATCATCAGGTGAACTGACGGACTGAGCTCCTGTGAACGTGCCGGCACGGAGATCCGTACGCTATGGCTGCTCAGAGGGAACTGGGTTCGGTCGCGGCGGCGGCCGATTTAAATGCCCTCCGCCCGCGGCGCGCTCCCTCCGCCGTCCGCGCCCCGCGCCACGGTCGCGCGGTGGAACAGATTGAGACGGCGTCTGAGATGACGTCGGTGTGATGGCTCTGTCCGCCGTGGCCGTCACTACTATACGTTTGCTCGATTTACTCTTGATTAACCCGATCGCTGGTTCCCAAGCCTTGCTAAGACTATAGCCACAGTCACGGTTTATGAGGTCGTCATTGGTGCGAATTTCGATGGCCTCTCTAACAACGCTGTCCCAGTATCTCGACGTCTGTACCAGAATCCTCGTGCGGTCATACTCCATGGCGTGATTTTCCGACAGACAATGTTCAGCGACCGCCGACTTGCTCGGATACATCAGTCGAGTGTGCCTCTGGTGTTCACGGCATCGATCCTCGACGGTACGCATCGTCTGACCAATATACGACCTGCCACATTGACACGGAATCTGGTACACGTCGGCCTTCCTCAAACCCAGGTCATCTTTCGGGCTCCCCACCAGTGCACGAGTTTTATTTGGAGGACAAAACACAGTTCCGACCAGGTGTTTCTTCAGAATGCGGGCGATTTTCCCCGAGAGTGCGCCTGTGTATGGAATAAATGCAGTGCCTACCTCCTCCCTCGTGACTTCATCCATCTCTACAGGTTGTGCTGCAGTGGTTGGGCGGAGAGCACGTTGAATCTGCCACTCTGAGTACCCATTTTTTCGAAATACAGTTCTCAGATGTTCCAATTCCTGGGGTAGACTCTCTGCGTCAGAGAGAGTGCGCGCCCCATGTACTAGAGTTTTAAGTACCCCATTCCTCTGTGAAGGGTGGTGGCAACTGTCTGCGTGCAAATACAGATCAGTGTGCGTAGTCTTCCGATACACCCCATGACCTAGGGTGCCGTCAGCCCTTCTCTTGACCAAGACGTCAAGGAAAGGTAATTTACCCTCCGTTTCAGTCTCCATAGTGAATTTGATGTTGGGGTATATGGAGTTTAGATGTGTAAGGAAATCAAGGAGTTTATCCATACCATGTGGCCAGATGACGAACGTGTCGTCCACGTAACGGAAAAAGCAAGTAGATTTCCATACGAATGACGACAGGGCTTCCTCCTCGAAGTTCTCCATGTACAAATTCGCTACCACCGATGAGAGTGGGCTACCCATGGCGACTCCCTCCGTTTGTTCGTAGTATTTTCCATTAAAAAGAAAATACGTGGAAGTCAAGACATGCCTAAAAAGTTCAGTGGTCTTCTCGTCAAACTTCTGACTAATCAATTCTAGTGACTCTCGCAGGGGTACCCTCGTAAACAAGGAAACGACGTCAAAACTCACCATGATATCCGACTCATCCAACCTGAAGCTATCAAGGCGTTTAACAAAATCCACGGAATTACGCGTGTGATGAGGGCATTTACCCACATAAGGACTTAATATTCCCGTCAGGTATTTGGCCAACAAATATGTAGGTGCCCTGATGTTGCTGACAATGGGGCGTAATGGTACCCCCTCTTTGTGAACCTTCGGGAGTCCATATAGTCTAGGCGGTACCGGACCTTGGGGTAACAATTTCCTAGCGTCACCCTCCGGTAAATCTGCGTCCTTGAGAAGCGCCCTCGGCTTGTTCTCCAACTTCTTTGTAGGGTCAACGCTGATCTTCCTGTAGGAATCGTCATTTAGCAGGCTCTGCATCTTATCAGTGTAGTCCTTACGGGAGACAACAACTGTAGCATTGCCTTTGTCAGCCGGTAAGACAACAATTTCAGAGCGCTCCCTCAGATCACGAATGGCCGCCCTCTCTTTACTGCTGATATTTGACTTCATCGGCTTGGATTTCGTCAACGCACGACAAGTTTCACAACGTATTTCCTCGGCTGATTCTGGCGGAAGTAGAGCTGCAACCTGTTCAACCGCCGCGGGCGGAGGATATTTAAATCGGCCGCCGCCGCGACCGAACCCAGTTCCCTCTGAGCAGCCATAGCGTACGGATCTCCGTGCCGGCACGTTCACAGGAGCTCAGTCCGTCAGTTCACCTGATGATGGCGACATGTATGATCGCCGAAATATTGAGCCCGTTGGACACTATAGACCGGCAGCATACTCGTGGATATTTTGAGTAAGACTTCATAACAGCAGATTCCAGTGGAAGATGCAATTCTCGTTAGTACTTACACGCCCAGCTGCGAGTTAACAGGTTTAGAAACGCATTTTGTCTGCTGAAATGAGCGAGCGAGCGAGTTCAGGACTGCCTTCGTGACGTAAGCGCCGCGGCCTGTCTTTCTTGTGGCCCTCGCCACGTCAACTATGACGTCAGGGCACCTGTCCAATGGGGTAGTGTCTGCTGGGCAGTCCCACATCGCCGTGGATACAGTCACAGACGATGCAGTAAGTTCCACTCTGCGGTGGAGGGCCACAGGAAGAATGGAAACAGGACAGTCGCAAACTGGTGTGACCCGAAGGCTTAATGTGAATCGTTCTGTTGTTTCTCGGATGTGGCGACAGTTTATAAAAATCGAAACAGTATCACAAAGACCAGGACGGGGCCGACCACGTGTGATAATCAAAAAGAGAGGACCGTTATTTGGTCGTAAGGGCACGGCGGTGCTACCTTAATACTGGACGGCAGCTGGCATCTGAGCTCGCAGCATCCACTGGACGTGTTTTATCGAGACCAAAGGTGTACAGAAGGCTTCGGCAGAATAACGTTTATTGTCGGAGACCGTCTCTGTATGTACCTCTGATGCAATTTCACAAAATTGAACGTCTAGAGTGGAGTCCTCAACATGCCACCTGGACGGCTGAAGTATGGTCCAATGTACTTTTCGCAGATGAGTCCCGATTTGGTCTGGAGAATGATTCTCGATGCATTCACATCTGGAAGGAACATGGAATACTTTTACGGAATCAAAATACTGCGCAAAGAGGCCGATATCGAGGATAATCCATTATGTTGTGATTCAAATGGTTGAAATGGCTCTAAGCACTACGGAATTTAACATCTGAGATCATCAGTCCCCTAGACTTAGAACTACTTAAACCTAACTAACCTGAGGACATCACACACATCGATGCCCGAGGCAGGATTCGAACCTGCGATCGTAGCAGCAGCGCTGTTGCGGACTGAAGCGCCTAGAACCTCTCGTCCACAGCGGCCGGCCATAATGTTGTGGGCAGGGACTATGTTGACTACTCGAACACCTCTTCATGAAATTGTACAGGTGAATTGGCAAGATTTAACTGCTGTCAGGTGTTGCGACGTGGTATTGGGACCTCACGTTCGGTTGTTACGAAGTGGTGTGGGCCTGGTATTCATGCTGATGGACGTTAATACTCGACGTCACAGAACATGGGTGGTTGATGTTTCCTTGGAAACGGAAGATACTGCATGCCTCGTTCTCCTGATTCGAATACCGCAGAGCATGTCAGGGATGCACTAGTGAGACATGCCGCATCATGTCAGCATCCACCAACAACTCTCCAAGACTTGTGATCAGCACTGCAAGAATAATGGGCTTATTGCCTCAACATGAGACTGATGACATCACTCACTGCGTGCACCGTCGTTTTCAGGCTGTATCGCTGCCAGAGGTACTCACACCCCATGCCGCGAACGTTAACCAGTTCCCGGAATGTGTGTGCAAATCCGTTGCGTTGGAAAAAACGAAGAACATTTTTGTCTACCGCTATGTATGTTGTAGTTGTTCACGTTCTGTGTTCTTTACATTGTTTCTACTTTACTATCACCCGTTTACACTGTTTTGTGGCAAAATAATTGCAACCTTGCAAAATTTCCGTTTGTTGCTTTAACTTTGAACACCAGTGTGTTTATTACATTGCTCCCCTCTGGCCTGGACGCGTGCACTGAATCTGTAGGGAAGGGTTTCATAACGCCATTGTATCCTCTTCTGAGGCAAGCTGACCCCACAACTACTGTAACTGGTCCTTGATAACCTGGATGCTAGAATTGAGACGGAGTTGATCCTGAACTGGTCTCACACACACTTTCTTTTGGGGACAGATGCGGGGATCTTGCTGGACACAAGAGTAGCGCAATATCGAGCAAACCGTTCGTTGAATACGCGTCATGTGCGGACGAACATTTTTCTGTTGAAAAATGGTAGCCTGATACTGTAACATGAGAGGTAACTGAAACTGGTAGTCAAGGGAAGGCAGGATTCAGTTACGATTGTGGACTGGGCCGTAATCAGTTACTATTGGTTCCCTTTTATAGTTACACACAATTTATTTTTAACCAGTAATTCCAGACTCAATAATAAATAAAAATACCACACGTTATTAATGAAAGAATAAACAAATGTCTAAATAATAGTGTTTTCAGTGATTTACAATTTAGTAATGTCTTACAAGAACCAAGGAGCCGCAGACGGTGCTCCAGGAATAGACCTCTGAGGAGGTCCGGCAACCAACACTTTCGCGAGCCATGAGATAGGCAGCCAAGAGTTGCATTCACCACACAAGATGGTAACTCAGACTAGTGACAGTCCGACGAATGACTAATGATAATCTTGCTGAAGCTACCTGACGTCCGATAAACAAAACCCAACGATGGAACAATACGCCAAAGCCGGAATCGGCTGTCTGCACTACGTCCCAAGAATACTGTGTTTTGAGCGCCCGTAACAAGAAAGGAACCACTACCACCAGAGTGGAAGGATCACCCACCGACCTACAATCAAGAAACCTGTCAGAACTACACGCCTTACCGGACAGCAGCGGCAAGGGGAGGAAACGTACGCTGCCGTTACATACACTAACCCCCAGGGCAGGTAACTGGGGCGTTAGCGACCACCAGGCAAGAAAAATTACCGCTGGTTGAACTTAACAAATTGAACCGAGTTGAACGCAGTAAATAGTAATAGTAAGTCGAGGAAAGCTAGTGAGATCCGCCTTACCCAAGCACTCCACTCGCTGCTCTTCGCCTTGGCAACACTACGAGCAGCAACACGAACCCAAATCACTGGAGAATCGAGAGATATCACTGTGGTGTCACCGCCAGACACCACACTTGCTAGGTGGTAGCTTAAATCGGCCGCGGTCCATTTAGTACATGTCGGACCCGCGTGTCGCCACTGTGAGATCGCAGACCGAGCGCCACCACAAGGCAGGTCTCGAGATACGGACTAGCACTCGCCCCAGTTGTACGACGACGTTGCTAGCGACTATACTGACGAAGCCTTTCTCTCATTTGCCGAGAGACTGTTAGAATAGCCTTCAGCTAAGTCCATGGCTACGACCTAGGAAGGCGCCATTAGCCTTACATAGTTTGATAGTTATCGAATGAAATGTCTCATCAAGAATGTTGTATTCACAACAAGGATAAATAAAAGTTAAGTATTCGAGGAGCTGCATACTTTTCATATTAGCATTCAATACTTATCCTGTTCCAGAATTCACGCCCGTCTGTGTTAGATAGCTTGCATTTCGGCCTCCTCTATCTACAAGGTGTTGGCACATTTGCCAACACATCATTGGCGACGAGGATGGGATCTCCTGCTCACATGGCAGACGCTCTATCCATCTGAGCCACCGAGGGTACAGCGCAGAAATTCATTCGCTGGTCTATTTTCCTCTCGCAGTACCGCTACGATATCTTGTATCGGTCCACTGCTAAGCACGGAAACGCCGATGCGTTGTCCCGTTTGCCTGTTGCTGAGGATAGAACATTCGATTCTTCCGAACTTGCTTGCATGTTCATCGATGCGGAAACCGATGAAGTGGTCGAATCGTTTCCGATTGATTTTCGTCGTGTAGCTACAGCCACAGCTGCTGACCCGGTCCCTGCAACCGTTTTGCGTTTTGTTGCTACGCAATGGCCTTTGTCAAAGTCTCGGATCGAGGATCCGTTGGTTCGCCGATTTTTTGCTCATAAGGAGAGACTTTTTGTACGACGTGGTGTTGTGTTGTTGCGTTCTGATAATGATCAGTCCAGAGTCGTGGTTCCACGTTCGTTACAGTCCTCTGTTTTACGGCTTCTTCACCAAGGACATTGGGGTATAGTGCGAACGAAACAACTTGCTCGTCAGCACTGTACTTGGTTCGGAATCGATGCTGCGATTACGAAAATGTGTTCTTCTTGCATGGCGTGTGCCGCACAACAACCCGCACCGCCGCGGAAAGTCTTTGCATGGCCAAAAGCCACTTCCCCTTGGCAACGCTTGCACATCGATTTTGCTGGTCCCTTCTGGAATGCTCGATGGTTGGTTCTGGTAGATGCCTTCAGTAATTTTCCTTTCGTTGTCCGGATGTCTTCCACGACGTCCTCTGCCACCATCCAAGCGTTGTCTGCTATCTTTTGCATTGAAGGTCTTCCGCAGACTATTGTTTCCGATAATGGCCCACAATTCATATCCGCAGAATTTCAGTCATTCTGCCAGGCCAGTGGTATTCAACATCTGACATCCGCGCCGTTTTCGCCTCAGTCAAACGGTGCCGCTGAACGATTGGTCCGGACTTTCAAGTCATAGATGTTAAAGTTGAAAGAGTCGCATTCTCGGGAGGACGCGTTGTTGCTCTTTTTGTCTTCGTATCGCTCTCAGCCCCGAGATGGTCGCTCGCCAGCTGAGTTGCTCCACGGTCGTCCTCATCGAACCTTGATGTCTTTGCTGCATCCGCCGCATCAGGTTCCTGTGCAGCGGCAGACTTCTGCTTTTGCTCCAGGCGACGTTGTATTCTATCGCAACTATCGAGGTTCACGGCGTTGGCTCGCAGTGCGCATTCTTCGCTGCCTCGGCCGCGCGATGTATTTGGTTTTGGGGGCCTCTGATGAAGTGCGTCGGCATCTCAATCAGCTGCGCCTCTGTCGTCGCACGGGTTCTGCCGCTCCCCGTCTGCTTTCAGCGACGGTGCCTTCCGGTCAGCGCCCTGGGGACCCATCTACTGCCTCGCCTCATCCCCAGGTGTTACCGACGATGCCTTCCATTTTGCCCCATGGCGACGCGCCGCCGCAACCGCCGCCGCCGCCGCCGCCGCCGCCGCCGCCTGTTCTCCCGCCGGTGCCGCCCGCATTCGACGCTTCGCTGCAGCCGCCAAGCGCCTCCCTGGGTCAGGCGCCGCCGATCGCTTCCCGTGACCAGCTGTCCTCCGCCATGGAACTCTTGCCCGCTCCGGACCACATGACGTCATCGCGCGTCGGGTACCCCGACGCAATGGAGGTCGACCCTTCGGCCCCTCCTGTCTCTTTACGGGCGCATCCACCTCATGTTGACGTGCACCCTGGACTAGGTTTTCAGGCGTTTCCTAGCTCCCCTCGGACCGAATGGCCGGGTGCGGGTGGCACAGCCTCGCCTGTTGTTAGGCTCCCCACCTCATCGCATACGTCAACATGGGGTCCTCCCCGCGGCGGGCGGAAGCCTTATCACACGACCGTTCGCCGATTTGCGGGGGAGGAATGTGGTGTCACCGCCAGACACCACACTTGCTAGGTGGTAGCTTAAATCGGCCGCGGTCCATTTAGTACATGTCGGACCCGCGTGTCGCCACTGTGAGATCGCAGACCGAGCGCCACCACAAGGCAGGTCTCGAGATACGGACTAGCACTCGCCCCAGTTGTACGACGACGTTGCTAGCGACTACACTGACGAAGCCTTTCTCTCATTTGCCGAGAGACTGTTAGAATAGCCTTCAGCTAAGTCCATGGCTACGACCTAGCAAGGCGCCATTAGCCTTACATAGTTTGATAGTTATCGAATGAAATGTCTCATCAAGAATGTTGTGTTCACAACAAGGATAAATAAAAGTTAAGCATTCAAGGAGCTGCATATTTTTCTTATTAGCATTCAATACTTATCCTGTTCCAGAATTCACGCCCGTCTGCGTTAGATAGCGTGCATTTAGGCCTCCTCTATCTACAAGGTGTTGGCACATTTGCCAACACATCAATCACAATGGTGGAGGTTTCTCTACTTGGACTGAAATGCACTCATCTTAAAGCTTGCTGGATCCGGTTTACGACGAGGTCGTGCACCCTCGTGACCACAGCCCTTCCATCCGGCAGTCCATGCGTGCCGCCAGCGGTCCCGGCGTGTTATGGCACTACACGGACCTGTCTCCTCCTGAGTCCCCAACCGAACTGGCCCACTCACGCGACCCGAAGAACTACGACGTAGCGCCAAAGATAGGACAACAGTTACTACACATCGATAACCGCCGCTGCTGCCACTAGCGAACACGCAACTCTTGTGAAACCGAGTGGCGCCAGTTAACACGAGAAGAAGACAAACAACCGCAACCACACTAACTAAATGATACCGTCTGATCTGCAACAGAGGGCGGAAACCTACAAACAGCACCAACGCGAGCCGCAGCACGGCTCAGTGACATATGAGGATGCATGGCACACGTAACATACCAGCCGTGATTTAAAGTTATAACTGGTGATTCTCCTCATCATGGCACCAGGAGTGACGCTGCTGTGCCTCTCCAAAACATTCGAAGAATTGGACTTCTTCCCACGTTGCTGCCACAGACGCCGACGATGATCATCGAGGGTAGCGTAGAACCACGGCTTGTTGCTGAACTCAACACAACACCTTTCATCAGTAGACCATGCTTCTCATTAGTCACACCACTTCCAATGCAGTCATTTACATCTTGCTGTTGATGTTAGCCTGCGCATTGTACAATAATCTCCTACTCCAGCTGCAGCTAGGCTCCGACCAGAAGTGCAGGGTGACACACAATATATCGAGGATCAAGGACTCCATAGCTTGTCCTCCGATGGCAGGTGCAGATGTGAAGGATTACGATGTTCTTCGTACAAAATATGGTGGTTCTCCAGTATGCTGCTTAAAAGTGGCCGACTAAACCTTGACGGCGAGTATGCCTGCCCGCACTTTATCGTGGTGCAGTCCATCATCAGGTGCCTGTTAATCGTTATATACCTACCGGTCGTGTGTAAGTGTATAAAGTTACATTAACATTTGACCGTGTCGTTTTTATTGTTTTTTCCAGGAGATGTAGCACACCGAAGAAACAATACAACACAGAAAATATTCAAACAAGACTAGCACACAAACAAATTCGACAGATAAGGCATATAAGAACTCAGAGATAACTCATGCCAGCCAGTATACATACGACAGACGCGAATAAATTTTAAAACTAAGTATTGTGAACACCTACAGAGCCTCCCCCCCTCCCCCCCCCCAAAAAAATAACATCCCACGTAACATACAGTAATGCAAAAAAATCGCAACACCAAAAAATAACTAATGTAGAGTAATGAAATTTTAGGAACACATTTGTCTAGGTAACATATGTGAGTGATTAACATTGCAAGATCACAGATTAATGTAAGCACGAGATAAGCCATTGCAGATGTGCAATGTTGGTACATTAATAATCGCCAGAGTAATGAATGAAAGCCTGCAAATGTGCACGCATTATATTGTACAGGTGGCGGATGTCAGTTTGTGGGATGGAGTTTCACTTAGTCGACCAATACAGGGACAGTTAATGCTGTTCCTGGATGACGCTGGATTAGTCGTCCGATGAAGTTTTATAAGTTCTCTAATGGAGACAGATCAGGTTATCAAGCAGACTAAGGCAACATGTCAACAGTGTAGAGCATGTTGGCTCACAACAGCGGTGTGTGCACGAGCGTTATGCTGTTGGAAAACACCCCTTGGAATGCTGTTCATGAATGCCAGCACAGTAGGTCGAATCACCAGACCGATGTACAGATTTGCAGTCAGGGTGGGTGGAATAACCACGAGATTGCTCTTGCTGTCGTACGAAATCGCACCCTGGACTATAATTCCAGGTGTAGGTCCGGTGTGTCTAGCACACGGACTGGTTGGTTGTAGGACCTCAAATAGTCTTCTTCTGACCAAAACACGGCCATCACCGGCAAGGTAGTACTATCTTTCTTCAGAAAACACAACAAACTCCCAGTCTATCCTCCAGTGATTTCTCGCAAATGACGTGGTTTGGGATCAGTGGAATGCATGCTACAGGGCGTCTGGCTCGGAGCTGCCCTTAAAATAACCGATTTATAACAGTTCGTTGTGTCACTATGGTGCCAACTGTCGCTCAAATTGCTGCTGCAGATGCGGTACGATGCGCCAGAATAAGGCAAACACGATGGTCTTCCCTCTCGATACTGCCACGTGGCTGTCCGGAGACCGGTCTTTTTGCAACTCATGACAACCGCTGTCAGAAATCATGCACAGTGGCTTCATTCCTTCCCTGCCAGGTCTTTCTGCAATATCGCAGAATTACTCGACCTCATTCAAATTCAGTGTTATATAATGCCGTCTTTGTCACCCTAAAAGTATTGTTGACCAACATCAATTCAGCATATCCGATCTCTAGAGGAACTAACGCCGACGACTGTTACAGCGCTTATGTTAAGCAAACATAATTTGCATTCTCTTAGTGACGCTACTAGCGCCGTTCTTATGCGACTGGCGTGAAATTTCGATGGACTTCATCTTAGAGATGTAGAAACACGCCTACCAACATTCGTTTGTGTCACACAACTCCTTCCTGGTGTTGTGAATTTTTCCTGTCAGTGTATCTGCCGACCACTTAGTAACCGCAACTAATAAACTGATAGATTTAACAGTGGTTAAGTCAACCCACAGCTAACATTTGCGTAGAATAAAGCTACCACATACAGAGAACAATGGCTAAACGGAGACACGCTACATTACACTGTGCAGTGGCATACTACGTGGCACATTAAAGGGACTCTACAAGAATGAGAATGCAGTGTGTCGGGATAACTTTGTGCGGGTGAGTGATTCTCTACCAGAGATGGATATGGATGCAGCAGAAGGAGCCACCTCATGGATACAAATTCCTATGTTGTTCATTATTTACATTCGTTCAGTCTTCGATCTACTAGTGTTGGCCCCTGGCAAGTACGGCAGTTACACCGACTTGGCGTCCATCGTATTGATCTCTCAGGGATCAGCGATAACATTTACCCAACACTGCAGCTGCAGCGCCGATTCCCCAGCGATGTTTCGAGTAACTGACTCACAAGCCGCGTGGCCGCAGAACTTGCTGCTGCTCCAGAGAAGATTGCTCGACTAGTTTTAGATGGTTCAAATGGCTCTGAGCACTATGGGACTCAACATCTTAGGTCATAAGTCCCCTAGAACAGAACTACTTAAACCTAACTAACCTAAGGACATCACACACACCCATGCCCGAGGCAGGATTCGAACCTGCGACCGTAGCAGTCCCGCGGTTCCGGACTGCAGCGCCAGAACCGCTAGACCACCGCGGCCGGCTGACTAGTTTTAGATCCTTGTGGCACAGGGGGCTGGCAGGTCCTCATTGCAAGCCTAGTAACATAAAAATAGCGGCTGGATCTCGACGACCAAGTCTCGCGGTAACAGCAGAACGCAGGGCTGCCAAGAGGCGGAGCAGTCGTACAGCTGTCGGAGGTTCAGGGCCTAGGGACCGCGTTGTCTGACGCAGAGTGGATATCGTAATATAACCCCGCTGTTTGGTTGGCCCAGTAGGTATAAATACTGCTGTCGGAAGCTGACCATGTGGAAGAAGTACCACTGCCGCATTCCCATGTTCAACAAACTCCTTTGCTAACACCTAGGCTTTGGGAAGATTCGTAAATAGCTAAAGGTGTGGTAATTGGCTCATGGAAGTAGGCTAAACCACGGAATAACTGTGTTTATTTACGCTTAATTTGCTGTTTCACTAATATTTGGCACACACACAGAGTTATTGTTTGGTGATGTGTACTGTCCGATTTCAGTCAGTTCCTCTCCGACTGACTACTTGCGTGCCTCATTCCTACTCCTCAGCTGATGGAATATGCCCGCTCCAGCTGTGATCATCAGTCCAGAGAGATAGGTAAGGTAGTAACCTGTCTGTCCCAAATTACTTTAGGACTGACATTTCGGCAGAAGCACGTGAAGGCAAGAAACACAGTTGTCCCGTCCCGCACGGAACACACGCCTAATTTTTATATGTTATTCAACTTGCGACAACAGGCAAACTACTCATTTCGTAAACATGGAAATTGCATCAGTGAATTCTGAAAGAGCTACACTACATTTTGATTTTCATTTTATGTATGGCAACTAATTGTTAAGACGATTTAACAAGTTTACAAAAGTTGATTTTCTCACGTTACCGAATTTACTACATGTGGGAAACTTTTTTTGTTGTTAAAGTTAGGTGAAGAATTATGCGAATGAAATCTTAAGAATATATCTTACTTCCACATTTTCGAAACCAGATATGTGTCGGAGATTCCCAGTGCGACGTAATTTTAGTTAAATATGACGCACAATTGTCTGCTCAAGTGTCAACTACTAATCGGACGGTCGTAGTTTCGCTACGAGAAACAGGTGGCTATTGGTTTGTAATGACACTGTTTTAGTTTTTCTGATCCGCTTTCTCAATTCTAACACAAAAAAATAAGATGGTGGTGGTTAGTGTTTAAAGTCCCGTCGACAACGAGGTCATTAGAGACGGAGCGCAAGCTCGGGTTAGGGAAAGATTGGGAAGGAAATCGGCCGTGCCCTTTCAATGGAACCATCCCGGCATTTGCCTGAAACGATTTAGGGAAATCACGGAAAACCTAAATCAAGATGGCCGGAGACGGGATTGAACCGTCGTCCTCCCGAATGCGAGTCCAGTGTGCTAACCACTGCGCCACCTCGCTCGGTCAAAAAAATATAAGAATAAGTACGTTTATCACGGTGGGGAAACGTACCTTAAATAGTCCAACCCCTACTGTTTAGAAAGAGCAAAAGCGATACAAATAATAGGACCTCTGTTTTACAGCAGTTATACTGTAAACAGTAATATTTATTTTTAGTGAAACATACTGAATTCCTGAGATAAACTTCCTTTGGAAGTGATATCACTCTCGTCGCTATGACGGATTCTTGAAGTGTCCCTATCATTGTCACTGTTTTCATTTCATGGAATTATCATCTCCTTCACTGAATTTTCCAAAAGAAGTTCATTCTGTCACGCTCTTTCCATGACGCCCAGTGTATGTCTGACACCTTTCTTCCAATCTTCTGCGGTGACGTTCCTGACAGCTCCTCTTGTGAGTGCTTCGAGTGCACGGAGGGTATATTTGTTATCATTGCTGGCAACGTAACGTTTAATTTGGGTCCATATTAATTCAGTTGGATTCAAATGACAGTGATAAAGTGATAGCGTAACTAAGAATTCGCGGGAACTGTGGCTTATGGATAAATTTTTTCCATAAGCTCTATCTTTTTAAGGTCATCACTTACACTGACGTTATGACGCTGAGGCCAGTCAATCATTTCCTCCTTTCCGATTGCCATTGTAGATGCCTTGTCAATAGCAGCTAAATGGTGCGGAGAAATACCTGGAACAATTGTTGACAATTTTCCAAGAATTGGTATTATTGAATCTTCTAACCATTTTGTAAACGTTACTGGGTTCATCTCTTCGTGATAATTTCCTGTTTTCTTTGATTCAAAAAGCAGGAGACTGCTCGAGGGAAAATGTTGCGACGTGCCTGCATGAAGAAAAAAGATGTGCTCCCTTGCCAGAAGGTATTTCCATTGTTCCTTTAACTATGTCGTCTGTCCAGAACTGTTTGACAACGTGATCAGAACTGAGCCGTGTTTCGTCAAGCCGCTCCACTTCTTCGATATTTGTGCTACGGATGTCCCTTAAAAATCGGCATCGCCGTGCAGCCACATCCTCCTTCTCCATCAACAGCTTTTTCCACAGAAATGTCCGTAGTAAAAGCCAAGGATGTATAAAACTGTGGACAAGGATGTGCGACTGTCTTGAAAAATTCCTGATTCTTTGAGGTCTGGGCGTCGGATGTTCCTTCCTACTATGATAATCGTAAGCACGAAGACGAATAGCATTCTCTGCAGACGAACCCATATTGGTAATCCGCTTAGCCATACGGCTCTTTTTCTCAGAGGTGTTTGAAGTTTCGGTGGTTCTTCACCCTCGTTTTCATTGTCGAACGTTTCCTTACCAATCTTCGCAACAGTATTTTTGTTTATATTCAAGGCTGAAGCATTTCTGTCTGTCACTTTGGTAACGGAGAGCACCATTAAGTTTTTAATTCTCAAAGTAGGAACGTACCTCACAAACCATTTCTCTTCACTGCGCTTGTATGAAAATCCTCTGGCCAAGAGAACGACGTCAAACTCTTCCAGTTATAACTTTCGACGAACTTCCCGGAGACGTCGCTCAGTGCCAGACAACGAATAACGGAAACGACGAATAACACAAACTACGAGTAACAGTAAAGACAAATAACCGTAACGGTAACAACGAATAACGGTAACAACAAATAAAAGAATAACGCCTATACGCTGATGACCTCGGCGTCGAGCGCACGTAGCAAGCAATAACTCCTTACAACCTCAAAAACGAAAACACAGGAAGACACGGGGCGCAACGATCAAACAGAACAGCAGGCTGGCTATAACTGAAGCCCACTGCAAGCAGGAGGTGTTGTGTGGAAGGCTTGGCAACATCAGAGGTTTTCTGCAGCTGCAGTAGCGTGATATTGGCGGTAAGTGACCCGGGCCTCCCGCGTGGACTTGCCCTCTCTCCCAACCCCCCGATCCTCCTTCCACTTCCGTTCTAGCTGTTAATCCTAAAGTAATTTTGGACATACTATGGTAGTAATGGTTTCGATGTCTGTTCTCTTACAATCCAATGAGAAGATAGTCTGCTTCCGCCTGATCTCCATAGAAATAGATGTGAACCTCCATGATTACAGGCTGTGCAGAAGTTTGTGAAATTTCCCATAGATAAATATAAGTGCAGCTATTGAATAAGCCATACTCGTATAGATTGAGTGTGGTTTGAGTTTTGAGGAGTAGGAAGCATTGCGTGAAATAATGCGTAGTTCTACGTCTTCTTATTTGCTCCCAGTCTCATTGTTCCTCTGTTGTCACGCCTCTGTGTAGGATACGACCATAATCCGTTCGTGCTAGACAAGAGAGTTACACAAAGTACCGGAAAAATCTAAAAGAGATTTAAATACTTGATTTTTAGTTGGCTGTCTTAACACTTGAACCTCCGAGTGATAAAAAACAATATGTCGCTCAGTAATCCTCGTGCCAGCTAATCACATTTCTCAGAGACTCTACATGTCCGCAGCGTCTTGTCACGAAGTTTTCCTTCTCCATATGATTATTTGGCATAGCCAGTCAATGGACTGCGAGTTCTGTACTGTGATCGTAAGTGCCACAGAGCAAAGCGTTTTTGCTAAGTTTCTCCAAGACTGCATTTAGACAGGGATGCGCTGCTACGGTCGCAAGTTCGAATCCTGCCTTGGGCATGGATGTGTGTGATGTCCTTAGGTTAGTTAGGTTTAAGTAGCTCTAAGTCTAGGGGACTGATGACCTCAGTAGTTAAGTCCTATAGTGCTCAGAGCCATTTGAACCATTTGTCTACACCCTCTACTAATATTAACTGCGTTTGTACCTGTCTGAAAATTAATAAGGCTATCGTAGTTCCTCCGAACTGTTTAGTGGGCGTACTAGCTGGTCGTTGCATAGTTTTCCTTCGTAAAAAGTGCTCTCACAAATCGGACTGTGAAGGGAAAAAGCTTGGCCGTCCTCATACCTAATGGGTTCCTCATTTCTTTGGAAGAATTTATTATTTCGTGATAATAAGTTATAACACCTAAAGAAGAGCTCAAACTTTAAAAATTGTGTTTGTTTTGTATTCCTAACTATAGAACAATAAAATAAATGTGCAGTACTGAATCCAGCTATACTTTTAGAATGACAGGTTCACATCTCTCGCTATGTAGTCTCCATTACTTAACTGTTTATCAATCGAGCTAAATCTCGCCAACATACTACGCTAAAGTAAATTGACACTGTTCCGTTTCTTGCTCAGTTATTATTGGTTTTTCCGTCTTGAGATTACTACAAATAAAGAGTAATTTTCACTAGATACGTTTGGCTTTGATATATAAATCATCTTCTTTGGACATTCTAGAAATATGTAAACATAATGTCTATACACTTTTGGTATTTGTAGATTAAAAATTGTATTTCCTTATAAAATTTGCGTACAGTTTGCTTACTGTATTTCTGCCTCTTGTTTACACATTCTGAAATCAGTGCTTTTTTTTTCTCCGTTGTTAGCGGAGGTTGAGGTCAAAAGAAATTTATTTGCACGTTCACTATTGCGAAATTTTTGCCTTGTTTGAATCCACTTTTGCTTACACTACACTGATGTGATTTCCATGTCATCTCACTTTTAAAAACTTCGCAGGACAAATAGTACTGCAGTTTCGCGTGTTGCGCACCCAGCACAGTGTGTCGTTTATTCATTTGTTTTCCGTGTAGATTGTATTACCAGCCTGTGAATACAAATTTTTTTCCACCTCAGACACCGCTAACAACGAAAGTAAAAAATCATTGGTTTGAGAATTTGTAAACGAGAAGCAAAAACGCCGAAAGTAAATTAAAAGCCAATTTTATGAAGAACTGTTTTTTTAGCCTATGAATACTAACATTTATAGATACGTTATGTATCTGGAGCGACTTAGCAACTATAGGTCGCCTCTGACTGACAAAATAAACATCGCTGCCCTGTGCAGTAGAGTGAGCAATAACATCTATGACGGTTTAGAACGCGTCCAACCTCCGACTGGTGTAAACGACGAAGGAATTCCGTCCACGAAATAACGTAAGGATTTGTCTACCACACTCCATGTACCGTTTATTAATGTACGCACTTCCGCTGGTACCGCGTTTACTAAATATCCATATTTCCAGACTTACCACAGAGGAAACTGAAGCGAAACGCACCCGGTGCATAATACTCTTCTGCAGCAAGGTTAAGATGGAAAAACCAGTTATAATTGATTGTAACAGCTGCTGGGGAAGATGACTACGCAACCAGACATACTACAATAGTGCTCATGGCATTATTATCCATACGTCACGTTTCGAGTGATCATTTCGCCACCGTCCCTTATTACACCTCGATTACACCGCGCCAGGTACATACCACAATAATTATCATCACTGTTACTGCTACTTTCTCAAAAAGTATGATTCGTTCTAGCGATGCAAATGTTTGGTCGAGCTTTGTAAAAGAAAAACGAGTAAAAGAAAATGACCTGAGCAAAGAGAGTAGGACAGACTTGCACCTGCGTTCTTTAGCAGGCTGCGATAGTGCCTATGCTCACTACCTGGTGCAGTCTTACGGTACTCAACAGGCTCGCAAAACTTTTGAGAATTGTATTGTTCAGTACCAGCATTCGTGACATCTAACCACAACAATCTTGCGAATCCGTACAACTTAAAAACATGGCTGCGAGACCGAAACCGTACAAGAATATTAAATGTAGAGGGTTATTCTAAATTATGGTCTCATTTTTAAAACTTCGTATGTATTCAAGTACAAATCCAAAATGAACAAGCTTAATACCACTGAAAGGGGGAAGTTTCAAAGATTTTGGCGTGCGACGGCAGGTAATGGTTTCAGAAGCGGCCGGTAGAGTTCGCGGGGCAGTAGGGCTGTCATTCCGTTTCACTCTCAGTTGTGAGTGAGATGGCCACTGTGCAGCACAAAGTTTTCTGCGTTCCTGAGTTCGCGAAAAGTGAATTGCAAATTGCAGTGCAGCGAGCATTTCGTACCAAATTCGATATTCAGCCACCAACTCGAAAAGCATTAGCCGTTGGTTTAAGCAATTTAAACAGATTTGGAGTGTGTGCAAAGGAAAAAGCGTAGGCCGACCGCGTGTATCAAGAATGATGTTCGACGGATTCAAGGCTGTTTTGTGCGCAGCTCCAGGAAGTCTACCAATAGAGCCAGTCGAGAACTTGTAATACCTCTACCAACTGCATGAAAAGTTCTGAAATGGCGCTTGCTGTACAGGCCCTACCGATTACAACTTGTGCAACCTTTCAACCCCAATGACGAAGAGAAGCATCTTGCATTTTGTTGTTATGTGCTAACAAAGATGGAAGATGACATATTTCTACAGCGTGTAGTTTTTAGTAATGGAGAGACGTTCCACCTTGGTGGAAAAGTCAACAGACACAATATTCACATATGGGAATTGGAAAATCCACATTCACCGTTGCAACACGAAAGAGACTCACCAAAGATCAACGTGTTCTGTGCAATATCCCGTACGAAGGTTTATGGACCATTTTTCTTTGCGGAAAGAACAGTAACAGGAATCACATACCTGGACATGTTGGAACAATGACTGTTCCCTCAAGTTATAGAAGAGTCCCGGGACTTCATTTTCCAAAAGTATGGAGCTCCGTCCGCCCCATTGGCACCGTGATGTACGAGGCTTTTTGAATGACTCCCCTCCTCAGCGCTGGATCGATCGCAGGGGACTCGAGGACCTGTCTCTGCACTTCTGGCCACCGAGATCTCTTGATCTCATACCCTGCGACTATTTCTTGTGGGATTATGTGAAGGAAGAAGCTTCTGTCTCGCCTCTACCAACCACTCGGAACGATCTGCAGAAGTGGATCACTGTTGCCGTGCATTCAGTAACAGCAGATACGCTTTCGAGCGTGTGGGACGAATTTAGCAACCGCGTCGATATTTACTGTGAAACCAACGTTGGCCACATTGAACATTTATAACATTTATCACGTTTCTCATTATTAAATAATTATTAAAAACTAATTAATTATAAATTATTAAATTTATTAAATTGATGTCAAACATTATGAAAAAACTTTGAAACTTTCTCTTTTCGTTGGTATAAAGCTTGTTCATTTTGGATTTGTACATGAATAAATACGAAGTTCTGAAAATGGATCCATCATTTAGAACAACCCTGTATAACACAGCCAACCTGTTGCAACAACATTTTACTGTAACCTGATTTCGACACCGTATCCGGCTATCTTCATCAGAGAATCCATCCAATTACGTAAAAGACTGCAAAACCATTAACACTGGGAAAAACCAAGAATAGGTGCTTATTATACTGAGCGGATTTATCAGGAAACTGTGCTTACATGAACAGATTTAAAAGCAAAATGCTGTTGTCCTATAAAATACTTCATAAGAAGGTAATATTAAACCATATAAAATTACAGGCATTGAAACTGACAAAAGGTTGGCAATCCTCCGTAATTATTGCTGGCGTAGCACATAATACTCCATTAAGGGCTGTAAGAGGAAACAGTCACTGGAAGTGGCATCAGGTTAAAAGGCTCACAGGCCGCTGATTGCTTGTATATATCACATTAATGGAAAAGTGAGTTACACGCAACATACAGGTTTGATATATGCAGCCAGAGAAAATAAGTATATTACATAACAAAACCAACAGTTTTTTCCTTGGTCCCACGTTTATATAATGATGACCGATTTAAGCTGCTTAAGCCATCTTTAGATCTAAAACAGAAATAATCTTGTTCTTAATAAGTTGTACCCATTGACAATATGGACTGTAAAAAAAGAAAAAATAAAGACAGAGAACGTACCTTAAAAATCTCGTTGCTTCTTGTACAAATGCATTGCCTGACATTAAAACTGTGATATGTTATGTGATACATAACGTAGAGACAAACGCAAATGTTGTAAGGTGGTTATAGTTTTGCACCTTACAAGCACCCATCAACATATTTTGCCGTGATCAAGAAACGCAATTAGGTATCATGTGATAGGTTGTACATCGTATATATGAATATATAAAGGAGACTGACATTTGTCACGTGCGCCTTGTAAATAATTGTCAACGCTTATTGCATAAAGGTGACAGGGTGTCTTTATTATCAGAACGGCATAATGAATGAATGCCTATACTAGTAGAGGTTGGAACTCCGGTGGAGATGAAACGGCAGGCAGAACTCAAGCTCTGGGTGGAAGGCCCACACAGGTGTGTTGGTCCTGTTTAAACTCAGGAAGTAGCAAGATGGACGTTGGGACACCTGAGCGCTGGAGCACAATAGAGTCGCGACCGGTCGGAAATATCCAGATGGGAAGGATTATACTTCGAGAACTACGAAAATATTGGACACAGCTGAGAGGAACAAGGAAGCGTCACCTCAGAAACCACACAGGCTGGGTTATTTCCAAGGATTTTTACTCAGAAGCGTGCCATTGTACGAGTATAGATTTTTCCTCGCAAACTTTCCGCACTGGACAGCAAGAGACTAAAATATGGTTGATCGGCGTTCGGAAGAATCCATAGAGAGGGAGAATATTTCATGGTTTCTGGAATATGATTCGCTGTCGGAATTACGAGGGTGGGGAGCCAAGCCTTGCTGGGAAGCCAGCGGTGGAAAGAGGAGGTCTTTGCTCTCAGGAGAGTTTATAGTTAGAACAGTTAGGCACTGTACTGTTGCAAACCTATACGATTCTGGACTTCACCTTCGAGTTGGAAGTCGTCGTTGACTACGCAGCGTTCAGTAATTGAGAGCACTTCTTCTGCCTATACTTACGTTGAGATGTTATCTGAACTCCGTCCTTGTGGCAGGGAGTTCGCGTTTCTCGTCTGTAGAACACAGAGAGGAGAAGACAGTATTAGAGTATATTAGTCAGAGGACCGCCTTCTGACGTCATAGTGTTTGAAAGAGTTTATTTGTGGCTGGAGTTCTTCCATCGTCGCACACGAGTACGAGAACCATCACTTCGACGCACCAAATGCGGTACATACGGTGATATCGCAAACTGCTTCGGCTTATTAGGGCTAAAAAGCTAAACAGCTGTGATGACGTTACTTTATTTCCACTGAGGTTCCACACCACTGTAGATCATCTTTGAAAGTAGTGTCTTCAAGAGTTTGGTATGTAGATAATGTCAGTCATTTCGCGTTATTTGTGTTAGATAGCGTGGCCATAAAAGAGGGCAGAGTTGGGCAATTGATTAATAATTTTACTTAGGAAATATAGACATTTGTCGTAAAGGGTGTTTTTCTTTTTAATCTGCAAGAAACGTATAATAAGAAACAAAGTTTATCATTTAGTAGTATTAATTGCCTTCATAATTCATTTATGTTGAGATTGTAATTTATAGAATTAAGAGATCCTAACATCTGCTTCAGGGGCTAGTCAGACAGGGCCAAATCATTTTAGCATTTATTATTTTCCGTTGGGCACATTCATTTTTACACCCACCTGGAGTAGGATCGTGGAATGTGTTAGACGGTATAATGGTGGGCACAGTGACGTCATTACATTTGTCGTACAAAAATAAAATCAAGCAGGATACATCAGTAATAGAATTTCACAACTAATAATCATGAAACGTGGAGAGTATATATCAAAGGGTAACATGCGAACACATTCGCGCACTGTATACCGTGAAACTCACCTCTCACTTACACAACTGTAACTCGCTCACACCCACAGGTCCATCGCTGGAAGTCGCTCATATCCATCGAGTCTCACTCGCCTATTCTTATCCATTCATTCAGCCCATCACATCGTCATTATCACTTTGTGTCTTTTTAACTGTCGCTGTCTCCTGTCTCACAACCACAATCTCCTTCGTTCTGTCTTGCTACTAGTGCCTCCTCTCACTGCCACTGTCTCACTCTTGTTCTGTCTCACTGCAACTATCTCATTCATTCCTTCCCACTGCTGCCGTCTCTTCTCACTATCAGTACCTCTCTCTTCCTCATTGTCATTGTAATAGGCTCTGTCTCTCATTATAACTGACTCTCACCCTCTTCCACATTCTCCGTCTCTTCATTCCACTCTCACTGTCACTGTCTCCTTCACTCTTTCCCTCGCACTGTTCTGTCACAGTCAACTATGTTCCGCTGCCACTATGTCCGTCTCTTTCTGTCACACTGCCATTGTCTCCTTCACTCTTCCTATGCCGCAACCACTGTCTACTATATTCCAGTAGTTATTACTTTTCCCTCTCTTTCCCACTACTGTTCGTGCTTCAGCACTAAAACATGGCGTTCCCAGAACCCTTCTGATGATAACGGAGACACTTTACAGCATATTTCTCCATACTGCATCTATTTACAAACTACACTTTTCGCCTCGTACTGGATTTTAAGTGCATATTTTACCTGTACAGGTAGGGTAAACTTGGACCTTTGTGTTTCAGAAACGGATAATGATATCACGAAAGTTTTCAAAGGTGTTCGAGGTCAGCAATATATCTTAAAAATTACACCTGTTTGCTGCCCGTAGCCATCTTGGAATCCGCAGCTCGGTTTTAGTGCTCAAAAACGATGTTTTTGGGGTATTTCTCAGTTAGGGGTAACAATTTTTTAATACGAGGAGATAGTATTTCTATACAAATGCCTAGAGGATATAACTTTAAAATTTCAGCAATTTATGTGGTTATTTATTATTTATATTTCACTTCACACAGGATTTTACATGCGTATTTTACATGTACGTGTAAAGTAACTTTGAGCCTCTGTATCTCGAAAACAGATGAAGATATCACGAAAATTTTCAAGGTTGTTCGAGATCGGGATCGTGGAAACATATCGTAAAAATTTCATCAGTTTTCTATGCAAAGCTGTCTTGTAATAAGAGGCTCAGTTATCGTGCGAAAAAAATGGTAAAAATTCGCCTTTGTAGGGGTTCTCGAAAGAACTGCCCATTAGCTAATAATTTTGTACCTCCGTGTTTTGGAAACGAATAAAGATGTCAGGAAAATTTTCAAAAGTTATTCAAGATCGGAATCTTGGGAATAGATCGCATAAATTTCACCAGTTTTCTGTGCACAGCCCCCTTGGAAACAGTTGTTCGATTTTACCACTAAAAATGTCAGAAATGTGATTTTTTTAATGTTTTCTAAGGAACCGCCGGTGGATTAATAAAGATTTTTGAAAAATGGAGGATGATACTTCTACATAAATTCCTAGAGAATTTACCATTTGAGCAATTTTCTGTGGTAATTTATTATGTAGATTTCGCCCTATATCGGATTTTACTTGTGTATTTTACGTGTAGAAGTAGGGCAACTTTGAACTTCACTATCTTGTAAACGGATTAAGATATTAAGGAAATTTTCAAAGTTGTTTGTGAGTGCGATCTTATGAGTATATTGTAAAAATTTCAGACATTTGCCGTGCACAGCCAATCCCCTGCTCGGTTTTGGTACTTAAAACTGGAAAAAAAACTGTTTGGGTTTTTCTAAGGAACCACCCGTGGATTAATGGTGCCTCCATAAGATCATTCAGGCCCACTGTAGACTACATCAGATACAAAATGAATCAGCCTACTTGCTCCATGCATTCCTCCATAAAGTGTGCAACAGTCATACTTTGGCTCTCTACTGTAGGATAGTTACAGTAAGGCGATTTCTGAAATGGAATTCCCCATGCGTCTAGATTCAACTACCATCCCTCGTTCAAAGATTGTCAATTCCTGTCGTACGACCATTTTCTCGTTGGAGACCTTTTCACGTGAATTACCTGAGTGCAAATGACAGCTCTGTCATTGTGCAACACCTTTTATGCCTCGTGTACGTGATACTACTTCCATCGGTTTAACTGCATATCGCTATCTCGAGACTTTTGTCACCTCTGTGTATGGAATTGTATGTACTGTGTCGACATTGCAAGTTTTTCTGGGATATTTCTATATTATAAAAGAGCAATGACTAATACAAAAACACATGGCACTACTAAGGAACAAAAAATATCACACACAAAAGGTAGCAACCCAACTGCATTAAACAATACACCATGTCAATAATATAAGTATCAGCGTGTTACATATCTAGCCTAAAGGGAAAGAACTAGACACCTTTGAAACACTCCAAATGTACAAACATCAAAGAAAACAATTTGAATCCTAAATGACAAAAAAGTGGCAACAAATACAACAGTATCATTTCTATTTTTAGAAGGGAACCACATTATTAAATTTCGACACACACAAATAGACTCCATTCTCTCCTTACCTTTTCTCTAGATTTATGAAGTTATTTGTATGTTTTCGCGATATTTTCTAAATGAGGAATTGACTGGCCTGACTCACAAAACACAAAAGTTCCACCCACCTACAAACAGGTTGTATCCCTGTCAGCTTGAGAGAGTATATATGAAGGGCTTATTTCAACAGTGGTACAAGACCATTACCTCCACTTTTGTGATTATGGTGCTTCTGACATTACTGATCGAAACAAAGAGAAAGAAAGGTTCATCTCTAGCAAGAAACCATATGCTTGAATATTTCTGGTATTTCAACTGCAGATTTTTCAGCCTTCATTTAACTTTAGGACTCTGTATCTTAAAATGAACAAAAATGGACTTTTACCACTATTGAAATAAGCCCTTCATATATTTGTTAACATTACAAAGATTATACCTGTTTGCGAAAATCAGCCTGTTACTTCAACATCTACTCTGATGTAGCAAGTAATAAATGTAGTCTTAATACTCTGTCATAATCAAAACTTTGCTCTCCTGGCACTCCCTATACCTCCTCTGTGAAACTTTCTTTCTCTGCACCTCTCTGTCCTAATATAACATAGCTATAATGAGCAAAGGGTTCTTCAAATATAAATATTGACACTGTTGTTAACATAATTCTTACACCTAATGTTTCTAACATTTCACTCTGATTGCTTAACAGTGTACAGAGAAACATGTCATGTGAACTTGATAGGAAAGAATTTATGGCCACTGGAGACATTTCCACTTTCATTCCTATTCACCTATCCAACCAAAGATCTCCACAATGCTGTGAGAATTGCCCTGAAATAGAGTTTCGTCTTGCTATGTATTCTTTGCACTTATTAGATTCTAGGTAGCAGTTTTGTTACCTTTGTGTTTACAAAGTGTGATAGTGTGTATGATGGAAGACGAGAGTGAAAGCAGGCTGGGACCAATGGAGATATTTCTATTTTATTTTCACATTTATAATTCTTTCTTTCATCCAGTCAGTCATAGATCACAGAAAGACTATTAGCCTTGTACTGAAATAATTTTTTGATTTTCTCTAGTATACAGGGCCACAGACTACTTCATAGTCGTAACACGATACATACATGCCATATTAATACATCTGATGACGGGCGTTTAAACCACGTAAATGCGTTGTGGAACTGAGTAAACAGTGACTGATGACAGCACGCGTGTTATTTCATGCTGTAACAGTAAAAGCTGCGGTACAGTATAACGGAAAATTGTCACATTTAAAGCCAATATCTGAAGTCAAATATTCATTCCATGTCGTAATGAGCATTACACCATTGGGCGGTGTAATCATGGTTATGATTAACTGAAACTGGCATCCAGAGTCACTGTTTTGGTATCGAGCATGAGAACTTGTTACATTCTGTTCATGAAGTATTTGAATTAGTTATGTAAAGATGTATGTAGTTCAGTGCTGTTTGGTCTCAGCTTTCAAACTCGAAGATAAATTTCAGCAACAAGGATTAAAACATTAAAGTGTAAACCCTTCTAGAGTTCAAGGAAGAACAGAGGGCATCTAGACCAAAGATGTTAAGCATTTCTGTTCTTTGGAAGCAGAAGAGTCTGAACAAAAAGTTCGCGAGACAAAGTATTTGCATTGCAGTTTCACTTATGGTGATAAAGCTTATTGTTTCGAATGGCTGTTGTAATGGGTTCTTCAATTCTGCCTGTTCAATTACTTACCTTCAAACAAGATGCTGATCATTATTTTGTATTTAGTTTACATTGTGGCCCACGTCATATCTATTATTTTAAATTAGTACTTACTTTGTTTGTGCCTTGTTGTTCTCGTTGTCTTCCAAGGAATATGATTCCGGTCTCAGCTAGTTGCCCTTCTACCAAGAAATATTAAAAGATGAAAGGGTTGTTATTCAGGTTATGTCAGATATCAATACCAAAAAATGCAGTTTTTAAACTTTGAAAGAGAGATATTTTCAGTATTTCCACACTCAGTACTTATATAATACTTCTGCCTTCAGCAGTACTACAAAACATTATCAGGTCCCCCTGCAAGAACTCTTCTGCCAAGAGCGCCCATTCCACAACATCCCCACGTCTCTGACCCTCCCTCTCAACGAACAAGAACGGCGATCGAACACAGAGATCATTATCAATAATAATCACTGGTACAATTTCGAAAAAATTAATGAAACAAAAATACATGAATTCAAGTGAAATCGCTCAACATTAATTTCTGTATACAGGATATAAATGTTTAAGTATGGAATAACTGTATATCTATGAATGTCTACACGTACATATCGACATAATTCTTATTATCTGAAAAGATCAATACACAACAGTATCGTGCGTTTCATCTTATATTATCGCCATGAATGCATTACAGGGTCAGGGGTGAGATATAACAATAATAAAAAACTAAGTAGAGATATTATGAAAAAATTGTTTTGATATGAGGATCCGTTGTATCATCACATGGAAGTTCTAGAAAACTTTATATCGAATTTGTTTTAAAAGAGTTGCACTGGAAGAGTACGTGCATGTATCAGATTTCTTACATCCTGAATACTTAGCCCATTGCTATATGGTGTGTGAACATGTGTGTGTGTGTGTTTGTGTATGTGTGTGTGTGTAAAAGAGAGAGAGAGAGAGAGAGAGAGAGAGAGACAGAGAAGATAAAGAGAGAATGTGGTTGTTTTATGTAGATGTATAAAATAAAAATGATAATCTACTGAAAAAAAACATTTATCTGTAGTCAAATTACTTATAAATGTAAGTTGTTTATTACAGATTTTAAATTTTGTGTTTCTTTCTAACAGAAATACACTTCACCGGCAAGAACGCAGTTTCGACGAAGATACAACAGAGCATCACTAAGATGTTGTTGCTGATATCCACCGTCTTCGTTCTCCTCAATCTGCCGAGGTAAGATCATCTTTTGAGAGAACTGTGTAACGCTTATTACACTAGAGGGCCACTTACTCAGTACCACGAATATCGCTGAAGTTGTTTTGAGTGAGTCGTTGTGGCACAGCAGAGTGAGATAAAAAGTAGGTCCCAATTTTATAATATAGACATACCGTTAGCAACTCTCTGAATGTGCATAAAGTAATCCGCTAGATGTCATCACAGACTTTCTTAACATGAAATGTATTCGCAGTTGCAAATATGGACAACAATCAGCTTTATAATGGAATGACGACAGTGAAACTTCGTGCCGAACCCGGACTCGAACCCGAATATCCCGCTTATCGGGGGCGGTCGCCTTACCATTAGGCTATTCGAGCACAACTTAGGACCAGACCCAAACTTCCACATGTCGTCAGCCATCTGTCTATTCCGCGAACTCGTACATCCATTATGTATTTTACCGCACAGGGGAGACATTTCAATTGAAAGTCCTTGCCCGGTGTTGGCGGATAAATACAGTAATGCAGTATAACAATAATTTGCATTCACGTCCGAAGTAACACTGCCCCGCACTTCTGAACAACACAGGCACTGCAATATCGTATTTATCCGCCGACAAGTGTACAGTGGACTTACAATAAAAATGTCTCCCCTGTATCGGAAGATACACAGTGGATGTACGAGTGCAGGGAATAGACACATGGCTGACGACATGTGGAAGCTTCGGTAAGGCGACCGCTCGCGTAAAGCGGGAAAACCCGGCGCGATTCGGCACAAATTTTCATCGTATTCATTCCATTATACAGCTGACTGTTGTGCATATTCGCAACTGTGAATACATTTAATGTATTTTATAACAGCTTAGGCGCTGCATGTCCGTAGGAAAATTGCAGCGTACTTCTCGTTAACATAGGTACTGCGATATCCAACTTTATCACTGTACTGTTACGCCATGCATCACGCCTGCCAGCTTACCTTTTACTATCTGACGTTGCTGTAGCTACAACACCCAACACTATGGAAGAGCTGTGAATTGTCTCAACCGTTAGTTTCTGTAGTACACAAGTGCCATTGACGGAGAATAATTTTTTATTGATCCGTTTTTATACTTGTACTTATTTTATATTTACGTTTCGCTTGTTTATTAAAAAGAAGGAATTATGTAGTGTAAGCTCCAACAAAGCATTTTAAACTTTCCTCTCTCTCACTGTTGTCATTCTATTTGTAGATATCACATTTCACTTATAAGTAATACGGTGACTTCATCTGGGAAAAAATTGCGGGTTACTGAAACGAATATGTTGTTCTTTACCGTTTAATACATGATTTGACATTTCATGATTAATAGTACGAGGGGCGTTTGAAAAGTATTTGCAAAAATGAAAACTTCTTACGTGTTTGGGGTAAACGTTTTTTCTATTTTTCGACATAGTCTCCTTTTAGATTTATTCACTTCGTCCAACGCTGTTCTAATTTGTTGATCCCTTCCGAATAATAGGAATTGTTCGGGTCTGCAAAATAGCTATTTGTTACTGCAATCACCTCCTCGTTTGAATAAATTCTTTGTCCCGCCAGCCATTTCTTCAAATTGGGGAACAAACAGTAGTCCGAGGGAGCCACGTCTGGAGAACTGGAGAATGGGTGGGGGGGGGGGGGGGGGGGTGAAACGAGTTGGAATCCTGTTTCCATTAATTTTGCGACCACAGCTGCTGAGGTGAGTGCTGGTGCATTGTCATGATAGAAAGGACTTTTTGCGGTCCAATCGCCTGCGTTTCTCTTGCAGCTCGGTTTTCAAACGCTCCAATAACGATGAATAATATGCACCTGTAATAGTTTTACCCTTTTCCAGATAGTCCATGAGGGTTATCACTTGCGAATCCTAAAAAACAGTCGCCATAACCTTTCCTGCCGAAGGAATCGTCTTCGCCGTTTTTGGTGCAGATTCTCCCTTGGTAATCCATTGTTTAGATTGTTGTTTGGTCTCAGTAGTATAGTAATGTATCCATATTTCATCTACAGTGACGAAACGATGCTTAAAGTCCTGCGGACTCTTCCTGAACAACTGCAAACCATCCTTGCAGCACTTCACACGATTCCGTTTTTGATCAAGCGCGATCAATCGGGAAACCCATCTTGCGGGTAGCTTTCTCATGTCCAAATGTTGTTTATGCTAAATATTATGTACTCATTCATTCGAGATGCCTACAGCACTAGGAATCTCACACACCTTAACTCTTCTGTCATACATCACCATATCATGGATTTTATCAATGATTTCTGGAGTCGTAACCTCCACAGGGCGTCCAGAACATTCAGCATCACTTGTGACCATATGGCCACTCCGAAAATTTTTACACCACTTATAAACTGATCTAATCGGAAGTGCAGAATCACCATAACGTTTATCAAGCTTCTCTTGAGTCTCCTGAGGCATTTCGCCTTTCATAAAGTAATGTTTAAACACCACACGAAATTCTTTTTCCTCCATTTTTGACAATCACTCGACTTCCTTGATTCACACGAATGCCAATCTTACCTCTCAGACAAGGTCAAGGAGAAGGCACGAACCTTATTTCGGAAGTTGGACATGATACGTGACAGTACACCACAACTCACCACAGTAGGTGTGGTAGAACCCTTACGCAACCACAAATATAAAGTACTGAAGGCGATAGTATTTGAGCCTCCGTAAATGATATCCCTACGTAATTTATTTATTTATTTTATTTATTTATTTAACCTGATCAGATTAGGGCCACCAGGCCCTCTCTTACATCGGACCAGTGTTCCACACATGCAGCATTTCACACATCAGAGTTACATCATGAACATAGTTTAAATGAGAAAATTAGCTTACTCTAGTGACAATATGAATAAAGAGTAGTGACTAAGACCTAATAAAGTAAATGCGGAAGTATTTTTACAACAGTTGCTATACATACAGATTATGATAAAAGCAATAATAATAACAGTAAAACAAAAAATCAAATAATAATGATAAACGTGACTAAGACCTAATAAAGTAAATGCTGGCAGTATTTTTACATCAGGTGCTATACATACAGATTATGGTGAAAGCAATAATAATAACAGTAAAAAAGAATCAAATAATAATGACAAACATGAGAAAGATTGGCAATAGTAATGAAGGTTTGTGCAGATGTACATTAATATTTTGGAGTATAGCGAGTTCTGGGTAAGGGAGGTTTAAGGAGGGGGAGAGAGGGAAGTAATGAGGTGAAGTGCACTCATGTACAGAGGAAGGCATTACTGTTGCTTGAGTAGATACGTCATTAACTGTTTTTTGAAGCCGGTCATGTTTTTAAGTTCTCTAACATAACGAGGGAGGTTATTCCAGAGTCGGGTTCCCGCTACTGTAAAGGACTTGGAGAAGGTGACTGAGCGATGCAGTGGAACGGAGAGGATTTTATTATGATGGGAACGTGTGTTTCTGTCGTGTTGTTCCAACATGAGTGTTAGGGACGAGGAGAGATATGAGGGACAGCGTACATTTATAAGGCAGTAGATGAGACAGAGTGTATGGAAATCTCTGCGTTTGTCTGCACGCAGCCAGGACAATTTTGCATATGCTGGTGAAATGTGATCAAAAAGTCGAACGTCAGAGATATATCGGACGCAGGCATTCGTGACCAGTTCTAGACGTCGTGAATTTTCCTGAGAGAGGCCATGTAGGATAATATCGCTGTAGTCAATGATTGGGAGTATAAGCGTTTGTACTAATTTCTTTTTCAGATCGAAAGGGAAGAGTTTTTTATATTTTTGTAGGACATGAAGGGATGCCGATGCTTTTTTGCACACTGCAGTTACGTGCTCTGTCCAATTTGGATTTTCATCTATTATTACTCCCAAACTCTTTGCTGAGGGCGAGAAGTTAATATTTGTTCCATTTAGGATAAGAGGTGGTACAGATTCCCGATGTTTTGGGCTAATGAGCTTAGAGTGACCAACAAGTACCGCTTGGGTTTTAGATGGGTTTAGTTTTAGACCTATGTCCTGTGCCCATTTTGACAGTGCATCGAGGTCAGTATTGAAATTTTCAATAGCTTTCTTGAGATTGCTTGGTTTCGCAGTTAGATACAACTGAAGGTCATCAGCATACATATGGTATTTGCAATAGGTCAGGACCGATGACACATCATTGACATAAAGAGAGAAGAGTATAGGACCTAATACTGAGCCTTGGGGAACGCCTGACACTACCTGCCGCCATTGTGATTTTATATCCCCAGACAGGACGCGTTGCTGACGAGACGTCATGTATGAGCGAAACCATTGCACTGTGCTTGGTGAGAAATTTAGACCGCTAAGTTTGGCTAGTAAGATGTCGAAGTCGACAGTATCAAATGCTTTGCTGAAATCTAAGAAGCAAATGATAGTCGCTTCTTGTCTGTCCATGGCAAGTTTCAGGTCATCTGTCACCTTTATCAGAGCGGATGTTGTGCTTCGATGTTTACGGAAACCTGATTGGTATTCGTCTAGTAGGTTGTTAGTAGTTAGGTAGTTGGTGAGCTGGTCATGAACTATATATTCTAAGGTCTTTGATAGTGCAGGAAGAAGGCAGATGGGGCGGTAGTCAGAGGCTGCTGTGGCGATGTCCTTTTTAGGCAGTGGCTTAATTTGTCCCAGTTTCCAGGCCTCAGGGAAAACACTTGTGATTAATGAATCGTTGAAAATGTCTGTTATAGAGGGCAGTAGTTGGTCAATAATAAGTTTTACCATCTGGATAGTGATACCATCATGTCCAGTAGATGCTGATCTAATCCGCATTACTCCATAATTTAAGGACATATCGTCCTTTAGCACTTCTACACACATGTTTTCAAACACACACCAAAAGCAGCGAGTTAAAGGACCCTTCTGTGTACCCAAACTAAAGCTGAAAGAAGAATAAACAAATAAAGAGAAAAATTTTTCCCCTTCCATTCTCTACAGAAGTAAAAATCAAGGAAGTTGATCAGACTTCAGCACCACCACAAAAAAAAAAAAACAATGCCAAACACAAAGTAATAGACCAATTTGGCTGAAACTTGGTGTGCTTTCTTTCCAAAGCTGCTGCTAACTAAACATGACCTCGATACACGCTGTTGGTGCCACCTCTCGGACTTTGCACGGACTTTTCAAATGCCACTCGTATGTCCCTGCCAGCACTGTTTCTTGATTTCCAGATACCAATGTTTGTTGAACGTTCAGATAACCCTACGTACAGTTTCACCACAAGTACACTGAAGTCAATTCAAATTATGTGTCTGCATTTTACTATGTTCAACGTTTGGCATTCTCAAGCTTCCAATAAATTACTTTTTATTAAAAACGTAAATTGTTATTATTGAGTTTGTTATGTAATAACTAATTAATATCATTCTTAATTCCTCAATTATTTACCATTGTTATTATTATTATTATTATTTTATGAATAATATCAATTACTATTATTGTGAGGTAATACTTTTTTTGTATGTCTCGTTCTTGATCAGATGCAAGAGAGGGCCTTGAAAGTTTAGGCTAAATACACAATAAATAAATAAATTTCTCTCCAGCTGGATGTCCGAACTTGTTGACTGCTTCAATGACGCACCACTGGAAGTCACTCATGCTGCTCCGAACTGTTAGCAAGAGTCGGCTACATACATCAGTGTTACTAAAATCATAATTTTTAACTTTTTTATGCAGCGACAGCAACTGATATTGTTTATGTAAGAATATACAGCCTACAGTTGCAAGTTAACTTTATCGTTTACCTAGATTTCAACGTTAGTAATAACGTCTTCTTCAGAACATAAAATATTATTTAAATGTTTGCCTAAAACAAGCCATGTCCTAAGTCAACTTTATAAAACTTGATGCATAACCATAAGGTTTTGTCACTTCTATTAAACAAGCTGTAGCAAATTCACTTTAAGCCCGTTGTATGGGCCTCGTCGTTTGACTAGAGACTCTGCATCAAGTTTTATAAAGTTGACTTAGGACATGGCTTGTTTTAGGCAAATATTTAAATAATATTTTATGTTCTGCAGAAGACGTTATTACTAACGTTGAAACCTAGGTAAACGATGAAGTTAACCTGCAACTGTAGGCTGTATATTCTTACATATGCAGTTACTAAATCAGCGAGAGATATGGTTACTGGAAGGGTCATATGATCTAGTGTAAAATATATACAACTCAGAGATTCGCAGAAGGGCATTATCATCACAACTACAGAGAGAGGACTGACAAATTCATGAGGCAGCTAGCAGCTAGTTCTAAACCTCACTGTTCGAAACCTATATTTGTTCTTATTAGAAAGCAACTAGTTGAGTTCTGCAAATGTTTCCCGAAATTTATACGAAACCGCAAGGTTTCTGCTTGACTCACTAATATTAAAACTAAAAACTGACTGAAGAAAATATTAGGTTTTTTAACAGTTGCTCTAATTAGTTGCTGTTTGCTCCGTAGTAAATGAGTTCTCTTTACGTAGAAAGACACTTATAAACGCGTCGACTGCTGGAGCTGATTGGAAGTTCCCTTAAAGGCAGAAAAATCTCTCAGGAATCTTCCAATGGATACTGGGCCGGACAGCCATAAATTTGAACTGTCGCGAGTGGAACGTATTTTCTTCAGACAGCTTATGGATGTACAGCCGACGAATGAGGAGCAGTGTAACTTAAAGACCTTCTTAGAGTCAATACGTTGTCGAATTGTCAAATTTGCCATGAGACGCACCGGGAGTACGTAACGACCATATAGCGTGAGTAGTGCAACGACTACGTGTCAAAAAAGTGTTATGTTCTATCACTTCCTGCAGATATTGACAGCAATAGAAAACAAAGATTAAATGATCCTACCATCCTATAAGACAACTATTGGAAAAGGCTACAAGTAGAAAATTTCGTTTGTTTTTTAAATATATCTTACACGGCACGATAGAATCACTTCATCACATTCTTCCACTGTAATTGAACGATCAAAAAGGAAACTTTGAGGAAGCAACGACGTTATTTTTAATGGCAAAAGTTTTTGGTACATGAGGGCTCTAGTGGAACTGATCGGATGGGTTCGATCGGTAGAGAACTAATTGGACCGAGAGGACAAACGAGGCAGTAGGTGAGCTGAACTCACTAGCAGAGAGCCAACTGCTTGCTTGCAACGAGATTCCACAACTAAATGTTACTATTAAGCCGGTGATGTACACGAGGTCTGCAGTATAGTTACTGCACAAGTTGGAGCAGAAACTCCAGAGTAACTACCTGATAAAAGCTTCAAATACTCTGACCAAAAAGGTCCTTAATACCGTTTTGTTTCATTTTGAATATTCCCATAAGTTTATACTTTAAAGGTTACAATCCGTACATAACCAAATGACTCTTAACACAATGTAGTCTCTATCACTGTGTCCATTACATTCTGGCGACCCACGATGAAAACAATGCACAACCAAATGTAAAACGACTGCCCGCATCTCGTGGTCGTGCGGTAGCGTTCTCGCTTCCCACGCCCGGGTTCCCGGGTTCGATTCCCGGCGGGGTCAGGGATTTTCTCTGCCTCGTGATGGCTGGGTGTTGTGTGCTGTCCTTAGGTTAGTTAGGTTTAAGTAGTTCTAAGTTCTAGGGGACTGATGACCATAGGTGTTAAGTCCCATAGTGCTCAGAGCCATTTTTCTTGTAAAACGACTGGCTAACATAAGTTACGGTGCGAGTTTTACAGCCATAACAAAGGAAACAAAAACTGAGGAACACTTAAGAGTTTGAGTCTAAATGGAACTAGAACACAGATCTTTATCTGTAGTCCGTAATGTTCTTATCGATCGGTCTCTTTGGGCACGATTTATATTCAGAAATTCAATTTAGTCAAGACCTCTCGACTGCTTTCAACATAGCGCACAACCTTTTCTGAATATCTTGTGCATACTTCCTGGAAAAGCACTGCTAGAGGAAAGGATATTGGCACAGAACGGCTTTCCTCCTGCAGAAGACTAATTTCCAAAACGAACCTTTTGTTCTACCACCAATACATGCATTAGGCTTAAATTTTAAATGCTTCTCTAAACGTTCGGCATTAGAACTGTTAAACTTACTTTGTTTCTGGATAATTTCTTAAACAGATTTTAAAAAATGAGAGCACAGATTATAGAACGGGCCATGCTTTCAGTTAATCCGTTCTTCTGAAAGAACTGATTTGTTGGATTCCTCTTTGATTGTTGGATATCTGAACAAACGATTATATTTCAGTGCCGTTAAAGGTGAAGCCCTCTGACGTGGTTTCATTAAACGATTTCTACATTCGAGCATCCTCTCGACTTACAGTTGGCTTGATAATTAGTCCTATAAGCACCTATACTGCTGTCTCTGTTGCTTCCCAAATATTTTAACGCTTACACCAATCAATCCAAGTACACTAACGCAGGCAGAAATATGTCACGCACTGTTTTTCATTAATATTCGCTGTATGTATTGTTTAGAGACCAATCATAAAGAAACATCAGTAGACTGGGGAAACAACAGTAGTCACGGAATACACTGTCTGGTCGAAGGTATACGGACACCCTTATGCCACACGGAATTGAACACTAGATGTCATGAAAAGTTTTTGTTGTTGTGGCCTTCAGTCCTGACACTGGTTTGATGCAGCCCTCCATGCTACTCTGTCCTGTGCAAGGTTCTTCATCTTCCAGTGCTTACTGCAACCTACATCCTTCTGAATCTGCTTAGTGTATTCATCTCTTTGTCTCCCTCTACGATTTTTACCCTCCACGCTGCCCTCCAATGCCAAATTTGTGATCCCTTGGTGCCTCAGAACATGTCCTACCAACCAGTCCCTTCTTCTTGTGAAGTTGTGCCACAAACTCCTCTTCTCCCCAAATCTATTCAATACCTCCTCATTAGTTATGAAATCTACCTATCTAATCTTCAGCATTCTTCTGTAGGACCACATTTGTAAAGCTTCTATTCTCTTCTTGTCCAAACTATTTATCACCCATGTTTCACTTCGATACATAGCTACACTCCATACAAATACTTTCATAAACGACTTCCTGACACATAAATCGATACTCTATGTTAACAAATTTCTCTTCTTCAGAAACGCTTTCCTTGCCTTTGCCAGTATACATTTTATATCCTCCCTACTTCGACCATCATCAGTTATTTTGCTCCCCAAATAGCAAAACTCCTTTACTACTTTACGTGTCTCATTTCTTAATCTAATTCCCTCAGCACCACCTGACTTAATTCGACTACATTCCATTATCCTCGGTTTGCTTTTGTTGATGTTCACCTTATATCCTCCTTTCAAGACACTGTCCATTCCGTTTAACTGCTCTTCCAAGTCCTTTGCTGTGTCTGACAGAATTACAATGTCATCGGCGAACCTCCATGGATTTTAATACCTACTCCGATTTTTTCTTTTGTTTCCTTTACTGCTTGCTCAATATACAGATTGAATAGTATCGGGGATAGGCTACGACCCTCTATCACTCTCTTCCCAACCACTGCTTCCCTTTCATGCCCCTCAACTGTTATATCTGCCATCTGGATTCTTTACAAATTGTAAATAGCCTTTCGCTCCCTGTATTTTACCCCTGCCACCTATAGAATTTGAAAGAGAGTATTCCAGTCAACATTGTCAAGCTTTCTCTAAGTCTACAAATGCTAGAAACGTAGGTTTGCCTTTCCATAATCTTTCTTCTAAGATAAGTCGAAGGTTAGTATTGCCTCACGTGTTCCAACATTTCTACGGAATCCAAACCTATCTTCGTCGAGGTCGGCTTCTACCAGTTTTTCCATTCGTCTGTAAATAATTCGCGTTAGTATTTTGCAGCTGTGACTTATTAAACTGATAGTTCGATACTTTTCACATCCTACAACACCTGCTTTCTTTGGGATTGGAATTATTACATTCTTCTTTAAATCTGAGCGTATTTCACCTGTCTCATGCATCTTGCTCACCAGCTGGTAGAGTTTTGTCAGGACTGGTTCTCCCAAGGCCGTCAGTAGTTCTAATGGAATGTTGTCTACTCCCGGGGCCTTGTTTCGACTCAGGTCTTTCAGTGCTCTGTCAAACTCTTCACGCTGTATCGTATCTCACATTTCATCTACACCTACACGCTCTTCCATTTCCATAATATAGTCCTCAAGTACATCGCCCTTGTATAGACCCTCTATATACTCCTTCCAGCTTTCTGCTTTCACTTCTTTACTTAGAACTGGGTTTCCATCTGAGCTCTTGATATTCATACAAGTGGCTCTCTTTCCTCCAAAGGTCTCTTTAATTTTCCTCCCCCATAAAAGGAGGGGGGAGTATTGAGTTGTCAGTAGAGAATCGGTCCGTCAGGATAGCTCAGCGACTTCGGACGTGGACTAGCCTTTGGATGTCACGAGAGTTACAAATCGATCAGGGGAATTTCTCAGCCCTTCTAAAAGTGTTCACGTCAGCTATTGGTGATGTAACTATGAAGCGGGGACGCGAAGGAACGGACACAGCTAAGCCGAGACGAGCACACCTCACGTTCTGACGAACAGGGAAGGCCTGCGTGCAGCCTGCTGACGTCACATTCTGATGACCGAATCTGTATCGGAAGTGCACTGTGGTGAACGCTGCAACAATAAGAATTTTAAGAATTTCGGAGATGAAATTGCATCGGTTTTTATGTGCTTTCTTCTCCTACATAGCCTTTTAACGAAACTAAGAAAAGTTATGAGTTTTGAGCATGTTAAATTTACTGTAAATGCGCATCTGTGGGCCAGAAGATAAACTATAATTTTGAATTCGTTCTTTTTCTCTCACGGTTTTTATCACACTTCAGAATACTCTCAATGTCATGAAAATAATTTAGTTTCGCAGGAAATTTGTAATTGTTTGACAAGTTATTTACTAAAATTCCTGTACAATAAAATTCATACTTCCAATTGTTCATTAACAACTAAATAATAACACGATTGAGGTACATATGCTGATGTCTCTATGTTAACAAAAATTCCACTGTCTTGAAATTTTATTTTCGCTTTCATACTGCTCAGCTAACTTTACAATTTTACTCATGGCTTTCTGAAGTTGTGCTGCTTCTAGACACATTCGCTTTGCATCAAACGATTCCCAGAAAGCCATTTGCGATAACAAGCAGCATGATAACCAGAATCGATGGAACGCATTCTTCATTATCCTTGGTCGTTCGAGATTTACAGCTAAAATACGTCATACTATCTCGTCAAAATAGGCAGCTGCCCAAACAACACTTTCCAGTTGAAAATATTTGTGAGAAATCTATACCAGCACAATACCAACCAGTATAACTATCCTTTGTCAATATAGTGACAAACATTCTACAGCCAACTAATCTTGTCAGAAGTGGCGATAGATACAAATGATCTCCGTACATTATACATAAATGCATTTATAAATAATGGACGAATGTGGTGCTGTGCAAACAAATAACGCGTTATAGTTTTATCATCATTTACTTACCCATGAATGTTATGTAGACACCAATTCTTTTCTCGTTATTGCAACGAGCCAGCGATTTCTCAGCTTCTCGCATATGGCAAATCTGAACATGAGCACTTTGATTCCTCCTTGAGATCTATAAATTCTCTGGAAACAGGGAACACAGCACTTGTACCCGAAACACAACACTTTCAAGTAGCACACACTTTCTACACAACACAACAAACGGTCATCGCTTAGTGACGTCATGTTCCAATATGGCCGCTGAGCATAAGCCTGTGACAGGGTGCGTCGAGCAATGCAGAGGGTGATTGTAGAAAACCACATGAAATCAGTAGAGGGATTCGCCCATGAGTCACAAACAGCTACTAGCAGTTCAGCTAGCACAGTGGTTGTACTATGGGAGTTAAAAAGAATGGAGTACACAGGTCGAGCTGTTCCTGGTGAGTTACACATTTCTGTAGACAGTGGTCAGCGACATTTCAGACAGTGTAAATAGCGACTTTAGTGAACAGTGATTTGGGTTGGATTTGGCGAATACCTAGAGAATGTTGCCTGCCATCATACTCCGTGCAAACAGTGAAATACGAAGGTAGTTTTAAGATGTGGGGTTGTTTTTAGTGATTGGGCTGTTGTGCCCTTATTCCACTTACGAAAACACCATTACAAAGGTGGAGGGCTTTCGCACACTATATTAGTGTGCACTAATAGGTGTCTGGATGCTCCTGACAAGTTAATGCATGTATTAAAAACAGTATGCGTCAGTCCGGAACCGCACTGCTGCTACAGTCGCAGGTTGGAATCCTGCCCCGGGCATGGATGTGTGTGATGTCCTTAGGTTAGTTAGGTTTAAGTAGTTCTAAGTCTAGGGGACTGATGGCCTCAGATGTTAAGTCCCATAGTGCTTAGAGCCATTTGAACCATTTGAAAAACAGTATTTACGAACATCTACAACCGCCGAATTTCGATAGTAATATTCACAAAAAAAAAAAACAAAAAAAATGTATGTGAAACCTAATGGGACTTAACTGCTAACGTCATCAGTCCCTAAGGTTACTCACTACTGAACCTAAATTATTCTAAGGACAAACACACACACCCATGCCCGAGGGAGCAGTCGAACCTCCACCGCGACCAGTCGCACAGTCCATGACTGCAGCCCCTGAGACCGCTCGGCTAATCCCGCGCGGCAAGTCAACAGCATTTTATAAATAATTTATGGTAGTTTTACAGTAAATGGTCTGTGATAGACGTGACAGAAAAAATGAAAAATAAATTGGACAACAAATAATGAAACTGGAAGGACGTTATGGGGTCGCACACGGCACAGTTGAAAGGATGGAAGGATATAAACAGGTTTGAAGTAGAATGTGTGTGTAGTGTGCGTTGTGTATTGAACTGGGTACCCAGAAACGACGGAGATGCTTCGTCTCGCCGTAGTCCTCACTGGTTCACAACCCCACAACGGACTACAGCAGTCCACTCACCCCACCGCCACCCCATACAGAACCCAGGGTTATTGTGCGGTTCGGCCCCCAATGGACACTCCTCGGAAACCTCTCATACCAGACGAGTGTAACACGAAATGTTAGTGTGGTAGAGTAATTATGGTGTACGCGTACATGGAGCTAGTGTTTGTGCAGCAATCGCCGACATAGTGTAACTGAGGTGGAATAAGGGAACCTGTCAGACCGCGCGGCTAACCGGGCGGGTTCCAAGTAGAATGTACGAAGTGTACATTGGTAGCAGAGTACAGCATGGAAAAGTCATGTGGAAGCGGAAAATTAAACAAACATTCGAATTATTTGAAACCTGGTCCTGCTGAAGCGAAACAGTTAATCGAAAGCAATGCCAGATAAAAGTTGAGGGTAAGAAACTATGAAGTGTACGGACAGTTGTAAGTAATGGTAAAGATTATAACATTTATAACAATGATCTACTAGTCTGGGTGCATGAAATCGCAGAAAGCGTATTTCTTTGCTTACTTCGGTCGTATCGCTTTAAGCAGTCTCTCATCTCGTTCAGAAGTTGGCCGGAAGATACACTGAGGCAAAAACTCACGGAATACCTCCTAACATCGTGTCGGACGTCCTGTTGCCCGGCGTAGTCCAGCAACGAATGGCTGAAAATAGTCTCCAAGTACCCGAACACAACCATTTTCAGTCAATGATCGGCTCAGTAGCAACAGAGGACCCAGCCCATTCTATATAAGCACTTCCCATATCATTATGGAGCCACCACTAGCGTGCACCGATATAGTCACGAGCCCAGAAAACGTGCTTCACGCGGTGTCGTGCTGTTAATAAAGGCACTCGCTTCGGTCATCTGCCATAGCCCGCCCTAACGGACACGTTCGTCGTACGTCACACACTGATTTCTGCTGTTATTTCATACAGTGTTGCTTGAATATTAGCATTGACAATTCTACACTAACCCGCTGATCTCGGTCGTTAAGTGAAGACAGTCGCCCATTGCGCTAACCGTGGCGAGAGGCAGTGCTGGAAATTTCGTGTTCTCGGCTCACACTTGACATTGCGAATGGCGGAATATTGAATTCCCTAACGATTTCCGAAATGGAATGTCCCATGCGTCTAGCTGCAACTACCATTCGGCGTTCGAAGTTTGTCAATTGAGATATTGCAGTGCTAGTGTTATTCTGATGACGATTCATTGCGGCGACCACAGCTGTTACGAAAAGCTCGTGATAAGCGGGAATTCCGGGTTCGAGTCCCGGTCCGGCACAAATTTTGACTGTCGTCATTCCATTCTACAGCTGATGGCAGCCATTTGCGAATTCATCTGATGTGTTTGTTAATCCCCGTTCTTCGGCCGTAATAAAGTCGTGAATCTTTTCACATGAATCACCTGAGTATAAATGACAGCTCCGCCGATGTACTGTCCTTTTATACCTTGTGCACGCGATACTGTTTCCATCTGTGTATGTACATATCGCTATTCCATGACTTTTCTCACCTCAGAGTATACGGTAGAAATACCCTTGAAGAAATACGATTTTTGCGGCAACAAACTCGAAGTCTCATTACTTAATCATTCTGCCACGAAAACTTGAAGACGCACTTTGGCGACAGTGATTTCGCTGACAAACTCACAAACGTTTTTATTTATTATGATCGATTCCGGTTTCTTTGAAAATTGCAGGGTCACAATGTCTTATGATGGTTTCGCAGAACCACAACACAAGAAACCGCAACTGCTCATTGTAAATTTTAAAAAATCTTCGTGATCTAGATGGTTGATAAACTGTCGTAAATTTTAAAGATTGCAGAAGACATGTCACAGCGTAAAAAACAAGATAGGCTGGAAATTGTTGTCGAATTACTGAGGAAGATAGCAAAACAGGACAAGAGAAAGAGAGAGAGAGAGAGAGAGAGAGAGAGAGAGAGAGAGTGGAGGGGAGGGGGCGGGGAGTGGGGGGTGAATCGTATAACGTAGGAGCTCATGGTGCTGTTGGGGGAAGGGATGAGATGCTGATTGCTGTGGAGAGGCATTCTCTGCTAGCGAGCTGCCTGTGAAGGATACAACAAAGCGATGTGGTCACTATGGAGTTGTTAGACATAGACCTTATTGTAGCGCAAGGTTTCACAAATTGTGTCACACGGGAAACTGATATTCCGCGGAAAGTGAATAAGAGCTGCGGGAAAACTATTAATAACATGACGGTTTTTATCTCTTGTATACGTTTTGACGATATCAGATTTTTTTTTTCAAATTTTATCATAATTTCTGTATTATTAGTTAACATTTAAAACTCAACTTCAAGATAAACAAGGCGCTCCCTCAAATTACGAGGGTTCTGTAGGTATTCGGTCAGAGGAATAGTTTAGGAATCCCCCTTGTAGCGGAATAGAATGTAGCAAGAAGCATGGTTCCCAAAGGCAAGTGCCAGCTGTTCCAGGAACTGAATGGTTCAAATGGCTCTGAGCACTATGGGACTTAACTTCTGAGGTCATCAGTCCCCTCGAACTTAGAACTACTTAAACCTAACTAACCTAAGGACATCACACACACCCATTCCCGAGGCAGGATTCGAATCTGCGACCGTAGCGGCCGCGTGGTTCCAGACTGTAGCACCTAGAACCGCTCGGCCACCCCGGCCGGCTCCAGGAATTGAACTGGCTTTTTGTAAGCTATACAGTTGTCATCAACTATTTGACTGTATTGGCGCTACTGCCATTTAGAAATGTTGTCAGGTCGAGCAGAGACTTTATTTTGTAGGTCAATGTTGGTAATTTTCTCAGGGAAAACATAAAGCTTCCGGAGATGTGCGTTTAAAATCTGACAGGGTTCCTTTGGTAAATTAAAATTCGACTGCGTACCATCCGTGTGGTACTATTGATGTTACTAGGAATGAAAAATGTAAGAGATTAGATTTCAACGATTCATTAGAGTCTAAGTCCTTAACTAATACAGAATATGTGTTCTTTGATCTTGTCCTGAATTCTGAGCACCATCTCGATCGATGCTTGGATGGTTTTTTGCTCTTTTCGACTGTTTGACGGTCCTAGTCCATAAACCGGCTACAATTCTTCGTAATTTCTCCCCTATGCTACAAGTGCGAGCGATTTGTACTTCAATTTTAATTAAAGCAATGACGTCAGTGCGCGAAAGAGCAATGGCACTACATACACGGTCAACTGTGGTTGCATCCACAGCAGTGTTATGTCTTGCTGGGAAACGTAGCCAGTAATTCGAGAGCCAGTGTCCATTTCGTTACATCGATGCGCTGGACGATATTATTCTTAAGCGAGTTCACTAAGTCACATGGAGTCGTGACATCGCTACTCATCACAGGGTAGAAGTAATTTATCGTAGATCGCTTGAGCAACGAAAGGTACTTAACGAGTGGAAAAAGCACAAGTCATTCCCGTTTTCAAGAAAGGCCGTAAGACAGATCCACACGATTACGGATCTATATCGTTCACGTCAATCTGTTGTAGAATTATGGAACATATTTTGTGCTCAATAATTATGACGTTTTTGTAAAATGAACATCTCTTCCATAAAAATCAACATGGATGTCTCAAACAGAGATCCTGTGAAACTCAGCTCGCTCTGTTCCTCCATGAGATCCACAGCGCAGTGGACAACGGCGCTCACGTTGATGCCGTGTTCCTTGACTTCAGTAAGGCATTTGGCACCGTCCGGAATTGCAGTTTAATGAAACAAATAAGAGCTTACGGAGTATCGGAGCAGACTTACGATTGGATTCAAGCCTTTCTTGCAGATAAAACTCAACACGTCGCTCTTGACGGAGCAAAATCGACAGATGTTAAGGTAATATCAGGAGTACCACAGGGAAGTGTAATAGGACCGTTGCTGTTTACAATATATATAAACGATCTAGTACAAAGCGTCAGATGCTCTTTAAGGCTATTCGCAGATGATGCACTTGACTGTACCAAAGTAGCAACGCCAGAAGACAGTAAGAATTTGCAGAACGACCTGCAGGCTATGGCAATTGACCCTGGACGTAAATAAATGTAATATGTTGCGCTTGCATAGGAAAAGAAATCCGCTACTGTACAGCTACACTACTGATGACTAACATCCGGAGTCAGCGTCTGCTGTAAAATATCTAGGCGTAACTATCCAGAGCAACCTTAAATGGAATTAACTTGGAGTGACTCACAACGCAATTAAGATAACAAACATTTAGGGTTCCACTCGTCTGGTATGAGACGTTCCCGGAGGAGTCCACTGGGGGCCAACCGCATAATAACCCTGGGTTCGGTGTGGGGCGGTGGTGGGGTGGGTGAAACGCTGTGGCCTGTTGTGGGGTTGTGAACCACTAAGGGCTACGGTGGAACGAAGCCTTTCCATCGTTTATAGGTCTCCAGTTTAATACACAACACACAATTTTCACTTTACCACAGTCAGTACATCGGTCCACAGTCACCATCATTTCCCACAGATTCAAAGCCTTTCTTTCTTTGCTGTGATATATTTCTTCATCTGACCCCAGCTTCTCATTCTACTTGGCTGTTTGACCATTTAATTCATTTTTACTCTTACTTAAAGCTGAATCGAATTTTATACCTTAATTTATACAAACACAGGAATTAGGTCTTTGATTTCGCCGAATTTAAAAACAGTGTAATTATTCCCTCTTTATCCAGGATTAAGAATGCAACACTAGATAAGGGTCGTGGTTTTATACACCACCTGTCAGTGGCTTGACTAGTATGACAGCATTCTTCCGATTAACTTGTGTCTACTATATATATTTGCAGAAGAGATCACTTTCCTGTTATAGAATCAGTCCTTACCCCCTTAGAACCAATATCAATATTCATTACGTGTTGTGCCCCGTGTTCTCATGTTCATAGGAGCAGTGGTTGTTCTTTCCCATCTGGTTCTCATTACATCTATCTATTCCTTGCATTGTACCATTCCACTTCCAACGTATTCCAATTCCCAGTTACTTTCTTCTACTTTGGGTAAACCAAGAAATACACGTTTTGTTGTACAATTCTTGCAATGTCGTATGGTGCTTAATAGTTGTTAAACAATTTTGATACCTCTGAAGTAATTTCTTCAGGGTTTTTATGTGTCCTCACCGTAATCCAGTCTACTATTCTGAAATTAACCCAATTTACCTGCTTATTATATCATTCCTTCCAGATCCGTATCTTTCCTCAATATTCTTTTTCACTAATTTTCTTTTCTCCTCTACACTCAATTCCTTTCCAGGTGGAAAAGATACAATTTTATTTTATTAAAGTACGATTTCACCCTTCTTTCATAATCTCACTAGGTCTGAAATTAGTGTTCTCACACACACCATTCTGCCAGATTATAAGAATGATGATATTGAGATACGTACTGCTCGTACCTTATTTCATTCCATTGGCTTTTACCAAACTTTGACAATAAATTGTGATCCATTAACAGATAGCAGCCTCTTTGTCACTCGTATTTTGGGAAATGCTCCTTCCCGAGTTTATTGAAAATCACAACTCTAATTCCTCTTTTTCGTGGAAAAATGAATTTGGAAATTACATCTCATACTACAACATCCCCCTTTAGTTTTGGGTAAAGACCCGTAGAAGTCTGTGTGCATGATTTCCATCACATCAACTGGATTTACACTTTGCATGGGCAAACGATTGGAGATGTTCTTCACTTTCACATGACCAAATGTATCACACTTTTTTATGCACCCATGGATTACATCTTTTTTTTATAAAAGAAATACTGCAATGTAAGTTGTCTACTACACTTTTGCAGCTCCGTATGTCCATAACTTAAATGTATTATATCTATTAACTTTTCATTGAACTTTTTATGCCATCGAATTAGCCAATGTTCAGATTAATCCGACCTCATCCAGAACAAAACTCCATCATGAATTTTGTGAAATTTATCTCTTTCACCTTCTTTTTCGTATCCAATTAGGTTTTCATGATCTTCCATACTTCATCTTTATTTTAACCCCATCTGAGACAGCCAAGGTAAAATCCATTTAAGAAGAGCCTTTTTCAGCATGCTTCCATCAATGATGGGACTGCTGAGAGAAGTGTATGGATTCTCGAGGGAACTACTTTGAGAATGATTAGATGTCCAACACGCTAGGTAAGCCAGATCAGATACTTTTCTAACAGACCTTGTATGCGACTTGTAAATGCTATCATCCTACGCTACTCCTTTCCTCCCATCTCCACTAATCGAAAAAGTTCCACTGTGATTCCATATCCACTCCTGTCCACTCTGATACAAAACCATAGTTTGGAATAAGAGGGATACAACTACTACCAGTCCAAACGAAGATGGCTGTTCATTTCAAAATTCTGAAAAATATGATGCTTTGGACAACTAATCCAATACATATTTGCAACAGGATTTGGAAAGTCTTAAAGTGGGCTCTAAATGTTCTCTTCTAGGGGCACAGGGCATTTTTGAATTGCTTTTGCTTTCTCCAGATCCTTCTTCAGATCCATTTCTGGAATGATATGCCCCTGTTTCTTCACTAATTCTGGCTTCATTAATTTTAACATTATGTCACCTTCTATTAATGCCCAACACAATGAATCCATTATCTCACAAAGGTCTTCCTATGTGTCCATTGCAATCAGTATATCATCCACATATGCAATAATTCCAGAACACAGTTATTTACCAAATGCTTGGTCTTGTACCCTAATAAACTTAGATAGCACTACATTTAACCCAAACAGTACATCCTTGAACTGACTCCAATTACCTATAACAGGACACCTGTATATTTTGGATCTTCTTTGGCCAAAGCTACTTGCCAGAATCACCCATGCAGTCTAACAGATGTTATACAGGGGTCCCACAAGGAATGATCGATATTCAGGGATTTACAGGAACGATCATTCGAAGAAACAAGGTCTAATAAATGTTGGGTCTAAAACGAATACCTTAAGAGCTTCATATTCATTATTGTGAAACAAATCTCTTTTATTGCAAGCTCTTTGCTTTTCATAGTTTGGGAGTTGGTAGTATGGACCAACATAAGAAACAAAAGCCCCATAAACATGGACTGTAAAGTGCATAGCTTAAGAGCTATAAGCACTTGTACATCTTTATACATAGCTCTTAAGATACGTATCCTAGAGCCCATGTTGACTAGAGGGACCCCCTGTAATTTTCTTCCTCAATTTTCTGTATGATTTCGTACACGTTTTCTGTCTGTCATTATCTCTGTGTACAATGCTGTTTAGAGTCCTAATATCGATTACTAACCAGGTACTTTATTCTCTTTTCCCTACTATTACTAGTGGGTTATTATACTTACTTTTACTCCATCCCATCTTACCCAGCTTTTTAGCTACAGCTTCTAGGCGTTTCAATCCGGAACCGCGCGACTGCTACGGTTGCAGGTTCGAATCCTGCCTCGGGCATGGATGTTTGATGTCCTTAGGTTAGTTAGGTTTAAGTAGTTCTAAGTTCTAGGGGACTGAAGCTCTTACTTCTTCTTCATTGACAACACAATACCCCCTGCTTCCTTTTGTACTGGGAGCTGAGCCTCTCGTGACATCTAGTGATCAATTCTTCATTACATAGGGATGTCCAATACTTCTGATCGGGTACTGTATAAGCACACCAAACAAAAAATGTATCACCACCTTGAGACGTGTCACTAATACTCTGTAACACCGACTCTGGACTTAATAATGGACAGGATTCGGAGAGGAAGAGAATCCATAAGTGTCTGCAGGTAAGAGCTGAAGCTGCTCGTTGATGATTTGATTCTGTAGAGCTGCAAATTTTCCGGGGAAGTAGATTGTTACGTTTCACCCGCTGCTCCAAGCAGTCCAAGCTGTTTTCTGTCACAAGATACAGCAACGAGTAGTTCTGTGAATATGGCTGTTAGCATCTTGGAAGAAGGGAGTATCCATTCCATACTCATAATGAAGATATAGAAGAGAGGGGCTGCTGGAATAAACATCCTCGTTCATGTTAACGGTAACTACAATGACTAGGTCTAAGGCATGGTGCGACAACATCCCCAAAACTATTGCAACCACTTCTACCCTCAACTACACTGACCGAAAAAAAAATCGCAACGCCTTGAAGGAGTTGTGCGATGTAAAAGAAAGTTGGCAGGCGTGTATCTACAGGTGAAACATGATCTCCAGTCAAATTTCGCACAAGTCGCATAAGAGCGGCGCTAGTAACGCCACTATGAGGATACAAATCAGGTTTGCTTCAAATAAACGCTGTAACGTTCGTGAGCGTTAGTTACCTTCGAGAGTGGACGTGGTGAGTTGATGTTAGTCAAGAATGCCTTTAAGGGGGAACGTTGATGAAAAACTCACACTATTTCAAAAATGTACCAAATCCACAGTTTTGGAGATGTCATTGAAATTTTGTACCACGCTTTACATGAAAGTTCAACTTTTTTTAATGAAATTTGAATTTTAATTTCAAAAAATAATATATTATACTTTTTTCAGAAACTATTGAAGAAATTTCTACAAAAGTTTCTCTGTTTCATCTCTTTATATGTTGTGAGCTTCTCTCATGAGGTTTTTGGAATAGTTCAAATAGGGTAATTTTTATCATTTCTTAATTATAATTCCACAAGTACAATTTTAAATTGAAGCAAAATTCCAGGCACTTTGCCCCATATCTCAGCTTGCAATCAGAATTTCAAAATTTGCTCTTGAGAGAACGTTTATTAGGTTTACAGAAATATGTGTACAAAATTTCATAATTCTAGTATTCATAGAATCTGAGTAAAAAGGTACATAAACTTTAAAAACAAAGTTTTCTGGAAACTCAATTTAAAGTTCAACTTAACTTTTTTCCTTATGTCACTTCTTCAGAAGGCACCACATTTGTACTCTGGGTCGTCTTTCTCTTTAAGACTTCTCTTGTGGTTTCTTGTTGTCTGTCTTCTTTCCTTTACCAGGACTTTCAACTGACTTTTCAGCTGCAGAGACGCGCTGTAAATCTATTTTTCTCAGGATGTCTTGAGTAAAATTTCCTATCTTGAAGCCCATTCTTTCTACTACTTTCTTCCTCCCGACGTTCCCATCATTAAATACGATAAATGCATCATAAGTTGCAATTCTGACAACTGTAGCAGATGCAAATGTGTTTTTAGGGCATCGTTTCCATATGAGTTAATGTAGAGACACATTTGTATTTTGGGTTTTGCCATGAACACACTTTTTGATAAGTGCAGGATTGGCACACACGTTTGGTTGAAAGTAATACACAGAATCGTTATTCACTGAGCTGGTATTGAAGTGCTACTTCAAAACGTGGGCGTGGCAGGGAGACAGCGTCATACTCAAACTTTGGGAACTTATTGCTCATGAGATGCACTAACAAATAAAAAATAATTCGAAAATTGACATTTTTGGTCAATTTCATCAACGTGCCCTCGTAAGGCGACAAAACTGCCATTATCAACATCTCACTGAGTTTCGATGAGTCGTGTAATAGTGCTACGAAAAGCTGTATGTTACGTTTGCGATGTTGCAGAAGGACTCGGCAGGAATGTAGCTGCTGTACATGATTGTGCTGGAAGCGGTGGTCACGATAGTGTACGGTCTCAAGAAGACAGCGCTCCGGACAGTCACGTGGCAGTATCGTACTGCATCTGCAGCAGCAATTAGAGAAGCAGTTGGCACCATACTGACACAACGACCTGTTACAAATCGCATACTTCAAGGATAGCTCCGAGCCAGACGCCCTGTAACGTGCATTCCATTGACCCCAAACCACCGCCATTTGCGACTTCAATGGCAGCAAGCGAGAGCTTATTGGAGAGCAACATGAATGTTTGTTGTGATTTCTGATGAAAGCTGGTTCTGACTCCGGGCCGTGTGCTGGTTTGTAGGAGGTCAGTTGAAGGCCTGCAACCAACATGTCTGCGTGCTAGACATACGGACCTACTCCTGGAGCTATGGTCTAGGGCGCGACTTTGTACAACAGCAGGAGTTCTCTCGTGGTTATCCTAGGCACCCTGACTGAAAATTTATGTGTCACTCTGGTGATTCGACCTGTTGTGCTACCATTCAAATGGTTCAAATGGCTCTGAGCACTATGGGACTTAACATCTGAGGTCATCAGTCCCCTAGAACTTAGAACTACTTAAACCTAACTAACCTAAGGACATCACACACATTCGTGCCCGAGGCAGGATTCGAACCTGTGACCGTATCAGTCGCGCGGTTCCAGACTGAAGCGCCTAGAACCGCTCCGCCACCGCGGCCGGCTGTACTACCATTGATGAACAGCATTTCAGGGGGTGTCTTCCAGCTGGATAACGCTTGCCCACATACCGCTGTGATTCCCCAACGTCCTCAACAGAGTGTCGAAAAGTTGCCCTGACCTGCTCGATCACCAGATCTGTCTCCATTCGAGCACCTATGAGACATCACCGGAGGACAACTCAAAAGTCGTACACAATCAGCATTAACTGTCCGTGTATTGGAACCAGTACAACACAATGCTTGCACGTTTGCATATTTGCATTCAATATTTTGACGGCTACACCGGTTATTAATGTACAAGCATTTCACGTTTACCATGACTTACGTCGCGCTCACATTAACCTGTGATCTTGCAATGTAAATCACTTACGTAATATGTAACGTAGACAAATGTATCCCCAAAATGTTATTCTTCTATGTTAATTATTTTTTGGCATTGTGATTTTCTCCATCAGTATATATCCTGCATACAATGCAGGTTAAATGCCTCATTGAGCTGATTCACAAGACGCAGTGGGTCATTTGAAAAGAGTCAAAATCAGGACTCGTCAGACCACACAGCTCTCTTTCACTCAGCTACTGCACCGTTTACAGATTGTATGATCCATTGAAGTTGCGTTGCTTTTGTGCTGTGTGGGCAATGGCCTTTAGCGAGGTATCTGACTCAAAATTTCCATTTCTAGCAGTTTCCTTGACGGTTCTCGATCGAAAAGTAAGACGGAATTGTATCTCCTGGCTGCAGTAATTCCTGTGGCACATACGTGCGACGAGCCATTCAAGGGTTGCAACTTCAGCACGAAGTCCATGTATTCAGCGTATTTTTACTCTGTGGCTTTTGTGCAGGCATGTGACGCGGTAATAGAAGTATACAAGCCTAGCAGAGACGAATGGAGTATCATTCCAGCGTCGATATAAACTTCAAAGAGGATAATCCATTTACAGAAGTGGCTTTCACAATGTATAGATTGTTATGACGGGGCGTCTGGGAACGTGCAACGGAGTTGGTCGGCTGTTCACGTGTTGCTGTCGTGAGCATCTATGGAAAGTAACTGAAGGATGATGAAACATGGAATTGGCGATAAGGTTTTGGACGTCTACGCCTCTTCACACTACATGGAGATCTGTTGCGCGGTTGAGCCACAGTACAATTCTGGGGCAGGCACAAGTGGCTTGGAGCACAACGTTTAGCGCACGTTGTTGAACATGGGGCTCCGTAGCAAACGATCCCTACTTCTTCTAATATTGACCCAGTGACGTCGTCAATTACGATTTCAATGGGCACGGGATCATCGACGTTGGACTGTAGTTCAATGGAAACATATCGCCTGGTCGGATGAGTCATGTTCCCTGTTACCCAAAGTCGGTAGTCCTGTCCGAATACATCTTCACCCAGGCAAATGGCTGTACCGCAAAAAGTACGCGAGCTGGGCGGTACCGTATTATGCTATGGGGTACATTCACCTGGCTTTGATGGGACGCGTCGTAGTAGTTGAAGGCTCCGCGACAGCTGTGCACTATGCCTGATGTCTTCCCTGACGGTGATGGAATCTTACAACAGAATAATTGTCTATGTGACAAAGCCGGAGCAGTGCTACAGTGGGTTTGAGGATCGTGCTAGTGGACTCACGTTGATATCCTGATCAGAGCCTCATGTAACGCACCTCGGACGCTATCAGACACCAGCTCTGCAGCTACAGATCACCAGCAAATGCTTTACGGGAATTGCGTGAGTTGTGCGTACACTTATGGTGCCACATACCTCCGGAAACGTATCAAGGTGTTCTTGAATCGATGCCGCACGTAGTCGCTGCCTTACTGCGTTCCAAAGTTGTATCAACACGTTGTTAGGCAGATGGTCATAATGTTTTGGCTCTTCAGTGTATCATAGGTTCATTAAAAAATAAAATAAAGTTGATATCAATATCCAGGCTAATAGGAAGTTGTGAAAACGCAACGCTGTTTGTTTCATGAGCCCCTGGACATAGTCTGCGTAGTTCGTAATAGATTACAAATGTCTTTCACCGGTCAAAAGTTATTTTAAACTATACGTACTCCTGCTTCAGCTACTCATCCTATCCGAATGGTCAGAATGAAAGCGAGCCAAGTGCTCGGTTGTAGGTAGTAAACCCCAGTCAATTGCATTTATGAGTTCATTAGTAATTAAATCAATGAAGACTGCAGTGAATCACTGGAATGTTATTTCACTGGCTATCAGTAGATTATATTCGGAATGAAACTTTCGTATTAACACCGAATAAAACAGCAGCAAACCAAATAATGAAATCAGATGGCTCTGAGGGAGGCATATAAAAAGTTGAACGCATTGCATTAGTGGCGCTAGGAAACACAATTTAGCAATTTAGAAGCCATTTAACATTTATTCAGAAATAAATTCACAAGTAACTTCAGTTGCGATCAGAGATGACTACTAAAGCAATGCCTCTTATTCTATGTATAACACAGTAGTTACTCCATAAACTATGTCTTAACACGTGGAAAAACCTCGATTTGGTGTAAGGAAGCATTCGTCTCATCTGCATGCACTCTCGCACATTCATATCACTGATTCATCCCACAGTACACACACAGGAAGAAGAGAATATAAGGATAAATTTACACACCAGATTAAAACACGGTACGCCACAGAAACGTTAAGTATTACTGACCAACAGGGTGGACGGTAGCTCGGGCAGAAATTCTCCATCTCGGAGGTACAAAAGATACGAGTATATAGAAAGAAAGCAAACTCTCATACCATTCGAAATTCGAGATGAACAGCACGTTTGAATGAATAATAACGTTGAGCTGAAGGCTCTCCATGTCGCGAAGAGGCTTTGCCAAAGGTAGCCGACACAAAGAATCAGAGAACTCATGAAAGATATTCAAAAAAGTAAAAATATACGCATGCGGAAAGTTATAAAAAGAAATCGCAGAAAGACAAGGTGAGATTCATAGAACGGAAGGCTGTAATACCCCACATGACAAACACGTGGTTTGTTACCAATTCACACGCTACAATAAACCCGAAACTCTCGAAAAGAACTTAAAATTGAAACATGGAAAAAGAATTCTGGCACGACAAACGGTTAAGACACACACACACACACACACACACACATACACACACACACACACACACACACACACACACACACACACACAACGCTTTCCATGTAAAATATTCACCCTAAATAAATCGAGATACAGGGTGGACCAACCACTCTCTCATCGCTAAGTAGCGATAGGACAAAGAATCACATTACATAACCGAAATATTAATAAGCATCGTCGAACTCCCTAACTAAATAGAAACTCCATTGTGATTTACCATGGCTATCCTTGTAAGGAACATCTCAGCATATGAACCTCAACCAAATCCTTACCCATTTCAACTCCCGAAACTTACATAATAACAGATGACTACAGCAAACAGACTCATCGTCCGATGATCCAGCGAACGGTGATGTTCCTCGCTACCGGTCGGTGGTCCACAGGGAGTAGGGGCAATGGGCAGAGAAAATACTTACCGGCAACCTGTGCCAACCTCTGCAATAGGCGCTGACTAGTGTCCCCTAATGTCTCAGCAGAAGCTACTTAATCTCTACACAAAAGTTGGCTAAACTGCCACTAGAACTTAGAGAATACCTACCCAGGAACCAGAGCACATCGAAACATCACACATAGATATTAGTAAACTATCTCTAGCATGCAAGACAAGGAATGAGAAAGAGGAAACAGAAGTATAACATGAAAACTTAAACAAACTGGAGAAGGAAATTCAGGAAATTGTGGTAAGTTTCTATGGGACCATATTGTTGAGGTCATCGGTGCATTGGCTTACACACTACTTAATCTAACTTACGCTAACTTACGGTAAGGGCAACACACCTACCCATGCCCAAAGGAGGACTCGAACCTCCTACGAGGAAGGGGGGGGGGAGGGGGGCAGCCGCGCGAACCGTGGCAAGGTGCCTCAGATTGCATGGCTACCCCGCGCGGCGGAAACGAAGGACTATACATACAGTACACGTATAGATTTATGAAATGTTAAGCATGAACTGAGAAATGGCAGTCGAACGAAATACTCTGCTGCTCATCCTTCTTCCAGAATCGAAAGCACAGATGTTACGACTAACAGAGGTGCAAGCGAATATAGGAAGGCTGAAGGCAGCTCAGTAGAAACAGTGGAATGGCTTACATTGAGACATTTCAGTTTCAGGTAAAAAAAAATTTGGCGCCTACTCTTGTATTAGCCCTTCACTTTCTTCAGCAATAAATAGAAATAACCAGGTTCAGAATTTCAGTGTTATGGAAATTGTGAAAATTATGGTTTTTGTTCAACAAAGAGGATAAGATAGTATTATAAGTTGCAGAAATATGATATACGCTGCTCAATAAAAGTTTGGAATACCGCCGTAAAATGCGGTCCACTATAGTAGAGGTCTCATTGACCTAGGCACTTCATGCATTATCCAGTTATAGCACACACACTGGACAGGTTTTACCACTGGCATGCTTTGTGGCCGTTTCCCAGTCATGTAAATACACCGCTGCCACAGCGGCACACAATGAGCAGTCAAGTATCAACAACGGCACCATTCAGATTGAATTCAGCACTGCACTAAAATGTCGCGTAGAGATATACAACACTTCGATAGAGTCAGAGTAGAGAGTTTACTTCCAGTAGGTCATACACAGCAAGATGTTACCGATTGTTACATTTCACTCAAAGTGGTGTGTGCATAAGTGGTGTGTGAATAAGTACATAGAGATACGGAAAATGTGAACGATAGAGCTCGCTGTGGTCGTCCTCGTATGACAACACAAATGCAAGAGTACTTCCTCCAACTGTAGGCTCGCAGAAACAGAGATTCGCATCTCAGGCCAAACAGTGCGTAGAAGATTGCATCAGGGTAGTCTCATCCAGAAAACTAGTGAGAAGTTTTGCACTGAACCAACGCAATCGATGCAATCGAAGGACCTGGTCTCTTGCACATCAACATTGGACCATTGCAGAATGGAGTAATGTCATACTCGCTGATGAGACCAGGATTGGTTTGGACAGGACGCTGGATGTGTTAGGGTTTGAAGAAGAGCTGACGACACCAGAAACACCGACTGGTTCAGGAAGTCCATCCGCTTGCAAGTGAAAGTGTAATGTTCTGGGCAGCAACAATGATGGGACGGCGGATCCCTCCAATTTCGATCTACGGCAATTTGACTCATCCCCGCCACCTCAAAGAGGTCCTACAGATGTGTCGGTGACACCTTCATCCTAGTCGACGACAATGCAAGGCCGCACCGTACTCTACAAATGTCTCGGTATCTTCTAAGATCCAACATCGACCGAATGCATTGGTCAGCACAATCCGCAGACGTGAATGCAACTGAGCATGCATGGAACCTGTAGAAGGCGACCATTTCACAGCGTCCGTAGCTACCTGGCAAACCTCAGGACCTCACTGAAGCTGCCGCCGAGGGGTGGGACCTCATACGCCAAGATAAACTTGATGGTCTCGTCCAGAGTATGCCTCGCAGAGTGGAAGAACTCATCAATATGCATGGAGGACATACTCACTTCTAAAGACTGATAATTATCATCACGAGATTTTCACTGTTTTTGTTTTCTAGATGTACACTTTAAAAGAGAGCCTGTTTTATTTTGTAACGATGTTTTATAGATTTTTTGTAACTAACCAGAGGCGTTCTTGTTTTCAGAGGCAATTATGTTTATTTTGTTAATAAGGTATTGTACAGCCCTCAGAGGGTGTGTTGTAAGAAGTCATTGTTGTGAACTCCTTGATATTCCAAAATTTTGTAAAGGTGTGCAGCTAGGATTATAGGCAGACAATACCACTATGTTGTAATAGCAATAAAACAAATTGTTAAACGAGAACCAATTTATAACGAAAGAATTAATAATGAAATTTGTTCCTGCCGAAAAAGAATTGAGAAATGTGATCAAATTCTTACAATATTTTTTCGAATAATGTTGAAAAAGACAAAAATAGATATCTCTTGATGAAAAAGCTTTACGTTAGTACAGACCTGAGACGCGGAATATGGGAAATACAAAATACATAAATAATAAAAAACGTAATAACTTCAGAAGTAACAGATATATTTATTGACGATATACACTGAAGAGCCAAAGAAACTGGCACACCTACCTAACATTATGTAGGGCCCCCGCGAGCCCGGAGAAGTGCCGCAACACGACATGTCACGGACTCGACTATGGTCTGAAACAGTGCTGGAGGGAACTGACATCATGAATCCTGCAGGGCTGTCCGTAAATCCGTAAAGACACGAGGGTATGGAGATCTCTTCTGAACAATATATTGCAAGGCATCCCAGATATGCTCAATAATGTTCATGTCTGGGGCGTTTGGTGACTATCGGAAGTGTTTAAACTCAAAAGAGTGTTCCTGGAGAAACTTTGTAATAATTCTGGAAGTGTGGGGTGCCGCATTGTCCTGCTGGAATTTCCAAAGTCCGTCGGAGTGCACAATGGACATAAATGGATGCAGGTGATCAGACAGGATGCTTACGTACGTGTCACCTGCCACGGTCGTATCTAGATGTATCAGAGATCCCGTATCACTCCAACTGCACAATGCCCCACACCATTACAGAGCCTCCACCAACTTGAGCATTGCCCTGCTGAAATGCAGGGTCCATGAATTCATGAGGTTGTCTCCACAGCCGTACACGTCCATCCGCTCGATACAACTTGAAACGAGACTCGTCCGACCAGGCAACATGTTTCCAGTCATCAACAGTCCAATGTCGGTGTTGACGGACCCAGGCAAGGTATGAAGCTTTCTGTCGCGCATTCATCAAGAGTACACGAGTGCGCCTCCGTCTCCGAAAGCCCATATTGATGATGTTTCATTGAATGGTTTGCACGCTGTCACTTGTTGATGGCCCAGCATTGAAATCTGCAGCAATATGCGGAACGGTTGCTCTTCTGTCACGTTGAACAATTCTCTTCAATCGTCGTTGGTCCCGTTCTTGCAGGATCTTCTTCCAGTCATAGCGATGTCGGAGATTTGACATTTTACAGGATTCCTGATATTCACGGTACACTCGTGAAATGGTCGTACAGGAAAATTCCCACTCCATCGCTACCTCGCAGATGCTGTGTCCCATCGGTCGTACGCCAACTACAACACCATGTTCAAACTCACTTACATCTTGATAACCTTCCATTGTAGCTGCAGCAACCTATCTATAAACTGCGCCAGGCATTTGTTGTCTTATATAGGCGTTGCCGATCGCAGCGCCGTATTCTGCCTGTTTACATATCTCTGTAAGTGAATACGCATTCCTACTTCAGTTTCTTGGGCACTTCAGTGTGTTTCTACAAGTGTGGTACTGGGAATGTTTATTTTACACCCCTAATACATTTTGATACGCGCACCATTAGTGACGCGACACACATCTGATCTGTACTCCATTTCTCTCCAGGTGTTCTGCAGCATGGAAGGCGTAACATTTGCGATAGCTGTACGAATGCGATGGCGCAGGTCTGGTAGATGTGGAACCTGTGTCCAGTACACATTTGATAAACTCCTACCGAAAAAAAAAGCAAGTGGCGCAATATCTAGGCTTCTAGGGGACTAAGAAATCGATGCACTACCTTTCCCAGTCCAGCGATCTCCAGCTAAGGAGCCAACGTGGCTACTGACGCGCATGCAAACTCGGTACCAACAGTCGTAAGAGATTTTGAGTTACATACTCGTAGAATGAAACCAACCAATAAATATCTGAATTACTACTCAAGTTTCTACGGTTTATACTATTATATATTTAACGCAGATGCTCTTTCTATTAGGCCCTACACATATCGTTTTCTTACTGTTGATGTGTGTAGGACAGTAAAAAAGGCCAAGAAATCAAAATATGTGGGAATTCTATCGTCAAAAATAGGACGGATCCTCAACAAACGCAAAGTTAAAATGATCTTTAGCTCTCTACCAAAGACAGCTGCTCTCCCATGTTTCATTAAAGATGATCTGGTGACTCGGAAGCCAGGGGTTTACAAGACCCCAGCTGGTGTGGCCGTTCACACATCCGACAGACGACATGTACAGTCCATAGAGATGCACAGAGCATCGCAGTTTCACCCGGCTCTTACAGTCTAATAAATGGACGGTAATAAGCACTTCGATACTGGGCACTCTATGGTCGAAATTTTAGCATCGACTTCATCTGTCTGGGTCTCAGTAGCGAAAAAAGCAACTGAAATTCGGTTGGCGAAGAATTTAGTTAATAGAAGTAGCGGCTTCACTTGGATGAAGCATAAATTACGGCACGTTCTGTAATAACCTTACAGAGACTTCGCGACAGTGAAGCTCGCAGTGATACATCTACACTCCAGCGTGGATCGACTGCGCAGCCGCAGATCTAATTTACGGATATGTTGTACCTGTTTGCCGCCGATCAACGTCTCTGGCGCCTTGTGTATCTGCGGCCGCGTGCGCAAGAGCGCGGTCTGCGAGTTTAGAAGAACGCAGCGAGTGCTGGAGCGTGAATCATTCGGCTGACTGTGCAGACGGTTGAACAATACGCAGCCGAAATGTCAGAAGAAAAAGTGGAATTTTTCCTGCACGCTCGAAATTTAATGGAGCACTCAGTGCGCCGTGAGACATGAAGATGCAAAAAATGGAATAAAGTTGAACATACACGTATGTTGTATCTTTAGGTTAACAAACTGTCTGGCTGAATTGAAAATAGTGAAGACGACGAAAATTAGATACAAGAATAATTACATTTCAGTTCAGGTAACTGTACAGCTTATAATGAAATACAGTTTAAATTGTGTTACAAGAATGTTACAGAAAGATTTTTCAAATAGAATAAATGATTTTGAAGCTAGATGACCCGTCTGTCCGTCTCAGTGGTAAAACTGTATTCGTGATAGCCTGTCAGAAAGGTCACAGGTCGTGGTAACTGAGGGAAAATCATCAAGTTAAACAGGAATGATATTTGCCGTTCCGCGCTTAAGTGATACAGGCCCTCTGCTTAAGTGATACAGGCCCTCTGCTGTTCCCAGTCTATATATGTGATTTAGGAGACCATCTGGGCAGCCCTCATAGACTGTTTGCACAGGGTAATCTCATTTACTGTCTAGTAGAGTCATCACAAGATCAAAACCAACTTCAAAATGATTGACAGGTTACCTGTATAGATACAAAAAGTGGAAATTGACAGTAAATAATGAAAAGTCTGAAGTCATCCACGTTAGTACTAAAAGGAACCCGTTAAAATTCGGTTACACGATTCACGGCACAAATGAAAGGCTGTCAATTAAACTAAATACTTAAAGATTACAATTACGAACATTTAAAATGGGAATGATCACATAGATAATGTTGTTTGGAAAGTGAAGCAAAGACAATGTTTTATTGGCAGAACGCTTAGAAGACGCAAAAGGTCTCCTAAAGAGACTGCCAACGCTACGCTTGTCCGTTCTTTCCTGTAGCGTTGCTGTCAGATACAGTCCCTGTCAGATACAATCCGCGTCACGCAGAAAGGAGGCCCGATTTTCAGCCATTCTGCACAGCCCCTCTCCACTAAATGCTCACAGCCAACAACATCCATTCTCTTCACGAGCGGCTAGTAGCGAATGGATGGTTTTGTCAAGGATGATTTAAGGCAATGATTGTTTGAAATGGATATAAATGGTTAATATCCGACGTCACAAAAACATGTTATCCATTAAAAAATTGGCTCCAAATGTAGCGCTTCTTCAACGCAAAGAATTTTAAGACATTGCTTTCAATGGGAGAAAGTTTTTAACAGAAAGAAGTTACAAAGCTGCAGCATAAGGCACATACTTTGGGAAAGATACAGGAAGTAAGACAGGAAGTGACTTCAATAGCGTATCACCTCGATGAACATGGCTTAATCAGATTCATTACAGGAAAATCTGCAGGAAAATGAGTGACGGTACTGGCGGTTTTGAAGTTTCCGTAGGAAATATTCTCGGATAACTATTCTGCATGCTCGCTGGCTCTTTTTCCGATTTTGTTCATGAGAGAAAAAAAACGACAGTGACTATACTCTGGAGATGATCTCTGTCACTTCCCAGATGTGGTTCGCTGGAAAGTTCTCGTCATACCTTGCTCCGAAGTCGGTCATTGTAACGGACAACGCCAGTTATCGTTCAGCTGTTACAGAGGAAACACCTACTACAAATACCAGGAAATGGATGTTGTCCTGTGGATTGAAAATAAAAATATTTCGCACAGTATAAACCAGACTCGTGCCGAACTACCGCAGCTGCTTAAAATCATACAGCAAAAAAGTACGAACTTAACAACTTACTTACTCATGAATGTAACCCACAGTTTTGCGTTTACCCCATACCACTGTCAGTACAATTCGAATAAATTAATTTAGGCACAGGTAAACGGCTACGTGGCAAAAAAGCAACAAAACATTTAAGATAGCATGCACTGAATTGCTCTTGCCCCTTCCGCGTGGGCGGACTGTGTGCAGTACGCTGAAAAACTTCGGGAAGACAACTTTGGTAGGAAGGTGAGGATCCCATTATAGTAAATTTACAGTCAGATGGATCGGACAGAGACTCAGACAGCAGTGAAGATGAAATTACGATGTACGCTTTGGAACAAAGTAAGTTAATAATAGTTCTTGGTTTTAAGGACACACCGTTTGAAAAAGTTTGTGTCTGTCAGCGTATCAATTGCATAAACAGTATATGAAATATTTCTAGCCTTTATTGGTTGGGAATTTGCATCCTAAAAATATGAAGACGTTCACTTTTTACGCGTCGCACAACTATAATTTTCAACTTACTACCTAAGGAGAAGCACCTAGTTATTTAGTTGTGAAAATTTCATCTTTCCCAGCATTTATTATGCTCTGATAACTCGGGAGAATGTGGCCGCATAATGTTTTCGAGAATTCCGATGTTTCGACAGGTAGCTCCTGTCATTTATGTGGTGCGAATTGGAAAATGTCACAGAGCGTGTTAATTATCGTGCTGTCGGAGGTATCCGACGTTATCGGGCTGCATTCCCTCGAGTTATTCGAACAAGGAAGTTGATTGTTTGCTTTTTCCATGGATCATAAATGCCGTCGAACAAGTTAGTTTACATTCATAATACTCTTTGACAACGAAAAATTACATACTGTCCATTTACTCGATAGTCTTTTGCATCAGCCTAAGCTACTAGTAGTTCTGTTTTAAATACTGTGATTTACATTTAAATATTGTCAAATACACCCACACAGGCGTATTATGTAATTGTATTGTATGTATTGTATGTTAACCGGGGACCTAGAAACGACAGAGAGGCTTCGTCCCCGCCGCAGCCGCAATGGTCCACAACCCCACGACGACAACCGCAGTCCACTTCACCCCTCCGCCGCCCCACACCGAACCCAGGGTTATTGTGCGGTTCGGCTCCCGGTGGACCCCCCAGAGAACGTCTCACACCAGACGAGTGTAACCCCTATGTTTGCGTGGTAGAGTAATGGTGGTGTACGCCTACATGGAGAACTTGTTTGCGCAGCAATCGCCGACATAGCGTAACTGAGGCGGAATAAGGGGAACCAGCCCGCATTCGCCGAGGCAGATGGAAAACCGCCTAAAAGCCATCCACAGACTGGCCGGCTCATCGGACCTCGACACAAATCCGCCGGGCGGATGCGAGCCGGGGACCAAGCGCTCCTTCCCGCCCGGAGTATTATATAATAAAACAACTAAAATGACAAATATTGTAGACAGTTTCGATGACCTTCTCGTTAGACAATTGTCTTTTAAAGAAAACGTCTTTACAAAGCTGCGGCCGCTGATCTCGCTTTCCGAAGCCACGAGGCTGTAGCTGTGGAGCAGCAGACGCGATGTCGTGTACACGTGAATTAACATTTATCTCGCGTAGACTATCGATCGAAATCAGTTTTAAAATTTATTTTGCTCGTCGTATATTTGAACGTGTTATACAATGTGCCATGAGCAAGAGAACCTGATTGTTAATCACAGTAACACGTTTTGGCAAAACGGGCGTTGTTTGTCCACTCTCTGCCGACAGGCATACGCAAACATCCCCTCCATGCTTCGCTATCACTACACCTCTCTGCGCGGAAGCGCCTACCTACTTGACGTGGACTGTAGGATCGACGGAAAGCATCGACAAAATTCAAAAACCGACAACTCGTTTTGTAGTATTGCGAAATAGGGTTAAAAAATGGCTCTGAGCACTATGGGACTTAACTGCTGAGGTCATCAGTCCCCTAGAACTTAGAACTACTTAAACCTAACTAACCTAAGGACATCACACACATCCATGCCCGAGGCAGGATTCGAACCTGCGACCGTAGCGGTCGCGCGGTTCCAGACTGTAGCGCCTAGAACCGCTTGGCCACTCCGTCTGGCGCTGAAGGTGATTCAGTTAACTATCTGCCAGGCACTTCATTGTCAACAGGGGAGTAATCGTATAGATGAAGATGGACTTTAGATGGAATAATAGATTTACAGTTGGCAATTAATAGATATTATCCATAAAGAGGGCAGTCATTTATAAAATTATCAATTAGAAATTCGTTATAGAAAAGCTTCAACTAATGCATGAAATAATTTTCAAAAACATATATTTTGCTGTTATTGTTGTTGGGTCCAGTGCAAAGACTGGTTTGATACAGCTCTCCACGTTTATCTATCCTGAGCAAGCCTCTTTATTTCTGCATTATGTATGTTAATTTTAACCTGATTTTTGTAGTCAATCGTTTCTCTCCCTCTACTACCGACATAGTGAAACAGAACAAAATGTGTAGTGCATCCTACAAGTTTAAAACTGTGTCGAAAATCACATACAACTGTCAAATGCAACCAAAAAGACAGGTCAAACATGTACATTTGTTCGAATGCAAAGATAATAAAATGATAAAAAATACTTTCCAGAAAGATTTCATGGAAAAATGAATAACTACACATTTAGAAAAGTATGAGACATGTAAGAAACACATCATGTGTAAGATTAGTACACTACTAGAAAAAACATAAAAACCTCTTGATTAAACCGAATCTTAGACCAGAATCACCTTTAGTGAACATTATATAGCTGTACGCTTTAAAAAGTCATTATCTTGTTTTGTTTGAAAAATGAATCTAAGTAATAATGTGGATATTGGCTCTATGTAAAGAATTCAAGTACGATATTCATAACAGTATTATATTGCTTCAGATTCTTAGACGTATAATATAAAAACTGAAGACACTGAGTTATGATGTTGTTGAACTATGTGATACAACTGATTATATAGGAAACAATATTGTAAAAGTGAAGAAAATAATCAAAGGAAAACTGAAAGAGAGCCAAAATTTTTTTTGATAGAATTTGTAGAAATAAGATAAAAATATGTTGAAGATGGGAAAGAGGACACTAAGTTTGAACATGTGAAAACATAGTGTTCAGAAATAAATTATTTATTGTCTGTCTCTGCAAAATTGAACAAAACCATGGAGCAATGAATATAATTTGCCATAAAAAATTGTTGTATAGAAGAGATTCAGAAGGCGCTAAATTCACCTCATAATGAAAGACAAATTTTGGAGTGTAAAGTATACATCTTGTCACATTGTCATTGCAAATTGATCTGAAATGATTTAATTTTTTATGATACTGTTTTAATATCATTTTATGAACAGTTTTTGAACTACTAAATTTTGTTGCTCTATAAGGAACTTTATTGTTGTAAGTAATTTGTTATATTTTTCTTCAGAATTTGAAAATCAGCAGATAAACTTCTTACTAACGTCAGCTATCAACACCTTCTTTTGATAAAATAGGGGAAACCAAATGTCTTTACACTATGTTGAGCAATAAATGAAGATATTATCCAGTATTTTCTAGCACAGTCTGGGCGATGGGGTTAAAAGTTTCCTTATGTTCCTTCTTGCTGCAGCATACCATGTTTGTTAACTTCTTTCAAATCTGAGGATAGAATGACCTAAACTTTTTTAGATTATGTGACAGTTTAACACTTGAAGCAGCCCAATGTCTTCAGTATCTTGCATAGTTCATGAATCTTGTGAACATTTGCTTGTGTGTCAATTTCCATTGCTTAACTACAAGATGTACCAAATTTATTATTGAATAACGTCTTTATGTTTTGTGAAAATAAGAGACAGCACAGAGATGTTTCATTTTCCATATGCTACGTTCGCTTCTGATATTTTTCCATAAAGGATTTAGTTGTGCCTGGTAATAAGTCATGATTACAATCCCATATCCATCTGGACTCAATATCTGAAACGTATCCTGTTTAGAACCAACATCGTAGAACTACAACCAAAAGATTTATTTTATAGACTATCATGTTTTACAAGACGTGCAGGAATGGTCGAAAACGGAATCATTATTGTACACGCTCGAAATTATGGCCTTCAATATAAACAAATGTGTTGATCGTTAATGCAATCAATCTCGTTACAGTAACTGATCTTTCTTACAATAATCTTCTGATAAAGCTGTTATATTTCCTCCTTAATGCCTCTGTAGTCGTTCGTAATATTTCCATTCATATTTGCACAAACTATTGGCGGTTCTTCGCGCATGTTCTCCTATAAGGAGCTTTAAAACAAAACAAAAATCTAAATAGCTGACAACGTTGGAGGCCACTTTATTATATTGCATCTTATTATCAAGTGACTTTTGTTATTGTGCTAACTGATTCTAATACCACCATTGTTTTTCACAAGTAATTTGCTGAACAAGTGACATGCGGAAACAACATAATTCAACGTTTTATCCGGGTAACATCTTCAAGTAATATTGAAAATACATCCTCCAGAAAATTCACATGTATTTGTCAATGAGATAAGAATCGACAAGTTTTATTCTCATCATTCTGACCATATTTTACCTACCTGACGGCTCTGATGTTCAGCTTCATGCAAAAAATTCAGGATCCAGTAATGAAAGTTAAGTCATCATAGGACAATGCATAACATAACGAACCTGTTTAGTTGGAGGCCCAGTGACAAACACGAAACAGTTATGCAAATTACGATTATGAAGTTCTCTAGGCACCGAAAGACGACGGTGTGAAATTTGTACTTTTTAGTAGCCCAAGAATGCTGCTCTGTGATGTTCCAAAATCACGATCAACATCTCGAGAACTTAGGCGAAGGTTTGCAATAATAGTAGATGACAATGACATTGTTTTCCATTATTACAGTTCGTCTTCGGGTCCATTTTCAAGATTGCACGTCTGTGTTGTGTGATAGTTTAACAACACACATATATCCACAAAATGAACTAAATTTTATGTACGTTATGTGCAAGTTGAAATAATCGTAATACGTAATTCTGAGTATGTGATCATTTAGTGGTTGTTGTAATAGGTTATTAGCACCTGGTTCGCGTGTTAGCGTTTACAGTTTCAGTCATCGTGTAGCTGTAGGAATAACAGCGTCGTGCTATGATGATGTACTATCACTGCAAGTATTCCTAGCTCTGAGGGCAAAGCACAGTAAAGTGTCGTCTCCCACGGAACTGTAAAGAGGGCGCGACACGCCGTGTACATACAACAAAGTCAGTATCTTTCCCCCAAAAAAAAAAAAACTACGCACTGCCGTCGCATGATGCAGGAGCGGGCGATGACGTGGGTGATGTCTGCGTCGTGGTTCTGCGGGTGGAGTAGCCTGTGGTGCGAAAGCAGATGGCACCAACCATCCAATATCCTGACATTCGTCTTGCTAACCGAGGGGAACATCTGCCAAAACAAACGAGGTACGACGTCCAACCAACAGCAGAGGTCAGTGCAGCTCTGACCGTGTTCAGTATGCCGAAGGCTGTGTGGCTAGTGCAGTCTATGACTGACATCGCTGAGAATGGTGACGGGTGCAGTGGCTGTGTCAGCGGCTGCGTAGCCGGAAGGGTCAACCTCCATGGGACAGCCTTCTGTTGACCTATTTGTCCAAAAGTCAGGCTCCTACAAAGGCCGCTCGGGATCAACAGTCTTGGACGCAGGCAGCGTTTCTGAAAAATGAAAATCTACAGCAGGATCACAATAACTGTGAAAGGGAAGTTCGTTTTGGTGCTGTTGATGGGTGCCCAATTTGCTGCGAACGGTACAATGAGCTCAAGCAGTCGTCTGAATGACAGTACCAGGTTCCCAGCTGCGTGTCTTGTTACAGACACGATAGAAAACATTGTCCATAGTGTGGAACTTCATTGCGACGTTGGCTTCCGAAGTAGGGTGATGAGGGATTAATACAATGTAAACAAAACTGAAAGATCACTTCTTCGAAACCCTGTAATTGTCTCCCATTGTGCTGCATAAGTTCGAAATTTGGCTCATTTCGTCAGGAAGATCTTTGGAGATAATACACTCGTGGAAAGTTGCATTAAGAAGATCTCTCACTGGGCGAGCTACATGAGCTAGATGTTGTGACACCTCATCTTACTTGAAAACAACTGGTTCCACACAGCTGCGCTCTCCCAAAGCAAGAATCACAAGTTGTACAAGGAGCTCTCGATAACGTACATAGGTCGCGGTTGGGTGTGTTCTCTTCAAAGAAAGCGGAGCAAGAATGGCGGTGCTTGTGAATACACAACACACAGTCACATACGGCGAATGCAATGCCTCTTTCTGCACAGCACGTTGTTTAAAAGTGCTCCAAATTTGACAGATCCCTACATCCTCCGCACCCTGTAGTGCAAAATGTGCCTCGTCACTCTATGGAATATTACCTGGCCACTTGTCATTAACTTAGACCCATGCCAGAAAACTAAGAGCAAATTCAAGCGTTTCTGCGGATCGTGAGGTTCTAGTTGCTGTGCTCTCTGGATCTTGCATGGGTGTCAGTGTAAAATTTACAGCAAAGCTTTCTGTACTGTTGCCCATGGGATAGACGAAGCTCGTTATGCTGCACGAGCACTGGCAATACCCAAGGCATGTTCTGCATAGTCAGTTACAGCAACAACAGTCTCCTTAATCATCTCCACTGGGGTAATATGCCTTCTCTTCCAGAAATCAGACCAGGTTTACCCGTGCTTTCTAATTTCGTTATCATCACCTTTAAACAATGTAATGATACCAGGCCTCTCCTCAGATACCAGGCTATCCCCTCTCAATGCAGCAGTGTAATTGCCACCGTTCACATAAAGCAGTTTCATTAACAACGCACGGTCTCTTTCTCTCGATAGCCATACTGTTCATTAACGTTATGGCTTGTCAAATGACAGCGTGGATCTCATATCGTCATACCAACAGTGTATAGCGACAGATCTGAACCTGGTGGCCACAACTGGAACTTTTTCAGTTGTACTTTATACGCCGTTAAAGGTGGATTTTGTACGTTTCGAATATATCCAGCATATGTAAACAGATGTGTTACTATGTACTGTATTTTTGCAACGAGCGATATGCATTTGGACGTGGTCATTTGCACAAGGTGTTTCATGTTTTTAAATATTTTAGTTATGACAAACTTTTTAAAATGTGCTGATTTTTATCCACGGGCAACTTGGCGTTTCATAGCAAAAAGATTTTTTTAAGACTTGAAGATGACAGCAAAGTCTGTCGAAACCGGTTGTTATAAATAAAGAAATGTTTGTGCGATATTGTCTGTTAAATGTTTTCAGCAATTGGACCGAGCGGTACAAAAAGGAACATGCATAACCCACTGCCTCTGACCCTACCTTGCTACTCTCCCATGCAAGCCACACATACTTAAATTACATGAAATAAATCACACTGGCAACATACATCACAATGAATAGTCACAACGTTAGAATCACTTCACTTTCAGCTTTCCCACTTCAATTAGTATTCATCTCAGCTTCACACGACACTGCTCCACTTCGTAACTTTTCTTTCCTACTACGAACTCTGGAGGATATATGCACATCTTCCTGTGCAATGCAAGCCAAGTGATGTTGCTGGATAGACGGCTGACTCACCTTGCTTCTCTCTCAGAGTATTACAGTTTGAATCCAGCGTCACACGGAAACATAACACGCAAAGTAATATTAAGAACATATTCGTCACACACGCGAGTCTTCAACTGATACCATGGACGAATTATCCTTTGTCTCATACACAGATTGAGACCTACACAGTACTCACCACGTGGAAGTACTCGTCTCTAATTTCAAGTCCTGCACACGCCATTTCTTAAATATTTCCAACTTATAGTACACACGCCAGAAATTCAGCTTAACATTAGCACTCGGGAAGTATTTCAACTTAGTACTAGCACTCGCAAGTATTCCAACTTAGTACTAGCACTCGCAAGTATTTCAACTTATTGCTACACGTGGTTTCACTGTGACCGTTGGTCACTTCCGAAAATTACTACGATCCCCTTGATATTACCTGTCTGTCATTTAATTCTTCCCCCAAAAGTTCGTGAAATAGAGAAATAATTATTCCAAACTACTCTTAAGTATTTCACATGCATACCATTTTCTCCACTCTTTTGTCTTTACGGAGCACACCTAAGACAGGTCTTACCAACACAAGATCCAGCGCCAGAGTGCTGAAACATGGCCGTTCTTCAGGTCATCTCGCACCTCGGCCGAGATGGGGGAGCACCTTGCTACCGTACTGGTTAGCCACATTTCAGGCGCTCAAAGCTCAGGTAGATTTCATCTCTTTGGTTCCACCAAAGGTGACTGAAGGACCGTCTGAAAGATGTTAATATATTGCACATTCATTATCTGCGGTTAGCAGACGACCATACATTCATTCATTTCGCGGATCTCACCAAATTGGATGTAGGGATTTATTTTTTGGGAGTGCTCGTGATCAATTAAATAAATAAATTGTCATTTTTTTTTTTTTACTTTATTGTACACTCCTGGAAATTGAAATAAGAACACCGTGAATTCATTGTCCCAGGAAGGGGAAACTTTATTGACACATTCCTGGGGTCAGATACATCACATGATCACACTGACAGAACCACAGGCACATAGACACAGGCAACAGAGCATGCACAATGTCGGCACTAGTACAGTGTATATCCACCTTTCGCAGCAATGCAGGCTGCTATTCTCCCATGGAGACGATCGTAGAGATGCTGGATGTAGTCCTGTGGAACGGCTTGCCATGCCATTTCCACCTGGCGCCTCAGTTGGACCAGCGTTCGTGCTGGACGTGCAGACCGCGTGCGACGACGCTTCATCCAGTCCCAAACATGCTCAATGGGGGACAGATCCGGAGATCTTGCTGGCCAGGGTAATTGACTTACACCTTCTAGAGCACGTTGGGTGGCACGGGATACATGCGAACGTGCACTGTCCTGTTGGAACAGCAAGTTCCCTTGCCGGTCTAGGAATGGTAGAACGATGGGTTCGATGACGGTTTGGATGTACCGTGCACTATTCAGTGTCCCCTCGACGATCACCAGTGGTGTACGGCCAGTGTAGGAGATCGCTCCCCACACCATGATGCCAGGTGTTGGCCCTGTGTGCCTCGGTCGTATGCAGTCCTGATTGTGGCGCTCACCTGCACGGCGCCAAACATGCATACGACCATCATTTGCACCAAGGCAGAAGCGGCTCTCATCGCTGAAGACGACACGTCTCCATTCGTCCCTCCATTCACGCCTGTCGCGACACCACCGGAGGCGGGCTGCACGATGTTGGGGCGTGAGCGGAAGACGGCCTAACGGTGTGCGGGACCGTAGCCCAGCTTCATGGAGACGGTTGCGAATGGTCCTCGCCGATACCCCAGGACCAACAGCATCCCCAATTTGCTGGGAAGTGGCGGTGCGGTCCCCTACGGCACTGCGTAGGATCCTACGGTCTTGGCGTGCATCCGTGCGTCGCTGCGGTCCGGTCCCAGGTCGACGGGCACGTGCACCTTCCGCCGACCACTGGCGACAACATCGATGTACTGTGGAGACCTCACGCCCCACGTGTTGAGCAATTCGGCGGTACGTCCACCCGGCCTCCCGCATGCCCACTATACGCCCTCGCTCAAAGTCCGTCAACTGCACATACGGTTCACGTCCACGCTGTCGCGGCATGCTACCAGTGTTAAAGACTGCGATGGAGCTCCGTATACCACGGCAAACTGGCTGACACTGACGGCGGCGGTGCACAAATGCTGCGCAGCTAGCGCCATTCGACGGCCAACACCGCGGTTCCTGGTGTGTCCGCTGTGCCGTGCGTGTGATCATTGCTTGTACAGCCCTCTCGCAGTGTCCGGAGCAAGTATGGTGGGTCTGAGACACCGGTGTCAATGTGTTCTTTTTTCCATTTCCAGGAGTGTAATTTTGATACCTGAACAACCAGGTAGGCTGGCAGCAGCACAATACGCCGCTCTTCAGCTGAAGAGAGTATATAGGAGATAAACAAAGAAGAGACATCACATAGAAAAACGGCGGGAAAAAATAGGAGACACAAGAATATAAAAGCACAAGAAGCCATTCACACTTGATGACAATCCACACTATGAACTGGAGACCCGACGCACAAACACTGAAGAAGACGATGTCACTGGTGAACAATGGAGCGTGACGGCGAAACTGAACACTAAACATGACGGCACACACGATACACTGATGGCGGTGATCTCCGGCGCGCGAATGTCCACTGAGCGTGTGCGAGTCTGGGGACCTGCCAAGAGGGGAACAGGGGTGAGGAGGGGGAGAGGGGAGGAAAAGAGGATGCCACGGCTTAGGACACGGGGACAGGAAGATAGGGACAGGGGAGGGGAGAATAAATTGTCATTCATTCCTACACTGATATCATGCTTCGGTGTATTAAGTGAAATTGAGTTATTATTACAAAAAATATGTTGTTCTGACAAGAATAACGAAGAATGTTGTACCTATTTTCAATGTCGAGCCGTACTGTACCCTTTCAACGTACTACACGAATATGTAATATAAAATGGGGGTTCCTGTTTAAAAAAACGCAGTTGATATCCGTTTGACCTATGGCAGCGCCATCTAGCGGGCCAACCATAGCGCCTCTTGGTTTCCCCCTTCATACTAGACGAGTTTCGTTCCTTGTAGTTTCTTCGTTTGATGCTTATTTTGTGAGATATTTGGCCCGGTCATGATCAATGGACCACCCTGTATAACAGAGCTGCGGCTACGCGCGACCACTGCGTGCCGTTGCCCAACAACGACTCTCTACACAATGACTCGTCACGTAACTAGTGCCGTTGGGGTACTGTTGACGTTATACAGCAAGACAGTAGAAAAAATACGCTGGGCTTCGAAAACTCCAGAATAAGCCTTCCATGCGTCTCGTGAAAAACAGAAGTATCGCCCGTTTTTCCTTGTGTGTCCCGCTTTCTCAGAATCTTTGTTGGGGCGCGAGAAGGTCCCGCATTTTCTTGACACCGTCTTCCTCAATCAAAAATGGAACTGTTTTTACCATTTATTCTACTGAGAAATTCTGGCTCAGCGCTTATTTCACTTAGTGGGTGCCATTGTTTAGCGCGGTCCCTGAACAATGACGATAGAAAAAGTTTGCCTAGTTTCTTGTTGGTAGCTGACGTGGTGTGTTGTTTCGGGGAACTGACCTATTATGACTAAAAGCATATGCACCTGTTCTTCCAACTTAAAGGAAAAATATCCCTCGAAGAGACAAAGCTTAGTTAACAAGTTCACCGTAAAATTTGAAGTGTCGCATTTTCGAATGCACCGGGTGGAGACTTGGATGTTGTTAAGCATGGTAAGTCAAACAAACATACGCTGTTCGATGAGGTTTCGGGATTTCAGCCAGATCGTGTTGACTTCTTGCCACGATATTTCGGCTGGTAATCGTCCAGCCATCTTCAGGTAACTCTAAGCGCTAATGTAGCACTAAGAAGGAAGAAACGTGACCACCCACAGTATCAAGAAGCTAAGGAGCTGTTCCTTCCATACGTCGGCAACCTTTCACCTAAAGTAGGCAGGATTCTAAGGAAACATCAAGTTAAAGTAATGTTCCGGCCACCGGCAAAGATTAGTGTCCTTCTCGGTTCGGTAAAAGACGATCTGGGTCTGCGGAAGGCCGGAATCTACAAAATTTCTTGTCCGTTCGACAAAGCTTACATCCATCAGACGACACGCATAGTACATTAATGGTGCGTTGAACATGAGCGCCACAATCGCCTTTCGCAGCCCAGTACGTCGGCCGTAGCTGACATTGTATTATCACAGGACATACTACGGATTTTTCTGCCACGAAAATCTTGGCCCCAGCGTGATTTTTTGGGATTCCGTAATTAAAGAATCTGTGGAAATACGCCTAGCACAAAATCTATAAATCGTAACGGCTGGGTTCAACTGGACAAGACTTGAGACCCTATGACATCTCTAATTTATTCTGAGAGAAGACAGTTTATTCATACTGACACTCTGGCAACATCTGACATCTGGTTATTAGCGACGCGAGCGCGCATTCTGTCAGAGGGCGGTCATATTTTCACCTTAATGCATGCGCCTGTCCGCCACAGATAGAACAGTATTTGCAGAGGGCGCGGATTTCGATAAAGGACGCTCCTTTGACGACCGCCAATGCACATGCGTTTCCGCGCCAATTTTTTGCTATAAAGCCGACGCCAGGAACTTGCAGTCTCCTATCGCGCCTGTATTCCCACGTCCCACCCGCTCTTCGTCTCTCCACTTTCCATACCCTTACCCAGGGTGGCTTCTGCCAACTCCCCCTCCATGATGATGCCCTCATCCCCTCCATCTACTCCTCCTACCAACTTTGATCCTCCCCTTCCACCTCCTGCGTTTTTCCCAAGGGCACCCTCTCTCTCTCCTCTCTTCCTTCCCCCCTCCCTCCTCTCCCCTCCCCCAAGGCTATGCCTACCCCCCTCCCTTCTTTCCTCCCCCTCCCCGCTCCTCTGCCAATGGTATCACCACCCTCCCCTCTCCCTCCTCCCCCACCTTTTCCCCTTTGGCAAGTCCCCAGACTCGTACATGAACAGTGGACATTCGCACACCGGAATTGTCATCGCCAGTGTTTATGTGTGCCTTCGTGATAGTGATTCAGTGTTTCGTCGTTTGTGCTCCATCGTTCACATGTGTCATTTCTGTCGTCTATGTTCGTGTGCTAGTGCTGAAGGTTTTTTATTTCACTGCGCCTGTGAACAGCTCCCTGTATTTTACTTTGTGTGTTTACTGTTTTTTATCCGCCGTTTTGTTTGTTTTTCTATGTCTTCTTATGTCCTACTTGTATTTTCTGTGGCCGAAGATCGGTGTAGTGTTGCCGCTGCCGGCCTACCTGTCTTTGGTATCAAAATGACAATAAAGAAAAAAAAGAACTAGCAGTCTCTAGTGACTGACACCCGAAGATGGCTGGACGATTTCCAGCTGAAATATCGTGGCAGAAGTCAACATGATCCGGATACAATCCCAAAACCTCATCGAACATTCAGTAAGTCGGGAAAACTTCAAGAATGACAAACATAAGCTTGCTTTACCTGCTGCCGTTGGAACAACTTCAAAAGTCAACGACTTATTTACAAAAAAGAAGTAATGGGCAAGGTTGTTGCACACATAATAGGAAATTCTGCCCGTGCTGATCCTAAGAAACACACATTTAAAAATGTAAAACACTGCGTTCACAAATATGCTTTATTGAAGGCCTACCTTGAAACCGAATTCTTGATATTAAGTGTCACAGAGCTTTCCCATTAACTGTAATAACGAAAGATTAATATTATCATTTTTAGGGGTGAACTCAGCCTCGTGATGCCAATTGAGGGGTGACTTGCGCGAATAGTAGCGGCTCCACGGTCTGGGAAGTCGCAAAACAGCCAGGAGAGCGGTGTGCTGACTACATGCCCCTTCATACTGCCTCCGCATGACGCCTCAAGGCAGAGGAGGACACGGCGGTCGGTAGACATCCCTTGGGCCTTCACGTCCTCGCGAGTTTCTCGTATAATATTGTCGCTGAAGGCTGACATGACATTTCCCCTTAATTATTATAAGAAATTTTTAAAAAAATGGTTCAAATGGCTCTGAGCACTATGGGACTTAACATCTGTGGTCATCAGTCCCCTAGAACTTAGAACTACTTAAACCTAACTAACCTAAGGACATCACACACATCCATGCCCGAGGCAGGATTCGAACCTGCGACCGTAGCGGTCACGTGGTTCCAGACTGAAGAACCTAGAACCGCACGGCCACACCGGCCGGCCTATAAGACATTTCACTGAAGTCGGCTCTGTATCACGCATATTACTGTTATGCCCTTTGTTTTGTGACAAGGCAGAACAGGTAAACAGTAAAAGCATAATTCGTGAAATTCCAGGAAATGAAGAGGCTTCACTTACGCAGCTGAGGGAACTTCTGCATAGCACATTATGTATCATAATCGTAGCTGCAGTTCCATAGACTGCTCACAACAACTGACATCAAAAATCTCCGTGATATCAAGTTTAGTCTTAAACCAACCAAAACTGAAGCCATTGTTAATAATGTGTTAACTCCATGCTGTAAACAACTTCTTAAAGTATATGTTAACTGTGCAATCTTTTTAAGTTTGTCTATAGGTACCAGAAATCACAAATCAACAAAGTTTCTTCCCGTATTAATTAAATATTTCATTTCAGAAAGCGAGGCACAAAAACTATTGGCATTCATTTCTAATGAAAATGAAGCTTCTAAACCAATACCTAAAAATGCGATGTCGGTTCTGCATGATCACTGCCTCGAATCAAAGTTTTCGTGTTTATCTGCTCGCAATACGGACACTGTGTTTGGTGGACTGACAGAAGTGGCAGAGAAAATGGTTTTGCTAAATTACAAGCCAGCTTTGGTAGGAATTAGCTTATAGGTGTGAGCCGCGTGACACATGCCATCCCCAACAGAATGGAAGTAGCCGCTAGGAAGCTACCAATTGATAAAAAGAATATCATTTGTAAAACTTAAAGGTATTTTCTAATTTATACTGTAACGGTGGAAAGACTCAAAAATTTCTATGATTTTGTAAACGTCATTTACCGTCCATTGCTAGCTGACAGCAGTACAAGATGGCTGGTAATGCTTCCTGCTCTTGAAAGCATTTTAAATTTATGTCCTCCTCTAAAATCATTTTTCCTCTCTCAATCTGTTTGTTCTTTATCTTCGCAATCAATTTTCAACGATGGGGAATTTGAATTATGGTTGTGGTTTAATTTTAAACAAGCATTTGAGCAATGGAAAACCAGGATGTCTGCCTTGTAGAGACAATAACGTGTTACGAATTACTCATAACAAAGATAAAATTCAGGAAAGAAAATAATTTTGTGAGTTTGAAGGTTAAATCTATGGTGAAGTAGTTGTATGAAGGTGATCAAGCTGTTCGTAGTAGGTTTTATTCCTACATTCATTTACTTTATAATCTGGCACTTAAATACTTGATGTCATGGAGGAAGCAGATTTCAGATAATTCGATTCGTTCGACTAGTTTCACAAAGGAGTTAATGGTGTTATTCAGATCCAAGTATACCACTGAATCAGAAAGTAAGCATATACATAAAGTGGTAGTGGAGAATTGTTTGATGCAAATTGTATTATCAAAACGATTGTAGCTGAGCAATTAAATTATTGGATCGATTCTAAGGAAGAAAATAATAGATGGATTGGAATACTTAAAGCGTTAAAGTAAAAATGCATAAAAGTAAAATGGAGACACTTCGTACGCCGCGATCGCAGTGTAGACATTTTTATTGTTTCAATATGACTGGCTTCAACAGTCTCATGCTGCGATCATCCGATCTTATGGAACATGTTATAAAACTGCCATGTTACATTACACGAGTGCTTTCGGGGTGTACACTGTGTGTTCATTTTACTTTTATGCATTTACTATGCCGATCGCCTCACAACATAGCATAGTACCTTACATGAAAGTAAAAGTTCTGCCTAAAACTGTAGGACTTAACAAAACACTTTGTGCATTCCATGGTCGAATGCACGAATTGCTCGTTTGTTTTAAAAAATGTATCATTAGTGGTCATATAAATAAAACAAATTTTTGGGAAGTACATTTGCCAGTGCAATGTTTCTACAGTGTTATCTAAGTATTTCATGAGCAGAATAGTACGAATAGATTCTTACTCAATAAGCAGTTATGAGAGCAAATTCACTCAGGTGAAAAATATAAAATATTCTAGTAATATGAACGAGTTGTAAGTGCACTTCACTTAGGGTATTAACAACCATTGCTCTGATCCAAAGTGCATTTATTCAGCATCATGTTTCTGTCATCCTAATGTTCTGTTAATGCAATACTTCACAAATTATTGGTCGTCTGATCACAGCCTTTTCAGGTGTCCCGTATTTTCATGGAAAAAAATCGTGGGCTTATTCCAGAAGGAGTATAATATCACTACGTCATAACATCAAAGATACCAATCGCCCTTACACTCTTCATCACGAGAAAATAGCAAGCTCAGTTTATGAAAGGAGGCCCTCTAGTGAAAGTCTGCTAATAATATGTTACAGTGAAACAAAACTCAGTGATTTATTATTTAGCGTATGACTAATACAGACATATCATGAAATTAAATTACATATACATATGTACATATTGGCACACAAGAAACTTAAGTTTGTCTTTACAACTGAATATCCAGTACTTCAATCCAGCTCCCTGCATCTGGAGTTGCTAGCAGGAAGTCGTCCTTGGCGCCGTGATAGGCTCGGCTCCTGCATTCACTGACAATGTGATGAACAGTCTGGTATGGAGCCCCGCAGTCACAGGCTGGATCAGGCAGCTTCTTCCACTTAAAGAGAGCATCCCTGCATCGGCCATGGCCGGTATAGATTCTGTTGAGAGTAGTCCAGGTCTTGCGTGGTAGGTCGAATCTACTTGGAAGTTTAGCACCTGAGATGATGTTATGCAGGCGCACATCTGTCACTGCTTCCCACCGACCTTTCCATTCTTCAAGAGGTATGAAATCCTTAGCAACCATGTCAGCAGCATCGCACAAAGTTGGATGGCGTGATTTCAGTCTCTTACGATTTAAAAGTGGCAGGTCGCTATGCACAGGTAGGTTAGAATTCCTGGAGATCTTGTGGAATTCTTTCATAAGGGCAGTATATCTGCGTAGATCAGGAGGCATTATACCGGTTAACAGCGGAAGCCAATAAACTGGAGTAGATCTGATTGTGCCAGATATTATGCACATTGTATTGCTTCCATCTAAATAATCGGTTGGCGAACGTAAAACTGGAAGTAAGTTTCATAGGCAGAATTCTTCGTCATAATTGAAACCCAAAATATCTTGGTGTCATCCTGGATCGTACACTATGCTTCAAACAACACCTTCTTAACTTAGCTCAAAAGTTGATGACTCGAAACAACATCCTCCATAAGCTATGCAGAATTACCTGGGGATCTTCAGCAACCACCCTGCGATCTTCAGCTCTGGGCTTGGTGTACTCAAGTGCTGAGTATTGTGCACCTGTTTGGACGAACAGTCATCATACAAGGCTTGGTGATGCCCAGCTGGATACGACAAACTTAGTGAACATAAACTCAGCGGGAGTAACACTCGGCAGTCCTCTGTTCGTTCTTTTCTATTATCACTTACACACAACCACCTCCCACGAGTGGTAGTGGCGCAGTCGTCTTAACAAAATAGGGGTTCACAATTTTCAAAAAAAGAAAATTCGGTTCATCCAGCAACGCCATCTAGTAGAAAGTGAATAGTCCCATTTTGTCGACCTCATTTATGAGAAATTGATATTTACTGTTTTCTTGCAGGGCCCACAGTTCTGGAAATATTTTGATGTTTCATCTCGGAATACCTAGTCTGTACAAAAAGAGAAAAGCGGAAATATTAAAAAACTGTGGCGCAGGTACCAAATGACGTGCTGGAGGAAAAATATAGAACTACCTTCGATACAGACCGGAGGGGCGAGAGAATCAACGAAGTACACTGATGGGGAACAAAATGGCAACACTATGAAGGAGCCGTGCGATATAAACGACAGTTGGTAGCCGTGTTTCTACATCTGAAAGATTATATATCTATCGTTTGAGCCTTGTACCGCAGTTACGCAGGGTCAGCCATCGTTAATCGGATTTGGCATGTTAATGGTTAAGGGGTGGCCGGATGCCCGTCCTGCTGCCATCCCGTACCCCCAGCACGGAATTAGTGTACCCCAACTGTCTGCGTCGAGTGTAATCGATGGAATAGTGCGAATGTGTTCAGGTGTCTGCGAGCCGTGTAACTGAGGCGGTAAATTGGGACCAGTCCGGTATTCACCAAGCGGTATGTGGAGAACCGCCTAAAAACCACATCCAGGCTGGCCGGCAAATCGGCCCTCGTCGTTAATCCACCCAGCGGGTTCGATCCGGGCCCCGCGAGCCTACTCGAGTCCAGGAAGCAGCCTGTTAGTGCTCTCGGCTACCCTGGCAGGTTTACATCTGAAAGATAATGTCTATTCAAATTTCGCGCCAGCCACATAAGAGTGGCGCTAGTAGCACCATTCTGAGGATACAAATCAGGTTTACTTCAAATACACGTAAAGTTCGCGAGCATTACTTTCCTTTGAGACTGGACGTGGTGAGCCAAGAATGCGTTTAAGGCGACAAAGACGCCATTATCAACACGTCACAGGGTTTTAATGGGGTTGTGTAATAGGGTTACGAGAAGTTGGATGTTCGTTCTGCGAAACTGAAGGAAACCTTGACAGGAATGTACCCAATGTACATGACTGCTGGCAGTGTTGGCCACGAGAATGCACGGTTGCAAGAAGACCAGTCCCTGGGCGGCTACGTGGCAGTACCGAGAGGGAAGACCATGGAGTTCGGCGTATGGCTCTGGCTCATCGTACTGCATCTGCAGCAGCAGTTTGAGAGGCAGTTGGCATCATAGTGGTACAACGACCTTTCACAAATCCGTAACCTCAAGGTCAGCTCCGAGTCCGACGCCCTGTAACGTGCATTCCATTGACCCAAAGCCACCACCATTTGCGACTTCAGTGGTGCCAAGCGAGTGCTCATAGGGAGGCAGGATAGAGGTCTCTTGGGTTTTCTGGTGAAAGCTGGTTCTGCCTCGGTGCCAGTGATGGTGGTGTGTTGGTTTAGAAGGAGACCAGTTTATGACCTGCAACCAACCTGTTTCCTGCTAGACGCACTGAACCTACACATGAAGTTATGGTGGGGTGCGATTTTTTATGACAGCAGAAGTACTCTCGTAGTTACTCACCCTGACTGCAAATTTGTACGTCTGTCTTGTGATTCGATCAGTTTTTCTGCTATCATCAGCTGCATTCGAGGGGGTGTTTACCCATAGAATAACGTTCACCCACGTACCACTGTTGTAATCCAGCATGCTCTGCAGTGTGTCGACATGTTGCCTTGGGCTGTTCGATCGCCAGATCTGTCTCCAGTCGTGCACATATGGGACATCATCGGACGACAACTCCAGCGTCAACCACAGGATGCAACTACGTGCAACAAAGATGGAACTCCATCTCACAAACTAATATCTGAAACATCTACAACACAATGCGTGCACGTTTGCATGCTTGCATTCAGCATTCTGGCGGTCGCACTGGTTATTAATGTACCAGCATTTCACATTTGCAATGGCTTATCTCCCGCTTACATTAACGATGATTGAGTACGCTACCAACAAAAATGTATTACCGAAATTTCAACGCTCTGCATTATTTTTGGTGTACTGACTTTTTTCTGTGAATGTAGAGAGCGAATGGTCCGATCTTGTAGACATTATTCATGACAATTAGATATTTACTGTTTTCTTGTAGGGCCCACAGCTCTGGAAATATTTTGATGTTTCTTCTTGAAATACTGACCCTGTAAAAAAATAGAAAAGGGAAAATATTGAAAAGCTGCTGCGCAGACATATTACGAGTTGCAGGAAAAATTTGGAACTGCCTGTGATGCAGAGTGGAATGGAGAAATAACCAACGAAATATATCGCAATCATAGATAAACTCGAGCGTCCTTTGTGTTATTTGGTACAGTTTCGCAATGTCAGTTTCATTAAAATCCTTGCAATAAGCAAATGTACTAAATGTAAATGTCGTGTGACTAGGGCCTATCCTGGCGTAGACCGTTCGCCAGGTGCAAGTCTTTGAATTTGACGCCACTCCGGTGACTTGCGCGTCGATGGGGATGAAGTGATGATGATTAGGACAACACAACACCCAGTCCCTGAGCGAAGAAATCTCCGACCCAGCCGGGAATCGAACCAGGGCCCTTAGGATTGACATTCTGTCGCGCTGACCACTCAGCTACTGGGGGCGGACAGTAAATCTACTAAGACACTGGGAATGTTTCCACCAGTAAGTTTCCGAATTTTATATAAAAAAAGACAGTGGCACACTTTTTTGTCGTTTTATCACAGTCACTTCTCTTGCAAATATCGAATGAACTACGGTCATGGTGGCATAACCAACAAACTGGCGTGGTGTTCAGTGCAGTAAAATCTCATTTGCCAGGAGTGAGGTCCAAATCCCTGTCCAGTCATCCAGATTTACGTTTTCCGTCGTTTCTAAAAAAATATTAAGGCGAGACCAGGGACGTTTCCTCTGAAAATAACAAGAGACAGTCCTTTTATTACCGTATTCTAATGGTATCCGAGTATTTGCTTCTTTTCTAATCAACTCCTAATAGACCGAGACGTTAAAAACCTAGCAATCGTGTGGACGCTGACGCTTTGATTCAGGGACGGGCTGCTCAACTGTAATTCACGTTTCATTTGCTTTTAATTTATGGGATTCGGGGGAATGTGTATATAAACCTGTCAACCGAAATGTCGCACTGACTCCTCCTGTACATATGAAGCGTATTTGATCAGAAACCAGTGCCTTCTATTACGCGTTTCCAGGAAGTAATCAGACTGTCGAAAGACGCGGTAACCGCTTTAGTACTGGTGACCAGAACCTTACGTGAAATCAGATTATGTTAAAAATAAGTTTAAGACGTTAACTGATTATGGAGATAAGTTCAACATTTTTATAAAAAAATTTGCTGCATGCCATCTTCATATGTGGCAATTTTAACTGTCAATAGCGCGTACACAGTTGCGAAAAAATAGTGGTAGTTATTCGTATCTATAAAACAGGAGTCACTGGAGCACCAGATAAGGGAGAAAGTCTACTTTGTAGATAAGAACAGCTATTGCTCCTCTTTCACAACTACGAGGGGAAGTCAATTATTATCCGCAATTTAGTTATAAAATGGTTCAAATGGCTCTGAGCACTATGGGACTCAACATCTGAGGTCATCAGTCCCCTAGAACTTAGAACTACTTAAACCTAACTAACCTAAGGACATCACACACATCCATGCCCTAGGCAGGATTCGAACCTGCGACCGTAGCGGTCACGCGGTAATTTAGTTATATTTTAGTTTATTTTGGTAGCACTGTCGTTTTACGTTGATGGCGCATGATTGTTTATTTGTTGTTACATCTTTGCAATTTTCAAACTGCTAGGTAAGTTCCGTTATCGCTGCCGTGCTGTTAATCATGGACGCTTCGCTGTCTATTTGCACCAAAGAAAAGCAACTTTCAATGATCCGTTTTTGGTGGTCGGAAGGCGTATCAGAGGCCGAAATTCATCGAAGACTATCGGTACAGTACGGGAACAGTGTTTTGACACAACGGAGTGTCTACGAATGGATTGAAAAATTCCGAAATGGTCGCACAAGTGTTATGCACGATGATGGAGCCGGACGACCGTTTACCGCCACAAATGAAGAAACCATTGAGCGTTCACGTCAAATAATTCTCTTAGACAGACGATTAACTATTAACAAAGTGGAACATCGTTTGAAAATTAGTCCTCGTTCTGCCTACGAAATCATCCACAACAGTCTTGGGTTTCATAAAGTTTTTGCAAGATGGGTCCCACAGCTCACACAGTTGCATAAACAAACGCGCTTGCACATCTGCAAAAAACATTAGGATCGCTATGGTAACGAAGTGGACAACTTCATAGACAGGATCATTACTGGAGAGTAAACGGCATAGTATGCAATGGAAACATCCAAATTCTCGGTGCAAGAAAAAGTTCAACACCCAACCGCCCGGCAGGAAAACTGATGCTTGCGGTTTTTTGGGATGCACAAGGTCCAATACTGGAACATTATGGGGAAAGGGGCAAACAATAAACAGTGTACGTTACAGTGAGATGCTTACTGCCAGGCTAAAGCCTGCAATTCGAAGCAAACGCTGAGGATTGCTGTCAAAAGGAGTTGTGTTATTGCACGACAATGTTCGTCCACATACTGCTGCCCACACTGCTGAAACGCTCCAGAAATTCAAATTTGAAGCACTGGATCATCCTCCATATAGTCCCGATCTTGCCCCTTCTGACTATCGCTTGTTTGGTCCACTCAAAAAGGCATTAAGGGGCCGTCTATTTGCCTCGGACGAAGCAGTGAAACAAGCATTGCATTCCTGGCTCGCAGCTCAACCGTGAACCTTCTTTTATGAGGGCATCAGGAAGCTAGTACAAGTGCGTTGAAACGCAAGGAGACTACGAGGGTGTGTCAAATGAAAACCTTAAATTTATAATAACAAATCGAAATTTTGCGCCGTTGTCCTGTAAGTTGGTAAGCGTGCTACAAACAGCGTGCTGAATGGCCTGTAGGTGGCAGCATAGAGCAGATGCAGACATACCATAGCAGTATCAGTATAAAGATGGCCGCCCCACTTGCGACTTGCACTAGGGAAGAACAGCGTTCTGTTATTCTGTTTTTGCGTAGTGAAGGTGTGAAACCTATTGAAATTCATCGACGAATGAAGGTTGAGTACGATGATGCATGTTGGTCACAGCAGCAAGTCTACGAATGGAGTAGGAAGTTCGCAAATGGTGTGACTTCAATGGAAGATGTTTCTCGTCCAGGTCAGGAGACGTTTTGATGCTTGTGAAGAACTTCTTTGGCGCTTTCAACGAGAAAGTGATGGCTTCCTTGCAAGAATCGTTACTGGGGACGAAACCTGGGTTGACTTCCACCAACCGGAAACGAAGAGAGCGAGCAAGGAATGGCGCCATTCCTCATCACCAAAACCAAAGACGTTTCGAACAGAACCATCAGCAGGGAAGGTTATGCTGACTCTCTTTTGGGACGAAAAAGGCGTCATTTTGGAGCATTACATGCCTAGAGGGACCACTGTCACCAGTGCATCATACACAGATCTCCTAAAAAAATCATCTGTGGCCTGCAATCAAATCAAAGCGACGTGGATTGCTGTCAGCAGGTGTCCTTTTGCAACATGACAATGCAAGGCCTCACACTGCCTGTACAACAGTTGCAACAATCACAGATCTGCATTTTGAGTGTCTTCCTCATCCATCATACTCACCAGACCTTGCCCCAAGTGATTTCCATGTGTCTGGACCACTCAAAGACGCAATGGGAGGAAAGAAGATCCGTTCTGATGAAGAGGTACGCCACGCGGTGCATGGGTGGTTGCGCGGACTACCAAAAGAATTTTTTTCTAAAGGAATTTATGCACTTTGTAAGCGCTGGAGAACTTGCATTGAGCGTGGGGGAGATTATGTTGAAAAGTGATACAGCTTTGTACCGCTTCTGCACAATAAATGATATTTTAAAAAATATTTAATTTTTCCATTTGACTCATCCTCGTATATCGAAGAATAATGTTCTTGTAAGTTTGCTAGTCGATTACAATAAAATTTTATAACTACTTTGCGGATAATAATTGACGTGCCCTCTTACAATTACCGTAAAAATTTCAACACAAAGGAGTTGTGCGAGATAAACGGAAGTTGGTAGGCGTGTTTCTACATCTGATAAAAAAAAGTTGTGTGGTTAGGGCCTCTCGTTGGCTAGACTAGTCGCCTGGTGCAAGTCCTTTGAGTTGACGCCACTTCGGCGACTTGCGTGTCGATGGGGATGATATGTGATGATGAAGACAACACAACGCCCAGTCCCTGAGTGGAGAAAATCTCCAACCTAGCGGGGCATCGAACACGGGCCCCTTTGCACGGTATTCCGTCACGCTGATCACTATTTTTTTTTTCCAGAACGAGACTCGAACTCGGGAACTTTACTTTTCGCGGACAAGTACTCAACTGTCCTTCTTTTTCACTTTATTCGTTATTGTTCGTTCCATTTGTTAGGGGCGAACATCCTATGACACCCATTCAAACTAATCGTTGATCTATTTACACAGTTTTTTGATACAGAGGGCGACTTATCCTCTGACCGAGCACGCCGAGCTACCGTGCCGGCAACCACTCAGCTATCGAGGTGGACGACGTCTATATACATTTCACGCGTCACTTAAGAGTGGAGCTAGCAGCGAAAACTATGAGGGTCGAAATAAGGTTCGCTCAAAATATACGCTGTAGTGAGCAAGAGTGTTAGTTACCTTTGAAATTGGACGTAGTGAGTTGATGTTAATCAAGAACGCCTTTAGGTCGATGAAGTCGCCATTATCAACAGCTCACCTTGAACCAGGTCGTGGAATGGGGTTACGAAAACCTGGATGTTCCTTCCGTGACATTGAACAAAAACTTGGTAGGAATGTAGCCACTGTACTTGACTGCATGCAGCGGTGGTGACCAGAAGGTATGGTTGCAAGAATACTGGGCTCCGGACGACCATGTGACACTACCGAGAGGGAGGATTCGGCACATGGATGTGGCGCATCGTATTGCGTCTGCAGCAGCAATTTGAGCAGTAACACCACGAACTGTTACAAATCGGCTACATCGTCGAGGGAGACGTCTTCTGCTGTTCGCGACTGCCGTGGTTTCAAGGAAGAGCTCATGGAGGGCGGAGTGGACGTCTGTTGTGTTACCTGATGAAAGCCGATCCCGCCTCGGTGCTACTGATGGCTGTGTGTTGCCTAGAAGGAGGCCAGGTGAACGCCTGCAACCAACTTGTTTGCGGCCTAGACACACTGGACCTACACATGGAGTTATTGTGTGAGAGACGATTTCGTATGACAGCAGGAGCATTCTCGCGTTTATCCCACTCAACCTGACTGCAAATTTGTGCGTCAGCCTGGTGATTGGGCCAGTTGCGCTCCCATTCCTGAACAGCGTACCAGGGAATGTTTCCCAACAGGACAACAGCCGCCCACATACCGCTGTTGTAATCCAACATGGTCTACAGTGTGTCGATATGTTGCCTTGGCCAGCTCTAACACTACAGCTGTCTCCAGCCGAGCACATATGAGACATCATCGGACGACAACTCTCCCTCTATTGACCGATTACGTGCAATAGGCATTGAATCAAAAACTGACATCGACACATGTACTACACATTGCATGCACGTCTGCATGCTTGTATTCTTCAATCGGATGGTTACACTGGTTATTAATGTATCAGCATTTCACATTTGCAACGGCTTTTCCCATGCTTACATTAACTTGTGATTTTGCAACGTTTCTTAGGTTTCTTAGGTTTGGATTTTCTTATTTTTTTTTTTTTTTTTTTTAGCGTCAATGTGTTTATTCACTACTAGCCATAACAGCTGCACCACCATGAAGTAAGGAATGCAAGAAACTGAAATTGGCGTCTTTGGACTTGTAAATCATAAGCATTACGCAACAGATTTCACTTTACGAAATCAGATTTTAACGTTGATTGTTTATGAGGAGATAGTGTTATGCCTCGTGTAAGGACAGGATCGTGGCTGCTATTTATCCTTCCGCGACAATCCTGCACGCCCACGACTGCTATGCCAGTATGGCATCGTTGGGTACGAGAGAGCCATGCTCAACGCCATGGAGAATTAGGTTGGCCCCACGCGACTAGGGCCCGAGAGGAGACACATACAAGGGTATTTTGATAAGTCTAGTAAATTTCCATGGATGCATTGTTTTTGTTGCGCTTTCATGACTGATAAGCCCATTATGCCAAAGATCGTACAAAGAAGTTCAACAATGCACAGCACATGTTTGGAAAGTCATAGAACGTTACACCTCCTGTCATATTACCAGATACTACTGATGTAATTACAAACACTATCTTCTCTGCTTCAGCTATCTGTATTATGTAAACAGTTATTACCAAAAATGTAAAAAAAATGCATTTTTACAAGTTATTACGAATTATTTACTCGAAAACCTCAATCCGAAAACTTTTGAGAATTGCCCAAAATATTGTCTGGTTAATATGTTAATAGGCAGTGCAAACACAGGTCAATATTTCTTCTGTAAAATGTTATAAATTTTTCAACATTCGGCATATTTCGCATCACTGAATTTCTAGGGTAAAATATGCATGTTGGCAACACTGTTTCCAGCGCTCTTTTGTTTATAACAAATAAGTGAGAATTTGCATATAACCCGTTCTGTATTGCGTTTTGTGTTTGGTTTGAGCTTTTTGTTAGATACAATGTCAGTGAGGAAATACAGCAGTGACAGGAGTGTGGTGTGTGGGCTATGAAGAAAGACACAAGAAGATGTTGTATAAGAAAAGTGAAAAACACTTCACAGTTGTTGGGAATCTGTCAGAGGTATTGTAGAAATATCTTGGTCCTCAAGTAACGGTATCAGCGCCACATCTATTGTGCAGGAGTTGCTACACTAACTACCAGAAGAATTTTAGTGACAACCCACCTGAACGATCACCATCATCTGAATGTCAAACTGAAGAAAACAGTGCAAATGTTTGTATTCCTGGGTGTGAAGTCGGTGACGCGTTGAATGTTAGCATTTCTACTATAGCTCCTATTATATCACGCCTTAAATGTCCAGGAAAGGTAAGAAGCATAAGAAGAAAGCAGTGTGTTAAAAAAAAGTGGAAGAAATTGAAACAAGTTTTACACAAGCAACATCTTCAAAACTTTGTGATGTGTATAATGTAAAAGCACTTGGTGCAGAACCTGAAAATAGTGACATGTGCACGAAATGTGATTTCAAAAAGTAAATACTGCTATCTCAGCAGCCACCTATCCTGAGAAGGTACACTTACTGACAATGATACCAAGTAGCTACTCTAAGCAGCAGATACAGAAATGCTTACCCCCTTACTCACATTATTTGATTTCAAAAGCTCGTAAAATAAAGTATGAGGAAGGTATTTGGCCATGCCCAGTTCGTACTGTGAGCATTCGTTGCAAGATGATGTGCTTGTTGCTCTGGAATATTACCTAAGTTATGACAAAGATTGCAGCAGGCAAAGTCCTAATCAGGCTGATGTTATTCCTTTTAGTGAAATCGTGAAAAAGTTAAAAAGATATATGACAAGATCAATAAGAGAAGCATATCTCCTAATGACAAAGGAGAAACCGAGTTTAAATATTGGTCTCACAAAATTCTACTCCTTACGACTAAACTGGGTAAAATTTTTAATGCTTTTGTGTATATGTCGAGAGCCACGAGATATATGTTGGTTGGAGGAGTATGCAATGTGTCCTGGTGCTCAAGTGATGACTGTTGAAGCATTACACCTTTAGGATACTGACAATGACGTAATCTATACATTGTGGGATGGAGGAGAGTTGATGAAGAAGACAGTAGAGTCAGAGAAGTTTGTTACAGAGGTGAGGCATTGGGTCATGAAAGAAATAGCCCACCACAACATCTGGAATATTCAGACACAGGCCATAGCAGAACTAAAATCAGCAACATGCCAGAATACTGACGCATTTGTACTCTAATGAGAATTGGCCTGTTGCTGTGTAGAACGAAATTCAAAGTAACCACAGCCAAACATCACAGGTATCAATATTCATATGTGGTACTCACTTCCATGGAACATCACACTGTTTTGCTATAGTCAGCGACGATCTCATTCATGACACTGCACATACATGCTACTCTGGCAGCATGATAATTGATGACATAGCATCTAGAGGCCATGCATTTCCTAAACATGTGTATGTGAGTGATGGTACAGCATTTCATTTAGAAACCGCTTTCAGCTTGAGCTTGGTCAACACTATAGCACAGGAAGTAAGACAAAAAAAGGATATTTTCAGCAACACGTCGTGGAAAAAGTGCAGGTGATGAGGTAGGAGGTCTCTGTAAACATCTTGCAACAAGATTTAACCTCCAGCATGAAGCTGTTGATGCTATAAGACAGGTTACTGGATATGTAGACACCATATTAACATTAATAACAAACATAAAACTCTTAATTGTAAATGAACGTACATTAAGGGAATTCCATTTAAAAAAGAGAGAAGTGTGGTGTGCTATGAAGTATGTGGTAGGAACTCAATCAACTCACCACTGGGTTGCATCCTGGAGTGGCACATATACTGCAAGATCTGTTCTCCACGAAATGCAGCCTATTACTGTGTGTGAAATGCAGAGACCACAGTAACAATAGAAGACTTCGTAATGAGCCACTTCATTTCTTTTGAGTATGACAATAAGTGGTGGGTGGGACAGATAATAAGTGTCTCTTATGAGGTGCAAGATATAACCATCTCCTGTACGACACCTCATAGTCTTGGTAATGCTTTCAAACGCCCATCATAAAAAGATCAGTGTGCAGTTCCCATTTCCCAAGTATCATTCTTCTTGGATTATGCTTGACTGTGTGCAAATTCAGCTCGGTTATACATGTTCAATGACATGCAGATGAAAAAAAAAAACAAATGAACTCTTTTCAACAGTTGTTGATTGTTACATTTTAGGCAATTTTAATTCATGGAAAGTCATGAAGAAGTAAAATCATGACAGAAGACAATAATAATTTGTGAATAATATCATAAAAAGAGAAATGGGAATGAACATTCTGTATCATTTTTGCTATAACATGTTTTTCAACAAAATTATTAGTTGTTTTCCCACTCACTTGTAATGCTGTAAAGCAATTATTTTGATTCAGAAGTACCAGATTTGCATGACATTTACTTAAACTCAGGAATCAGTTTAAATATTTAAGTGTCTATGATTTTTAGACCTTGAGAGTAGAGCTAGGTCTACCTAAAAAATTTCTCCCACAGACAAGTATTACCCACTCTGCTTGTACATACCCTTAGTACAATGACCAACTAAGACATCACAAAATTTTTAGAACATTTAGGATCGGGGTTCTGGAGAAAATAATTTCCAAACAACCAAAAAATTTCAGATTCTTTCATCTTTATGTACAAATATTTTGACAGTTTCAGGATTTCATGCATTAATGTCATAGTTGACAGTTAGCAGTCGTTCCACTTTATCAATTCTCAAGACAATTAACATCCTGTGACTACTCATAATTTTGAAATTCGCAAATAGTTAAAAATTTTCATAGGTTACTTATAAAAAAAGTAAAGATAAGAAGTTTGTATGTATTAACATGTCTCGTAGTATTAGGAACAAAGTATTTATTGAAAATAAATTCAGATCTCTATTATTTTTGGTTTCTTTATTGTACTAAAATTTTTCAATTTTCTCTTTCGTTACGACATTTTCACAAATACTTTCATTTGGAGAAGTCTGTAGCGTTTTAACAAATCATCAGACAATATAAATATTGTAGTTTTGGAGAGGTATCATGTAGAACTTCAACATACATTTTTTTCAGCAAACTTTTAAAGTGATGTGACACATTCACTCTTGACATGTATGATTTGAGATGAGCTCTCCCAATGGCGAAATTTTATGAACTGCTCTTTGAATTGGTTCCTTATCCACCGTTTTCACCATACTTAACCCGAAGTGACTTCTTCCTGTTCCGTAACTTGAAGCTTCATCTTGCTGGGAAGAAATGTCCACCACATGAAGAAGTCATAGTTGCAGCAACGAGTATTTTGCACGGTTTCACAGAAACTATTTTTCCGATGGGATGAAAAAGCAGTAGAGTCGCTGAATCGAGTGTATATTCCTCAAAAAATGGTTCAAATGGCTCTAAGTCATCAGTCCCCTAGACTTAGAACTACTTAAACCTAACTAACCTAAGGACATCACACACATCCATGTACGAGGCAGGATTAGAACCTGCGACCGTGGCAGCAGCGCGGTTCCGGACTGAAGCGACTAGAACCGCGAGGCCACAGCGGCCGGCGTATATTCCTCAAAGGAGGCTATGCCGACAAGTAAGGTGAGTTGTTTACGGAACAAACATGTTTTCTCGTTTTTGTGTCAGACTTACCAAACAACGCTCGTATTGCTCTCTCGACCGTGCAGCAGTGAACAGCCACGTAACGTACCCTGTGTCGGGTAATGGGCTTGTTAGCAGCAAGACAAGTATCCACACGGATCGCTCGACGGTGCTTGGAGCGCCTCAGTCTGTCAGCGCCATTTTTGGTTCGCATAGCCTTTAATTTAGACAGCATCCTTCATTTCCTTTATCGTTATTTCAGGCCCCTCACCCCATATGGGAGGAGGGTGGGCTGCCGGCGGTAATTACGGTATCCCGCTCTTCAGCCAAGAGAGTTTTTAAAAATAAAGCAAAAATGAGAAAATAAACACACCAGGATAGGATTTATTTTTAAATAAGAAATCAGAGACGGGCATCTAAAAAATAAAAACTGCCCATGTGCGAGTAGGAACTCGAGCACTGAAGATTCCGTAGAAACTTATTTATGTATATAGGAGGTAGTTCATCCAGTCTGGGAATCGAGATTCTCGACCATTTTTGCCTGTTACTGACATTGATACAGGCAAGATATGAGTCCCAGGTATTCCAAGATTACCGAGAATGTTTTATTTCCAATAATATAAAAGTGACATAAAATTAATCAGGAGGCACGCGACCATTATTGTAATAATCAGCAGTTCTGCATTCAGGCTGACGGAGTCGCAATGTTAAAAGTCAAACGCGATGTACGGAATTACTTTACTGCACATATTATGCGACTCGGAATTAATCCATCCAGGAGCGATTACTTCACGTAGATAAGGCGTTTCAAGTTGCAGGTGAAACAATCATTCGCAGACTAGGGCCTACAGATCTTCGTACGAGACATAAATTTCAACTTGATACGTTTATCTGGCCGTGAGAAAAAAGGATCTTAACAGACGGACGAACAGACAGATCCAGACAAGAAATGACAAACAAAATTTTTTTCTCGTGTGATATAATTACAAATTTACAGTCTTCGGATTTTTTGCTTTGGTTGTGCTGTGAGACCTTCCTTCCTGCAAAATTTCGTCATAGCAGATCAAAGGGAGGTACCCTGCAGGTTTTGGTAAGTGCGTTTGAGAGTATTCAAATATGTGACATAAGTGGCTGTGTCTTTTGATTACATTGATTTAGAAGCTTCACTTTTTTACACCGCCAATGAACGATAGACTTCAGTATGCGACGTAAATTTCAACTTAATACGTGTACCCGTTCCTGAGAAAAAGGGTTTTTAACAGTCGGACAAACAGACGGACAACAAAGCGATCTAATAGGGGTTTGTTTTTACCGGTCGAGGCACGGAATCCTAATGGACATAGATACGTTTTAAAAACACATCGCTTCGAAGGAAAAGCACTGCACTTTCACTTAAAATCTGAAGGACCTGCACTGGGAGAAAAACTTTTCGGGAGGGGAGAACATTCTCCATAGGGTTGTAAGATGTGGGTTGAAAAGATAGGCGTCTGTTAGGGAGGAAACTATGGAGATGAAGGAGAGTCTTGGGGTGGGTAGTGGGGAGACAGAAGATGGTAAGGACAGAGGGTGAGGAGGAGTTTCGTGCGTGGGTAGGGTAGTGGTAACAAAAGGAAAGGATCGAGAGGGAAAGTTGGAGATCGGCCGTGATGTGAAAGAGGATAGGTGGGGAACACTGAAAATTGGTTGGAGGGAGAAATATCTGTGCGGATCTCATTGTCTGGGAGAGAGAGTTCGTTAAAGTGGGTGGGTGGCACGTGTTTGTAAGGACATGGCAGCATACCAGGGTTGGTGAACAGAGAGGAGGCTATGGGGTTATCAGAATCTAGTCAGCAGATGGTGTAGGAGATTCGGAGGTGTTTGATGTGGGTGAGGAGGGGTGGGAATTCGAGAAAATGGTGGAAGACTGATGTAGCAAGCTGATGTGGAATGAGAGACGGAGTCCATGGCATTCGAGGATTTGGAGGAATTACAGTACTTTGGTGTGACGGAGATCCATGCGACATATGCACAGTAGAGAATGGGTAAGAACAGGGGTTTGTACGCGTGAACAATAGTGGAAAGGTGTAATCCTCGAGTTCGACCAGTTAGCAGTTTTAGTCTATTGTGGGTTTCTGTTGAACAGATAGTAGGTGAGGTTTCTACGTTTGTTGCTGGACCAGAGTCAGTCCAAGATATTTTCATTTAAAATCTGAAGTACCTGCACTGGGAGAGAAGTATTTTGGGGCAACATGTTCCATAGGGTTGAAAGATATGAGTAGAAAATACAGGCCTCGTATAGGTAGGAAACTATGGAGATGAAGCTAGCTGCTGGGGTTGGTAGTAGGGAGACAGAAGATGGAAAAGACGGAGGGCGGGGAGCAGTTTCGAGTATAGGTAGGGTACTGGTAATAAGAGGAAAGAGACGGTCGTAAATGGTAAAGTAGAAGTCGTGGAGACGTGGTGCCTCTTATAATTATTGCCTGGATTTTGAGGGAGTTGATCTCGAGGAGTCATCGCTCTCCCAAGAGGCAAACTGCCTGAGGTGGATTTGTAGGTATCGTTGGGAATTATGGAGTGTAAGGTAAAGGGTGAGGAAAATGATCTTGCCAGCATACTGAAGAAGATGGACTCGCGGAGATGGTATGGGCATATCAACAGTGTAGGTGAGATAAAGGAAGGGAGAGGGGACACAGGCCTGGGGCACCTGTGCGGTGGGATGGGACGGGTATTTATATATAAAGGACGCAATAAGCGGAACTGCGTAAGTCTGGAGTCTTATAAGAAGATCGCTACGCCTTATACGGTGATGTGCATTCTCTAGGCCAAGAGAGCGAGAGAAGTAGTGGATCTATGAGAGTTGAGATGGTGCTCTAGGAGATGTGTGAGGTGCAGGAGCTGGTCATCAGAGAAGAAATTAAGACAGAAGCCACACTGTTTAACGGGAAGGTGGTGTTGGCTCAGGTTTTGTCGGATGCGTTGGAGTCGATAGATTCGAAGACCTTCCTAAACACTGAGGTGGGACAGATGAGGCCGTAGCAGGAAGCATCAGTTTGAGATTTGTGCGCTTTGAGGAAAAGTGGGATTTTGTAGATTTTCCGTAGCTGAGGACAGTGCCCTATAGAGAAGATTGTGCTGCAAAGGTGTTGCGAGGGTGCCTAGAAAGGAGAGACATTCTTTGAGGTGTCGATCGGTAATGCAGACATGACAGGGGGAATTGTTGCGTTTTTTGATTAGTACTTGTTTTATGTTATGTGCAGTAATTGTTGTATTAAATTCAGTTTGTGGTATGTTGTTTAAGCACTAGAAGCTGGGAGCCCTTTGACAAAATCTGTTCATGGGTTGAAGAGAGACTGTCACTCCGCCACTTGTCAGTCACTGAACTCTGGTACAGAGTTGAACCAAAATGGAATGACATACCCGTGTCTGTAACTCAGAGTCAGTTCGATTCGATGTCCAACCGGCTTAGAGTCACTGTTGTTACGAAAGTGAGCACATACATTATCTAACGATACTTTCTACGATGACCAATACTCTAAGAAACTTCCAGGCAGATTAAAACTGTGTCTCGGCTCGAGACTCGAACTCGGGACCTTTGCCTTTCGCGGGCAAGTGCTCTACTAACTGAGCTCCCAAGCACGACTCAAGACCCGTCCTCACAGCCTTACTTCCGCCAGTACCTCTCCTTCTACCTTCCAAACTTCACAGAAGCTCTCCTGCGAAACTTGCAGAACTGGCAATCCCGGAAGAAAGGAAGTTCCCATCACCCTCAATGTACTCCTCTCCATCCCTACAACGCTCCGTGCGAACTTTCCGTTTATCGAAACAGTGGTGGAAATCTTCCGTTGTGAGGTCTTTGATGACACCTGCTGCTTTTCCTTTCACTGCTTCAATGGACAGGAAACTTGTTCCTTTTAATGCATATTTGACCTTGGGGAATAGGTAAAAGTCACATGGTGCTAGGTCAGGCGAATAATGTGGGTAGTCTAACACTGGAATTCTGTGCTTCGCTAGAAACCTGGTAACAGGCCATGCGGTACGGGCAGGTGCACTGTCTTGATGCAGAACCCATGACTTGTTCTTCCACAATTCAGCTCGTTTTGTGTCTCATTTTCTCGCAAGAACCTCAAGGTGGTAATGTTGATTAATAGTTTGACTTTCAGGAACCCAGTGAAGATACACAAATCCATAAATATCTAAAAAAAAAAATCGTCGCTTTGAATCTTGATTTGCTCATTTGAGCTTCTTTCACTCTCGGTGAAGATGCGCAATTCCAGTGCATGACTGGCACTTATTTTCTAGATAATAAGTAAAAAGCCAAGATTCGACATATGTTACCATTCTTTCCAGAAATTAGGATCATTTTTAATTGTATTCAAAGTGTCAGTACAAGCATTTTCACGAGCTTCTCTCTGTTGGATCGTGAGAATTTTCGGCGTCGGTTTCACACACGCTTTTCTCATGTTAAATTGATTATGTAAAATTTGCCTTACGCATTCTTTGTCAATTCCCACAGTTTCATCAATCGATCGAATACTCAACCGACGGTTAAATCGAATCCGATTACCTAATTTTCCGATATTTTCATCCGTTTTTGATGTCGAAGGGCGCCCCGGCGTGAGCCTCCTTCAACGTCTTCTCGGCCATATTGGAAATGCTTGAACCGCTCAAAAATTTGCGTACGTGACAAACAATCTTCGCCATACACTTCTTCTAGTAAATGATAGGTTTCAGTAATGGTTTTTCCAATTTTTATGTTAAATTCGCGACAGTTCGTTGCTCTGTTATTACACTTATTTTTCTGGAACAACAGCTCCTACACAAACGAGGACCACGGCCACACTGATTTGTCTACAGGCACCAGAGATACTGCGTTAGATTGAGAAGGCTCAACGCTTCACAGCTGTTGGTCATTCACCTTTGGCGCATGCGTACTTGCGCTGTGACGGCATCAGTCCCGTTATTTTATAGCCACGCCACACCTCGTAAGCGCTCGCTTTTATAACTGCCATGTCCGCTGCTAAATAATCGTGCATATTACAGTTTAGCACTTGCTACTCTTGAGAATGGCAAGTGAAGCCGAAATAGGCCAGTCGTGAGAACTAAAATAAATAAGTGTAAACAACAACTGAGGTGGAACCGTTACAACATCCTTAAGAATTGTGGATTTAAGAGGTAATCATGTTTCAGTACAAAAGTTAATTCTTAGCTTATTCCTTTTCAGAGTGGTTTCAAAGTCCGAATTTCTAGTAATAATGCAAGTATCCAGCAGTTTCTATTTCTCATTCTTACTCCCATAACCTGCAAATGGGAGACACCAGTTACATCTCCATCCACACGGCTACTCCGTAAAGTACCTGACAGAAGGTTCTTCGAACCGCCTTCGTACTGTTTCCAGGGCTCTCGGGTGTCCAGCCGGATGCGATCGTTGAAGTCCCACGATATTTCGGCGAATAACCTATCCACGATCATCAGGTGGTTCTGGTTGAGATACACTGTCTTTGCCATTCCTTAAAATGTCTCGTGTTGCGAGGCCAGCCCCGGCGCTAGAGTCACGCTCACAAGTCATGTGACGTCCAACTTCTACTTGACAGGGAGATTTCTCGAAATATCCTCTTGTATTTTCGTTCATTTCCACCGAGTAGTTGCTAGATCTCTCTCGTTCTTACGTTTTCAAGAGCAATGTGGTTTCTCAGATCCAGTTGCAAGATCAATTAAAAATCGTTACATTTTCAGTTTCTGCTAATGTTTCTCTTTTCATTGCCATTTTGTGACAGAGAGTCACCTATCGAAGATTACTCGTCAGATCGTGTGCACCAAGTAACTGGACGGTCCTTTGAGTCAAGGGAAACTGGTAAGGCGGAGGACATGCAATATTATTATAATAAATTACACCCGGGATGGCAGTTGGAGCTAGATGAATAGGACATACCATTTCGGAAATCGTTAGTAAATTGAATACACCGATATTCACAGAATCAAGAGTGTGTGTCAACAATACTACCACGGACAACGCAATGGCTGATTCAACGACCGAGAGCAGTGACGTTTTCAGATTTGTCAGTGCTAACACACAAGCAAAACTCCGTGAAATAACCGTAGAAAAAATTTGGCACGTGTGACTAACGTATCCTTTTGGACAGTGCGCCGAAATTTGGCGTTACTGGACTATGGTAGCAGGCGACCGACGTAAGTGCTTTTGCTAACAGCACGAAATAGCCTGCAGCACCTCTCCTGAGCTCGTTACCATATCGGTTGGACGCTAGAAGACTGGGAAACAGTGGCCTGGTCAAATTAGTCTCGATTTCAGTTAGTAAGAGCTGATAGTAGGTTTCGAGTGTGACGCAGATCTCACGAAGCCACGGACTTAAGTTCTCAACAGGGCACTGTGCAAGTAGATGGTGGCTCGATAATGTTGTAAGCTGTGTTTACGTGGAATGGACTGTATCCTCTGGTCCATTTGAACCGATCACTGTCTGGAAATGGTTATGTTCGGCCACTTGGAAACCATTTTCAGCCACTCCTGGATTTCATGTTCCGAAAGAACGATGGAATTCTTATGGGTGACGATGCGCAATATCACCGGGCCAAAGTTCTTCACGATTGGTTTGAAGAATAGTCTGGACAATTCGAGCGAACGATTTGGTCGCCCAGGTCGCCCGTCATGAATCCCATCTAACATTTCTGGAACATAATCGAGAGGTCAGTTCGTCCACAAAAAGTTGCACCGGCAATATTTCTGCAATTATGGACGGCTGCACAGGCCGCGTGGATGAATATTTCTGCAAGGGACTTCCAACGACTTGTTGAGTCCATGCCACGGTTGCTGCACTACGCCGGGCAAAAAGACGTCCATTCTGGTATTATTAGGTATTCCGTGACTTTTGTTACCCCAGTGCAACATTGAAGTGTTCTTCGCCTACCGCAACAGCTCCGTAAAACTGATGTAGATTCAGGACGTTTTGATGGGTGTCTTTACCCAAGGACGAATGGCAAACTGCTGTTATGATTAGGTTATCCAGTAAACAAAGGAGCGCCCTTATTACGCGAACTGAGACGGATGCGCGGCAGATATGTGATGTCGTGCTGGAACTAGTTGCCAGAATGTTCGCGCCAGGGTACTGGAGCAGTCCTACTCTACAGCTTGATATGTGATGAAGGAAGAAGCGGCAGATAGGACAATAGAGATACTACTTAGGCCCTTTAGTGCAAAAGTTGACATCCAGCTTCACTCCAGGACAGCTCCGAAATCTCTGGCCATCCAGATTTAGTTTTTCCGTGATTTCTCTAAAGCCTGGAAAATGCCACAGTGCTTCCTTTGGAAAAGGCATGGCCTATTTCCTTCACCGTCCTTGAAACAATGCAAGCCAGTACTCAGTCCTCATTGCAGACAAGACATTAAACCCTAATCTTCTTTCCTTACTTTCGAACTGTTGATTAGCCTGTATAATGACCCACAGATTGTGAAGTACGACGATCATTTCAAACGTCCTGAAAACTGCACATGTGCGACTGTTACGGTGCCGTGACCAAGTTAAAATTCATGTCAGTTGTGAGCGAAACTTCAGGCGTGACAGTCGTACACTATGTGATCAAAAGTATCCGGACACCACGAAAAACATACGTTTTCCATATTAGGTGTATTGTGCTGCCACCTACTGCCTGTTACTCCATATCAGCGACCTCAATAGACATTAGACATCGTGAGAGAGCAGAATCTGGCGCTCCGCGGAACTCAAGGACTTCGAACGCGGTCAGGTGATTGGGTGTCGCTTGTGTCATACGTCTGTACACGAGATTTCCACATTCCTAAACATCCATAGATCCACCGTTTCCGATGTGATAGTGAAGTGAAAGCGTGAAGGGACACGTACAGCACAAAAGCGTACAGTCCGACCTCGTCTGTTGACTGAAAGAGACCGCTGCCAGTTGAAGAGGGACTTAATGTGTAACACTTCTTTAAAGTCAGTACCGCCATTAGACTGTTTTTTATTTGCAGTGTTACATTTACACCATCATGATTTCGGCTTTAAAGTGCCATTATCAAGGGTTTTAATGTTATACAGTGCCTAAGATGGCATACTGTCGTATTTAAAACACACTATTAGACAGTATCCCATCTTAGGCACTATATAATATTAAAACACTTGATAATGGCAATTTAAAGCCGAAATCATGATCGTGTAAATGTAACACTCCAAATAAAAAACAGTCTAATGGCGGTACTTCCTTTAAAGAAATATATTATGACATTGGCCCCACATTATGAAAAAATTATTAGTGTGTAATAGGCAGACATCTATCCAGACCAACACACGGGAATTCCAAACTGCATCAGGGTACACTGCAAGTACTATGACAGTTAGGCAGGAGGTGGGAAAACTTGACTTTCATGGTCGAGCGGCTGCTCATAAGGAATACATCACGCCGGTAAATGCCAAACGACGCACCGCTTGGTGTGAGGAGCGTAAACATTGCACGAGCTAACAGTGAAAAAACGATGTGTGGAGTGACGAATCACGGTACAGAATGTGGCGATCCGATGGCAGGGTGTGGGTATGGCGAATGCCCGGTGAACATTATCTGCCAGCGTGTGTAGTGCCAAAAGTAAACTCCGGAGGCGGTGGTGTTATGGTGTGGTCGTGGTTTCCATTGAAGGGGCTTGCAGCCCTTGTTGTTTTGCTTGGCACTATCACAGCACAGGCCTACATTGATGTTTTAAGCACCTTTTTGCTTCCCACTGATGAAGAGCAATTCAGGGCTGGCGACTGCTTCTTTCAACACGATCGAACACCTGTTCATAATGCGGAGTGATTACACGACAATAACATCCCTATAATGGACTGGCCTGAACAGAATCCTGATCTGAATCCTATAGAACACCTTTGGGATGCTTTGGAACGCCGACCTCGTGCCAGGCCTCACCAATCGACATCAGTTCCTCTGGTCAGTGTAGCACTCCGGTGAAAAATGGGCTGCTATTCCCCAGGAAACCTTCCAGCACCTGATTGAACGTAAACCTGCTAGAGTGAAAGCTGTGATCTAGAATAAGGGTGGGCCAACACCATATAGTGCTTTGCGCGGCTGTGTTGTGAGTAATCGGTGTTAAAATGGAAGCTAAAACCGAGTCAGTTCGGATTATGCGTAGTGACCAGCGTTCCTACATCGAAGTCGAATCCTTACGTGGAAAGAATCCGAAGGAAATTTACAACGCTTTGAGACACGAGTGTGGAAATAGTATAGTTGATCATAGCACAGAATCACGGAGGTCTGCTCGTTCCCGTGAAGGTCGGCTAAGCACTGTGGACAACCCAAGAACTGGAAGGCCATCAACTGGAACAGACTACACTTCTCAGATTACTGTTAATGACATTTTAAGAGAGTATCGACGAAAAACATGTGAGGAAATCGCTAATGAAGCTATAATATCTGTCACTTCAATTTACAGAACCATAACTGATATGTTTGAGCTGTTTGCGTCCAAAACTTCGTGAAAGAAGCCTGACATGCTTTCAGCTGGTGCCATTTTGCAGGATAGTGCAAGACCGGATATTTCCCCACCAGTGAGAGAATTACTCGAAAAAATATGGATTGGAAAACTTCCCTACCCACCGTATAGTCTTGATATGAGCTAACCACACTTTGGTTTGCTTCCAAAATTGAAGGAACAGTTCCGCGGAAAACGTTTTGATACAACAGGTGAAGCTTCCAGTGAGATGATCCGAATAATCAGACATGTCAACAACGAAGGTTCCCTATTCGGCCGACAGAAGTTGTCAAAACATTGGGAAGCTCTCGTAAGCAAGAATATTGAAGGCCTGTAAAGGTGTTTTGTAAAATAAATTATTATCTTCAATTCTGCCTTACAGTGAACACAACTTTTGAAATAACCCTAGCAGTTAAAAATGTGGACACGATACCGGACACATTCGCCGTAAAAAAATTTATCATTCTGCAATGAGAGTGGCCTAAGTATTCTGGTTCAAACGGCTCTGAGCACTATGGGACTTAACTTCTGAGGTCATCAGTCCCCTAGAACTTAGAACTACTTAAACCTAACTAACCTAAGGACATCACACACATCCATGCCCGAGGCAGGATTCGAACCTGCGACCGCAGCGGTTCCTGACTGTAGCGCCTATAACCGCTCAGCCACTCCGGCCGGTTCGTAGTAGGTTTTATTCCTATATTCATTTATTTTATAATTTGGCACTTGAATAATTGATGTATGGAAAACGCATTCTGAAGTGACAAGGTGCATTTCTGATCACGCACTATACTGCATCCCAATTTGACATTCTTAATGTAATGTTGATGGTCAACAATGTAAATTCCCAATCAGCTCTGCTCTACTATTTGTAGTCCATATCGTGGGAATTAATGGCCTTCTGTTATTTTTTGCGGACTGGAGAGCATCAGGAACTACACTCCTGGAAATGGAAAAAAGAACACATTGACACCGGTGTGTCAGACCCACCATACTTGCTCCGGACACGGCGAGAGGGCTGTACAAGCAATGATCATACGCACGGCACAGCGGACACACCAGGAACCGCGGTGTTGGCCGTCGAATGGCGCTAGCTGCGCAGCATTTGTGCACCGCCGCCGTCAGTGTCAGCCAGTTTGCCGTGGCATACGGAGCTCCATCGCAGTCTTTAACACTGGTAGCATGCCGCGACAGCGTGGACGTGAACCGTATGTGCAGTTGACGGACTTTGAGCGAGGGCGTATAGTGGGCATGCGGGAGGCCGGGTGGACGTACCGCCGAATTGCTCAACACGTGGGGCGAGAGGTCTCCACAGTACATCGATGTTGTCGCCAGTGGTCGGCGAAAGGTGCACGTGCCTGTCGACCTGGGACCAGACCGCAGCGACGCACGGATGCACGCCAAGACCGTAGGATCCTACGCAGTGCCGTAGGGGACCGCACCGCCACTTCCCAGCAAATTAGGGACACTGTTGCTCCTGGGGTATCGGCGAGGACCATTCGCAACCGTCTCCATGAAGCTGGGCTACGGTCCCGCACACCGTTAGGCCGTCTTCCGCTCACGCCCCAACATCGTGCAGCCCGCCTCCAGTGGTGTCGCGACAGGCGTGAATGGAGGGACGAATGGAGACGTGTCGTCTTCAGCGATGAGAGTCGCTTCTGCCTTGGTGCCAATGATGGTCGTATGCGTGTTTGGCGCCGTGCAGGTGAGCGCCACAATCAGGACTGCATACGACCGAGGCACACAGGGCCAACACCCGGAATCATGGTGTGGGGAGCGATCTCCTACACTGGCCGTACACCACTGGTGATCGTCGAGGGGACACTGAATAGTGCACGGTACATCCAAACCGTCATCGAACCCATCGTTCTACCATTCCGAGACCGGCAAGGGAACTTGCTGTTCCAACAGGACAATGCACGTCCGCATGTATCCCGTGCCACCCAACGTGCTCTAGAAGGTGTAAGTCAACTACCGTGGCCAGCAAGATCTCCGGATCTGTCCCCCATTGAGCATGTTTGGGACTGGATGAAGCGTCGTCTCACGCGGTCTGCACGTCCAGCACGAACGCTGGTCCAACTGAGGCGCCAGGTGGAAATGGCATGGCAAGCCGTTCCACAGGACTACATCCAGCATCTCTACGATCGTCTCCATGGGAGAATAGCAGCCTGCATTGCTGCGAAAGGTGGATATACACTGTACTAGTGCCGACATTGTGCATGCTCTGTTGCCTGTGTCTATGTGCCTGTGGTTCTGTCAGTGTGATCATGTGATGTATCTGACCCCAGGAATGTGTCAATAAAGTTTCCCCTTCCTGGGACAATGAATTCACGGTGTTCTTATTTCAATTTCCAGGAGTGTAGATATGATTTCTCTCGTGTGGGTTATGTTCAAGAGACCTACAGAGTGTGTTAACGTCATGTCTGTTAATAGGAGGTTCATCTGCCTTCAGCAATATTTTTTCTGTCTGGTGACACCTGAACCCGCCACTCCTGCTCCATTGTTCTCCAAATGTCCCAGAATGTCGCGCTCGCATATCCCTTTCTTCTGTAGGTTTAATTGACGCCTGGTATAACACTCTTCTTTATTTCTATGTTTCTCTTGAAGGTTCCTTTTTGCTCCCCTGTCCTCCATATTTTTGACTACTGTTTAACGTATCTAGTTGTCCTAACCTTGCTTTAGTGTTATCCAAGGGGGAACAAGTAGCTTCTTCTGTACAGTTACAGACAGTTTACAACCTATCACCGTCGCTTCTGGTTCGATCAGTTCCTCTAAATTCAAATTCTTCGCTTTAAGATTTTGGAAGCACTTCTTCAAACTTTCGTCTCGCCTTTTGTTGTATTTCTGCATTGACAAAGATGTTGTATTTTCTCATAAATCAAGACTGGCTCAGGAACACAGTTTCTAAATCAGCGTATTTTTTGCAGATTTGTCTAATTCGTATTTCTCAGGTACCGACTTCGCGTTCAATCTCTGATGCTATAAAATAACATTCTTATATGAATGTATGGTATCTGTTCTTTCAGACATGTCTGAAAGAACATACAAAGCGCAGAATCCGCAGCCGTGATACATATTATGTAAATTAAAGCTGAATGGGTGGGAAAGGAAAGGAAAGGGAAGGAACTAATAATATCAGCTGCATAGGGACTATATATGGAATCAGGGGCGACGAGTGAAAATATATGTTGGACTAGGACTCGAACCCACGATCTCCTGCTTACGAAGCTGTTGTGTTAACCACTGTGCCACACACCTCTAATCTTAATCGCAAATGCGTGAACTATCTGGGCATGCACCTCTGCCAACCCACATTATCAACTAGCGTAACCACTTATCCGCAGCCACCGTCCATTTTCTCTGTGCTCGCTAATTTCAGTTTCCCACAGTGAAGATGCACATTTATGTTCGACCTCCAGTGGGAATCTATAATTAGCACGGACGACATGGATGGGGGCTGTGGGTAAATGGTAGCACTATGTGGGAAAGTGGGTCAATGGAGTAGCATGCCAAGATAGTCCACGCATTGGCGGCTAACACTAGAGGTGTGTGGCACAGTGGTTAACGCAACAGCTTCAGGAGATCGTGGGTTCGAGTCCTGGTCCAACATATATTTTCACTCGTCGCCCCTGAGTCCATATATAGTCCCTATGCAGCTGATATTGTTAGTTCCTTTCCTTTACTCTCCTTTCTCCCTCTCCACCTTCAGTTTACATAAAATAACTTCTTTCGATCTTAGGTTCAATAATCATTTTTTGAATTAGTCAGGGAAATCTGTTGCGTGTTATGTTCTGTCAGGATTGTAGATTCTGACATTTCGAACCCTTAGAAATACTTCAAGATTCGACGCAGCAGTACAGCTGTATCCTGAGGCAACGACTTCGTGTAACTGTGATTTTACTTCGTCCTTCACTTCCTTTTTTACCTTTATACTATCTCTCACGAAGGGAATGGAGTTAGAGAAGAGGACGCTAACTTCAATTAACTTTTTACTTGTTGACTCTAATTTCATTGATCTTACTTTAAGCCCCTTGCACGAAAAAATTTAATTATATTCAGTGACGTAAAAATTCTTAGAAATCGTTTTATCACTCGTCAATAGCGTAATACCTTTTTCCTGTTGAGAGCAGTATACTGAACGGGGAAAAACTCTTCTCTATGATTTGTATAATGTAGTAGTTGTACAGATTGCTGGAGAATTTAATCGACTGCTTGTCGAATACGGTGCAAATTGTCGAAGAAAACTGAAACTTCATTTAAATTCTTTAATCTCTCGCTGTAGATCGATCAGAATCCCTCTATATGCCATGACAGTTTACTTAATGGAAACTGGATGGTATGACCATAAGTAGATTCCATTAATTGCTTCTGAAAGGAACAATAGTCTTCTTTAATGCACGCCGGCCGGAGTGGCCGTGCGGTTCTAGGCGCTACAGTCCGTAACCGAGCGACCGCTACGGTCGCAGGTTCGAATCCTGCCTCGGGCATGGATGTGTGTGATGTCCTTAGGTTAGTTACGTTTAATTAGTTCTAAGTTCTGGGTGACTGATGACCTCAGAAGTCGCATAGTGCTCAGAGCCATTTGAACCAGCCTTTAATGCACGCTTGACTGCGCGTGCTGGTTCGAGGTAACGATCCATTCTGCATTATCCGGAGCTGCCATAGTACTTCGTATTTAGGAGGAACATTCATGAAACTGAGCGAAAATGTCAATTTTCCATTTACTTTTTGTTTATTAGAAGAACTCAAGGACAAAACAGTTCACAAAGTTTTAATAGCGAAATCGCATCCGAAGTGCCTGAAAAATAATGAAATGTGTGATGCGACTTTCCTGCCAAGCCCACTTTTTGAAGCGAGACTTCGATATTAGCTCGGTAAAAAATGGTTCTGTGAACCCAGAAGAACAGCTTCGAAGGGAAAGAGGATCCTGAGTATAGATCTGTGACCTTCCGCGGAGATGACATAAGGCAAAACGTTAGATTGAACTTTAAATTACATTTCCTGATAATTATATTTTTTATGTACCTTTCTCTCAGAATCTATGAAGGCCATAATTATAAGATTTTGTTCACTTATTTCTTAAAGAAAATAAAAAAATGTCTCAAGAGTAAATTGAGCAATTCTGAGTGCAAGCTGAGGTATGGGCCAAAGTGCTTGGAATTTTCCATGAATTATATATTATACTCACAGAGTAATAATAAAAAATTATTAAAATTCTCCTATTCGATATATCAAAAGACCCATGAGCGAAGTTTACTGTATGGATAAAGATTAAACAGAGAAAATATTGTAGAAATCTCGTGAATAGTTTCTAAGGAAAAGATACATATTTCATTTTTTGAAAATAATATTCCATAAAAAGTGTTAAATATGCGTAATCCAAGAAACTTAACAGTAGATGTGTTAATTTCATGTAAACCACGGTACAAAATTTCATTGCCATATCTTCAAAATCACTATTAAAGTTCCAAGCAAAGAAGGGAAAGCAGAAAGGTGGAAGGAGTATATAGAGGGTCTATCCAGGGGCGATGTTCTTGAGGACAATATTATGGAAATGGGAGAGAATGTAGATAAGATGAAATGGGAGATTTGATACTGCGTGAAGAATTTGACAGAGCACTGAAAGAACTAAGTCGAAACAAGGCCCCGGGAGTAGACAACATTCCATTACAACTACTGACAGCCTTGGGAGAGCCAGTCCTGACAAAACTTTACCATCTGGTGAGCAAGATGTATGAGACAGGCGAAATACCCTCAGACCTCAAGAAGAATATAATAATTCCAATCCCAAAGAAAGCAAGTGTTGACAGATGTTAAAATTACCGAACTGTCAGTTTAATAAGTCACGGATGCAAAATACTAACGCGAATTCTTTACAGACGAATGGAAAAACAGGTAGAAGCCGACCTCGGGGAGGATCAGTTTGGATTCCGTAGAAATGTTGGAACTCGTGAGGCAATACTGACCCAACGATTTATCTTAGAAGAAAGATTAAGGAAAGCCAAACCTACGATTCTAGCATTTGTAGACTTGGATAAAGCTTTTGACAATGTCGACTGGAATACGCTCTTTCAGCTTCTGAAGGTGCCAGGGGTAAAATACAGGGAGCGAAAGGCTATTTACAATTTGTACAGAAACCAGATGGCAACTATAAGAGTCGAGGGACATGAAAGGGAAGCAGTGGTTGGGAAGGGAGTGAGACAGGGATGTAACCTCTCCCAGATGCTATTCAATCTGTATATTGAGCAAGCAGTAAAGGAAACAAAAGAAAAGTTCGGAGTAGGTATTAAAGTCCATGGAGAAGAAATAAAAACTTTGAGGTTCGTCGATGACATTGTAGTTGTGTCAGAGACAGCAAAGGACTTGGAAGAGCAGGTGAACGGAATGGACAGTCTCTTGAAAGGAGGGTATGGATTGAACATCAACAAAAGCAAAACGAGGATAATGGAATGTAGTCGAATTTAGTCGAGTGATGCTGAGGGAATTAGATTAGGAAATGAACACTTAAAGTAGTAAAGGAGTTTTGCTATTTGGGGTGAAAAATAACTGATGATGGTCGAAGTAGAGAGGATATAAAATGTAGACTGGCAATGGCAAGGAAAGCGTTTCTGAAGAAGAGAAATTTGTTAACATCGAGTATAGATTTAAGTGTCAGGAAGTCTTTTCTGAAAGTATTTGTATGGAGCGTAGCCATGTATGGAAGTGATACATGGACGATAAATAGTTTGTACAAGAAGGGAATAGAAGCTTTCGAAATGTGGTGCTACAGAAGAATGCTGAAGATTAGATGGGTAGATCACATAACTAATGAAGAGGTATTGAATAGAATTGGGAAGATGAGGAGTTTGTGGCACAACTTGACCAGAAGAAGGGATCTGTTGGTAGGACATATTCTGAAGCATCAAGGGATCACCAGTTTAATACTGGAGGGCAGCGTGGAGGATAAAAATGGTAGATGGAGACCAAGAGATGTACACACTAAGCAGATTCAGAAGGATGTAGGCTGCAGTACGTACTGGGAGATGAAGAAGCTTGCATAGGATAGAGTAGCATGGAGAGCTGCATCAAACCAGTCTCAGGACTGAAGACCACAACAACAGCATCTTCAAAATTGTGGATTTAGTGCCTCTTTTAAGTAGTGAATGCATTTTCATGAACGTCCCCTTTAAAAGAGTCTAGGTTTCAAAGAAAATAATGACGAACTCGTACCTTTGACGTAAATAAAGCAGCTTATGTTCTTCAGACAACACTTTCCCTACATAAATTCGAACAAATTTTAGTAATGAGTCTTTTGTATTAACAACTCAAACTTTCTTGTCACTAAAGCTGTGAGTCTAAGAGCGTCAGACTTGCTCGCAGGCATTCCTCTTTAACTGTTAACCATAACGAAATTAATGGCTTGCTAAACAGAAATGATAATCCTTGCTACATCACACAAAATTCGTTTAAAATAGATAATCAAAGGTCGGTGACCTCGCACAGCTCATCAAACTTCATTCAATCGTATGCCTAGTCCTCATGACAACTGCAAGCTCTTTCCTTTAACGATATTTGGGTGTTGCGACTTTTTAAATTGATGTAGATTGCTTCAACGCTCTTCTGACAATACTACGTTCTGCACATTCCTTTTCCTTCTGGTATGAGCATAACACTAAAGCTGGTTTCTCTTTTCTGCATTTCTCTCTTAATTGATTACCACTCCTCCGGCGCTATTGTTACACTGTAATTCTCTCTGTCGTTTGTTCTTTGCATTTATAGATTCTATTCTCATCACATTCTTCAGAATTATTGTTGCATCACCTTCTCTTCTCATCACACTCTCTGAACTTATTGTTAGTTCACCTACTACTCTCACCATAAGCCTTGAACTTCTTGTTAGTTCACCAATTATTCTCAGTCCACTTCTCTAAACTTCTTGTCAGGCCAACTACTTTTCTTTCATAATTGCTAATGTACACTTGTTTCTGGTTCCGGGGTTTCTACTATGGATGATGACCCTGTACTTCGGCTCCCTATTATTGCTGTGTAACTACAGTTTTCATTGCCTGGATCTTCTAACACAAGGCGTGCCAAACTTAACGCGTGCAGCGTGTGCGGGCCACGTGCGGACCAAGGTTCGGCCTGCCATTCGGCTTTGCTCGGTCCTTCTCGGAAGTACTCGGAACAGCTGGACATTTCATTTAGCGTTGTGGTGAGGCATTTAGCGGTCGGCACAACTCTCTGCGTTGGTCAGAATCGTCGTGTCAGCACTGTTCACTCTTCGCTGTTTGCTCGTGGTATGAAGGACGTTCACAGATCCAGTGGCTGTTCGAACAAAAAGAGGCAGTCTAATAATCTATCGTCACAGTCCTTTAAAATGAGTGGGATGACAGAAGCTGAGGGATGAGAATTCTCAATTCGCATAAGCGACAGGTGTTGCTTATTTGCTACGAAACAACATGATAGTACCACGCAGAAAGAATTTAGACTTTTAGATGACAATGAAAGAGCAAAAAATTACAACGGTCGATAGACAGAATTCATTTGTTCTGTACATCAAGAACGCTTTGAGCTAAATTTGCAGGTTTGGAGCACTTGAAGAAATTGGTTGTACGAATAGCAAAATTTCTGAAATGGCACCTATTATTCCATTTTCAGTTGCAGTTGTTTTCGATGGAAATGAACAAAGAGAATGAAGATTTTATGTATTACTGCAAAGTGAGTTGGTTAAACCTTTCGTGGGCAAAATTATTGAGCAGTTTTTTTAATGAATGGAGAGCAGATAGTAGTTAACAGATAGGTATATTTATCATACAGAATATCAAATTTGCTCCAACTGTGAAAATGAGGTCACACAACAAGGTGGGAAGTATTCTCCCCACTGCCCTTCCTTGGAGTTAAATGACAAAAACAACTTTTTCAATATATGTCACGTTTATTTGATAAATTTACTTCTCTTGTTACAATGATTGTTCACAATTACTTGCCATGAAATTTTCTGAAACATGGGTCTATGCGAAGTGGTATTTGACAATATGTACAAACACAGCGAGTGCTCTTTTCCGCAGAATTGGTACTACAGTGACGGCACATCCAGTAGGTTTCTCCTAAAATGGTTTGATGCTCCCCTACAGCCACATGACGAAAATCTTAGGGTACTTTACCCCTTTTTGCCAGAAAGACAGGTTTTTGTCCACGCCTTTTTTGGGATGAGAAGCCAGCGATCAATTGTCTGGCTAGATGGATCCTGTATGTGAGCTGATCATGCTGTCCACTTTCTCTTTCACTGATTTTGCACAGGATAAATCTGTTCGCTGCAGCAACGTCCACCAGGAAATAAAATATTCTGTGCCACCATTTTACAGAACGTCTGCCAATAGCATACCTTTCTCGTAATTGATCAAACTCGTCGACACCACCCGTTATTTTGTTGTATTCTGCCACAACTTCAGGACAAGAAATCTCTTACTAGTACCATCCTTGTTTTTCCTTTTCACTGTTGCTGTTTCTCATGGGTCATGAATTGAGGACAGGAAAGTGACTGGACGGTTGTCCATCCATTTTACTGCTCAAATGGCTCATTTTGTTTCAAACTGGAATTCTCCTCGTTCCAATTTTACGTTTACCTTCATAAATTTGGGTAAATCAAAAGTATGTACCTTATACTATAGCTTTGAGGAAAAAAATCACAAAATGTCACGCAAACAGCACTGAAAGGCTCCTCTACAGAGCAACACTCAGCTATACAATGCCTCTGCGCAAAGGTACAGGAAAAACGGCGGGAACTTCCGATTGGAAGCAGTACCCTATACTGTTCACTAGGTGGTAGCACCGTACAGAGGTGGGAACTGTGAATCCCACGGGATTAGGAGCGAGTTCATTGTAGTGGGAAGCATGTTTCCCACGGCTCACGAAAGGGTTAAGTCAAGTGGTAAGCCTGGAACGATTTTTCGATTTAAATCTCGCTATCGTTGATTCTACGAATCAAAAAGGAGTGCAGGAACGAAAATTAGAATATCCGGAATGGATTGCAAACTGCGCATTTTAAGTGGACTTGACTGCACATTGCCCACAGTAAGATGTAGGAAGGTAACTTCTTTCTGATTTGATGGGGATGCGTTTAAGAAGAAAATCGCGTTGCACAAGGGACATATTTTAATAAAGACAATCCAGTTCCCTAAAGCTGACTGGCGTTGAAGAAAGCGCGAGGTTTGAAGAATTCTTTGTGGCCTTGCAAGAATTACAAGTATAGTTTTGTAAAGGTTTTGAGGACACTGTCACTCTTATACCTGTTTTCAAACTGTTTTCGAGACCCTTTGCCGTTTCCGTTGAAAGCACCCCTGTGCACGTGCAGATGTAACTGATTGACCTGCACAAAGTAAGAGCATATGGACTATCAGACCAATTGTGTGATTGGACTGAAGAGTTCCTAGATAACAGAACGCAGCATGCCATTCTCAATGCAGAGAAGTCTTCCGAAGTAAGAATGATTTCAAGTGTGCCGCAGGGGAGTGTCGTAGGACCGTTGCTATTCACAATATACATAAATGACCTTGTGGATGACATCGGAAGTTCACTGAGGCTTTTTGCGGATGATGCTGTGGTATATCGAGAGGTTGTAACAATGGAAAATTGTACTGAAATGCAGGAGGATCTGCAGCGAATTGACGCATGGTGCAGGGAAATGGCAACTGAATCTCAATGTAGACAAGTGTAATGTGCTGCAAATGCATAGAAAGAAAGATCCCTTATCATTTAGCTACAAAATAGCAGGTCAGGAACTGGAAGCAGTTAATTCCACAAATTACCTGGGAGTACGCATTAGGAGTGATTTAAAATGGAATGATCATATAAAGTTAATCGTCGGTAAAGCAGATGCCAGACTGAGATTCATTAGAAGAATCCTAAGGAAATGCAGTTCGAAAACAAAGGAAGTAGGTTACAGTACGCTTGTTCGCCCACTGCTTGAATACTGCTCAGCAGTGTGGGATCCGTACCAGATAGGGTTGATAGAAGAGATAGAGAAGATCCAACGGAGAGCAGCGCGCTTCGTTACAGGATCATTTAGTAATCGCGAAAGCGTTACGGAGATGGTAGATAAACTCCAGTGGAAGACTCTGCAGGAGAGACGCTCAGTACCTCGGTACGGGCTTTAGTTGAAGTTTCGAGAACACACGTTCACCGAGGAGTCAAGCAGTATATTGCTCCCTCCTTCGTATATATCGCGAAGAGACCATGAAGATAAAATCAGAGAGATTAGAGCCCACACAGAGGCATACTGACAATCCTTCTTTCCACGAACAATACGAGACTGGAATAGGAGGGAGAATCGATAGAGGTATTCAAGGTACCCTCCGCCACACACCGTCAGGTGGCTTGCGGAGTATGGATGTAGATGTAGATGTAGATGAACTTATTTGTGCCAGATAAAAATTACATTATGTCTTCACCGCGTCAAAAATAATTAATTAATACTGAAAATTTGTTTTGTTTGTGATGTATGTTGTTGAAAAATATGAAATATAAAACCAAGTCATATGCAGTACGACTGCACTGCCATTCAAATGAGGCGCGTTCGCTGTTTTCGCCTCTTCCGCTTCCTCGCGCTCAGGCGGCGGCGCGGCTATGGGGGAAATGTGCAGCGAGGCTGAGGGCTTTGGCCTGGACATGGCCGACGAGCCGAAGTTTTCGCCACTCCTGCTCCAACGTTTCGCTGAAATTCACTACTGACCACACCACCACCCCTTCCATGTTATTCACTTGCCACTCATTAGCTTCCACATACTACACATTCCCGACATACTGTTGGTCGGAACAGCAGCCAACACAATCAGAAGACAAGCTGTGTTATTGAGCTGCCCCTACCGCTGTCGTTTCGTGCAACCCACAATATTACACCTGGCCCTCATAAACCATGAGCGAAATTTTCATATTCTCTCGCTCGCTACCCTGAAACTATTAGTCCTACAGAAAAAAATGAACAGGATTTTTGTAGAAGATTTAATTTAAAATTTTCTACTGAGGTACGCTTCCACAGAAGCCCATGGTTTTCAATTTATTCAAGAAAAATTTACAAAAAGGAACTTTAAAAACACCCCCACCCCAACACTCATCCCTTACCAGTCAGGATTTCTAATATGTTGTTTGTGCCACAGCCTCCTGCCACTGTACAAAAATTTCAGATTACACGAACGCTTTCCGGTATTGGGCGTTTTTTGGTCTCTTTTGATTGAGCTATTACGTCACCAGCATAATAACATCATTAATTTAAACGTGCCTATGACGGTAATGAACGAGAAACGACTTTTGTAAACGTTCCACTAAAACTAATTACATTGACAATTCGATCCAAACTTAACCTTTACAAGTACAATAGTTTGTAGTCAGAAGCCCTGACGAATACAAAGATGTAATTGTTTATTTTATGCTATAAAATACGCAAAATCGTTAAGTAAAATGTACACAAACGTCAATTTTAACACTTATAAGTGCCAGACTAAGCCGGCGGCATAATAAGACCAGTCAGTGAAGATCAAAAAGGTCGAATGTGGGAAATAATCCATGCACTCACAAATATTTGTGCAGTAGTAGGAGGGAATGCTATGAACAACAATTAGAAAGCCTGACCAATGATGGTTGTGCGTGGGAGTGGGGCTACATTTGAATGTCCTGACCTCCAGTAAAACTGTATCCCTGTGCACAATTTAACTACATTAAATTTTCTACAAACAGGTCCTTCTCATTTTTTCTGTGGAACTACTACTTTGCGCATAGTGAGCGACAGACTAATGAAATCTTGCGCGTGGTTTATGAAGAAGACCAGCTATAACATTGCGGATAAAGACAGCGGTAGGAGTAGCTGAATCACCTGTATATTTTTTTAGTCTGTAGTCGTAATTTTTTATTTTGCTGTTGGCTACCAATATTGGTACGCAGTTCAATCCTCAGTCCGTCCCATAGCGCACAGTCATCACACTTGCTTCGCAAGTAGGTATGTCCGCGCGACCGCTACGGTCGCAGGTTCGAATCCTGCCTCGGGCATGGGTGTGTGTGATGTCCTTAGGTTAGTTAGGTTTAAGTAGTCGTAAGTTCTAGGGGACTGATGACCTCAGAAGTTAAGTCCCATAGTGCTCAGAGCCATTTGATATAGCTAACCTGAAACGGCCGTTATAACACCGGAAGTTTGATGCTAAAATGCAGCAATAATGCATGGTATAGAAATTTATAAATTTGCTTAACCACATATCCGAAAATTTGCACTAACTGTAACAAAATTCTGTTGCAAAAATTTTACGTGTGTCGCATTAAATAGTACAAAAGCGGTAGCGTCTACATCAGTGTTACTGAGTTTGCTGCCAGTTACAAACTGCAATAAAAACTTCTCAATCTTACTACTATAATTATTTGTTACAAAAACGACTTATTTGATCTAGACTGTGTGTTACTTATACGGTCCGCACAGTGGACCCATGTAACTGGGTGGACTACTCTTTTATTTTTTCCTCGCGCGCCAATGGCGTTGCGTCATTCCATTAGCAGCTGGTTTGTGTCAACACGCATCAACAGCAGACACCAGGCGCCGTGCACTACATCACGACCGCCTCAAGAGCACTAGAGAAGCTTTTTCCAGAATCAACGTTTCCCTACTCCAATTGAACGTCTCTCCGTAGCTAAAGTTCTATACATTTCATCCAGTTTCCATGCTTACAGCGAGTAATTTTCCTCCTAACGTACGTTCTATGCACTTCATTGCTCCTGTACTTGCTGTGACGCAACGCGACATATACTGGTAATTGACTAGTGTTTAAATTCATGCAGCGGCATTAATTCAGCAAAAATTGCATGTATCACATCTCACACCACTACGAAAGCACACTGGGAAATCTGAATGACTCGCTACTCAGGTGACTAAACCTGCCTGTAACGTTAGGAGAACATGCCATACAACTGTCGCGTTCACGTACATCGCTGCTGGAGTAAGACCATAGTGTTTGCCCACGTGCCTGCGATCACTCCATACTCTGGAGAGCTATGAGTACTTGCTCAGTAGAAGAGATGTGTTTCAAACTAGCGAAGATGAACAAGTGCTAGTAGCTCTTAAAGTATGCATTTTAGATCCCAAGTTTACTGGACTTCTTTGTTTGGTCCGTACTACGTCCTCCCAAAATACGGAAAGCAATGTCATTGCAGTAGAAGACATTTGTTTCATAGCATCAAAGGTGAGCAAGTGTTCGTAGCTCTCAAGGTATGCTTTTTAGAACCCTTGTTTACTGGAAACTTTTTTCTTGTTTTGTGCAAGGAATTTGTCTATAAAGCTTTTCTGGGACACACTATACGTTCGGGTAGATTTTTTTATACTATCCAGCTTGAGATGCTAATTTATAACAATTACATTCATTTACTACAAAAATTGCTCATCAGTGCAGAATTTGCACTCATTTATCAACATATTATATGCGTCAGAATTATCAATGTGTATTTAATTGTTTTCGCTTCTACAATTCATTTTCTTATATTGGACCACCCTTTCAATTACTGCATTTTCTCTTATACAGAACTCATTCTGGTACAGTAAGTTTCTTTCTGTCACACAAAGAGTAGAGAGAAAACAAAAATATCTCCATTACGTTAATAATTATCTCAGGGGCACTCTACTGGCTGTTAGTTATTTATAGAAGTCGTGAAATGCATTTCATTGTCAGGAAGTGTGTGCCCCGAATACTAGCATCCAGAGACTTGCGTGCGTACATCTCAGAGCAGTGGTCTTGCTTGAAGACGGCGAACAAGCTGTTAGCGACAATAATTCTGACTGATGGTCACTACTTGTGCTCAGAACCAAAGTCTTAAGTGACCTTTCAGCTGACGCTAAAGTGCTTCACATCACTTCTTGCAGCAAATTGTTCCACAGTTGGAATAAATCTCTATCATCACGATCCTGTGACATCTCCGAAAGTCGTCTTGGCTGTTTTCATCTACATCTACATTTATACTCCGCAAGCCACCCAACGTGGTGTGGCGGAGGGCACTTTACGTGCCACTGTCATTACCTCCCTTTCCTGTTCCAGTCGCGTATGGTTCGCGGGAAGAACGACTGTCGGAAAGCCTCCATGCGCGCTCGGATCTCTCTAATTTTACATTCGTGATCTCCTCGAGAGGTATAAGTAGGGGGAAGCAATATATTCGATACTTCATCCAGAAACGCACCCTCTCGAAACCTGGATAGCAAGCTACACCGCGATGCAGAGCGCCTCTCTTGCAGAGTCTGCCACTTGAGTTTGCTAAACATCTCCGTAACGCTATCACGCTTACCAAACAACCCTGTGACGAAACGCGCCGCTCTTCTTTGGATCTTCGGTATCTCCTCTGTCAACCCGACCTCGTACGGATCCCACACTGGTAAGCAATACTCAAGTATAGGTCGAACGAGTGTTTTGTAAGTCACCTCCTTTGTTGATGGACTACATTTTCTAAGGACTCTCCCAATGAATCTCAACCTGGCACCCGCCTTACCAACAATTAATTTTATATGATCATTCCACTTCAAATCGTTCCGTACGCATACTCCTAGATATTTTACAGAAGTAACTGCTACCAGTGTTTGTTCCGCTATCATATAATCATACAATAAAGGATCTTTCTCTCTGTGTATTCGCAATACATTACATTTGTGTATGTTAAGGGTCAGTTGCCACTCCCTGCACCAAGTGCCTATTCGCTGCAGATCTTCCTGCATTTTGCTGCAATTTTCTAATGCAGCAACTTCTCTGTATACTACAGCATCATCCGCGAAAAGCCGCATGGAACTTCCGACACTATCTACTAGGTCATTTATATATATTGTGAAAAGCAATGGTCCCATAACACTCCCCTGTGGCACGCCAGAGGTTGCTTTAACGTCTGTAGACGCCTCTCCATTGAGAACAACATGCTGTGTTCTGTTTGCTAAAAACTCTTCAATCCAGTCACACAGCTGGTCTGGTATTCCGTAGGCTCTTACTTTGTTCATCAGGCGACAGTGCGGAACTGTATCGAGCGCCTTCCGGAAGTCAAGGAAAATGGCATCTACCTGGGAGCCTGTATCTAATATTTTCTGGGTCTCATGAACAAATAAAGCGAGTTGGGTCTCACACGATCGCTGTTACCGGAATCCTACAGAGTAGATTCTGGGTTTCCAGAAATGACGTGATACGCGAGCAAAAAACATGTTCTAAAATTCTACAACAGATCGATGTCAGAGATATAGGCCTATAGTTTCGCGCATCTGCTCGAAGACCCTCTTGAAAACTGGAACTACCTGTGCTCTTTTCCAATCATTTGGAATCTTCCGTTCCTCTAGAAACTTGCGGTACACGGCTGTTAGAAGGGGGGCAAGTTCTTTCGCGTATTCTGTGTAGAATGGAATTGGTATCCCGTTAGGTACAGTGGAATTTCCTCTGTTGAGTGATTTCAGTTGCTTTTCTATTCCTTGGACACTTATTTCGGCGTCATCCATTTTTTAGTTTTTGCGAGGATTTAAAGAAGGAGCTGCAGTGCGGTCTTCCTCTGTGAAACAGCTTTGGAAAAAAGGTGTTTAGTATTTCAGCTTTACGCGTGTCATCCTCTGTTTCAATGCCATTATCATCCCAGAGTGTCTGGATATGCTGTCTCGATCCACTTACTGATTTAACGTAAGATGCAAATGTTTCAAATGGCTCTGAGCACTATGCGACTTAACTTCTGAGGTCATCAGTCGCCTAGAACTTAGAACTAATTAAATCTAACTAACCTAAGGACATCACACACATCCATGCCCGAGGCAGGATTCGAACCTGCTACCGTAGCGGTCGCTCGGTTCGAGATTGTAGTGCCTAGAACCGCACGACCATTCCGGCCCGCTTAACGTAAGACCAGAACTTCCTAGGATTTTCTACCAAGTTCGTTCATAGAATTTTACTTTCGAATCCACTGAACGCTTCACGCATAACCCTACTTATTTACGCTAACTTTGACATCATTTAGCTTCTGTTTGTCTGAGATGTTTTGGCTGCGTTTAAATTTGCAGTGAAGCTCTCTTTGCTTTCGCAGTAGTTTCCTAACTTTGTTGTTGAACCACGGTGGGTTTTTCCCGTCCCTCACAGTCTTACTCGGAACGTACCTGTCTAAAACGCATTTTACGATTGACTTGAACTTTTTCCATAAACACTCAACATTGTCAGTGTCGGAACAGACATTTTCGTTTTGATCTGTTAGGTAGTCTGAAATCTGCCTCCTATTACTCTTGCTCAACAGATAAACCTTCCTCCCTTTTTTTTATATTCTTATTTACTTCCATATTCAGGGATGCTACAACGGCCTTATGATCACTGATTCCTTGTTCTGCGCTTACAGAGTCGAAACGTTTGGGTCTGTTTGTTATCAGTAGGTCCAAGATGTTATCTCCACGAATCGGTTCTCTGTTTAATTGCTCGAGGTAATTTTCGGATAGTGCACTCAGTATAATGTCACTCGATGCTCTGTCCCTACCACCCGTCCTAAACATCTGAGTTTCCCAGTCTATATCTGGTAAATTGAAATCTCCACCTAAGACTATAACATGCTGAGAAAATTTATGTGAAGTGTATTCCAGGTTTTCTCTCAGTTGTTCTGCCACTAATGCTGCTGAGTTGGGAGGTCGGTAAAAGGAGCCAATTATTAACCTAGCTCGGTTGTTGAGTGTAACCTCCACCCATAATAATTCACAGGAACCATCCACTTCTACTTCACTACAGGATAAACTACTACTAAGAGCGACAAACACGCCACCACCGGTTGCTTGCAATCTATCCTTTCTAAACACCGTCTGTGCCTTTGTAAAAATTTCGGCAGAATTTATCTCTGGCTTCAGCCAGCTTTCTGTACCTATAACGATTTCAGCTTCAGTGCTTTCTATCAGTGCTTGAAGTTACGGTACTTTACCAACGCCGCTTCGACAATTTACAATTACGATACCGATTGCTGCTTGGTCCCCGCATGTCCTGACTTTGCCCCGCACCCTTTGAGGCTGTTGCCCTTTCTGTACTTGCCCGAGGCCATCTAACCTAAAAAACCGCCCAGTCCACGCCACACAACCTCTGCTACCTGTGTAGCCGCCTGCTGCGTGTAGTGGACTCCTGACCTATCCAGCGGCACCCAAAACCTCACAACGCTATTGCGCAAGTCGAGAAATCTGCAGCCCACACGGTCGCAGAACTGTCTCAGCCTCTGATTCAGACCCTGCACTCGGCTCTGTACCAAAGGTTCGCAGTCAGTTCTGTCGACGATGCTGCAGATGGTGAGCTCTGCTTTCATCCCGCTAACGAGACTGGCAGTCTTCACCAAATCAGATAGCTGCCGGAAGCCAGAGAGGATTTCCTCCGATCCATAGCGACACACATCATTGGTGCCAACATGAGCGATCACTTGGAGATGGGTGCACCCTGTACCCTTCATGGCATCCGGAAGGACCCTTTCCACATCTGGATTGACTCCCCCCCCCCCTCCCGGTATGCACACGGAGTGCACATAGGTTTTCTTCCCCTCCCTTGCAGCCATATGTCTCAGGGGCCCCATAACGCGCCTGACGTTGGAGCTCCCAACTACCAGTAAGCCCACCCTCTGCGACCACATGGATCTTACAGACTGAGGGGCAACCTCTGGAACAGGACAAGCAGCCATGTCCAACCGAAGATCAGTATCAGCCGGAGACAGAGCCTGAAACCGGTTCGTCAGACAAACTTGAGAGGCCTTCTGGTCAGCCCTCTGGAATGTCTTTCGCCCCCTGCCACACCTCGAGACGGCCTCCCACTCTACCATGGGTGAGGGGGTCAGCCTCAACGTGGGCAGTATCCTGGGCAGCCACAGTCGTAGTCTGATCAGGGGATGCATGGGACGAGCTGGCCGTCCCCGACAAACCCCCATCCGGACCCCCACAGTGATGCCCATTGGCAACAGCCTCAAGCTGTGTGACCGAAGCCAACACTGCCTGAAGCTGGGAGCAAAGGGATGCCAACTGAGCCCGCATCCGAAGATAGCAGTCGCAGTCCGTATCCATGCTAAGAACTGTTGTGCAAAGAACGTCTGAACTAATATACAGAGAGCGCAAACAATTCGACACAAAATTTAAACGGTTATTACAATACAAGACTGCCTAGTACATGCAGTCATGCTGCTACTTGCGCACTGCTGACACACTGCTAGGCGGCAGAAGGCTAACTGTACTGTCAGTAACGTACAAAGACTATTTGAAAGAAATAAACAAATGACAGACGACTACGCGACTTTACACATCACAGATATTAAAATGCAAATCTGCCCCTGCTAATTACGAAACTACTCAACGATTTGACGGATTTAACTAAACAAGTGCGCTAAGAACACTCAAACAAATTTTCAACTTGACTACTACACCTATATGAACGATAAATAAGCCACTTTGCTTGCTGCTACTTGCGCACTGCTGACACACTGCTAAGCTGCAGAAGACTTACATTTATTGGGCTTTCTCAGATTCTTTGTCTCACAAATCTACAATTTGCAGTTTGCACTTAACTTCCGTTACTCTTGAGCAATTCTATAATTTTCCATTTTATGAATAACACACATCTGCGAAAATTATTCACTCCTCAGTAATACATAGTTCTCTGATATCTCTTTGAAAAATCTGTAAGCTCTGTGAGTCGTGAATCTCAATGTCCTGAGCTTACACACCGTGCATTATCACTACCATACAAGCCAGCTATAATCGTTGGATCTAGTTCCTGAACCTATCACATACAGTACACCTCTCCGGAAATTGCCTGCAGCGCCACTGTCTGACAAGAAGCTTTGCGTTGTGACTCCAGACTACCTCTGAGGCACACTACGAATCAAAAGAGCTGTTCAGACAAAAATGGTTCGTTTTGAGAGACCTGTCTAAATGAAACTAATTTCGTACTATCTCTCCATCTATCACTCTGAAGAGAGTTCTCTTTCCCTCCGTTCACAGAGGATTTTAGCTAATATGCGTTCACTGTGTCTTTAATACGTCCACAAAGGTGTGCCTTTAACGCATTTCACGACAAATTTCGGAGGCCTGATCAAAGATTGTGATAATGAAGCACTTAATGTGCCGGCAGTTAGCTCTGTGTTAATTGTATCATTAATTATGAGTAACTTTGATACATTAATGGTGCAGGCTCTGGCAGTTGACCTTGAACTTAAATAAATTTAACAAAAAAAAAATGGCTCTGAGCACTATGGGACTCAACTGCTGAGGTCATTAGTCCCCTAGAACTTAGAACTAGTTAAACCTAACTAACCTAAGGACATCACAAACATCCATGCCCGAGGCAGGATTCGAACCTGCGACCGTAGCGGTCTTGCGGTTCCAGACTGCAGCGCCTTTAACCGCACGGCCACTTCGGCCGGCTAAATTTAACACATTGCGCATACATAGGAAAATAAATCCACTACTGTACAGTTACATTGTTGATGACAAACAACTGGAGACAGCGTCTGCCGTAAAATATCTAGGCGTGACTATCCAGAGCGACCGTATGTGGAGTGACCACATAAAACAAATAGTGGGAAAAGCAGATACCAAACTCATATTCATTGGAAGAATCTTAAGGAAACGGAACTCATCCACGAAAGAAGTGGCTTATAAAGTATATGAAGATGATATCTGTTCTTTCGGACATGTCTGAAAGAGCAGATACCATCGGTGACCATGCAGCACTCTTAGAATAAAATGATAATTAAATCAAGACCCTAAACTGTCTACAAGCGTTGATATACATCAACGGGAACAATCAGAAATGTTTGCACCGACCGGAAGTCGAACTCGGGACCTCCTGCTTATATAGCAGTCGCTCTACCCATCTGAGCCACCGAGGGCACAGAGGATAATGCGACTGCAGCGATTTATCCCTTGCAAGCTCCCCGTGAGACCCACATTCCCAAATTAATGTCCACACACTACACTGATGTATATCAACGCCTGTCGGCAGATTAGGGTCTTAATTTAATTATCATTCCATTCTAAGAGAGCTGCATGGTCACCGATAGTATCTGTTGTTTCGGACATGTCCGAAAGAACAGATACCATCTTCGTACAGTTAAGGCTAACCGGCCATTGACCTCATTCTGTGCTGGATGCACACGCATTGCCCCAACTCTTACGGGACTCTGCCGCGAGTACTGAGTGTAGTGGGCAGGGGCACTACGAATGTAGTGTGTGGACATTAAGTTGGGAATGTGGGTCTCACGGGAAGCGTTACAAGGATAAATCCGTGCAGTCGCACTATCCTCTGTGCCCTCCGTGGCTCAGATGGACCGAGCGCCTGCTATGTAAGCAGAAAATCCCGGGTTTGAGTCCCTGTCGGGGCACATATTTTCAACTGTCCCCAATGAAGTATATCAACGCCTGTCGACAGCTTAGGGTCTTTATTTAATTATCATTTCATGACTTATAAAGCGCTTGTTCGACCGATTCTTGAGTATTGTTCGTCTATCTGGGATCTCTGTCAGGTAGGATTGATAGAGGAGATAGACAATATCCAACGATGAAAGGCGCGTTTCGTCGCGGGATCGTTTAGTTGGCGAGAGAGCGTTATGGAAATGCTAGACAAACTCCACTACCAGACGTTACAAGAGAGACGTTGTGCATCTCGGAGAGATTTACTATTGAAATTTCGGGACAGAACATTTCAGGAGTCGGACAACATATTACTTCCCCCCACATATATCTCGCGTATTGACAACGAGGAGAAAATTCGAGAAATTAGTGCCAATACAGAGGCCTACCGACAATCATTCCTCCCGCGCACTGTTCGCGAGTGGAACATGGTTGGAAGCATCAGATAATGGTACCGAAAGTACCCTCCGCCATTAGTGGCTTGCGAAGTATGATGTACATTATTTTGTGTTAGATGATTAACTTATTTCGATAACATTTATAATTTAGTTCCACGATATGCAGGGCGTTAATTTTAACTGAAGACATGGAAATATCACGAAAACTACACCTCGGATAAAACAAAGTTACAATTCCAATTTGTTTGTCTCGGAGGAACATATCCAGTAATACCAAACTAGATCCCTCTTCCCCCCACCATGTGCGTGGGAGGCGGAGACAACTTTGAAATCTTCAGTGGGACACCTCGTTTTTTATTACAGATTATGATTCTACGGCAAAATCTACATATGTTTTGTCGGAAGCAGTTTTTCGTCACAGATGGCGCTGTAATCTGATGAATAGAAATGGGTACACAATCGTAATTTACAACATGCTGCTCAAAGACCCTTGAATATCCAATGGCACTTGAGACCCTACCTCCATGCTGAGAGGAAAGGACAGGCCAGAATTTCATAACTTCTAATTGGAAAACACATTCGCAACGTTGTAGTCCTCCGACATATCGAACAGCGCTGCTGTGGCCAAGGGTCGAGGCAAACGCTGCTCTACTTGTGCAATTACAGCAAGTGTTCAAACGTTGTACTGCCAATTTCAGTATACTTAGTGACCAGTTTTTCAAATGACCGTACACAGGACAAAAGCGTATCTGCTGGAATGTCAGCGCAGGAGTTTCTGATGCGGTCGACTACGTCTTCACGGCCTGTTGGCGCTTGCTGGTCCACCTTATATTTTAAATACCCCCACAGAAAGAAATCTGGCGATGTCAAATCCGGTAACCTAGGGGGCTAATTAATAGGGCCGCCTCTGCCGATCCACCGACCAGTGTATATACTGTCTAATAACTGCCGTGCTTCAATTGCGTAATGCGCTGGGCAACAGTCACGCCGAAACCACATATGTTGTCGAACGTACAGGGCAATATCCTGCAGTAGTACCGGTAGTTCTTGTTCCAAAAACGTTCGATATTTGCGTCCATTCAACGCGCCATCGATAAAATACAGAGCAATAAATTTCTTCCCCATGATGCCAAACCATACGTTAGCCGCCAAGAACGTTGATTGTCATCTTGCCGTGACCAGTGGGATATGTCTACAGTCCAGTAGTGCATGTTATGCCGGTTAACGCTACCATGGTGTGTGAATGTAGACTCATCCGAAAAGAGTATCTCGGCGAAAACTGGGGGTTCGTTTGCGTTTATTGGCGTGCCCATTTACAAAATACTGCCCGGTAATGGAAATCGGCACCATGAAGTTCTTTAAGCAGTGACACGTGGTATGGATAATACTAATTAGGATACAGTATTGTGAAAATACTACCTGCGGACATACCGGAATCGCGGTGCAATCGCCGCGCGCGTATCCTTGAGTTGTGGTGTACTGCCGCTAGTACAACTATTTCATTAGCTTCCGCTGTAACACGTTTGCTCCGTTTTCTTTTACCGATCTGTACGCTGCCATCAGACGTAAAGGCGTTCACTACTTGTAAAAGAACAAAAGAGAGCAAGCTTTCTCTGGAAAACGCTCGGCATACAAAGTAACGGAAGTTTCAACCTTTCTGCTACAGTCTTCGTAAATCAGGATCATTTCAAATTTTTCTTCTGTGATTGCACCATTCGTCGCCCACTTGCTCGTCTGTTCTCCAAATGATAGGTAGACGTGCAGGCAATAAACACTGTGCAAGTATTGTAATGTTTAGAGCCGCTATCTGTTCTACACTCCTGGAAATGGAAAAAAGAACACATTGACACCGGTGCGTCAGACCCACCATACTTGCTCCGGACACTGCGAGAGGGCTGTACAAGCAATGATCACACGCACGGCACAGCGGACACACCAGGAACCGCGGTGTTGGCCGTCGAATGGCGCTAGCTGCGCAGCATTTGTGCGCCGCCGCCGTCTGTGTCAGCCAGTTTGCCGTGGCATACGGAGCTCCATCGCAGTCTTTAACACTGGTAGCATGCCGCGACAGCGTGGACGTGAACCGTATGTGCAGTTGACGGACTTTGAGCGAGGGCGTATAGTGGGCATGCGGGAGGCCGGGTGGACGTACCGCCGAATTGCTCAACACGTCGGGCGTGAGGTCTCCACAGTACATCGATGTTGTCGCCAGTGGTCGGCGGAAGGTGCACGTGCCCGTCGACCTGGGACCGGACCGCAGCGACGCACGGATGCACGCCAAGACCGTAGGATCCTACGCAGTGCCGTAGGGGACCGCACCGCCACTTCCCAGCAAATTAGGGACACTGTTGCTCCTGGGGTATCGGCGAGGACCATTCGCAACCGTCTCCATGAAGCTGGGCCACGGTCCCGCACACCGTTAGGCCGTCTTCCGCTCACGCCCCAACATCGTGCAGCCCGCCTCCAGTGGTGTCGCGACAGGCGTGAATGGAGGGACGAATGGAGACGTGTCGTCTTCAGCGATGAGAGTCGCTTCTGCCTTGGTGCCAATGATGGTCGTATGCGTGTTTGGCGCCGTGCAGGTGAGCGCCACAATCAGGACTGCATACGACCGAGACACAGAGGGCCAACACCTGGCATCATGGTGTGGGGAGCGATCTCCTACACTGGCCGTACACCACTGGTGATCGTCGAGGGGACACTGAATAGTGCACGGTACATCCAAACCGTCATCGAACCCATCGTTCTACCATTCCTAGACCGGCAAGGGAACTTGCTGTTCCAACAGGACAATGCACGTCCGCATGTATCCCGTGCCACCCAACGTGCTCTAGAAGGTGTAAGTCAACTACCCTGGCCAGCAAGATCTCCGGATCTGTCCCCCATTGAGCATGTTTGGGACTGGATGAAGCGTCGTCTCACGCGGTCTGCACGTCCAGCACGAACGCTGGTCCAACTGAGGCGCCAGGTGGAAATGGCATGGCAAGCCGTTCCACAGGACTACATCCAGCATCTCTACGATCGTCTCCATGGGAGAATAGCAGCCTGCATTGCTGCGAAAGGTGGATATACACTGTACTAGTGCCGACATTGTGCATGCTCTGTTGCCTGTGTCTATGTGCCTGTGGGTCTGTCAGTGTGATCATGTGATGTATCTGACCCCAGGAATGTGTCAATAAAGTTTCCCCTTCCTGGGACAATGAATTCACGGTGTTCTTATTTCAATTTCCAGGAGTGTATGTTTGCTTGGCACGAGAGTTCCGGTCGCAGTGATACTGCCTATTATGATAGGTCGTAGTTCGCTACACGGCCTCGGTGTAGTCTCCTGTTCGATTTATCGGAGAAATACAACGTTACGGATGGGGTTTCCAATTAGAAGTTACGAAATACTGGCCTCTTCTACACTCTCAGCATGGAAGTGGGGACCCACGTGCCGTTGGATATTCAATGACCATTTAGTAGCATGTCGTAAGTTACGATTGTGCACCCGTTTCTATTTCTCCGATTACAGCGCCATCTGTCGAGAAACGAAGAAAATGCTTCAGACAAAACGTATGTAGATTTTGGCGTAGACCCATAATCTGCAATAAAAGACGGCGGTCCCCATTGAAGATTTCAAAGTTGCACCCCACCACCCACGCACTGGGTGGGATGGGAGGTCAGGTGTGATATCTTTGGATGTCCCCCTACAATACAAACAAATTGGAATTGTAGCTTTTGTGATCCGAAGTGCAGTTTTCAAGATATTTCAGTTGTCTTCTGTTAAAATGATCTCCCTCTATGCAAAGCCTGACAAAAAAAAAAAAAATAAAATAAAATAAAAATGAAGCACCCGGAAGGAGAGAAGGAAACGAAGTGAAACGTCACAGGTTGAGAAGGTATGTTTTGTTACCGCAGTGACCACAAAATCGAGTCAAATGTACAAAGAACTTTGCAGTGTGAACTAAGTTATCATCTTGCACCCTTCTGACCTGGATGCATTCACTGATTCGGTTGAGAAGGGTATCATTAAGCTATTGTATCCTGTTCTGGCGAGCTGGCTTAGAGCTGTTGTAACAGATCATTGGCATCACTGATACTTGCCTGGGGCAGAGTTGACTTCAGAGCTGGTCCTACACATGTTCTATCGGGAGCTGATCTGGGGCTCTAACAGGCCATGGGAGTAACTCAGCATCGTGCGGACAGTTTATAGAGACACGTGCCGTATGTGGATGAACATTGTCGTATTGAAACACGGCACCACACTACAGTCGCATGAGGGGTACCACATGAGGAAGCAAGATCTCTGTGACACACCACTGTGCCTTCAGAATTCCCTCAATCTCTACCAGTTGTGACTGAAGTCACAGAGGATGGCCCTCGACATCGTGATGAGAGTGCTAACACCGTTGTGCCTCTCCAAAACAATAGAAGAATGGGACCTCTCCCCAGGTCGCCATCATGCTCGCCGATGTTGTTCGTCAAGCGTAGTGCAGAAGCGCTATTCATCGCTGAACATAATGGGACGCCATTCATAAACAGTCAGTGCCTTCCGCTTACGTCACCACTCCAGAAGCAGCCTTCCGTGTTGTGTTGTTAATGGCAGCATACGCATATGACGGTAAATTCCCTAGACTGGCTACTGATAGTCTCCGACCAGTGATGCATTATGACACAGAATGTTTCAGGGAGTCCATTATCTATTCTCGAGTGGCAGACACACACGTCAAGGGGTTACAATGTGCTTGGTGCACCATACGGCCATCCTTCCTTGTGGTCCTCAGACGTTGTCCACTGGAATCACGACGAGTCAGCCTGCCCTAATGTTTCCATGGAGTCCAAAATCGGACCATGATCACGTACAAATGCCCCAAAAATCTGGATATTACACAACTGGATCAGCTGGATAAATGGAGACCCGCAATAAGGCGCCTGTCGAACTCTGAAAACGTTATCTCACACCAATACGTGGCAACTCCGTCTCCTTCATTGTGATCACTCAACAGTTGAAGGCTGTTCACGCCCTTATAAACCCCTTACTAGGTCTGGAAAAGTTTGTGGTAAGGACTATGGGACCAAACTGCTTAGAGCATCGATCCCTTGGCTTACGCACTACTTAATCTACACTCCTGGAAATTGAAAAAAGAACACATTGACACCGGTGTGTCAGACCCACCATACTTGCTCCGGACACTGCGAGAGGGCTGTACAAGCAATGATCACACGCACGGCACAACGGACACACCAGGAACCGCGGTGTTGGCCGTCGAATGGCGCTAGCTGCGCAGCATTTGTGCACCGCCGCCGTCAGTGTCAGCCAGTTTGCCGTGGCATACGGAGCTCCATCGCAGTCTTTAACACTGGTAGCATGCCGCGACAGCGTGGACGTGAACCGTATGTGCAGTTGACGGACTTTGAGCGAGGGCGTATAGTGGGCATGCGGGAGGCCGGGTGGACGTACCGCCGAATTGCTCAACACGTGGGGCGTGAGGTCTCCACAGTACATCGATGTTGTCGCCAGTGGTCGGCGGAAGGTGCACGTGCCCGTCGACCTGGGACCGGACCGCAGCGACGCACGGATGCACGCCAAGACCGTAGGGTCCTACGCAGTGCCGTAGGGGACCGCACCGCCACTTCCCAGCAAATTAGGGACACTGTTGCTCCTGGGGTATCGGCGAGGACCATTCGCAACCGTCTCCATGAAGCTGGGCTACGGTCCCGCACACCGTTAGGCCGTCTTCCGCTCACGCCCCAACATCGTGCAGCCCGCCTCCAGTGGTGTCGCGACAGGCGTGAATGGAGGGACGAATGGAGACGTGTCGTCTTCAGCGATGAGAGTCGCTTCTGCCTTGGTGCCAATGATGGTCGTATGCGTGTTTGGCGCCGTGCAGGTGAGCGCCACAATCAGGACTGCATACGACCGAGGCACACAGGGCCAACACCTGGCATCATGGTGTGGGGAGCGATCTCCTACACTGGCCGTACACCACTGGTGATCGTCGAGGGGACACTGGATAGTGCACGGTACATCCAAACCGTCATCGAACCCATCGTTCAACCATTCCTAGACCGGCAAGGGAACTTGCTGTTCCAACAGGACAATGCACGTCCGCATGTATCCCGTGCCACCCAACGTGCTCTAGAAGGTGTAAGTCAACTACCCTGGCCAGCAAGATCTCCGGATCTGTCCCCCATTGAGCATGTTTGGGACTGAATGAAGCGTCGTCTCACGCGGTCTGCACGTCCAGCACGAACGCTGGTCCAACTGAGGCGCCAGGTGGAAATGGCATGGCAAGCCGTTCCACAGGACTACATCCAGCATCTCTACGATCGTCTCCATGGGAGAATAGCAGCCTGCATTGCTGCGAAAGGTGGATATACACTGTACTAGTGCCGACATTGTGCATGCTCTGTTGCCTGTGTCTATGTGCCTGTGGTTCTGTCAGTGTGATCATGTGATGTATCTGACCCAAGGAATGTGTCAATAAAGTTTCCCCTTCCTGGGACAATGAATTCACGGTGTTCTTATTTCAATTTCCAGGAGTGTAAAATTAACTTAAGCTAAGGACAACTCCCACCCACGCCCGAGGGAGGACTCCAACCTCCGACAGGGGCAGCTACTAGGTCTGGAAACAACGCTAAACACGAAAAACGTTAATGCACTCTCGTGGCCGTTCTAATTGTCACAGAGAATAGCAACGCTTATCATTTACATACGCCGCTCGTGTGTTACACTACCGGAAAAAATCGCAACAACAAAAAATAATTAGTGTAGAGTAATGAAATTTCGGGAAGACATTTGTCTAGGCAACATATTAAACTGATTAATATAGCAATGTCGCAGATTAATAAAAGCGCGGGACAAGCCATTGAAAATATAAAATGCTGGTACATTAATAAATGGTGTAATCGCCAGAAAATTAAATGCTAGCATGCAGACATGCACGCATTGTATTGTACAGGAGCTGGATGTCAGTTAGTGGGATAGAGTTCCAAGCCTTGCACTTAATCGGGCAACACAGGTGCAGTTAATGCTGTTTGTGGACACGCTATAGCCGGTCGGAGTGGCCGAGCGGTTCTAGGCGCTACAGTCTGGAACCGCGCGACGCTACGGTCGCAGGTTCGAATCCTGCCACGGGCATGGATGTGTGTGATGTCCTTAGGTTAGTTAGGTTTAAGTAGTTCTAAGTTCTAGGGGACTGATGACCTCAGAAGTTAAGTCCATAGTACTCAGAGCCATTTGAACCATTTTTTGACACGCTATAGGTGTTGCCCGATGATGTCCCTTATGTGCTCGATTGGAGTCAATTTCATGCTCGAGCAGACCAAAGCAACAAGTCGACACGCTGTACAGCATATTGGGCTACAATAGCGATATGTGGGCGAGCGTTATCCTGTTCAAAACGCCCCATGAAATGCTGTTCATGAGTGTCAGCACAGCAGGTCGAATCACCAGACTGACGTACTGATTTTCAGTCAGGGTGCGTGGGATAACTACCAGAGTCCTCCTGTCGTCATTCGAAATCGCACCCAGACCATAACGCCAGGTGTAGGGCCAGTGTGTCTACTACGCAGACAGGTTGGTTTCAGGCCCTCAACTGGCCACATTCTAACCAAAAACGGCCATCTATAGCACCAAGACAGACCCGCCTTTTGTCATAGAACACAACAGACCTCCATGCTGCCCTCAAATGATCTCTCTCTTGCACCGCCTGAAGTTGCAAATGGCGCTGGTTTCTGCTCAGTAGGATGCACACTGCAGGGCGTCTGGGTGGGAGCTGTCCTTGAAGTAACCGACTTGTGACAGTTCGTTGTGTCATTGTGGTGCCGCCGGCCGCGGTGGCCGTGCGGTTCTGGGCGCTGCAGTCCGGAACCGCGGGACTGCTACGGTCCCAGGTTCGAATCCTGCCTCGGGGATGGATGTGTGTGCTGTCCTTAGGTTAGTTAGGTTTAAGTAGTTCTAAGTTCTAGGGGACTGATGACCTAAGGTGTTGAGTCCCATAGTGCTCAGAGCCATTTGAACCATTGTGGTGCCAACTACTGCTCAGATTGCTGTTGCAGATGCAGTACGATGCGCCAGACGCGACAGCCCTCTCTGTTGGTAGTGCCATGTGCCCATCCAAAGCCCGGTCTTCGTGTGACAGTACATCTACATCTACATGCGTAATCCGCAATTCACCATAGGGTGCGTGGCGGAGGGTACCTCATACCACAACTAGCATCTTCTCTCCCTGTTCCACTCCCAACAGAACGAGGGAAAAATGACTGCCTATATGCCTCTGTACGAGCCCTAATCTCTCTTATCTTATCTTTTCTTTGTGGTCTTTCCGCGAAATGTAAGTTGGCAGCAGTTAAATTGTACTGCAGTCAGCCTTAAATGCTGGTTCTCTATATTTCCTCAGGAGCGATTCACGAAAAGAACGCCTCCTTTCCTCCAGAGACTCCCACCCGAGTTCCTGAAGCATTTCCGTAACACTCGCGTGATGATCAAACCTACCAGTAACAAATCTAGCAGCCCGCCTCTGAATTGCTTCTATGTCCTCCCTCAATCCGACCTGATAGGGATCCCAAACGCTCGAGCAGTACTCAAGAATAGGTCGTATTAGTGTTTTATAAGCGGCCTCCTTTACAAGTGAACCACATCTTCCGAAAATTCTATCAAGGAACCGAAGACGACTATCCGCCTTCCCCACAACTGCCATTACATGCTTGTCCCACTTCATATCGCTCTGCAATGTTACGCCCAAATATTTAATCGGCGTGACTGTGTCAAGCGCTACACTACTAATGGAGCATTCAAACATTACAGGATTCTTTTTCCTACTCATCTGCATTAATTTACATTTATCTATATTTAGAGTTAGCTGCCATTCTTTACACCAATCACAAATCCTGTCCAAGTCATCTTGTATCCTCCTGCAGTCACTCAACGACGACACCTTCCCGTACACCACAGCATCATCAGCAAACAGCCGCACATTGCTATCCACCCTATCCAAAAGATCATTTATGTAGATAGAAAACAACAGCGGACCTACCACACTTCCCTGGGGCACTCCAGATGATACCCTCACCTCCGATGAACATTCACCATCGACGACAACGTATATTCACTGCTGCCAACAATCATTTACAGTGACTACATTCCTGCCAAGTCCTTCTGCAGTATTACAGAAGGAACATCCAGCTTCCCAAAGCCCTATGAAACGACCATGTTCAAACTCAGCGACGTGTTGATAATGGCTTCTTTGCCGTCCTAAATACATTCTTGACTATCATTTACTCACCATATCCGAGTTCAATGGTAACTAATGCTCAGGACCGTTACAGCGTGTATTTAGAGCAAACGTGATTTGCATCCTCATAATGGCGCTACTAGCGCCACTTTTGTGCGAATGGCACGGAATTTGAACAGACGTGATCTTTCAGATGTACAAACAAACCTACGAACTTCCGTTTATGTCACACAACTCTTTCTTGTGCTGTAATTTTTTCTCGTTGTAACCTCCCAACAGAAACAATAATTATAATATTCACATTTAGTGTAACGTCCCAACAGAAAAATCTCGTTTAAGTCCCCAATAGAAAAATTTCTTTCCAACAATAAAATTTCAACTTTTAATGTGACCTTCCACTAAAGACTAACTGCATATCGATATTAATAAGTTTTGACGTCAGCAGCGCTGCGTCATGGCCCTGTGAAATCATCCTGTATAAACTGAAAAATTCTTACCTCACAGTGATGTCGCAGGATAACGCTATCTGTACAGGGTGGTCGGAAAATGTCTGAAACGCCCGTAGGGGTGTTGCAGGGCAGGTTGCACCGTGACATAAATATTAAGAAAAAATTCGATACGTTGCACCGTTTCCGAGTTATTAAGCACTGAATGTAGCCAATCGGGGCGTCGCGCGCTCACATTCAAGCGGCCTGCCAGGGGCGGTGTTGCCCAACGAGTGCTTTGATTGGTTAGCAGAAACTTGAATTCGCGCGCGCAACGACCTTATTGGCTAACTTCAATGCTAAATAACTCGGAAACGGCGCAACGCATCGCATTTTTTTCTTAACATTTATGTCTCAGTACAATCTGTCCTACAACATCACGACAAGCGTTTCAGACATTTTCTGACCACCCTGTATATCTCCTCCTATAAGAAATTTTTGGCACAGCCCAGTGCAATGCTGGCCAATAGATTGTCATTTGTAGGAAAACAACTGATTTTCTTTTGCTTAATCAACATGAGTATGCACAGGAAAAAATTCGTAAAATCCTTAAACTCAGATAAATGACTGGCAAAAGTTTTCTTCAGAACAAAAGTTTTTATTGAAACATTTCTGCAAGGAATTACATGGGATTTTAACATTACAATTGTGGTTAAACCAGTTGTGGCAATTAACATATTCGCATAGCAACAAAGAACAATTATATTTATTTTTTTTACCTTATACAACATCGCTCAGGCACTGCCATCGTTCTGCACGACCGGCCCAATACAAGTCAACCGCTGGACTACCCTGTCCGAACTCCATAACCCAAGTGCTCCGTGCGAGCTACAAAACACGACTGCTCTCTGCGAGGTGCTAAACTCGACTTACTGCCAACACTGCTCTGACCTGCGATTCTATTGTAGCATAGATATTCCATATCGCAGGCAGCGCTTCAACAATCCATTGAAATTACATCTGCTCAAGTGCGCTAGCGAATAATAATGAACCCCTAATGAACTCTTACACCGTCAGTGCACTTTGGTGCCCGATCATATCCTCTGATTGCTTCACTCGTTTTGTCAGGCACTGTATATTCCTACATCAATAAGTATTTTGTGTTTGCAGAGGTAGCTCTAATTGAAAAAGTTGTTTCGTTCAGCCGCACTGAGGCCGCTGTGTGTTGTGTGTTGCAGCTACGTGGCGCGGCTGTACGCGTTCGTGTGCTTCTCGTTCTGGCAAGAGGCGACGCCGCTGACCCTGTGGTGCCTGCAGCAGTTCTTCATGATGCTCTACTACACCAACTTCAGCATCAACTTCCTGCTCTACTCCATGTGCGGCATCACCTTCCGGCGCTGCCTCTGGCAGCTCGTTCGCAAGAACCTCAAGAACATCACCCACTACCACTGCAACCCTCAGCAGTACACTTGAACGCCAGCCCTCCACTGGTGACTTATAACACATTTCTTGAGTGTGATCTCTTTCAGTACCTGAGTGTAGTGACCGGCGAAAGTCAGCTTGTGAGGTGTAAAAGTTCAGGTTTCCATCTACCTCTTCTGTAAACAGAGTGTTACTACTATTAAGCCTTTACAAGTGTCGGGAAAACAAATTGTGTGCTGTTCCTCTCAGAAGCAACGTAAATTTGTTCGCCGAATGCGTGAATAAATTCAGTGATAAAAAGCACACTTAACTGTGTCTGTTACAAAAGAGGTTTCTTCGGGAGAGGCAAGTAGACAGAACAGTACTTTTCCTAATGGCTTAAAATAGCACTTACAATGCTATTTCCACAATTATTCGTCTCCATACGTCTCCATATTCTCCTAAATACGACCAGTTAATTCGATGTGACTAAATGGGAGTATTTAATACGAGAAGTTCCGATCGGTCGCGAAATGGAAACCACAGTGAAAACCACAAACGTTTTTCGAACAGTCCACGGGTATACTGCCGGTTCATACTGTCCAACGGGCACAATATTTCGGCGATCAGACATGTCGCCATCGTCAGGTGCCCTGAGGAACTGAGCTCCTGACTCTCTCCTTGCATATATGATTTCTCACCTATGTGAGAATGTGTGTGGTGAAGGGTTTTGTCTGTTGACATTTCCTTCTAGTTAAATGTGCAATTTTGTGGCATGTGGTTTATGCCGCTAACTTTTTGTTCTGGTCTAACTTTTTTATGCGGTGCTGTTTTGAAGTCGTCTTTTGTTAAGTCCAGGATTGATTTGGGTCTCCTGAATTTTGTTGGGTTGTTGGGGTAGTTCCCTAGTGTGTTTATGAGCGGGTTTTCGGAATTGCGCGCATTTCGATAGAATGCGGCCGCGAGTTCTCGAAATCTTTGTGTCAGCAGTTTCATTCCCGCGGCTTCTTGTGTATCTGCCGTGGGGAATCGAGAGGGGACGTGTAACGCCCGTCGCAGTGCCCTATTTTGAGTAACCACAATCTCGGTTGATAAGATCTTCCCTGGTGCGAATTTCGATAGCCTCCCTTACAACGCTGTCCCAATATTTAGAGGTCTGAGCCATGATCTTGGTACGCTCATAATTCATCTCGTGTTTCTCGGACAAATAGTGCTCTGCTACCGCCGACTTACTTGGATATTTCAGTCGAGTGTGCCTCTGATGTTCTCGGCAACGATCTTCGATGGTGCCTACTGTCTGTCCGATATAAGTCTTCCCACACTCGCAGGGAATTTGGCATATGCCGGCCTTTCTCAAACCGAGGTCATCTTTCACACAAGTTCTTATCAACTGAGATTGTGGCTACAATCTCAGCAAGGCTTGGGACCCGGCATTGAATGTAATTAAGAAGACTCTCAGCAAGAAGTACGAACTGGTGACCAGGGCAGACGTAGCAAGCACATCGACGCTACGGTAGATTCCGATGCCCACGCCTTCGCGACCGCCGGCGCGCGGGCGCGGACGGCGAAGAAAGCGGCCCGCGGAGGGAGGGTATTTAAATCGGCCGGCCACCCTCAGGAGCGCGGTTCGTCAGCGCACCTGACGATGGCTACATGTCTGATCGCCAAAATATTGTACCCGTTGGACACTATGAACCGGCAGTATACCGGTGGACTGTTCGAGCAACAAATACGCCGGGAGAAACTGAAGAATCCCACGAACGTTTTATTTGCCACAGTTAGGTACACCTTCCACCTACTTCAATACATAGTCCCCGCTCCAACTTCGAGTTTTGTAGTAGTGTTGTATCAACTTTCCAATATCGTCGTCATAGAAAGTAGCCGCCTGTGCTTTCGCCCAGTTATCTGCACTGGTCTGCAGCTCGTTGTCTGTGGTAAAATTTCGTCTTCATACCCAGCGGTTCTTGTGAGCAGAGATGAGACTCTGAGGGAGCCAATTACGGACTGTATTGTGGGTGATCAAACACTTCTCATCGGAAACGCTGCAGGAGCGTCTTCATTGCCCCTGCAGTGTGCGGCCGAGAACTGGCATGAAGAAAGAACTGCTCGACACTTGTGTTATGTGGGCTGCATGACATAGGCGAAATCCCTAACCAGGCCCTCGTACTTGGCGGCAGACGCTATTCCCTACGCATGTTTATGTCCTCACTCAAAACTGAAAAGAGCGACGCGACACGATCGACGAGCATACTAGAGACACTGCCCAACACCTCTTTGCAAAGATTTACCGGATTTTCCCAGTGGTTTCCATTTCGCGACCGATCTGAACTTACTTTCTGGGCAACCGAAGTAGACAGGGGAGTAGAGGGGAGTGAGTACATAATATTTTGAATAGCAACCCACATCCGGAGAACTACCGTTTGCGTTCTAGATGGTTCCAGTTCAAATCTTTAACTCATCCGCTTCTGACTCAAAAAGTGAACTAGGCGTGACTCAGTACAGTTATTAGGCAACAGCTCGAAAGTAAAAATAACGAACCATCCATTTTTCATTTAACCACATTTGTTTGTATTAACACTTGCACATTACCTGTTTACATTATTCCAAAACAAAGCACAACCCTGCACACTCTGTGCATTGCAACAGCGGTTCGATGTGGCGACCGCCAACGTTGTTACAGACATTGTACCTGCGAAACATGTTATGATACACACTCTCCATACAACCTGAGATCTCTTCAATTTCTACTGCAGCGGCCAGAAATCGTCCATCACATCTTCCTCTCTCTGTAAAGAAGTCTCGTAAATTAAACTTTGCATATGACTCCACAAGGAATAGCCCATTGGAGTCTGCTGTACTGCATACCTGGACAAGAAAGTCTAGACTTTTCTCTTTCCATCAGTAGACATGGACGCGCCACGCATCTGAATTGAAAACGTCGTAGAACGGAAACGATACGTTTCCGGACAAGGGTTCCTATTCAGAATGTTACATACTATTTTCCTCTACAAGTACTAGAAGTCTGTAGTGTGAATTTTCGAGCACCCTGAATACAACGTATGATTAACGAAAATAAAACACACAACGCAGCCAGCCGCTGAACTTGAATGTGCTTAAGAGGCTATGCCCCATCATTTGGTGGTAGATCAGGTGATTAACTCATGTGCATTGTTCAATTTTGATCGATGAATGACTTCAGTGGATTACGAATAACCAACATTTATGCAATGTAGTAAAAAGCATAGAGTTTACTGGACGGTTACGTTGTGTTTTTTATTTATATTTTTAAGAGACACAGAAACGGCCTACCAAACATGTGTGTATTAAAACATTCAATAGCTAGCAGGGCTCAGCTTCTTCTCTCAAGTGAGAAACGTAATGCGATATTTCCTGTTCAAATACTCGTTGACCTGTGCACTGTAAGGACTGAGCAGTTTTCAGCTAACGAATAATACCAAACACAAGTCTCTTTCGAAGAACACTTGATGACCTGTCCGTTGGACGGGGATATCGGTTTTCTTGGAGTGAAATAAGTTACATATAATTACCAGGTTTTCGCTCTTCCCTTAATTTCGAACGACCATAGTCATATGCTTGACACTTCGTGATAGGAAGAAGGCAAAGGCAAACGACTTCGAAAAATATCTTGTCCAGGACAGCAGTTTGGGATCCACACGTCCACCTTTCCTCCCCCCCCCCCCCGCCCCCCTCCCACAAAACACTGCCTCCACCCTTCTATAGAACCACCATCAAGCTCTAGAGATCCTTAGTCTTCTTTAAACGGGGAGGTGAAGAGAGGGAAATGGAGCGGGGAGAGCGAAGCATACATAATAAAGTCTTTGTTGATCTGGAAGGAAATATGGTGGCAATCCCCAAGGTATACGTATCACGAGCTACGACACATAATAGAAAATATTTTGGAATCAGATTCTATAGAGCTATCTCATTTATTATGAGCATTTTCCATGCAGCCATTCCTGTTCCCTCGCCATAAAGCATTTTGACGTAACTGCCTCAGGGACAGGGTAGACTATAAATTTGTGGTCTTCTATTTATGCCATTTCCAACCAAAACAACCTATCTCCCTTAATGCATAGTTGAAAAGTTCCACAGAAAATGAATGAGACACTCTGAATCAACCTCAGTGCTTATTCTTGAGAATAAAGGTACACGTTTTTAACAGAATGAAGTCAAAACATTGGGGATGCTGCTAAAAAAAAACAACAATGCAAAGAAAATGACCAGACAAGTAAAAAATAATACCACATCATTATTGTGACCTGTATGATATGACATTGAACCCCGCCATGATATGTGTAACGTATATTTCAATGTTCTCTGTGTCCATTCTGTCTAATGACAAGTTTTAGACGTTACTGTTGTACCGATATGTGTGGTTTATGTGTTTCATGTATAATAACACCATATTTGTCACCCGTTTGTAAAAGTTAAATATTGCTTCTCTTTATAATGTGTAAACCTTATTAGACATTTGATGTTTTATTCTCATTTTATCTGAGACTTTATACATTGTGCAGTAAAATTCCGTGATCTTGATGTACCTCCTGTCTGCTTCGATGTATATTTCTTTTTCACAATTTCAAGAAGCAATTTGTGTACGTTGGATGTTTACTGTATCTTTATACTGATTATTGGTGTATTTGACAGTCTTGTATTTACCAATGGAACGCACATCTCTTTCTGAATATAAAAAGACAAGGGGACTTCTGTCGTGTCGTTAGGTGTTGTAAAGTTTAAGTTTCTAATGTTTACCGTTGACGTGAAAAATAAAATATAATAAACAATCTGCATCTACTCTACTCATATTTTGAATGTTTCTTCCCCAAAATAATTTGCCTTGTATAGTGAAGCACCTCTGGTTTACAACAGAATTTAATAATCTCCATGACCTTAATTGGTGATGCCTATCCTTACACTGATTAACTCAGTTACATACTCAATCGAATATGTTACTCACGTACAGGTTCTACAAAATCTAAACTACTGAAATACACAAAAAAACTTGTTTGTTTGATTTTTGAGTCTCAGCTATTATTTAAAACAGTTTGTTTTTATAGATTTACAATAACAAGCCACTTATGACGGATCAGATGTTTTTAAACATCACTGGCCCAAAAACTAGATAGGATTTATGTTTTGCAATAGCCGATGGAAGCTAACCTTTCCGTGTTACAGAGCTTTTAAATACGTATATACTTTTTGGCGATTTATTTGTATGTAACATGACATCAATCACTTTTTTCAGTTATTGACACGATTTATTTTCTACACTATTAAATTAGTTTTTGAGACACTGTAGGTTCATCGTCAGATGGAGGCGTTACGGAAACATTATCTGGACCATGTCCAGTTGACGCTGTGGTCATTTTGCTGGCGGAAACAACGAGAATTTGGCTACCGCTAACGAAAAGTTTCAACTAAAAGGGTGTAATATTTTGGTTTACATTGCACTACCTTGTAGTGTCCATAGGAAATTCATTCTCATAAAGTACATTTTGCATGTCACACACACACACACACACACACACACACACACACACACACACACACACACACACACGCACACACAGTATTTAGCTACTCTTGATTTCACACTCATTGACAGGAAGTAGACGAGAACGTAAGTACAAAGAATGTGAATATGCTAGAAATCACACTTTGCTGCATCGCGCCCTTTGACTTGAGATGCATTGTATTACAGACACAATATTTAAAAGCATACATACTGGATGAAGTGGACATTGCAAGCTGCAGGTGTGTTCATACGCCGACAGTTTATATGCACTATGGATCAATCGTTACATAAAAGGTAAAGAAATTGAGTAAAATATTAACCTTATAATTAAAGAGTGAGTAACTGACTACCGTATGTGATGGAGCTTTTCTTCATGAGTTTATCACAGTATAGTCAATAAAGGGCATAGTAGTTATGAGTAAACAAAGAGAGCGCAGTAATTGTTACATGAATAAGAGAATAATAATTTATGCAAGAAGAAGGATATAGGTTGTTATTGCCTTTTTAGAAAGTGCTTTGGTGCATGGATGCGTCTGGGGTAAAAGGTCCTGTGTTGATTCAGTTTGTTCATGAAAGATTTTTTGAGGTGATTTTAGATTGTGTATGTATATCTTTAAATGTTGGAGGAGATCCATCTGTAAACCTTTTTCAGCAATGAGTAACACAAAATATTTGTCATTGAAATAATCAACGGAATGTTCCTGACGGGCAATTTGTGACGCAAAACAGGGTTTAGTTAAGGTTTTGAGTAAGACTCCATACATTTATTCTCTGAAGCGTGCCTGCAAAGTTTTTCTCTGTTTGTCCAATATAGAAGTAAGAACAAGAACGCGTGAGTTTAACGCCACTGTCCAATGTATTTAATATTTTTTCTTTTACTGTACCCCCTACACCTTTACACATGAGCCTGTATATTTATGTAGATACTGAACGAAGACTATTGATAACACTGGACAACAATGAAAATGTTTCGGGCTTAAAAATAGTAAATTTACATGTATTTTCATCTGCTGAATTCAAAAATCGCCATAAAAATGACAGATCAGCTCTTGTTTTGAAGATAAAGTGACATTTCATTTTTTAGAGTAAAGATTTTAAATTTAGGGGAATTTTTTTGGGAGTTGGCACACCTGTCAAATAACAAAACACAAATGCTCTTCAGCTGTTTGTAAGTCATAAACATAGATACTGTTGCTGTGACTGTGAATTACATCTAATTTCTACTCAAATTAATGCAAAATTTCTGGCTTGCGAGTGCTTTTTTGGTGTAACATTTGTAAACATGCCACTAAAATGTGTAAATATTGTCACTAACTTTTGTTATTTTCGTGGTGAAATAACACATGCCTCACAGAAACGCAATCTGATGCCTCTTGTAAAGACTGCCTATCAGTATTATTTCGGCATGAAAGTAGGGGACCAGGATAAGTCTTGGGTTTCACATATATGTTGCAACGCACGTTCAGTTACACTGCGAGAATGGCTGAAAAAGAAGAAACGATCTAGGGCTTTCGCTGTGCCTATGATTTCGCGGGAGCCTACAAACCATACAGATGACTGCTATTGCTGCCTGACTCCACCTATAAAGGCTTGAGTGTCTATGAAGAAAAGAAGAACAGTTCAGTACCCGAATCTTCCATTTGCTATTCGACCCATTCCACATTCGAATAGTTTACCACTTCCTACTCCACCCGAAAATTGTGTGTTTGAAGTAGAAAATGAAGACAGTGTGGAACAAGAAGAAACAAACAAGCCTTCCACATCCCATGACCCTGATTTTGAGGGAAAAGATGATAAACCGCACAGACTGAGTCAAGCGGAATTGAATGATCTCATTAGAGACCTTGGCCTGTCAAAGGAGAATGCAGAAATTTTGGGTCGACTACAGCAATGGATCTTCTCCAAAGTGATGTGAGAATCTCACAGTACTGAAAACGTCACATGGAACTGCTTTCCTTTTTTGAGAAGAAAAATAATCTTGTTGTTTGCTGCGACATTAATGGCTTGATGAAATCTTTGAATTTGAACCATGGTCCAACTGAATGGAGGCTATTCATAGACTCCTCCAAGCCTAGTTTGAAAGCTGTGTTACTTCACAACGGTAACCTTCTTTCATTTATTCCTGTTGGTCATGCTGTTCAGATGAAGGAGACATATGCAAATATGACAGCTCTCTTGGACTCAATTAAATATCATGAACACAAATGGAAAATCTGTGGTGATCTGAAAGTCATTGCCATACTCTTAGGAATGCAACTGGGTTACACAAAGCATTGCTGCATCTTATGTATGTGGGACAGTAGAGACAGGAAATTGCATTGTGTTAAAGAAGACTGGCCTGCAAGAAATCTTCACAATAGCGAGAAAAATGTCGTTGCCAAGCCTCTTGTGGACCCAAAAGACGTTCTTCTTCCACCTCTTCATATCAAGCTGGGTTTGATGAAAAACTTTGTCAAAGCTATGAACCGAGAAGGACGGGCCTTTAAGTACATAAGAGAGAAATTTCCGAAGTTAAGTTATGCTAAAGTTAACGAAGCATTTTGTCGGACCACAAATAAGAGAACTTGTAAAGGATACTGCATTTGACCAAGTTTAGGAGGGGAAAGGAAAGGAAGCTTGGGAAGCCTTTAAGGGTGTTGTTCATGGATTTTTAGGTAACAAAAGAGATGACAACTACAAGCATTTGGTGACAGCACTCCTGCAAAAATACCCTAACCTTGGATGCAACATTTCCCTTAAGATTCATTGTCTCCACTCCCACCTAGACTTTTTCCCTCCTAGTTGTGGAGCTGTTGGTGATGAACGTGGTGAGAGATTCCATCAGGACATTTCTGTTATGGAACAAAGACATCAGGACCGTCGGAATGAAGTAATGCTTGCGGATTACTGTTGGTTTTTGTGTAGGGATTCTGCGGAACTCCATTACAAGAGGCGAGCTAAAAGACGACGGCGTCAATAGGGCACCACATGATTCTTTTCGGACAAGACCATTTGCGAAGTATTTTTCCAGGAATTTAGAACTCTTAGCATGTAATTACCAGTTAAAAAATCAACTGCACTTCCATTGTTGTTAGCATGTATGTAATTAAAGCGTATCCTTTTCTCTCAATCCGTTAATATGTAATACTTCCACCTTGTGTATATCATAGAAACTAGAGCTAATAAAAAATTTTCATTTGGTTTTCTCAACCCAAAATTAGTAGGAATTGCCTCATGAAGTGCTCGTATATCGTCATTGTTTGAAAGCTTTGATCATGAAAATGTGTTATACTGACTTCCACGCACAAGGTGACAAAAAGTGTGATTTCGGACTGTGTAGAAAAATAATTCATGGGTTCGACTTTGTATGTACATAATCGTGAAATGTTCTGACACGATAACCTCTTGGCCATTTTGTTTCCAAACAATGTGTGCACAATCCTGACAGACAGACCTAAAATATTAAAACTCATAAACCACATTAGCACAAGCGATCCTAAAGTATCCTACAAATGGCTGCAGACACATTTATAATCAAATTAACGTATAATTCAATAATAATAATAAATTATACAGAGCAATTACACATACCCCTGTTCCCTAATGAAGCACAAGAACAAGTAGTGAACTGAACATCTCAAGAAGAAGACCTCGCTTTCTTACTTTTTTTAAAAAAGTTTTTACATTTACACATAATCTTTGCTGGTTTTCACTGTAACATTACATTTATATTTTACGACGTAGCTCTCATGCAGCATAATCATTTCATCACAGCACAGGCAGTGAAAGGAATTTAGTACAGTTTCGTATTTACAAGATACGTTCCAATATAAATGTTTAATTGTTCCATTCACTGCAGTCAACTATTATAAGGAGCTATCGTTGGCGGATATTCAAGATGAAGAACTCAGAGGTAAAGTTACTGCATTCTTAGGATGACTGATCAATCTCTGTGATCCGACAACAGTGACTGCCAAACATTTGAGTTTCTTATGCCAGAAGGGTGAAATAGAAGGGGGGTGGGGCTCTGAGCACAATTTTGGTATCAAATTGATAAGCAAGTCAATTAAATTGGTCAATTAATTAACCTTCCAACCCCCACCTCCACCTCCACCCACCCTTAGCCAGCCTCACTCCCAGATGACGTCAACTTTTTTCTTTTTTCCTCAGCCAGCAAGTGGATGCCGCCTCCTCCCCTCCGAATCTGAATTTTGGAAGGAATTCGGAATTTTGGCGGGAATTCGGAATTTTGGAGGGAATTTCTTAGTCCCAGGGTTGTGCTGGCGTCATACTCCACCCATAATGCAGGAAATGGCGGGAAATTAAAAATGACAATGCCCCTTCCAGGATTTGAACCCCGGTACTTGTGAACAGAAAGTTCAAGTGCACCTGCCGACACATGTAAGCTGTCCACATGCAGGTGAGGAAGGTTAAGTTAGAGTACTTTATTTATTTTGGTTGGGAAAGTGAAGTAAAGATCGGCCCTAATTACGTAATTAATCATAAAGATCGGTCCTAATTACACAACTATACACATACTGTTACATAGGGAGTGCCTAAAATCACAATACAGTACAAAAATTGACGATGCCTTACAACTGTTGTTGTCCTGGTGGGAAAAAGTTTAACATTACCACTCGAAACTAGCTGCAGACTGACTCAAACTCTACCTTTCACCCACGGGCTAATGGGGATAAAGGCTGGAGTGGGAGGTACTACCTTTAATTTTTTGGCAGGAAATATGTTCAACTGACGAGTGCTGGTATTGGATAGGAAGGAGCTTAATAAGTGTATTACCTGGAAACATACAGCTGACAACTGCATCTATTGCTGATTGACATTAGAGTTCGCTACAGACTCCTGCTTGATAATCCCCCCACAGCCCAGCTAATCGAATCCAATACACACTACCACAACTGATGGAAAATGCTTCACTGCTCTAATTACACATTAAAATTGTAGTGAGAAAAAACAACGTTCATAATGAACCGGTCATAGTGCAACACATGTAGAGGGGAAAATTGTAGTCCCGAAAGATACCAGATGGCTGCAGCTGAACATGTGTTCTCCTTGATGTATGGCCAAGAACTAGTGGAATTCTAGTCACTCCTACCTCCCCTCATATCTCCCCCTCCCTCCACCTATGCGGGGACACAGGCTTTTGTAAACAGTCAACTGCTGCCAAGTGCCTTGTGGGTTTCCCGCAGAATACCGCCCTTCCGCCAGAGAACGAGCGGCACGCACCCCTCCTTGAGGGAGCAGTCATTCTCCAACACAAAGGTAAGTAAAGCCAACTCAACTATATGAGATAAATGAGTGCCGCCCCAAGTGCAACTTGTTTGTTAGTTTAAAGTGTAGTGGCACCACCCCATCCCTCATGCAACCCTCTGCTCGGAGTAAAGCTGCCTAGGGCAACCACACACACTGCCTCCACAAGTTCCTGCCATTCTGAATTTGAACACACTGCACGGTAACAATTCCGTTCAATGTCGAAGCATCTCTTACAATCGAGCATCTATTAAAAAGTAAACCACCGTTGTGACGATAGTAAATATAGTCTTTCCACAAAAAAGGTGAGTCCATTTTCTTTTAGTTTTATCAGCAAAATTGGTATGTTTTTTACCTTCGAATGCGTGACACAACTCGTTTCTCATTATTTTGCGACATCCAAAGAAGTGCAGCGCCACCGAATGCAGATGACCAACACTGAAAGCTTGGGTTATACAGCCCCTGCACATGTCCATCCTGTATAGAATCAGGAAAAAGAACTTACACCATTTTGCTACGAAAACTACCGATCACCATAGAATGACCTCATTATTTCGGAACCATCATCAAAGTAAAGAAAAATCGAGAAATTAAACTCTGAAGAAAAAACATCTACATTAAGCAATTCCTTTCAGCTTGATGAACAAATTATACGACTTGAGAGTCCCTCTCACATTCAAATCAGTGTCTGAAAATAAACTATCATGCATGTGTATATTACAAACATTTCAGACACGTGAAATCATACTAGAGAATACAATTTTCCACGTCATTTTCTAATACGTCTGAAAAAACACAGTCATTTTACCTTTGACGACAACAAGCTGTAATTCGAGAGGACATCGCTGTTTTGTATACTATGTCTAGCGTGAATTGAAGAACTGGCTGAAAAAGGCGGTTGGAGAAATCTATGATACAGGAATCAAAAAACTCGTCCCACGGATGATAAAATGTATTGAGGTAAATGTTGATTGTGTGAAAAAATAATGCAAGACCTATACTTAAACACATGTAAATTTTATTAAAATAAATTCAATTTTTTGTAACCTTACATTCTGGATTAGCCTTGTAGGTTATCTACATATTTCCAGGAAATCGATAATAGTGCAGAATTTATGATTACAAATGGTCATCTCTCCCTGTGTGGATGGGCGTCACAGAATATTCTCGCATTCTTAGGATAAAGTTGGATACTGACAGTTCCCTCCCACGCTGTCCTTCACCAGTCCTCCCTGCAACACGATCGCCAATATAATCTGCAACTGACCAGAAGTATGAGTGTCCTACACCCACTACATTCCAAGTCTCATGAAGGAACAGGGCTAGCTGAGTCCGTTAATGCTGTTCAGCAAAGACTGTTCCACACCAGATTTACTTATGGCACCCATTCAAATCCACAGTATCTCTCCAGATGCGTGCATGTCGAGGAGGGTAGTACCTCTTACCATTGTATAGTAGACATCTTAGAATCGCGATGATGTTACAGATGGTTAAGAAGAAGTGTGTGGTTTATACATGGTGGACCTCCAGACGAATGGAGTTTGAAACATTGCACGTTAGTAAACTGTGCTATCAATTCTGAACTATTATTTCATTGTCTGGAGTCAGTACCGGGAAGGTACCAGCATGAGAGAAATGACTCTAGAGCATAAATACGCACTCCTATGCCTACACAGTTCTCCACCTAAAAATTCTATATTGTTAAATTCATATGCTTTCCGAAGTAATAGTCATGTGGAATGCAACTCTAGTGCATGATATGTTTGTCCAACATCAGAGATACAACCAACCTGCGAGTTTCCTACCCCAGTCAGTAGCTGACAAACTTTATAACGATAAAACTACTCCCTTCTACACTATTCTGGTTTCCTAAGAAGGCATCGTCAGTGTATATTCGCTGTTCCAGCTGCTTTATAAACCAACCAGAATGAAGTCATGAGACTGCTGTTGTGTCTCTTTGGAAATTAATGGATTTTATACATCTTTTTAAGTCGGAAACATGTGTGCCCTCAATCACACTTCAAGCATCAGTTGTGCTTATTATTAGTAGTAGTACTGGTTTTGGCACGTGCATCTATGTCTCACTAGGAAATGGAGCGAGGAAAAACCGACATGAATATTTCTGATAGCTGTTTCATTGAGGCACCACCCACGCCCTGCTGTACGATCTCTCGCAACCTGATAAGGTTCGGCTGGCAAAGGCGATAATTTTTATAGTTTCTACATTATTCTCATCTTCCATTTGGAATAGTGTACCACCTAATCCTGATTCAGCCGCATCTGACGCTACATAAAACTCTTTATTCATTTGGGGATGATGTAACAATGGAGCATTTATCAAATCAGTTCGAATATCATCGAAAGCTTTACTACACACTTCCCTCCATTGCCGTAGAATATTTTTCCTTAACAAATGTAACAGACAATCTTTATTCAATAACTATTAGGACACAAACTTTGTAAAGAAAGATGACGACCTAAAATTGACTATAATTGTTTTTTATATTGTGGATACGGACAATTTTTAATGGCATCCAACTTTTTAGCGATCGATACAATTTCTTCTGGAGTCACAATATGCCCTAAGAATTTTATTTGGATTTCATTAAATTGACCGTGACACCATACTCAAGAAATTTATTAAATACACGATCAATACAAACGACATGTTCGCTCCAGGTCTCTGTGGCGATCAGTAGATCGTCTACATATACAGTGACACGTTCTAATAAATCAGGTCCGAGCACTGTATCTAAAGGGCATTACATTAAAGTTGGTAACTCTGTCCCAGGAAAATGAATGGCGTATATTTTCTCTATTCCTATGATATTTTAGCTTGCCAGTAGGAACTTCGGAGATCGAGGGAGGTCAAAAATTTCACCCCGTGAAATTTCTGCAATAGCTCTTCTAAATTTTCAGGGCGAGTTCTTACGGGTTTCATAATTTTATTAATGTCGCGAGCGTCAAGAACTAGCAGAATATCACCGTTCGGCTTAGTCACAGCTAACAATGCACTTGAGTATTCAGAAGTTAAGTCTCAATTATTCCCCAGTCTATAATCTTTTTTATTTATTGTTCCACGGCTTCTCTTTTTGACCAGGGAACTGAATAAATAGTTTTACAAAACGTAGAGTGTGGATAAGTTTGATTACAATATACAAAATCTTTAATCACGCCTACTTTCTTATTAAATACAGCAAATATCGTTGTAAAACTTTTCCCAACTCACCTTGTTATTCTATTGATAGACACTCCGATACGCCTACTTTTTCTATGATGGTTGATACCTCTATCTCAGCATCACTTCGTCCTACACAATCAATACTTCTCAAATGTAAATCATTCACAAGTAGACAGTTAACTATTACATTTTGGCAATATTTTCCCAAAATAATCTTTCTTTATAAGAAAATTAGCCTTAATGGTTTAGCTTTAACTATGAAAGCAGATACACCCTCCTTAACACATATTACTGCACTGTAGTCACACAAAAAATCCATTCCCCAAATACACGGCATTGACATTCGAGATACTACTAAGAAAGCGCATTCAATGGATAACCCTTGTAGTTCTACCGTCACCCGCAACTGTTTAATAATGCGTTGTGCTTTTGCGCTAAACGCCCCTGACACCGTGCAGCCCGCTACCAGTAAGGTGAGTACCTTTCGTTACTTACTAACCATATTTACACAACTCATCGTCATCACACTAACTGTTGCTCCTGTGTCTATGAACACGTTAATCGGCACGTCATTAATTTTTACTTCGATAATTTCTTGCAAAATATATCCACTCTCATTTGTTTCCTGTTTCGGTTCTAACATGAGATCCTCACGAATATCACTTTACTTATTATAGTCCAGTATATTTATAAACTCGCGACGTTTGCCTCCCTCCTCAATACCAGCCACCCGAGGAAGGCCTAAAATGACTGGCATCAGTTCGACGATTCATCCTTTAGCCTCTCGGCTGTTCATGCACCTCAACTATTTGAATTTCGTTTCCCGTTTGTGGATATGAATTGTGTAGGTCTTTCGGACCGAGAAGATGCACTTGTAATGTTTGAATTTCCCCAACATACATTGTCCATCGGACAATTTCCCCAATACGATTTATTCTGTGGATTTATAGGAACATAATTGTTCCTACTGCCATCATTACAATATTGATGGCTCAATGATTGCCCCCCCCCCCATACTTTCTGTTAGTGGTTACAACATTAACTCGTTGAAAACTTCCTGCTCCAGGCACTTGGTTGCTGTTTCCCACTAGATTCCCTTGTGAATACTGATAATTGTGTTCTAATTCTGATTCTTCTTTTGCGAGTGATCCAAATGATCATTACCGTTCTTAGAATTACAGTTATTTCGGTTCAATTCTCCAGAATGACTATTAATTTGATTACCACTATTCCACGCGTTATTACTAGCGTTGTTCTTAGCATAATAATGGTTGTTGTTATTATTATGCCACTGTTTTGCATCCTCCATGAGCATACCGATTGAATCGATCACGGATAGGAACTGTTTAATGTCAGACTCAGGAACTTGAATTAATTTCTCTCGAATATGTAAAGGTAGCTCACCTTTCAATATTCGAATCACTTCTCTACTCCAAATTGGTTCTGTCCAATAACTCGTTTTGTTCAAGTAGCTTTCAAAAATACTGCCTAAGGGAATCCTTTTTCGAATTATAACATCCTGGTTGGTAGACGCAGTGTCTCTTGTTTACTTAACGACCAATATTTAGCTGGAAATAATCTCTCAAATTCAGAACACGTGTTACAGGTCTCGCTATCTTCAGCGGCCCATAATGTTGCTTCTCCTACAATCTTCGACACTATAAACTGTATTTTATCATATTCCGTCCAACTACAGGGAAATATTCTTTTAAATGAATTGATAAACACTCTGGAGTTGATATTATCCTTTTCGTTTGAAAATATGGGAAACTGTCGACTTTTGAAAATACTATGTTCGACTTTTAATGACGAAATACATCCTTTCTGAATTTAAGGATCATCCTCCTCATCTGATTGGCTATTCATTTCCCACGATTCACCTACACACGTGCTACGTTGGATTCGCGGGCGTTTTCTCTCGCAGCTACATTTTACGTTGTTGCGTATTTGTTCGTTTTCCCCTTTAAGTCAGTTTCATGGCTTTCTCGAAATACCAAGCGTTACCAACTGCTAATTTACAACCCTTAGAACATTTATCAACTATTTTATATTTAATTGGATGGAATTTATTAACTAAAGTCTCTGTCAATGGTCCTTTGTTTGTCGCCTATTCATTAACTTGATTTTGCGTGCTGTTAATCACCGAAAGTACTCTTATGTTAATTTCTACTACTTTGTTTTCTATCCATTCGGATAGATCTTCCACTAGTTTCTTAGTTTGATATTGCATATAAATGTCCACTTCACGAACTAATTTTTCTCCAAATCATTTATACCACCTGACAATCCCTCTACTCTTACCGTGAATAAATGTTATTCTCAGCCAAGGCATTAAACTATTCAGTCACAACATCAAATCATTCTGAAAAAGTATTGACATTTTCATTGATTTTATCGACACGATCAATAATCCTACTAATTTCCTTTTCTCGGTTTGTTGACCTTGACACTAGACTGTCAAACTTACAATCGACTTCAGCCTGTTGTCCGGCTAGTTTAGCCTCCCATATTGCAATTAAATTAGCCTGTCGTTCAGCAAACTTAATTCCTAAAGCCTGTTGTTGATCAATGAATTTAGCATCTGTAGATGCTTGTTGTTCAGTTAACTTAGCATCTACGTTAACAAACTTACTATGCACATCAGAAGACTTAACATTTAAGGTCACTTGCTGTTCAGCGAACCTATTATTCATGTCAGAGAATTTAACATTTAAATCATCCAACATAGTAAATTTTGCTAATATAGCAGTAAGGATATCTATATTTCCTGAACCCGCTGGTGTAACATTCGTCATGTATTCATTATCCTTAGGATCGGAAGTATTATAATCAGTTATCTTTTCCTTACTTTCTAGCCCGGAGTCAGGTACATTAGGGACGTTAATTTTGTCTGACTCGCCAAAAGATTCTACTCCCCCATTGACAATCGTCCTATTGATATCCTCATGGTCTGATACTTAATTCATCACAAGATTCTGGGACAATTTTGTCGAAATCGCTACGCAATCTTCTCCCTCTTCTTGACATGATTTAAAATCTTGGTAACCACTTTTACCAGTACCCACACTAACTATGGTCACAATCGTCACACAATATGTTACTCTCGACTTAACACCAGTACAACGAAATTCTTACAATTACCAACTTGGTAAAGCAATAAAATCTACCGTACCTAGATACTCACTTATTCTGAGTAACAATTACTATTTATCGTCTGCTTGCATGCTTTTGTAGTTTCGCTCACGTCACTTTCGGCAGCCAACGTCGCTGTCTCGACCAACGTTCTGCTCTGGTTCAGTTCTCCGAAGCGTTGCGTCGCTCCCTCTGCAGATGTGCTCGGTGTGTCTCGTAGTCGCGAAGCGTCGACCCGTGCGTTGCAGTCGTTGTGGCGTCCAAGCCCGCACGTCGTGGCGCCAAATAACGTGACGTCTCGTTTTGTCTCGGCTCGATGGTGATGGTTGTCCCAGTCGAGATAACGTGGAACGGCTTCCGTCGATCACGACAACGCCAATCTGTAACTATTATAAAAAACAAACTCCTCGCGCGGTTTGGTTATTTTTCACATACTGCCTCTCAAAGCTGATATCAACGTCCTGATAGAGCAGCACGCCGGAGTGTGTGCGCCGCCCTTGCTTGTAATTAAAGCAATGGTGTTCGATGTCTATCGATCTTCTCCACTTATAAATATAGCGACTGCACTACTCGATAACGCGATGACTCCCTTGATCTGAAATGATTACCAAAAGTCCTTTGGGTGTTCGCGACAGATTTTTCAGTTTACGCAAACTTGCCGACTGTAGTTCTTATGCCCGGTTTGAGAATGGATACTCAAACGTTGAAAATATAACGTCTTGAGTCATCAATCCATCACCCAAGCTGATGTCACATCATGATTTTTGCGAAGATATTGAGTTTTTAATTATTATTCCGTCGTTAAGGCGTCGTTACGTCGCGTAGTCAACAACTACACGACGTAATTCCAGAGATAACATACCCTTGAACAATGTACAGAATGGATCGTACTTCGGTGTAAACTTATTTCTATTCACAGTTAAATTGTCACTAAATCACTTTTCACTTTTATGTTATCCGAAGAATCAGTTAATTCCACAAATACACGTTAAATGTCCATTAAATGGGGTAGGCGACACGAAGAATTAAAGTTTATTCTTCTTCGCAATTATTTGTCCCTACACTGAGCACACACACCGATTTTCCATTCAGGGGACTGCGTCTATTAACATCAGCAATTCTAACTTTGGCGATAACTTCTGACAACACGGCGCAATAGTGAGTTCTTCGTGATTGCGTTTATCTGTTGCCAATTCAAGTCTAATAACTGAGTTTATGTCGGCGGTCAGTCTCTTTCTGTGTCCTTTGATGTTCATGACTGTTAAGTATCACGAAGGCTAAGTCCCATCACAAATCAGCAATCATACGAGTTGTTTTTCTGTCACTTATATCAACTATCCCGTTATTTGTCTAAACGGTAAAGATGATTTTCTTTAGTCCGTCTTCTGACATACTTCCAGTCGTAAAACTTTTAAACTTCAGACTGTTTTTAAAACAATCTAGTAGCGCTTAACATGAGTACTACTGTTGCAAAAGTACAAGAGAGAGATGAAGTTAACATCTCCATTGCCGAGTTACATTGCAGTCACAGCGAACTTACAGCTCGATGCAGCTACTACTCTCTTCTAGGATAAATGTTATCTTTGGTCAATTTATGGCCTGGGCTTTAACCATCGTAAATAATAATTTTTGAATTCTTTCTTTAAAGTTTCTGTTTTGTATCATATGGTATTCTTTAATTCAGTCCTTTATTTATGATAAGCATTAGTATTTACATAACATTCTTGTTAATCAAACTGTCAAGAGTGTAAATTGTGTTGTCAGTGGCTGTCATCACTGTCAGAATGACTGAGTTTTCTATTTCTTTTTGCAACAAAAGGGTGTTCATTATATGTTCTATAATTGGGGTGTTACACTCCCAATAATCATTTCTACAAATTAGGTGCGCAGTGCTGCAGTCTTACCTTAAACTTCTTCTCTTCAAAAAATAATAACATTATTCAAAATTCATATTCTCTTCACATTCTAATATATACATCTTATTCATCCTTGCTGTCCTTTACAATCAGTCTTTCTTCATCTGACAGATACAAGTCAACACAGCACTACTGAGTAATCCATTACGTAACACCAACTAAGAACGAATCAAACTGCGCAGAGGCAACGACTGTGCCACAACAAGACCAACGAACGTTTAAAAGTAATGTACGTTGCTCTCTTTATGACGTACACATCGATAACATACAAAAATCAAAATGACATGACCATCCTCCAATATATACGTGTAGCTGTCTGGAACTAGCATGGATCTAAAAATTTGAGATTACTTAAATTATGAATATTTAATTCAAAAATTTAAAAAAAATTATTTGATTGCTGACAGTCTATTAGCGTTCTCAGTCATATCCTAGTCAAGGCATAACCCATCTGTTTTATTGTAATTTAGTATGCTTTTACCTAAATTACAGGAAAACCTTTCTCTATGTTGTCACGAATACTATACCCCAACAGAACAAATAGTCCTGTTACGGTAAAAGCCACGTATCATACTCTTACTAAAATTTAGTTTAGCTTAGAAATAAAGTACACTGTGGGAGGATAGTCCCGTTAATTGGAAAAGCTAATCAATAAGAGTTACCCTTTTTACAGGATTTGACCGTGTGATGTATCTAATGGATAAGTAAATCAGAGTATTCAATTCTTTTCCAACGAATTTTATCCAGCAGTTAAACAGAGATGCATTATGAATATCATATTATACTGAACCACATCTAGTGGTTTAAAACATGTACTAATGGTTGCTAGCCTATCCAGTCAATGAAACAGTGAAGTATTGGAAAAGCAGAAGTATGAGTTTTTGCCTACTTTCTCCCTACTATTTAATTTGGTTCTTCAAATTAAATATTACTCCACGTAAACAATATTGGTCCAGACACTGAAATTTCTTTTTGACTACTACACCCTTATACATTACGTTTTAAAAAGAGAAAAAGCCCAGTAGGCAACTTCAGGGAAGCTAAAAAGCTTTGGCCAGGAGGAACATATAGAAAATCATTTTCTACAACAAACAAACTTAAGTACTTAGATACTAAAGCACACACTTTTTATACTGATCATTTCACTTCAAGAAAACCTCTTTCTTATTTGGCATTTACTTTCAAAAGCTATTATTCTTTGAACTAACTCTGTATAGTCATTTACCAGGTTCTAGTAACTAGGTTACACTCTGACTGAAATTTACCTAAGTAAACTTTTACTATAACACTTTTCAGCTGCTAAGAAAACACAAAAACAATTTCGATGGTGCCTCTTTATATTAACATGGCACTTCATAAGTCTGTAAAATAGGATACTCGGGATCATCAAACACCAGGAAGGAACCCTATGATTAGAATGAAATAACAGGGTGAACCACTTTCTTTAAAGTTCAAGAACGATTATTAAAACACAGTTTAAATTAGTGGTTCACCTTGTACAAAAGTAAGTTCACTATAAAAAAGTGTTATCTGTATGAAACGTCCCCTTAGAAAAATTGTACATGACTGTGCTTAAACTGACACAATATTTTCAGCGCAACGCAATCTGACTTTCAATAATCCCTACAAAAGAATGGCCCTGACTAACATTAAACTATACCTTTCACAAATCACTTACCTCACAAAAATCTTAGTTACTCAAGCTACTGCAATACAGCGAGCGCCACTACTGCCAGCTAATAAAAGATTCAAACTACGGAAGGCACTAACTACTGATAGGCATAGTTAGCAAATGAAAGATTTTAATAGAGAACAAACAATGTATTTACCTTGATAGTGTTCAAAAGTCATAGCAGTTGATGACATCCAGTCTAACAAATTTCCAAACTCCGCTATTTCTCTCCCCACATCCACCACTGCTGGCGGCTCACCTCCAACTGCGCTACGCTACGCGCTGTTCACATCCAGCTGCCGGTGCCCAACACTACAATGGCAGACAAGAATGCAAACTAGCCACAGACTGCACACAGCACAGCCAGTGATTTTCATACAGAGCGCTACGTGGCGTTACAAATATAAAAACCTAAATAGCCTACTTACATCTGGTGGCTGTGGGCTTGGGTGTGGTGAAAAATTATAGTGGCTACACTACCCGCAACACGGCCTGCAAGTCTCTTGCTCTATGGGCTTAATTTTTCTTGGCGTCATTCAATTTTACATGCATTAGCCCAACAACTCGCAGCTATGCCGTAAGCCGTTTGCAGTCTCCATCTGAGGTATTTTGTGCGAATTTCCAGGCAACGTTTTATCTGCTCCACAAAGGTTTTGCCTTAATCACTGCTGCCTACAGACTGTGCGACGTACTTGCCGTGTTTGCTCTAGGAAGCACGCCACTTCGCCCTTGCCACCTTCTCCACTCTCCAGAGCCACTTTCGTTTTAAACAAAAGCACACTGGCTTTTACATAACACCTATTTCTTATATTGTTGCTAAGCGTGACCATTTCTTAAATTGTCAAATTTACATCAACATGAACAATTTATACACACAAATATTTTTAAATACGAAAGGTCATCCGAAAATTATTTACGTATTAAACAATTTACATAGTATTTTACTTACCTTACTCACATACAAAACAAAAAGCTTCAACCTCCTGTATAGTACACTTTACTTTAAATATACAGAAAATATATTACCAATAAGCGAACATTTTAAAGCAAAAAAATATGAAAAATTTAAATGAACCATAAACAAATATTGTTGTAAAGGATCACCAATATATTGCGAGATGCCGGGGCTAAGAACTGTTTTGTGGACGCCTTCATTCTAAAGAATCTGTATGTGGCTTGATCACACACACAACCTCCCTCCCCCCACCTCTTTCTAACTACCACGTTAACTAAAGAGTAAGAATAAATACAAGTGGAAATAATTAGCGAAGTGACCCTGTAAATGATAGGTACACAAATAGCTTCACACACTCAATAGTTTAGTTAAATTGTGGAGTAATTAGATTCCATAGTAGTCATTAATCAATATGGAAGGGAACTGCAGTATTAATTGACTACTGAATGAATAACAGTTTCAGTGAAACAAAGCGATTAATTGAGATAAGGACATGGAACATATACTATAAATTACAGTAAGTCCTCATAGTGAATGCACAATAGTTGTAATATTGGATAAAAAGTTGGCCATGCACTTTAATGATAAGAGTGATCTGATCAAACACTCGAGTCCACACATTAAATGCTACACCCCAGCTATCTAACAGTATGACTATCGGTGGTGAGAACTGTGATTAGAAAGAATAGAATATGTGGGTGGTACTGGCGACTTTGGAACACATGCTGCTAACGGCATCAGCGCAAAAACTTTTACGAAGTCCCTACAATGCCAGAGCAGCCAAGATATTTTATCACAAACTTCTTTGGCAATACGAAGTCGGCAAACTGCAAACAGGTGGTTTAGTCACTGAGACCCGCGCCTCTGACTCTTCTAATATACTCCGTTCCTGAGGACGAACCCGACCCAAACTATTCTGTCCAGGTGACCGACACAGTGCCCTTCTTGGTTCGTGATAAAGTGTCTCCAGCAGGAGAGACATAGAAGAACTTGCACCCGTGCGGTACCAGGGTAGACCCTGCGCTCACATTTTTCACGTTGAGCCGTTCGCGACCCCAAAAGTTCCTCATCGACCGCGGTCGTGGAAACATGCGCCAATCGTAAGATTCAAGGTGCAGTGGAAAATTCCAGTAAACTGACGAACGACATATACGCATCCAGTGGGATCTTGTCACGCCTGTTTCAGGGCAAGTCTCTCTGATGTAACAGAGCGTCACTGTGCATTGCCCAATCGATTTCCTACATCTACGCTGGCACAGGACAATAGTTCCAACCATCGCTACAGACATAAGACCAGAAGATCATCGAACTGCCAGCGCCAGGGAGTGGCACCCAGCGGGTCGTCTAGAACCTGCTGCTGGGAAGATCGGAATACATCATTCGCTGGTGGTGTCAGCCAAGTTAGGGCGAGACGTAAAGCAATTCACCGGCACCGGGCTTTCTCCTTCCCAGTCCCACCACAGTGTGAACAATAGACCTGAACGCAACTCTGGCCGCATGTGCAGACGGACGAGCCGGCTGCTATTGTCCACAGACACTAAAAAATTCACAGGAAGTTCAACCGAGACTCAGTTCGCGTCTACCTTCTCTAGCCCCTACAGTTATCCTGGCTCTGCCATAGACCACCCAAATGAAAGCTAACAGTAACGCAAAGAAAGCATGCAGAGTCCTACACCAAGGATGATTAGAGTTCTCAGTACTCATTGCATTATCCGGAATGAACTTATTCGGCCTTTTCTCATAGAGCCATAATAAAAATGATGATAAAGATGGTAAAAATGAGAGGACACAGGCCAGAAAAGGCATGCGAAAGCACGTCACATCTCAAGCATATGCTCCTGAAATCTGAACGAGGGGCCAGTTTGCCCAATGTAAGAGGTAGGACTGTTCACTGTGTGTTGATTTATAAAGGCTAGAATGCTAGAATTTGTCTTTACATGGTTGAATTCTGAAGACACCCCAAAAAAACGAAATGCATCAAGAAATCTTCTGCTGTCGTTTCAGCCTGGACTGATTTTCTCAGGGGAAAATTCTATCCGTTTGTCTCTTAAACAGTCTGATCCCCGTAACTCGAGACCTAATTTGGAACTAACAAAGTGGTTTTCGCAGAAATAGATCCACTTTAAGTCATGACACAAATAACTGAGATGCATGGGAATTCAATGTAGAAGTCTACATCTTGTTTCTACATTTCAAAAAGGCATATAATAGCATACGCCGATACTTGTAGCAAAATGTGTCCTGGACTGCTATAAGGAGACGCCATTTCACCATTTAGCCTCGGCTTAGAGACGATAGATAAAGAATTAACTAAAACAAATCCAAAAGAGAACACTACTAGACTTATCTACAGATGGCATTAATAAGTACTTTCAAAATGGAATTAATCAGCATGAGCCAAAATTATTACATAATCGCTGACAAAACAGGATAATTTGTGAATGACAAGAATGCAGAATCAGTGGTAATAAGTTAGAAAATCAGAAGTGGTGCTACTTTGACTATAAAAGGATTCACTTTCAAGATCGATGATCGCTTCAGGTACTTAGGGGGTCTTATTATTAACACTAACTCATAAGAATGTAGCAATTCGAATTACAAAGAAAGCTGTTGCTGACAGGTATGAAAATTACCGAACTGTCAGTTTAATAAGTCATGGCTGCAAAATACTAAATCAGACTCTTTGCAGAAGAATGGAAAAACTAGTAGAAGCAGACCTTGGCGAAGATCAGTATGGATTCGGGAGCTATGTAGGAACACGCGAAGCAGTATTGACACTACGACTCATCTTAGAAGATAGGAACAGAGATGGAAACAGTTACTGCAATTATTAATTAGCCTTAGCGTTAGCCCTGTGGAAAATTACGTTAGATTAAAAAACCAAGTGATCTTGTTCTGCAGAAAGTAGAGTTCACCGTGATTAGTGAACTGACCTTGCAAGAAAAGAGGAGGCTATTTAGAAAACAAATGAAAAACGAAACTAGTGAAAGAAAATGGAGACAAGATGAGATTTAAATAGAAGACCTAATGCCGGAAAAGACTAACCAGAAATCCAAGCGAATAAATTCTGAAATTGTGAATGATTTGTCAGGGTCTTCCTCAGATGGAAGGGAAAACAGATGGAAATAGCCGGCCGAAGTGGCCGTGCGGTTAAAGGCGCTGCAGTCTGGAATCGCAAGACCGCTACGGTCGCAGGTTCGAATCCTGCTTCGGGCATGGATGTTTGTGATGTCCTTAGGTTAGTTAGGTTTAACTAGTTCTAAGTTCTAGGGGACTAATGACCTCAGCAGTTGAGTCCCATAGTGCTCAGAGCCATTTGAACCATTTGAACAGATGGAAATAACTATTGGGTCATATACTACCGGAAAAACATTAGTACGTGCTTTTAGAGATTTCCAATTCACTCAAGATTTATTGTTGCAACAGTGCATATAACGTACATGAAATGATTATATTTACACATCAATAGCACAAGCAGTTCTGAGGTACGATGTACAACCCACGCTGAAACATCCATATTAGTATGTGGTATAGCCTCCATTGGTGGTAATGCAGGCTCTGACTCAGGCATCAAGTTCATCGTTCAGATGCCAAATACTGTCCTAGGATACGTTATGTCACACCTATTCGACTTTGTCACGTACACTACTGGCCATTAAAATTGCTACACAACGAAGATGACGTGCTACAGACGCGAACTTTAAACGACAGGAAGAAGATGGTGTCATATGCAAATGATCAGCTTTTCAGAGCATTCACACAAGGTTGGCGACGGTGGCGACACCTACAACGTCCTGACATGAGGAAAGTTTCCAGCCGATTTCTCATACACAAACAGCAGTTGACCGGCGTTGTCTGGTGAAACGTTGTTGTGATGCCTCGTGTAAGGAGGAGAAATGCGTACCATCACGTTTCCGACTTTGATAAAGGTCGGATTGTAGCCTATCGCGATTGCGGTTTATCGTATCGCGACATTGCTGCTCGCGTTGGTCGAGATCCAATAACTGTTAGCATAATATGGAATCGGTGGGTTCAGGAGGGTAATACGAAGCGTCGTGCTGGATCCCAACGGCCTCGTATCACTAGCAGTCGAGATGACAACCATCTTACCTGCATGGTTGTAACGGATCGTGCAGCCACGTCTCGCTCCCTTAGTCATCAGATGGGGACGTTTGCAAGGCAACAACCATCTGCACGACCAGTTCAACGACGTTTGCAGCAGCATAGTCTCTCAGCTCGGAGACCATGGCTGCGATTACCCTTGACGCTGCATCACAGACAGGAGCGCCTGCGATGGTGTACTCAGCGACGAACCTGGGTGCACGAATGGCAAAACGTCATTTTTTAGGATGAATCCAGGTTCTGTTTACAGCATCATGATGGTCGCATCCGTGTTTGGCGACATCGCGGTGAACGCAAATTGGAAGCGTGTATTCGTCATCGCCATACTGGCGTATCACCCTGCGTGATGGTATGGGGTGCCACTGGTTACACGTCTCGGTCACCTCTTGTTCGCATTTACGGCAGTTAGAACAGTGTTACGACCCGTGGCTCTACCCTTCATTCGATCCCTGCGAAACCCTACATTTCAGCAGGATAATGTACGACCACATGTTGCAGGTTCTTTTCTGGATACAGAATATGTTCGACTGCTGCCCTGGCCAGCACATTCTCCAGATCTCTCACCAATTGAAAACGTCTGGTCAATGGTGGCCGAGCAACTGGCTCGTCACAATACGCCAGTCACTACTCTTGATGAACTGTGGTATCGTGTTGAAGCTGCATGGGTAGCTGTACCTGTACACGCCATATAAGCTCTGTTTGACTCAATGCCCAGGCGTATCAACGCCGTTATTACGGCCAGACGTGGTTCTTCTCGGTACTGATTTCTCAGGATCTATGCACCCAAATGGCGTGAAAATGTAATCACATGTGAGTTCTAGTAGAATATATTTGTCCAATGAATACCCGTTTATCATCTGCATTTCTTCTTGGTGTAGCAATTTTAATGGCCAGTAGTGTATTTCTGTACGAGTTGTTGATTGATTAACAACATGAGTCACGTCATATCCCGCACATGTTTGATTGGAGACAAGTCAGGAAAGTTGCTGCACATCTTGCGGAATACTTTGAGTTTCATAGGCAGTGCTTTGGCAAGAATTATGCTGTTGAAACAATACATAACCTTCCTTTTGGAAGAACTTCGGAAGAGCGTGTTTAATTACATTCTGCATGTACCGAGCGCTGATTAGCGTCCTCTCCAGTAATTCCAAAGGTGAACAAAAGTTGCAGCTTATTGCAACCCAGACCATAAGGCCTGTGATGGGGCCAGGAGGTCTTAGACGGATGCGCTTTCTGAGACTGCACCCACCAAGTCTACGTCGAACGCGAAAACGACCATCACTTCCGTGCAGGCAGACTCTGCTTTCATCGTCGAAGACCACGGCGCGCCATTCCATGTTGCAAGTGATACTCTGGCGGCATCAGTCGAGCCGCGCACTTCGGTGCTGTGTCGTGAGTGGAAGACGGGCTAGAGGTGTTCACGCCCATAGCCCCATTGCTAATTGTTTGTGCTGACACGTCTGGGCTCACAAGCCCTCTTATCTGTGATGTGGTAGATGTATGATTCGCCACTGCTGCTCTTACAATACGACGTACTACTGGGCGTTCGTGGTTTGTGGTCCAGAACATCGTCTACGGATGTGAGAATGTTCACTTGACCACTGATACCAGCATCGTTGCACAGCTGACACAGCACGTCCAGCCTGTGTAGCAGTTCTCGGAAAGGACCATCCCGCCTCTAGGGAGGCCACGATTTGACCCCTTTCTAACTAGCTGAGTTGGCTTTAGGAAGCACGGCGCATCTCTCTGGCATGGTTGCCTGCTTGCTTCACATGTTAGCAACACACTCAGCCTTCTGAGCATTCCCTATTAGAATGTAGTCACAGATGACGCTCTGGCAATTATGGCACTACACTATCTGTTGGCGGACGACGTTGAAACCATTATCGTTACATCTACTGTTCCCCAGGTGGCATATGCCGTCGTCAGATCAAAATCGACGTCGTCTTTCCAAGTGTACTAATTTTTTTCCGGTTGTGTATGTCACAACTGAAAAAGAGTTGACATTTAGTCTATTAAGAGAGGGAGAGGTATAATTTCTAGGAATTCAGCCGCTCCATTGCAGGTATAAACTTCGTGCATATGGGTTTGTCGATATGGCTGACGGTTTTCTTCCTTTCCTGATATAGTGTCTCTCCCTTTTACGATACTACTGGCGCCGCTTGGGATTGAATGTTTCCTGCTGTCTAATTTAATACTGTGTGCACAGTTTTATGAGCAAAGAGGGTATAAATTGTGATAAAGATTGAATGTGACTTACCGTTAAGTCACATTCAGTCTTTATCACAAATTATCCCCTCTTTGCTCATAAAACTGTGCACACAGTATTAAATTAGACAGCAGTTGTGAGTTGGCACGTAATGTTTTGCGCTGTAGCAGCGTATCGCTACTAAACTGCACTCTGTGTAGGCGAAAATGTGACGATAATCATGACAATTTCCAGTTGAGGAATAATACAATTTCGTGTGGCTCAATGCCCTGGAGCAGGTTTTTCAATAGGATGACACTTTGTCGATTACTGTGTCCCTAACCTGCACCACTTCATTGAGAGCTAAAGACTGGGTTAAAAGCAGTCTGAACTGTACCGTTCTCGATCGGAATCCGATAGCGCGACATTGTTCTTCCTGGCGTGCACTTCATTGTCACACCACCAGGCCCGACAATGGGGAAAAAGCAAATCGGGTACATTGGTTTTTACTGATATTAAAGGCTATGAAGCGCATAGTTATCTAGTTTTTATGCAGCAGAAGGAGGCAATTTTGATTTGAGAGCGATGGCAATTTTTATATCCCGGAAACCACGAAAATAGCTCCAGGAGCCAATGCTTAATAGACGGGTTCACTGAGGTATAGTGAATTGTTTGAGCGTTCGAAGAAGTAGTGTTAGGGATTTCTGTGAGCGTTCGAAGAAGTAGTGTTAGGGATTTCTGTGAGCGTATTTTTTATGTGGACAGGACATAGTTCAGTAGTAGCAATGGAATAAACAGACACAGTACGAAAGAAGCACCAAATGAAACGTATTTACAGAGCAAACACTTACAAAGCGATTCCGGGGATGTAGCTTAAGTTATCGTCGAAGCATACTGCGCAACGGCGCAACGTTTGTTATAGAGTAATGTGCAAAAGGGTAACAAACTGGAGCTAGGAATTCGGCTTCCCCTTTTCTGGTAAGTGAAGTAATTGAACTATGCTGTTTCGATGCTTCTAGAAACCGCGTAAAATGATGTTGTCTTGATGCTACTCTACTGAACCTAATTAAGTACATTTACATTTTAGTTTGTAACATACATATTTCTGGATTATATGTAGTACAGTAAGTGAGAAGAAGCTTGGCATAATTCTTGTTTATTTGTTGGTAGTAATTCATGGTAGGTTTACGCATTGTAATAAAAGATGATTAAATTCTGTGTGTTCCATTTGGGACTTAATAGGATTTGAGAATTTGTGCAGAGGAACTGATTAAAGTGACGGATGTTAAACATGATGTACAACGACAGATTATCTTCAGTGCAGGATTAAGCATTGGCTAAGTAGGCTTACGATTTCTAGGGACTTCATACACTGGCGCAAAAAATTGCCTCGTGCAAAAATTTAGCTTCTAGTTTAAAAAGTTCGCGGGTAATGACTGCTGCTCCCCGACACGATCATATTTTCCCTCTGCAGAACCTCAGCTCTGTCCTGTTGTATATCGGTACTAGTGCAGCAACCTTTGCTACCCCTTGGACGGCTCGCGAATAATTAAAAAACAAAAAAATATATAATAAAATAAAGAAAATAAAAAGTTCACTGCGTTTGCCTCAGGCCTTGCAAAGCGCAACAGGTTCACAGTTTACAAAGTAAGTCAAACATTCCTAATTTTTTCCTGAAAAACTGTCGCACAGCGTATTTACGATTTAACACCTTATTCATAAATTTGCTTATTTATGGGCAAGATTTTTGTAGTGGAACCACTTCGTACAAATGTGTAGCATTACCTTAGACTATGTCACAGCAATATTTACGTACAAAATCGGAGAAAGTAGTATGACGGAGATGTCAGCACATGATTGCGTAGAAACATATGGTTGCGATTGTTTTCACAAACACGCTACCATAAAATGACCGAAAAATTTAAATCTTCTTACAAATCCTTACACAAAAAGCAAGTTTTGAATGTTTTGTCGAAAATAATAACAAATATATTTATGCAGAAAGGTACACAAATTTTCTGTTGCAATACCAAAACTCATTTCATAAAATTAGTGTATCTGAGGTAAAATACCTGTTTTTGGAAATTGTAGTATCATAAAAATTTAGGTACGTAATGTTTATTTCAGTAGCACGTGACTATTGGCCTTACAGCAGCTTACTGTTTCTTCTTCGTCTTCTTTTTCTTCTGCTTTTATGGCGTCATCGGATCACTTTAGTCAATCGTTTTCTGGTTATCTTCTTCAGTTGGTTTTCTTTCCAAATTTCCCAGTATCTTTTCAATCGTTCAGATCTTTTTTGTCGTTCCTCATCTGTAAAAACCCTTTTTATTGTTTGCCGATTGTCTGTTTTTGGTTTATATCCTTTTTATGTTTTTCAGTTTCTTCAAATTTTCTGTTTTGTTCTGCAAATCGTCAAGTGCTAATTCTAGCTCTTTGATATCCTCTTGATTTCCTTTATGCATCACACTCGTTGCTTCATGTTCGAAATTTCCCTATAACATTTCTTGGTAATATAGTTTCTGGATGTACTGTTTATTACAAGAGCACACCAAAACCCATGTTCAGTTAATACGAGGGTTGGAATTTTAATAGTGGCAACTATTTATTTACAGCTCATACAAAATAGAAAATCAGCAACAGCTTGCACTGTACGTTCTTGAACATTGTCCTGCAAAATGATGGTCAGGTCCTGCAGAAAGTGTCATCACTTCTGTCTCTAAGCTGGTGGTAGGTTGTGTTCCAAAACTGAACAGCATAGAGACAGAAGTGATGACACTCTGCAGGACCTGACCATCATTTTGCAGGACAGTGCTGAAGCACGTACAGTGCCAGCTGTTACTGATTTGTTTGACTGATGGGGCTGCTAACTGCTTTACCACCTACTGCACTCCCCTGACTTAAGCCCTCGTGAGCTGAACTCGATTTCTAAATTGAAGGAAACACTTCACGGCATTCGCTTCAGAACTGCTACAAATTCGTCAGGCAATAGACCGCCTCGCTCGAATTGTCAACACATCTGGCACTGCTAAGAGTATCCTACGACTTCCACATCGCTGGTAAAGGGTTATACAGAATGCTGGTGACTACTTTGAAGGTCAGTAAAACTTTGAAACACGTATCTATTTTTTACGAGCTGTAAATAAATAGTTGCCACTATTAAAGTTCCAACCCTCGTATTACAGATAATGTTTTAAGGTATTACAAACAAAATCAGATAATGTTTCGTTTAACAAATTCTTCTGCAATAGTAATCTTATTAGTATGTCAAATGAATGCGAAGAGGTGTTGTTCAATGCAATGTCTTTGCTAAGAGTTGCCTAAGTTCAAAAACAACTTGAATTGTTCATTCCAAGTAGAACAGATGTGATACTAGATAGCTGATGCTTTACATTCACTAGAATGGTTAACACGTATTAAAATTAAATATGACATTTACTGCATTGTAGCGTGGTAGTGGTCATTATTTTGTTCTTTCGGTGTATTCACAAAATTTTGTATTAGTTACCTGCACGTTACACTTTCTCTATGCTGGGGTCTTCAATGCACAGAGGGATTGGATAATAATTGCACGAGGAATATCTGGAAAGTAAAGATAACAAGAAAAAGAAATATTTCTGTTGGGAGACCAAAAAGTACATTTGCTTCTTCCTGCAGTGTGGTAACATTTTTTTGGACATTTCTGATTTTGTTTAAATTCTGTAATAGATGTTTCGAAATGATAAGAATGCAAAGCCGGCGTGTCTCAAGGAATACGCCGAAATACTGAGCAGATTTCTACAATATACTAGAGGGCCAACAAACAATTAGTAGCATAGCGTCATCAAAATTCTTTGTTTTGTCTTTTCTGTAATCCAAGCAGCGGAAGGTAAACATCAACCACAAATTTCTACAAGTTGTCAATTTACAGATAGAAAAATATAAACTAATTACATTGATTATATTTTTCTACCTTTTTCTTCAACATTGTACCCTTTCTTCTTGCAATTTAGATATGTTGGACAAGGTAATGTTTTAAAAACACTGCTCGATAAATGCAGCAACAACGTCGTATATTGTGAAAGTATGTCACTGGCTGTAAATTTAAACCTTGGTGTTCATAAATTACTATGAACACAGTTTCGCATGAAATTTCCCCACGATGTTGAATAAGACACTTCAAAACGAAATTTGATTGAAAGAGTAGTACTTTGAAGGGATCAGCACATTCGCAGATGCAACTTTCAATCGGTTCACGATAATTGAGATTTAAATGCTGACTACCGAAACAAAACAACGAAATTTTATCATGTATTAAGCCATGCCTTGTACATAAGTCGTGTGCAGGACAATGTACTTGACATTTGTGACATATACTGCCAGAAAACCTGTTACTCTATGATGGTTTGGTGGAGAAAGTAAAGTCCACTGACGCAGTTTGTAGTGATGCTGTGCTAGTTCTGGATCAATGGAGCTATTGTTCTTATCAGCAAGGTCAAGGGTCAATGTACTCCTGATCTCCAAAGTCAATGCCTTCTATTCTAAGGCAGCTGTGTGACTTCTTTCCAAGGCCAGTGCCCTTCGCATTCACTCTCCCCACTCACCCCCAAACCCACTCACTCTCCTTCCTTCTTTAGGCCAGTTGAGTGGGTCTTATCACTTGTGTTCTATTCACTGTAGTTAAAGATTCAGCATCATTACCATCAGATGGACTCCTCCTCATGCTCTGTCTCTCATCCTATCTGCGCTGCTGCCCTGTACATACAAACACCTCACATGTGCCTCCAAAGTTTACACATATTTTGTTTTTGCAATTTGCAGCAGACTATTGTGCCCAATGACATTTCTAAAAGAACTCCAACGTCTGAACACCTCCTCCTTTGCTATCTACAGTTTTGAAGCCATTTGTAATAATTTTGCTTGTTTTCCCCCCAGTATTCAAAAAACCCACATTTCATCATAGTCACCCAAATACATTAAAAGTTTGACAATTGCCACAGGGCAGTATTTAAACAAATACACGAGCAGTCTCACATTTAAACAAGTGACAGCCTACTGTGGTCTTGGAAAGTATTCCGTAACATTTGTTAGACGTGTACCAACCTGGTACTTAGGTGTGATACAAACAATGGCGAACACACTATGACTTTACTATCAGTTCGACTAGGCACAATACATAGCTGAATTACACTGGTGTTACCACTACTACCATTAGGATAGGAACTGAGGAGTGACGGCCGCTGTGGCCGAGCGGTTCTAGGCGCTTCAGTCCGGAACCGCGATGCTGCTACGGTCCCAGGTTCGAATCCTGCCTCGGGCATGGATGTGTGTGCTGTCCTTAGGTTAGTTAGGTTTAAGTAGTTCTAAGTCTATGGGACTGATGACCTCAGATGTTAAGCCCCATAGTGCTCAGAGCCATTTGAACTATTTTGAACCGAGGAGTGCACACTTTATTTAAGACATGGAAAATAAATATCTTCCATGACCCATAACATAATTGCATGTTGCTCTTTGAGCTGCCTGTCTGGGCCACTTTGGCTCACAGTGTGAGATTCCAGCCCTGCTAGTGTGGTACTCGCAACTGTTTCATGCTGCTGCCTTCCGACTCGGAGAGAAACGGAATGTAAAATGGTTCACACTGGCCAGAGGTGAATCCTAACTACCAGCATCACCTGTGTCCCCTAACTGCATGACGCATCATGTGCTACCGGGAAAAGTCAAGTCCCTCACTATCCCATCCATATAAGGTGAGTCCTAGGAAGCTAGTCTGGCCATGGGTCATGCCTTTCAATGCAGATCACTAATTTAATTGTAAAACTTATTTGAGGAAATTTGATACACATGTAGTGAAGTGTAATCTGTATAATCTATGTGATAAAAAGTATCCAAACACCTACTAATGAATAATAATATGAGATATGTCTACTGGTCGAGTCGAACGCTGTAATTAAAGAAACCGCGAAATGCATATGAGAATTGTAACCCATTTTAAATGCTTTTTTCAAGGTATTTTAGAGTAATATCCAGTCACAATTCAACACTGCCATTTCGATATTGCTTACAGTAACATCTCAACAAACGAATCTATTCCAACTCACAATACGAATATAAGGCAGAAGAAGCCACTATAATCAGTACCAAACACCCTCCACTATGTACAGTGACCTGTGGTCTCTATGCCGGTAGCACTTAACAATATTACACACACAGCAGCAAGATGTTTAGAGATTAAGCGCATTGTTAATTTTTCCTACATGTTATTCCAGGGAATGACTCTTATATTGGAGCAGCACGTATCTCATCCGTCTACCACAGTAACTGGGAAGTAATTTCCGTATGAACAAATTTATGCACTGCTGATTTCCTCCGCATGCTACTCAAGAGTGCAATGACTTTGATATTCGATTTATGATAGGCTATCGTTATCTCTTCCGGTTGCTGCAGTAAGGCTGAACTAATTTGTTTACTTGGTATCTCCCCAAGTCTAACTGATGCATCACTTCATTTTCTTTGTAGTTTTGTGGAATAACGGTTTTTGCGAGAGCAGTAACTGTTTATGGTGCTTTTTTCTTTGTAGGAACAATGGCAGTTTGTGGTGCTTTTATTCTTAAGGTCTATGGATAACAAAATACAAGCCATTCAACTTAAGATGCTATGGATGATTACTTCGTTGTACACTCCTGGAAATGGAAAAAAGAACACATTGACACCAGTGTGTCAGACCCACCATACTTGCTCCGGACACTGCGAGAGGGCTGTACAAGCAATGATCACACGCACGGCACAGCGGACACACCAGGAACCGCGTTGTTGGCCGTCGAATGGCGCTAGCTGCGCAGCATTTGTGCACCGCCGCCGTCAGTGTCAGCCAGTTTGCCGTGGCATATGGAGCTCCATCGCAGTCTTTAACACTGGTAGCATGCCGCGACAGCGTGGACGTGAACCGTATGTGCAGTTGACGGACTTTGAGCGAGGGCGTATAGTGGGCATGTGGGAGGCCGGGTGGACGTACCGCCGAATTGCTCAACACGTGGGGCGTGAGGTCTCCACAGTACATCGATGTTGTCGCCAGTGGTCGGCGGAAGGTGCACGTGCCCGTCGACCTGGGACCGGACTGCAGCGACACACGGATGCACGCCAACACCGTAGGATCCTACGCAGTGCCGTAGGGGACCGCACCGCCACTTCCCAGCACATTAGGGACACTGTTGCTCCTGGGGTATCGGCGAGGACCATTCTCAACCGTCTCCATGAAGCTGGGCTACGGTCCCGCACACCGTTAGGCCGTCTTCCGCTCACGCCCCAACATCGTGCAGCCCGCCTCCAGTGGTGTCGCGACAGGCGTGAATGGAGGGACGAATGGAGACGTGTCGTCTTCAGCGATGAGAGTCGCTTCTGCCTTGGTGCCAATGATGGTCGTATGCGTGTTTGGCGCCGTGCAGGTGAGCGCCACAATCAGGACTGCATACGACCGAGGCACACAGGGCCAACACCCGGCATCATGGTGTGGGGAGCGATCTCCTACACTGGCCGTACACCACTGGTGATCGTCGAGGGGACACTGAATAGTGCACGGTACATCCAAACCGTCATCGAACCCATCGTTCTACCATTCCTAGACCGGCAAGGGAACTTGCTGTTCCAACAGGACAATGCACGTCCGCATGTATCCCGTGCCACCCAACGTGCTCTAGAAGGTGTAAGTCAACTACCCTGGCCAGCAAGATCTCCGGATCTGTCCTCCATTGAGCATGTTTGGGACTGGATGAAGCGTCGTCTCACGCGGTCTGCACGTCCAGCACGAACGCTGGTCCAACTGAGGCGCCAGGTGGAAATGGCATGGCAAGCCGTTCCACAGGACTACATCCAGCATCTCTACGATCGTCTCCATGGGAGAATAGCAGCCTGCATTGCTGCGAAAGGTGGATATACACTGTACTAGTGCCGACATTGTGCATGCTCTGTTGCCTGTGTCTATGTGCCTGTGGTTCTGTCAGTGTGATCATGTGATGTATCTGACCCCAGGAATGTGTCAATAAAGTTTCCCCTTCCTGGGACAACGAATTCACGGTGTTCTTATTTCAATTTCCAGGAGTGTATTTTACTACTGCTCTTGTTTCCTGTGATTTACCACCGATAAACCAAGCACAATATATTACATTAAACCTGCAGCCACACACTAAATCTGAAGATAATTTTCGACGGATGAATTCGATTTCACATTATTTTGTTTAGGGCTACTGGATGCATATCAGTGCTTTAAATGATTATTGCTTGCTTTATTTTACCAGCTCTGGAGCTAAAACAAATAATATCAAAGCATCAATGTAATGTCTTTAGTATATTACTATTGTACGAGTGGACGCAATGCAGAACGCTTTTACACATTGAACTGAGCAATTATTCCACGTTATTTTAGTTCAGTTTCATATTGCTGCGACTATTTTAGCAATCAGCGATTTATAACCACACATGTACATTATGACAAGCAGTGTAATTCATAAGCCATAAGCATTGCTTGCATGACTTCAATGGCCCACTGTTTTTTCACTAGCTGTTTATACTCCAGTGCGCATAGACGGTTTTGCTTTCCTGTTTGCTGCTTGTAATGCACTGTGTGATTGATATTGTGCATACACTGTCTGGTCTGCTATATCTGGACGTCTACTAGCGCATATTAATAGAGGATGTGTTTACCAGTCGAAATGCAGCTCACATCCTGCTCAATTCATGTGACACAAATTATTTGTGTATTAACTCTACTTTCCCGAGACGAATGTGGGAGGAAGTGATATATTATCTAGAACTTACAATCTAGAACGGTAGGCAGCATTAATTACTGCACTCAAATCAGTTTCCAACATACCAATAGTTACAAAATGATTTTTCTAACGGTCTCCAGATGCGTTTTCACTTTCCAGGCAGAGATAACCTATTAATTTCTTATTCGACTCATAAGAACTTTAGCGCTCTGACTGGTACTCGGAAATCTCCAGAGATCTGCCACTATACAAGAAGGCAAAGCACTGCATATTGTGTCCACTTATCCACCTACCTGTCCACTACAGGTTGGTTATTCCTAGATATTTTACAATAACTACTGTTTCCAGCGATTGTATAGTAGAATACTACTGGAGTTCTTCCATTATGTTACATTCAGTGTGAACTTCAAGTCTCTCTCTGTACCAATCCTCGGCTACACTGCAGATCGCTGCAATCTACCAGCTTTGGTATATTCTTCTTATAGACAACTGCATCATCAACAGCGAGCCTATCCATATCACAATAAAAAATTAATACTGTAATATGTACTTGCCTTACTAGAATCGAAGTTAAACACTGCAACTTTAAAACGTAGTCCTTCTTCTTCGTTCCTTTAGAAGGCTACCAAGTTGAAGCCCATCAGTCCAGGTCCGGCAGGTTGGGTGGAGTGGTGGGAAGAGGTACCATTCCGAATTTCCTGGATGTAGGGCCTGTCGTGGGAATAAGTATGCCATTGGTTAAAAATGGAATTGAAAATAGGTTATGAGTTGCTTTTATGACCACGGGAGAGAGTTCAAAGGCGGAAATGCTATGTAAATAATAGTGTGGGCGTGGTTCACTTCGATCCCTGTAAGGAAAGATCATTGTACAGTATATACAGGGTGGTCCATTGATAGTAACCGGACGAAATATCTCACGAATTAAGCATCAAACGAAAAAACTACAAAGAACGAAACTCGTCTGCCTTGAAGGGGGAAACCAGATGGCGCTATGGTTGCCCCGTTAGATGGCGTTGCCATATGTCAAACGAATATCAACTGCGTTTTTTAAAATAGGAACCCTCATTTTTTATTACATATTCGTGTAGTACGTAAAGAAATATGAATGTTTTAGTTGGACCACTTTTTTCGCTTTGTGATAGATGGCGCTGTAATAGTCACAAACGTATAAGTACGTGGTATAACGTAACATTCCGCCAGTGCGGACGGTATTTGCTTTGTGATACATTACCCGTGTTAAAATGGACCCTTTACCAATTGCGGAAAAGGACGATATCGTGTTGATGTATGGCTATTGTGATCAAAATGCCCAACGGGCGTGTGCTATGTACGCTTCTCGGTATCCTGAACGACGTCATCCAAGGGTCCGGACCGTTCGCTGGAAAGTTACGTTATTTAAGGAAACAGGAGGTGTTCAGCCACATGTGAAACGTCAACCACGACCTGCAACAAATGATGATGCCCAAGTAGGTGTTTTAGCTGCTGTCGCGGCTAATCCGCACATCAGTAGCAGACAAATTGCTCGAGAATCGGGAATCACAAAAACGTCGGCGTTGAGAATGCTACATCACCATCGATTGCACCCGTACAATATTTCTATGCACCAGGAATTGCATGGCGACGACTTTGAACGTCGTGTACAGTTCTACCACTGGGCGCAAGATAAATTACGGGACGACGACAGATTTTTTGCATCCGTTCTATTTAACGACGAAGCGTCATTCACCAACAGCGGTAACGTAAACCGGTATAATATGCACTATTGGGCAACGGAAAATCCACGATGGCTGCGATAAGTGGAACATCAGCGAACTTGGCGGGTTAATGTATGGTGCGGCATTAAGGGGGGAAGGATAATTTTCCCCCATTTTATCGATAGCAATCTAAATGGTGCAATGTATGCTGATTTCCTGCGTAATGTTCCACCGATGTTACTACAAGATGTTTCACTGCATGACAGAATAGCGATGTACTTCCAACATGATGGATGTCCGGCACATAGCTCGCGTGCGGTTGAAGCGTAATTGAATAGCATATTTCATCACAGGTGGATTGGTCGTCGAAGCACCATACCATGGCCCGCACGTTCACCGGATCTGACGTCCCCGGATTGCTTTCTGTGGGGTAACAAGTTCTGTATTGCAATTTAAAAAACCTACCTGTTACCAATTGTTAGTCTAAAATTGTGATCCATATGTTTGTGACTATTACAGTGCCATCTGTCACAAAGCGAAAAAAGTGGTTCAACTAAAACATTCATATTTCTTTACGTACTACACGAATATGTAATAAAAAATTGGAGTTTCTATTTAAAAAACGCAGTTGATATCCGTTTGGCCTATGGCAGCGCCATCTAGCGGGCCAACCATAGCGCCATCTGGTTTCCCCCTTCAAGCTAGACAAGTTTCGTTCTTTATAGTTTTTTCGTTTGACGCTTATTTCGTGAGATATTTGGCCCGGTCACGATCAATGGACCACGCTGTATATTTGTACTAGTTATACCCGGCCTCTGAAAATCTTTATATGTTATAGCTGACCCGGAAAACGTTGTTTTGGCACATAAATTATCTCTAGGCAATAAGAATAATGTATAGGTGTAACACGATGTAAACCCGGCGAACTTCGTTCCGCCTCTGAAAATCTTTATATGTTATAGCTCACCCGGCAAACGTTGTTTTGCCATATAAATTATCTCTAGTCTATAAGAATAATGTATACGTGTAACACAATATATACGTGTAACACAATAGCCGTTGTTGGCAGGAGCTCGTGACACAAACAATAATAATGGACGAAACTGTGTAGGGAGTGGGAAAAGGCTTATGGGGAAGTCCGGCAGTATCGGTCGCAATTAGTCCTAGCGTTTCTACGGTAGATTGCGCGGATTTAACAACTGCAGCCGATACACGGCACGTCCATGAGCATACAAACATAGCGGCAATTTCGTGTCGAAACGTGTTTTTTATCGTACGTAAAAGTATTGTACGATTAAATTCTTTTAGAGGAACAAAGGAGGCATAGGAACTTCTTTGTTCCACTAAATGAATTTTATCGTACGATATATTTCCGTACGATAAAAATCGATGCGTGTGCGCTAGGCCTAAAAGTCGGTTTGGCGAATGATGCGTGCTAGCTAGTTAAACTTCTCAGTCTAATTACGTCGATTCAAAGAGGGATATTCTAGTCATTGGTTTTGGTACGTTTTCTTCAATAAACCTATCTATCGAATAGTGAAAGAGAATCACCAGTAGACATGTTCTGGGGACAACTGATCAAGTGGTAACTGATCAGTTATCGACTGGGGTTGAAAATTATTAAATTACTAAATTCGCTATTAAAAAATAGGGGTTGGTGGTCGAAGGGTGAAAATTTAGGGTTGCTTGTATTTTGTAATGCCACATCATTAAAAATTAAAAATAAAAAGTTCTGTCCAAAAAATTATTTAAAAAAATTTTGGGGTGGACCACCCTTATCTCTTAGGGGTATGAAAAATAGATTACGACCGATTCTCAAAATGGCCCTGAGCACTATGCGACTTAACGTCTGAGGTCATCAGTCGCCTAGAACTTAGAACTAATTAAACCTAACTAACCTAAGGACATCACACACATCCATGCCCGAGGTAGGATTCGAACCTGCGACCGCAGCGGTCGCGCTGTTCCAGACTGTAGCGCCTAGAACCGCTCGACCACCCGGGCGGCTGACCGATCCTCAGACGTACCGAATATACATGTAAAATTGCGTCAGAATCGATAGAGCCGTTTCGGAGGAGTATGGCAACTAACACTGTGACAAAAAAATTGGTTCAAATGGCTCTGAGCACTATGGGACTCAACTGCTGTGGTCATCAGTCCCCTAGACCTTAGAATTACTTAAACCTCACCAACCTAAGGACATCACACACATCCATGCCCGAGGCAGGATTCGAACCTGCGACCGTAGCAGTCTCACGGTCCCGGACTGCGCGCCTAGAACCGCGAGACCACCACGGCCGGCAACACTGTGACACGAGACTTTTATATGTCAGGATTATGTACACAGAGGCTGGCTGCAGATGGTGCAGTTGTCTATAAGAAGAACATAGCAGCGCTGGTAGACCGCAACAAACTGCTGAGTATCCAGTGATTGTTACAGAGAGAGACTTAGAGTTGATAATGGATGTAACTAACTGTGAATACATAAGGGAAAAAATTCAGTACTGTTCTATTACACTGTTTCTGAAAACAATACTTACCCTAAAATAAAATATAGTACCTTTCTGCTAAACTATTTCTGGAAACAGTAGTTACCATAAAATATCTAGAAATAACAGGTATAAAATGGAATAGGTGCATAAGGAAGAAGGGAAGCAAGCCTGACAGAAGTGTAGTTCATCCATGAAAAATCACGCTAGATGACTGCGTCCGACCTGCAAAGCAGTTACATAATGTGACTACTAGGATCGTATTAGGTAGGTATGCTCTGTTTGAGTATGCCACTGAAAAAGAAGAGGTATTTCTAACAAAACATAAGGGCAGGTACAGAGGTATAGCGAGATTCAATGCATCAAGGTGGATTGGAAGAGGAAATCAATGATACTACTATGATGTACCCTCCGCCATGCACTGTGCAGCGGCTTGCAAGGTATTTGTTTATATGCGAGTGTAGCATGTCTGCAGACGATGCAGTTGTCTGTAAGAAGACAGTAGCGTATTGCAGGAGGATCTGTGATTGGTGCAGGGCCTGGAAGTGACTCGAAAGTAAATGAATGTAGCTGTTGCACATAAATACACTCCTGGAAATGGAAAAAAGAACACATTGACACCGGTGTGTCAGACCCACCATACTTGCTCCGGACACTGCGAGAGGGCTGTACAAGCAATGATCACACGCACGGCACAGCAGACACACCAGGAACCGCGGTGTTGGCCGTCGAATGGCGCTAGCTGCGCAGCATTTGTGCACCACCGCCGTCAGTGTCAGCCAGTTTGCCGTGGCATACGGAGCTCCATCGCAGTCTTTAACACTGGTAGCATGCCGCGATAGCATGGACGTGAACCGTATGTGCAGTTGACGGACTTCGAGCGAGGGCGTATAGTGGGCATGCGGGAGGCCGGGTGGACGTACCGCCGAATTGCTCAACACGTGGGGCGTGAGGTTTCCACAGTACATCGATGTTGTCGCCAGTGGTCGGCGGAAGGTGCACGTGCCCGTCGACCTGGGACCGGACCGCAGCGACACACGGATGCACGCCAACACCGTAGGATCCTACGCAGTGCCGTAGGGGACCGCACCGCCACTTCCCAGCAAATTAGGGACACTGTTGCTCCTGGGGTATCGGCGAGGACCATTCTCAACCGTCTCCATGAAGCTGGGCTACGGTCCCGCACACCGTTAGGCCGTCTTCCGCTCACGCCCCAACATCGTGCAGCCCGCCTCCAGTGGTGTCGCGACAGGCGTGAATGGAGGGACGAATGGAGACGTGTCGTCTTCAGCGATGAGAGTCGCTTCTGCCTTGGTGCCAATGATGGTGGTATGCGTGTTTGGCGCCGAGCAGGTGAGCGCCACAATTAGGACTGCATACGACCGAGGCACACAGGGCCAACACCCGGCATCATGGTGTGGGGAGCGATCTCCTACACTGGCCGTACACCACTGGTGATCGTCGAGGGGACACTGAATAGTGCACGGTACAACCAAACCGTCATCGAACCCATCGTTCTACCATTCCTAGACCGGCAAGGGAACTTGCTGTTCCAACAGGACAATGCACGTCCGCATGTATCCCGTGCCACCCAACGTGCTCTAGAAGGTGTAAGTCAAATACCCTGGCCAGCAAGATCTCCGGATCTGTCCCCCATTGAGCATGTTTGGGACTGGATGAAGCGTCGTCTCACGCGGTCTGCACGTCCAGCACGAACGCTGGTCCAACTGAGGCGCCAGGTGGAAATGGCATGGCAAGCCATTCCACAGGACTACATCCAGCATCTCTACGATCGTCTCCATGGGAGAATAGCAGCCTGCATTGCTGCGAAAGGTGGATATACACTGTACTAGTGCCGACATTGTGCATGCTCTGTTGCCTGTGTCTATGTGCTTGTGGTTCTGTCAGTGTGATCATGTGATGTATCTGACCCCAGGAATGTGTCAATAAAGTTTCCCCTTCCTGGGACAATGAATTCACGGTGTTCTTATTTCAATTTCCAGGAGTGTAGGTTTAGAATTCCACAACTGCACAATTACACTACAGCAGTAAATAGTAACTACCGTAAAATGCCTAAAAGTGACTGTTATTTCTATGGAAACAAATATATTTAATTTGATTGTTTGACTCACGTACGTTTTAACATCTCTCCCGAACAGAATTTTTGTGCTGACTGATGTTGATTAAGCAGTATATGTACTATGTCTGTCACACAGCGCACTACAAGTATCTAATAGGGAAGCAAATTCGCTCACATACACTAAAATATATTCCGAAAGAGGAATATAACCTGATAGTGGAAAAAGAGTATCCTACTGTAGATGTGCAATCAATGCTTATAAATTACTTTGGTTACCATAATACGTAACATCAACAAAAGCAAAACTAGGTTAATGGAATGTAGTCGAATTAAGTGTGGTGATGCTGAGGAAATTAGATTAGGAAATGAGACACTTAAAGTAGTAAAGGAGTTCTGCTATTTGGGGACCAAAATAACTTATGATGGTCGAAGTAGAGAGGATATAAAATGTAGACTGGCAATGGCAAGGAAAGCGTTTCTGAAGAAGAGGAATTTGTTAACATCGAGTATAGATTTAAGTGTCAAGAAGTTGTTTCTGAAAGTATTTGTATGGAGTGTAGCCATGCATGGAAGTGAAACGTGGACGATAAATAGTTCGGACAAGAAGAGAATAGAAGCTTTCGAAATGTGGTGCTACAGAAGAATGCTGAAGATTAGATGGGTAGATCACATAACTAATGAGGAGGTACTGAATAGGATTGGGGAGAAGAGGACTTTGTGGCACAACTTAACTAGAAGAAGGTATCGGTTGGTAGGACATGTTCTGAGGCATCAAGGGATCACCAGTTTAGTATTGGAGGGCAGCGTGGAGGGTAAAAATAGTAGAGGGAGGCCAAGAGATGAATACACTAAGCAGATTCAAAAGGATGTAGGTTCCAGTAGGTACTGGGAGATGAAGAAGCTTGCACAGGATAGAGTAGCATGGAGAGCTGAATCAAACCAGTCTCAGGAGTGAAGACCACAACAACAACAACCACAATACGTACTGTGCCATTACAAATACCTGATCGCTACAATAGTTGCAGAATTGTCAGACTTAAACGACGGAAAAAATGGTTCAAATGGCTCTGAGCACTATGCGACTTAACATCTGTGGTCATCAGTCCCCTAGAACTTAGAACTACTTAAACCTACCTAACCTAAGGACATCACACACACCCATGCCGGATGCAGGATTCGAACCTGCAACCGTAGCGGTCACGCGGTTCCAGACTGAAGCGCCTAGAACCGCACGGCCACACCGGCCGGCTAAACGACGGAAAGCCTGCACTAAAATAATATAATAGAATTGCTCAGCTCAATTCTGTGCGGCGTCCACTGGTACGACAAGAATACACTAAAGACATTACATCGATGCTGTGATATTATTCGTTTTATTTCAAAGGCGGAAAAGTAATGCATAAAATAGTCATTTAAGGCACAACCATGTGTTTAGTAGCTCAAAACAAAATAATGTGGTATCGAATTCATTTTTCGAAAATGACAGGTAAGTGTAGCGCACGAGGAGAGATCAAATGTAACGTATTGCTTATGGCATATTGGTCGGAACTGGAGATAGTAGTAATCATAAAATATAGAGAAGTAATCACACAGAGCGAGTTTGAGTGACTCATGAATCTTGTTATATAATAGACCATAAGAAAAAAAGCACCTCAGCTCTACTGTCCCCACAAATAATGTAATTCCAGTGGCCTTAGCAAAAAAGTACCATAAACTGTTAATGGTCCATAAATACTGTTACTCCACAGATTTTAAGAAAATGAGACGATGTATTGATAGACTTAGACACATGTCTACCAAACAAATTACTTCAAGGTTACTGCAGTAGACGGTTGAAATGTATGCTACTCCATCCTATATCCAATACGGTCATTTGAGTATCAAGTATCTCGAGTAACAAGTAGGAAAATGAACAATGTGCTAAATTCTACACATCTCGCTCTTGTGTGTGTAATAATGTTAATCGATGCGGACTTCAAAGTATTAAATCCGCTATTTTACCCACATTTGTACCACAAATCACTGTACATAGTGTGAAACACGTATTAACGTAGCAGCGATGGCGAGGCATTGCAGAGTCTCTGACCAGAGAGCCATTTATCGTGTTTAGTCTGCGCTTGACCGCGCGAGTGTTGCGAGCAGTACGCTTGTAGTAGTCGTGCAGTACAGTTGCGAGCAGTCTGTCAGTGGGCAGTCTGTGAGCAGTACAGTATGTCGGTAGTAGCAGCCGAGTGCAGTTGTGTGTGAGGAGTCGGCGAGCGTCGACATGGCATTCTGGTCAAGAGGCTGAATGAGGTATATTGTTAATTAAGGTAATCATCAGATAATGTAAAGTTTATTTATTGTAATTAATTTTCAACAAGTGCCCCAATAATAATTTTGATTTCAAAGCAATTTTTACAAAAAAAAAAAAAAAAAATTATTTAATTGAACTAACGATTTCCTTTCATTTCCCATAAAGAAAAGTTTCAGTTAAATTTAAAAATAAAAAAAATATATTATTTGCAATGCAGTCCCTCCAAGCCGTGCACAACAATAAGAGCAGAAATTTGACAAGCAGTTTCAATGAGGTAAGAATTTAATTCTGATTGTTTTGCACAGGGCCAAAGACCGATATTTCGGTTTAATTGAATTTTCATTATCACTGAGATTTTCTTATCACTGAATCGACTTTCATTTTTTTTGTGAGCAACTTATACTTGGGTCAGATTGCTAATTTTTGTTTAATTGTCATTGTCAGTAGATTTCATTTCGGGAGGTTACACTTGGCTCCCATTCATTTATTATTTCTGTCTTTAAAATTTCAGTGGAGAGGTTACACTTAGCGCAATGTCCATTAGCATTCTTAAATAATATTGTCATTTATAAAATTTTTGTGTGGAGGTTACACTTGGCGACACCCAGTCCAGGATCGAATTTCGTTGAGAATCTTTTGAACAACAGTCAGTTATCTGCTCTTATTTGCTTAAGTATAATTAGGATTTGGCGCTACGCTTTTACTAATCTTGTGACTTTCTTTCTACAGGTCAACGGCAATTCGTTGCTCTATTGTATTTGTGTGTTGCTTTTGCATATGTGCTTAATTGTTTTGTGAATATTTGTGACTATTGCAAAAATGCCGTGAAAGACTGTGAATAGTGTGTCGCGAGGTATGATGAATGAAATTAACGACTCAAACAACTTTACCGATAGGACATGTGACACGCAGTGTAATGATGTCAATCCTGCGTTCACTAACAATCAGTGCATTCCAACCACTAATGATGACTTTTATCTTAATGATGAACAAACGAACTCAATTGTCTCTTCTGTTAATTTGACGACAATTGATGACGCGGGACGCTCCATTGTAATGAGCGCTACCCAGCTTAACACAACCGGTTTGGAAAATTCAAGTAACATACAAACAAATTTTTCGTATGAAAATGGTCAGTGCAGTGAAAGTACGACGGATCCATTTAATTCAGAAATAATGACCGACAGTGTACATTCGACTGACAAACCTTTTTGTAAATCTCAAAATGACCAAATGGTTACAGAAAGTGAAACAATTCCAGATCCACCATTAAACAGCACAGAGAATAGAAATGCTGACTTTGAGTCGAATCCAATTATGGCATTGTTGCGACAAATGAGTAAACAACTTAATGAAAATAGGGAAGATTCCAAACAACAGAGTGAAAATCTCAAACAACTTAGTGAACAGGTCAGACAACAGAATGAAAAATTAGACATCAATTCCAGACAGCTTAGTGAACAAATTAGAGCTGTTGCCGCGCAGTGTCATGACACTAAGGAACAGTTGCGCGCGGAAATTGAGGCTTGTTCACGAAAAAATAGCGAAGAAATTAAGTCTGTTGCGCAAGAATTAAGGGAAATGCAAACAGCCGCAACAGAAACACTCAGAGACGAAATTAGCGGAGTCGCTAAACAATGCTCCGAAAAAGCTACACAATTACGGGACGAGTTTAAAGCAATGACGGTGGAACTTTCGCGCACAATGGACGCAAAGATAGACGCGAAATTCGAACAGCAGAACACTCAGATTGACGAGCGCTTTAATCTTCACATACAAAACAGTGATACGCGTTTCCGCAAATTTATTCAGGATCAAAATAAAGTCAAACGTCAAGTCATGGAAACAATCACTGCTCAAAGACAAGAAGACAAACGTAAAATGTTTGCGAAGGCAAAAACGTATGTAGACAATAATATTGCTACAGTGTCCGACGAAATTAATTCCATCAAACAGTCGAACACAGAATTACGTGACGAAATTTCCAATCTTAAGTCGAATACAGACACATACACAACCGATTTTCAAACAGTGACCGACAGACTAGAACAATTAGAACTAGCACATGATTCAGATGTCATCAAAACTGACGTTAAAAAACTGAATGAAACTAAGCGTAAATTGCAAAAACAGATTAATGCCACTGACACTAAAACCGATGATCAGGCAAAATTACTGACTGAAAAATATGATGAATTGGCCAGTCGTATTGATGCTATCGAAAGTGCTAATGACAATAAATCAGACGATACTTCACCGGTTTCATTTAATCAAACACCTGAATTTCAAAATTTACAGCAGACAATTAATGAGATCGATTCGTCTAATAACACGTTGCGTAGGAAGTTGTCAAGTTTACAACAAGAAGTAACAGAGATGAAAAGTATTTCAGTTAATAACACATCACAGCAGACGCCACTTTGCGAACATTTGTCAGACTCGCGCAACGCGTATAATTTGGGTAATCTACAGAGAGTACGGGACTTAGATTCCGAACAACCACAGTTCAATAGATTCTCTTACAATCCTGAACCTGTTCCATCACACAGAGACGATAATTTTGATTACAAACATTTTCTGTCAGTGAGAAAGTTTAAAGTTTTTAAAAACGATAGAACGCAGATTCACCCACTGGTTTGGATACAACAGTTTAGCTTTGCTTTTCCACCGACTTGGCCTGTAACACATAAACTTGAATTTATTTGCAGTTTTTTGGAAGGCGAACCGGCAACTCGTATGAGACCGATCGCGAGACAGTGTTACTCGGTAGAGGAATTTCAGAATGCTTTTCTGTCAGCGTACTGGTCGAAGACGACACAGCGCGGAATTAAAGATCAACTAATTAGTTTGCCAAATTATGAGAACTCCAATTTTCCCAGTGTCACGCAATTTTTTTGAGCATATGGTCCAACAAAATCAGTACCTAAGTGAACCGTACAGTGAATCTGCACTTATACAATTATGCATTTCCAAATTACCACGGTCATTACGAGTGTCACTTCTAACGGGGCAGCAAAAGGAAAACATTTCAGCATTCAGAGATCTTTTACAGCTCTTGGAAGTACAACAATCTGATTATTCTTTTGTAAACAAAAATTTTTCTTATAATAACCAAGGTCAACAAAAGTACAGCAATTATGATCAGACACGTAATTTCAATAGGAAAGATAACAGACGCTTTAGGAACAACAACTACCAAAACTCTAATAACAGCCAAAATTCTAATTATCAATATCGTCAAAATTTTCAGCAACAGGAACCACACTTTAGTAACAATAGAGGTATTTCACAACAACAACATCAAAACCAGCCGGTTAGCATACCTAACCAACAATGGAATGCACAAGGTCAACCAGGCTTTAATGTTTCGCCGCGTGCACGTATAGTTCCTGATACAAGAAATAGTAACGTACGGCAGCAAGGAAACAACTACGTACAAAGAAGGCAGTATTTCAATTCCTATCGTAATGCACCGTATAGGAATGACTATTACGACAGACGTAAAAACGATGAGCACAATTATCAGCGTACATATAATAACAGTCGGTCTCACCAACAGCAAAATTATCCGCAAGAACCTATTCTCATGAATGAACCGGACAGTAGGTATCATCCAGAGCGTAACACGTCTGGAAGAAGTAATAGGACAGTTCAAATAGTCGAAATGCCACAGAATCCTCCTAATAATAATAACACGTCAGATAGAATCTGACTAGATACTGTACAGATCGCATCTTCCAATTATACAAGTACTACTTTAGACACACAGAATGTTATTCACGAGAATGTAATTACTTTTGACGATATCAGAGACACTCTCTTGCAGGAAAGACCATTTGTTCAGAAAACTATTTCACATCCTGTTATCGAAATTAAAATTGGTTCATCGAAATTCTTAGCAGTAATCGATTCCGGATCACCTATATCAGTAATAAATGAGGAGACTTGCAACGAGTGCAACAAAGAGAATACCTATCCGACATTACCTTTAGGCAAAACAAAAGTGAAAGGAGCAGTACCGAGTAAAGGAGTAGACGTTAAATTACAGACGCATTTATCATTTTGTATTGGAGGTCACACTTTCCACTCAAATTTTTGGATTGTTCCTTTATCGACAACAGACGTTATTTTAGGTACGAATTTTCTGGTACAACACGACGCAGTTATTGATTTTCAGAATTCTTATTTAATGTTAAAGGATGAAAATGTAAAACTTGCTTTAGAATTTCAGCACTCACTATCTGCGGAAGAACAAACAATAAACCGCGCAGAGGTCATTTCCGTATCACGTAACATAGACTGTAATCCCACATTGTTCACTGATACGTACGTACACAACTATAATACTCCAGACGAAACTGACTACGACGTAATGCAGATGATTTCCGATAAGGTTAAACAAAGCAGTGCAAATACAGACGACGAACGCACGCAGTTACACAAAATTCTTTTACAGCAAGCTCCAGTTTTTGACAATATTCCTGGTACTATGTCCGGATTTATGTATGAATTTCAAGTCAAACAGCACGACACATTTAAAGCAAAGCATTATCCCATTCCGTATATTCATAGAGAACAAGTTAAAAAAGAACTGCAGGATATGCTTGACCAAGGAATTATAGAACCGGCAGTTAGTCCGTACATAAACCCACTACATATAGTTAAGAAAAAAGATGGCTCACTTCGCCTTGTACTTGATTCACGTCACATTAATGACATTATTATTAATGAAACAGATCGACCACAGACTTTAGAGGAACTTTTACAGAAATTTCATGGTACAGCTATTTATTCTACACTAGATTTGAAATCGGGATTTTGGCAAATTCAACTTCATCCAAATCGCAGAAAATATACAGCTTTTCTCTGTTTCGGCGACTGTTATCAATTTTGCAAATTACCATTCGGATTAACTATTTCTTCTGCAGCTTTTATTCGCGGTTTGAACACAATACTTAAGGACAGAATTACGACGTATGTAGACGACATTCTTATCGCAGAAGCTAACTGGTCTGAACACAATCTGATTCTTGAACAACTGTTACAAACTTTCCATGCACAAGGACTTACAGTTAATCTTAGTAAATCGCACTTTGGCAAAACTTCTACAAAATTTCTTGGACACGTAATTTCAGCAGAAGGCATTGCACCTGATCCGGAAAAACTTCAAGCTCTACGTGACATTACTATTCCTACAACAAAAAAGCAATTACGCAGTTTTTTGGGCTTAATTAACTTTTTTCGTAAATTTATTCATCACTCTGCTTTAGACACACCCAGATAATGCCAATTAACAGGTAAAGACAGTATTTGGTCTTGGGATAAGCAAGCACATTCTGAATTTATGAACCTGAAACATGCTTTGTTGAAAGCTAGACTTTTATCGCACCCAGATCTTACCAGAAATTTTTCCATTGCCACTGACAGTTCCAATACCGCTTTAGGCGTACACATTTTCCAGGAAATTGAAGAAGATGGTTCTACAGTAACTAAAAACATCGCATTTGCAAGTCGCATTCTGTCACCTGCTGAACGAAATTATTCTGTTACAGAACTTGAAACATTATGTGTTGTATGGGCTTTTACGAGATTTCGGCACTTTCTTTACGGCAGACATACCACCGTCTACACAGACCACAGAGCGATACAATTTTTACTTTCGGCTAAATTCACTCACGACAGATTAAGCAGATGGAAACTTTATTTACAGGAATTTAATGTTACAATAGTTCACATTCCTGGCACACAAAATGTTATAGCAGACGCACTATCGCGTTCTCTGAGCAACAATCAGCAAGACGTAGCAACCAACTTCTGCAAAGCAAATTACAGTGTCATGTACATTCAGCAAGTTGCATTTGAAAACTTTATTTCATCGTCATTACAAGACATAGCACAAGAACAAAATAAAGACAACGTGTGGAAAGAAATTAAACACCTTTGGCAAGATAAGAATAATGTTACGATTAGAAACCACTACACTGTACGCAATGACATTCTGTTTCGCCGCTCTCATCCTGACAGCAACAATTGGTTATTATGCATTCCTGACGAACTGGTTAACAAATTAATCTGGTATACTCATTTAAGTTACGCACATTACGGAGCCAGAAAATGTTTTCTTATACTGAGACAGAACTGTTATTTTACTAACATGGAGAAACGTATACGACGAGTTTTAGCGTCTTGTAAAATTTGCCAGAAAGCTAAATCAGACACCACTTCACATATTCCTCCTTTATATCCCATTGTACCCGTTAAATTAAGACATATGGCCGCTGTAGACATTTTTGGTCCTATTCCGAGAACTAACAGAGGTTTTTGCTACATATTTGTCGCTGTTGAGCTCACTTCAAAATTTGTTACTTTCACTCCATTACGCAAAGCTACTGCTAAAATTGTTTCGAAAGCATTTGTAAAACATTTTCTATTTCATGTAGGGCATGTGATGAAAGTAATTTCTGACAATGGATCTCAATTTCGTTCTGGTATATGGACACGCATGTTACGAGCTAGAAACATTTCTGCGATTTATATATCCAAGTACCACGCTTCTTCGAACCCTTGTGAACGGTTAATGAAAGAAATTGGTAAGCTGTGCCGAATATACTGCCACAAAAGACATATTGATTGGGATACACACATACTCTCATTCCAAGATGTAATTAATTCCATTCCAAATGAATCCACTATGCTATCTCCGTCTGTCATACTGAAAAACGTTGAACCACCAAATAAAATTAAAGAATTAGTAAACTTCCCTAAATGTCGTCGCCTACGACACCATGAAATAATTGACATTGCGCTGAACAACATCAAACGTGCCGCAGAGCGCCGGAGAAGACAGCAAAAACAGGTTTGTAGACGCCGCGATTTTCACATTGGACAGAAGATATTAGTACGTACACACTATTTATCCAGCAAAATAAAAGGTAAGTGCAGTAAATTTGAACTTCTATACGCAGGTCCATATCGGATTCGCAGCATCCCTCACCCCAATGTTGTACACGTCGAAACTTTGAGAACCAGAAAATCGAAAGGCAACCACCATATCTCAAACATTAAACCGTTTATTGAATGAAGACACTTTATGATTCAACACACTATGATGCCATTTACTAATGCAATTATATTCACCTGACTAATTACTGATGATTATCGTATTTTTTCTTGGCAAGTGGCCGGCAAGGTAAGGTTAGCAGGTCGCTTTTCTTGTCGTTACACATCAGACCGTGCACATTTTCCATTTTTTGTGTGTATGATTGTACTCCAGTTTTGTTTGTATGTATTGTGAAATAGTTAAGATATAACACACACCAGTTGACTTTGACATTTGTTGCTCTGTGACACCTCAAGATCGTGACTGTTTTACATTTTGCTGCTGCATTGTGATATTCTCAGTACATTTTGGGTTTGAACACTGTCAATGTTTTTGACATATTACGTTTTCTGTCATGTTATGCTGTATGGTTAATTATGTTACCATAAACCAGTCATTATTTAGTGGGTATATGATTTAAATGCAAGACATTAATCTCTGTCCATCAATTTCAGAAAGAAATGATGCGTGTAAGAAATAAATCCAACAGAAATGGGAATTTCACCTACGGAATAAACGAAAGAAGATGCAATAACTTTATGGGGAAGAGTAAATGGATCAGGATTAACAAGCATTAACAAGAATATACTGTACTCATCGTAGAATAGCAGTCTTAACTAATTTTTTCTTTCAGAATACAAGGTGATTGATGCAGGCTGTCAGACAGAACTACACATCTTAGTTTTAGTGATGAAATATGCTAGAGATAAGGAATAGTTGTATAATGAGTAATGAAGTGATTTTTTTGCAGATGATAATGAATGCTTATGAATAATGATGAAGAATATGCTATTATGAATAATGAAGTTTTTCTTTACAGGTGATGATAATAATGAAGTTATGATAATATGGATAATGAAGTGATTGACAATGAAGTTTTTTCTTTACAGATGAGGATAATGTTGAAGTTATATTTAGGCTATGTAGTTATTTAAGTATTTGTTGCAGTTTGTTTTGACAGCAGGTGTTATATTGCATAGTAGGATGACGGAAAGTTTTGGAAAGGACAGCTATGGAACACATTTTTATACACATTTCACTACCTGTTAATTCGAAGTTCACTACTTTTCAACATAGTGTGCGTTTCTTCTTTCAGGTCAATAATCCATTTTGTATTTTTTTTCAGGAGAAGTTTTTCATGATACTTACTAAACCTGTTACTTATTATACCTGTTCTAGTACTTGCATTTTTATTTTACCCATTTGTGTTTATCATTTATAAATGTGATCACATATACTGCCTTGTTACATAACCTTGCTACAGCTGACTCATGACGAATGACGTTAACTATCCTCATTTGCAGCAATACGTCAAAAGCAAATAGTGTTATGCCTCAGCAATTAATTATCGATCCCAACGCAATGCATTGCTAACAGAAAAATGTATTAACAGTCCCAAATAGTGATACCAGTTCGAGAAAGTTCTGAGTAATGCTGAACAGCAATGAATAATATGTCACTTGGGAAATGATTAATTAATTATGCTATGCTTTGTAATTGGAAATGAATGCGATTGTTTCATAATGCTTTGTAATTAGGAAAAAGCTAATGATTAATACTATATTGGAATGACGAATAATTAATTAACTATGCCATACTTTGTAACTGGAAAAGAATGCGATTGTTTAATAATACTTTGTAATTAGGAGAAGGCTAATGATTCTTACTGTATTGGAATGACAAATGATTAATTAACTATGCCATACTATGTAACTGGAAAAGAATGCGATTGTTTCATAATGCTTTGTAATTAGGAGAAGGCTAATGATTATTACTATATTGGAATGACACATAATTAATTAACTATGCTATACTTTGTAACTGGAAAAGAATGTGATTGTATGATAATGCTTTGTAATTAGAAAAAAAAAGCTAATGATTCTTACTATATTGAAATGACAAGTGATTAATTATGCTTTGTAACTGGACAAGAATGAGATTACTATTGGAATGACAAATGATTAATTAACTATGCTATACTTTGTAACTGGAAAAGAATGCGATTATTTCATAATGCTTTGTAACTAGGAAAAGAAGGTTACTGATTCTATGTAAAACAATTAATGAACATTTTTCTGTAATACTACATACATGGTACAGAAATGTTCAACAACTGGGCTATGAATGCCGCAAACTACTAATGAAGAATGGTATGTGACTTAATGTCCTTCACCTTATGAGCTAACTACCCTGAATTACTGCAATGTCCATTTGTCCTGTCTCTTATAGTGATCATGGAGCACTATCTTTGGTTTTGCACTAATTCTACGTTGGTGTGCCTTGTAAGAGCGTGGTGTTGACACGACATGCTGTCCACCACCGTGAGCGATGAAGACGTTGTTATGGTCTCACTGTTTGGTGTACCTAGTGTACTGCCAAAATGAGAACATGGAACATTACTACGACAGTTCAGTGTCTTGGCTACGCTGATAAATTCTGATGGGAAAAGAACTTCAAATTGTGTCACTTGGTGTTGTACTTCTGTGGAAAGATATGGACTTTCAGAACAGCTGTGTGCAATCTAAAGTGCTACAACCATGATGCAATCCTTCCCTTTCCTATCCTAATTCTTGTCACATAGTGAAAATCATTTTTTTTGCTAACATCATTTATGTTCATGGGTTATACATTTTTTTCGATTCGCTGAACTCCAGTGCGAGTACACTTATGTCACTGGTCGACATGATTTTTTGCCATTATGTTTATTTATTGCGAAAATGCTAAAGACATTTTTTTGATTTGTTCTGAAGTACAGTATATGTACACTCTTGTCTTTTATATTGTATATACATTTTTATTTTAATGATATGTTCTGAACTACAGTGCATGTGCACTTATGTTAGGTGTTAATATGTTTTGTACTGAACTTCAGTGCCTGTGCACTTTTCTCATTTTTCAATATGATTTGTACTCATTCTGTATGTTCAATACTTCAGTGTGTATGCACTTATGTCATTTGTTACTCATTGTATATACATTTCATCATTTACTGATATGTTCTCAACTGCAGTGCATGTGCACTCATGTCACTTGTCAACATGATTTTTTTTGCCAGTCTGTTTATTTGTTATGAATATGCTAAAGAATTTTTTCAGTGCCTGTGCACTTTGTTATCTGTCAAATAATTTGTATATACAGTTTTCTGATTTGCTAATATGTTCTGTACTCATATCTTGTCTTTGTCTGAATGTTTTGTACTCGGTGCATGTGCACAACATTTAATTCATGTACTACATCTAAATATTCTGTAAATTGTCGAAGTCTATTAATTAAAAAAAAAAAAAAATTGCCGCGCTTGGCAAGTCCAAATGACTCACCATCGCTGCCAAATTTTTGCACCCCCAGTGGAGGGTTATGAAACACGTATGTAACGTAGCAGCGATGGCGAGGCATTGCAGAGTCTCTGACCAGAGAGCCATTTATCGTAGTTAGTCTGCGCTTGACCGCGCGAGTGTTGCGAGCAGTACGCTTGTAGTAGTCGTGCAGTACAGTTGCGAGCGGTCTGCCAGTGGGCAGTCTGTGAGCAGTACAGTATGTCGGTAGTAGCAGCCGAGTGCAGTTGTGTGTGAGGAGTCGGCGAGCGTCGACATGGCATTCTGGTCAAGAGGCTGAATGAGGTATATTGTTAATTAAGGTAATCATCAGACAATGTAAAGTTTATTTATTGTAATTAATTTTCAACAAGTGCCCCAATAATAATTTTGATTTCAAAGCAATTTTTACAAAAAAAAAAAAAAATTATTTAATTGAACTAACGATTTCCTTTCATTTCCCTTAAAGAAAAGTTTCAGTTAAATTTAAAAATAAAAAAAATATATTATTTGCAATGCAGTCCCTCCAAGCCGTGCGCAACAATAAGAGCAGAAATTTGACAAGCAGTTTCAATGAGGTAAGAATTTAATTCTGATTGTTTTGCACAGGGCCAAAGACCGATATTTCGGTTTAATTGAATTTTCATTATCACTAAGATTTTCTTATCACTGAATCGACTTTCATTTTTTTTGTGAGCAACTTATACTTGGGTCAGATTGCTGATTTTTGTTTAATTGTCATTGTCAGTAGATTTCATTTCGGGAGGTTACATTTGGCTCCCATTCATTTATTATTTCTATCTTTAAAATTTCAGTGGAGAGGTTACACTTAGCGCAATGTCCATTAGCATTCTTAAATAATATTGTCATTTATAAAATTTTTGTGGGGAGGTTACAAGTGGGAGGCGTTTGGTACCGATTTTAGTGATTTTTTCTGCCCTATACACATACCGTGAGAAGTGTTTCTATGTTGAGATGTCGAAACGATTCAGTAACACTGCGATTGGAAATTACAGTACCTCCAAAGAAAACATTTGAAATGCAACGGAAATCTCACATACAGGCTGCGGTTTTTTTTTAGAGAAATATCACATTAATATGCGTTTGTAAGTGTTCGGATAATTTGATCGGATAGTTTATCCAGATCACACCTCCCAACGTCTGCAGAAAAGTTGGTCGAATAAGTCTGTAATTAAATTGGAAGTCTGCACTAGAAGCGACGACGTATCTGTGGCTGGCTTCCTAGAACTCACCTTATATGGGAGGATCAGGGAAGGCTTGACCTCTCATGGTAACGGAATGTTGTGTCATGTAGCTGGGGACAACAGGTGATGCTGGCAGCTGGAATTCACTCCTTGGCGCTGTGAGTCATTTTGCACTCTTGTCTCCGGCCGAGTCGGAAGGCAGCGACTTGCAACAGATGCGGGTGACACACTGGCAGGGCTGGGATCTCACACTGTGAACCAAAGTGATCCAGACGGGCAGCTCAAAGGGCCCCATGCAGTTATGTGGTGGGCCATGGAAGATACTTATTTTCCTTGTTTTAAATAAAGTGTCCACCTCCTCAATTCTTATCCTAGTGGCAGTAGCGGGAACAGCAGCGTAATTCAGAGATGTTTTGTGCCTATGACCAGTGGTCTGTGACATAGCTGTAGAAAAGTTCGTAATTCCCACCATTACTTATAAGTCGAAAGTACTATTGTGATGTTAAACTTTTCTTAGGTGACCTGACAGTGACATCACAGTGTGTTGGCCACTGTTTGTAACATATCTAACTACCATGTTGGTACACATCTAATAGTTGTTATGTAATACTTTCCTAGACTACAGTTGGCTGTCACTTGTTTAAATGTGATACAGCTGTGTATATTTGTTTAAAGACTGCACTGTAGCAATTGTTAAACATTTCAAGTCTTTTATTTGTGCCTTTGGGTGACTATGATGAAAAGTGGGATTTTTGATTACTGGGAAGAAACAAGAAAAATTGTTACAAATGGCCTCAAAACTATAGGTAGCAATGGAAGATTGCTGGCATATAGTGGAGTGCTTTCAAAAATGCCATTGGGCACATTACTCTGCTGCAAACTGTAAAAACGAAACTGAGTAAAATGTTGAGGCACATGTGTGGTGTATGTGTGTATAGAACAGGTGTGCAGATAGGATGAGACAACATGGGTGAGGAATCTGTCTGATGGTTGGTCATGATGTTGAACCTGTCACTACAGCGAATAGAAGACAAATGACAAGACTGACACAATTTGCCCAGAGAGGCGTGGAGAGGTGTTAGGGGCAGGCGTGGGAGGGAAAATGGGTTGGGGGATGGCATTGACCTTGGAGATAAGTCACACAACTACCTCAGAATAGAGTACATTGACTTTTGAGATAAGAAGGACATTGACATTTGACTCTGCTGATAAAGAGAACAGGGGGAGCCGGCCGTGGTGGCCGAGCGGTTCTAGGCGCTACAGTCTGGAGCCGCGCGACCGCTAAGGTCGCAGGTTCGAACCTGCCTCGGGCATGGATGTGTGTGATGTCCTTAGGTTAGTTAGGTTAAAGTTGTTCTAAGTTCTAGGAGACTAATGACCTCAGCAGTTAAGTCCCATAGTGCTCAGAGCCACTTGAACCCAGAACAGGGGGCCTATTGATTCAGAACATACGCAGCCCGAGTACTGCCTTTTCTGCATCCACATATCTCATAGTAGTTCAGTCTAGCAGCAGCTGCGGATATGTTACGAAAGACTGTAGGAAGAACACTGTATAATTATACGTAAATGCATGAAGTTCCCTCAGTAGTGCGAATGAAAAATGGAACTTGAGAAATGACCTCGATCATGCATAGATTTAAAGCTTATGCACACTGCAGTGACATAGAAGAAGTGTAATGCACTAAGCAGTCTGTGGCCTCACTAAATCCTTTGTAGTGGCAGCCTGTGTGACTATAAACACACAAGCGTCTAAGGCCGCGTCCTACGTAAGCGACTAAAGCGACCGACAGCGAGCGACAGCTTCAGATGACGAAACACAACCCCAGGTATAGTTACGGAAGTGTGCTAGGTGAGCAAGGTCCGCGGCGCTGCCTGCCCTCCGCTACAACTTGGGACGTTAGAATTCAAACGTGTTCGAATCTTGTCGCTGCAGCACGCACGACAGTGAGAGCGGCATCTAGAAGTCTTCTCGGCAAAGCACTGATGCCGACGAGCCGGGTGCTATGAAAAACGTATCCGATTTTAAGAAAACTGTTCGGTGAAATAATCTGATTATTCCGCATCTCACAGCGTGATATCTTTGCCCGATGAAGGAGTGAATTTATTTTCCTTATTCGTCGTAGTTACCGTACTGCACTAAACTAACTAAATGACAACAAGAAATTTTTAAGAGTTTGCAGAGGTAAAATCGCGTTGCGTGCACTTCGTGTATAGTTCATTTTAGGCTATACATTCAGCATCGGATTACATTATTTCCGAACCGGCATAGAAACTTGATAGTGGCGCCCTCCCACCCCCCCCCCCCTCTCCCTCCCACACTCCAAGCGTTAGAGATAGGAAGTTAAAAATTTTTTAAAAATCGATTTTTCAAAAATATGTTAATTTTGTAGCAGAGCACATGTTTCAGGGGAGTTTGATATATAAAACACATATATTTGATGAAATGTGAGACATGTTATTTAGTCTGCAGTGTGCAGTGTCATGCCTCTTCACACAGTATTTTTCTATGGTACGTCACTGTGGAATTCAACGGTTTATGTTTTGTAATGGAAGTCATCAAACATATATTCAGGACAGTGGAAATTAAAATGTTCTGTCGTGCCTCTCCTGCACCCAGTCGGCCAGTCTGATATCCTACCCGCCTTAAAGAAACTCACAATCAATACGGGGTGGAATTATTTGTAAACGGAAGAATAAGAACTCTTCAGAAAATCTGCACTCTTGATTGTCTATTAGCCAATAACTTCCTCTTTTGTGGCACATAAAATTAAATATAGGAAACATAAAACCAGTAAAGACGAGAGACAAGCAAGGCAATACACATTTCTTCAAAACTTAAGTCCTAGTATATTTCTCTCTCTAATCTTGCTACTGTTTTATATGGCGTGCTTTCCTTTCTGCGGAAGAATCTATTACCTCATCGAAGTTCGTCAAACGTTTTACTACAAGAAAAATCGAAATGTCGTGGTCTGATGCTGAGAAAGTTGTTGATACAAATTGTACCGAAGACTGGTGTGGTTTCTCGATTTGATTACGCCTATTTTGTCACTGTCTACTAGATAAGAAGAAATAGGTTTTTCTAATATTACAGCAGTTGCAACACATTCCAAAATATCCGACACTGTTTTGGCATAAATGGTTATTTTTATGTATCTCATTTACATAAATAACACGACAGAATACAGTTCACGAAGTACCAATATCAAATGCCTATCAGGCTTATTACAAGCAGAAAGTTTTATGTTACAAAATAGTTTCTCATTTCATTTATACGCTCCTGTTTCTCAAGCATGAGAGCGGAAGGTAGTATGGGTACGAAATTTTTATATAAATTTGAAATCGTCATATTCTTCCACATAATTTGTGTGAGGTCCCCGTTTCGTCTCCTTCCTCGTTTTAACGGACAATCTTGTCATCACTAATTCTGTAACTATTTCTGTCATCAAAATTTATTCTCCGGTTAACTTCACTAACTCTGCGAGAATGACCGGTTCAGTTATCCCGCGTTTATTCTCCGGTTAGGCGTTATTACGCGTTCGTACAACGCGTTTCCATGCCATTCCGAGAACAGAATTAATCGGCGGTCAACAGGGAACTGTACAACTGGTCCTAGTGTAGCGATGTGGCAAAAATTTTCTGTCAAAATTTCATTTTCTTGTATACACCGAAAAGATAATATGTAATTTTCTTACCTGTTATTCCTGCTAGTCGTTTATTTCCACAATGCTACTCTGAATCTATGGATTTCACTAATAATTATAACATTCGCACACCCAATCAACCACATAAAAAAAGCGATTGGTATTCACCCATGCAGTTTTATTCCGCTCAGCTCTTATAGCCCAGTCCTATTTTGTCTGTGGGAAAGTTCTTTATTGCTTGATGCGACGGGGATTTTCCTGGCAGAGACGTCACGTGCACAATGCACACATTCAAAAATCAACTTATGATTCATTCAGAAATCAACTTAGAATGTGTTCAAAAATGTTCAAAAACCTACAGAGATGCGTTTCAAAATCATATGAACAGTCCATAGAAGAACGTGCTCTGAATGGTAGGCGCTTTGCGAAACAAGGTTTGTTCTTTCAAGAATATGGACTTGGCGCCCATGAAATTGCCCCAGGTGGCAGATACCCTGGACCCCCCCCCCCCCCAACCCCCTTGATCCTGGCCTGATCATAAAATGTAGCCAACATGTCGAAATTGTATTTAAAGTTAAGAGCAGAATGGTATGTCTTTTCATTCTCGAGATATTGGTTGTTCCATCCACGGATGGTTCGCTCGCGGCGCACCCGAAACGTTTCGCGAATCAAATAGTCATAAAAATCGGCGTGTTTCATAAACCGTTCAAGATAGCGAAATGAGGCTTTTTTGGGAACGACAGCACACAAAAAGGACGTATTATGTCGTATGATTAACACTCGAACTGTTTTGGTCAAAAGTTTGAATGGAGCTAAAACAAGACTCTCTAATTACACAATGATTTTTTGTCCAGATTTTCATAGCCAAACAAAGAGTGCGAAACGGGCAAATGGGGTGACTAGCGTGAGGTCTACCAAGGAAATATTCTATTGCTTGGAAAGTAATCAGGGTTATTAAGGACAACTTAATGGCTGATTTGAGGAAAAATTGAAATATTTCACGAACAGCTGCCGCTATCTGTGTAAATGAAGTGTCAAAAAGTTCATCTCTTCAAGGCCTAGCTATCTAGCACATAAAATATACATTGGTATGATATTTAAATGCCAAAAAGGCTTGCTTCGAATCATGTTCTAAATTTAGGAATTTCGAGAGCAGAACACACTAGGGAGGCAACTGAGGTGTCAGTAAGATCACGCTTTCTGTTTAAAACTTGAAAAGAAAGTGAAAGAAGTGAATGAAATTTGTGGAAATATTCCATGAAATTATTTTTCTAAAATAAATAAAATCGATCAGAGAAACGTTCGAAGTGGCTTTCAATTACTCTCGAAACCATTTACACAAAACGAGGTGCATTAAATGTTTCTGTGATATGTTTTATTTCTTACTTTTAGACAAATCATTTCACGAAACATCTGACTTTCTTTTCAAAAATTTTATCTGATTTTCTTATACAGAATGCGAAAATAGGGAAAGAAGCAGCCTTCATGGGGACCATCGGAAAGCACAGTTTACATGATGTGAGCAGTGATAACGGCACTAGGCTGGTTAGCTTTGCGACTGCAAAAGGCTTGTTTATAAGTAGTACTGATTTCGACAGGAAGAGAATATATAAAGGAACCTGGGTGTCTCCAGATGGGAAAACAGTGAACCAAATTGACCACCTAATTGTAGAGAAGAGAATAAAGAAGTGGATACAAAATGTTAGAACGGCAAGAGGTGCGGAATGTGGATCAGACCACTTCCTTGTCAGAGGAAGGATGAAAACAATATGGAGAGCCAGGAAGCACAAAAGAATGCAAAGAGTCACTCGATATGACTATGAGAGTCTGACTGAAGATAATATAAGAAGAACTTTCAAGATAGCACTAACAAACCGTTTTGAGGCTTTGAATGAAGAGGAAGGAGATACTGTGGTAGATCAGAACTGGAAGGCGATTGCAGAGACCATTAAAGAAACAGCCCAAGAAGTAATCCCAAAGCGAACTAGGGGAAAAAGAGTGTGGTTCAATGAGGAGTGTGAGGGAGCTATCAGGGAGAGACAACGCGCCAAACTACTGTGGATACAAAGCAATATGCAAGAAGAAGAAAAATCGAAGTTTGAAGAAACACGACGGCAGACCCAAGCCACATTGAGGAAAGCAAAGAGAAAATATGTTAAAAGTATCATGGAGGAAGCTGACCAAGACTTTCATGGAAATAGGTATAAAGAACTTTATAGAAAAGTGAAAAGTTTTAAAGGAGGGACATACCATCAACACAGATTTATAAAAGATGCCAATGGAAGAATGTTAACAGAAGATCAAAAAATTGGAAGAAGATGGATGGAATACTTCAGAGAATTACTAAACTCTGATGAACCAACCGAACTACTTGAGTTTGATGAGCCAGTAACAGTAGACCCAGAATATCCTCCACCCACCATTGAAGAGATAAGAAACCAGATTAAAAACCTTAAGAATGGTGAAAGTCCAGGTGAGGACGGTATTCCTGCTGAACTTCTCAAGGCTGGAGACGAAATCCTCTGTTTCAAAATCCACAAGCTAATCGAGCAAATTTGGGTAAAACATGAAATACCAGAGGAATGGAAGGTAGCTACGATATGCCCCATATATAAAAAGAAAGACAAATCCGTATGTGACAACTACAGGGGCATAGCGCTATTCAACACCTGTTATAAGATCTTCTCCAACTGCCTATTAGAACGAATAAAACCTATAGCAACAGACATAATTGGAGAATACCAAGGAGGTTTCCAGGCAGGGCGATCAACCACGGACCAGATTTTTGTCCTAAAACAGGTCTGTGAAAAAATGTACGAATACGGACGAGAGATACATCTCCTGTTTGTAGACTTCAAGAAGGCTTACGACAGTATACATAGACCTAGCCTGATTAGAACTATGACAGAGTTTGGTATACCAAAGAAGTTGGTCAAACTGGTAGAGGTATGCCTAAATGACACAAAACTTAAGGTTGAGGTAGGCAATCAAATGACAGAAAGCTTCCAAGTTGTGACAGGATTACGCAAAGGAGATGGGCTGTCACCTGTCCTCTTCAAGCTGGCACTTGAGAAGGTAATGCGGGATTTCAACAAAGAAAACATCAAGGGCATTCAAATTGGTAATGAACACATTACATATCTGGCCTATGCAGACGACATTGCACTATTAGCATGCACACAAGAAGATCTGAAGAGAAGTATCCAGACCTTGGAGTTATTGGCAGCTAGGATCGGTCTACAAATTAGCTCTGAAAAGACAGTGTGTATGACCATAGGAAGAAAGATCCAGAACTCTCAAGATTTAATAGTGAACAACACCAGGTATAAACATGTGAAAGAGTTCTAATACCTCGGATCATTTTTTACAGAAGTAACATCAACTGAAGCAGAGATAAAAGCACCACTGCAGGCGGGAAACAGATACTATCACTCTCTAGACCCTATATTAAAATGTAGAAGTGTCTCGCAACAACTAAAGCTACGGTTGTATAAGACATTAATAATGCCAGTAGTACTTTATGGTTCTCAAACCTGGAGCACTCGAAAACAAGACCTTAAGCGACTGCTAACATTTGAAAGGAAAGTCCTCAGGAAAATATTTGGACCAGTCAAAGATCAGACTACTGGAGAATGGAGAAGACGCCATAACACTGAATTAGAAGAGCTGTACAAGGAGCCTAACGTCTTGGGAGTGATGAGAAGCAAAAGACTGCAATGGGCTGGACATGTTGTTAGAATGGAGGCAACAAGATGGGCCAAAATCACAATGGACTGGATCCCGTCAGGCAGCAGACCAGTGGGAAGACCTAGAAAGAGGTGGATCGATGGTGTGAGAGAAGACCTGTTGCAGCTGGGAGTCACGGAAGACTGGAGACAGATAGCAGAAGACAGAGACGGATGGAGAGCTCTAACTGTGGTGGCGCGCGGTCCTCTGGGCCTGATCGCGTGAATGAATGATGATTTCTTATACAGACTATTATATTATTTTAAACGCTTGGCCTTAAGACTGATTGCTGATAAATTACGCTCCCAACAATCAAATGCCAGTAAAATTTCATGGTTGTTAATTCTATTTTATTATGTATTTAATGTTTGTGATATTCTGGGACAGGTGTGTATGCACTTAACGATTACGTGTTTTGGCAAGACGTTAAAAATATACTTTGAGATGCAGTGCAAACAGTATGGATAAAACTTAGTACATACAATTAGTGACAGTCGGTTAACATATAATAAGTAACTAGGGCCGAATGTGGAACCAAATAACGTTCAGTTACAATCCTAAGACACTGCCGTTACACCATTTACAGTCGTGCGAAAAGATGCTCACCCTTTCGTATTTAAGGTAGTCAGTCATTCTTCCGCACTTATCGGTTATTCAAAGTTCTTGGTTATGTAAGAAACATTTCTCTTTAATTTATTCATGATATAGTCGAACGTCTCTCTGCTCATCCACGTATATTCGGAGAATTTTCTGATCTTCTCCGTAGTCTTCGATATAAATTATGAAAGGCACCAAGAAGATCCCCCCTTCGTAAATTTCATTTTATTTTTCTAAGTAAAACTACTTTTGTTGCCTTCCTCTCAAGCTACAATATTCTACGCTTTGGGGGTGAAGTTTTATATGTACAGCTGGTTGGCTCTAGTAGCCATCTTGTAACGGGAGGGCTTCGCTCGCACACAGAACGCCCAAGCGTACCACCCCATCCTGCCACTTGTCGTTGAAGTGTCGACTATCTAGACGTCGCTCGCTGTCGATAGCTTCTGACGCTTATGTAAAACGGCCATCAGACGAGCAGGCAGAGACTAGGACAGTGCCAGAAAGCACAACGCCAAATGCAGAATGCCACTCGGTCCATAAACCATGCCCTTCGTAACCAGACTTCCAGTAGCCTGTCAACTGACTGGCTGTCACAGGTTAAAGTTCCACAAGCAAGGAAGAGATACTGCATGACGCCTTCCATTGATACAATCGGCTACAGACGGAATTTGCTAGCGACAAAGACTCCCTTGCTACAAGTAACGTTCGTGTGGTGCACTGGTGCACACGATGTGATGCAGCTGCGTGGAAGTGGCAGTCTCTTGTCACTCTCTCACACACCAAAATAACTGTTCAAAACGTTTTCCACTGAGTGCATAGTGGGAGAGACACTTGCAATAGCCGCGCGGAGTGGCCGCGCGGTTAGAGGCGCCATGTCACGAACGGCGCGGCCGCTCCCGCAGGAGGTTCGAGTCCTCGCTCGGGCATGGGTGTGTGTGTTGTCCTTAGCGTAAGTTAGTTTACAGTACCGTGTAAGTCTAGGGACCGATGACCTCAGCAGTTTGCTCCCTTAGGAATTCACCCACGTTGGAACACTTTGAACACCTGCAATATTTCAGATTTCCTATTCTTATACAACATGATACAGATAGTTTGGCATAGTGAAAAAGAATTAGGAGAGAATCATCTAAACCAACTAATAATAACATATAGCACCACTATTAAGGAAAAAATTTGAAATTCACACTACTGGCCATTAAAATTGCTACATCAAGAAGAAATGCAGATGATAACGGGTATTCATTGGACAAATATATTATACTAGAACTGATATGTGATTACATTTTCACGCATTTTGGGTGCATAGATCCTGAGAAATCAGTACCCTGAACAACCACCTCTGGCCGTAATAACGGCCTTGATACGCCTGGGCATTGAGTCAAGCAGAACTTGGATGGCGTGTAAAGGTACAGCTGCCCATGCAGCTTCAACACAATACCACAGTTCATCAAGAGTAGTGACTGGCGTATTGTGACGAGCCAGTTGCTCGCCCACCATTGACCAGACATTTTCAGTTGGTGAGAGATCTGGAGAATGTGCTGGCCAGTGCAGCAGTTGAACATTTTCTGTCTCCAGAAAGACCCCTACAGGACCTGCAACATGCGGTCGTGCATTATCCTGCTGAAATGTAGGGTTTCGCAGGGATCGAATGAAGGGTAGAGCCACGGGTCGTAACACATCTGAAATGTAACGTCCACTGTTCCAAGTTCCGTCAATGCGAACAAGAGGTGACCGAGACGTGTAACTAATGGCACCCCATACCATCACGCCGGATGATACGCCAGTATGGCGATGACGAATACACGCTTCCAATATGCGTTCACCGCGATGTCGCCAAACACGGATGCGACCATCATGATGCTGTAAACATAACCTGGATTCATCAGAAAAAATGACGTTTTGCCATTCGTGCACCCAGGTTCGTCGTTGAGTACACCATCGCAGGCGCTCCTGTCTGTGATGCAGAGTCAAGAGTAACTGCAGCCATGGTCTCCGAGCTGATAGTCCATGCTGCTGCAAACGTCGTCGAACTGTTGTTGTCTTGCAAACGTCCCCATCTGTTGACTCAGGGATTGAGACGTGGCTGCACGATCCGTTACAGCTATGCGGATAAGATGCCTGTCATCTCGACTGCTAGTGATACGAGGCCGTTGGGATCTAGGACGGCGTTCCGTATTGCCCTCCTGAACCCACCGATTCCATATTCTGCTAACAGTCATTGGATCTCGACCAACGCGAGCAGCAATGTCACGATACGATAAACCGCAATCGCGACAGGCTACAATCCGACCTTTATCAAAGTCGGAAACATGATGGTACGCATTTCTCCTCCTTACACGAGGCATCGTAACAACGTTTCACCAATCAACGCCGGTCAACTGCTGTTTATGTATGAGAAATCGGCTGGAAACCTTCCTCATGTCAGCAGTTGTAGGTGTCGCCACCGGCGACAACCTTGTGTCAATGCTCTGAAAAGCTAATCATTTGCATATCACAGCATCTTCTTCCTGTTGGTTAAATTTCGCGTCTGTAGCACGTCATCTTCGTGGTGTAGCAATTTTAATGGCCAGTAGTGTAGTATCAGTTTGGGACCTGGTAATGGTACGGCTGTCCACTGCCCACACTCAGTGTACTCCTCGTCCATGATAGGCTAAATTTCAGTACTAAAGGAAGAATTCAGCATGTAGCATCTTAGCTAGCTGCCTTCACTAGAGAGTTTTATTGATATAACGGTAGTGAAAACTGGAACGTGATCCGAGCAGTGGATCCCGAGATATTTAGATTTTATTTCAGTTGGTCAACTTTAATTCACAACTCGCTGTAGCGAGCGAGCTCTGACAGTGGCGCGGATCGTGGCGGTATTGGGCGAGGAACGCAGGTCATCGGGGCGCGACCGAAGTCACGTCTTCTGGAAGTTTCGATGGCTGGCGAATGGATATGAAACGTGTCCTAAGCATAAATACTATGTAGTTTGCAGCAACGGACAGCCCTTCTTTCCGAATGTTTGGACGGTTCAGAGGAACATAAAAAGTCAGGGACCAAGTAGAGCGTGATAATATTTAGGATTGTAGTAGTTAGCAGAGGTAAAATTCTGGCAGATGTCTTTCTGGATTGGCCTCACCTGGACGTATCGACGGAAGGTATGTTAATATCAAAAACATTCACAATTATGAAACATGGTAGCGTGACGTTATTCTCGCTCTGGTGCGCAGCAGGCGGGAGGATGCGCCATTATTCAGGAGAATGATACTTGAGTCTTAACTGAGCTAACACATAGAGAAGCAGCTCCACAGTTATGGCAAAATAAACTTTGTGCGTTATGTAAATAATGTTGTCAATAGCCAAGCCACATAGGAAGTGCGTTTGTTTGGTGTTTTACATGTGAGTTTTGTTTTGTGACGTACTCACAGGCTTAGGTGATGTCAGACAGCCCGCAAAGATTTGGCCAGACACAACGCCATTGTTATAATGCACGTAGATAATTTGTTTGCCTTTACCGTTCCGTTGTGCACTGTCTCAATATGGTGAAATTATCGTCACTGTTTACCATTTGATTTCGAAAAGGGGAGATTTTAGTCAAAAAAAAAATGGTTCAAATGGCTCTGAGCACTATGGGACTTAACATCTGAGGTCATCAGTCCCCTAGAACTTAGAACTACTTAAACCTAACTAACCTAAGGACATCACACACATCCATGCCCAAGGCAGGATTCGAACCTGCAACCGTAGCGGTCACGCGGTTCCAGACTGATGCGCCTAGAACCGCTCGGCCACACCGGCCGGCCGGAGATTTTAGACATTTTGTGTTCGATGTGAAACTATGCTGGCGGTGAGTGGAGGCAACACCCGCGTGGTAGTAACAGTTTCAAACAGAGCAGAATGGTGGGAGTTTAATATTGTGCCCTCTGGAGCAAGTAACTGGTTCTGAGAATCAGTAGTTTCGGGCCGACAGGCAAAAGTTACGTACTCGAGTGCACAGTGAATTCTGAACGAAGCAGCTGGAACTTTGTGTCATTGCTGTAATGGATGTTCACATACGAAATTGCAGGACACTTGGGGCTGGACAGTGTATCAGTATTTTAACAAACGTGTCTGTAATTCATTTACGAGGGTAACCACTTTCCCAGAGTATCATTTTCGTAGTACTTTTGGTACTCAGAAGCAAGCATGCAGTTAGCTGTAAGCTGTACTGTGGGAAAGTCAGGTAAGTGTGACATGTGTGGACGGTGCGTTTGGACTTCAAATTTGCAGACTCACAAAGATAAGTCTGCTAAGCAATTGATCCACGTAGCCTTGTTCGACTATACAATACAGTGCATACTGGCACTCTGATACTGTACAGCTACTGGTGACTACACACACATAAAGATCTTAATCTGTGACAGGTGGGTTACAGTACACATTACCTTCATACATGAGTACCACAATGAAATTTTCTTATCACAATGTACGGTAAAGACTATCCTTATCCTGTGCTTCGGACATGCCATCAAAACTACTATTTTCCAGCTACTCCTATTGGTTATTACATCATAACATAACACCCAAGTAACTGACTATTACAACAACTGCCTACACTGTGCGCAAGGCTACTAATGACGAAACGTCTTACCCACTCTCATTCATTTAATCATTAAGGTCAATTTTGGCCCTACAAATCATGTGCTGAAAGTGAAGTTCGCGTATCATTCAATAGGTAAACAACCGGTCTTCGACCTATTTCTTATATTAAGAAAAGATATGGTAGCTACAAAGGCTACGAAAGACCATGTTAATTTTTTTGTGGATGCACCCTAGAGCTCAGAGACCTGTAAGATAGTTTATTATTTCCCAGAAAATTATGTGTGAATACATTCACGATCCCAATATATAAACAGTTACCTGATTGACACTTCCCTGTAAAAAGACAAAATTATCATTTAAAATGGTGCCCACGTGTTCAGGTTGAATTACGAGGAAGGACTGGACTGGGGTTCGGGTAAATATTATTGGCTATTTGTATAACATTTGTTATAATCAAGTGCAAACACAAAATTTTACAATAGGTAAACTTTCTGAATATATCCAATGGCTATTGCTGCTGAATAAATTTAAAATAGACAGAATCCAAAAAAATTCTTTAACAATTTGAGAACAAGTACACAGGGCACTTAAATAAAACTTGAGCGTTTACTCTAATTTTGAGTTTACACATTTACGAAAAGGATGAATAATCTATCACTGCCAACACGCAGCATAATTATTCTGATAAAGAGGACCAGCTGGCCTTCTAGGATCTTGTACCAAAATTCAGATCTACAGACAGGGTCCCAAGTAATGTAAAACCAAGAACATGATGAGCAATAACCACAATTACTTATAAATGCATCACATTTGCATATTGCCTCTACATCTAAAACTCACTTTAATTACGAAAACCTAGTCAGTGCCCGATAATAAAACCTAAAAAAATTTAAGAAATTAAGAAACGACCAACTACGGTTTTTCAAAAATTTAAACCTGACAGCCGTCAGGCAATAAAAATTAAGGATATTTATCAACCTGGGCAACGGCTGTCCACGAGCCTGCAAAACATTAACCCAGGGAAGTGAAACTCTTAAACTCACGTTAACTGAAACATGAAATACGATCATATCTCTTTTTTAAAAAAGGAAAATACAACCAAAATATTACAACTATTGGGACAAAAACCGGTAACTAGGTTACGTATTCGTAGCTTAATTCTCTATGGCGTGAGGTGATGCAAAAAAATGGTTCAAATGGTTCTGAGCACTATGGGACTTAACTTCTGATGTCATCAGTCCCCTAGAACTTAGAGCTACTTAAACCTAATTAACCTAAGGACATCACACACATCCATGCCCGAGGCAGGATTCGAACCTGCGACCGTAGCGGTCGCGCGGTTCCAGACTGTAGCGCCTAGAACGGATCGGCCACTCCGGCCTGCCGAGGCGATGCAGGAGGAGGGAGACTTGACGCAGACGATGTCGGCAACCCGATGCGCGCAGATGTCCGGTGCACAAGACAATTGTGGGACCAAGAGATTCGATGTCCCCTGCGGGTGTCACAACAGTCATAAGACTGGAACAAACTAAGGGGGCGTCTAAGTGGCGGCGCCACTAGCCCTCTTCACAGTCTCCCGCAACTAAGCGTTCAGTCAGTGCCTTAAGAGGAACCACCTCTGCAAAAGTCGACTTTTTTTGCACAAGAAATCATCAGTCATCACACAGTTTTGAATACTTTCACCCTGTCAGATTTACTGCTGAGTATAAGAACCAACAATACAATTACTAGAACCACATCTCAACCACTGCCGTCCTTTGATTCTGCGCAGCACGGGGAGGCAAGATACAAGGATTGCAACAAATCCAGACTCCATCAGTATCGCCTTCTCCTTAGCCCCTCTAACGAACGTACTTAACCAGCTCCAAGCTCACTGTGACGACGGGCAGCACGGTAATCCCGTAATGCAAAGACCAAAGCATCTAATGAATCAGTCTTCAAAACACCAGACTCTCTGTTCATTAGCTCATACAAACTGAATTCCCAAATGAGAAGGAAATGACTTCGTACGAATGAAATAAATTTTGGCGCTCAAGTAACACACAGGACCAAAATTGCCTACAATAATGTGCACTTCCGAATAAAGCGCCGGCCGGAGTGGCCGAGCGGTTCTAGGTGCTACAGTCTGGAACCGCGCGTCCGCTTCGGTCGCAGGTTCGAATCCAGCCTCGGGCTGTGTGTGATGTCCTTAGGTTAGTTAGGTTTAAGTAGTTCTAGGTTCTAGGGGACTGATGACGTCAGAAGTTAAGTCCCACAGTGCTCAGAGCCGAATAAAGCCCGGAGAACCGCTGTGTCAACAGGCCTCGTGCCAAATCCTAACGGCCAAAGTGACCAAACCCGGTCCCCACTAAGCGCATCGCTCCGAGCCGAGTCGAGTGCGACTTGATGGCGCGAACCACATTGCCGCTGACGGCATCCGCCCGGCCGCTGACGGCGGAATGGCCGCGTCTCCCGGTTGGAAAGTGCTCTCCGTGGCGCGAAAATCGCTTGTTGTCTGGTGCGAACGGCGGGAAGTTTGAGAGAAGGAAGCGCCACTGCTCACCAGTGTTAAGTTGATCTCCCACGAGTTTCATGCTGTCACTTCAAGAATAATTTCCCCAATGATTCCGACGAAGAAAATACATGTAAAAAAAAAAGTTTGCGAACATTGCGATGTACAAGATCGCTCAAGTCCTGTTACTGCAGCACCGTCACTCATTACGGGAGCACATCCTTGGCACATCAGTCCATTAGCAGATTCCTGACGCTTGTTGTGTAAACAACATGAAATTTTCCTTGGATAAAAAAAAAATACAACGTGAGATCAAACACAGATACATAAAATACAAGGTGTATCAAAAAGAATCATCCGATTTAAAAAAATCATAACTATCATGATACTTGAGATATGTGCGTGAATAACGTCCTGTTGGAAATAGCAAACTCTCGAGTTTTACGTGGTTCCCGCTAGGTAGAAGCAGTGTGCACCCATTTCAGTTCTAGTAAAAATGGTGTCGGGACAAAAGAAAGCGTTCTGTGTTCTACGCGTTGCGCTGTGCGGGTCAGTAATAATTGTTCAGCTGACTTTCGTACTAGTTATGGTGTGGATCCTCCTACAGCACAGAGCATTAGACGGTGGCATGAACAATTCCGAGAAACAGGTTGTTTGTGTAAACTAAAATCGCCGTGCCGTCCCCGAGTGTCTGATACAGACGTCGAACGCATCCGCCGTGCAGCTCGACAGCTCAACATGCCCCCCCTCCAACCCCCCCCCCCCCCCCCCCGATGTCCGCCACGTATGTTTTGCGTCGATGTTTTCACTTGAAACCATACAAAAATTCAACTACTTCAAGCTCTTCATAAGGGTGATAAAGGACAACGTGTGAAGTTCTGTGACTTCGTTCTTGCCAAGATGGAGGGTAAAGAGTTTTCTTCCACGCTCAGTGTTTAGTAACGAGGCAACAGTCAATTTAAGTGGAAAGGTGCACCGTCGTAATGTGAGAATAAGGGGTACGGAGCAACCGAGTGAAGTTGTACAACATGAGACGGACTCTCCAAATTCAATGTGTTTTGTGCAGTTTCACGGGAAAAGCTGTATGGTCCATTTTTCTTTACCTAGAACACTGTTACAGGAAGCACATATCTCGATATGCTTGAGAGCTGTCCCCGGCCGCTGTGACCGAGCGGTTCTAGGCGCTTCATTCCTCAGGCATGGATGTGTGTGATGTCCTTAGGTTAGTTAGGTTTAAACAGTTCTAAGTCTAGGGGACTGGTGACCTCAGATGTTAAGTCCCATAGTGCTTAGAGCCATTTGAACTAATTCAGACCTTTCTTCTCCCACAGCTGGAGACTGATTCAAACCACTTCATTTACCAACAGGATGGGCACCGCCGCACTGACATCTGGAAGTTCGGGAATTTTTAAATCAAAGGATTACAGAACGATGGATCAGTCGCACTGGAGCAAATGATTCAGCATTACGTTACTGGCCTACAAAGTCACCGGACCTGACTATACACGATTATGTCTTGTGGGAGTTTATAAAAGACTGCTTATGTGCCTCCGTTACCAACAACAATGAACGAACTGAGGCATTGCGTAACATCAGCTGTGGAAGGTGTAACTCAAGATATGCTCGCTGCAGTGTGGGAACAATCTGAATACCGCATTGACATATGCTGTGCATCTTAAGGGTATGAATTTTTTTCTTTAGTTTCCTGTTAATCAAAAAACATAATTCATTGTATATGTTTATTAGTTTCAGAAATATAGGCGTACTAAATCGGGCGATTCTTTTTGATACACCGTACAGAATCACGAAAAGAGTAATATTTACATGATTCTCATAATAACAGTTCCTGTAGCAGTTGATTGTTTACCATTCTGTGCAACAGCGAGCTACATTACTGACTCCTGAAGTGTATTCTTACCTCAGCGTAATATTACTACTCAGCCCTCACTTTACTGTAGTATCATACATGATTCTTCATCCACCAGAAAATCCTCCGGCCTTGCGTTAATAATTTTTCCAAGAAAAAACATGCAAATGCAATGTGATCTGTAACATGCCAAAATAAAGATAAAAGGATTTGTTGCGTATAGCTCACCTGAAATCAAAGCCATAGCTTACCATCATACACTGTAACTCATACTACACGTAAAACATTTTAACAATGAAATTGTGCAAGATTGACTGCACTCTATAGATCAGCAATATATTCACTAAAAAATCTTCACTTTCGACACGTGGTGCTGTCCTTGTGAACTTCTTGTTCTGATCGTCTCTGCTTTTGGGTATGCCACGTGTCTCACCGAAAACGGGTATACAGGAAAGAATTTGAGAGTCGACAATTTCTGTTACCCTACAAACACCTTCTGTGTTCTCCACTCTCGCGACTTTGTCGCTCTTCTTCTGTTCCTCCATAGCCTGCTCAATAATCATAAAGCCAACTCTAGCATAGTATTACGTCTCAGTTTTCAAGAGGAAGGTAAAGATACAAGCTCTCGAACCGCATCCGGGAGATATTTATCCTTCGGTACAAGTACTGGCGGCTAAGAATCAAAATTGTTTGGTAACTTATTAACTCCTTGAAATTTCCAGATGTATGTGTCCCGTGATCAATGACGATGATGGCAGTAAAGATAACACAACTTGCAAAATTCCTTCATTACATGACCTGATGGGTCCGAAACAGGATAATGTGTTTGATTAAAAACATTTTTAATTTTCTCTCAAGAAAGAATTCTCTTCCAGCGTTGCGACCGAATTTGTGGAACACTGTTAGAGATGACCTCGTCCATTTTGCCAGCTAACTTCAGAAATATGAAATATAGAAGGAAAAACTTACAAATAGCCAAGATAACCGAATATAGCTTCATTTTGATGACCAGTTTTGGCAATCTAACACCGGATCTGTAAAGCATATAGATGAAAATTATAAAGTTAATAAGACAGATATAACATGGTGTAGCTTCTCCCTTACATTTTACACTGAAGAGCCAAAGAAACAGGTACACTTGCCTAATATAGGGTACGGCCCCCGCGACCACTCAGAAAAGCCGCAACACGACGTGGCATGGACTCGACTAATGTCTGAAGTAGTACTGGTGGGAATTGACACCATGAATCCTGCAGGGCTGTCCATAAATCCGTAAGAGTACTTGGGGGTGGAGATCTCTTCTGACCAGCACGTTGCAAGGCATCCCAGATATGCTCAATAATGTTCATGTCTGGAGAGTTTGGTGGCCAGCGCAGCGGAGGTGTTGAAACTCAGAAGAGTGTTCCTGGACCCATTCTGTAGCAATTCTGGACGTGTAGGGCGTCGCATTGTCCTGCTGGAATTGCCCAAGTCCGTCGGCATGCACAATGGACATGAATGGATGCAGGTGATCAGGCAGGATGCTTACGTACGTGTCACCTGTCGTAGTCGTATCTAGACTTATCAAGGGTCACGTATTACTCCAAATGCCCCACACAAATACAGATCCTCCACCAGCCTGAACAGTTCCCTGCCGACATACGGGGTCCATGGATTCATGATGTTTTCTCCATTCCCGTACACGGCCATCCGCTTGACACAATTTGAAACGAGTCTCGTCCGACCATGCAACATGTTTCGTCATCAACAGTCCAATATGGGTGTTCACGGGCAAAAGGCGAGGTGTTAAACATTGTGGCGTGGAGTCATCAAGGGTACACGAATGGGCCTTCGGCTCCGAAAACCCATGTCGATTATGGTCCGTTGAATGGTTCGCTCGCTGACACTTGTTGATGGTCGAGCCCTGAAAACTGCAGCAATTTGCGGAAGGGTTGCACTCCTGCCAAGGTGAACGATTCTCATCAGTCGTCGTTGGTCCCGTTCTTGCAGTATCTTTTTCCGGCCGTAGCGATGTCGGAGACTTGATGTTTTACCGGATTTCTGATTTTCACGGTACACTCGTGAAATTGTCGTATGGGAAAACCCCACTTCATCGCTACCACGGAGATGCTATGTCCCATCGCTCGTGCACCGACTATAACGCCACGTTCAAACTCACTTAAATCTCGATGACCCGTCATTGTAGCAGCAGTGCCGGCCGCGGTGGTTTCGCGGTTCTAGGCGCGCAGTCCGGAACCGCGCGACTGCTACGGTCGCAGGTTCGAATCCTGCCTCGGGCATGGATGTGTGTGATATCCTTAGGTTAGTTAGGTTTCAGGAGTTCTAGGGGACTGATGACCACAGCTGTTAAGTCCCACAGTGCTCAGAGCCATTTGTAGCAGCAGTAACCGACCTAACAACTGCGCCAGACAGTTGTTGTCTTATAGGCGTTGCCGGCCGCATCGACATATTCTGCCTGTTTACATATCTCTGTAATTGAGTACGCATGCCTATACCAGTTACTTTGGCGCTTCAGTGTATATGTTATGGTGTATCTCTGTATGTTGACTATTATAGTGTCAACTGGTGGCAGTTCATAGAATCATTGCTGTTGACGTATGACCCTGAGTCTTCATTCATCTGTTGTACAAGCATGATGGTGCGTAGTCAGTGCAACATGCAAATTGTTTTATGTAAACCTCGTTTTATATTTCACACGCGGATACACGTATTAAGCTCTCCATGTTTCTGGTATGACTTTTTTATCATGTGCCATGGGATACTGTAAAACTGATAGACAAGCACTGTACATAAATATGTACCACACCCTATTATATCTGTCTCATTACACATACAACTTTTTCGATCTATATGCTTTACAGATCCAATGATGCCTACTTAGATTGCAAAAACCGGTCATCAAAAATAGTTGTATTCAACTATTGTCTAAAATCCAATAAAAGTCTAATTCAGTTGCCTTCCTTGAGCACTTTCAACAAAGAATTATTATAAGAGCTAACAGCTTTTCAATCTCCTCTTCCACTTTGTCTTCATATGTATGCAATATTTGGTATGGCTTAAGAAAAAAACTTTCAATGTTCCTTCGCCCTTAATTTATATGTGAAACATTTAACTGTCAGCAGAGTATCATGAAATATAGGCTGTTGCTGTAGAAAATTAAACACTCTTTTTTCGACTGATCCATCAGCATACTCCACATGGTAAACCCGATTGTGTATCTCTTATAAAACATCCACACTCCTTTAGCACAACGTTAGTAACACTGCCACTCGCAAGAGAATTTGGTGTGTGACAGTTCGGTTCTAGCAAGAAATTTAAGACAATGGATTGTACTTCATTCCCCCATCACTCTTTCAATAAACGTTATTTTAATAGAGGTTCCTTTAACTTTCAAATATACTTCACCAGGTCCGAAGTTCAACACTAAGTGGCACAAAGACAGAAATTCTACTGTATCACTTCTGTTGTCGGTTCTGGTCCAACAAAAAATTCGCAGAAAACCCATACCCCTTACATGTAAAAATCAGAAATCCGGTAAAACATCAAATCTCCGACATCTTTGCGGCCGGAAAAAGATCCTGCCAGAACGTACTCCTTCATACCTCTAAAATGTACAGTCACTCAATAAAGACACAATACTCCCAGATAACATTTACATTGAATGCAAATGCTGTATATACTATTGATGTCAGTACCTTGCTTTTCTTCTAATAATATTTCCCTCAGAACTTCAAAATTCCTCATGTTTCTGGTCACTGTTCCTTTTCTACCCCTCTTACACCAACAGAAATGACTGCCTATGGTGCTCATCACTCTCGTGGAAGTGGGCAGTGCACACAGACTATTTGATGTATCAGCTGATGTGATTTCGATAAAGCATGATCCTGAGTCTTTATCTTTCCCCCTTCCTTTTTCATTCCCACTATTCCCTTGGCTGTGGCTCAACATTCTTGAACTCCAACCATCTCTACCTCTTCTTAAATATGCATGACCATCTTGGTCTTTAAATTCGTTAGGGTATCGACTGTTTCAGTTGCCATATGTTCTGTGCGAGTCTTGAATCCATGATCATAATTACTACTTCGTTGTAGCCGTGGATCAGGACACTGAAACCTAGCAGTTTCTCTTCTCCTGTGTGTCTCTTCCCTGTTCGTAGAATCTGGTTCTTGTAAGAAACTCTGAAAGTGTCAGGATCATATTTATATCATCGGGCTGGGATAAATTGCTTCAGATGTGATGGTAATTTCGTTAAATAATTCGGATTACCTCAGCTGAATTGTAGTGGTTCCACAAGAAGCTGTTTTCAATAACAAATCTTCAAAGAAGCGCATTGGATCTGTAAAATTAGACTGACAAAAATTTTTCATCATTAGGGTACCATGTTTAACCTGATATTGTATCGTCTCAGTCTAACAAACAGACAGGAATAAATGAATTCCTCATACAAGCCACATTCGGAGGCAATGTGCACATGCACATCACTGGCCTTCCTTCAAGATAAACACGAACAAATTCAATTTTGCGGCCAGCTGACGATGTTGGAGGTAAGTAACAGTCAAACAGTTAATTTAGTCTTCGTCGTTTTAACCGTAGCAACCTTATTTTCTCCAGTGGTAACTGTCCCCTCTCGTATGACTAGTGAGATCGATAAAACCTTCTGAAATGTGCTTCCCAATGCAAAAATTTGCTTTCCAAATTCTAGATTTATTCTTTTACGTCTTTTGTACTGTCCTTCTATTCTTTCGTTCTAGTCACTAGTTGCTCATTTAATTTATTTGCATTAGCCCCTTGTTCTTTTATAAAATTCAATAAAAAGCCTAATACCATCGAATTCGTATCCTGATTAACGGTAAGGTGAAGGGTATGAGCAACAATTCGCTGGCTAATTCGGACGCTGTTGGTAATATGAAGGACAGAACTACATTACAACAATAGATTAACAGTCGTGTGCAGTTTCAGTGACACTGAAACAACTTATCTCTTCAGATACGACAATGTCCTTACTTATTCCAGTTATTCCCATTATTCCGAGATAATCACTGGCCATCATGATCTCACTGGCTTGAGGATCTGACGAGAACTGTATGCACCGAATACTAACTTGACCTTGGAAAAGGCAGAGAATGTTTAGTTTTTTTTAACACTTTTAGTTTGCCTGCTACTCATAGTCTCCCTGTGATTGGAAACACTTCTGTCCATGAAACTCCCTGGAAGATTAAAACTGTGTGCCTGACCAAGACTCGAACTCGGGACCTTTGCCTTTCGCGGGCAAGTGCTCTACCATCTGAGCTACCGAAGCACGACTCACGGCCGGTCCTCACAGCTTTACTTCTGCCAGTATCTCGTCTCCTACCTTCCAGACTTTACAGACGCTTCTGCCAGGAAGTTTCATATCAGCGCACACTCCGCTGCAGAGTGAAAATCTCATTCTGGAAACATCCCCCAGGCTGTGGCTAAGCCATGTCTCCACAGTATCCTTTCTTTCAGGAGTGCTAGTTCTGCAAGGTTCGCAGGAGAGCTTCTGTAAAGTTTGGAAGGCAGGAGACGAGATACTGGCAGAAGTAAAGCTGTGAGGACCGGCCGTGAGTCGTGCTTCGGTAGCTCAGATGGTAGAGCACTTGCACGCGAAAGGCAAAGGTCCCGAATTCGAGTCTCGGTCGGGCACATAGTTTTAATCTGCCAGGAAGTTTCATATCAGCGCACACTCCGCTGCAGAGTGAAAATCTCACTTCTATCCATTTTTAGCAAATCAGAATAACAACCACAAATGAGTGTCACCACAACACAATAACTTTATACCATTGCCTTACTGCACCACATAATTATGACTCAAATTTGCCACAAGGTGACAAGGAAATTATGTACCACTCTCTCATAATAACAGATATCAGCACTGAAAGAAATAGTATGATGATGATGATGGAGAGGGTTGTATGGGCGCACGACGGCAAGGTCTTCAGCGCCCACTCAGTAACAGATTGAATGGCTCTGAGCACTATGGGACTTAATTCTGAGGTCATTAGTCCCCTAGAACTTAGAACTACTTAAACCTAACTAACCTAAGGACATCACACACATCCATGCCCGAGCCAGGATTCAAACCTGCGACCGTAGCGGTCGCGAGGTTCCAGACTGTAGCGCCTAGAACCGCTCGGCCACCCCGGCCGGCTAACAGATTGAGACGGGCGTCAAGAAAATACTCAGAACAGTAAGTTAAAACAGAACGTAAAACACAGGTAACAAGTTTGGAAAAATATGTGTCTACCCACACCGAAACGTGGGACGAAGCATGCCGTCAGCAGTAAAACATGGACAACACAAGAAGAAAGTGGTAGAGGAAGCTAAAACAATATAGCAGATGGAAGTGGCTGGCTGACCGCAAGGAAAAAAGGGAGGAGCCAGCCACTTTGCAATATACTAAAACCTCCAGCCTACAAATTTAGGCCAGAGTCCACACGCATCACAAAACTTTAAAACCCTCGACACACACGTCTCATCATTACCTAAAACACAGGCAGATCCCCATCAACTTGTGCTTCTGCCCTTGCATCACGGTATAAACTGCAGTCTATTAAAATGTGGCTGACAGAGATGTGCACACCACAAGCATCACAAAATGGGGGATCCTCCCGCCATAAAAGAAAGCTATGTGTGAGAGGGCAGTAATCAGCTGTATCAGGTATGGTTCATCAGAACAGAACACTGTTCTCAGGAGCCATAGATGAAACCAAGAGAACCTCCAGAATCAAACATCATCATAAATCCTCACGAAATGGAAAAGAAAATCATCGATTCACCATTACTAATTATCAATATCATAAACTTTTCAATGACGAAAGGGAACGATCAGAGACTCAGTAGTCAAGACCCGACTCACATAGCTCTACCATTGAAAAATTTCGAAGTCAAAACTGCACTAAAAATTCATAAAATCGAGCAAAATTACTAAACGCAGTTAATTCTATTGCTTTTTTTTCACTTAAGAAATATGCAAAAATAATTACGCACTCCACTGCCTTGAAACTCTAGATACAACCGGTGGGGGGGGGGGGGGGGGGGGGGCGAGGGTGAGTGGGGTTAAGATTAAGTTAGAGGGTTGTATTTTTCAGATCCTTGCCAGAAACACCAGGTAACGGTAACGGTAGTTGTATCACTGACGCCAAAAATAAAAAAAGTCACTCTAGCAGTGATACCAAATACCATACTAGCACTAGAAAATGTAATTCAGCAAGAAAGCTGTACTCACCTGACACCAGTGAGAACAGCACCACAAGAAAATTTCAGTCACGTAGACATGACTTATAACTATCAGATCAGAATTCAACGTGGGATGCATCTCATTATGATCAAAAGTACCACACAACATGGCTAGAACCCTCCAGTGAAGGATGCTGCCTCGCAAACTCACAGCAACCAAGGTAAGTGTTCATCCGCTACCGGCAGAAAATGTTTAGCTTTCAGAAGTTACTCAGTTTGAACGCCACTTCGCTTGCATAGAATACATCGAAAATTTACACTGAAATCCCGCCATCACTGGAAACTTGCCTTCACATTAACAGCATATGCAAATTTAGTTTGCACATAACCCACAAGAGACAAAAAATAACAAGTTTTATACACAAAAGCTGTAAACACACCAGAAAAGTTCTCCGCCTAACAAATTCAGCGTTAAAACACACTAAATAGACACAAAGTCCCCTCACTTCATCTGACTCAACTAGTAGACATTAACTGCCTACATAAAATACACATACTTATGATAACTTCTTGACCAGCACTTAAGTTAATGGTCCACATACCCACAGAAGTAATTTCATCAGCAATGTAATGCACTAGATCCTCTATGTGACACCCACACATACAAGAGTATTGACTGAATATCTAGGACACAGTTTCATCATCGCATCCAGCAATACACTGAGGTGAAAGTCATGGGATAGCGAAATGCACATATACGGATAATGGTAGTATCGCGTACACAGGGTATAAAAGGGCAGTGCTTTGTCAAAGCTGTGGTTTATACTCAAGTGATTCGTGTGAAAAGGCTTTCGAAATGATTATTGTCGCACGACAGGAATTAATAGATTCTTAACGTGGAATGGTAGTTGGAGCGAGACGCATGGGTCATTTCATTTCGGAAATCATTGGGGAATTCAGTATTCCGAGATCCACAGTCTCAAGAGTGTGCCGAAAATACCGAATTTCATGTGTTAACTTTCATCACGGGCATCGCAGTAGTCAAAGGCCTTCACTTAACAACTGAGAGCAGCGGCGTTTGCGTAGACTCATCAGTACTAACATACAAGCAATACTGAATGAAATAACGTATCCGTTAGGCCACTGCGGCGAAATTTGACTTTAATGGTCTATGGCAGCAGACGGCCGACGCGAGTGCCTTTGCTAACAGCATGACATCGCTTGCAGTGTCTCTCTTGGGCTCGTGACCATATCGATTGGGCACTAGACGACTGAAAACCGTAGGCTGGTCGGATGAGTCCAGATTTCGGTTGTAAGAGCTAATGGTACGGTTCGAGAATGATGCAGACCCCACAAAACCATGGATCCAAGTTGCCAACAAGCAGGTGTTGGCTGGTGTGGACTGTGTTTACATGCAATGGACTGGGTCCTCTGGTCCAACTGAACCGATCATTGATTGGAAAAGGATATTTGCGGCTATTTGTTCCCAAACAACGATGGGATTTGTATGGATGACCATTCGTTGTGTCACCGGGCCACAATTGTTCGCGATTCATTTGAAGAACATACTGGACAATTTGAACGAATGACTTGACCAACAAGATCGCGCGATATTAATCCCATGAACACTTACTGGACGTAATCGAGAGGTCAGTTGGTTCACAAAATGCTTCACCAGCTACACATTCACACTTACGTACGGCTACACAGGCAACATGGCTCGATATTTCCGCAGGGGACTTGAAAAGACTAGTTGAGTCCATGCCATGTTGAGTTGCCGCCCTACTCCGGGTGAAAGATATAGTTCAGAAGGTCTCCCATGACTTTTGTAACCCCAGGGTAGAAGTATATTTTCTCATCTGTGTTAAGCGTCGCACTAGCAAAAGAAAGTGCACACATACGACCTCCCAGTAATAAATTACAAATAGTGATTCCCCCTGGAGCACAATACATCAATATGGTAGCAGCCACATACGATATTGTCATGTCTGAACCACAATTAAGTCCAAATCCGAAGGCAAGGTCGTCAATGAAGTTCAATGCTTGGTACTAAAAGTACGTTTAATACTGACAGGAACGTACAGTGAGAACAGAACGGGTCTCCTGGGTGGGGAGTATAGCTATTTATACCAGCATCGATATTCTAGAATACTGTTATTCATACAAACATAGAATATTCCAGAATATACAAACATTACAACCTTCCAGAATTGATAAATCTCGATAACAAATACACTACTGGCCATTAAAATTGCTACACCACGAAGATGGCGTGCTACAGATGCGAAATTTAACCGATAGGAAGAAGATGATGTGATATGCAAATGATTAGCTTTTCAGAGCATTCACACAAGGTTGACGCCGGTGGCAACACTTACAACGTGCTGACATGAGGAAAGTTTCCAACCGATTTCTCTTACACAAACAGAAGTTGACCGGCGTTGTCTGGTGAAACGTTGTTGCGATGTCTCGTGTAAGGAGGAGAAATGGGTACCATCACGTTTCCGACTTTGATAAAGGTCGGATTGTAGCCTATCGCGATTGCAGTTTATCGTATCGCGACATTGCTGCTCGCGTTGGTCGAGAATATGGAATCGGTGGGTTCAGGAGGATAATACGGAACGCAGTGCTGGATCCCAATGGCCTCGTATCATTAGCAGTCGAGATGACAAGCATCTTATCCGCATGGCTGTAATGGATCGTGCAGCCACGTCTCGATCCCTGTGTAAACAGATGGGGACGTTTGCACGACAACAACCATCTGCACGAACAGTTCGACGACGTTTGCAGCAGCTTGGACCATCAGCTCGGAGACCACGGCTGCAATTACCCTTCACGCCGCATCACAGACGGGAGCGCCTGCGATGGTGTACTCAACGACGAACCTGGGTGCACGAATGGCAAAACGTCATTTTTTCGGATGAATCCAGGTTCTGTTTACAGCATCATGATGGTCGCATCCGTGTTTGGTGACATCGCGGTGAATGCACATTGGAAGCGTGTATTCGTCATCGCTATACTGGCGTATCGCCCGGCGTGATGGTATGGGGTGCCATTGGTTACACGACTCGGTCACCTCTTGTTCACATTGACGGAACTTTGAACAGTGGACGTTACATTTCAGATGTGTTACGACCCGTGGCTCTACCCTTCGTTCGATCCCTGAGAAACCCTACATTTCAGCAGGATAATGCACGACTGCATGTTCCAGGTCCTGTACGGGGCTTTCTGGATACAGAAAATGTTCGACTGCTGCACTGGCCAGCACATTCTCCAGATCTCTCACCAATTGAAAAAGTCTGGTCAATGGTGGCCGAGTAACTGGCTCGTCACAATACGCCAGTCACTACTCTTGATGAACTGTGGTATCGTGTTGAAGCTGCGTTGGCAGCTGGACCTGTACACGCCATCCATGTTCTGTTTGACTCAATGCCCAGGCGTACCAAGGCCGTTATTACGGCCAGAGGTGGTTGTTCTCTGTACTGATTTCTCAGGATCTATGCATCCAAATTGCGTGAATATGTAATCACTTGTCAGTTCTAGTATAATATATTTGTCCAATGAATACCCGTTTATCATGTGCATTTCTTCTTGGTGTAGCAATTACTGTTTGTTGGGTTTGAAAAAGCGACACACAGCGCGGCAAACAGAGACGCAAACGACTAAGCCACACTGCATACAACGCAGATCGCGGCAGTATGTAGGCCAATACATGAAGGGCTTATTTCAATAGTGATACAAGTCCACTTTTCTTCTTTCTGACATACAGAGACCTAAAGTTAAATGAGTGCTGAAAAATCTGCAGTTGAGATACCAGAAATATTCAAGAATATGGCTTCTTGCTAGAGATGAACCTTTCTTTCTGTTTGTTTGGACTATTAATGTCAGAAGCATTATAGACAGAAAAGTGGAGGTAATGGACTTGTACCACTATTGAAGTAAGCCCTTCATATAATAGCAGAGAAGAACACTTGCACGAAATGTGTCAACATGGTCAGGCACTGAAAAAATCACAAATTTAAACATTTTCCTTTTCATGTCGCTGTCCATACCTTTCATCTGATCTTCCAAGTGCTTAGTCATGTCCGACAGAAGTTCAATGTCGTTCGCAGATCTCAAAGTTTATACATCTTCTCCATGAGTTTTAATTCCCTTTCCAAAATATGTGTGGCTTCGCATGCTGCTTGTTCATTGTACAGATTGACTGACATCGGAGATAGACAATAACCCTCTTCGCCTTCTCACCTATTGCTTACCTTTCATGTCCTTCGACTGTTATACTTCTAGTCTGATTTCTATAAGAGCTGCAGATAAATTTTAGGTCCCTGCATTTTATCCCTGCCGCCTTCCTAAACTCAAATAGTGTATTCCAGTAAATATTGTCAAAAATTTTCTTTGTATCTTCAAACTCCGTAAACGTAAGGTTGCTTTTCTTCAGTCTGTTTTAAGATAAGGCGTAAGGTCGATATTGCGTCGCTTGTTCCCGCACAACTCCGGGAACGAAAATGATCTTCCCCGAGGTCAGTTTCTACCAGTCTTCCCTTTCTTCTGCAAAATGTAAATAATATGATTAATCATTATGTAGTGTGTAGAATGAGCAATGAAATTGGACATTAAGTCGTTGTAATGCAATTTCGTTTTCTTTCAGTATAAGAAAAAATGCTTATAAGTGATGAAACAAATTTTAGAATAATGTAATTCTTTTAAATGTTAGTATAATGTAAATATGTCATGCAGTAATTGGCAGCAGCAATGAAATATTAAATGTAATTAGTGATGGTCCAAAAACAAGTAAATTATTTTATAAATGGAAGTAATTGTATTATATGTGTTTCACGATGCCTGGTAGCTGGTACAGTTATTTACCTTGTGTAATTACCTGCTACCGCTACATTAAAACGAAGACATAATGTTCCAATAAAGCGTTTAATTGCTGTTGTCACAATAAACTGCGTAGTTGTTTAATTACCTACCTGAAAATATGAACTCCATAGTGCAATCATTCATTCTAATAATGCATCATGATCACAACTGCATTTCACAAGGGCGAAGAGAGGTAAACACAGCATGTATACAAGGCGACACAATACAGATTTTTTTTAACTGTAGGATACCAACATGGTCCATATGGCTTCATAGTCTAGCATAGAGTTTCGGATAGATATGCTTTTTTAGTCTTAACATAGACAAAATAGGAGCGTCAGTACAAAAGCTTTAAATGCGTTCTCTCATGAGTACAGGCTGATAGTATCATACGTTCACACAAATAACACCTTCACAATCCGTTCAGTCCTCATGCCACCATTCATTACATTTATCTCTCTTTATACGGTCATGTTCAAAATCACAACAGCACGCTGGGCAAATACATTTTTTTCGTCTTTGCATTTATCTCCCTGTACACCAACATCATCAAAATCACATCAGCACCGCAGGAAAATGCATGTTTTTCTTGTTTTTAGTGTGGAATCCATTTTCTGAGTGGCTATGGCCAATATCCTTGTTGCACAACGATTTTTTTCACTTATAGAAATCCTGGGTTCGTTTTCTCCCTTCTCTTCGGTTTCTCTTCTCCTTCTGTTTCTGCTTGAGAGCGTTCTTCGCCACTGAGGGTTTCCGATTTTTGGACCTTCCGCTTCCGTCCGTTGAGAGGATATCTGATTTGTGGGCGTTCGGCTTCCGTCCATCAACTAACGACAATTTTAGCAGAGGGTATGTGAAAAATGGGTGTGTACGGGTACATGCTTACGGCACTGAACTCTGGCACTCGCCGAGAAGTTCCTGGATGGAATTCCTTCGCTAAACCACTGTCCCCCAGTCGTGTTGTCGTACTAGATGACTCAATCTCAAGTTTACTGCCTTTAGACAAGAAGGAGCAAAATCCTCCGCCAAATAAAACGAAAGGGTAATGTTTCTTGTGAGTATTGGTTGAATATTTATCCACGTCCGTTCATGTGCTACTGTGCTTGCGCGGGACCTCTGAATCTACAGAAGGTTTGAATCTATTGAACTGACTCGGTCCAATAATGCCATTAATATTGATTATGTGAGGGACAGAGACTACAAAATTACCACAGAAGCTCACTGGTACGTGGTGACGCACAGAATGGTCTAATATGTGTCACAGTAAAATAATTTCCTCTCTGTCCCAGAACGTTCGTTACTTCGTTGTGGGAGGTTAAGCTTTGGGACAGAAACCAAGTTTGAATTTATGTGCGGTGGCAATAAGAGATGGGGAGTCGATACTTACAAAAACCGGCATTTTTATTACTTATTAAAGCATGATATTGTTCAAAATGTGGGTGAAATCTTGTGGGACTTAACTGCTAAGGTCATCAGTCCCTAAGCTTACACACTACTTAACCTAAATTACCCTAAGGACAAACACACACACCCATGCCCGAGGGAGGACTCGAACCTCCGCCGGGATCAGCCGCACAGTCCATGACTGCAGCGCCTGAGACCGCTCGGCTAATCCCGCGCGGCAAAACATGATATTGCCATGAAGTTTTACAAAGAGTGGACAGTGGGCGGAAATGACTACAGCACAGGTATACACGTGTAACAGGAATAAAGATACTATCTTAATTGAAACGGTTCCTTAATACACCGAGAAAAACATGAACATGGGATTGCTATTACAGTTATGGAGTTCATCACTTATGTGGCAGAGTTAGAGAAGGGTGGGGAATGAGGATAGCAGGAATAATACTTACAAACTCCCAGTAACAGACATGCTAGGGTTCAGGGAAAGCACTTGACTGGATACCATGTGGAAAAAAGCATTGAAATCCATAAATAAAAAATGAGGGATTCTTTATGCGTAATGGTATTTGTTCTACCCCTAATCTCGCGTACCACAGTACAAAACGCATTATTACTCGTTAAGAGTAAGATAAAGGGCACGTGGAGTCGTCTGATCTGCACAGGTATATTCAACACTGGAAACGAAACGTTAAAGCGGATTAAGTACACCGGAAATGAGATCTGCGAAGTAACTAATTTCCGTCCCTGAAATGCGAGAGTCTTTTCATTTAATCGGCTCAAAACCAATTTATATTGACTGCGGAGCCTCGTCGCACGACCACGGACAGAGAATCAAGATAAAAAGCCACTGCTTTCCATGTTAAAATCACGCTAATGCCGTCAGAAGGAGCTCTGTAGGCTTTCCAAACAAACCGACATCTAGTTTAGGAAGCGAAACGATCCGTGGAAGGCACAATATATGAATCCTATCGGCACATCTCGTCACAGACACAGGTTTCAACACTAAACCGCGCCTTACACATAAAATTCAAACAAGTTCTGCTAAGTTATAACAAGAAATACAGGGTGTATCAAAAAGAATCATCCGATCTGGCACGTCTATATTTCTGAAACTAATAAACATATACAATGAGTTTAGTTTTTTGATGAGCGGGAAACTCAGAAAGTTGTTTTTTTTTTCATTCCTTTTCGTAGATATTCCGTTTGCCCCTCTTGAGATGCATGGCATATGTCAATGCGGTATTCAAATTATTCCCACACTGCAGCAAGCATGTCTTCAGTTACAGCTCCCACAGCTGCCGTTCTGCGATATCTCAGTTCATTCATTGTTGGTAACGGAGAAACATAAACAGAGTATTTTATAAACCCCACAAGAAATAATCAGTCAGGTCCGGTGACCTTGGAGGCCAGCAATGTAAGGCTGAATCATTTGGCCCAGTGCGACGGATCCATCGTTCAGTAATCCTTTGATTTTAAAATTCCCACACTTCCAGATGCCAGTGTGGCGGTGTCCATCCTGTTGGTGAATGAAGTCGTTCGAATCAGTCTCCAACTGCGGGAAAAGGAAGTTCTCAAGCGTATCGACATCTGTGCTTTCTGTAACAGTGTTCTCGGCTAAGAAAAATGGATCGTACAACTTTTCCTGTGAAACTGCACAAAACACATTAAATTTTTTATAGTCCCTCTAATGTTTTACAACTTCATGTGGTTGTTCCTTACCCCATCTTCTCACATTATGACGGTTCACCTTTTCATTTAAATGGAATGTTGCGTCGTCACTAAGCGTGGAAGAAAACTATCATCCTCTATCTTGCCAAGAAGAAATTATAGAACTCCACACGTTGTTCTTTGTCACCTTCACTAAGAGCTTGCAGTAGCTGGATTTTGTGTGATTTCGTCTGTAAACATCTACGCTACATACGCAAGTCGGACATCGGGGGTACGTTCAGCTGTCGGGCTGCACGGCAAACGTATTTCTGCAGACTCTTTGTGAAGCTATGGCGGGTACGTTCGACGTCTGTGCCAGACACTCAGAGATGGCCCGGCGATTGCCTTTACACAGACAACCGGTTTCTCCGAATTGTTCATGCCATCGTCTAATGCTCTGTGCTGTAGCAGTACCCACACCATGCTTAGTACGAAAGTCACGCTGAACAGTTGTTACTGACTCGCACTGCACAAACTGTAGAACACAAAACGCATTCTATTGTCCCTACACCGTTTTTACTAGAACTGAAGCGGGCGCACACTGCTGCTACCAAGCGGAAACCATGAAAGACTCGAGAATGTGCTCATTCTAACAGTATGTTGTTGATGGTTCAAATGGCTCTGAGCACTATGGGACTTAACATCTGTGGTCATCAGTCCCCTAGAACTGAGAACTACTTAAACCTAACTAACCTAAGGACATCACACACATCCATGCCCGAGGCAGGATTCGAACCTGCGACCGTAGCAGTCGCGCGGTTCCGGACTGAGCGCCTAGAACCGCTAGACCACCGCGGCCGGCTACGTTGTTGAAATACATATCTTAAATAACATAATAGTTACGACTTTTTTAAATCGGATGATTTGTTTTGAATCACGAAACACCCTGTTGCATTGCATTCTTAACTGAAACGGACTGAAATTCACTACACGCTAAAAAATGAAATCATCTAACTCCAAGCTACACCAGGAGACAGAAAGATTGCCGTCCTATACCCATGTGTCCCCAAAGTAAAAGCGTTTGACTGTTCACAGTGTCGTCTGAAGCATTCCCCAAGAGTGTACCGTCAGTCGCTGCCAACTGCCGTTCAGCGGTGTTTGAGGGGGACAATATATCTTAGCTCACGCTGCATTTATCGCTAATTTCCAGTTACCAGTATTCGGTTAGGTATAGCTCAGGCATACAGTTCCCACTCTCTGGTCTCTCTCGGAACAAGCCAGTCGACCGATTCATTCATCTAATCAGTCACCTACGATACAGTCCGCCCCGATGGCTGACTGGTCAGCGTGACGAATTGCCGTCCTACGGTCCCAGGTTCGATTCCCGGCTGGGTCGGGGATTTCTTCGCTCAGGGACTGGGTGTTGTGTTGTCTTCATCATCATTTCATCCCCATCCGGCGCGCAGGTCGCCCAATGTAGCGCCGAATGTTAATAAGACCTGCACCAAGGCGGCCGGATCTGCCAGGTAAGGGGCCTCCCGGCCAATGACGCCAAACTCTCATTTTCATTCACCTACGGTATATACGAGTAAGAAGCAAAGTTTGTTAACAGGGTACCAATCGGTGTTTGTCTGTTTGAACTCGCTTCTCCAAAACTATTGTACGAATTTTCACTTACCTATCAAAGGGGTGGGGTGAGGGCGAAAAAGAAATGTAGGCCACGACTTGCGAATACCCAGATTTTGCTCAACCAGGATTTGAAAACGAAAGCACTTGGTGACTCGCAAAAAAACTTCACATTTAATTTCAAACCTTTATGAAACTTTTTCTCTGTTAAAACCGCCACAAAATGATTAAAGGAATAAAGTTTGTGGCTTACTACATTTTAACTGTTCATGCACTAAAACTATCGTATCAGGCCTGACGTTTTAATTCATTACTTTTTTACTATGAACTGTATTCGCGGTACATTTTGTGCACAGTCTTTGCATAAACCACTAAATATACCTGCAAAATTATATTCTTGTATGACACATAGTTCAGGATGTATGACGTCATAAACATTGAAATGCATGAAAAATTGGCCACATCATGCATGACGTATAAATATATTATTTACTAATCTACTGAAACGATTTCTGTGAAATCTGATACGGAGATAGCTTGCACCCTAGAGAAGAAAGTAGACTACTTTAAAAAGCACGTAGCACAAGAAATTTATTGATTTGAAGAATATGAAGCGAATTAGAGGAAAATATTTACTCTTTGTAAAAGTTATTTACCCTTTGACTTCTGTACTCTGTTGGAATCGCTGAACACAGGATGGGGTAGGATAGGAAAAGCATGGAAGGGTGAACCCTGAATAGCAGCGTCATTTGTGGTCTGAATAGTTACATTTATTTAACTACCACATGTTGTTGTTGTTGTGGTCTTCAGTCCTGAGACTGGTTTGATGCAGCTCTCCACGCTACTCTATCCTGTGCAAGCTTCTTCATCTCCCAGAATAGAATGAATATAAAAATACAAATAATTATGAGTGACAGGGTAAGGCCAGTTAGATGCTCGCAGCAGTAATCGGCTTTAACAAATAATTTTACCTCAACAATCCACACAACATTGTGCCAGAGTAAATGTAAAATAGTATTTTTTTTAAAAATAGCTTCTTTCCTATAAAATAGAAGCTACTCAAAGGACAACGGCAAAGATATCTTTGAGAGAATTTAAGAAATGGTCACTTACGGCCATCAAAGGTTTTTGGAAAACAAACTAATTTTTTTAATCAAACAAGGCCTTAACACACAAGATGCAAACACCCCTAAAATCAGCATAAAATCTACTGAAATTGTTATCAAGTTCCAAAACACTAAAATACATAAAGGTTGTCCACATGTCAACAATCCCAATTTAGGCTCAAACCAGTAATTATGCTTAAAGGTTTGGAAATATTCAAGCAACATAATAATCAAGATAGTACCTTGTGCTCAAGCAAGTTCAGAAAAACTTAAGCTTTCCGTAATTCCTAACATGGGTAATACAAGCATATCGCATAGGAGATGTACAACTTTAAGTAAAACTTTAAATAAAATTCCGTGAATCACAACATTAAGTGATGTAGCCACTACTTAAAATTTATTATCAGGCAGCGTGAAGCAGCGTGCTAAGGCAATCTGGACGCACCTCAAAGGCAGCCAATAAACACCAAGGCGACGTGTAACAGCAGCAAGCCCCGCAGTCACAATCTGCTGAAAAACCGGCCGCGAAACTCAGAAGACTAAATAGAGCTGTTAGCAAACACCACTTGGGTTGAGCAGATTTTGATGGCCACCTTCTCGAGAAATGGTCAGCGAATGGCCTCTTAATACACCACCAAATTTCAAAAAATTGTCTTTCATCAAATGCACAAAACATCAGGAAGACGCAGTAGCACCGAAGGTAACGTCTCTTAAACCATCTAGCTCGATAAAATGTGATGCAGGAAAACTTAATAATTGCCCAGAGAATAAGATCTGATAGTAATTCAGGCGAACCGCACGGAAAGACAACTTGTGTGAACCAGTCATGTGACGACAATTACCTTTAAGAGGCGGTACTTAATAATTAGATCTTACAAGCAATGCTTCCTTCCGTGGTATTCAGACGAGGAAATCTGACAATACAATTTTAACACATATATTAAATACAGGAAATTTCTGATAAAGCAAACAAAATATAAAATAAAGAAATAAATAGGAAATCAGTGGTACTCAGAAATCCCCAGTACAGGCGCAATTACATATACAGCCAAATATTTACCTCATCAGAAATACAAGTTATCTAAAGCTGCAGAGCCTTAGCTAAAATAATCACGCTCAAACAAATATTTCAGCAAGTCACCAAGAGCAGACAATACAGGTGGGCATATCGTAGCTTGAGAAATACTGAACATAAATGCACAATGTGGCAGATATTTGATATTTCTGGAAATATCCAGTGCGGCTACCAGCAGCCCAGTCCCGCACAGCATGGAATAACAAAGCCGCACAAATGAGCAGCGTGGATAGAAGGCCCCGTACTCAACCGATTGCCGTAACTACTACACCAGTTACACCATGGCTTGACATAAAAAGAGCTAACGGTCGATTAACCCACTTTATCCGGAACTGGGGCCGTGATGACCTCTCGTCCGTTGTCACTCATTGCCTCGCTCTTACTGCCCCCAACAACGCTGCTCTAGGCCTACTTTAGGATTCCCTCTGCCAGAGATAAGCAGCGACAAGCTACAATGGATTCCCACTGCCAATAGTAGCACCAGTGAATAATGCCCAAAATCAAGGCATGCTGAGTCATCGCGAGCCCCCCCCCCCCCCCTCCTTCTCCTCCTCTCTCCGCTCATCTATCATATTTATAAAAATGTTTTATTGCTTATGTGCTACATGAAACTACTCAAAGTAATGAATACAGAGCTTGTATTGTAAGGTTCTCGTATGTTTTCTACTATTTTCAATAATTCTCCTTTACTGTACTTTCACAAACTTGAATGAGCGCACTGCATGAGTAATGAGTAAGATTCTTAACTGTGTTTAGTTTGATCTGTGGTTGACTCGATAGTCAGTCAGTTGTACAGCGTTGGAGCTTTCTTACTGGAGTCATAGTAGCGAGCAGTTGAATTTCTCCGGGAAAGACATCACTTATTTGTGAATCTGGGAGAACCTATTTGGAATGCTTTACTATGAAGATGAAAACTCATTTACAATAATTTCTTGTTCTTTATACTGATGGAGAAGATTTTGGAGGAGTGTTAAAGGTATGTTTCTAATTTCCGTTATAAGAGAATTTTGTAACTGTTAGAGTCTTCTTATAGTGTAGTGTCTTTTTCACAATCATCAGAATGTGATTTCTCAAGAACGATTTTCTGTAAAGTAAAACACACCGCCATGATTCAAAGTAAAGTTTTGAATTCTGTCATGTGTCCGTTGCACTTTCCGCCACACGGAGCAACAGATTGTTTCTGCACTTCATAACACGCAACGGTCATAATGCACTATGGTACTGAGTATTAGTTATACGGTTTTCATTAGTTTCTTTTCGAAGTTATTTAGATTGATTTCCTTTATTTCAAATTATTCATTCCATGAAGTTTAAAGGTTTATTTCGCGACACTGATCGCATGCGCAACACAGGGCTTACCAACAGTCAGTTTTGCTTAGCAGTTGAATGCGATGCCTAAAAGACATTTTACATGAGGAGAAAGTTTTTGAAGCCAATATGTTCAGTTTTCTCGCATACAGCCAATATTTTATAGAAAGCTTACATACCTCGACCCTTTTCATCGAGCATACTCCTCTGGTTTTTCTGTGATTACGCAGTTCAGATTGCAACACAGGTTCTCGATAGCAAATCAGCGCTAAGCACATATGTACTAACATTTGTATTTTGTCTGTAGCTACTGTAATTTAATTGTCATTTATATGTGTGATTTTGTGTGAAATCTCTCTTCACCTTTTGCAAAAACAAAAAAAAACAAAAAAAAAGGTGAATGTGACGATTTTTGTTGCGTAGAGAGACACTAGTACAAACCGTGTGAAACATTTCATTGTTACATAGATATTTCGCAGATTTTTCTGTTGCATAAGAGAATTTATTACTTTCGGTTATTTAACTTCACATATAATTTTGTTTGGTAATTCAGTTTTTGCATTTCAGTATTATGGTTTAGAAACATAGTACTTCGAAGTGCTATTAGATCCAAAACAGCAGCTGCAACAAAGTACAAATAAAACCTTGAAAGGCGCACTTAAACAAAATACAGAACAATTACAGAAAGTAGACGAAACACAAAATCACTTTCAAGGCACAAGGCCAGGCTGTGCAGCCTTGAAACTAAACAAAATAATTCTAAAACTATACAACATGAAGGAACTGCTAACAAGAAATTAGCCGACACGAGCTTAAACAGTGAAACAAATCTGCGCAATAACAAAATAGAACAACTATTAAAAAAAAAGTTACATCCTGTAACACAACAGCTCATGGAGAATAACAAATAAAACATCTTGCTATCACATCTCGTAAAGTACTCGACCTAAGTTATCATGTCGAGTAACATAAGCCGAAACTAAGTTAACATTTTACTAGTTTGTTCTTCACGTACGAAGAAACGTAACACTTTGAAGCAGCACACTGACGAACATATAAGAATAATGGAACAAGGAAATGCAATGCTGTTGGTCATTTTTTTCATAGTGTGGCACTTTCAGTATCTGTATGTACTAGTGACATTTAGGTGACTTTTTGCGAGAACATACTTTCTCTCGCAGTCGATATAGTGAAAAGCCACGGGAACATAACAATGGAGTTTTGGGGATACAGAAAGCTGACCATTACTATTACAAACGTTTTCATACAATCAACTTTGGCAATTACTTTATTGTACGGAAGTGCAAGACAGTGAACAGCTCGCATGCTCTTATACTGAACACTGGAGCAAAAGAATTACGAAAACAAGTGACAATCTGAATTCTGTGCCTATTTCTGTGTTTAAAAGTAGGTAGGGGATCCATTATACTTCTTCAGATACATCGACAACGATGCCTCCTAGAGCTGGGTGTTGACTATTTTCTTCTCCTACTACATTTTTTGAGTCGATAAGTACAGGGAATTCACTTCTACTGTCCTAATGTAAATATACTGAAAGTAGTTTTAGTGACTTGTGAGCTATGATTTAGAATCTCTCATATTGCCGACAAACTATATTCCGATACTGACAAAATTGAAAATTTCGTTTACATGCATTTAGTGACTCGTTCAAAAACATCTTATTGATCGTCCCAAGCACTAAGTTAAACAGCCCACCACAAAAAATACAAACAGGAGTTGTGCTCTCACTAAGCATTTGATTATATGAAATTTTTGGAAGTGAAACACAGATTGGTGACACAAGTGTATAGCTTTGAACACAGTCATTTTCACATACAGCAGCAGCAGTCATGACTTATAATGTGAAATATTTAGTTACAGTTTTTATGAGACAGGCAGATTACTCAGATTATAGTGCAAATAACAGTGGTATTGATGAATTACAAGTATATGGAAGATTTTCTACTAGTTCAATGAATAATTACAAGTCGTTAAAGGTAAGATTTTGTTGTCTGAAGGAAATTATCAATGTTAAAGGTAATACGTGTTTTTGTGGAGATTCTCTTTTCATGATCAGTTGTACAGTAATGAAGGTTTGTTTGCTCAGTAGTGCTATTTATGAAGGGTAACTGAGGTGTTTCTCGTGTAAGGCTTGATTTATGCAGTAGAACAAGGAGTATTTACTATTTATTATTTACAAGGTTTGAGAATGTTACGAGATATGAACTTAATGTGATGATAGAGGAGAAATAAATAAGTAGAAAGTATTAGTGATTATTAATGATGATGATTGTGAGGATAGTGATGATAACATGATAGGAAGATGCAATAGTTAAAAATTATGATGTATTATGAGGAATGAGAAGGTAATGGTTAGGGTATTTATTAGGGAATCTGTTTTTGTTGAACTGATATTTTCTTTGCGTGGATATATTTCATCAGCTTGCCTGTAGCGAAAGGAGGATGATGGACTGTTATATGATTAGTAGCACAACAGAAATCTGAAATGGTAAGAAACACTAGTAAGGCAAAAGACAACACAATTATTTTTTATGTAAGGTTTCTTGGGTAATCAGATACAACTGGGATGACACGTAATTCTGACATACTTATGACCTATATTTGGTGATCATCTCCTTATCAAATTTTTGCTGAATTTGACATATGAGAGCATATCCTGTTGAAGTATGTACCTTTTTCTTTTGTAACTACGCACCTGTTTGCCTTCTGGTGAAATCATGACAGGCATAATATTATCGAAATATATTAAAACAAATTTGGCTACTCTGCACATATTCCAGATTTATGAGACACAATTGCACATAGGATGAAATATTTTTTGTGATGACACTAGGGAGCCATGGGAAACACGGCTTAAGACCATACAAAAAATAAATGTATTTTTGGGTGAACTATGCTTTTTCGCAATTTAGCATTTATTAATTATTTTCCGTCCCATTGGGCTCACAGCCTAGTATAAGTCAGTATAAGACATAATGAAAATGAAAGTTCTCACAAATATGAACATTATCGAAGAACTGGAAATTTATGTTAATTCAAGGAAATATCCACACGAAATTCTAAATGAACACACAGATTTTAGACATAAATACTATCTCGAAAACTTTATTTATATAATAGAATATGAAAATAAATAGTCATGCGGAGAACAAAACTTACACAGACCATAAATAAAATTTAAAGGAAAATAAAAACAACGAAATTTAACACCATCTCTGGTAAGCTGTACATACTTTGTAAACATATAGCATCGTAGTAAAGAGCTGTCAAAATCTCTGACAAAAAAATATTCTACGTTCGTAACTACAGAAAGTAACATAATTACCAAGACACGATAGAAAAAATTTACTACATATGCAATGTTGTCGTTGCTTCCAACAAGACTTTAGTACAAAAGCAATGTTAAACATGTAACATCGGCGACCGACATATAGCCAATCTTAGAAATGTTATTTTCGCGGGTCACTTGATAATGGCAATAAGCTGTAAGAGGGCTGTAGTTCAAATGAAATGGTTCAAATGGCTCTGAGCACTATAGGACTTAACTACTGAGGTCATCAGTCCCCTTGAACTTAGAACTACTTAAACCTAACTAACCTAAGGACATCACACACATCCATGCCCGAGGCAGGATTCGAACCTGCGACCGTAGAGAGCGCGCGGTTCCAGACTGTAGCGCCTAGAACCGCTCGGACACCCCGGCCGGCCAATGCTGTAGAATAAAACATTTAAAAAAGATATTACCTTACTGAAGCTTGTTTCGGGAACATTCATTTTCGCTATGTCTTATACTGATTAATTAATTTTCTTCCCATGACTTAGGTTCGCACTGAGGTTACTATTGTGAAATGTTTGTAATCTTGATCCGTAATATGACTATTGCTCAACATAGCTTTGCCTCCTTTGAACTCATCCATTACCCAATTACTGGTGCATCAACAAACTTATGACGCTGATATCTTATTGGCATTTTCTGATGAAACTTGTATCCTGCATTTTTTATGATGACATATTTTGCTTTAGTTACTGCATTGCTTCTATGATGAAGCTTTTGTGTATGTTTTGTCTTGGGCTAAGAATGTATATTTCATTTTGGTTACTGATTTCCCCACAATGATTTTTTGCTGCTTATGTATAGGATAAGATACTTTGCTGCACCGCCTTTGCAATGAAATATTTGCCATGTTTATATGTATACGATAGTGAATTTCGCTGCATTTCTTTCCTGATGAACTATTTTTGTGGATATATGTGTACCATGGCGCCTAGGGTTTTATGAGAGCTCACCTAGGATAAGTGTTTACTTTTACAAATTATAAATGAGGTAAATGTCATGACATAACAGAATTATGAAAAATTGGCATAGGGAGACAGCTAATCAAGAATACAGCAGGTGCACCTAGAAATAAGGAAGTAATGAGCACAGACAAATAGAAATAGTCAAACGTGCGAATAGGCAGGTCAAATAAACTCGCATAGTGTGCAAATATAAATTAATACAGGCAGGTTGAATAATGATTACATTATGTGGTTATGATGATGTGATAATGAAATGCAGGCAAATTGACACGATGGCTTTGGTACGAGGAAGACCGAGAAACGCCGAACCTCGGTCCCACACATCCGACCCACTAGTGTTTTGGCATTCCGTGTCCGACCCTGCATTAGGGAATAAATGTTTGGCGTGTGAGTTTAAGAATCCCTATGTCTCTGAAGAGGCCTCTGCAAGTAGTTCTGTTATCAACTTTATATAGCAGTCTTTGTGTTTCCTTCTGAGGAAGAAATGCTTTCTTTCTTTGGCTGCATAAATCCCGAAATTTACGTCACATGGCAGTACTGAGAGAGAGTACGCAAAGTATACCAGCAATCCTGTTTACAGTTCGACACTATAAGAGAGACGTCTAAAGCCTGAAAAAAAGCGACATGCGCAGAGACAGTTGGTCTCAATTATAAACATCGTCAGCTCGAAGAATTTCGAGAGAAGTTTGTAAAAATCTGCCTGGCAGATTGAAACTGTGTGCCAGATCAAGAGTAGAACTCGCTCGAGGTACCGGCGGAAGTAAAATTATGACAGATCGTGAGTCTTCTTAGATAGCGCGATCCTTACGTCGCCCCCACACAGCTGGATGATGCCACATGCGGTCAGAACTCCCCCTCCCCCCCACCCCACCATCCCCTTCCCAACACTCCTGCTGACGTCTGAGACTCACCACGCTACATCTCTGCGTCGTACCCCACATAGGGATGGGCTCGTGGACACGCACCCCCTTTATTTTCTGCACTACACCAGACCAAGCCGGTCATTTCCCCAACTCTACTGTCCCCTCTTCCTCGGCTTCCTCCCTCTTTCTGCCCAGTAGTGGCGCTGGGGACATCGTAGTCAGGACTCGCATATTGACGTCTGCCCACTCTGCCCATCTGCCGAGTGCATAGTGGTTTAGAACGGCCTAATCCCTGGCAAAAAGTCGAAAACTGAGAATTTCCCGTTTTAGGTTTTTGGGGTCGCTGATTACGAATTTGATGTCAAAATTATTTAACTCAAAATGGCGGACAAAAAAATGGTGGACATTTTGGGAAAATAATCACCTTATCGGTCCGAAAATTTGCACCAATACGTTTTCGAGGTCGCTGATTACGAATCTGATATCAAAATTATGAAATTCAAAATGGCGGACATTTTGGAAAAATTATCACTTCATCGGTCCGAAAATTTGCTCTATTCGGTTTTCGGAGTCGCTGATTACGATTTTGATATTAGATTCCTGACATTTGAAATTCCAGAATGAAAAACAATTTTGTAGAAAATGTAAATTTCTATTTTATTTTACGTACATAATTCCATACAATACATTGGATTAATTAAAAATCATAATCTGGGTCAGATGGATCCGTCATACATGTTTCGATTTCCGCTGAGTGTAAGGTACTATTTGTGACATACTCTTCTGGTGTTTCCAGTAGAAGTTCTAGTACATCAGAAGGTAATGGTGCACTATTTTTCATTTTCAGTTTTGAAAATTAGTTATCAGTGGGTCCGAGGATGCAAAAAGCCGACGAAAAACGTCAGACATTGTCTTCTCTCGAGTACATTTTCGAGAAAAATTTTCGCGGCACCGACGAATGTCTTTGTTCCTCCCTTCCTGAGCGTCCTCGGAAAGTTGTCCGATTGGCAAGACACTCATTTCAATTATTGCGTAGCCATGAATTAAAATGGTATGTACCAATGTCGGCATCGGGTATCAGGAATATAGCTCAACATATCGTTTCGCGACGTCTAAGCAATAAACCCTGAACTTTTCGGTATGTACAGCGAAACGGCTCGTCATTGTCAGCAAAATTACTTTGCAACTTGCTACGAATTTCTTGTCCAAATTCAAAATTTCTGCTGTTAAGGCAGCGTTCTCAAAAAAACGTCGGGCTGTATTGCCATTGCTTGTAATGCCAAATCCATGCTTAGTCATATCGACATTTAAACCTAAAGCAGCTTTAAATTTCTTTTCTATTTGTTCCTTACGATCTTCAAATACTTTCTTTTCATCCACTGATCGCGCCTGTCACTTACTCGTTCTGTCATTCAGCTTATATGCAATATGAACCATCCATTTCATAAACCTTATCCACACGTGTAAGGAAGAAATTCCAAAATTTATTTTCAAGCCGTCACTTTCTGTTTGTTCCACCAATCGTAAATTGTTGAAATTTTTCGCCGTAAATAACGTCTTTGCACAGATTCAGTGTCAGTAATAGCATTTCTCACCTTTCCATCTATCATTGTGAACGATAAGTCATATTTTATTTCAAAGCTAATACCCTCCTTTACTGTAGCGAATGTGACGAAAGATGCTATCTGCTTATTAACGATATTTTTTTCATCAACAATTGACGGCACGGTTTCTTTCAAAAATTGCAATTTCAGCGATCTTCAGTAACGGGGTGAAGAAGGCGTTGGGTTCTTCCAAACGACAAGTTGATGCTCAGATTTGTCGTCTGAAGTTAGCATCTGTAACAGAACCACGGAAGTAAAAAATAAGTGAACGTCAGAGCCGCCGCTTTCATCAAATTTTTGTTTATACTGCTGCGATGACGAACCATCGCATCCCCACTTCAAAATCAACTTCATGTTATTCGTGAAGGAACTGTCGAGTGTTTTCATGACATCAGATTGTACTTGAAGCAATCGAGCTCTAGTATGGTCTAGTAAAGCCTGCAATGATACTTCCCCACTTGATTCCGTTATACGTATTGAACATTCTGGTGGGTAGCAACGAGATTTAGCAACTAATATTTTTTGATAATTGGGATAAGCCGACCTGTCGTTGTTTTAATTGGTTAATTCCCGGACCATATTGAACGTTCCTTTCGTCATTTTACCGCTTATTATCAAGTTTAAAGCAACATCTGCGCTAATTTCTTGACGTATTTGTCTACAACTTGGTGCGAATGCTAACTGATACCGAGAGGCTCGCGTAGGGGAAGTGGTTGTAATGTCCTTGAACACCTTTGCTGCAGCGTGGGACCCAGAAGTACGAAGATTCATTCCCGTTGCGAATGCCAATGCCCTTGGACTTGTTGATCTCCGAAGATCATCGACTTCTCGTCGCTTACTCCGTTCGCTGGATGATGAAGAGTCCAATGAGGGCCTTCCAAATTTGTGGCTTTTTTTCCGATCCTGATGTATCAGAATTAGGAGCAGGTTCCTCCATGTTTTTGAATTCCGCATTCTACAACAAATCGCAATAACGTTAGCTCGAAAGTGAAAAAAACGTTTAAATGAAAAATTTGAATGATACACTGGAACCTCTTTTATACTGACTCGCGTTTAAGTTGACTCGCGCTTATGTTCACTTCGCACCCCTCATTTATTTTGACGTTTTGTTCCCCCATCTCAGTAATCAACACACTGCAAAGCATAGCGGAATGCATTTGTGTTGGTGTGCAGAGGGAAAATGTGGAAGGAGAAAGTCATAGCGGTGGGAACCCCTCTCGAGTCAACATAAACGCGAGGTACATTTCGATGCAGTCAACATAAATAAGGTTCCAGTGTATAAGAAGTAGGAAAATAGGCAAACCGCAATAAATACGTCCTGGCCAAGCCATTCTTCATGATTAACTTAAAAGCGCTCCAGAATTCTGCGGCTATCCTGCCATTTTTTCTTCATTGTAAATAGGAGATTCCTTAAACATTTCCTTTCATCAATCGAAATTGCGAAAGAACATCCTTCCGATTCGGTAAAATCTTTTTCCAGAACATCCACTTGTTTGTCAAATTTTGAGCTACATTCATCACGTAGGGCTAAGAATATTTGTCTGCGTGTACAAATAACATCTTTTCATGTATGTTCTGTTAAAATTTTAAAAAATTGTATATATATATATATAGTATATAACATATTTTACGTAACGTAAAAGTATTATAAGCAATCCCACAGTCATGAACAATCGATTAAAAAACTGTATTATTCTGTTTTACAAATTGTGATTATTGTCCATGAATAATGTTTGAAATAATATTTGTAGACATATTTCGATATTTCTATAAAAATGGTCACTACGGTTGGAATTTTATTTAAAATCTTTATTCACAATGCTACACCATTGCAATAATATACCGTACTTATCTCCACAATACTTTAGAAAGAGATAGAAAAAAACCACGAAAAACCCTTCATACCTCTGACCTTTCAAGTCTAAGGTACAGAAAGTTGAGGGAAGAATATCGCCATCAGTCACAATGCGTAATGCGCACGACAGCGTCCACGGTAACACTAAAATCGTTGTTATTCAAAATGGGCAACTTTCGAGCAGCTAATTCTTGAAAATTTCATTAACAGATAGTTCAACAAACATGTCCCTGTCAATTCCAGCGTTAAAATGTGTTAAAAATTTTTGTATCGACTCAAATGTATTTCTAAAGAAGCGAAACAACATTTCCCGAGTTTTGGCCAGGGAATCGGCCGTTCTGAACCACTGTGGAGCGGTAGGATACCTGCAAATCTTACCGCGCAGCACGCCTCCTTCCCTCTTTGTCTACGGCGTTACACCTCTTAGTTTCGCTTTATCTGCTTCCAGATCCCATAAAAACTACATCTTTCCATTTTTTTTATAATTTGAACGAATTCACTTCAAAAAAAGTCGGTAGAGCATTTGGCTATGAAAGGCACAGATCCCGAGTTCGAGTTTTAATCTGCCGGGAAGTTTCATATCAGCGTACACTCTGCTGCAGAGGAAAACCAGAATCCAGCTTTTAGAAAATTCTTCAAACTTTTACGATAATACTCTTAGTTTTTCTGAAACGTAAACCTTGTGCAGAAATAAACAACTCTCCTATTCGTTCCCACTATTACTTGCGTTGTATTTGACGATACCAAACGGCAGAACATAAGCTTCGAATTCTACCTACATGAATAGCGCAGTTCAATTCACACCGTACTTTTGAAATTAACTTTCCGAAGCTGCCCATATAACTACATTTCACATCAAGTCACGATCCTCATCTTATGGGAAACACCGATAATGTCTGAACCATCATTAACTGGAAGGTTCTGGAAACATAAATCAAGGTTGCTACACATACACAGTCAGCTCATCTTGACAGTATGACACAATTCAGCAGTAGTGGCCACGTGTTTCTAGGCGCTTCAGCCTGGAACCGCGCGACCGCTACGGTCGCAGGTTCGAATCCTGCCTCGGGCATGGATGTGTGTGATGTCCTTAGATTACTTAGGCTTAAGTAATTCTAAGTTCTAGGGGACTGATGACCTCAGATGTCAAGTCTCATAGTGCTCAGAGCCATTTGAACCACAATTCAGCAGACATTGCTGCGAGTTACTACGACGGCGTGCTGAAGAGTAATGCCTCTGAAATTTTTATGTGGAAACTCTTAAATCTTTCAAAATAAAACAAACGTTTTAAAAATTCTGCATCATTTTGCTTCGTGCCTACAAATTTATTTCCCACCATAGTCCCCTGGCGACGAATACATGTCTACCGATGAGATATCGCACTTTTACATTCGTCGCCAAACTGCGACCCGAATCATGTAATCTTACGACCCGTGGTTCTCAGCCGTATTTAATAAAACATGCATTCACCAGCCAACATTAGAATCTAGAAAGTCAACTAACGCTAAGAGCTTCTTACGACAGTAGTTTTCTAACACAAGGGAAGTCCGCGACGATCACGGATATACTTCATATTTTGTACCCCTTTAGCAGGCCGTTAAATCAACATAATGTGCAAGCAGTAAGGTGCCCTGCTCTGGCAATTCCGAGAAAATCGCAAGAGAAGTTTTAAGTGTCTATTATATAACTGGTGTATCTGTGCGAAGGTGTCTGCCGTCAGTAGTCATCGTGATCAAATAGTTAACGTTCGTGCTATAGAAGAGGTTCGCAGACGAGGCGGCAGTTCGAATTCCGCTAACGCTTATTTTTCAGTTTATATTTTTTTCGTCACTGCTCACATTATTTAATTTATATGACATTTGAGAGGCAATATAATGAAAAGAAACCCACGTGCATTTACATGAAGTTGTGGTGAATTTCATATATTATTTGACTATTGAAACAGTAAATAAAATTTTCAAGAACGATGGACAGGCTTGAAAAGCCCAAGGCAAACTTCGATAAACACTGATGCAAATGACATTACTCACAATCACTAATACAGTAAGTCACAATGTGCCAGACCACAAGAGTAATGTACAGTCACTCATCGGGTGTGCTCTCGACACCACACGTTGCAGAATGGTATTTGTCATACAGATGTGAAACATAAACTGAAACTTCATGCAAATACACGTGTATTTTTCACTATATGACCTCTCAAATATCATATAAATTAAATAATAATACTAGTAATGAAAAAAGGTAGATTTATAACTAACTTTGGTTGGGAGCCAAACCGTTGGCTAATGCATGTTCCTTTTACAAAACTCGAACGCTAATCACTTGATCACCACGAATGCTAACGTCTCACTCCTACACACAGATATACAGGGTGGTCCATTGATAGTGACTGTGCCAAATATCTCACGAAATAAGCATCAAACGAAAAAACTACAAAGAACGAAACTGGTCTAGCTTGAAGGGGGAAACCAGATGGCGCTATGGTTGGCCCGCTAGATGACGCTGCCATAGGTCAAACGGATATCAACTGCGTTTTTTTAAAATACGAAACCACATTTTTTATTACAGATTCGTGTAACACGTAAAAACATGTGAATGTTTTCCTTGGACCACTTTTTTCACTTTGTGATGGCGCTGTTATATTGTCACAACCTATGGCTCACAATTTTACACGAACAGTTGGGAACAGGTAGATTTTTAAAATTAAAATACAGAACGTAGATACGCTTGAACATTTTATTTCCGTTGTTCCAATGTGATACATGTACCTTTGTGAACTTATCATTTCTGAGATCGCATGCTGTTACAGCGTCATTACCTGTAAATTCCACATTAATGCATTAAATGCTCAAAATGATGTCCGTCAACCTCAGTGCACTTGGCAATACGTGTAACGACATTCCTCTCAACAGCGAGCAGTTGACCTTCCGTAATATCCGCACATGCATTGACAATGCGCTGACGCATGTTGTCAGGCGTTGTCGGTGGATCACGATAGCAAATATCCCCACAGAAAGAAATCCGCGGACGTCAGACCCGGTGAACGTGCGGTCCATGGTACGGTGCTTCGACGACCAATCCACCTGTCATGAAATATGCTATTCAATACCGCTTCAACCGCACGCGAGCTATGTGCCGGACATCCATCATTTTGGAAGTACATCGCCATTCTGTCATGCAGTGAAACATCTTCTAATAACATCGGTAGAACATTACGTAGGAAGTCAGTATACATTGCACCATTTAGATTGCCATCGATAAAATGGGGGCCAATTATCCTTCCTCCCTTAATGCCTCACCATACATTAACCCGCCAAGGTCGCTGATGTTCCACTTGTCGCAGCCATCGTAGCTTTCTGTTGCCCAATAGTGCATATTATGACGGTTTACATTACCGCTGTTGGTGAGCGACGCTTCGTCGCTAAATAAAACGCGTGCAAAAATCTGTCATCGTTCCGTAATTTCTCATGTGCCCAATGGCAGAACTGTACACGACGTTCAAAGTCGTCGCCATGCAATTCCTGGTGCATAGAAATATAGTACGGGTGCAGTCGATGTTGGTGTAGCATTCTCAACACCGACGTTTTTGGGATTCCTGAGTCTCGAGCAATTTGTCTGCTGCTGATGTGCGGATTAGCCGCGACACCAGCTAAATCACCTACTTGGGCATCATCATTTGTTGCAGGTCGTGGTTGACGTTTCACACGTGGCTGAACACTCCCTGTTTCCTTAAATAACCTAACTATCCGGAGAACGGTCCGGACACTTGGATGATGTCGTCTAGGATACCAAGCAGTGTACATAGCACACGCCCGTTGGGTATTTTCATCACAATAACCATACATCAACACGATATCGATCTTTTCCGCAATTGGTAAACGGTCCATTTTATCACGACTAATGTATCACGAAGCAAATACCGTCCGCACTGGCAGAACGTTACGTGATACCACGTACTTATATGTTTGTGACTATCACAAAGCGAAAAATGTGGTCCAAGTTAAACATTCATATTTCTTTACGTACTACACGAATATGTAATAAAAAATTGGGGTTCCTATTATAAAAAACGCAGTTGATATCCGTTTGGCCTATGGCAGCGCCATCTAGCGGACCAACCATAGCGCCATCTTGTTTCCCCCTTCAAGCTAGACGAGTTTCGTTCTTTGTAGTTTTTTTCATTTGACGCTTATTTCGTGAGATATTTGGCCCGGTCACTATCAATGGACCACACTGTATAAGCCAGATAACAAATTCGTAAAACTTCTCTTGCAATTTTCTCGGAATTGACAGTGTAGTACATCTTATTACTTGCGCATTATGTTGTTCTAATGGCGTACTAAACGTGTACAAAATTTGAAGTAAATCTGTGATCCTAACCTTGTGGCCTCCTCTTGTCAGTAAAAAACAAAAGTATTTAAAGTGACAGTAACGAGTTCTCAATTTTAACTTCTGTGAGTATATATGGTCATCATCTAAGTAAAGTTGGCCGCTAATCTCAGGGGCAGAGGATCAAGTAGCTCAACCACTTCAGGGTTAGAGGATGTGTGATAGGGAGAATGTTTTATTGTTTATCATCCAGCACTGCAACTCAGAGGATTACGCGACTCGTACCGATCACCTGCTATGACATAAACTTTGACACGTAAGTAACGTGGATTCGTGAGTGCGCATTACAGAGACGGCCGTCTTGAAATGTGGTATTTCTTTGTAGCCAGGGCTATGAAATTAAATTAAGGATGTTGTAATGGAATGCAATGAGTAGAAGAAAAATGACAGTCAAAACATTTAGGAAACATTTGTGATCGTATCTTATATAGCACAATGCATTTAAATATAAGCAGAATTACTGTTATTAATAAATTAATCATCAAGTCATGCAGAATAAGCAACACTCCGTTAGGCAACTTTGAGCTCATTGAGGGTAGCAGCAATATGAAACAAAGAGAACAGTTGACACGATTTGTTACGAATGGTACCCAGTTTTAACGATCAGTGCTTGGGGAAGGGAAGCAGTGGTTGGGAAGGGAGAGAGACAGGGTTGTACCCTATCCCTGATGTTATTCAATCTGAATATTGAGCAAGCAGTAAAGGAAACAAAAAAAATTCGAAGTAGGAATTAAAATCCATGGAGAAGAAATAAAAGCAGTTGAACGGAATGGACAGAGTCTTGAAAGGAGGATATAAGATGAACATCAACAATAGCAAAACGAGGATAATGGAGTGTAGTCGAATTAAATCGGGTGATGCTCAGGGAATTAGATTAGAAAATGAGACCCTTAAAATAGTAAATGAGTTTTGCTGTTTGGGGAGCAAAATAACTGATGCTGGTCCAAGGTGAGAGGATATAAAATGTAAACCGGCAATGGCAAGGAAAGCGTTTCCGAAGAAAAGAAATTTGTTAAAATCGAGTATAGATTTAAGTGTCAGGAAGTCGTTTGTGAAAGCATTTTTATGGAGTGCAGCCATGTATGGAAGTGAAACGTGGACGATAAATAGATTAGACAAGAAGAGAACAAAAGCTTTCGAAACGTGGTGCTACAGAAGAATGGTGAAGATTAGGTGGGTAGATCACATAACTAATGAAGAGGTATTTAATAGAATTGAGGAGAAGAGAAATTCGTAGCACAACTTGACTAGAAGAAGGGATCGGTTGGTAGGACATGTTCTGAGGCTTCAAGGGCTCTCCAATTTAGTATTGGAGGGGATCGTGTATGGTAAAAATCGTAGAGGGAGACCAAGAGAAGAATACACTAAGGGAAGTTAGAAGGATGTAGGTTGCAGTAGGTACTGGGAGATGAAGAAACTTGCACAGGATAGAGTAGAATGGAGAACTGCATCAAACCAGTCTCAGAACTGAAGACCACAATAACAACAACAACTTGGGGACCGACGGATAACTTATCGCGCCCTTGCCGTAGCTAGGCTATTGGTGGTTCATAACATACTAATTCATGTACCTTGCCAACGAATAGTGATCAGTACATATGTGGCCAGAGATGACTCACCACAATGACAGTACTGGCTCTTGATCAAAGAGGTTTTACGACCACTGATGCAAAATGTTTGCCTTCGTTGAAGGAGCCTCTGCTTGCACCACTTCATCACTGTGAATGTGAAGTCCTCGAAGGCGTTCTTTGAGTTTTCAAAACAAATGAAAATCGGATAGGGCCAAGTCGGGACTGTATGCACGACGATCGATCGGAATGAACCCAAGACTTCGGATTGATACATATGTCGCAGCGCTCGTGTGTGGTCTGGCATTGTCATGATGAAGGAGATGGGGTGCTCCGTGTTTTGACGAACTCACCGAATTCGAAACTGGATTACAGTAAGCTGTTTCTCACTTGCCAACATATTTACGTTACACTCCGCCATGTTACACACTACAATTCGGAGATCTCTGTCGGCAGTGAGCTGCAGATATCTAGATATGAAGAATAAAGATTTAGAGTGTTAGTAACTTTTGTTTTATGTAAAAAGCATAAGGAATGACTGCTAGAGTGATAACGGCATCTACAATAATTCATAGCAGCTGTGATGGGGTCGTGTTGCTGCATTTGTTAGTATGAATAAGTTATTTTTGGCAGTTATTTATATCCATTATAAATAACCGCTATCAAAAAATAACTTAAATGCGATAAATGATATCGAAACTGTTAAGCCCTGCGATCGTCAAACTGCGAGGCCCGAATTAAGTATTTCATAACGATGTTCATCAATCAACTAACAGCGGAATTCGAAAACATCAACTAACTGTTAGAGCTTCTTAAGAGTGTACTTTTCTGCTCAGTAAATAAATTAAAAAAAAAACAGAAACACTTCCAGACACAAATATTTTAAATATTTTAACATGTGTTTAATTTTAATTGAAGCTTCTGGAAAAAAGGAATTTTAGAATTTTGTGGTGAGGACTTATGGGACCAAACTGCTGAGGTCATCGGTCCCTAAGCGTACACACGCTTTAATCTAACTTAAACTAACTTACGCTAAGGACGACACACAGACACACACACACACACACACACACACATGCCCAATGGAGGACTCGAACCTCCGACGGGGGCAGCTACGCGGACCGTGTCAAGACGCCTTAAAACGCGCGACTATCCCGCGCGGCCCTGGAAAAGAGATTTTATGAATCAGAAACAGGGAAAGAACGAATACTCACGATGTGCTGATGTTGGCTGTACTTGTCTCCTTCGTCGAAGCAAAAATATACAAGGGTAATCATAGCAGGCGCATAAAATGTTGTCCCCGATCACCTCAGAGGCGAAGTGGGGTGAAGAGGTCGATAGAACCGTCGTTGCGGCGTGAGGGGAGTGGGGACGGGGAATGTTCTCTTGTTTGTCTTCCATTGGTGACAAGTTATGGTTGCAAAACGGAATGACATGAGTTCACAGGACAAATACGGTCATTTTTCAAATTTGGTACATACTTATTGCAAGAAATACGAAATTAAATTAAAACTGTTGTAATAAAGTGCAATGAGCCAAAGACAAATGACATTTAAAAAATGTAGTAAACATTTATTATTGCGTCTCGTAGTACTTAATACGTTTAAATATAAGTAAACTTACTGGTACTAATTCATCATCCGCTCACACTGACAGCACAACAACACATCGTCAGGCAATTATTGTATCACAGCTTCGTGGTAGCTGAGGGTGGCAACAGTCTGCAACCGAGAACACCTGACACGAAGTGTTCCGAATTGTGCCGACTTAATGACTGGTCCTTGGGAGGCAGCGGGCACCGAAGTCTAATTTATGTACGTTACTAATTAATCATACAGGGTATTTCCAAAAGGACTTCACAACTTTGAAAATTCATATAAATCAATACATAGTACCTGCAGAGATGATTGTAGTGTCAATTTGTAGGGAAATATATCACGTTTCGTTTCGTGTAGTCCGCTAGTGTCGAATCGCACCGTAAGGAGCGCTAGCGGCAGTTGCGTTAAAGGTGGCTGCCTTCACTGAACCCTGACGTGCTAGCTGTATGTTTTGGTCTGAAGAATCGAAGTCGGCGACAACACTTCAGTGTAATTTTCGTACCAAGCAGGCTAAAGATCCTCCTAGTACGCCTACAAATCCACATAAAACATTGCAACATGTTTGTGGTAGCCCTGAACTGAACGTTTTTTTGTATATTGAGCAAGAACAAAGTGTACGACCCCTTTTTTTCCTGAGAGAACCCTCAACGGGGTAGTGTACTTGTAAATGTCACAACAATTTTTGATACCACGGATTAACACCACTCGATTTTTTTTTTCATGGGAATTTATCGAGGATATCGTGTTTGTACCTCCTGTGCCGGCTTCTCTACCTCAACTTAGAGCAAGAATATACGCCACCACTGAGCAATTTACACCTGCAACACTACAGCGAGTTTGGGAAGAAATTGATTCCGATGGGAAGTATGCAGGATAACCAAAGGAAGCCACATACAACATCTTTAAGGTAAGAAAACCTGATGTGTTTCCCTACAAATTAACACTAAACCCATCTACCAACAAATTTATGTGAATTTTTAAATTTTTAAAGTCCTTTTTGAAACCCCTGTAAGATCGTTCCATATGTGGCCCGAGGCGCCATCCCGCAGTGTCGGTATTGGTTCTTGAGCAGAAAACATTGACGACCACTACCCTATTACAGAGGCTAGCCAGTGAGAGTTTGTCACAAAGTGCAGCTAACACATTAAAACTTAAAATGTGTACTCTTAGACGATATGGACTCTTGACCGACCTTCGCCGATGCATTCTGCGGTACCGTCGTCATCGATAACGTTACACTGGCAGTGGACCACCGCAGCTGCATGTTGACTTTGCGTCACCGGAGGCGGCAATCGAGACGAGGCTGGAGCCACGCCTGTGGGGAACTGCGGGGCGCTAGCGGCGCGTAGCGGTAATGAAACAGGGTCCCAAGGGACAACCGCGGTCCCTCAAAGTTCTCTAAGTCCCTGCAGATCCTCGAACGCGATGCTTTCCGCATCCGCTTACCCTCCTTTGCCAACTCATTAAATTCTCGCCTCTCCTCACTGGCATCGAGTACCTCAGAATGATCTAGACCAGGGGTCCCCAACAAAATTTTCTCGAGGACCCCCTCATGATTGTGGTACCTTGTGATATCACTGTATCAAGTACCTAAAAAGCCAAATTAAGAGTCTTTTTATACGTTTTCTATTTTTGATACTAAGAAAAAAACATTGACATATTCATTATAGAAAAAATATTGAGGGGCCAAAACAAAAAATCATCATACGAAATATATTTAATATATTTCTTATTCTAATAGCATCTTCCGGACCCCTCTGGCATAGCTCACCACCTGTTGGGAACCACTGATCTAGACCATCCGTAAACTCGACTCCAACAATCATATTGTGTCCCTTCTCCTTTCCAGTCCTCTTGTGCTCCCATGCCTCTACCTAGACTTCGCACGAATCCTACAACTGCATACCCTCCAAGCCCTCTCTCAAAGATATTTCAACTGTCTCCCTCTCCTTGTGAGCGTGTGGGGTTGCTATTCTGTCATTCTGCGCAACGGATTAATCTGAGATGTACCCTTTACCCTGTGGCTCTTGCAAGATGCAATTTCCACCCCCACACTACTACAGAAGTCAGACAGACGCTCCTAACGTTCTAAAAAGAAATTCCTCATAAACTTTCAGCAATAAATATCTTCTGGAGTCGTCCGCTGTAAGGAAATGACACAAAAATTCACAAAATTTCTTACGTAACTAGTGGGATACTTGGGTAGTGGAGTAGTGCTAGTTAGTGTAAGAAAAACATGAAACTAACGAAAATTATTATTTATTTTGCAAAAATTCTGAGAAATCACAATGGCACTTTTAGTTATGAATTGAACAAGTTATACCCTGGTTCTTTTCGGAATGTGAAGTTACCTCTCAAGGATAGGATTCGCTAATGAAATTTCTATTCAAAGTTTAAGATTGTTATTGACTTGGCAGAATGGCTGAGAGCCGCGCCTACTCTACTTGAGTAATTATCCGTTAGAATGTTGCTAGGTACGGTCGAGGCTGTCGTGTGTGAAATGCAGTGAAGTGTACTGTTGTGGAGGAAATATGGGGCTCGCAAGAGCTGTAGCGCACAATACGGTAAGCTGCGATGACTGCTGTCTGCGCCGCTCGCTGCTGACAAATCAGATAACTCTTGTACTATCTGGATTGACCTTCGCCAATCAAACTCTCCCTACGCCTTTATGAAGCCAAGGACTCCTGTTCACCCCCATTCTAGCTATTGACGTGGTACACCGGTCAGATAACCAGTCCACCGCGATGCCACTCAAAATTCGCTCGCAAGTATTTAACTGTAACTCTGTCTGTTCACACCGCACAATAAGTGTGTCGGCCAACACAGTGAACAACGCTTAATGCAAGGATTCAATATAGAGTCACACTTCGATTCGCTCTCGACAGAGGTACTCTCCCAGTGAAGTACTGAGGAGAGACTTGTTCCTTGCTCTTTGAGTACACGTACGAGCGCGCACGCTCTCGTTACGTGTTCTCGCTCTAAGAGCGACAACGGAACAGCCCCTCTCCACACCAGACGTGATGGGGTATACCTTTCGGCCTCTTCCATTACTCCTTCAGCTCAAGGCGTCAGAAATATCGTCTGCCAATCAGCATTCCTCTTCTAAAACGGGAGAATGACGTTTCGTTTAAGGCGACCAATCCGGAAATCTGTAGTATCGGCGTTTGGCTTTTGCTGTCTCCCTGTGAAAATCTCTGAGACTGTGTGCTATGTGTGAAGAATGCGTAGGCTGGCCACTCCCACACAATGTAGCGGAATTTGCTTTTAAGCCGAACATGGGGTCGTCCTTTCACTCGGAGAAATGCAGTCTGCTCTGTGGGTGGTCACCGGCCGATGTAGGTGGGTTGGGACCGGCCTCCTGGCGTGTGGTTGCCTCTCTCAAACTAAAACCTCCTATGACTGTCATGTCTGGAATGTATGTGTGTACACCAGCCTCGAGTATTTCAACCACGGTGTGCATTAGTTATGTGCATATCGTTTACATGAATTCATGCAACATTGACTTTGTCTTATAGAGTTTGGGTTCGAATGAAGCGTCTTTATGTGTAGAATATCATTGTGAGGGCGGAATATGTAGCAATGAAGGTCAGGAGACCACGACGTCCCACATCCTGGACCACAAATACCGCCCTGACGTATACCCATCCTACAAACTCTGAATCCAGCACACACTATCCACACACCCACCTCCAAAGGGCACCCTCCTCATCCTCTCCCCATAGCACACTCCTACTTTTCCCCTTCCTGTCGCCCCTCACCCCTTTTCCTCTCATATTTATAGCTCGCAATACCAGCTACCCTTCTGTCCGTATCCTCCACAGCCATTACTGTGTCCTCACCACAGTCCTCAGTCATCGCCACCACTCTCCTGTCTACCCACCTTTTTTTCATCAACAATCTACTGTCCCAGAGCAGGTCCTTTTCCAGTTTTAGTGAAGGTGTACGGTGCTCCGCTTTTGATGGTCAGTGCATCTCCTGTCGTTTTCACTGTTTCTCAAGTTTTTTTTAATTCCCCAAGTGTTTTTCAAGTGCTTTTAATGGTGCCATCTGTCGAAATTTTTATCACTGTTTTTAAACGCTTCATTAAGGCGGTTTTATATTATTTACGTTCTACCATTAATATCACCTTTAAAATACGTTTAATTTCATGCTATATATGTCTCCTTTTTTGTTTAGTTTAACTTAGAGACCAGTTCTGCTGGATGAAGAGCACCCCTCCCCCTTGCCCACATGGGGCGAGGGTGGATGAAATAACAACAAGGAAAAAAAGAAAAAGCGCAACAGTTCCGAAGTTCCGTTCGATGTGCAGATCGAGTACAATTCTGCTTCCAGTGGACATAGTCGTCATGTTGTCACTCTGTCCAGTTTATGTCAGTCTTGTGTATTCAGAGTGTTTAGTTGTGTTTAACGAGAAGTGTCTGCAGTAACTGCACTTAGAACATTTAGAGCGCGATATCTACAGACTTGTCCAAAATTTTTGTCTGTATACATAATTCCAAGCGTGCTCCCATCATTCATAGCAGTGGAGAGCTCTAAAGACATATTAAATAAAGTATTACGTTATTTGACTGTGAGTGTTAATCGACTGTTCTCTTTTTCTGCTCGCCTATACAAAAGGAGAAAACAACACACTGATTACATACCGTTGGAGATTTTGTAAACTGTTAATTAGCAGTTTTTATTTATTGTGTCTTTATGGTGTCCACAGTTCGTATTTTTCTGATGGCTGCCTGTTTCTTAATATCGTTTTGCTTGAAGTAACCGCTATGTACAGCCCCCAAGCAATAGAGATGGGGAATTTCAGCTGGGTATGCCCGCAGGAAAACGCACACTCCGTCTTCAGGCCACAAGTGGCCCATCAGAACCATCATACCGCCGTGTCATCCTCAGCTGAGGATGCGGATAGGAGGGCCGTGTGATTAGCACACCGTTCTCCCGGTCGTTATGATGGTTTCCTTTGAGCGGAGCCTCTACTATTTGGTCGAGTAGCTCCTCAGTTGACGTCACGAGGCTGAGTGCACTCCACAAAAAAGACAACAGCGCATGGCGGCCTGGATGGTCACCCACCCAAGTGCCGGTCACGCTCTATAGCGCTTAACTTCAGTGATTTCACAGGAACCGGTGTAGCCACTGCGGCAAGGCCCTTGCGTTGCAGGAAAACTCAGGACGCTAGTAAATGCAGTTAACACATTCCATAATGCTAAAAACAGACATACAAATAAACGCGTGCGCACGACACAAATGCTAATCACGTACTAACTACATGAAATATATTCACCTCGCGGGAGGTAAAATTCACTGACAAAGAGTTTTTTTTTCTTCTTCTAAGACTGAACGCTACAATGTGGCCTGTACGCAGTCTACCAACGTATTACGAAAGGTCATTCATGTTGTGTCTAGGAATCCTGCGTACTTGGTTCGCTAGGCAAACAATTAAAGCAACTCGTATTAATAAGTTTTATTACAGCAAGACAATTACAAGACTTATCTTCGATAGATGTGTTGCAAGCAAAGGACGACATACAAAATAGTCAGTCTTCTTCAGAATAGACAAACCCAAGTCTGTTCTACGTACAGAGTATTAATGACAGATGCTAACGTTGAAGTTGCTATCAAAGTGGACTGCCACCAGTCGGGCTCAGCGCATATGTCCTCTTCACCTAGGGGGCGCTGCTGTCGCGTCCTGGTGGGAGGTCGGTCAGCGTGCGATTGGCTGACCTACTTTTACAGCAGTCGCTTCCCTGTCGTTCCCGACTGGCGTACCGGCGCTGACTTTACGGCGTAACAATTCACTCTTTGACTGTTCATGTAGCGTCACTTTAGGCCAAGAAGTGTTTGTCAGTGCGACATGTTGCCCTCCGAAGTGGCGTAGACTCTACCGTTATCATGGGACATGAGATATTTGATACGTACCTCACAGTGGTCACCCGTTGTCGACAATGCCAGCTGGTGTCCACGAATCATGACTCGTAGGCACACTGAATGCACCATTGCGCTGCCTTTTTGGAGACAGTAAAATAATGAGTGCTCTCAACAGGGAATATCAGGTATGTCCATACGTCTAGATTCCTATAAGTCTTGACATAACGTTCGTCACAAGTGGCTTCTAACCATACAGCGTACCTGTGGAGTATCGTCTCAGTTGTGCGACTGGTTTTGTGATTTCATGTCAGACCGTTCACATTTCGTTGCAAGTGACGGGCAGTCATCTAGTGAAACACACGTGATATCTGCCGATCGCCAAGGAAGTGTAACAGGACCTCTCCTGTTCTCAGTCTGCGCCCTCTGATCAAAGTTCTGGGCACCACTACGTAAAGCAGAAAAACCGTTAAATGTTAGAGAGGCAGCCCCGCCAATATGAAAGGAGGAGGGGAATGCTGTGTTGTCAGCAGAGAAGCTGTGAGACCAGGATGTGTCGGTCAGGAAAGTTCAATGAATTGGAAAGAAGGTTACTCATTGGAAGGCACTTGAGTGACAAATCCATCGGGGACATTTCACCCGTTCTAAAGCTGCCCAATTCGGCTTTTGCTGATGTGACTTTGAGGTGGAAACACGAAGGAGCAAACACAGGTAAACCAAAACCGGGCAAACCCCATGTACCGATGGAGTATTATTGAGGGTGGTCGTAAAAAAATGCATGCAAACAGAGGTAAGGATCTCTCGTGAGTTCCAAAGCGCTACCAACTGTCCAGATAGCTCAACTACTGCACGTAAGGAGTTAAAAAGAATGGGGTGCACTGATCGATCAGTTCCTTGTAAGCCACATATTTTTGCAGTCAGTGTTACTGTAAGTAGGCTGTTCAGGTTTTTATGTTGGTAACGCCACGTAGTGTTCTGTACGAAAATCACTGACTGCGCTGTGTTCTGTCTGTGGTTGGTTGGGCTCATTGTTGGAATATTCGCTAGTGTAGCGTTGGGCTGTTGGATGTGAACAGCTCGTAGCGTTGGGCTGTTGGAGGTGATCCGCCAACAGTGGTGGATGTGGGGAGAGAGATGCCAGAGTTTTGAGAGATTACTACGGGCGGACGATCTGGACGTATGTCCGTCAGAAGAAGGAAATTTGTAAGACTGGACATCATGAACTGATATATATATATAATGACTTTTTAACACTATTCAGGTAAATACAGTGTTTGATTTCTATCAAAATCTTTCATTTGCTAACTATGCCTATCAGTAGTTAGCGCCTTCTGTAGTTAGAATCCTTTATTTAGCTGGCAGTATTGGCGCTCGCTGTATTGCAGTAGTTCGAGTAACGAAGTTTTTTATGAGGTAAGTGATTCGTGAAAGGCATATGTTATTCCCAGCCAGGGCATTCTTTTGTAGGGATTACTGAAAGTCAGATTGAGTTCCGCTAAAAATATTGTGCGTCAGTTTAGTGATGATCAGAATAAGTAAAGAGAGAACTGTCTGAGTGCGTTCAGTTTTGGTGAGCTGTTTGAAAATCAAGTAAGTTAAGAGTTTTTCCAGCACTGTCATTCTTTACATACAAAGGGGAAGTTTCCTTGCGCTTGAGGTGGTGTAAACAGCGACGCCACTGGACAGTGGGTGGCTGTAAAAAGAAGTGATATGGAGTGACCAATGACGCTGTATCCTGAGGCAGTCCGATCGAAGGATTTGGGTTTGACAAATGTGGAGAACGTTACTTGCCATCATGCGCAATGCCAACAGTGAAGTTTGGAGGAGGTGGTTTATGGTATGGGAATGTCTTTCATGATTAGGTTGCGGTCCCCTTATTGTACTTAAGAAAAGAAAAAAGAAAAGGATATGTACACATTTTTCAGTATTGTGCACTGTGTGTAGTTGAGGTACAGTTCAGAGACGATGATAATTTGTATCAGCATGACAATGGACCATGTCATAAAGCAGCAACTGTCAGGCACTGGTTGGTGGACAGTAGCGTTCCTGAAATGGAGTGGTCCGCCCAGAGTCCCGACCTGATGCTAATGGAACTCCTCTCCAACGCGTGTGAAAATCGTCTTTGCTCCGGACCCCAGCGGCCAACGTCATCCCTTCTCTGGTTTCGGCTCTTGAAGAAGTGTGGTCTGCCATTCTTCAACAGACATTCAGATACCTAACTGAAAACGTCTCCAGCAGAGTTCAAGCCTTCGTAAAGGAGAAAGGTGGACATACTCCATATCAATGTCTGGTAATATGTCTCCAGATACTTTTCAGCAGTCTACCAAAGAGACAGCCTACCCTACGCTTGCCCATCCTCTTTTGAAGTAACGCTGAACGGTATTGGATCCTTACCAGATAGGCTTGACAGAGTACTTGTGGTATGCGCGAGACACTCGCGCACATTAAAAACCGGAATACATACTCATGCGCGTCAAAATTTTAAAGGTTATGCTACTCCAAACTCTCTGTCTTAATAAATAAAACATATCAGAAACATTTAAAACAGCTGTATACAATAGAAAATATGAATTCCAATTTGCCTGTGTCCTAGTGTCAAGCAGGTGAAGCTTGCACTTAGCAACATATACAAGAGAGGGCACTAGTGTTATGCGCGAGACCCTCGCGCAAATTAAAGGCTAGGATACATACTAGCGAAAACGAACAAAATGTTGTAGTAAATCGAGACCATCTGTCGTCATGAATAAAAAACATAACAGAATCATTTAAACCAAACATACACATCACAAACTGCGAACAACAATCGTCAAAAATACGTCAACTCCCAACAAGAGTTATTTTAATTCTCAGACTGACAACTGCTTCTCTGGTTCTCTTTCTCTTGTGCAAACTGCTATTGGTCATCTAGAGGGTTGGATCCCTTCCTTCGAAAACGACAGATTGCAGAGCCTGGGCTACCCTCAGGGTGGAATCACCGTCTTCGAAGCTTGTTGCTGTCGCTGTCTATATGTCTGTCTGTGTGTCCGCCGCTCGCTGCTCTAGCTGTTCGTCCGTCCGTCCGTCCGTCCGTCTGCCTGCCTGCCTGCCTGTTCGCCGCCGCCGCCTGCGGATTCTGGGCCGTCACCTTCGTGCCGCCATCGTCCAGCCGATGCCCGGAGACATTCACCTGCCCGCTTGCCTGCCGGAGGGGCTGCTGTCCCCTCGCGCTGCCGGCTCCTTCGACGCCGCCGCCGCCACCTCAGTCGCCGTCTTCGCCGCCGCCGCTGTCACCTCCGTCGCCGTCTTCGCCCCACTCTCGCACACTGCCACCATGTCCCACCCCATCTCCTCTATCATTTTCACCTCCCCCTCAGCTGCTCCAACCACAATCACTTGGGGCTCCTCCTCCGCCTCCATTCCCGTCCTTCCTTCCCTCCCTGTCCACCCCCCTCCTGTGCCGTTTTCGGCTGTAACTACCCCTAACTCTCTCTCCCCTGTCACTGTCGCCCCATCGACATCTGCAGACTTTCCGCCACCCCCTGCACCACCTACGACAGACTCCAAGCCAGCACAGATTTCGGCTCGCCGTTCCACAGTCTCTGTGCCACCAATGTCCCCTCCCTCTGCGTCATCCGCCCCTCAGAGCGGTACTGCCCCCGCCATCTCCCCTTGCAACCCATCCCCCAGCCCCCTCTCCACCCTGTTGTGACCACGAGCCCTAATGTTGACCCTTCCCCTGCAATCTCCTCAAAGAAAACCCCCGATCCCCATGACCCACCCACCCCCATTGACGCGACCCTGACCCCCACCCCTGCCACACCTGCCACCCACACCTGTGTCCTCTCCTGACCCTCAATTCCTCGATGTCCGCATCCTCACCCTGGCCACCCATAAATACTACCCCAATACTTCCATCTCCCTTCTTATTCCTCGTGAGGACTCGATTCTCATTAAGTCCCCCAATGCTTCCTTCCACACTGACCTCCTCTCCCACATCCCATGTATCCAATTTGGCCGACATGCCACCCTCACCACCTACCACACCTTGTCCTCTTCCCGTCCACCTCAACCCCCCCCAATGTCCGCCGACCTTCACTGCCGTGATCGTGAAGCTTAGCGCTGTGGTCATGGAGGCTGAGGTGTTGGCGGAGCTCAACTCCCAGCCCAACATCGAAATCCTCTCGACCTGTCGCATCTTTAAAGATGCTGGGCCGACTTATCTAATGCAGATATTCACCGAATCCTCCTCCTGCATTAACCGCCTCCTTACCGAGGGAGCTCTCATATACAATCACCGTCACAAAGTGGACTCCTCCTGTTCCCCAGTCCAATCCTACCGCTGCCAACGCTGCCTCACTTACAATGACCATGTTACCTCTGCCTGCAGGAACCCCCCTACCTGTCCCCAATGCAAAACTTCCCACTTTGTAAAGAACTGCCCCAACCTCACCTCTCCCCCCTCCTGTAACACCTGTAACAAATCACATCCTACCTACTCCTCGAAGTGTAAAGTGAAATACCCTCCAGTCACCCCTGAGCTCACTGTCCCTGTTTGTCCGCCTTCCGCCTATTGCAGAGGAAATTATCTGTTTCATCACCAATGTGCTCCAAAACAGCCACCGTTTCCAGCACTCCCACACTCTTTCCCAAATCGCCCTCACTGCCTGTTCCATCTTCCATCTTACCACCTATGCCACCTACTCCCACAACCAGGCCCACTTCACCTTCACCCCCTTCACCACCCTCATCTAACTCTCCCCTCTCATGGTACAACAACCCCATGGTATCCTGTACCACAATATTCGCTCCCTGCCCACCCACAAACACCTCTTCCTCCACACCCACCATCAGCACTACGTGGATGCCTTCATCCTAAATGAACCCTTTCTTCAACCCCATATCTCCATCTCCACAGCTCCTTGCACCCTTCACTGCACTGATAGCCCATACCCTTTGGTGCGTGGTGGAGTTGCTATAGGCCACCTCAAGCACCTCCCTGTTTGGCTCCAACCTCTCCTTAACAATCCTGCCGAGCATCTCACCCTCAGCCTCTTTTTCCCCAGCCTTACCATCATCACCTGTGCCACCATTTATGTCCGCCCTCGCACCGCCATCCCATACAATTTCCTGGCCCACATTGACCACACCTTCTCCACCTACATGATTGCCTCCGACCTCAATATCCACAGCTATGCTCCTGGTGTCCTCCAGCGGTGGCATCGGTTTATCACCACCCTCCAGTGAGACCTGGTTCCCCTCCCCCAGCACACCCAACCTGAATCCAACACCACTCCCGATGTGATGCTTGCCTCTCCCAACCTCTTTGGGCATGTCACCGCAGATGTCCTTGTCCTCATTGGCAGTGACCATGCTCCTGTTCTCCTCACTATCTCTAATGGTTGCCATTCCCGCCCCACTCCTCACCCTGACATCCCTTCTAAACTTGTCCACAATTACTCCCGTGCCAACTGGGATGCCTACTGGTACTCTATTCACACCCAGGTTGAAGGCCACGACTTTACCCTCCAATCTCCTGATGACATCTCCCACACTGCTGCCTTCTTGCACCAGACCTTGTCTGACGCCGTCGCCATCCATGTCCCCACCAAAGCCATCCACCCTCACTGCCCAGCCCTGCCCCCACAGACCATCCTTCTCCTTTGAGAATCCCGCCACCTCTACCGCTATTTTCTCCACACTCATGACCAGGACACACTTACCCGCGACCAGCAATTACAACGACACATCTGCAATCTGCTTACTGTGAAGAAACGCCGCACATGGCGCCAGACATGTACACAACTCAACACCACACTCCCAATAAACCCTTCCAAGTATTGGTCTGGGAACTGCCCCACCCCCCAGTACCCTCTCCTCCTTGATGACCATCCCTTTCCTGACAACCTCAGTAAGGCCAACCACTTTGTCTCTCACCTATCCGATGTTTTTTCCATCCCAGATGATCCCCAGTTTGATTATTCCCTCTTCTCTGATGTCATCGACCATACAAACACCTCTGTTCCTCCCCTTGCTCCTGGCTTCCAATACTTGGGCCACACACCACCATCTGAACTTAAGACTTCCATCACTACACAGGACATCAGCCTCACACTCTGCACTAAACGCAACATGCGACGACCGTGTTACCTATCACCACCTCCAACACTGCCCTCCCTCCTTCCTTGCAGTCCTTGCCACCTTCTGCAACATCATCCTTGCCACCAGCTTCTACCCCAACCTGTGGAAAACCTCCCATATCCTGATGTTCTCCACACCTAACAAGCCTCCATCTGATGCCTCTTCCTATCATCCTATATGTCTCACCTCAGTGTTCAGCAAGCATTTGGAATCCATTCTTATCCGGCACATCCATCACCACCTCCGCCGAAACCACCTCCTCCCCACAACCCAGTGTGGCTTTCGACATTCCTACTCTGCCAATGACCAACACCTACGCCTCATCTCCTCTCCCTCCAGCTTAACTCTCGTCGCTCCGCCAGTTTTGTCTCCCTCGACCTCAAAAAGGCCGACAACCGTGTCTGGCATCCCGGTCTCCTGTTTAAACTCCAAACCTACGCCCTTCCTGTCAACTACATCTGTCTGATGGCCTCCTTCCTCTCCCACAGCCCCTCCTACATTACCATCCATAATGCCGATTCCCACACCTTCTACCCCACTGCAGGTGTGCCCCAGGGCTCTGTCCTCTCCCCTCTCCTCTAACTCCTGTACACAGCAGATATGCCCCAAACCCCCCTCCCCCAGTACACCTCCTGCAGTATGCCAATGACACCACATTGCTTGCCCCCGCTCCTACCCTCCAACGGTCCCAACGCCTTCTCCAGAATCACCTTGACCTTTTTGCTGCATGGTGTAACCAGTGGCTCCTGAAAATCAATCCTTCCAGGCAATCATCGTAGGTCATACCACTCGCTCCTTCTGGCTCCTGGATTTCTCCTTCGCCATCTGCGCCCGTCCTCCCCCACCTTCACCTACCTTGGCCTGACCATTGACCGTTATCTCACCCAGATCCCTCATCTCCACTCCATCCAATCCAAAGCCCACAACCGCCTCCGACTCCTCAAACTCCTCTCTGGCTGGACATGGGGGCTACACCCGTCTCCCATCCTCCACACCTACAAATCCTTAATCCATCCCATCCTCTGTTGTGCCAGTCCTGCCTGGATACCCGCCCCCCCCCCCCAAATTCTATAAGACCTTCCAGATCCTCAAGCGCCATACACTCCGCCTTGCCTTCCGTACCCGCCTCCTGTCTCCCACGCAGATCCTCTACGACAGGGACGGGCAAACGGTGCACGCGGCTCATGAGCGCACAGCGCTGCACGTGTGCTGCTGGCGTGCAATCGTCGACCGGGGCAGTGGCGACAGCCGGCAGGTTGCGGTAGTTTAGTACCGGGCTAAGCTGCGCACGTTGATGTGAGGCGACCACTACGTAGTGAACGTTGTATTTTAAGAACCGGAAAATCCAGAGTGAATCAAGGAAACGGAGAAGTGGAGATTTGCTATCTTTTAAAAAAGAATGGGAGAATAATTTTTTCTTTGTGCAAAAACGTGAAAATTCGAAATGTTTAATATGTGGCAGTATTCTCGCTGGTCAGCGGAAGTTTAGTATTGAACGCCATTATAATAAATTTCACAAGGACGAGGACAAAAATGGCTCTGAGCACTATGCGACTTAACTTCTGAGGTCATCAGTCGCCTAGAACTTAGAGCTGATTAAACCTTACTAACCTAAGGACATCACACACATACATGCCCGAGGCAGGATTCGAGCCTGCGACCATAGCGGTCGCTCGGCTCCAGACAGTAGCGCCCAGAACCGCACGGCCACTCCGGTCGGCGGACGAGTACAATTTATTGTCGGATTCTGAGCGAATGGGGAAATTGACTGAGCTTAAGGAGAGCGATCTGACGATACGAGATGAATCTGATGTGAGTAGCTATTGTCACGAGAGATCTGCGACTTTCTTTCGTCGTGTCTCTCATCTAACTGATTTTACATTTTATGGAGCACTATTTTCAATTTTTCAGGACGACAACAATGATAGCCCAGCGGTACGTGCAAGTTATAAATTGCTCTTAATATAGCGAGAGCTGGAAAACCATTTGTTGAAGGTGAGTTTATAAAGGAGTGTATCAATGACGCTCCTGATTTACTTTGCCCACTGAATGCAAATCAGTTTAGAGCTATCACTCTTTCTCGGCGGACTGTAAGTTGTCGTATAAGTGCCATGGCAGGTGACGTTTACCGTCAATTAAGGAGTGCAGTGCAGGAGATTACTGCATTTTCCATCGCACTTGATGAGTCCACAGACACCGCGCAATTAGCGATTTATGTCCGTGGCGAGGACACTGCTCTGTACGTAACAGAGGAGTTTTTAGATATGATATCTTTAAAAAGGACGATCACCGGCGCGGACATCCTAAAAGCCGTTGAAGAAGCTGTCGATTCAGCTGGATTAAACTGGGAACGTTTAGTGTCAGTGAAAACAGACGGAGCACCTGCAATGAAAGGGGAACAAATGGGATTTGTTGGATTACTAAGAAAAAAGCTACAGCGTACAGAAGAATCATTGTACAGCATCCACTGCATTTTGCACCAAGAAATACTCTGTGCAAAAGCAGCAGAACTGGGGGACGTCATGCAAGTGGTTATTCGGGCAGTTAATTATTTGAGATCCCACGGGCTTACACATAGACAGTTTCACACATATTTAGCTGAAATTGGGGAAGAGTGCGGTGACATACTATACCACAGTGAAGGCCGCTGGCTTAGCCGCGGTAATGTTCTCAAAAGATTTTTTGAGCTGAGAATACCTATAAATCAGTTTTTAGAGGGCAAAGGAAGGTACGATCCCAAATTAAAAGATCCAGAGTGGGTTGCCGACCTTGCATTTTTAGTGGACATTACCGGACACATTAATGCATTGAAAACAAGTTTGCAAGGAGAAAATCACCTAATTTGTAAAATGGCTGAAAAGGTGCAAGCTTTCACTAGCAAGCTTGAGCTGTGGGAACGACAGCTCTCGTCAGGGGACGCAGTGCATTTCCCTACTCTGTCTACTGTGCGAGAACAGAATTGCAAAGAAAATGTTTCCGTACTTAGTGCAATAAAAGAGGAATTTCTCAAACGATTTGGGGATATATCATATTTATCCCAAGCTTTTGAATGGTTCTCGAGACCATTTGCCGTTTCTGTAGATGATATTCGTCCCAATTTGCAAATGGAATTAATAGATCTACAGTGTAATTCTCGTCTGAGAGACAAGTTCCTTTTGACAAGACGTGTAATAGACTTACATCACGACTTTCCACAGCAAGAGTTTCCTCGTCTCCATCGTGAAGCCGCGAAGATAATGTTAATGTTTGGCTCCACATACGTTTGTGAGAGATTCTTTTCTTTTATGAAAATTAATAAGTCTCGGCTAAGAGCAAACATCAGTGATGAAAATTTACGTTTGTCTGTATGTAGAAATTTTGTTCCAGACGTTAAACGTATCGTAGGTAATAAGTACTCTTTCAAACCATGATTTCTTTCAAGCACTCCTACTAACCTTATTCCTTCATTCAATAAAGCTAGCTAGGAAACAAAACGCATTACGGTGGAAGGAGCAGAGAGGCGGTATGGTGGGGAGGAGAGAGAAGCGGGTGACCAACGTGCCCCTGTGTGCATGCAGAACACCTGTTAACTGCACACGAGCAAGTTCACCACACTCTTGCAGGATTCCTGCCCGCCCCTGTCTACGACCTCATTCCTTTCCCCCATCTGCTCCTATTCCTCGAACGTATCTGCATCCTCTACACCTCCCGCCGCCTCAATCCCCCTCACCCCCTGGTTGCTCCTCTCCTCTCCAATCCCCACTCTCTGCCATGCCTTCACTGTTGTGTCCCCCGTACCTTCCATTTCTACACCCTTCATCTCCTTTCTCAAGGTGGGCTCTGTCAACTCCCCCTCCTGGATGATACCCTCTGTCCCTCCATTTATCCCTCCTATCAACTCTGATACTCACCCCCCCCCCCTTCCTTCCCTCTGTCCTTCCCTGGGCTCCCTCTCCCCCCCTTCCATCCTGTTTTCTCCCCACCTAAACACTCTCTGTCTGCCCTCTTCCTCCCCCTGAGCCTTTTGTATACCCCTCCTCTGCCTTTCCCGACTCCCTGTCCCATCTGACCACCACACGCCCCCTCTTATGGGTCCTCGTCCTCGATCGGCTCCTTCCCCCCCCCCCTACTTCGTTTTTCCTCTCCTGCCCCCCTTTCCTTTCCCATTATCTGTCCAGGTTCCCCCCATCTGCCCTTGGATGTGGGGATGTGGTAAATTTGTGCCAATTTTTTAGTGCAGTGTTCAAGTAAACATTCAGTGTTGTTCGTCTTTCCAAAGTGTTGCGAACAGAAATCATGCTGTTGCTGGGTGTAAATTTTATATCTCTTGCGAACAGAAACCAGACTGTCGCAGTGTTTTTTTTTTTTTAATTGTCTGTCTATTCTTTTACCTGTCTGCTTCATATGTATTTTATTAGCATCATCAACCCTTTGTTCTGTGTTTTAAGTTCCACGATTTTCCGCCATTTTACCATATCAGTAACCGATTTTATCGCCTGCTTTTATTTATTATTTATTATCTTTATCTTTTTAAAACAAATTCTGTAGGCTGAAGAGCGTCGTACTAAGCTGCTGCGACCACGCCTCCTTCGGGGGGAATCGAAACTCAATAAAGAAAAAAAAAAGCTATTGGCAGCAGCGCCGTTTACCACCGAATCCAAGATAAAAAAACGAGAAGGAGAGAAGGAGGACCAATTAATTTAAAGAACTGTCCTCAGTTTTCCTAGTGTGATTTGGGAAATGGATATCGATTTTGTCGCACATTAGTCCAATACGTTACGCAGCGGCACTCTGAAGATTAAGAAGAAGAAGACGAAAGAAGAGACGGCGTGAATACTTGTCAGAGTTTAATTTACAAAAGTGGGTGTGAAATTGTCATTTACACCGGTCTCCTAAAAATAAGTTATGACATTATTTCCATCTAAATTCTCCCCTACCTCTGTAACCGCCCTGTTAATTCTTAAAAACTTAATCAGCCGGTGTCGTAATTTCGAAATGGGAGTATGAATGTCGCATAGTAAATATTTCGCGTGGAGCGCCGTTGCGACACAGGCAAAGGTCAATTATGGAAACTAAGCCACTAAGTATTAAAAGTAACGTTATGAAGAACTACATCCGACTGACTACAAAAAATAAGAGGGCACATACATTCTCGAGTGAGTGGCTGAAAATAAGAATTAATACTGTAAGGGAAATGGGTCATAAGTATAGTTTCGCCGGTACACACTCAGTTGTATGCGAACGTACGATCGGGATAGAGGCACGTATGTTCTAAGTAGCATCATTCTGCGTGGCTTGGGTAAAAAGAAATGTGGTTAAATGCATTTATTCATCCGAGAAAGAAAATAAACGGATTTAGTAAATAAATGAAAAGAAAGATTGCAGTTTCTGAATGTCGCAGCAAATAAATATGACCTACATACTGAAATTGACATTGGCGGCCACGAAGGGAAAGAGATGAACACGTTCACGTAGCTGTATTGTCCAGCAGCCCCGTTGTGGAGACCGTCGATTCCATCTAAATTCTCCATAGAAAATTAAAATAATAATAATCTTCCAGAGTTACGGGATGTGGGATCCATGGCATCGTAAACGAGAAAATCGTGTTGTTTCAGAAGTTGCTTTCATTATTTAGCACAATTTCACTTGAAATTCAGAGATCTCTCTCCCTCCCCCCCCCCTCACGCCCCCCCCCCTCCCTCTCCCCCCGGCTCTGCTCCCCTCCCCTCCCCTCTCCGCCATCGCTGTCGAACACACACAGACACACAATCGCAATCACGCACTCGACTCCTGCGTGCATCGCACGGGTTGAGATCCGGTGAACGAGCAGGCCATACAGATCGACCAGGAAAGACACGACTGAGATGCGTCCGGAAGTTAACGGCGAAGTGGGCTGAAGTACCATCATGTAGCAGCCACGTAACCCATCGAATTATCAATGGCACTTATTCCAACAGAGGAGGAAAAGTCATCCTCAAGAAACGCCGATTGTTACGGCCTATAAGACGATGTGGAAGGAAAACTGGTCCCAAAATATAGTCGCCAATTATCCCGACCCACACGTTACGGCTGCACCGATGCTGATGATTCGCTGTCACCATACCATGGGGGTTTCGCATACTATCCCATAGATGACTGTCATAAAATTTGAAGATACCACTCTGCGAAAAGGTATCCTCATCCGTGAATAGGATGGGTGACACAAATTCCAGAATCGTGGTTGCTTGGTGAAGAAACCAGTGACAAAACAACTCCCGATGTGGAAAGTCTGTCGCTAGTAAGCCCTGTACACGCTGTGAACGAAAAGGGTAGTAACAATTGTCATAGAGAATGTTGCACTCGATCGTCTGTCTTGCCCTGTATTGGCAGGCCAACTGCATGGTACTAACACGGCGGTCGCCTTCTACAGTGTTAATCACATTTTGGTTCAACTGGCTCTGAGCACTATGGGACTTAACATCTGAGGTCAGCAGTCCCCTAGAACTTAGAACTACTTAAACCTAACTAACCTAAGGACATCACACACGTCCATGCCCGAGGCAGGATTCGAACCTGCGACCGTAGAGGTCGCGCGGTTCCAGACTGAAGCGGCCACACCGGCCGGCTAATCACATTTTCCTCCAAGTTTGGTGTCCGAGCATTTTGGATACGTCCTTCATAATTCCCTGCTTCCTGAAACGACCCTGCCTCAGACAAAAAAGCGGCGAAACATTGTTCCAAACATTGAATGCTGTGGTTGTTGTCGGCGGGGATAGGTCTCCTCGACTCGTATACAGAATCACTGTGTACAATGCAGTATCACATCCACTACAAGCAAGAGAAGTGAATCAGACCATCATTATCAATTACCATGGCAGGAGAGGGCTATGGGGCATGACTTATGAGGGACAGTACCACCCTCTAGGAGGAAACCATGCATACCGCAACTGTGGCTGCATGGTACAAAGCGTATTAGACTGCAGTCTCTGTAACAAAGTATGGTTGAATAAATGATCTCTAGCATGGGAACCCTGCATTTCCCGACAAAAGTTCATTAGACGTTTTTGTTCCATATCCTCTCATCGATCAATTCCTAGAGTTTGTACGCCCTGTGCAAAAAGTCACCGTGTACATATAATATTTCACAGAAACACGTAGTGGTAATAATGTCAAAAACTTGTCTCTCTCTCTCTCTCTCTCTCTCTCTCTCTCTCTCTCTCTCTCTCTCTCTCTCTGTGTGTGTGTGTGTGTGTGTGTGTGTCTGTCTCTAGGAGGCTCTGTTTAGCACACAACAATGTAAGCTATTTTTCGATTATGGAAATTACAATCTCGCAGTGATTTTCATTGAAAATATCACGGGGAAGCCAACATTAAAACTCTTCTTTCGGTCTCTAAATCAACTCAAACACATAGAATATTAGTGATAATCAGGTCAACTACAATTAACTACATGAGAGCTAAACTGTTTACCTTATTTTATTAGTTCTCGGTCAAGACGTCGAAGTACAGTAATGACGTTTCCCTGAGATGCGCCCTTCAACACACTTTTCAGCGAATAAGTGCAAATTCGGGACCAGTCGAAATTTGCTTCCTGCTCGCACAAAGAGTGAGAGGAAGTTCGTATCACTACCGGATTGCTGGGAGGTGACGTCAGAGTGGCGCGCAACTCGATGCGATCTCGACACTTGATAGCAGGCAACAAATGAGCTTCGGAGGCGCCGTATAGGAGTTGCGTATACGACAGTATCCTGTTTCAAGATGATGGTGAATTGAAGATTTAACACAAAAAAGACACTCTTGGTACGATTTCTTATAAATGTCAGTTAATAACGAATGGACTGCTCAGCCGTCAAGACAATGTAAGATGTAAGTTAATGCCCAAGGTCCCAAGAATCCAGCGTAGTGTAGAGAACAGAGGCTGCAACTGAGTGGACAACTTAAATTGTTTCCAATGAAGCGAGCAGCCAAACACTAATATTTTGGCTTCTCGCGGATATTTAGCTGATTTTTCAGCGAATATTGTGCGATTTCCACGGGTCCGCTCACACACTCGGCTTACTGGGTCGACTGCTATCGAGCTGTGTGATCGCACCGAGTGACACGTCATTTCGACATCACTTTCGGGTGACACGAGAGTCTGCAGCACAAAAATTGACACTGAAAAAGTAAATGTCTACAGAGAAGTGAAAGAAACCTGCGTCGTGACACAAATACTAGGGGCTCTAATATTATCTGTACACTGCTAATTTGTCAGATTAATAATTCAACTACAAATTCACTTAAAATTGCGTTTAAAATAGTAATGGCTACCAACCTGGTTTTAGATGTGATTGTGAGCAAATCATCTGACATGCCTGTTAGGCTTTGAAAGCTTTGGAAAGTAGCCGATTTTCGTGGCTATTTTCAAATGAAATAATATCTGATAATGTAATTTTATTCTTTACAGTTTTCTCTTTAAGAGATCAATTTTTTGTCCTCATCAGACGCTCCCTGTAACTGCTGCACTAGGTGAAGGGACCCCTTGCAGCCGGAACATTGGTCATTGGCGGGAATTCCCAAAAGCCCTCCTGTTGGACCTGTAACAAAATAATTTTGTTTAATTCATTTTCAATGTATTTTATATCAGTATACAAAGGATAATCCAAAAATATGAAGTCCTAAAAAAATCGAGTTGAAACAAATGTCACTTTCTTCCGACTGTGCTGAGCCACGGTCATGCAATATTTCTTTGAAAGAATAATGCACCATTTGACTGTGTATTACTGTATTTATCTTCTGTACTATCTACATTTCGGCTTTTATGCTACTATCGAGTACAATCCTAAAAACTGGAACGTGGAGATAGTAAGACACATAGTAAAAAAATTGAATATTTGAACAAAATAATACATGCACACTGATTTAAAATTACGAGATATTCACTTACTTCTTAGACCATTAATACATTATATCTGTTAATGCAGCCCAAAGCAGACAAAACTAACACTTGCCTTTCAGATGTAACTGTCAAAAATGTAGATTCTAGAATATGTAGTAAATATAGAAGTATCGCAGATATAAGCTTACAAGAGTTAGGTGTCATCTGACCGAATGTGATTACGTTTGGAGGCAGCATTGTGAATCATCACCTTTGCGTTGAATCGCACTTAACAAGTGCCAGTAATAATTTAAAAATTACTTTGTACAACAATATGAGTTTTTCCACTCATATTGTTAAATTTAGTACTTTTTTATATTATCACTGGCACTTGCTACGTTGTTAACTGCCATTCATTGGCTTCTGTACTTTATTCGCCTATTTTTCACTAATGTTATTATGTTTAATACTTTTTTATATTATTAAAAAAACTGCAGAGGATCGACACTTGTAGGATGGATTCGGAGGTGACCCTCTATGTGAACAAATGAAACTTTTTGCCCATAAATATACGCAAACACCCGTTACCGTATGATTGTTCACTTGTTGAACACTCACTGGAAACACTCATATTCATTATGTATCTGACAGAACGCGTCTGGAGGGATCTGAAATGGAACGACCACGTAATGGAGGTCGTTGCAAAGGCAAATGTCAGACACATTCATCGGAAGAATCTTCGGAGAGAGTAGTCTAATCACGAAGGAGGTAGCTTACAAAATCCTCGTATTACCCCTATGTGTGAAGTGTGGGATCCATAGTAGGTATTGTACTGTATTGTATTGTAAGTTAACTGGGGGCCTAGAAACGACGGAGAGGCTCCATCCCCACGACGACTACCGGGGTCCACAACACCAAGACGACTCCACTTCACCCCTCCGCCGCCCCACACCGAACCACTCTTTCAGGGTTATTGTGCGGTTCGGCCCCCAGTGGGGCCCCCAAGGGAACGTCTCACACCAGACGAGTGTAACGCCTATATTTGCGTGGTACAATAATGGTGGTGTATCCGTACGTGAAGAACTTGTTAACTGAGGCGGAATAAGGGGAACCAGCCCGCATTCGCCAAGGCAGATGGAAAACGTCTAAAAACCATCCACAGACTGGCCGGCTCACCGGACCTCGACACAAGTCCGCCGGGCGAATTCGTGGAGGGGACCAGGCGCTCCATCCCGATCCGGAAAGCCGTACGTTAGACCGCACGGCTAACCGGGCGAGCTTTGTACTAGGTATTATTGGCATAGAAAACTAGAGGAGGTTAATGGAAGAGCAGCACATGTCGTCACGGATACTTTTATTAAGTGCAGAAGTGTCACAGACTTGCTCGTCCAACTCGAATAACAGACGTTGTAGAAGAGAAGCTTTACTTCACCCTGTGGTTTGTAGTTTAATCCCTGAGAGCTCACATTGCTAGAGAAATCACCCAATATATTGCTTCCTCGTACATAGGCTACGTCTCGTGTAAAGACCGACAGGTAGAATTAGAGAGACTTGGGCTCGTACAGAGGCTGCCAACAATCGGTTCTCCCATGCACCATCAGTCGCTAGAACAGGAAACGCGGGAAATGGCTATAGTATGAGGTAATCTCCACCACACACAGTAAAATTCCTTGCGGACCGTAGATGTAGATATCGACATTTACATTTACATCTACATGATTACTCTGCAATCCGCAAGCAACAGTCTGGAAGAGAGTTCATCGAACTACCTTCAAGCTATTTCTCTACCGTTCCACTCTCGAAAAGCACCCGGGGAAAACGAACACTTAATCTATCGTGTGAGCTCTGATTTCTCTCATTTTATTATTACAATCATCCTCCCAATGTATGTGTGTGCCAACAAAATACACTCCTGGAAATGGAAAAAAGAACACATTGACACCGGTGTGTCAGACCCACCATACTTGCTCCGGACACTGCGAGAGGGCTGTACAAGCAATGATCACACGCACGGCACAGCGGACACACCAGGAACCGCGGTGTTGGCCGTCGAATGGCGCTAGCTGCGCAGCATTTGTGCACCGCCGCCGTCAGTGTCAGCCAGTTTGCCGTGGCATACGGAGCTCCATCGCAGTCTTTAACACTGGTAGCATGCCGCGACAGCGTGGACGTGAACCGTATGTGCAGTTGACGGACTTTGAGCGAGGGCGTATAGTGGGCATGCGGGAGGCCGGGTGGACGTACCGCCGAATTGCTCAACACGTGGGGCGTGAGGTCTCCACAGTACATCGATGTTGTCGCCAGTGGTCGGCGGAAGGTGCACGTGCCCGTCGACCTGGGACCGGACCGCAGCGACGCACGGATGCACGCCAAGACCGTAGGATCCTACGCAGTGCCGTAGGGGACCGCACCGCCACTTCCCAGCAAATTAGGGACACTGTTGCTCCTGGGGTATCGGCGAGGACCATTCGCAACCGTCTCCATGAAGCTGGGCTACGGTCCCGCACACCGTTAGGCCGTCTTCCGCTCACGCCCCAACATCGTGCAGCCCGCCTCCAGTGGTGTCGCGACAGGCGTGAATGGAGGGACGAATGGAGACGTGTCGTCTTCAGCGATGAGAGTCGCTTCTGCCTTGGTGCCAATGATGGTCGTATGCGTGTTTGGCGCCGTGCAGGTGAGCGCCACAATCAGGACTGCATACGACCGAGGCACACAGGGCCAACACCCGGCATCATGGTGTGGGGAGCGATCTCCTACACTGGCCGTACACCACTGGTGATCGTCGAGGGGACACTGAATAGTGCACGGTACATCCAAACCGTCATCGAACCCATCGTTCTACCATTCCTAGACCGGCAAGGGAACTTGCTGTTCCAACAGGACAATGCACGTCCGCATGTATCCCGTGCCACCCAACGTGCTCTAGAAGGTGTAAGTCAACTACCCTGGCCAGCAAGATCTCCGGATCTGTCCCCCATTGAGCTTGTTTGGGACTGGATGAAGCGTCGTCTCACGCGGTCTGCACGTCCAGCACGAACGCTGGTCCAACTGAGGCGCCAGGTGGAAATGGCATGGCAAGCCGTTCCACAGGACTACATCCAGCATCTCTACGATCGTCTCCATGGGAGAATAGCAGCCTGCATTGCTGCGAAAGGTGGATATACACTGTACTAGTGCCGACATTGTGCATGCTCTGTTGCCTGTGTCTATGTGCCTGTGGGTCTGTCAGTGTGATCATGTGATGTATCTGACCCCAGGAATGTGTCAATAAAGTTTCCCCTTCCTGGGACAATGAATTCACGGTGTTCTTATTTAAATTTCCAGGAGTGTATTTTCGCTCTGAGAACAAAGTTGGTGATTGAAATTTCATGAGAAGATCCCGCCACAACTAAGAACACCTTCTTTTAATGATTGCCACGCCAATTCGCATATCATGTACGTGGCACTCTCTTCCTTATTTCGCGATAATACAAAACAAGCTGCCCTTCTTTGAACTTTTGTCCTTCGTCAGTTCTCTCTGATACAAATCCCACACAGCACAGAAGCACTCCCCAGAAGTGGGCGGACAAGAGTAGTATAAGTAGTCTCTTTAGTAGACCTGTTACATTTTCTAAGTGTTCTGCTAATAAATAGTTGTCTTTGGTTGCTTTCCGGATAACATTATCTATGTCATCGTTCCAACTTAGTCATAATTGTAATCCTTAAGTACACTACTGGCCATTAACATTGCTATACCAAGAAGAAATGCAGATGATAAACGAGTATTCAGTGGACAAATATATTATACTAGAACTGACATGTGATTCCATTTTCACGCAATTTGGGTGCATAGATCCTGAGAACTCAGTACCCAGAACAACCACCTCTGGCCGTAATAACGGCCTTGATACGCCTGGGCATTGAGTCAGAGCTTGGATGGCGTGTACAGGTACAGCTGCCCATGCAGCTTCAACACGATACCACAGTTCATCAAGAGTAGTGGCTGGCGTATTGTGACGAGGCAGTTGCTAGGCCACCATTGACCACACGTTTTCAGTTGGTCAGGGATCTGGAGAATGAGCTGGCCAGGGCAGCAGAAGAACATTTTCTGTATCCAGAAAAGCCTGTAAGGACCTGCAACATGCGGTCGTGTATTATCCTGCTGAAATGTAGGGTTTCGCAGGGATCGAATGAAGGGTAGAGCCACGGGTCGTAACACATCTGAAATGTAACGTCCACTGTTCAAAGTGCCGTCAGTGCGAACAAGAGGTGACCGAGACGTGCAACCAGTGGCACTCCATACCATCAAGCAGGGTGATACGCCAGTATGGCGAAGACGAATACACTCTTTCAATGTGCGTTCCTGCTATGTCACAAAAAACAGATGCGACCATCATGATGCTATAAACAGAACCTGGATTCATCCGAAAAAATGACGTTTTGCCAGTCATGCACCCAGGTTCGTCGTTGAGTACACCATTGCAGGCGCTACTGTCTGTGATGCAGCGTCAAGGGTAATCGCAGCCATGGTCTCCGAGCTGATAGTCCGTGCTGCTGCAAATGTCGTCGAACTGTTCGTGCAGATGTTTGTTGTCTTGCAAACGTCCCCGTCTGTTGACTCAGGGATCGAAACGTGGCTGCACGATCCGTTACAGCCATGCGGATAAGACGCCTGTCATCTCGACTGTTAGTGATACGAGGCCGTTGGGATCCAGCACGGCGTTGCGTATTACCCTCCTGAACCCACCGATTCCATATTCTGCTAACAGTCATTGGATCTCTACCAACGCGAGCAGCAATGTCGCGATACGATAAACCGCAATTGCGATAGGCTACAATCCGACCTTTGTCGTTGTCGGAAACGTGATGGTGTGCATTTCTCTTCCTTACAAGAGGCAGCACAACAATGTTTCACCAGGCAACGCCGGTCAACTGCTGTCTGCGTATGAGAAATCGGTTGGAAACTTTCCTCGTGTTAGCACGTTGTAGCTGTCACCACCGGTGCCAACCTTGTGTGAATGCTCTGAAAAGCTAATCATTTGCATATCACAGCATCTTCTTCCTGTTGGTTAAATTTCGCGTCTGTGGCACGTCATCTTCGTGGTGTAGCAATTTTAATGGCCAGTAGTGCATTTAGTTGAAATTACAGGCTTTAGATTTTTGTGATTTATCGCGTAAGTTTAGCGGATTCCTTTTAGTGTTCATGTGGACGACTTCACACTTTTCGTTGAGTCAACTTCCAATTTTGCCACTAGAAAGTTATCTTTTATGAATCATTTTACAATTAGTTTTGATCATATAATGACTTTATAAGGCGGTAAATGACAGCATCATGTTCAAATAATCTGAGAGGACTACTCAAATTGTCTCCTAAATCGTTTATGTAAATCACGAACAGCGGAGACCTATAACACCTTGGGGAACGCCTGATATCACTTTTATTTCGATGACTTTGTCAGTTTCTTCGAACTGTGATCTTTCTGACAAGATATCACGAATCCAGCCTCACAACTGAGTCGTTACTCCATAGGCACGCAATTTGATTAGAAGTCGCTTCTGAGGAACGGAGTCGAAAGTCCTCTGGAAACGTAAAAGTATGGAATCAGTTTGTCATCCCCTGTTGATAACACTCACTACTTCGTGAGGATAATCAATAAATCGTTTTCTTCGAGATCATTCATAATGTTCGAACACAGAGTATGTTCCAAAATCCTACTGCAAATCTACGTTAGCGACAAAGGGACTATAGTTCATCGGATTACTCTTTATTTCATTTCTTGGGTACTTGTGTATTTTGTGCAGTTGTCCAGTCTTCAGGCATGGATCTTACAATGGGCGAGCTGTTGTATATGACTGGAAAATATGGAGCTATTGTATCAGCATACTCTGAAAGGAAACTGACTGGTATACAATCTGTACCGGAGGCCTTGCCCTTATTAAGTGATTTAAGCTGCTGTGCAACACCGAGGATACGTATTTCTAAACTACTCATGTCGGCAGTTGTTCTTGATTCGAATTCTGGACTATTTACTTCTTCTTTCGTGACGCAGTTTCGGAAAACCGTATTTAATACCTCTGCTATATTGGCAGTAACATAACTATTGCTATAGGTCAGTGAAGGCATCGATTGTGTCTTTCCTCTGGTGTACTTTACATACGACCAGAATCTTTTCGGATTTTCTGCCAAAAAATATGGAATTCATTTCTTAGTCAGGTTGCTGTGCCACAGCCAAACTGTCGACACAGCCTCTGACCGCACTTCTGCTTTACCCAGCACCCTCAAGATCGACAGTTCGGTACTTTTACGACGCAGTACAACGGCGTTATTTATATTCCAGTTAACAGGATGCCCATATTACAGTACAGTCTCTAATCTCTTCATCTGTTGTGCCCTCAATTCCAGGTCAGAGCGACTGACTGCCAACCGCTACAGCCTTTCTACTCCCATATTGCAATTTTGTGCACTCATTCTTATGAAAACACTACAGAAGCGCTTCCTGAACGGGGTGCAGTGTCCTCAGAAGGAATTTAGGAGACGTGTGTGCTAGCCACATGCCCATCACACCCAGAGTCACGTTGTTCACGGGGAATTCATTGTTATTTGTTGAATGTCTGCGGTTGTGATGGGACTCTTGAACTCTAGCGTTCATATGTTTCAGATAGATTGAAAGGTGGCTACACTGAGTTACAGCGCCAGAGATTGCGCCAAAGAGTATTATCCCGCCGCCTCCACTGGGGCAGTTGTAGTGCAGAGGTCCCGTGGGCAGTTGTAGTTCAGAGGTGGCCGTGGGCAGTGCTTGTTGAGAGGATGTCGAGAGCAGTACTAGTTGAGACCAAGTCGTGTGCAGTTATTGTTCTGTTGGCGAGAGAGTTGATGCTGTTCGGTTGGTGTAATGTATATGTGGGAGATGTTGCAATGATCATAGTGTATTTTTCGTCAATATATATGGAAGTAACAAAAAATTTTTTTTATTTCGTATCTCCTTAATAATAATGCATCTTGGTCACAGCTTCAGTGAACAAAGCATCTGGCCCATGTTCATGTATTAGACTTGTAATTCTGGTTTCTATGTGCAATTGTAGTATTTGTGGTTTTTCAATTAGTTCATTGTAAATGGTGTTTAAAATTTCTTGTGGTATTGAGGAAGAACTGTGCCACATACATGTACATTGAACCACACTACCACACACAGAACAGTGTTGTTTCGTAGCTTTTATAGTTGCAGGGCACTTAATTAATCAATTGTGTTAACGGAAATTTCCTTTCATTCTTTATTGTTATATTATGCAGTCAGATTGCGTACTAATACTAGTCAGGGCGAACCGGTTACCAGATTTCGTAACCGGGCACACAGCTACTATAATTATTGCAATTTCATTTATATAATTCAGTTCCCATGCACGTGGCGACCGCTGCTTCGGATCGTCCCTTGGAATTCTTTTGACAGTAAAAATAGCAGACAGTAGTATTGTTGTAGTCATTTGTAGTTTAGTAATTGTAGTCTATATTGCGTGTGTAGTTTTGGTAATTGAACATTTGTAGTTGTCTTGTCATTTTTCTAATGGTATTCTTGCAGAATTTAATTTTTGATGTCTCGTATACGGGTTTGACAATTTTGTGCAATTGTGAAGGTTTTAATTGTTCGTTAATCGTGTTTGTCCGGAGGCATTTCGTGTGAATGGTATTGTTGGTGATAAAGTATTATATTGTGTGTAATTTTCGTATAGTGACGAGTTTTGTTTGTTTTGTAAATGATTACGCGATCGATGAAAAAGGCAAAAATGACGGATAGTCAGAATAACGAAATTATTAATATGGCGAACTCGACAACACAGGAGAACAGTGGGATGAATAATGAAGTAGAAAACAATTTAATAACCCGGGAAAATAGTCCGGAACCAGTTCAAAATTTTTCACAATCGGAAAATTTTCAGAATATGAGATTAACGATAGAAGATTCTTAAATAGTATCGAACACAGATAGCTTTACGGCTATGCTGAAGGAAGTTAGTTTTACGGGAAATGTTAGGGGCGAAAAGAATTTCGAACCAGTTAATACGGAGCAGTTGATGAGTGCAATATTAAATTTGGGATCACAAATAGGAACAATTAACACTGGTATGGGAACAATGGAAACACAGTTAAGATCTGAATTAAAAACAGAGATGGGAACATTAGCAACACTGTTAGACTCACAAATAGGAACAATTAAAACTGATATGGGAACAATGGCAACACGGTTAGACTCACGAATAGGGACATGTTTCGAAAACATGGAAGATGAATTAAAGAAAGAAATTAGAGAAGAAGTACACCCGATTTTGAATTCTCACAATAATAGATTAATTTCAATAGAAATTAGACAAAAGGAACAGGATAGAGAACAGGAAGAAAGAGATCGTGTGATAGTACAAAAATTTTCAGAGTTAAATTTACAACGTGCACACGATAAGGAAGAAATATTTGAAAGAATCGAAGAATCCGTACCAAATGAAAGAATAAATAACCTAACACAACAATATGAACAGTTAACTACTAAATGTGTCAATACTGAAACCCGAGTCGCGACACTTACGGGAGACGTAAATAAACAGAAAGAACAAATAGATGACTTATCGGAAAAAGTTGAGGAGATTTCAGATAAATTGACAAGTCTTAGTTTAAATGGGGACAGAGATTCAGATGATACTGCTCCATTGCCATTTGCAGAAGCAGAAGAGTACCAGAATATAAATAAACATGTTAAAAATCAGGGAAAATTTAATGAACGCATTAAAAGGGAATTTGAGCCGTTACGAAAACAAGTCAAACAAATTGAAAACGAAATCGTAGGAAAAGACAGTAGAAGAAATTTAGAATCACAGATAGCAGCGGGTTTTGAAGAATATAATTTATTTCATTTACGAGATGCAACAAGAGAGCGCCAGGCGCGCGAACTTGTCAATAATCGACATTCGGACTGGGACAGACGCGGTAGGTCTTTGTCGCTATGAGGCGAAAACTTCTGACTATAAACACTTTTTAACTGTTCGGAAATTTAAGATCTTTCGCAATTCTAAGAATGACATACATCCATGTTCATGCTTAGATCAATTTATGTACGCACTTCCACCAAATTGGCCACTAAGTCACAAACTGGAATTTATGTGTGGCTATTTATGTCCACAGGGGATTCACTACACAAAGTGAATATGTGCTGTAGCGTGGACAGGGCTCCGAGCTGTAGTGGTGCTATTTCCTTTTTAGTTTTCTGCACTGCTGCCTACTCTATCAAAACAACTCTTCAACTATCAATCTATCTAGAAAAGGAGTCGGTAAAGAACAACCGGATATGACTATTTTACCCAAAAGTGATTTCGGAAATTATCGTTTGGACTTACTGTATCTTCAGCAGCATTCATTCGTGGTTTAAACGAAATTTTACCTGTTTATCTTCGTGACAATATCACTTCATATCTTGACGATATTCTTATTGCTAAACGTTCTTGGAGTGAGCATAACAAAATTTTGGATTCATTATTGCGTATTTCTGCAAGAGTTGGTATTACAGTGAACATGGAAAAATCTGAATTTGGTCGTTCTCAGGTGAAATTTCTTGGTCATATTATTTCTACAGAAGGTACTCTTCCTGATCCAGAGAAACTAGATGCTATTCGTAATTATGCTGTTCCTACCACAAAACGTGATGTTCGTAGTTTCCTTCGTGTCTGTAATTTTCTTAGACGCTTTGTTAGATTGGACAATATGGCCACACCTCGTTTATGTGAACTATCTGGAAAGAATTCTAATTGGTGTTGGGATGAGGAAGCTCAATCAGAATTTGAACAACTTCGTGATGCTTTAGATGCTGCTCCACTTCTTTCACATCCGGATTTTTCTAAAGATTTTTGTTTGGCGACGGACTCATCATACAAAGGCCTAGGTGCACACTTATTTCAAGAGATAGACGAAAACGGCGTTGTAGTACAGAAAACTATTGCATTTGGAAGTCGTGTTCTCTCTAAATCAGAAAAGAATTATTCGATTACGGAACTTGAAGCTTTGGCTGTTGTATGGGCTTTCACAAAATTTCGCATATTTTTGTATGGCAGAGATACTAAGGTTTACACCGATCATGGAGCTCTGGAATTTCTTATGTCAACAAAATTAACACATGGAAGATTATCACGATGGGCACTGTATCTACAGGAATTTGATTTTTGTATTGTTTGCATCCAGGGTTCTTCTAATATTATTGCTGATGCTTTATCACGTGCACCTACGGGTTTGAAACAAAGTGCTGAGGAAGACTGCAAAGAAAACAATTATTGTTTGATGTATATTCAAGGTGTTGGGTTTGAGAATTTTATTTCGTCTTCGCTCCAGGACATCGCTACGGAGCAAAACAACGATCCAATCTGGAAGGACATTAAGGAGAAGTGGAAGAGAAAGGAAAGCATAGCGATTAGACAGTATTATTTAGTTTGCAATTATATCCTTTTTAAACGAAAATCGGTTGACAACTCTGTTTGGTTGGTTTGCATTCCTGATGAGTGGGTTAATAAATTGATTTGGTATACACATTTCAGTTATGCACACTTTGGTCCCAGAAAATGCTTTCATAAATTACGAGAAAATTGCTACTTCAGTAATATGGAAAAACGTATTCGATTTGTTATTGCCAAATGCAAACTATCTCAAAAGGCTAAGTCGCCAACTATTTCTCACAGAGCACCGTTGTTTCCTATCATTCCAGCGAAATTAAAGGAGATGGCTGCAGTCGATTTGTTCGGTCCAGTGGTTCGTTCTACTAATGGTTTTGCGTACATTTTGGTAGCAGTGGAATTGACATCAAAATATGTGTGTTTTACACCTTTACGCAAAGCAATAGCTCGTTCAGTATTTAATGCTTTCGTCAAACATTTTCTTAAAGAAGTGGGTCATGTTGATAAGGTTATATCAGATAATGGATCACAGTTTCGCTCTAAAATTTGGCTTCGTACTCTACAGTGTCGTAAGATTAAACCAATTTTCATTTCACTTTTTCACCCTCAGTCTAACGCTTCAGAGAGATGGATGAAGGAAATCAATAAATTGTGTCGACTTTATTGTCATCAGAATCACAGAACGTGGGATCAGTATCTTCATATTTTTCAAATCATTCTGAATGAACTCCCTAATGGTTCAACTTCTTTACCGCCTATATTGATATTAAAAGATAAAGCACCGACAAATCGCATTTCTGAAATCGTTCCTTTTCCGTCTACACGGAAACTGCGGCATTCTGAAGTTGTCAACCTGGCTCTACAAAATATTGCATCCGCGGCTGCTAGAAGAGAGAAATCAGCTAAACGTCCTGGTCGTCTAAAAACTTTGTCAGTTGGTATAAACGGAAATGTCGTGTGGCTAGGGCCTCCCGTCGGTTAGACCGTTCGCCTGGTGCAGGTCTTTCGATTTGACGCCACTTCGGCGACCTGCGCGTCGATGGGGATGAAATGATGATGATTAGGACAACACAACACTGAGCGGAGAAAATCTCCGACCCAGCCGGGATCCAACCCGGGCCCTTAGGATTGACAGCCTGTCACGCTGACCACTCAGCTACCGGGGCGGACTGTCAGTTGGTCAAAAGGTGTTAATTATGTCTCACCGTTTGTCTCACAAAGGAAAAGGCTTGTGTCGCAAATGTTTTCTGCTTTATAACGGTCCATATAGTGTTCGCAAAATTATTCATGATAACACTGTCGAAGTAGAAACTCTTAAATCTCGGCACTCTAAGGGAATACATGATATATCGAACGACGTTAAAATTTTTGTGGAATGGCATGCTTTTGAGAAACTAACAGTTACATGTAAACACGCAGGAAATATTAAGTATACCGCGCCGCGTTCTGGCGGCGGCACATACTCAAAGCAACAGTCAAGTCTGCGCGCCGCACAAGGCAGTCGTTGACCGCAAACAATTACTTCCTACGTCACGCGTAACTACAGCTGATCGAGCGCTCAGTGCGAATGCACTGACAGCCGTAAACAAATACACAGTCTAATTTCTCCGATTAAATTCAGTATAAAGCTATAGTGACTTGTTAAATTATGTTATTAACGTTCAGTTTTTTTCAGGATACAGTTGTATAAAATATTTAAGAACTTCAGGTAAATTCTGTGTATGTCCGACGTTAAGAGGACTTGCTATCGAGAAAATTTCAGGAAGAATGTAATTTCGAAATAATAATAAACTAAAAAGGTAACTATTAATTGAGTTTATTTGTCAGGTAACATATTTTCACTTAGGTATTTACTTTAGAAGTAATTTGCTGCTCGCGATTACGTGATTTATACTTTGTGTTAACTGATTTTGACAATGATTGATTAATGAACAGGGTTGCTACTTATGTATATTATGCATCGCTTGGCTGCTGTGCTTTTTCACTGATGTCATTTTTTATTACGTTCCTGCTGTGCTTATTTATTTAAATTATAATTGTCACCTGATTAGTCGTGCTGATATGGTTATGTATGTAAGTCATAATTTGTTATTTATCTGCTTGCGCCTTCATGCTTACTTATTAAGATTACATATGAGCATTTATTTGCTTATGCCGATATGATGCTAATGACATGTTTATTATGTAAGATATATATTTGCTGCTTTGCGTATGGATTGCATATTTACACATTTTTGTTTTGTTGTCATAACTACTCGTTAATCTGGTATATAGAAATGCTGATATACGGCGTACGAACATGGAGTTTAGGTTATACTATGGTATTAATTATAGATTGATCGATTGGCAGAGCCTCGTTGTAGGGATTGTGCTACATCCATTTGTTAACATTCTATTCTCTACTGGTATATTTACTCGCTATTTCATGTTTTGCTTACGCTCAGTGCTTTATATTTTAAGATAAGAAAATGAACTGATATAATTCTACGAACGACATTAGTACAAGAAACTTCATTGAAGTCACATGAGCTGGAGGTTTTATGGAAGCTGTATAAATTTGTGCCAATAGAGAGGAAGCTAACGACATGAAATACCAACACTAGGTTTAGACCATTGGCAGTTATTACACTGCATTCTTCGTGAGCAATTGAAATAGCAAGTGACACTTGACACAAGAAATACTCCACATGTTTGCTTCTGTTTTGCCATGATTCTTGAAGTGGTGTACACACTGTGAAGTATTACGATCATTCACACTCCGTACTCGTACTTACTTACTGAAAGTTATTCAAACTAAAGGCTGTTAGAGGTCATGTATGCATTTCTTTTATTTAATGATGGACAAGGTAACCAAAATGTATTTTATAATTCATAATGAGTAGAAGATTTGGGTCAGGTGGATTACACAGAGGTTGTGTGTGGACATTGTTTCTTCGGATTGTATGGGATGATGAATTGAAGTTTGCACTAGGATTTTATCCGTACTTGTTCGAGGAGACTGACTAGAGGAAAGAGTTGTTATGGAAGTAATAAGGTTTATATGTATCGACGTATTGAAGAGGTATTATTGAGGTATTGAGATTGTGTGAAGTTGATGATTATTGGAGTTTTGGTGGATAAGAGGTAAAGTAAGTGAGGAGCATACTTTCTTCTGTTGGTTTATATGGAACAAGGAGGATGAAGATGGCAGACTAGAACACTCAAGTGGAAGGAAGATTGTCTACACACACACTTTGTTAAATCAATAAGCAGTACATACTTTTTTTTGGAGAGAAAGTAATTCCATATCTTGGCACGCTGACACTTGTTCAGCAGCCGTACATTTTGATTTGGCTTGGCAAACATTGGTCTTGACATGATGACTATGACGTTGACTAACTACTATTGACTGTTATACACTGTAACCACTACTACTCGATACACATATTGAACATCAAACTTCGACAGAATTACATTTAAACAGTTAACACTATTCAATTACACAGTAGTACTTAAATGTGGATGAAAGATGAGTAAGTGTGTTTTGCGTGTTTTCCTTTCCTAATCCCAAATAATTGTACCGACCTATCACCTAAATATTATTTTACTTGTTTGTTGTGGCTTGCACTGACATGCATAAATATTACAGGTTTACTGATACTTGTGTATTTGTAATAGTTGTAAGGTGCCAGACAAATCCAACACCTTCCATGAAAACCCTGACATGATAAGCAAATCCAGTAATATGTCACATAGCTCCGAATAAATCGTGACAGTAAATTAACCAAAGTAATACGAGTAACGAGTGAGCAAATGGAATACCACAGACTAACACAAGGATGCCTAAATGCATGTCATACCTTCCCACCATGAGACAGACGCAGTTCCGAGGGGAGAAACGAGAACAGAAGCCGAGAGCAGAACCGTGTTAAGCTGAAGGCCCTACGATAAGCGACGGACACCCACGTCGCCAGCAAACCGCTAGGACCACCCCAGCCGCAAGTTTTAGTGTGAGACTTTTTCGCGTCTCTGTTACGTCAGGACCACCCCCCAGCCCATGTTAAAAGCTAGATCCCTACAGAAGAACAGTATAGATCCTACGATAACACAAAAAGGGCCACCCCCAGCCGCAAGTTTTAGCGTGAGGCTTTTTCGCGTCTCTGACACGTTGCAGACTTTAAAAACATTGCCCCACCACGAAAAGTATAACGTTTCTCATTGGATAGACAGAATTTTTGTAGGCGGAGCTTAAGGTTAACATTGAGACCCTGATTGGTCAGATGAAAACACAGCCAGATAGTTTTTTTTAAACCAACTTCGGTAAATTGTAGTAAGGAGAAGTTAGGAGAAAGTTGCTTCCGAGACGGCGAGGTGAGCGGAGCTGTGCTGCCGGCGCCCCCTGACGAACACCGACGGAGTAATGAACGCACGCGATGCCGCATAACAGCGCATAAAGCTTCACTCAGAACTGCAGAAGTCTCATCTGTTACACTCCCTTTTTGCGCAATACTAGTGTCGATCGTCAATTAAAGCTCATGGTGTTCACATTTGCCACTTGCAGTAAAAATCTGAAACGCGATGATTTATCTGTTATATAGTTACTGAGAAACCACATCAGCCACTGTAATTTACGACAAGTTAAATAAGTAATTAAAGATAATTGAGGGTCACTGTAGACCATTTTGATAGTTTTCTCTTTTGTGAAACTTAATTTAAACCTAGATTATAGATGTGATATGGCATAGGCCATCCTTCGATCCATTGTAGAACTTGGAAACCCATTCAGGGAATATTCGTTCACATTTTTGTTGAACGCAGTTGGTTTTTACCATCCTGTATTAAAACATTTCCTTTTATCAATAGTGCAATTTATAAACGATGTTTTGTGAGTAGAATAAAATTTCCAATGGTAAACTTAACTGCTTTTTCGACGTTATTTTACCAGCTAACTAAAAATAGGAAAGCCTTGAACCCCTTCCACTAAATTTAGTTAGTATTAAGATTCTTTTACAGGGAGTGCAGTGGAGCAGACGCTGAAATCATTAAGTATTTGGTTATATCATCGCTAGTCTCAATGAACTCTTCTGAACTCTACATGTCATGTGTGGTCTGACGTCTCCTTACCAGCAACAGGTCCCAGGTTCAAACTAGTCAATTCCCTAAAAAACACGCTCAGAGCATCGTTGCTCGAAAGTGGTAGGGAGACACGATATAGAACAAACAGACACCACACACAATGTTAGATAGTTAATACGACAATTATCTTATATCATGGGTCTATTATAATTTGTATGTTGTAACCTCCCCAGAGAAATTTGAAAAGACAATATTTAAATGTTAATGGGAATAGAACCAAGTGTAACCTCCCCGCAATAAATGTTAATGGACATAGTGCCAAGTGTTACCTCCCAGCAAATTAATAATTTAATGGACAATGACAATAAATGAGAACTAGCTATCTGACCCAAGTGTAAGCTCCCCACAAAAATGCAAGACAATTCAATGATAATGAAATCTCAGTGACAATGAAAACGCAAATAGACTGAAATGTCGATCTTAGGCCCTGTGCAACTTTGAATTTAAGTGAAACTTTTCTTTAAGGAAATGCATGGGAAACTTTCTTTCAATTCAAATGATAGTTTTCTTAAAAATTTGCTTTTGAAAATAAAATTATTATTGGGGCATTTCTTGGACAAATTAATTACAGTTAAGCTACATTACATTCTCAGATGTGCGCAATGCTGCTTCATTACCTTATTTAAAAAATATACCTCGTCCTGAATCTTGACCAGAGGACCATATCGACGCCCGCCGACTCCTCACACACAACTGCGACTGTCTCTCGCGCGCTACTAGCACTGACTGAGTGCAACAAGCAACTACATGCTCTCGCGACTCGCTACGTACAACTGAACTCTCTCGCAACTCGACCGCAACTACAACTGCCGACTCCCTACATGCAACTGCTGCACTCTCGCGCGGTCAGGCGCAAACTAGCCACGAAAAATAACTCTCTGGTCAGAGATTCTGTCATGCCTCGCTATCGCTGCTACATAACATACGTGTTTCATAACCCTCCACTGGGGGGGGGGGCAAAAATTTGGCAGCGATGGTGAGTCATTTGGACTTGCCATGAGCAACAAATTTTTTCTCAACTAATTAACTTTACAATTACAGCATATATACAGATATAGAACATAAAGGAAATATGGTGCACATGCATCAAGTACAAAACATATTAGACAATGACAAAATGTGAGTACAAAACATATTAGCAAATCAGAAAAATGTGTATACAAATTATTTGATAGATAACAAAAGTGCACACGCACTGAAAAACTCTTTAGCATTTTCAGAACAAATAAACCGAATGGCAAAAAATCATGTTGACAAGTGACATGAGTGCACATGCACTGCAGTTCAGAACATATCAGCAAATGAGGAAATGTATATACAATGAGTAACAAATGACATAAGTGCTGAAACACGTATGTAACGTAGCAGCGATGGTGAGGCACGTTAAAATCTTTGACCAGAGAGCCTATTATCGCGGTTAGTCTGCGCTTGACCGCGCGAGTGTTGCGAGCAGTACAGTAGTAGTCGTCGTGGAGTACGCTAGTAGCAGTAGGCCAGTGCAGTCTGTCGATAGCAGTAGCTCAGTGCGGTTGTGTGATGTAGCCTGTCGGCAGTAGTGGTCTAGTCCTGTCACGGTCGCGAGCGGGACGCAGTCGGCGAGCGTCGACATGGCATTCTGGTCAAGATGCTGAATGAGGTATATTGTTAATGTAGGTAATCATCAGACAATGTTAAGTTTATTTATTGTAATTAATTTCCAACAAGTTCCCCAATAATAATTTTGATTTCAAAGCAATTTTACAAAAAAAAAAATTTATTTAATTGAACTAACGATTTCGTTCCACTTCCCTTAAAGAAAAGTTTCAGTTAAATTTCAAAAAAAATATATATATATATTATTTGCAATGCAGTTCCTCCAAGCCGTGGGCAACAATAAGAGCAGAAATTTGACAAGCTGTTTCAATGAGGTAAGAAATTAATTCTGATTTTTGCACAAGGGCCAAAGACCGATATTTCGGTTTAATTGAATTATCATTATCACTGAGATTTTCTTATCACTGAATTGACTTTCATTATTTTTGTGGGAACTTATGCTTGGGTCAGATTGCGATTCTCTTTTTTTATTGTCACTTTTAAATTATTGTGTTCTGTGGGCACGATATTGCTTCATTGCTCCATTTCTATATAATATTGCCTTTTATATTTTTGTGGGGAGGTTACACTTGGCGACACCCAGTCCAGGATCGAATTTCGTTGAGAGTCTTTTGAAAAACAGTCAGATATCTGCTCTTATTTGCTTAGATATAATTAGGATTTGGCGCAACGCTTTCACTAATATTGTGACTTTCTTTCTACAGGTCAACGGCAATTCGTTGCTCTGTTGTATTTGTGTGTTGCCTTTGCATTGTGCTTATTTGTTTTGTGAATAATTTTGACTATTGTAAAAATGCCGCGAAAGACTGTGAATAGTGTATCGCGAGGTATTATGAATGAAATTACCGACTCAAACAACTTAACCGATAATAATTGTGACACGCAGAGTAATGATGTCAATCCTGCGTTCACTAACAATCAGTGCATTCCAACCACTAATGATGACTTTTATCTTAGTAATGAACAAACGAACTCAATTGTCTCCTCTATTAATTTGACGACAATTGATGACGCGGGACGCTCTATTGTAATGAACGCTGCCGAGCTTAACACACCCGATTTGGAAAATTCAAATAACGTTCAGACAAATTCTTCTAATGAAAGTGATCAGGATACTCAAAGTAGGACGGATTCATTTAATTCCTAAATAGTGACCGACAGTGTACATCCGACTGATAAACCTTTTTGTAAATTGCAGAATGACCAAATGGTCACACAAAGCGCGACAATTCCAGGTACACAATCAAACAGCACAGATAATGGAGTAGGTAATGTTACTTTGGATCAATTTATAGCAATAATGCTACAGTTTAGGATCGAACATGACGAAAATCTCAAACAACTTAGTGAACAGATCAGACAACAGAGTGAAAGTTTCGACAACCATTTCAAACAACTTAGAGAAACAATTGATAAAAGTTTCGAACTCACAAATGAAAAACAAGACGATCTTAAAGAACAGAACAAACAAGTTAGTGAGCAGATTACAGCTGTTACCGTGCAATGTCAGGACAGTAAAGAACAATTACGTGAGGATACCTAGACTTGTGCTAATAACAGTAATGAAAAAGTTGGCACTGTTGCACAAGAATTAAATAATACACGTGTAAGCACAATAGAATCACATAAAGACAAGATTAATGCAGTCACTGAACAATGTTCAGCGAACGAAACACAGATACACGAAATTAATGCAGTCACTGAACAATGCCGTAAAAACGCAATACAGATACACGACGAGTTTAATTTCGAGTCACTGGAAGTTTCACACACTCCGAATACGGAAGTCAATAATAAAAGTGATCGACAGAACAACCAAAATGTCGAAAGTTTTAAAGTAACAGAATTAAAAACTATTTCAGTCACCAACACGTCACAGAATCCGCCACGTTGCAAGCATTTATCAGAGTCACGCAGCTCGTGTAATGTGAGCAATTTACAAAAGCTACGCGACTTAAAATCCGAAAAGCTACGCAACTTGAAGTACGAAATGACACAGACGAACAGATTCACTCACAAACCCGAACGTGTTATCAAATGCAGTGACGAGAACGTTGATTATAAGCAGTTTGCATTTGTAAGAAAATGTAAAGAATTTAATAATGACAGCGTACAGGTACACGCTTTGCACTGTGTACGACAATTTATCTTTGTACATTCACCGCTATTACCTGTAATGCAGAAACTAGCTTTGAACCAGATGCGACAATTTGCTATTGTGTTTTCATCAGCATTACGTATTATGCAGAAACTGGAATTAGCAAGAATGCAACAATTTGCTTTTGAATTTTTACCGCTATTGCGTGCAACGCAAAAGCTAAAATTTATTTGCAGTGCGTAATTGACCTCAGGGGATTCATTACGCTTTAATGAATATGTGCCGTAGCGAGCATAGGGCCCCGAGCTGTAGTAGTGCTGTTTCATCTTTAGTTTTCTGCACTGCTGCTTTTTCTTCTACTATCCTTTATATCTATCAAAACTGCTCTTTAACTATTGCTCTATCTAGAATTAAGAAACATTGTACTGAAAACCCGATATGACAAATCTTTTACCGAATGTGACAATTTTCAGTAGGCACTCCCGTAATGACAACTACCGCCGTAATTTTAATTACAGATAAAATCGTAATCATTAGTATGTGTAAAATTATTAGTAACAGGAACCACATTTTGTAACAATAGATGTTTTTCACTACAATAACATCAAAGTCAACCGCTTAGCATACCTAACCAACAATGCAGTCTACAAGGTCAACCAAACTTTAATGTTTCGCCGCGTGCACGTATAGTCCCAGATCCAACAAATAGTAATGCATGGCAGCAAAGAAATAACTACGAACAGACAACACACTATTTCAACTCGCATCGCAATGCGCCGTATAGAAATTACTATCATGACAGACGTAAAAAAAATGATGAGCACAATTTTCAGCGTACATTTAATAACAGTCGATCTTATGAGCAGCAACAACATCAGCAACAACATATTATGATGAATGAAACAGACAATAGGTGTCATCTATAGCGTAACAGGTCAATAAGAAATAACAGAGCAGTTCATATAGTGAATATGCCACAATATTCTCCCGTAAATAACAGCACGTACGATAGAATTTGACCATATACAGTACAGGTTTCATATTCCAGTAACGTAAGCAATAATTTTGACACTCAGAATCTTCTTCACGAAAATGTTATTAATTTTGACGCCATCCGACACACGTTTGCATTAAGGACAGAATTACGACGTATGTAGACGACATTCTTATCGCAGAAGCTAACTGGTCTGAACACAATCTGATTCTTGAACAACTGTTACAAACTTTTCATGCACAAGGACTTACAGTTAATCTTAGTAAATCGCACTTTGGCAAAACTTCCATAAAATTTCTGGGACACGTAATTTCAGCAGAAGGCATTGCACCTGATCCGGAAAAACTTCAAGCTCTACGTGACATTACTATTCCTACGACAAAAAAGCAATTACGCAGTTTTTTGGGTTTAATTGATTTTTTTTCGTAAATTTGTTCATCACTATGCTTTAGACACACCCAGATTATGCCAATTAATAGGTAAAAACAGTATTTGGTCTTGGGATAAGCAAGCACATTCTGAATTTGTGAACCTGAAACATGCTTTGTTGAATGCACCACTTTTATCCCACCCAGATCTTACCAGAAATTTTTCCATTGCCACTGACAGTTCCAACACCGCTTTAGGCGTACATATTTTCCAGGAAATTGAAGAAGATGGCTCTACAGTAATTAAAAACATCGCATTTGCCAGCCGCATTCTGTCACCTGCTGAACGAAATTATTCTGTTACAGAACTTGAAACATTATGTGTTGTATGGGCTTTCACGTGATTTAGGCACTTTCTTTATGGCAGACATACCACCGTTTACACAGACCACAGAGCGATACAATTTTTACTTTCGGCTAAATTCACTCACGACAGATTAAGCAGATGGAAACTTTATTTACAAGAATTTAATTTTACAATAGTTCACATTCCCGGCACGCAAAATGTTATAGTAGACGCACTATCGCCTTCTCTCGGCAACAATCAGCAAGACGTAGCAACCAACTTCTGCAAAACAAATTTCAGTGTCATGTACATTCAGCAAGTTGCATTTGAAAATTTTATTTCATCGTCATTACAGGACATAGCACAAGAGCAAAATAAAGACAACGTGTGGAAAGAAATTAAACACCTTTGGCAAGATAAGAATAATGTTTCGATTAGAAACCATTACACTGTACGCAATGACATTCTGTTTCGCCGCTCTCATCCTGACAGCAACAATTGGTTATTATGCATTCCTGACGAACTGGTTAACAAATTAATCTGGTACACTCATTTAAGTTACGCACATTAGACACCACGAAATAATTGACATTGCGCTGAACAACATCAAATGTGCCGCAGAGCGCCGGAGAAGACAGCAAAAACAGGTTTGTAGACGCCGAGACTTTCACGTTGGACAGAAGATATTAGTGCGTACACACTATTTATCCAGTAAATTAAAAGGTAAGTGCAGTAAATTTGAACTTCTATACGCAGGTCCATATCGGATTCGCAGCATCCCTCACCCCAATGTTGTACACGTCGAAACTTTGAGAACCAGAAAATCGAAAGGCAACCACCATTGGTCAAATATTAAACCCTTTATTGAATGAAGACACTGTATGATTCAACACACTATGATGCCATTTACTAATGCAATTATATTCACCTGACTAATTACTGATGATTATCGTATTTTTTCTTGGCAAGTGCCCGGCAAGGTAAGGTTAGCAGGTCGCTTTTCTTGTCGTTACACATCAGACCGTGCACATTTTCCACTTTTTTTTATGTATGATTGTTTTCATGTTTTGTTTATATGCACTGTGAAATAGTTAAGATATAACACACCAGTCGACTTTGACATTCTTTTTGCCCTATGACATCTCAAGATCGTGACTGTTTTACATTTTGCTGCTGCATTGTGATATTCTCTGTACATTTTGGCTTTGAACACTGTCAATGTCTTTGACATATTACATTGTCTGTCATGTTATGCTGTATGGTTAATTATGTTACCATAAACCAGTCATTATTTAGTGGGTATAAGATTTAAATGCAAGACATTAATCTTTGTTCATCAATTTCAGAAAGAAATGATGTATGTAAGAAATAAATTCAACAGAAATGGAATTTCACCTACGGAATAAACGAAAGAAGATGCAATAACTTTATGAGGAAGAGTAAATGGATCAGGATTAACAAACATTAACAAGAATATACTATACTCACCATAGAATAGCAGTCTTAACTAATTTTTTCTTTCAGAATACAAGGTGATTGATGCAGGCTGTCGGACAAAACTACACATCTTAGTTTTAGTGATGAAATATGCTAGAGATAAGGAATAGTTATGTAATGAATAACGAAGTGATTTTTCTTTTTTTTTTTGCAGATGATAATGAATGCTGATGAATAATGATGAAGGATATGCTGTTATGAATAATGAAGTTTTTCTTTACAGGTGATGATAATAATGAAGTTATGATAATATGGATAATGAAGTGATTGATAATGAAGTTTTTTCTTTACAGATGACGATAATGTTGAAGTTATGTATTTATGCTATGTAGTTATTTAAGTATTTGTTGCAGTTTGTTTTGACAGCAGGTGTTATATTGCATAGTAGGATGACGGAAAGTTTTGGAAAGGACAGCTATGGAACACATTTTTATACACATTTCACTACCTGTTAATTCGAAGTTCACTACTTTTCAGCATAGTGTGCGTTTCTTCTTTCAGGTCAATAATCCATTTTGTATTTTTTTCAGGAGAAGCTTTTCATGATACTTACTAAACCTGTTACTTATTATATCTGTTCTAGTACTTGCATTTTTATTTTTTTACCCATTTGTGTTCATCATTTATAAATGTGATCACATATACTGCCTTGTTACATAACCTTGCTACAGCTGACTCATGATGAATGACGTTACCTATCCTCATTTGCAGCAATAGGTCAAAAGCAAATAGTGTTATGCCTCAGCAATTAATTATCGATCCCAACGCAATGCATTGCTAACAAAAAAATGTATTAACAGTCCCAAATAGTGATACTAGTTCGAGAAAGTTCTGAGTAATGCTGATCAGCAATGAATAATATGTCACTTGGAAAATGATTAATTAAGTATGCTATGCTTTGTAATTGGAAAAGAATGTGATTGTTTCATAATGCTTTGTAATTAGAAGAAGACTAATGATCCTTACTGTATTGGAATGACAAATAATTAATTAACTATGCCATACTTTGTAACTGGAAAAGAATGCGATTGTTTCATAATGCTTTGTAATTAGGAAAAAGCTAATGATTATTACTATTGGAATGACAAATGATTAATTAATTATGCTATGCTTTATAATTGGGAAAGAATGTGATTGTTTAATAATGCTTTGTAATTAGAAGAAGGCTAATGATTCTTAATTATACTTTGAAACTGGAAAAGAATGTGATTCTTACTATATTGAAATGACAAATGATGCTATGCTTTGTAATTAGGAGAAGGCTAATGATTCTTACTGTATTGGAATGATTAATTAATTATGCTATTCTTAATTATGCTTTGTAACTGGAAAAGAATATGACTCTTACTATATTGAAATGACAAATGATGCTATGCTTTGTAATTAGAAGAAGGCTAATGATTCTTAATTACGCTTTGTAACTGGAAAAGAATGCGACTGTTTAATAATACTTTGTAATTAGGAAAAAGCTAATGATTCTTACTATATTGAAATGACAAATGATTAATTAACTATGCCATACTTTGTAACTGGAAATGAATGTGATTGTTTAATAATGCTTTGTAATTAGGAGAAGGCTAATGATTATTACTATTGGAATGACAAATGATTAATTAATTATGCTATGCTTTATAATTGGGAAAGAATGTGACTGTTTAATAATGCTTTGTAATTAGGAGAAGGCTAATAATTCTTACTATATTCAAATGACAAATGATTAATTACGCTTTGTAAATGGAAAAGAATGCGATTGTTTAATAATACTTTGTAATTAGGAGAAGGCTAATGATTCTTACTGTATTGGATAGACAAATGATTAATTAACTATGCTATACTTTGTAACTGGAAAAGAATGCGATTATTTCATAATGCTTTGTAACTAGGAAAAGAAGGTTACTGATTCTATGTAAAACAATTAATGAACATTTTTCTGTAATACTACATACTTGGTACAGAAATGTTCAATAACTGGGCTATGAATGCCGCAAACTACTAATGAAGACTGTAATTGTCAATATTATGTGACTTAATGTCCTTCACCTCATGAGCTAACTACCCTGAATTACTGCAATGTCCATTTGTCCTGTTTATCCTAGTGATCATGGAGCACTATATTTGGTTTTGCACTAATTCTACGTTGGTGTGCCTTGTAAGAGCGTGGTGTTGACACGACATGCTGTCCACCACCGTGAGCGATGAAGACGTTATTATGGTCCCACTGTTTGGTGTACCTAGTGTACTGCCAAAATGAAAAACATGGAACATTACTACGACAGTTCAGTGTCTTGGCTACACTGATAAATTCTGATGGGAAAAGAACTTCAAATTGTGTCACTTGGTGTTGTACTTCTGTGGAAAGATATGGACTTTCAGAACAGCTGTGTGCAATCTAAAGTGCTACAACCATGATGCAATCCTTCCCTTTCCTATCCTAATTCTTGTCACATAGTGAAAATCATTTTTTGCTAACATCATTTATGTTCATGGGTTATACCTTTTAGATTTGCTGAACTCCAGTGCGAGTACACTTACGTCACTTGTCAACATGATTTTTTTGCCAGTCTGTTTATTTGTTCTGAATATGCTAAAGAATTTTTTCAGTGCGTGTGCACTCTGTTATCTGTCAAATAATTTGTATATACAGTTTTCTGATTTGCTACTATGTTTTGTACTCACATTTTCTCTTTGTCTGATATATTTTGTACTCGGTGCGTGTGCACCACATTTAATTTATGTACTAAATTTGAATATTCTGTAAATTGTAAAAATTTCTTGCGATGGCAAGTCCAAATGACTCACCATCGCTGCCAAATTTTTGCCCCCCCCCCCCAGTGGAGGGTTATGAAACACGTATGTAACGTAGCAGCGATGGTGAGGCACGTTAAAATCTTTGACCAGAGAGCCTATTATCGCGGTTAGTCTGCGCTTGACCGCGCGAGTGTTGCGAACAGTACAGTAGTAGTCGTCGTGGAGTACGCTAGTAGCAGTAGGCCAGTGCAGTCTGTCGATAGCAGTAGCTCAGTGCGGTTGTGTGATGTAGCCTGTCGGCAGTAGTGGTCTAGTCCTGTCACGGTCGCGAGCGGGACGCAGTCGGCGAGCGTCGACATGGCATTCTGGTCAAGATGCTGAATGAGGTATATTGTTAATGTAGGTAATCATCAGACAATGTTAAGTTTATTTATTGTAATTAATTTCCAACAAGTTCCCCAATAATAATTTTGATTTCAAAGCAATTTTACAAAAAAAAAATTTATTTAATTGAACTAACGATTTCGTTCCACTTCCCTTAAAGAAAAGTTTCAGTTAAATTTCAAAAAAAATATATATATATATTATTTGCAATGCAGTTCCTCCAAGCCGTGGGCAACAATAAGAGCAGAAATTTGACAAGCAGTTTCAATGAGGTAAGAAATTAATTCTGATTTTTGCACAAGGGCCAAAGACCGATATTTCGGTTTAATTGAATTATCATTATCACTGAGATTTTCTTATCACTGAATTGACTTTCATTATTTTTGTGGGAACTTATGCTTGGGTCAGATTGCGATTCTCCTTTTTTATTGTCACTTTTAAATTATTGTGTTCTGTGGGCACGATATTGCTTCATGGCTCCATTTCTATATAATATTGCCTTTTAAATTTTTGTGGGGAGGTTACACTTAGCGCAATGTCCATTAGCATTTTTAAATAATATTGTCTTTTAAATTTTTGTGGGGAGGGGAGGTTACAGTGCATACGCACTGAAGTATTGAACATATCAGAAAATCACAAAATGTATACAGAATGAGTACAAATCATATTGAAAAATGAGAAAAGTGCACAGGCACTGAAGTTCAGTAGAAAACATATTAACACATGACATAAGTGCGCATGTACTGTAGTTTAGAACATATCATCAAATCAAAAAAAATGTATAGGTCATGAATACAAATGATGTTAGCAAAAAAATAATTGTCACTATGTTACAAGAATTAGGATAGGAAAGGACGTATTGCATCATGGTTGTAGCACTTTAGGTTGCACGCAGCTGCACTGAAAGTCCATATCTTTCCACAGAAGTACAACACCAAGTGAGACAATTTGAAGTTTTTTTCCCAGAAGTATTTATCAGCCTAGCCAAGACACTGAAATGTCGTAGTAATATTCCATGTTTTCACTTTGGCAGTACATTAGGTACACTAAACAGTGGGACCATAATAACGTCTCCATCGCTCACTGTGGTGGACAGCATGTCGTGTCAACACCACGCTCTTACAAGGCACACCAACGTAGAATTAGTGCAAAAACCAAATATAGTGCTCCATGATCATGAGGATGGACAGAACAAATGGATATTGCAGTAATTCAGGGTAGTTAGGTTAGTAGGTGAAGGACATTAAGTCACATACTAGTCTTCATTGAAAATTACATTAGTCTAACAGCTGATTTAAGTAATTGGTGGAACTCATCGCCTAGTTACTGAACATTTCTGTACCATGTATGAAGTATTACAGAATAATGTTCATAAATCATCTGATTATAGTGAATATGTCATCATTGAAAATGAGAGTCAATTAATGGCATAGCATTAACATAATTCATTTAGTTATACTAATTATTGGCACTCATTCGCCAGTTACAACACATCAAAAGTCATCATTGAAAACAGGAACTAATGAATGGCATAGTATTAACATAATTCATTTAGTTTTACTAATTATTGGCACTCAGTGGCCAGTTACAAACCATCAAAAGTCATCATTAAAAACAGGAGCTAATGAATGGCATAGTATTAACATAATTCATTTAGTTACACTAATTATTGGCACTCATTGGCCAGTTACAAAACATCAGAAGTCATCATTAAAAACAGGAGCTAATGAATGGCATAGTATTAACATAATTCATTTAGTTACACTAATTATTGGCACTCATTGGCCAGTTACAAAACATCAAAAGTCATCATTGAAAACAGGAGCTAATGAATGGGATAGTATTAACGTAATTCATTTAGTTACACTAATTATTGGCACTCAGTGGCCAGTTACAAAACATCAAAAGTCATCATTAAAAACAGGAGCTAATGAATGGCATAGTATTAACATAATTCATTTAGTTACACTAATTATTGGCACTCATTGGCCAGCAAGTATTGAATAGTACAAAACATTGTTCATCATTCAGTATTATTCAGAACTCTCTTAAATGGGTAGCATTATTTGGAACTGGTGATACATTTTTTTTGTTAGCAATGCATTGCTTTGCGTAATTATAAGGGAAAGCAAGAAGAGAAAAAGAAAAAAAATTTGATTCTGGGTTGTTCCTGTAAATGAAAAATGTGTAACGTCATTCGTCATGAGTCAGCTGTAGCAAGGTTATGAAACAAGGAAGTATATGTGATCACATTTATAAATGATAGACACAATTGGGTAAAAAAAATGCAAATACTAGTATAGGTTTAATAAGTAACAGGTTTAGTAAGTATCATGAAAAGCTTCTCCTGAAAAAAATACAAAATGGATTATTGAGCTGAAAGAAGAAACGCGTACTATGCTGAAAAGTAGTGAACTTCGAATTAACAGGTAGTGAAATGTGTATAAAAAATGTGTTCCATAGCTGTCCTTTCCAAAACTTTCAGTCATCATACTATACGATATAAAACATACTGTCAAAACAAACTGCATCAAATACTTAAATAACTACATAGCATAAATACATAAACTTCAACATCATCCTCGTCTGTAAATAAAAAAATTCATTATCCATCACTTCATTATCCATATTATCATAACTTCATTATTATCATCACCTGTAAAGAAAAACTTCATTATTCATAGTAGCATATTCTTCATCATTACTCTTCATCAGCATTCATTATCATCTGCAAAAAAAATCACTTCATTACTCATTACACAAATATTCCTTATCTCTAGCATATTTCATCACTAAAACTAAGATGTGTAGTTCTGTCTGACAGCCTGCATCAATCGCCTTGTATTCTGAAAGAAAAAATTAGTTAAGACTGCTATTCTACGATGTGTATAGTATATTCTTGTTAATGCTTGTTAATTCTGATCCATTTACTCTTCCTCATAAGGTTTTTGTATCTTCTTTCGTCTATTTTGTAGTCGAAATTCCCATTTCTGTTTAAATTATTTCCTTTACACGTTATTTCTTTCTGAAATTGATGAACAAAGATTAATGTCTTGCATTTAAATCATATATATATTTAAATTATTTCCTTTACACGTTATTTCTTTCTGAAATTGATGAACAAAGATTAATGTCTTGCATTTAAATCATATACCCACTAAATAATGACTGGTTTATGGTGACATAATTAAGCATACAGCATAACATGACAGAAAACGTAATATGTCAAAAGCATAGACAGTGTTCAAAGGCAAAAAAAGTACAGAGAATATCACAATGCAGCAGCAAAAATAGAAAAATGTAAAACAGTCACGATGTTGAGATATCATAGGGCAAAAAATGTCAAAGTCAACTGGTGTGTGTTATACCTTAACTATTTCACAGTGCATACAAACAAAACATGAAAACAATCACACATACATAAGAAAGAAAAAATGTGACGTTCGTTGTGTTCAGCTTGTATGTAGTGTACTTAATAGAGGCGTGAATTAAAGACTTTAATGGAGAGAGAATCTGATAAAATTGATACGTCACTACATAGAATTGCATAATTATTCATAAAATACGTAAGTTTGTCTGGAGAAATATGCACGGTCTGATGTGTAACGACAAGAAGAGCGATCTGCTAACCTTACCTTGCCGGGCACTTGCCAAGAAAAAATACGATAGTCATCAATAATCAATCACGTGAATATAATTGTATAAGTGGTCATAAGTGGCATCATAGCACGTTAAATCATAAAGTCGTTTCATTCAATAAAGGGTTTAATGTTCGACACATGGTGGTTGCCCTTACTTTTCCTGGCTCTCAAAGTTTCGACGTGTACAACATTGGGGTGAGGAATGCTGCGAATCCGATATGGACCTGCGTATAGAAGTTCAAATTTACTACACTTACCTTTTATTCTGCTGGATAAATAGTGTGTACGTACTAATACCTTCTGTCCAATGTGAAAGTCACGGCGTGTACAAACCTGTTTTTGCTGTCTTCTCTGGCGCTCTGCGGCACGTTTGATGTTGTTCAGCGCAATGTTAATTATTTCGTGGTGTCGTAATCGACGAGATGTAGGAAAGTTTACTAATTCTTTAATTTTGTTAGGTGGTTCAACATTTTTCAGTATAACAGACGGAGACAGCATAGTGGATTCATTTGGTATGGAATTAATTACATCTTGGAAGGAGAATATGTGTGTATCCCAATCAATATGTCTTTTGTGGCAGTATATTCTACACAGTTTACCAATTTCTTTCATTAATCGTTCACAAGGATTCGAAGAAGCAAGGTGCCTGGATATATAGATCGGAGAAATGTTTCTAGCTCGTAACATGCGTGTCCATATAGCAGAACGAAATTGTGATCCATTATCAGAAATTACTCTCATCACATGCCCTACATGAAATAGAAAATGTTTTACAAATGCTTTCGAAACAGTTGTAGCAGTAGCTTTGCGTAACAGAGTGAAAGTAACAAATTTTGAAGTAAGTTCAACAGCGACAAAGATGTAGCAAAAACCTCTATTAGTTCTCGGAATTGGACCAAAAATGTCTACTGCGGCCATATGTCTTAATTTAACAGGTAGAATGGGGGATATAATGGAGGAATATGTGAAGTGGTGTCTGACTTAGCTTTCTGGCAAATTTTACATGACGCTAAAACTCGTCGTATACGTTTCTCCATGTTGGCAAAATAACAGTTCTGTCTCAGTATAAGAAAACATTTTCTGGCTCCGTAATGTGCGTAACTTAAATGAGTATACCATATTAATTTGTTAACCAGTTCGTCAGGAATGCATAATAACCAATTGTTGCTGTCAGGATGAGAGCGACGAAACAGAATGTAGTGGTTTCTAATCGTAACATTATTCTTATCTTGCCAAAGGTGTTTAATTTCTTTCCACACATTGTCTTTACTTTGCTCTTTTGCTATGTCCTGTAATGACGATGAAATAAAAATTTTCAAATGCAACTTGCTGAATGTACATAACGCTGAAAGTTGCTTTGCAGAAGTTGGTTGCGACGTCTTGCTGATTGTTGCTGAGAGAACGGGATAGTGCGTCTGCTATAACATTTTGTGTGCCTGGAATGTGAACTATTGTAAAATTAAATTCCTGTAAATACAGCTTCCATCTGCTTAATCTGTCGTGAGTGAATTTAGTCGAAAGTAAAAATTGTATAGCTCTATGGTCTGTGTAAACGGTGGTGTGTCTGCCGTAAAGAAAGTGCCGAAATCTCGTAAAAGCCCATACAACACATAATGTTTCCAATTCTGTAACGGAATAATTTCGTTCAGCAAGTGACAGAATGCGGCATGCAAATGCGATGTTTTTAATTACTGTAGAGCCATCTTCTTCGATTTCCTGGAAAATATGTACGCCTAAAGCGGTGTTAGAACTGTCGGTGGCAATGGAAAATTTTCTGGTAAGATCTGGGTGCGATAAAAGTGGTGCATTCAACAAAGCATGTTTCAGGTTCATAAATTCAGAATGTGCTTGCTTATCCCATGGCCAAATAGTGTTTTTACCTGTTAATTGGCATAATCTAGGTGTGTCTAAAGCAGAGTGATGAATAAATTTGCGAAAAAAGTTAATTAAGCACAAAAAGCTGCGTAATTGTTTCTTTGTCGTAGGAACAGTAATGTCACGTAGAGCTTGAAGTTTTTTCCGGATCAGGCGCAATGCCTTCTGCTGAAATTACATGTCCAAGAAATTTTATAGAAGTTTTGCCAAAGTGCGATTTACTGAGGTTAACTGTGAGTCCTTGTGCATGAAAAGTTTGCAACAGTCGTTCTAAAATCACATTGTGTTCAGACCAGTTAGCTTCTGCGATAAGAATGGCATCTACTTACGTCGTGATTCTGTCTTTCATGCAAACGTGTGTCGGATGGCGTCAAAATTAATAACATTTTCGTGAACAAGATTCTGCGTATCAAAATTATTGCTTACGTTACTGGAATATGCAGTCTGTGCTGTATCTGTTTAAATTCTATCGTACGTGTTATTATTTTCAGCAGGATTCTGTGGCATTTCGACTATTTGAACTGTACTATTATTTCTTCCTGACGTATTACGCTATGGATGACGCCTATTGTCTGGCTCATTCATGATAATATGTTGTTGCTGATGTTGTTACTGCTCATAAGATCGACTGTTATTAAATGTACGCTGAAAATTGTGCTCATCATTTTTACGTCTGTCGTAATAGTCATTCCTATACGGTGCATTGCGATAGGAATTGAAATACTGTGTTTTCTGTACGTAGTTGTTCCTTTGCTGCCTTGCGTTACTATTTGTTGTACCAGGGACTATACATGCACGCGGCGAAACATTAAAGCCTGGTTGACCTTGTATACTGCATTGTTGGTTAGGTATGCTAAGCGGCTGACTTTCATGCTGTTGTGGTGAAAAACGTCTATTGTTACTAAAATGCTTTCGCTGTTGCTGAAAATTTTGTACATACTGATGATTAAAATTTTATCTGATATTAAAATTACGGCGGTAGTTCTGCAGTGCCTAATGAAAATTGTCACTTTCGGTAAAAATTTGTCCTATCCGGTTTTCATTACATTTTTCTTAATTCTAGGTAGAGCAATAGTTAAAGAGCTGTTTTGATAGATATAAAGGATAGTAGAAGAAAAGGCAGCAGTGCAGAAAACTAAAGATGAAACAGCACTACTACAGCTCGAGGCCCTATGCACGCTACGGCACATATTCATTAAAGCGTAATGAATCCCCTGAGGTCAATTACGCACTGCAAATAAATTTTAGCTTTTGCGTTGCAGGCAATGGCGGTAAAAATCCAAAAGCAAATTGTTGTATCCTTGCTATTCCAGTTTCTGCATTATAGGCAATGCTGATGAAAATACTATAGCAAATTGTCGCATCGAGTTCAAAGCTAATTTCTGCATTACAGGTAATAGCGGTGAAAATACAAAAATAAATTGTCTTATACAGTGCAAAACGTGTATCTGTGCTCTGTCATTATTAAATTCCTTAGATTTTCTTACAAATGCAAATTGCTTATAATCAACGTTCTCGTTACCGAATTTGAGAACACGTTCAGGTTTGTGTGAAAATCTGTTTGTCTGTGTGATTTCGTACTTCAACTTGCGTAGCTTTTCAGATTTTAAGTCGTGTAGCTTTTCGGATTTTAAGTCGCGCAGTCTCTGTAAATAGCTCAAATTATACGCGCTCCGTAAGTCTGACAAATGTTCGCAAAGTGGCGTATTCTGTGACGTATTGGTGACTGAAATAGTTTTCAATTCTGTTACTTTAATACTCTCGTCAATTTGGTTGTTCTGTCGTTCACTTTTATTATTGACTTCCGTATTCAGACTGTGTGAAATTTCTGGTAACTTTAAATTAAACTCGTCACGAATCTCTACTGTGTTTTTAGGGCATTGTTCAGTGACTGCATTAATTTCGTCTTTATGTGATTCTGTTGTGCCTACACGTGTACTGCTTAATTCTTGTGCAACAGTGCCAACTTCTTCATTACTGTTATTAGCGCAAGCCTTAGTATCCTCACGTAATTGTACTATAGTGTCATGACATTGCACGGTAACACCTGTAATCTGTTCACTAACGTGTTTGTTCTGTTCGTTAAGGTTGTCTTGTTTTTCGTTCGTCAGTTCGAAACTTTCATCAATTGTTTCGCTAAGTTGTTTGAAATGGTTGTCGAAACTTTCATCAAGTTGTTTGAAATGGTTGTCGAAAATTTCGTTCTGTTGTTTAAAATGTTCATCAAAATGTTGTTTGAACATTTTATTTAGTTCTTCACTGAGTTTGTCTAATTTTTCACCCCGTTGTATCAATATTGCCATAATTTGCTCCAAGGTAACATTACCTATTCTATTCTCTGTACTGTTTGATGATGTATCTGCCATTGTCACGTTCTGTGGTTTGCCAGTCGAATGTACACTGTCGGTCACTATTTCGGAATTAAATGGATCCGTCGTACTTTCAGTACACTGTCCATTTTCATTAGAAAAATTTGTCTGTACTTCACTTGAATTTTCCAAACCGGGTGTGTTAAGCTGGGCACCGCTCATTACAATAGAGCGCCCCGCGTCATCAATTGTCAAATTAACAGAGGAGACAATTGAGTTCGTTTGATCATCATTAAGATAAAACTCATCATTAGTGATTGGAACGCACTGATTGTCAGTCAACGCAGAATTGTCATCATTACACTGCGTGTCACAAGTACTATCAGTAAAGTTGTTTAAATCGGTAATTTCATTCATTATACCTCGCGATACACTATTCACAGTCTTTCGCGGCATTTTTACAATAGTCACAATTATTCACAAAAGAAATAAGCACAATGCAAAAGGCAACAAACACAAATACAACAGAGCAACGAATTGCCGATGATCTGAGGAAAGAAAGTCATAAAATTAGTAAAAGCGTTGCGCCAAATGCTAATTATATTAAGTAAATAAAAGCAAATATCTGACTACTTCTCAGAAGATTCTCAACGAAATACTATCCTGGACTGGATGTCGCCAAGTGTAACCTCCCCAGAGAAATTTGAAAAGACAATATTTAAATGTTAATGGGAATAGAACCAAGTGTAACCTCCCCGCAATAAATGTTAATGGCCATAGTGCCAAGTGTTACCTCCCAGCAAATTAATAATTTAATGGACAATGACAATAAATGAGAACTAGCTATCTGACCCAAGTGTAAGCTCCCCACAAAAATGCAAGACAATTCAATGATAATGAAATCTCAGTGACAATGAAAACGCAAATAGACTGAAATGTCGATCTTAGGCCCTGTGCAACTTTGAATTTAAGTGAAACTTTTCTTTAAGGAAATGCATGGGAAACTTTCTTTCAATTCAAATGATAGTTTTCTTAAAAATTTGCTTTTGAAAATAAAATTATTATTGGGGCATTTCTTGGACAAATTAATTACAGTTAAGATACACTACATTCTCAGATGTGCGCAATGCTGCTTCATTACCTTATTTAAAAAATATACCTCGTCCTGAATCTTGACCAGAGGACCATGTCGACGCCCGCCGACTCCTCACACACAACTGCGACTGTCTCTCGCGCGCTACTAGCACTGACTGAGTGCAACAAGCAACTACATGCTCTCGCGACTCGCTACGTACAACTGAACTCTCTTGCAACTCGACCGCAACTACAACTGCCGACTCCCTACATGCAACCGCTGCACTCTCGCGCGATCAAGCGCAGACTAGCCACGAAAAATAACTCTCTGGTCAGAGATTCTGTCATGCCTCGCCATCGCTGCTACATAACATACGTGTTTCAATGTTTAGTGTAAGAGCATTGATAATAATTTTGTAAAAGCAGTTGTGTGTGCATTCAAACTGTTGTTCGTACTTAACACGTATTAACATTGGTGGATGCACTTGGAAATGTTTAGTTTCTGCTGATGAACTCTGATGAACTGTTTAATTAGTGATAGTGAATATTATGGACTGTTACCTGCACTTGTTCAACATTGTTGGGTGCCACTTGGTAATCTATAATTAATGCTGATGAACTCTGATGAACTGTTTAATTAGTGATAGTGAATATTATAAACTGTTATCTGCACCTGTTCAACATTACTGGGTGCCACTGTTGGAACTGCTTCTACTGAAATAATGTTGCTGGTTGCTGTCTGCACCTGTTCAACATTGCTGGGTACCACTGATGGAACTTCTTCTACTGAAATGATGTCACTTGTTGGTGTCTGCACCTGTTGAACATTGCTGGGTGCCACTGTTGGAACTGCTTCTACTGAAATGATGTCACTTGTTGGTGTCTGCACCTGCTCAACATTGCTGGATGCCACTGATGGAACTGTTTCTACTGAAATAATGTTACTTGTTGCTGTATGCACCTGTTCAACATTACTGGGTGCCACTGTTGTAACTGCTTCTACTGAAATGATGTCACTTGTTGGTGTCTGCACCTGCTCAACATTGCTGGGTGCCACTGATGGAACTGCTTCTACTGAAATGATGTCACTTGTTGGTGTCTGCACCTGCTCAACATTGCTGGGTGCCACTGATGGAACTGCTTCTACTGAGATGATGTCACTTGTTGGTGTCGGCGCATGCTCGCCATTGCTGGGTGCCACTGTTGGAGCTGTTTAAATACTCCTGATGAAATGTTATGAGACTGCTATTTGCACCTGTTGACCATTGCTGGGTGCTACTGTTGGAACTGTCAACCACTCTGAGGAGTGCTACCTGTTTATTGAACTATTGAAAAGATTTTATGTGAATATTTGCATAAACTGATTTTTTGTGTATTTACTATTTATGAAATGTTATGAGACTCTTACCTGCACCTATTCGTCATTGCTGGTGCCATTGATTGAATGATACTTGTGTAAACTCTTATTTAAAATCACATGCATGCAAGCATTTGCATTCCTTACTGTATTTTATATATTAGGTTATTGAAGGGTCAGTGCAAAGCCAAAATTTATTTAGTTATGTGATATTTACTTACTAATATTATCTTTTATTTTTGTCTGTATTTTTTTGTACGAATTTGGTGGTATTTTCACCACCAATGCTGGCAAAAATACCATCAAATTCTAGCCTGTGGAGAAGGGGCATATGAAAGGTGGCTACACTGAGTCACAGTGCCAGAGATTGCGCCAAAGAGTATTATTCCGCCGCCTCCACTGGGGCAGTTGTAGTGCAGAGGTCCCGTGGGCAGTTGTAGTTCAGAGGTTGCTGTGGGCAGTGCTTGTTGAGAGGATGTCGAGAGCAGTACTAGTTGAGACCATGTCGTGTGCAGTTATTGTTCAGTTGGGCGAGAGTTGATGCTGTTCTGTTGGTGTAATGTATATATGGAAGATGTTGCAATGATCATAGTGTATTTTTCGTCAATATATATGGAAGTAACAAAATTTTTTTTTTATTTCGTATCTCCTTAATAATAATGCATCTTGGTCACAGGTTCAGTCAACAAAGCATCTGGCTCATGTTCATGTATTAGACTTGTAATTCTGGTTTCTTTGTGCAATTGTAGTCTTTGTGGTTTTTCAATTAGTTCATTGTAAATGGTGTTTAAAATTTCTTGTGGTACTGAGGAAGAACTGTGCCACATACATGTAAGTTGAACCACAATACCACACACAGAACAGTTACACTTGTGCTTTGTTGTTTCGTAGCTTTTATAGTTGCAGGACACTTAATTAATCAATTGTGTTAACGGAAATTTCCTTTCATTCTTTATTGTTATTTTATGCAGTCAGATTGCGTACTAATACTAGTCAGGGCCAGCCGGTTACGAGACTTCGTAACCGGACACACAGCTACTAAAATTATAGCATTTTCATTTATATAATTAAGCCCCCATGCAAGATCTAATACACTGCATTCACTGTGCGACGAACCTAGTAGCCCTAAGACCCAACTGACAGTTTACCGACCAGTACCAAATCTTCCTCCAAGCCCATAATAAAGCATACTGTATGATCCAAGGCAAACATCCGCACTCGTATTTAACTGATTCCGCTAGACTTTAGATACCAGTTCTTTAGTACTTTCCTTCTACACAGATGGAAAAAAACTCCCAACACCAGAAATTAATTAGAGTAATGAAATTTCGATAAAACATTTGTCTAGATAACTTAAGTAAGTTGTAACACCCCACCTGTTGCTTGTCTGGATTTTGCATGTGTTCGCCCCTGTGAAACAACTTACAGAGAAATTGGGAGTAGAAATGTACGCAAGGATGGATAACGCAGATTTAAATGTCGCCCTGTCACTCCTAATTAATCTGCGGTGGTAGTGTTGGCGATAAATCACACCTATTTTTAATTCCAAACATGAACCATAACGAACGCTTAGGGGGTTCAGTGATATCAGACAATTACACAGAAATAAATTAAAGCAAAGGGTAAATTCAGGATCAAATTACTGAAAGTAAAAGCTCTACTTCATCAATAAATTTATTAACAACTTCAGACCAATGCTGAATAAAAACACAAATGAACCGTTTACAACTTACTATGGTAACTGGGATTGGCAATGAATTACAAAACGTGATCTCTTATAAATTGGCTGGCCGACTGACATCGACACAGAACGAAAATTAAGAAGAATCACTACACCCCAAAGTATCGTGAAACCTCAGTGGAAACAGAAATTGCACGTGATCCAGCTATTTAACGCTGCTCCAAACGCAGGTCGAAGCGGGAGCGATCTCACCGTACTACTTCTGCCGTGGCTGCGGGTCTCCGACGGGCGACGGCGCGGCCGTGGATCCCGGTGCGGCACCTCGGAAATTAAACTCCTACAATACTTGGACAACAGACTTCTCAAATTGCGACAATATTCCCGTGAGCAAAGAGCTGACACGACTTACGTCCTCTCAGAACGAAAGCTCAGGACGGAAGACCTCAACAGAGAGTCGAGCAAGATCGCTCTTCGCCTCTGTTTTCCCCGCCAACACTTTACCGAGTGCATCACATCCCTATAAACACTCAAAATATCCAGTTTCCCAGTTCCGACCAATGTACAGCCTGGGAACAGAACTACACTACTGGCCATTAAAATTGCTACACCAAGAAGAAATGCAGATGATAAACGGGTATTCATTGGACAAATATTTTATACTAGAACTGATATGTGATTACATTTTCACGCAGTTTGGGTGCGTAGATAGGGAGAAGTCAGTACCCACAACAACCACCTCTGGCCGTAATAACGGCCTTGATACGCCTGGGCATTGAGTCAAACAGAGCTTGGATGACGTGTACAGGTACAGCTGCCCATGCAGCTTCAACACGATACCACAGTTCATTAAGAGTAGTGGCTGGCGTATTGTGACGAGCCAGTTGCTCGGCCGCCATTGACCACACGTTTTCAGTTCGTCAGGGATCTGGAGAATGTGCTGGCCAGGGCAGCAGACGAACATTTTCTGTATCCAGAAAAGCCTGTAAGGCCCTGCAACACGCGGTCGTGCATTATCCTGCTGAAATGTAGGATTTCGCAGGAATCGCATGAAACGTAGAGCCATGTGACGTAACACATCTGAAATGTAACGTCCACTGTTCAAAGTGCCGTCAATGCGAACAAGAGGTGACCGAGACGTGTAACCAATGGCACCCCGTACCATTACGCCGGATGATACCCAGTATGGCTATGACAAATACACGCTTCCAACGTGCGTTCAGCGCGATGTCGCCAAACACGGATGCGACCATCATGATGCTGTAAACAGAACCTGGATTCATCCGAAAAAATGACGTTTTGCCATTCGTGCACCCAGGTTCGTCCTTGAGTACACCATAGTGATGCAGCGTCAATGGTAACCGCAGCCATAGTCTCCGAGCTGATAGTCCGTGCTGCTGTAAACATCGTCGAACTGTTCGTGCTGATGGTTGTTGCCTTGCAGACGTCCCCATCTGTTGACTCAGGGATCGAGACGTGGCTGCACGATCCGTTACAGCCATGCGGATAAGATGCCTGTCATCTCGACTGCTAGTGATACGAGGCCGTTGGCATCCAGCACGGCGTTGCGTATTACCCTCCTGAACCCACCGATTCCACATTCTGCTAACAGTCATTGGATCTCGACCAACGCGAGCAGCAATGTCGCGATACGATAAACCGCTATCGCGATAGGCTACAATCCGATCTTTATCAAAGTCGGAAACGTGATGGTACTCATTTCTCCTCCTTACACGAAGCATCACATCAACGTTTCACCAGGCAAAGCCGGTCAACTGCTGTTTGTGTGAGGGAAATCGGTTGGAAACTTTCCTCATGTCAGCACGTTGTAGGTGTCGTCACCGGCGCCAACCTTGTGTGAATGTTCTGAAAAGCTAATCATTTGCATATCACAGCATCTTCTTCCTGTCGGTTAAATTTCGCGTCTGTAGCGCATCATCTTCGTGGGGTAGCAATTTTAATGGCCAGTAGTGTATTTTCCACAATTTCCGCTTTCTACCAAATTTCACTACTAAACTCCGCCCAAGCCACCTGTGAGGATCCACAGCTGCGGGCAACAACAATTTTTTTCGAAATTTTTAATTCCTAAGGGACTCCTAGCCTGCCCCACTTCAATTCCTCGAGGGCTTAAATTTAGTGGAACGTTGGCGAGAGCACGCCCAGCAAGCCACTGCTCTGTTTCGTAAACTCTTGAGGTTACACACCTGGAGACGCGCTGTCAGGCTGCTGGCCGAGCGCTGTCCCCGTTGCCTCTCATATAATGCATTAACGCAAAATCTGATAATTACACAATCGCGTCATTCTCACTGTATTACATAGCCAGCGTGCCGGTGCGTTACCACGGACATTTCATACACCGTAATCGAGAGTATTACTCCAAAAAATAGCAACTAATTAACTACAAAGTGATTGCGCCGCTGTCAGTCGTTTTTATTGGCCTAAAGTGCTCGCAAAGTGATTATAGTCACGTTAAGTGGACTCATGTAAGGGCCAAGACCGTTGCCACCTTACAAAGTGATTAACATTCCAATATCACAGGTTGTTGTGACCGCAAGATCAGCTATTGCAAATGTGAAATGCTGATACATGAATAACTTGTATCACCACCAGAATGTTAAACGCAAACATACAAACGTGCATGTATTGTGTTGTACAGGTGCCGGATATCACTTTGTGGAATGGAATTCCATGTCCGTTGCATTTGGTCGGTCAATACAGTGCTGGTTAGTGCTGTTTCAGGATGACACTAGCGTTGTCGCCTGATGATGCCTCATATCTGCGCGATTGGAGACAGATCTGGTGATCGATACATTTCCGTGGCCACCGCCGCCAGATTCATTTACATTCCTGCCAAGTCTTTCTGCAGTATCACAGAGGGAACATCCAGCTTCTCGTAGCCCTATTACACGACCTCGTTCAAACACAGTGAGGTGTTGATAACGGCGTCTTTGTCGCCTTAAATGCATTCTTGACTAACTCACCACGCCCAGTCTCAAAGGTAACTAACGCTCACTACCGTAGCGTGTGTTTAAAGCAAACGTGATTTCCGTCCTCATAGTGGCGCTGCTAGTTGACCCGCCAGGGTAGCGGAGAGCTCTAATGCGCTGCTTCCTGGACTCTGGTAGGCGCGCCGGCCCCGGATCGAATCCGCCCGGCGGATTAACGACGAGGGCCAACCTGGATGTGGTTTTTAGGCGGTTTTCCACATCCTCCTAGGTGAATACCGGGGTGGTCCCCACGTTCCGCCTCAGTTACACGACTCCCAGACATTTGAAAACGTTCGCACTATTTAATGTCTTACACTAGACGCAGACACCTGGGGTACACTATTTTCGTCCTGGGGGGTTCGGGGTGGCGTCAGGAAGGGCATCCGGCCACCCTCTGACATCGCCAAATCCGTAATAACAAATCCGTCCCCGTGTTGGAGTGGGAGAAAGGCCCCGAGAAAGAAAGAAAGAAAGTGGCGCTACTAGCTCCATTGTATTGAATCTCGTGTGAAATCTGAATAGACATCATCTTTCAGATGTGGAACAGGACTATCAACTTTCATTTATGTCGCACAACTCCTTCTTGGTTCTGAGATTTTTTCTGACACTGTATTTCAAGACCTAATCCATCTCCGCAAGAACTAATGAAAATGTCCTCCTCATGCTCCATCGCATGTTATACATCACTCAACAACATATCTGAAACTTCCTATCGTTCATTCTCAGTAATTATATTAATTTTTGTCATATTCCATCGCGCAGGTCGTCCACATGTTGTCGTTGTGATCTTCAGTCCAAAAACTGCAAATGCATCTCCTCAAGCTAGTCCATGCTGTGTAAGCCTCTCCATCTCCGCATAACTTAATATCCGTCCTACATTCATTTGAACCTGCTTACAGTATTCGAGCGTACGTCTTCCTCTACGCTTTTTACATCCCATACTTTCGTCAATTAGTAAGCTGAAGATTCCTTGATGTTACACGATGTGCCCTAAAAACATATTCTTTATTTTAGTCAGGTGGTGCCATAAATGTCTTTTCTCCCCCATTCGTTTCATTATTTCTTCATCAGTTATCTAATCTCCACATCTAATTTTCTGCGTTCTTCTGTTATATCACATTTCGAAAGTTTATCTCAACTGTTTATCGTACACGTTTCATTTACCTACAAGGCTACACTCCAGAGAAATAACTTCAGATAATACTTGCTAACTCAAATATATATTCAATGTTACGAGATTTATCTTTTTTCAGAAGTACTTTTCTTGATAATGTCAGTCTGGTTTTCGTATCTTACTACTAGCTATTTTTCTGCCAAAATGGTAAAACTTATTCAGCCTATTAATTGTAGTGTCTCATTTCCTAATCTAATTCCCACAGAATCGCCTGATTTCATTCGACTATATTTCATTACCTGAGATTTATTTTTTTGTATTCATCTTACAGGTTCTTTTCAAGACACTATCCATTTCGTTCCACTTTTCCAAATTCTTTGCCGTCTCTGACATAATTACAACTTCAGATTTTATTTCTGCTCTCTGAACTTTCATTCTCTTTGCAAATTTCTGTTTGGTTTGTTTAACAGCTTCCTCAATGTACAGGTCGAATAAAGTCGGGGACAGAATACAACCACGTCTGATACTCTTGTCAGCTTTTGCTTTCATTTCACGTCCTTCGTCTCTTATAGCTGTAGTCTGATTTCTGTACAAGTTGTAGATAATCTTTAGTTCCCTGTATTTTATCCCCGCTACTTTCAGAATTTCAAGAAGTGTAGTCTAGTCAATATTGTCAAAAGCTTTCTCTAAGATTTGAAAATGCTATTAAACAATGTTTACCTTTATTTAACCTGTCTCCTAAGATAATTCGCGTGTACCTACATTTCTCCGGAACCCAAACTCATCTTCCCCTAAATAGTCTTCTTCGACTTTTTCCACTCTTCTGTAAATGATTCGCGGCATATTAAACTGATGGTTCGGTAATATTCATACCTATGAGCACCTGCTTTTTTAGGAAGTGGAATCACTACATTCTTTTTGATGTTCGGGTGTATTTACCTATCTCATGTACTTTGCACAGCAGGTGAATAAGTTCAGTAACGGGTGGGTCTCCCACGGATTTCAGCAATAGTGAGGTAATGTCGTCTACCCCACGGGCCTTGCTTGTATTAGATGTTTCAGTAGTCTGTCAAGTTCTTTTTGCAGTACCGCATCTACCATCTCACCTTTACTGCCTGTTCCCTGTCTATAATATTCTCTCTAAGTTCATTTCCCTTATACAGCTCTTATTCCTCGAATTTCAGCTTCTACTTACTTAGTAACGGCTTGCCGTCTGAGCTCTTGATATTAATACAGCTGCTTCTCCTTTCTCCAATGGCGACTTTAATCTTCTTATAGACGGCATCTATATTTCCCCTGCTCACTTACGCCTCTATGGCTTTATATTCGTTTTCTACACATTTGCTTAATCATGAAGCACTTTCTGTGAATTTCATTTTTTGACGCCTGTATTCTCTTTTACATGCTTTATTTGCTGCAGTTTCATACAGTCTCGACTCGTCAATTAAATTCTGTATCTCATGTGCCATCCAAAGCAACATAAGGGGCCACAAACAATAAGTAATTATTAGATCATCAAAATAGTAAGTTTAATGCTCGCTGATACATAACAGTATTGTCTCGAAGTGTCCATATGTTTTAAATGTGTGTGAAATCTTATGGGACTTAACTGCTAAGGTGATCAGTCCCTAAGCTTACGCACTACCTAACCTAAATTATCCTAAGGACAAACACACACACCCATGCCCGAGGGAGGACTCGAACCTTCGCCGGGACCAGCCGCACAGTCTATGACTGCAGCGACTTAGACCACTCTGCTAATTCCGCGCGGCCCATATGTTTTAAGTTTCTTGTTTGTTAAATGATCAGCAAACTGAGTGAATATTTTTCCCATTTACAAAGTTGCAGATTCATACAGAAGAGAGGCGCAGTGATTTACGTCTTTACTAGATACAGCGACAAACAGTCTTCCCGCTGGCAAAATCTGCCACCTTAATTCTTATGCAAACGTTGCTTTATATGATCCAAAGGTAAGTTCAGTTAGCTTTACAGTTGAAACCTAAGATCACTTATTTCTCCTGCTAAACGACATTTTTTTCGGTCTGTACCGTAGTATCTTGAAGTTTTTCTTTTGTTCTCATTTTCTGCGTTAGGACGAGCCGCCAGCAGCGACGTGTTACAAAATGATGTACATGATTTATTTCGTCGTTATATTTATTTAACGCAGTTAGTGGGACAGACATATTTAGGTGGATCAGCGAAAATAAGGAACAGTCCTGGGAGAGTGGAAATGATGGAAGATGGCTTAATCGTATCGCATAGGATGATAATCTATGGGAGAAGTGACTAACTGATCCGAAACTGTAAACTAAGATCGATTTCGTTCTCATGAAAGACCTTTATGCAGTGGGGACGCATTCCTGTTTAACAAGTGTCAGACGGTTGAGCAAGGTCTAATAAAGACAAAAAATGAAAGTCTTTTCTATATTACTTCAATATAAACAACGGCTCCCCGTTAAGTATAGAGTGTACAGTTCACAGAATGAGCCAAAACATTGTGACCACTTGGGTAATAACGTTTTGATCCATATTTGAAACGCAATACAGGAGCGATTTAGCGTAGCATGTACTCTACAAGTCCATAGTAGGTTTCCGGAGGTAAGGAGCATAAGATGTTTCGCACAGATCATGTAATTGCCGTAAATTGCGATCGGGTATTTTGCAGGAGCGTAGCTGGCGCCTCAGATGTGTTCCATATGGTGGGCTAATTTGGTGTCCAAGACATCAACATAGGTTCACAGCAAGTCCATAGTAGGTTTCCCGAGGTAAGCAGCATCAGATGTTTCGCACAGGTCATGTAATTCCCCTAAATTGCGATCTGGTATTTTGCAGGAGCGTAGCTGGCGTCTCAGATGTGTTCCATCGGGTTGGCTAATTTGGTGTCCAAGACATCAACATGGGTTCACAGCAAGTCCATAGTAGGTTTCCGGAGGTAAGTAGCATCAGATGTTTTCGCACAGGTCATGTAATTCCCTTAAATTACGATCTGGTGTTTTGTAGGAGCGTAGCTGGCGTCATGTTCCATCGGGTTGGCTAATTTGGTGTCCGAGACATCAGCATGGGTTCACAGTTAAGACTCCTCAAACCACTGTGGCACAGATCTGGGCTTGCAATGCGGAAAGTTCTCCTGTTCATGTAGTCCCATACCTGTCTTGATGGCTTAGATTACTATCATAAGTACAGTGGAAACCCATTTGAACTCCATATCCCTCTGCACTCCCGTTGCGGTTCATGTTATGATCAGCCGTTCGTCTGGATGACACGGCCATCGACTTGGTGTAACGAGAATCGTGATTCGTCCGACTATGGCACACATTTCCATCCATCCACGATCCAATATTGATAAACCCCTACCCACTGCAATCGTAAATGGCGGTGTCGTTGGATCAACCAGCACACGCGTGGAGGCCATCTGTTTCGGAGCCTCGTGTTCAACAATGTAGGCTGAACGGAATGATGCGAAACACTTGTGGCCGCACCAGCACTGTGCCCGTCTTCTGCCACAAACCGCCACTCATCCTCCTTTCAAAGCGGGGTATTGTCCCTGACCTCCGTGTACTGTAATAACGCATGAAGGTCCAACACATTTTAATGAAATGCAACTACACTACTGGCCGTTAAAATTGCTACACCACGAAGATGACGCGCTACAGGAACGAAATTTAACCGACAGGAAGAAGATGCTGTGATATGCAAATGATTAGCTTTTCAGAGCATTCACACAAGGTTGGCGCCATTGGCGACACCTACAAAGTGCTGACATGAGGAAAGTTTCCGACAGATTTCTCATACACAAACAGCAGTTTACCGGCGTTGCCTGATGAAACGATGTTGTGATGCCTCGTGTAAGGAGGAGAAATGCGTACCATCACGTTTCCGACTTTGATAAAGGTCGGATTGTAGCCTATCGCTATTGCGGTTTATCGTATCGCGACATTGCTGCTCGCGTTGGTCGAGATCCAATGACTAGTAGCAGAATATGGAATCGGTGGGTTCAGGAGGTTAATACGGAACTCCGTACTGGATCCCAACGGTCTCGTAACATTAGCAGTCGAGATGACAGTCATTTTATCCTGATGCAGCCACGTCTCGATCCCTGAGTCAACAGATGGGGACGTCTGCAAGACAATAACCATCTGCACGGTTCGAAGACGTTTGCAGCAGCATGGACTATCAGCTCGGAGACCATGGCTGCAGTTACCCTTGACGCTGCATCACAGAGAGGAGTGCCTGCGATGGTGTACTCAATGACTAACCTGGGTGCACGAATGGCAAAACGTCATTTTTTCGGATGAATCCAGGTTCTGTTTACAGCATCATGATGGTCGCATCCGTGTTTGGCGACATCACGGTGAACACAAATTGGAAGTGTGTATTCGTCATCGCCATACTGGCGTATCACCTGGCGTGATGGTATGGGGTGCCTTTGGTTACACGTCTCGGTCACCTCTTGTTCGCACTGACGGCACTTTGAACAGTGGACGTTACATTTCAGATGTGTTATGACACGTGGCTCTACCCCTCATTCGATCCCTGCGAAACCCTACATTTTAGCAGGATAATGCACGACCGCATGTTGGGTCCTATACGGGCCTTTCTGGATACAGAAAATGTTCGACTGCTGCCCTGTCCAGAACATTCTCCAGATCCCTCACCAATTGAAAACGTCTGGTCAATGGTGGGCGAGCAACTGGCTCGTCACAATACGCCAGTCACTACTCTTGATGAAGTGTGGTATCGTGTTGAAGCTACATGGGCAGCTGTACCTGTACACGCCATCCAAGCTCTGTTTAACTCAATGCCCAGGCGTATCAAGGCCGTTATTACGGCCAGAGGTGGTTGTTCTCGGTACTGATTTCTCAAGATCTGTGCACCCAAATTACGTGAAAACGTTATCACATGTCAGTTCTAGTGTAATATATCTGTCCAATGAATACCCGCTTATCATCTGCATTTCTTCTTGGTGTAGCAATTTCAATGGCCAGTAGTTTATATGGTTCCAGTCACCTTTCCACGTCTCAGACATCTACGATGTATATAGGATGTTCAAAAAAGTGTCGAATACTTTGACAGGAGGTAATACTTATTGAAACAAGAAAAATTTCCAGTCACATTTCCACGTCTCAGACATCTACGACGTATACAGGTAGTTGAAAAAAGGTGTCGAATACTTTGACAGGTGGTAGTACTTATTGAAACAAGAAAAATAAGTCCAGTAAATATGGGTCCTGAAATGCATACTTTCTGCGATAAACACGTTTACAGTTGTTCAACGTGACTTCCATTCATAAAAATGCACCCCTCTGACCTCCGGCGTAAGGAATGACGCACTCTTCGAAGTGTACCCGGTTGTTGTTGTACCTGCTGGCTCGCATTGAAGACGCGACCCTGTAGTGCCCGCATATAGTTGGTTGGCGTGACGTGAGCAATTCCTTCAAGTGTCCCCATAACCAAAGTCTAGGGGTTTGTAGTCTGGGGAACGAACAGGCCAAAGCGTGGCGCCCCCCGACCAATCCAGCGCTCCTGAAATGTCTGCGTCAGATATTCGTGGACACTGTGACGAAAGTGTGCTGGTTCGCCATCATACGCGAACCACATTTTTAATCTTTGCTACAGAGGCGCAGCTTCTGACAAGATAGACAATATATTAATGAGAAGCTCAGATAATGAGCCCCAGTTAACCTTTGTGATAGCACGTATGGCTCTGTTAATCTATCGCCAAGTACGCCTGCCCATACGTTGATTGAGAATCGGCGTTATGCTCTCTTTCCTGAATTTCTTGGGGATTCACATCTGCCCATACAAGCTAGTTAAGGAAATTCACAACACAATCTCTTATGAACTCTGCCGCATCGGTAAATAAAATCTCGGACGTGAAAGATAGATCTGCGGCACACTTCTGCAACAGCCATTGACAGAACCGCCGTCTGCCATGATGAGGCTGTGGCCTTTGGGCCTCAACGCTTTGTAGGTGCTATAGTTACAGCAATTGTTCATGAAGTACCTCCCAGGTTAGAGAATGAGGTACGTTATGTGCTGCTGCTAATCATCGGACACTGATCCCAGGGGTTCCTTCACCCAAACGTAGCACATGTTCCTCCGTGTCAGGCATGCGGACAGTGTGCGGCATTCCACTCACAGTTTTCCGAGGTGCAAGGGTACCAGTGTCCCTTAGACGCTGCAAAAGTCTGCCGAACAGCTTATCAGAGGGCACTCTGCACTGTGGAAATTTTTCAGCGTACAGGGGACGGGCTCGCAGGCTACGTCCACTTGCTAAACCGTTGCAGAATATAATATCCGCCATTTCGCTAGAGGAGTAGTAGTCTTTTGCTAACAAGTGGTGTGAACCGTGAGGAAATGTCGCGGTTGGTTGTCTGCGTTTCCTCCTTGTCTGTAGCGCGTTCCTTTTGAAATTCCCGCTTCGCGCTCTGCTGTTTATTTACCCTAGCCAGAGGGCGCTGTGGCGTTACTGCGGCCGGCTGCCTGCCGTGTTTGCGAGAGAGCGTCGATCTGGAGGAGGGATTCTAACAAAATTCTAATTGCGGACGTCTGGGAGCGTACAGGAGGCCACGCCGTTTTGTTGATGTTTGGCGTGACTCGTGTCAGGTGTGATGCATCGTTAAGGCTGTGTAGCAGCCAATGTTACTGTCTTGGTCGCATATGGATCAACGGGGATGACGCCTGGTTGTCCATTGAAACTCCTATCCTACGGATGTCGTTGGACTTAAAGTAAGGCGTTTTGACCATTAGTTTGCGATATTTGCAAGCAACTGGGCATTCCGGCGTCTACAGTAATTCGGCGAAGATTTTTGTATCCCGCCTGGAAGGCAGTGCGTGGGTCTGCTCCTGTAAACTGAAGGGTAGGCCGAAGGTAAGAGATGAGTAGAGCAGGAAAATGTAAAATGCTTCGGTACTGCGTATCGGTCATAGCTCTTTTACTGGTGTATGAACATATACAACTGATAATACTTAACTTTGGCAGAGATGAGCACGTAGGTGCAAAGCTGTACATCAACCTAATATCGGATAGAAGTTACAAAGGCAAAATCTGTAGTGGCTCTCCCACTATGAAAAAGAAACAATGTTGCTTGGTCGTGTACTCGGAATCAAATGGGCGGAATCTGAGCGGCGCTCGTAGAGCTGCACAGCGCCGGCTAGAGGGCGCTGTGGACTGTGTCGGTTTCGCAGTGTCAACCTACGAACTTGCACCTACGCCGTGGCATCGTTGCTATCGATACCACAAAGGTTATTTGTTTCGTCGGTGCGTAAATGACTGAACAAGGAGCAGTTTATTTCATGTTCACCTTGTGCTCGTGTTCTGCGTGTGCTGTTTGCGAGTGCAAACTTGACTCTCACCTATGTCTGTTGATTTTGAGCGCATCGTCAAATACTGGATCCAAGTAGTGACTTTCAATTAATTAGGTGGACTCTTCAGCTGTGGTCGAGCGGTTCTAGGGGCTTCAGTTCGGAACCGCGCTGCTGCCACGGTCGCATGTTCGAGTCCTGCCTCGGGCATGGATGTGTGTGGTGTCCTTAGGTTAGCTAGGTTTAAGTAGTTCTAAGTCGATGGGACTGATGACCTCGGGTGTTAAGTACCATAATGCTTAGACCCATTTGAACCATTTGATTCTTCCTTTTCCCCGTCACGACGCGTGTTAAATGGAAAAGTAGTATTGTAGACCTTAACTTGCTATCTCATTTGCGTGGCTTCGATAACAGAGCCTAACCTGTTAACTAATTAAGGTTTGTGGTAAACAAAGGTATTTAAGTATGTCTGACCTTCTTAATGAAGGATCAATTAGTTCAAGAATTACTCATTCGTCAGCAGCATACGTAGGGTATGGTGGCGGACTTGGTCATTAAGTCGCGTGGTACATTGAACAATCTAGTAACCGTTTCCAGTGAACTCATCGGGCAGGTCAGCGTCGCCCTAAATGTCATTAGTAGTGCTGTCGATGAATTAAATCGGAATATTACCTTTCTTCGTGGAACTCGTGTTACCTCGAGACAGAGGGAACGGGTGCAGGACCAGGCACTCTCGTTTACAGGACTTACAATTGTTGTCTTTGAATGAAGAACTGCAGGGACCGGTTAGCCAACTTACCCAAAGAGTAAAGGAACTGCAGTTTAAGGCCAATGTATTAGGATTGGAAGATGTTCATGATGAAGATGAGAGTTTGGCTTCCCTGGGTAACAATAATCAGGGTTTTAGTAGTCAAGTGTTTGAGGATCAGGGGTCGGAGGTGTTTGCCAAATTGGCCAATCCTATTATATATTTAGTGGAAGGGATTTCGGAGTTAATTATTGATGACTTAAGTCAAATTCAAGTGGTTTTGTGGCTTACTGTTAGTCTCGAAATACATACTAGTGCCCAGCAGTTTTCCCAGATGGTTGTGATACGTCTTTTGTATCCGTTATGTAAGGGGCTTCTTAGTGAAATTCTTTCTGAGGTCTTGCGCGGACGGGCTACCTTAGGTGAATTAAGAGACTTGATCATTAAGCGTAAACTTTCACCAAGGGTTCGGCAGCATTTAGAGAGCCAATATTATTGGCGAGTGCAGGGGTTCGATGAGAAACTCTCAGAATATATAGAAAGGGTTCAAATGGCGGTAAGGGCTCTTGATATGAGGGTTACTGACCGTGACTCATTTCTAGTCATAGTCCAAGGGATGAGACCCGAGGATCGATCACGGACTCAGTTCGTTCGTGAGTCGATCTCATATACAGAGTTGGGTCAACTTCTTAGTTGTATTGAGGCGCTTGGTTTTGCCGATGAACACTGTTGTGCAAGCTCATCGGATGAAAGATCAACATCTGTAGTAATGGAGCCTAAGCGAGGAGTTGTTCCTATTCCTGCCCAGCGTCGATGTTTTAGGTGTGGTGTTCCCGATCATTTGGTTTGTGACTGTCCACATCAGCGAGCAGCTCATTCTAGTAAATGACGTCAGAAGAGAAGGGACAACGGTTGCAAGGATGGTCCATATTAGAGCTGTATCGGGGTCATGGCTTCCCCGCTTGTGTGCCGCGCTTAATCATGAGCCCGTTTGTGCCCTGTTGGATTCCGGCAGCGCCGTTTCCTTGCTTCATTATGACTGATATCTTGAATACCGTGCCCTATGCAGGTTTCCTCCTATGTCTCCTTCCATGCAGGGATGTCGGGCAGTGAACAGAAGTTACCTCTGGTGGGGGAACATTGTGCTAGGAAGTTTTTCTTGGTCTATTCGTTTGCTTGTAACTAAGAAGCTTTCAGTTAGTTTGTTGTTGGGCTGTGACTTTGTTCGCAAGGTGGGTTTGGTGCTCGGTTTTGCGAGTAATACCTTTAGCTTTGCTTTTCGTCCTGCAGAGAAATTTGGATTCTGTACTTGTCGTAAATCTGTTCCACTTAAGGCCGTTAATAATATCGTTTCGCAGTTTGATGTCGGTCATCTGTCTGACGTGCAGACATCTCGTTTGCTCCAATTATTACAACGTTATCCTCAGGTCTTGATTGGGGGTTACGGATCGTATTTGTGGCAAAATTCGTTTGATGGATGATGTTCGGGTGCGGCAGGCCCCTTACCGCCTGTCACCACCCAAGATGCGGATATTTCGTCGTAAAATCGATGAGATGTTGAATAATGGGGTTATCAGACCGTCTACTTCCCCAAATGCTTCGCCTATATTCTTGGTCTCTAAGCAGCATAGTAAAGGTTATCGACCAGTCGTCGATTACCGCCGCCTTAACCAGAAGGTCATATTGGAGTCGGTACCGATGCCTGGTTTTCACAATTGTTTCACTTGGTTCACTGGAGCACTCTGTTTTTCCGTTCTGGATTTAAATCAGGCCTATTAACAGAAAGGCAACGGCCTTGCCGCAGTGGATACACCGGTTCCCGACAGATCACTGAAGTTAAGCGCTGTCGGGTGCGGCCGGCACTTGGATGGGTGAACATCGGAGCCGCCATATGCTGTTGCCGTTTTTCGGGATGCACTCAGCCTCGTGATGCCAATTGAGGAGCTACACGACCGAATAGTAGCGGCTTCGGTCACAGAAAACCATCATAACGACCGGGAGAGCGGTGTGCTGACCACACCCTCCTCCTAACTGTATTCTCATTCAGGATGACACGGCGATCGGATGGTCCAGATGGGCCACTTGTAGCCTGAAGACGGAATGCTTTTTCTTATTACCAGACACCACTTACTCAGGATTCTAAGCCTCTTACCGTATTTGCAACGGTTTGGAATCTCTTTGAGTTCAATCGCGTTCCCTTTGGACTTGCTACTGGGGCAGTAGTGCTCTACCGTCTTTTGGATAATGTGTTGGGTAATCTAAAATTTAATTGTGTTTATAATTATTTTAACGACGTTGTAGTCTACAGTCGTAGCTTTGATCAATACTTACAACATCTGGCGTTGGTTTTAGATCGCTTGAGTGAGGCGGGGTTGACTGTCAAATCCGATAAAATTAAATTATACGCGGAGAGATTTCCTTTCTTGGGCACTTGGTCTCAGCTGATGGCGTTAGGATCGATCAGGAGCGTACTGTCAGCTTAAGACGTTTTCGCCCGCCACGTAATAAGAGATTGCTAGATTTGTTGAAATCGCCAATTATTTTCGTAAATTTGTACCTAGTTTTGCCCAATTAGCAATTTGGAACAGAAAATGTAAATGCACTATACCATTTGTACGTACAAAACAGCGCAATAACAATAACCAAGTAAGTGAATCCGCCTTTGGAAGAAGGTAAAGCACCATAATATGTAGCCAGGCTGACAGTGCTGTACAATAAGGCACACAAACAGGACGAAAACTAACGTGACCTACAACACGATTCGAACCGCAGAACTGACTGCAGACTGCCTAATGGCTGGAAGAGTATTGTGAGTAAGAAATCATAAATAGCCTGCCGACACATTTGACGGAGCGCCAGTGCAACGACTGGGCTAATATCCGCAACCAAGCGTCATGCAGCCCTTTCCATAAACACGTGTTTATCTCTAAAAGTACGAGTTTCTGGACCCGTGTTTATTTGACTATTTTTTCTTGTTTCGATGATTACTACCACTTTTTAAAGTATTCGACACTTTTTTGAACACCCTGTATGTGCAGACTGAAGCGACAAATGAAAATTTGTACCAAGGCCGGGACTGAAACTGGATCTGCAGCTGGCCTGAAACGTGAATAGGAATTTGGATTGAGGAGTGTGAGTGGTATGGTAGTCCTCGCAGTCATGCAATGCCACTTTGCCAGGGTGGCGTAGAGGTTACCACACCAGCCTAGTGAGCAGGCGTCCTGTGTTCGAGTTCCGCCTTTGGTACAAATTTTCATTCATCGCTTCAGTGTGCGCATGTTCAACACCTTGTTGCCTAACCGTGTTTCATCGTCCTTCAACCCGTCTACCTACATGCTCAGGCGCCGAAGCATTAAAAATCTGCCCTTTGTCAAAATCAGTTATATCAGTGCATTTCCCCATTCGCAGCCCGAATTGTCGCTAGAACGATTACCCTTACGTTTCTTCTCCACTTACGCAGTATGCCTCTCCTAAGAGTGAGCAGGTTCATTTTCTCTTGGGTTACGGCAGTTATTGGCAGTTCGATTTCATCAGTGCGTAGATGGAATCACTCCAAACAGATGCTGCTCATCGCTTCTTTAATGTGACGCTCAGTGTTGGTAGAAATCATCGGTTTGGATCCAACTGCGCGCACGCACACACACACACACACACACACACACACACACACACACACACACACACATTCACACAACAATTTTTAAAGCAAAATGTTTACCTGCCCATTCGATAGAATGGTCCCACATTAACCTATTGCGACATTCGTTCTATCGATACTTATCAACGGGGGCAGTAAAACAATAAGAATAACCAGTACTCCACAAGCGACTGAGCAGCACTGCTGTATGGCGATAGACAGGGCGGGAAAGGCCGCACGAGAGTTGCCATTCTTTATGTTTTACTGCCACTGTTAATACATTTCGATGTAATGAACGTTTTCATTAGGGGTAATTTGGGACCTCTATCGAATGCACACGTAAAATTCCGCTTTAAAAAATTATTTTATTTGTAACGAGAATCGAACCAACGCTTTCCAGTAAGACTGACCGTCGCGTTAAAGACGTCATGAGCTGTATTTGTTTAGGCTGACTGTAGCTACATACTGCAAAAACAGAATTGCAAATGTCTCCCAAAAAAAACACCAGAGAAAATGTGCCTGACAACTCTTGGGAGAGGTACTATATTGCAATGCCTGTGGTTGTAAGAAGTACACGCATGCATGCATGTCAGAAGGAATATTGCATTGTACTTCTTACAAACACAGGCACTAAAACAACGCATTTAACTGCCGGTATCAGGCTATCGACATTCGATTAAATGTCTCCCCTGTACGGGGATTACAGTAAGTGTACACGCACAGGTTAATGGCACATGGACGACGACATTTAGAAATCTGGGTTTGACGGTGAAGCGTGCTTGGGTAGCCTATATGGTTAATGTTACCACTCGCGACAAGCGGGAAATCCGTGTTAAGAGTCACGGTCCGGCACAAATTTTAAATGTCGCCATACCATTGTACGGGGTGTTCAAAAAGTCTCTCCGCAGTGCCGTTATGATTGTTAGCCGCGCGTGCCGTATGCCGCAGTGAATATACCGAAACGAAGCTCCGTGAAATACAAGTTATTAATTTATTGAGTATTAGTTTTTACTTACAAATTTTCACAATAAATGTTGAAAGTGTCCCCCCTGTTGTTGAATACACAATTCAATTCGTCTAATCATGTTTCCAGACACAAGCTGTAACATTTCTTCTGTAACAGAAGCAGTGAAAATGGATTTTGCAGTTTTCAAGTCATCGATGGATTTTCGTCGGTTTTTATAGACAGTTGCTTTCCTGCACCCCAGAAGAAAAAGTCAGGTGGTGTTAGGTCAGGCGATCGTGGAGGCCAAAGTCCCTGTGAAATTATGCGACCACCATAAACATCAGCAAGCTGTGATATCGAAAGGCGAGCTGTATGAGCAGTTGTACCATCTTGTTGAAATTAATCGTTCAGTATTTCACTTAACACAAGTTCTCCTGTGAATGGGTACAGAATATCACTGAAGTATCGTTGTGCGTTTATTGTTTCGTTGAAAAACCCAGGCACGCGCGGCTAACAATCATACGGCACTGCGGAGAGACTTTTTGAACAGCCCGTACATTTGGAGGTTGCCCATACTTGCAACTGCAAATACATTTCCTTCATCATAGGAGACAGGCGGTGCGTTTCCCTCACCACGTCGTGTGCCCGCAACTCCAACTCCAACTGGAACTCAGTGCATATGAATGATTTTATTCCGAAGTCTTAGAAATATCTCTACAAGAGTCTGAATCAGGCTACCACAGGCTCCTCATCCATATCGCTGCCTGCTCGTCCTTTGATTTTTTATGCTGTAGTAGCAGCTGTATTTGCAGAACAAATTAAAGGATTACAGTAATTAGTTAGTTACAGTGTGTGGCAGCTAGAATGGTTAAGAATATACCAAAGCTTCTCACCCCAAGGGTTGCAAACGTTTTAAATTAGCGACTCACTCCATGCACGATGGCATTCTCGTGCTATTATCATATTCTCCACTACATTCAACGTTTGTATGAAAATCCAACGCAGTTTTCTCTAAAGTTGCAAGGTGGACTTTAGTAATAATATATACCATAGAACAAATAAATTTTCTGTTCCGAAAAATGGTTCCCATTATTCTTTACCGAACGTTTGGGTTTATTTTATATTTTTACTGAAAGACCACAGTACAAGGAGACACTCCTTTGTTTACTGTTTATTGTGAGGTGTGGAATGAGGCACTCAAGATTCATTGTCGACAGCTATGGAGGTATAATGATGGGAGTTGTCATGACGTCACACACTTGAAGGCGACGTCCACCGTGTCAGTTACCTCAAATATTAACTTCTGGTGGAAGTGATCTGATCAAAATATGCCAGCTTGGATCATTTATAGGTATACTAACCGCTCTGATTATAATTTAAAGTGTAAAGGAATCGTATGTAATTCGACTCTTTTTTTATGATATTTTCTTTTCTATACATGAATTTTGGTTATGCTGATTACTTTTACTGTAGTGGTTTCTTTGTTCCCACTGTTCTTCGACTTCCTTTCAGTCCAACTCTAAAAGCACTCTGGGTGAAAGCTGTGGAAAGGAACGACTGCAAAATACGTTCTCAGTCTTTTGGGGAAGAGGCCATAGACCGAACATCAGTGTCGTTAGTTCGCAGTAAGGAAAATTCCGGGTTGTGAAAGCAGTCTGGTCACATTACATACTTTTTTATTCGAAACGTATAATAAAAGCAAATATAAAAAAACAAATTTACGTTAAATAGGTGAAATGATTCGTATTACTGGATTAAATATGCATGAAAATGCATTGTTGACACTGTGTTATTCATTAAAGCACTGCAATATATAATATTCAAAAAAGCTGTCGCGTGCACGTGACAGAAATTAAGAAGCTATCGTAGACAGTGGTCTGCTAATGCTTTGGGGAATCCAGTATGGCGGCGCCAACTTCTAAGCAACATACGGCGTATGACTGTAGCGCTAGCTCCCCTTCTCTCGAGGAAATTACGTCCAAAATGAATTCCGCACATTGTGTAACTTGAAATAGACACGACCTCCGTGAACACACATTCTAATTACAACAGTGACGTCTGAAGAACTGTGACACGACGTAGTTCATATGAGGGGTATGCAACAGAAGTGATTTAAGTCTGCATGACTTCGATTCATCTTGAAGATCTCTTATTTACTCAGTCACTTGAGAAAATGGAAAAAAAACGTTTGGCGCAAAGAATATAAATAGGCTGAAAATAAAGTGGTTGCGATTTGAGAGATTTGATATCCATTAAATTTAAAGAAACAATTCCGACACTAATTTCTACTTGATAATTCTCAAAAAAGCTGTGTCGTTCATTGATCTCTCTTGAAATTTTTGAGAAAGAGGAACTGTGTGAAAAGTGAAAACCACTAGCGGAGCGGAAAAAAGAATGTGATGGATTTATCACCTTTTATTTCTACAAGTCGACATGCTTTCGTCAAAAACGTGTATGTCATTTTAAACACCAGATTATGAAATAAAGACGCCGTGCCAGCAACAATGAGCAAGCCACGGACGTATATAAGCGGGGAGGGGGTTCCATGGGGTCCGAACACCCCTCCCCTTCCTTCGTTTACACAATAAACGCCAATATTAGAAGAATACCCGCTTTTGAAATCCCGTGCCACAAAACAGTCGCGCACTGCGCTTGGTTGACGTAGTGACAAGCCATGGAGGAATGAGGCTGCAGAAAACAGCTGTGCCGTGCGGCGGCGACGTGTCTACCCCCACCCTCATTATGTGTGCAACGGAAGTGAGTGCAATCTTGCCAATCGTAACGGAACTCCTCTACGCGTATTGGAGTTTTTTGGCCTTCGTGGCGTAGCGGCGAAATTCTGAAATTGTTAAAAATTTAGCGGAATTCAACTTTCTTTGGCGAAATGTAGAACCCTCGTAAATATTCACTGCCAAATATAAAACATGTAATACATGCACTGGAATGCAGATACCGAGCAGTCTTTCTCCATGATTACAGACATTAAAACTAAAAGACTTATTAAGCTACTCGAAGAAACGTTAAGTGTAGGGTGACCATACGTCCGGATTAATCCGGACATGTCCTCCTTTTTAGCTCTTTGTCCGGGGTCCGGGCGGATTTTTACAGTGTCCGGCTTTTCCGCAAAAGCTGAGCGTAATACAGTTAAATTTACAATTCGTCCCGTTCTATTGCTCTTCTCTTAAATACTTTAACTATTGACACAGCCTTCGTGATAAACACGCACGAAGGCGGTGTTAGTATGTGGCACCAGGATCGTCGATGTTATCGTTGATCGACCTATAAGCGAGTGCAAATATCGATTATTTAAAATTTTCGTTTCGTAACTTCGCTTTGTATTGGCTTGGCTTCCTGTAGTGCAGGTGTGATTTGTGAGTGTAATTTTTAACCGAGTGAGTTACGTAAAATATTTGGCTATTCATAAACGAATATTACATTTTCTAATGTCTTTTCCTGCAAATATCCTGCTTTCAAGAAAGAGAGAAATGAATTTGAAGCGGAATGTAAGATATGTGGAGCTGGAACGTACGTCTCAGTGGCCAATAAAGGTAAGAAATAACTCGACAGATTAACTGTCATGGTTTTATTTCATTGTTTCATAGTCATTCAATTTATTCGTATTCGGAAGGTTAAAGTACAGTTTACATGTCGTCAGCTGTTTCTAGAATTGTACATGTTGGTAGCGGTGCTTCGAATGAAGGGAAGTGAATGGTCTTACGTTTTTCGCTTTGGAAACAATTCCGTGTTGTTGACATAACAAAACAATTGACGCCACACTGTCACCACAATCAATGTTTTTAATTTTTTTATATTGCTCAGTTAACCAGTAACAATTAACTACTAGTTTTACCGGGAATTCCCGGCAGTCACGTGACTTGTCCAAAGCTGGTGGGGTGTATCCTCATCTGCAGTTGACCCGTTTGATGTGTCCTCTTTTGTTCTTCCTTTGTTCTCCTTTTTGAAACTGTTTGTCCTCCTTTTTAAACAATTGCATCTGGTCACCCTAGTTAAGTGACTTGTTGAAAGTTTGACTAGACATCGAAAACAAGAACCGTTATTGATCATTATTATATTTCGTACACAATTACGGAGGAACATTTCCGTAAGTTTGAAAAACGTATCATTTATTTTCTGAGAACTGAAGGTGATCAAAATATTGCTGCATCAACAAATTCATACATTTCACTGTGATTTTAATAAACATTGATACGTTTCACACACACAAATGCTAAAAAAAAAACCTTGTAAATTAACTCCTTACGCCTTAGCCAGTTCAGATTCCATATAAAGAGGAAAATTGCCTGTCGCATCAAACTACAATTACTATATTAACAGAAACTATTTGAATGAAGCACGATATTCAGGTCCGTCACTGGACACTGTCGTCCTAGCTGTCGCTGATCGTTAAATGCCCCAGCTGGAAAGATATGGAATATATTTGTTTATAGCTTAAATTATTTATTTAGCCTGTATATCGTCAGGAATTATGTAGACTATATCATAAATTACATTTGAAACTGTAGTGGAATTTGGATGTGCTCGTAGCGGAATTAACTTATTTTTGGCTGACGACACTCAACGGAACCAGTCCAGTGTGTTCTGTCGCTTCCCCTTGGGCCGTCACAATTAGAGTGATGAAGGTTCGGGCGTTGTGTGTTAAGCCAGCTTAAACTGTGCGTGCGTGTGTCTAGTTGTTAAGAGTCGTACTTGAAAAAAAACTATGAAACGGACGAGACAGAAATCCCTTCTGGTTTTTTTTTCCAAAAAAGACACAGAATTCTGATGCACTTGTTTAGAAAGAGAGTGGCATGTCACCACGTGATGCGGAATCCCAGCATGAAGAAGCGGGACCATCCAGGAAAACTGAGGATGAAGCAAAGAAGGGTGAGTCTCCTATTTACCATTATAAAATGGGTTATATGATTTTGAGCCGCAGTTTTGTAAAAAATAAAGAAGAACCCTCTAGTTTGACATTTAATTACAAGTGTACAAATGGGCCTATCACAAAATACGTTACACAAATATTTTCTATTTTAATTCTGCTATTATATGAGAGAATTTAGTTATAATGTTTAATAACTATTTTCTATTTATATTTACAGTAACAATTGCGTGGATTATGGGCGTTTTCCCTAGGAACTACTCACTTCAAAACACTGGAAAGGTGTTAGTCTGATGTTAATGAAATTTCATGTGGTTAAAGGCACATGTACTGGCAGTGTAAATCTCACCTTACAGAATTATTCAATCACTTATTGAAATTTTCTTATAATTTTTCTAAAATAAGTTTTCCATGGCCAATATAAACATAGAAAGAATGTGATTGTTTTGTTGCTATCTTTTTGTGGTACCTAATCTTGAAACTACGATCACTGAGACTGTACAGTGTGACATAATTTTATGAAGTTTAATATTGAATAATTGTTGCAACTTTGTCCATGTTGAAGCAGCTTCTTTTTGCCTGCAAAAGTGGTGACTGTTTATTGGGTGAAAAGTAAATGTGACAAACAGTGGCGCATAAAAAAATTTTGCACCCCTGGCGGTGCAACTAGATTGTGAAGAAATTATTAGTAAGTTAGCAGCAACACTTAAAAGGCTAAATATAATACTTTAAATTTAAGTAATTAATGTTTATTTTTAAATTAACTTACGAGCTGAAGTTACAGCAAAATGCCAAAGTTCAAATGGTTCTGCGCACTATGGGACTTAACTTCTGAGGTCATCAGTCCCCTAGAACTTAGAACTACTTAAACCTAACTAACCTAAGGACACCACACACATCCATGCCCGAAGCAGGATTCGAACCTGCGACCGTAGCGGTCGCGCGGTTCCAGACTGTAGCGCCTAGAACCGCTTGGCCACCCCGGCCGGCAGAATGCCAAAGTGTCACAATTTAAATACAAAGACTAATATAATAACATTCTTGCTTAATATAAATGATTAATAATGATATTCAAAAATATATAATTACCTCAAATGTTAGCTTACAATTAGTTGCTTTTTCATAAATAAATATCTCAACAGCTACAATACATATGTTTGATTTAAAGACGCTTGGATCAATTAGTGTTTCTCTACAGTTTTACCCGCATGTAATGTGGATGCTAACGTATTTGTGGATTTTTTTTATTTCTGCTTGATTGACTCTATTGGCGTTAACAGCAAAACCTTTTTATGTAGTTGGCGAAGATAGGTTTACCTTCCTAAATGATAGTGTTGGACCCCCCCCCCCCCCATGCAAAAGATGTAGTTACGTTCTTGCAAGGCGACTGTATGACATTTCAGATTTAAGCGATGTATTCTCATTTCTAATTGAAGTGCGATATCCAACTTGGAAGGGTTGTAATCTTCGGTGCAGAACCATTGTAAGTCCACTTAATTGTAATGTTTTGTAATAACTGCATAGCAATATAATCCAGAATTCTGTACTTCCAATATTGAAATACATGTTTCTTCCTGTCGTAACCAACAACCGAACAAAAAAAAACTGTGTACTTCGAAAATAATCTCTTTTTCGTTTATTTACTTTCCTGTTTTTCTTCACATCATCTTTCCACCACTTTTGCTCTTCACGCCACATGTAGAGAGCATGCAGTTCTGCGAACCATAAAAAGTTTACTTTTCATCTACACTAACGGAAAAAAGCAACACCAAGAAGGGGTTGTGCAACATAATCGGAAGATGGTAGGCGTGTTTCTATATCTGAAAAGTGATGTCTATTTCGCAACAGTCGCGTATGAGTGGCGTTAGTAGCACCACTGTGACGATGCAGATCAGGTTTGCTTTAAATTCACGCTGTAACGATCATGAGGGTTAGTTATCTTTGAGATTTGGTGTGGTGACCAGAGTCAGGAATGCCTCCAAAGCGACAAAGACGCCATTATCAATATCTCACTCTGTTTGAACGAGGTCATGTAATAGGGCTTCGAAAAGCTGGGTGTTACTTCTGCGATATTGCAGAGAGAACTGGCAGGAATGTAGCCACTGTAAATGATTGCTGAAAGCAGTGGTCACAGGAGCGTACGTTCCCAAGAAGACCAGATTCCGGAACATCGTACTGCATCTGCAGGAGCAATCTGAGCAGCAGTTGGCACCACAGTGACACAACGAACTGTTACAAATTGATTAGTTCGAGGACAGTTCCGAGACAGACGGCTTGTACCGTGCATTCCACTGGTCCCAAACCACCGCCATTTGCGACTTCAGTGGAGCCAAGCGAGAGCTCATTGGAGGGCAGAGAGGAGTTTTGTTGTTTTCTCATGAATCCTGTTTCTTCCTCGGTGCTAGTGATGGACGTATGTTGGTTAGAAGCACGTCAGCTGAGTCCCTGAAACCAACCTGTCTGCGTGCTAAACACACTAGACCTACACCTGGTGTTATTACCCGGAGTGCGATTTTGTCTAACAGTAAGAGCACTCTCTTGGTTGGCCCACGCACACTGACTGCAAATTTGTATGTCGTCTAGTGATTCGATATGTTGTGCTGCCATTCATGATCAGCTTTGCAGGAGGTGTTTTCCAACAGGATAACGCTCGCCCACACACCGCTGTTGTAACCCAAATGCTCTACAGCGTGTTGAAACGTTGCCTTGGCCTGCTCGGTCACCAGATCTGTCTCCAGTCGAACACGTATATCATCGGACGACAACTCCAGCGTGATTCAAAAGCAGCATTTACCGTCCCGTACTGACCGACCAAGTGAAAGAGGCATGAAACTCTATCCCACAAATTGACATCCGGCTCCTTCACAACGCAATGCATGCGCGTTTGCATGCTTGCATTCAACATTCCTGTGGTTGCACCGGTTGCTGATGTGCCAGCATTTCACATGTGTAAAGACCTATCTTGGACTGGCATTAACTTGTGATCTTGCAGTGTTAATCACTGAAATATGTCACCTAGACCAATGTGTCTCCAAAATTTCGTAACCAACATTGTTTTTTAGTGTTGCGATTTTTTCTGTCAGTGTGCAATACTGGCCATTAAAATTGCTACACCACGAAGATGACGTGCTACAGACGCGAAATTTAAGCGACAGGAAGAAGATGCTGTGATATACAAATTATTAGCTTTTCAGAGCATTCACACAAGGTTGGCGCCGGTGGCGACACCTACAACGTGCTGACATGAGGAAAGTTTCCATCCGATTTTTCATACACAAACAGCAGTTGACCGGCGCTGCCTGGTGAAACGTTGTTGTGATGCCTCGTGCAAGGAGGAGAAACGCGTACCACCACGTTTCCCACTTTGATAAAGGTCGGATTGTAGCCTATCGCGATTGCGGTTTATCGTATCGCGACATTGCTGCTCGCGTTGGTCGAGATCCAATGACTGTTAGCAGAATATGGAACCGGTGGGTTCAGGAGGGTAATACGGAACGCCCTGCTGGATCCCAACGGTCTCGTATCACTAGCAATCGAGATGACAGGCATCTTATCCTCATGGCTGTAACGGACCGTACAGCCACGTCTCGATCCTTGAGTCAACAGATGGGGAAGTTTGCAAGACAATAACCATCTGCACCAACAGTTCGACGACGTTTGCAGCAGCATGGACTATCAGCTCGGAGACCATGGCTGCGGTTACCCTTGACGCTGCATCACAGAGAGGAGCGCCTGCGATGCTGTACTCAGCGACGAACCTGGGTGCACGAATGGCAAAACGTCATTTTTTCGGACGAATCCAGGTTCTGTTTACAACATCATGATGGTCGCATCCGTGTTTGGCGACATCGCGGTGAACGCACATTGGAAGCGTGTATTCGTCAGCGCCATACTGGCGTATCACCCGGCGTGATGGTATGGGGTGCCACTGGTTACACGTCTCGGTCACCTCTTGTTCGCATTGACGGCACTTTGAACAGTGGACGTTATATTTCAGATTTGTTACGACCCGTAGCTCTACCCTTCATTCGATCCCTGCGAAACCCTACATTTCAGCAGGATAATGCACGACCGCATATTGCAGGTCTTGTACCGGCCTTTCTGGATACAGAAAATGTTCGACTTCTGCCCTGGCCAGCACATTCTCCCGATCTCTCACTAATTGAAAACGTCTGGTCAATGGTGGTCGAGCAACTGGTTCGTCACAATATGCCAGTCACTACTCTTGATGAACTTTGGTATCGTGTTGAAGCTGCATGGGCAACTGTACCTGTACACGCCATCTAAGCTCTGTTTGACTCAATGCCCAGGTGTATCAAGACCGTTATTACGGCCAGAGCTGGTTGTTCTGGGTACTGATTTCTCAGGATCTATGGAACCAAACTGCGTGAAAATGTAATCACATGTCAGTTCTAGTATAATATATTTGTCCAATGAATACCCTTTTATCATCTGCATTTCTTCTTGGTGTAGCAATTTTAATGGCCAGTAGTGTATTTCATTGCACTTTTATCCTCACCTGCTGGATTGTCACCTATGACCGATCCTCCTAATAATGTCGTGCATTTGCACATAGGTCGAGGACTGCGAATCGAGTGTGAGACCGGCTTCCAACGATTGAGCAGCTGCAAGTGAACCTCACAGAAAAAAATGTATGTTACATGAATCCATAAATTTTTTCCAGTTGATTTCTATAGATCACAAAGTTAATGACGTTCCCATTAATAACGCAATAGGGGTACTTTGCAATGCGAGAAACGATTTCATTGGTTCATCCTCAGGTCCTACTAAAAAGATGTTGAAAGGTCATTGTTCACCACAAATTCTGATTTCATGAAAAAATGCATATTGTCAAGGCTTGTCGTTCAGACCTTGCAGTAAGAACGTATTAGACAGAATAAATGAATAATCTTTTTTCTGATGCCTGTTTCCACGGTGTGCATGATGAGCAGCAGAAATTGTGCGGATAAAGGTTAGAAGTACTGAGGAGGATTTACACAACGTTCCTCGCAGATGAAAAAGTTTGAAATTAACGAAAAACCATTGGCGACATGCGCTTTTTACTTTTCGGTTACTAGAGAGGTACTGGCACGGCTCCACCAGCGCTTCGCGTCTACCAACTGCGTTTCGCAAAGCGTCTGTCCGAGTGTTTAGCTTGGCCGTTAGTGTAATTGGGGTGGAGCACCTCTCTGCGCTACCAAGAAGCGTCTGCAGTAACTTGCAGAGTGTTTATTTTGGCAAGTGACGTAAATGGCGAGGTACTTCCAGAGTCCATGCTCCCCTGCTTCTTGATATTATTCGCCGCCAGCAACAAACTGGTGTTGCTCTGAGCGCATCTCAGCAACGGTCTCCCTGCGTAGTGTTCATAGCTGTCCCGTATTCCTCATCTGTAAACATATCTACGAATAAACACTCAGCAAGCCACTGTATAGATCACGCGAAGTCGTAACCACAGTCATGAGGGTCCCGGGTCAAGCATCTAAAGTTGACAGTCAACCGGCTACACCCCCCCCCCCCACCCCCCACCCAACTCACGTAGCCCACACCCCGTCTCACACTGCCAGACCCTGCTCACTATGTCACCTGGCAGCGCTCGTCCAACTTGGATCCAAAAGTCATCAGCACCATTAGTTTTGTGCTTTCTTAGTATATCTTTTGCGTGTCCATTTTCTCTGATCCACCGCTTCCATCTTAATGTTGCTCTATGTGCTGCCGTCCAGCGTCTCATCCCCTCCTTATTTCTCATTATATGCCTAATCCAGTTTCCTTTCCTTCTTTTTATCACATGCAGTGCCGGTGTCGCCGAGCGGTTCTAGGCGCTTCAGTCTGGAACCGCGCGACCGCTACGGTCGCAGTTTCGAATCCTGCCTCGGGTATGGATGTGTGTGGTGTCCTTAGGTTAGTAAGGTTTAAGTAGTTTTAAGTTGTAGGGGACTGATGACCTCAGATGTTAAGTCCCATAGTGCACAGAGCCATTTGAACCATTTTGAAATCACATGCAGTAATTGTCTTTGTCCTCACACTCTTCTCAGTTCCTCTTCATTTTTCACCCTATCCGTCGTCCTCCCCCGGTGGCTGAGTGGTCAGCGCGGCAGACTGTGAATCCTAAGGGCCCGGGTTCGATTCCCAGCTGGGTCGGAGATTTTCTTCTCTCAGGGACTGGGTGTTGTGTCGCCGAAGTGGCGTCAAATCGAAAGACTTGCACCAGGCGAACGGTCTACCCGACGGGAGGCCCTCGTCACACGACAAAAACCCCATCCGTCCAACTTATTCTCTCCACCCTCCGCCATGTCCACGTCTCAAAAGCCTCCAGCCTTGCTGTGTCTTTCTTCCGCATTGCTCACGTTTCAGCACCGTACAGGAGCACACTCCATACTCATCAGTCTTTTCATGAAATCTCTATCCATGTTGTTGCAGGGTTTCTTGCAAAATGCCTCTTTCGCTATTACTATCCTGATTTTAATTTCTATGCTACTTTTCCAGTCGCTTTTTATCCTGTTTCCTAGGTATTTAAAGCTTTGCACATGTTCTAATATTTCTCTATTTAGCATTTTATCTTAACAATTTTATTTCCTTCTTGTGCCATTAATTTTGTTCTATTTGTACCGATTTTCGTTTCGTAAATGTTTCATTTAGCTTCAGATGTATCCACTATATCCTGTAATACATTTTCATCTGTTGCTGTGTGTCGTCTGCAAATCTCGAACACCATGTCCTTCTTTTTACAGTTTTACTCCCTTGCCGACTAGTGGGCAGTGGCAAATCGTATTTTTTATGTAGAGACTCAAAATTGTAAGAGCCAGACAGTAGATTTGGTTAACTCATTTTCTTAGTTCTGTGCAGTTGCTACTTTCTACTATCACTTTCACTGACACTTTTTGATTCAAATACTATGAATTCATAAGTCATCTGGTTTCCCAGATCACTCTTGTTCCCTTATATACAATCCAGTTACATTAGTGTCACGACCGCCTATGTTCGACGTCAACGTGTAATAACCTCTCAAAGGCGGTATATTGCAGTGCTAGCAGTAGACAAAAATGTCGAGTGACTAAGGCCTCCCGTCGGGTATACCGTTCGCCGGGTGCAAGTCTTTTGATTTGACGCCACTTCGGCGACTAGCGCGTCGATGAGGTTGAAATGATGATGATTAGGACTACACAACACCCAGTCTCTGAGCAGAGAAAATCTCCGACCCAGTCGGGAATCAAACCCGGGCCCTTAGGACTGACATTCTGTAGCGCTGACCACTCAGCAACCTGGAGCGGGCAATACTAGCAGTGTAAGGCTCCTAAATTGTGTCAGGGAGGACACGGAACACAGTACATTCATTGTCGTAATGCAGAAATAGAGATTTTTCTGGCGTCCAAAGGGGCATGATCATTGACTTCGGGTCAAGTTCGAAACGGCTAAGTTTCTAAACTATTCGCGTTGGGCTGTGGTTAAAGTATACCGTGGATGGCAAAATGGTGCTACACAAAACTGTCGTCGAGGCTACTGTGATGACCATGGGCCATAGATACAGGGGTGAACGACAGCTGCAGGAATGTGAACGGGCGAATACACGTGCAACTGTTGTGCACCCGAAATCCCAGATGGAAGAAGGGACTACCGACAGCGTCTTCTCAACGACGTTCAGCGAACATGGCAGCGTATGGGCCTCCGCAGCAGGCGCCTGGTGCACGCACCCATGCTGACTGCTGAAAGCAAACTGTAACAATCGTCGGAAGGGTCCAGGTCAGAGAAACGAGCGTTATGGTCTTGGGAATGTTTTCATAGCATTCTCTGGGCGATCTCGTCATTCTTGGAAGTACAATGGATCAACACTTGTGTGCATGTATCCTTGGGGATCACCCCTATATGCACTTTGATTTTCTTTAGCACTTTGGCATATACCAGGAGGACAATGCAGCATCTCACACAGGTTGCAATTTACGTACGTGATTCGAAGAGCACCAGAATGAACTCTCCTTACCACCAAACTCCCTGGATTTAAATCCAATCGAGAAGCTGTGGGGCCACCTCGATCGGGTCGTTCGCGCCAGAGTTCCTCAACCAAGAAACCTAGAGCAGCTTGCGACGGCCCTGGAGTTGGCATGGCTCCAGATCCCTGTCGGCACCTTCCAGAACCTCACTGACTCTCCACCTGCAGGTGTCGCAGTGGTCCCCACTGCAAAAGATGGTTATTCAGGCTTTTGACAGTCATTCTAATGTGACTGGACAGTGAATTATGAAACAAAACAGAAAGATTAGGTCAGAATCCATCCACATGCAAAGATACTATAAAAAAATAGAAAACTGATAAAGTCACAACAACGGACGAAATAATACTCCGCGCAACCGGCGGAATGGGAATGCGAATTATGCGCAAAACTAGGATAATGGCATTGACAGAAGGAAACAAAGAAAGCATGATAACCCGTACAATCCGGGATATGCAAACAACAGTAACCACAGACTGTGGCAAAAGCCGTCACAAAGTAGTAAAAATAACCCGAACTGGCTTCACTCAGCTCAAATATGAGAGATGGAAGACGATAGAAATCGTCCATCTATGTCTGTTTTGGGAAATCATCTCGACCGTATTAAGCCCCGAAACGGCGGTGGACGAATGGAGTAGGGGCGAAAACTACTTAGTTCATCTGATTGGATACGAGGACCGTCATGACATCAGGGATGAGCGTTAGTCTAGTGGTGAAAAATGCGATAGTCAGCGCAATATCGTGCCACAGTCAGCAATTACTACGTATGGATGCGAAATATTAAATACTCTAGTGCTGGTCACGGTTGCTGCCGTGGACACTGTATCCACAAACCTACGTAAGAGAATTTGTGAAAGAATGCACGTACCCAACTTTCGTGTAATTTCAAGATCCTGGGAGCGACAGGCTTCAGATCTTGAAGCGTTAAGTGGCAGGAATAGACTAAGAAATGTAGCAATATTATGACCGATTTACAAGTGAAGGAAGTAATGCAATCATTCAGCACACATCATGTGTGACGAGGAGAGACGTTTTTCATGACGCATGTGAACTTACGTTTGGTGTCATTATCACCAAGTAACTGTCGTGGGGCGACATTCAGGCTACGTGGTGACATTGTTAATAAATAAATTGTGTGCTTCGGTCACTTAAGAAAACTGTATATATATGAAGATGGTATCTGTTCTTCCGGAAATGTCCCAAAAAGAACAGATACCATCTTCATACATATATAGTTAAGGCTCACCGGCCATGTGCCCATCTTCTTCCGTGCAGATGCACAAACAGTGCCCGAACTCATACGGGAATCAGCAGTAAAGCCGCGAGTAATGAGTATAATGGGCAGGGAACAATAAGTTGCGAATGTGGGTCTCACAGGAGGGGTGCCAGAGATAAGTCCCTGCATCCGCAAAATCCTGTGTTCTCGGTGGCTCAGATGGATAGAGCGTCTGCCATGTAAGTAGGAGATCCCGCGTTCGAGTCCCGGTCGGGGGGCACATTCTCAACTGTCCCCATTGACTTATTTCAACGCCTGTATGCAGCTAAGGGTATTTATTTCATTGTAAGAAAACTGTGTCATTTGTGTAAATTATAATAGAACTGCGAGTGGATAGCTACATTTATGTCCTACGTAAGCGGATGCTGCGGTCATGAACAGTAATGTTATGCTATAGTTACAGACCACATTCAGTTTAAACAGTGCCAGACGGTGATTGTGTAGCAAAAGGACAAAAATGGTTCAAATGTCTCTGAGCACTATGGGACATAACTTCTGAGGTCATCAGTCCCATAGAACTTAGAACTACTTAAACCTAACTAACCTAAGGACATCACACACATCCATGCCCGAGGCAGGATTCGAACCTGCGACCGTAGCGGTCGCGCGGTTCCAGACTGTAGCGCCTAGAACCGCCCGGCCACCTCGGCCGGCGCAAAAGGACAACTTCTGCTATAGAGAACTGTCCTATGGACTGTCCTTCCCTAAACCACAGCATTATAAATCAGTATGAACTAAAATGTTTTTAAAAAGACAGTACACCTCAGGTTCACGTCTTTTTTTTCTCCCTAGGAAGCTACAGTTTTTTATTTGTTCCTGATACTTGCGTGAAATTGTTTCACAAGATGCTGCCGCCATCTGACGAATGGTGTTCCTGCAAGCCGTACCAACTTGTAAAATCCATGAAAGCCTGAGAAAGTCAAATTACATAAAATGTGATTACGTGCACAATAATGTTAACAGGAAATATATGTCGAAGAGGCTTCCTGTGAGCTCTCCCAGGGGACGCCGCCTTATCGGAGGTCACTTCACTGCCAGGCAGGAGGGCTTGCGTGTTCTGTCGAAGCAAAAAGCTGTACCGGCAGTAGCGTAGCTATTGTTAGTCACCCAAGCCGGAGCGGTCTTGACGGAGGACTCAAAGTGCGTTCCATAACACAGAACAGGGAGGGCCCTAGAGGCGTAGCGAAGCCAACTTCTCTAAAGATACAAATCCTGATCCTCCAAGTTAAGGGTTGGTGAAGTGGCTAATAGCCCCTTCCTGAAAAAAAAAAAAAAAAAATGTAAACGAAAGAGGGCTGGCCGGGGTGGCCGAGCGGTTCTAGGCGCTACAGTCTGGAACCGCGCGACCGCTACTGTCGCAGGTTCAAATCCTGCCTCGGGTATGGATGTGTGTGATGTCCTTAGGTTAGTTAGGTTTAAGTATGTCTAAGTTATAGGGGCTGATGACCGCAGCAGCTAAGTCCCATAGTGCTCAGAGCCATTTGAACCAAACGAAAGAGGAAAAATGATGTGTTTATTGGAACCTGGATGTAAGATCATTATACAGGGTGACGGACACTGAGGTCACTGCTAGAACAGCTCGATAAAACCAAGGCAGGCATAGTTGCACTACAGGATATGTCATGGAAAGGACGCGGATTGCTTTATACGGGAAGCTGGCTAATTTTCTTCTATGATCCAGAGAGCAAGCATGAATTTGGTACATGGTTCGCAGTAAACCAAAAATTTAAATATATAGTAGGTGTATTTGCTGGAATACATCTAGCATCTCAAAAATGATATTGAAAACCCGATTGCAAACTATTCATTGATCAATGTACATGCACCTACAAAAGTAGCAGATAACCAGGATAAAGACGGTTTCTATGAGAACCTTGAGAGAGCCTATGACGGATGCCCTGGGCACGATGTTCAAATAATTATTGTAGACCTCAGTGCACAGACTGGAAAAGATCATTATCGTCCAGCCATAGGAAAGCATAGCCTCCATGAATACACAAATTATAATGGACAGTGTTGTTCAGTTTCTACTATCACATGATATGGCTGTAGGTAGCACTATGTTCCCACACAAAATGATCCATAAAGCAGCTTGGTGTAGCCCTGATCACCACACCTTCATCCAAAACGATCATGTAATTCTTGGCATTTCACAAACTTACTAGATGTACATACCTACCGAGGTACGTATCACCTTGTAACTGTGAAACTGAGCTCGAATACCTAACGCAAGGAAAGCGAAGGGAACATCTCAAAGAAAGTATACGGCATCAAAGCTAAAAAACGAAGAGACTGCTAAAACAAACTCTAACAAGGTTACTGAGAATCTTGCACTACACACTCCTAGTGTATGTGATATTCTGTATCAGGAATGGAATCCTAGTAGAGACGCAGTCATTAAAGCAGCAGAAGAAGTTTTAGGGAAAGAATTCCTAGTTTGATAAAGATTGCAAGAGAATAAGTCACGAGAAAACTTCGTTAATGGGAAAATGCACGTTCAGCGGCAAGAAATTATCAAGATAAAAGGAAGGAAGGGAATAAACTGCGTCAGAAGAAGAAAAAAGACTGGGAAAGAAATCAGATTGAGGAATTGGAGACAATTTGAAAAACAAATGATGTTAGAAAATTCTATCAGAAAATTAATAGCGAAAGAAGAATATTTACGCAACGTAATAATATATGTAAAAGAAAAACTAGGGAGCTACTGATTGATGACCAAGAGATATTGGAACGTTGGATAGAATATTTTAGTGAACTGTTGAATGCTCCAGAGCCCGCTATTGAAGAGATCATAATCCACGCAGAAGCAGATGATGAGGCTATAGTCCCCCCCGCCCCTTTCTCTCTCTCTCAAGGAGAAGTGGACAAAGTAATAGCCCGACTGAAAAACAATAAAGCACCAAGGACTGATAATATGACATCAGAACTATTCAAAGCCGGAGGAGACGAGTTAAATCGCAGGATATATAAGATTTTGTGCCATATCTGGGAAAAGGAAGAGTTGCCAGAAGAATGGAATGTAGGGATAGTGGCCGGCCGCGATGGTCTAGCGGTTCTGGCGCTGCAGTCCGGAACCGCGGGACTGCTACGGTCGCAGGTTCGAATCCTGCCTCGGGCATGGGTGTGTGTGATGTCCTTAGGTTAGTTAGGTTTAAGTAGTTCTAAGTTCTAGGGGACTTATGACCTAAGATGTTGAGTCCCATAGTGCTCAGAGCCATTTGAACCATTTTTTTGTAGGGATAGTGTGTTTGATGCACAAGCAAGGAGATACACACCGAAGAGCCAAAGAAACTGGTACACCTGCCTAAAATCGTGGAGGGCCCCAAGCGGGTACGCAGAAGTGTCGCAACGCCAGTTGGCATGGACTCGACTAATGTCTGAAGTAGTGCTGGAGGGAAATGATAGCATGAATCCTACAGGGCTGTCCATAAATCCGTAACAGTACATGTCTGAGGAGTTTGGTGGCCAGCGGAGCCACTCTGTAGCAATTCTGGATGTGCGACTTGTCGTATTGTCCTGCTGGAGTTGCCCAAGTCCATCGGAATGCAAAACGGACATGAATGGAGGCAAGTGATCAGACAGGACGCTTACGTACGTGTCACCTATCACAATCGTATCAGGGGTCCCATATCACTCCAACCGCACACGCCCCACACCTTTACAGAGCCTCCACCAGCTTGAACAATCCCATGCTCACACGAGGGTCCATGGATGCATGAGATTGTCTCCATACCCGTACACGTCCAACCGCTCGATAAAATTTGAAACGAGACTCGTCAGACCAGGCAATATGTTTCCAGTCATCAACAGTCCAATGTCGGTGTTGACGGGACCAGGCGAGGTGTAAAGCTTTGTGTCGGGCAGTAGTCAAGGGTACGCATCTGGACCCTCGGCTCTAAAAGCCCGTATGGATGATGTTCCATTAAATGGTTCGCACGCCGACACTTGTTGATGGCCCAGCATTGAAATCTGCGGCAATTTGCGGGTTGCACTTCTGTCACGTAGAACGATTCTCTTCAGTCGTCGTTGGTCCCGTTCTTGCAGGATGGTTTTGCGGGCGCAGTGATGTCAGAGATTTGATGTTTCACCGGTTTCCTGAATTTCACGGTACGCTCGTGAAATGGTCGTACGGGAAAATCCCCAATTCATCTCTACCACGGAGATGCTGTGTCCCTTCGCTCGTGCGCCGACTATAACACCACGTTCAAATTTACATAAATCTTGATAACCCACCATTGTAGCAGCAGTACCCGGTCTAACAACTGCGCCAGACACTTGTTTTATATAGGCGTTGCCGACTGCAGCGCCGTGTTCTGCCTGTTTACATACCACTGTATTTGAATACGCATGCCTGTACCAGTTTCTTTGGCGCTTCAGTGTATTTAAATGCGGCAATTACAGAGTCATAATACTCCTAAATATTGCATATAAAGTATTGTCAAATATGTTGTTTAGTAGACTCTCAGCCATAACTGAAAACATTATTGGAAGTTATCAATCTGGATTCAGACCAGGAAAGTCAACCGTGAACCAGTTGTTTACTCTCCGGCAACTAGTAGAAAAGACCAACGAATTTAATGTTGGTGTGTACCACCTTTTCATTGATTTCAAGCCGGCCGGTGTGGCCGTGCGGTCTAGGCGCTTCAGTCTGGAACCGCGTGACGCTCCGGTCGCAGGTTCGAATCCTGCCTCGGGCATGGATGTGTGTGATGTCCTTAGGTTAGTTAGGTTTAATTAGTTCTAAGTTCTAGGGGACTGATGACCATAGATGTTAAGTCCCGTAGTGCTCAGAGCCATTTGAACCATTGATTTCAAATCTGCATATGACGGAATAAATCGGAATAAACTTTATGAGGCACCGGCCGCGGTAGCCGAGGGGTTCTAGGTGCTTCAGCCCGGAACCACGCGGCTGCTACGGTCAGTGGTTCGAATCCTGCCTCGGACATGGATGTGTGTGATGTGCTTAGGTTTAAGTAGTTCTAAGTCTAGGGGACTGATGACCCCAGATGTTAAGTCCCATAGTGCTTAGAGCCATATGAACCATTTTTTTATGAGACAGTGCGGGAATTTCGGATGCCTGAGAAATTGGTGCGATTGATAAACGTTACACCAAGGTATCCCCAGTGTACTGTTCGAGTGCAGCCTAAACTCTCACCCCTGTTTCCCACACGAATTAGGCTAAGACAAAGGGATGGGATTTCCTGCCTACTCTTCAGTTTGACACTCGAAGAAGTGGTGCGCGAATCGGGTATTCAGAGAAGAGGTGCTATCTGCTGTATGCCAGTGTTGTGGCATGCAGATGATTTGCACCTAATCAGCAGAACTTTTAGAGAGCTACAAAGTACCTTCTCAGCTCTAAAACTGAGGGCAGTAAAGATGGGCCTGAAAATTAATGAAGGAAAGCCCAAGTGTATGTATAATGGTACAAATCAACTTTACATCCCGGAGTAGCCCTTGGTGGAATGACTTTTGATCGAGTGAAATATTTCGCTTATCTGGGCTCAAAGACAGAAGCAAATGGCAGCATTTCGGCTGAAATTATTGCCCGCATAAGCGCTTCTAATCGATTTTATTTTGGAATGATGCGACATTTTAAATCCTTATATCACGAGAGACTAAGTGCCGACTATGTAAAACGCTGATACGCCCAATACTTACTTATGGTTCAGGAACATGGACTATTACAAAGCAGGGTGAAAGTAGACTGACATCACACGAAAGACGTGTACTGAGAAGAACTTTTGGACCCGTGTAGGAAAATGGGAGTTGGAGAAGGCGGGAGAATGACGAGTTCTATGACTACTATAAGGAGGATGACGTGGTCGAGTTCATAAAGTTGCATAGATTGAGATAAAACGCTTCTGAGAAATTGTTCGATGTAATGTGCTTAACATAGAGTAATGTTTTTCCTGCAATCATAAAACACTCATTTTTTTCTGTTCTCAAAAGTAATGAAAAATGTTTAGTGTAACTGAAACAATTGTAACGTAAGATAGAACGCCTCGTTAGTGGTTTTTCCTGGCTTTTCTTTCTAACGTAAACCGAATGGTGAGGCGAAATTAAAATTTATCCAGGACGAACAAGAAATGCGACCTTACGATGTATAAATTCGTTGATGAAGATCGACAACTCATAAAGCAATATCTAAATAAACAGAACTACTGTAAAAAAGATTAACAAAACCGTTGCAAATTGTATAATTCATTGTAATCGAAAGAAAATGTACACCTGAAAGAAAACTTACTAATCATGTCTTCATGTCACGGAAAATGAAAATCATCAGAGTTCCCCATAAAGTAAATAATTGCTAAAAATTGGCCATGACAATGATCCTTTCAAAAACCAAAGAGTTATGTCAGAATGGCGTCAGCCTTGCTAATTTCATAAATAATATATTACGCCATTGGGGCCTATATAAAGTACGAGGGGTGTTCGGAAAGTAAGGTCCTATCTATCGCGAAACGGAAACCACAGTGAAAACCAAATATGTTTTACTTGTAACAGTTTGCTACACCTTCCAGTTACTTCTCTGTATAGTCGCCGCTCCGATTTAGACATTTGTCGTAGCGTTGTACCAGCTTTCCAACATCCTCGTCATAGAAGGCAGCCGCCGTTGCTTTTCGCCTTTTCTCTGTGCTGGTTTGCAGTTCGTTGTCTGTGCCAAAATGTTGTCTTCATAGCCAGTGAATCATGTGAGCGGAGACGAACATCAAAGGGAGCCAGTCCATCTTGCATGGTGAGCGATCAAACACTTTCCTTAGAAAACGCTGCAGGAACATCCTCGTTGCCCCTGCAATATGCGGTCGAGAACTGTCATCAAGACCGAAATGCATTACTGGTACCTTATGTGGGGTTTCATGAAATCGGGTAAAACCTTGCAGCGGGCACCCACTCCTGGCGGGAGACACTATTGTTCTTCGGATCTTTAAGTTCCCACTGTGTGCTCAGAATTGAAGAGCGATCGACAGCCAACCTACAGACGTTGCCCACCACATGTGTGCAAAGCTTCATCGTATTTTCACTGTCATTTCCGTTTCACGACCTCTTCGGTCCTTACTTTCCGAAAGCCCTCATATAACATACGAAATATTAGGAAATTCTTATTGCCTCTGATACTGGTCTTAGATTACGCAACGATTCAGAGAAATTGGTGACGTGTAATGAGTCCTTGTCAATACTGACATGACTGTGTGGTCACTAAAGAATAATATAAAGTTACACTACTGGCCATTAAAATTGCTACACCACGAAGATGACGTGCTACAGACGCGAAATTTAACCGACAGGAAGAAGATGCTGTGATATGCAAATGATTAGCTTTTCAGAGCATTCACACAATGTTGGCGCCGGTGGCGACACCTACATCGTGCTGACATGAGGAAAGTTTCCAACCGATTTCTCATGCACACACAGCAGCTGACCGGCGTTGCCTGGTGAAACGTTGTTGTGATGCCTCGTGTAAGGGGGAGAAATGTGTACCATCACGGTTCCGACTTTGATAAAGGTTGGATTGTAGGCTATCGCGATAATACGGAACGCCGTGCTGGATCCCAACGGTCTCGTATCACTAGCAGTCGAGATGACAGACGACTTATCCGCATAGCTGTAACGGATCGTGCAGCCACGTCTCGATCCCTGAGTCAACAGATTGGGATGTTTGCAAGACAACAACCATCTGCACGAACAAAAGAATGGTTCAAATGGCTCTGAGCACTATGGGACTTAACAGCTGTGGTCATCAGTCCCCTAGAACTTAGAACTACTTAAACCTAACTAACCTAAGGACATCACACACATCCATGCCCGAGGCAGGATTCGAACCTGCGACCGTAGCAGTCGCACGGTTCCGGACTGCGCGCCTAGAACCGCGAGACAAACCGCGTCCGGCTGTGCACGAACAGTTCGACGACGTTTGCAGCAGCATGGACTATCAGCTCGGAGACCATGACTGCGGTTACCCTTGACGCTGCATCACAGACAGGAGCGCCTGCGATGGTGTACTCAACGACGAACCTGGGTGCACGAATGGCAAAACGTCATTTTTTCGGATGAATCCAGGTTACGTTTAAAGCATCATGATGGTCGCATCCGTGTTTGGCGGCTTCGCGGTGAACGCACATTGGAAGCGTGTATTCGTCATCGCCGTACTGGCGTATCACCCGGCGTGATGGTATGGGGTGCCATTGGTTACACGTATCGGTCACCATTTGTTCGCTCTGACGGCACTTTGAACAGTGGACGTTACATTTAAGATGTGTTACGACCTGTGGCTCTACCCTTCATTCGATCCCGGCGAAACCCCACATTACAGGAGGATAGTGCACGACCGCATGTTGCAGGTCCTGTACGGGCCTTTCTGTATACAGAAAATGTTCGACTGCTGCCCTGACCAGCACATTCTCCAAATCTTTCACCAATTGAAAACGTCTGGTCAATGGTGGCCGAGCAATACGCCAGTCACTACTCTTGATGAACTGTGGTATCGTGTTGAAGCTGCATGGGCAGCTGTACCCGTACACGTCATCCAAGCTCTGTCTGACTCGATGCCCAGGCGTATCAAGGCCGTTATTACGGCCAGAGGTGGTTGTTCTGGGTACTGATTTCTCAGGATCTATGCACCCAACTTGCGTGAAAATGTAATCACATGTCAGTTCCAGTCTAATATATTTGTCCAATGAATACCCGTTTATCATGTGCATTTCTTCTTGGTGTAGCAGTTCTAATGTCCAGTAGTGTAATTATGGCCATTTAAAACCCCACACACTCCTCGATTTTGGAACGGTACAGTCGTCTTAATAAAAAGGTTGTTATATGATGTAATAAAAGGTTATTAATTGTTAAAATGAGAAATAGTGTACCTCGTTCTTATCCATTCCTCCCAATTCAGATAATATAAATAAGTACGATCATTAATGAAACTTCTGAATAAGCTAGGAAATAACATTGTATTATCGAATTAGACTTTTTCTGGTTCGGAAGTTACGTGAGACGAGAACTCAGTGCACATATAAATACGGCCAAGGAAGAACCTGCTGCCTTATTCAGTTAAATTTAAAGCTCATTTTTTATTGTAATAATATTCAAAAGAATTAAATTCCTGATTAACTGTGTGCCATGAGATAGGGCGGATCAGAGTAATATCAGCTCTTTCGCAATACGAGGAGCACAATACTATTATAATACGTGCAGTCTGCGAATAGATAGCGCGACCTGGCGGTGGATTGCTGCAATTCCTTGTTCATAAGTGGAGCACTCACGTCTTGAACCAAAGATATCCATTAAGATAATACTGTCTGCAAGAATTACTTCTTTTCACGCCACCTTGTAACCTTTGCTAGTAAAATTTTCGATGGCGTATTTGGGAAATTTGGGATACTAGACACATTATTAGTGGGGGTGGTAGGTTAGCGGAACTGAAGCAAAGATGAATTATTGATTTCAGACGAGGAGAAGCGAGTGGGCATATTTTTGTAGCGCATAAGTAGGAACTAGGAGGTGTACTGTCTGCTGTTATTATTGGCGTTTTGTGTACACCGAGATGTCAGCACATTGCATGTAATGAATTGCATGAAGTGTTGAATTTGTTCAGAGATCTAGAACGGGTTCCTAATGTATTAAAACACTGTACACACAGTGTTCTATCTTGAATTAAGTGTAGATGTAGTCATATATTTTGCGATACTGAACGCTGTGTTTTATTCACTGTGTCTGAAGCTTCTATATAATTGTGCATCGCATTTTTTTCTGCAGCAAATTAGCTTTCATGTGTTTCCTGTTGTATGTTTAGCATTAGCAGAGCTTAAATTCCAGTCCAGGAAAAGATTCATGAGAGAACGGAGAGAAAAAGAGATAATATGGACATTTGGCCAGAAATGCGTTGCGAAAAAGGTATACCCTCTTAAAGGCGGTCTTTCGAAGTGTAGATTTCAGTGATTGAAAGCAAGCATTCGAGTGCACCAGGCATGTGGTATTGTTCTGTGTGTACTAACATTTTGGCAGTACAGTCGAGATGTAGTAATGTTGTCCATGATGGGTCGCGGTCACACGTCTGTATCAGGGGGCATCCGCTTCACTGCTGTTGCCGACTCACTCTGGCGTGTAGGTCAAAGCAATCGACAACTATGGCGATTTATGTCAGATATTTTGGTAATCGAAAACTCACTTATCGACCAATGTAGGTGTCTCCCACCGTAACGTTTGGCAAGAGACGAGCTTTACCAGTGATGTATAAGACAAACGCGGAAAGCGTTAATTAGCAATAAAAATAATACGAAAAAGTTACTTCTTTGTTATTTATCGTCTATCCTAAGGTTCGACCATTACATAGGACGCCTTCCTCTCAAGGCTGGGTACAGCTATCGAGTGGAACTTTGTGTCACGTACTAAGGTAACCGGTCCCTTCGTTGTGTACAAAATAGAAGCTTCAAAGTCAATGCAATCGACAAGTATGGCGATTTGTGTCCAATATTTTGGTAATCGAAATCTCACTTATTGATTGAAATGCAGCAGTCTCGTCAAGGTGGTTGCTGATTCAGCTGTTTTTCCGTATTATTGTATTTCAATTATTGTTAGAAGCATAACGATTTGTTCAGAAATGAGTAAGTCAAAATCATTGGGTCTCCTTTCAGAATTAAATACTGATGCCAAGCGTCAATATTAAACACACATCTTGTCTATCAAAGTTGTGATATGATATCAAAGGATGAAGAGAGGTTTTTCCATCTGTTCAGTTCTCTTCGTGTAAATACAACCTTAATATTTCAGAATTTCTTCTGAGAAATCTGTTAACCCAGTTCACAGTCAAAGCAAGGAGCTTATGCTAAAAAGAGATAATGGGATTTAAATGCATTAAATAAGTGATATATTAAGTAAAAAAAATCGCGGTGTCCTTACAATCGGATACGTAAGATTTTTTTAAAATGTGTCAGATTCCTTGCTGAAACATCGTTATTAGAAAAGTTGATGTTACTTGTTCCAGAGAAAGTGATCTGATTGATTTGCATTGATAATGCTCTAAGGCAATGAGTAGTATAATAGCAGGCTGGTATCGAGATTGAGACTGACTTTAAATTCTGCCGTGTTGTGAATCTGTAGTAGATACTTTCAGGGCCTGGGTTTGATACCGGATCCCCTCTCTCACCCCCTCCTCCTGCAATCCTGGTTGTGGTGACAGATAGGCCTGTAGCATAGCCCGAGGTCTGGATTAGGTTTGAAGATGATAATTTGGTTCTGAGTTGGCGCAGTCAACGAATGTGTATGCCACACGGCATTTTTCGTCATGAAAAGTAAAACTGCTAGTTAAATTGAGAAAACATAGGCATATATTAGTTAAAGGACAAGTGTCCGAGTATTTTGGTGCATATACAGGGTGGTCCATTGATAGTGACCGGGCCAAATATCTAACGAAATAAGCATCAAACGAAAAAACTACAAAGAACGAAACATGTGTAGCTTGAAGGGGGAAACCAGATGGCACTATGGTTGGCCAGCTAGATGGCGATGCCATATGTCAAACGGAAATCAACTGCGGTTTTTTAAATAGGAACCCCCATTTTTTATTATATATTTGTGTAGTACGTAAAGAAATATCAATGTTTTAGTTGGACCACTTTTTTCGCTTTGTGATAGTGTCGCTGTAATAGTCACAAACGTAGAAGTACGTGGTATCACGTAACATTCTGCCAGTGCGGACGGTATTTGCTTCGTGATACTTTACCCGTGTTAAAATGGACCGTTTACCAATTGCGGAAAAGGTCGATATCATGTTAATGTATGGCAATTGTGATAAAAATGCCCAACGGACGTGTGCTATGTATGCTGCTCGGTATCCTGGACGATATCATCCAAGTGTCTGGACCGTTCACCGGATAGTTATGTTATTTAAGGAAACTGGAAGTGTTCAGCCACATGTGAAACGTCAACCATGACCTGCAACAAATGATGATGCCCAAGTATATGTTTGAGCTGCTGTCGCGACTAATCCGCACATCAGTAGCAGACAAATTGCGCGACAATCGGGAATCTCAAAAACGTCGGTGTTGAGAATGCTACATTAACATCGATTGCACCTGTACCATATTTCTATGCACCAGGAATTGCATGGCGACGACTTTGAACGTAGTGTACAGTTCTGCCCCTGGACACAAGAGAAATTATGGACGATGATAGATTTTATGCACGCGTTCTATTTAGCGACGAAGCGTCATTCACCAACAGCGATAACGTTAACCGGCATAAAATGCACTATTGGGCAACGGAAAATCCACGATGGCTGCGACAAGTGGAACATCAGCGACCTTGGCGGGTTAATGTATGGTGCAGCATTATGGAGGAAGGATAATTGGCCCCCATTTTATAGATGGCAATCTAAATGGTGGAATGTATGCTGCTTTCTCTACCGGTGTTATTACAAGATGTTTCACGGCATGACAGAATGGCAATGTACTTCCAACGTGATGGATGTCCGGCACATAGCTCGCGTGCGGTTGAAGCGGTATTGAATAGCATATTTCATGACAGGTGGACTGGTCGTCGAAGCACCATACCATGGCCCGCACGTTCACCGGATATGACGTCCCCGGATTTCTTTCTGTGGGGAAAGTTGAAGGATATTTGCTATCGTGATCCACCGACAACGCCTGCAACATGCGACAGTGCATTGTCAATGCATGTGCGAACATTACGGAAGGCGAACTGCTCGCTGTTGAGAGGAATGTTGTTACACGCATTGCCAAGTGCACTGAGGTTGACGGACATCATGTTGAGCGTGTATTGCATTAATGTGGTATTTACAGGTAAGCACACTGTAATAGCATGCGTTCTCAGAAATGATAAGTTCACAAAGGCTCATGTCTCACATTGGAACAACCGAAATAAAATGTTCAAACGTACCTACGTTCTGCATTTTAATTTAAAAAACCTACCTGTTACCAATTGTTCGTCTAAAATTGAGAGCCATATGTTTGTGACTATTACAGCGCCATCTATCACAAAGCGAAATAAATGGTCAAACTAAAACATTCATGTTTCTTTACGTACTACACGAATACGTAATAAAAAAATGGGGGTTCCTATTTTTTAAAAAAAACACAGTTGATATCCATTTGACTTATGGCTGCGCCATCTAGCGGGCCAACCATAGCGCCATCTGGTTTCCCCCTTCAAGCTAGACAAGTTTCGTACTTTGTAGTTTCTTCGTTTGACGCTTATTTCGTGAGATATTTGGTCCGGTCACGATCAATGGACCACCCTGTATAGTAAGTGAAGTACTAAAAACGCGGAGAGGGGGAGGGGGGAGGGGCGTCACTACGTAACTTGTACTCTCATTTCTAGGGTCTGCGGAAACGTACGGTACTGGGCCGCAGCTTTGACTCGTGACGTATGTTGAATTATGCGGCCTCATGTCCGGATGGCATATTTAACGAGCGTTTTTTCTTATATACGTTGGCGCTCTCTAGTTTTGAATTTCGATGTTTTGAAACTTGTTCGTTGTATTAATAGTGAGTGGTTTCAATCGGATGTAGATAGTTGCGAGTGCTTTCTTTTGTGTTTCGGAATTGTTAATAGTTGTCATGGAAATGACAGAGAAATTCAACAGTCGCTTGTTAAATGTTGCTATGGGCGATGATACAGCCAGAGCCATTGTTTGGAACTGCACGGCTTGCTGGCCTAATTTCTATAGCGCCGTGCGTGTGGAGAGAACATCAGGTTGGCTAAATTTACTGCTTGATTTTGTTTTATTTTTGTTTATTTCGGAGGAGTAAGAGACTTAATTTTAAATGCATTTTGTGTTGAGGATGGGCGTTAGTTGGTGGATGAGTGATTTTTGATGGATGGGTTGACTTCGCTTGAAGTTGTGTCAAAGCTCTCGTTGGGGTCTTGGCTAGCACCTTAGGATGCCGCTACCAGCCACACAACGGTGTGCCGCGGGTTGCCGGCACGTCAAGGCGTCCGCAACTTAACCACAGCGCCGGTTTCCGGCACTAGCTCTGCTCCACTGGCCACATGATACAAGCACGACTTCTCAGTAGGCTTCCACCGGACAGCTTTGTAAGACGCCGCCCAGCGGCTCATTAGTCACTCTGAGGGCGTGTGAGCTCCGATTTAAGTTCGCGAGTTCGACCTAACCGACCTACTGCACGCCAGTCGGAACCAAAACATCAATAGTGTAGCAGATACGGACTTTGGTAGACTGTGTACTCAATTGTTCCTTCAATAACTGTTGTTGGCTAGTCCCGCTTCTCATCAGATCAAGACGATCTTTCAGTTTCATTCATTCAGAAGCTGTTCAGTCGCTATTCAGAACCTAACGTTAGGATCTACTCTCTGTCAGTAATAAAGTTCTGTTGTTAACAGTAAACAGTCAACGCGGAGAAAATCTTATTAAAAGAATCTGGACTGCAGAGTTGAAACAGGAACTGAGAACACAATTTTAAATAGGATCAATATCGTTGTAAAATAATAATAAAATATTTTTGTACCTTTTTCCGTTCATACTTTTTGCGGAATTCGCATAATATCGTTTAAATATGCGACCTCTAACCTATCAACACTTCAGAGCTTAATCGTCGTTATTTAATATTAGTTATGTAATCTTGATACTGCACCTCAATACAATAGCGACTATAGACTATTTTTTGCTCTTCTCTCCGATGACGGAATCGAAATCCCCCTCCAAAAATGTTACAAACTAACTTCCTCTGTCAACTCCGTCCGAACAGGTCTCGAAAGACTCTGATGGTACTGACTGACCGCCGTGTTATGCTCAGACTATAGTCGTCACTGGATGCGGATATGGACGGGAGTGAAGGCAGCACACCGCTCTCTAGGGAGTTCTCAGCTATCGTGACCAGAGCCGCCACTTCTAAGTACCTTCTCAATTTGCCTCACTAGGGCTGAGTGCACCCCAACTGCCAACAGCGCTCGGCAGACCGGACGGTCTCCCATCCAAGAGCTAGCCAAGAACGACAGCGCCTAACTTCGGTTATCTGACGGTAACCGGTATTACCACTGCGGCAAGGCCATTGGCAATATTTTCCTCTACGAAAGGGAAAAAAAATACATAAGAATTTAGGCAGAGATGTGCATTTGATCTGTAACTATGGCTTTTCGTAATCTCAGATCGAGGTTACTTATAGAATTACTACTTCAACATTTTACTAAAAATCTGTGACGTGTTTTATAGCCACCTCGGAAGGTGGAATGCTGGGGCGCCCGTGGGAAGAGATAGGGGGGGGGGGGGGGGCGGCAGATGACCCTAGAGAGGATTTATTTAATTTAAAATGTGAAAAGCGAGGTGTAAACTTTGGCCCATATGTTTATCATCTCAAATACCTGGCAAATTACCACTAAACTGACTTTCAGTTATCTACAAAATTACGTAAGAATAATGTAAAATCAGTTATGAAATTAACAGACTAATTAAAAACTTTAGAGGACGTTTGAACTTAAATTTCAAAAAGAATAATTAATTTAAAATTGCAATGTTTTATGTAAGTAGTATAATTGTTTGAAGATGTATGGAAATTGTGGTATAACTGTCATAGAGCTTTACGGTCTATGAGAGTCAGGATGGAAAGGTTTTCGAAAGTGTGGGAACGTCTGTTGTCGGACAATACATGCTAGTAGTTAGAAAATCTTACAAGATTTGTTGAAAACACTAGAGCGCGCACTTCAAAGCTTCGCTTTAGTTTCCAAAATAAGGCCAAACATTTAACTCGCGAATATCGATATTTCACCAATGGACTTTATGTTCGGTATAATACAGGAATTTTTGTTTCAGTATCCATACGTGGTACAAGTCAACAACAATAAGTGACGCAAAAACAATAACAAGCAGATGAACCATCGATTTATTTTCAACATGAAGCAACATTGTTGGGATTTCCCTAGAGATAAATGCATTCCTCGTTCTTGTCTACATTAAAAGAGTGAACAGTAGTGTCATGAACGGATGTTAAACACAAACATTTAAAAGAATGGAGTAAAGTATTAAAAAGACATCATCCTTTAAAAATTAAATACAGTACAGTACCTATGAGACAAAAAACGCAAAATTAAATTTACATTTTTTACAGGGTCTCCCCGGAGGAACGGACAGTATTCAGGCATGTAGCAGGAACGACCATTTGAAGCAAAATGCTTCATGTGAAAGTACGTACTATTCCAATGGTTTCCGTGATATAACACATTTAATGAGCATTTTTATTTATTTTCGGTGTTATTCAATAAATTGCCAGCTTTACACTTGTAAACATGTACGCGTCACATTACAGCTGTTGTACAGTTCACAGTAAGTTTTCAGATATCTCGCGCCATCTTGCTCACTAGATGGTAGAGTTTTGTCAGGCCTGGCTCTCCCAGGGCTGCCAGTAGTTCTAATGGAATTTTGACTACTCCTGGGGCCTTGTTTCGACTTAGGCATGTGGCTTAGTGGCCTAGTGATGGCAGGCCTATTGCAAGGGAACGAAAAGGCCACCCTCCCGCTTACTACGTCACTAGCCGCGCACATCATACACTTCAAATGATTATTGCTAACTTGCGTTTACTTGATATTGCACGTCAGGGTACATTGTTAACTATATCGACTTTGATCGATACGATATGACGATAACTGATTAGTTACTGAAGATCAGCGAGATGATGGCTTGGATGGGACAGGTCTCAATGCCTTAGCAGCAACATGGATCACCTGTGTTTCCATGCTTCGTTCCTGTCATGGGTCCCGAGGTTCCGAATGAGCTGGTTTCGAGACGTACGACAGGATGAATAATAATTGCTTCCCAGCGTCTAGTATCGCTGGAGGAATACTTTGGGACGACTGCTTCGCGACAAACTAAGCAGCCCTGATGAAGTACGAGGCGTGTAACGCTCTCCACAGGACTGCATTCTGTAGCACTAGCAGTTTCTGTGTCGTGAGTGAAGCTACGCAGCCCCACTCGGGAGATGCGCACTCCAAAATGGAACGGTATCACTTGCAACACAATCATTCGAAGTTACGACACATCGTAACTGCAGAACGTTATTGTTTCGCGCATTCAATTTCCGCTGCAATTAAAGTAAGTTTTATAAAATTTACGCAGTTGAACATAATGACTTGTTTGTTTTCCCCCATCTTTTGAAGAATGCGTATGGTTAGTAGCGCGGATATACGCAGATAATACAATATGTTATGGATGCGACTTTAACCTACCGAGTATAGACGGGCACATGTGTGGATTAACTGCAGGTGGTACGAACAGACAGTCTTGCGAAGTAGTTTTGAACAGGTTTTCCGAAAACCGTTTTTAGCAATTTGTTCGACTGCCCACACACAACAGAAATATCTTAGACCTTGTAGATACAAATAAGCCCTGTTCTTATCGATGGTGTCAGCAGAGAGACAGGATCAGTGATCATCATAGCGACGATAGTTACTAGAGTTAATAAATCAACCAAGAAGGCTGGGAGCGTACTTTTAGTGGAAGAAGCAAATTAGCAATTGTTAGCATCCCACCTGGACAATGAACTTAAATCAACCATTACGATAAAGGTAGAGGAATTGTGTTCAAAGTGTAAACGGACTGTAAACCGTGCTCTGGAGAAGTAGGTGCCGACTAAGCGGATTGTGGACGGAAAAGAACCATCGTGATTTAACAACATTCGGAAAATGCTGAGGATGCAAAGACTGTTGCACTTCGGTCCAAATGACAACGCGCAAATAACAACAGGCAAAAGTCGGTAGAGATCCGTGCGTCTGTAAAATCATCGATGCGTGAAGCATACAACATCCACCACCATCATACATTAGCAAAAGATATTGCCGAGAACCCGAGAAAATTCTGTTCCTATGTAAAATAGCAAAGCGGGTCGAAGGCTTATATCCAGTCACTCGTTGGCCACTCTGGTGTGACAGTTGAAGATAGCAAGAGTGGAAATGCGGAAATTTTAAGTTTCATGTTTAAGACATCGTTCTCGCAGGACAATGGTACAAACATACTGTCGTTGAACCATCCAACAGACTCCCGTGTGCGGGACATAGCAATAGGCATGCCTGGGGTAGAGAAAAAACTGATACAGTTGAAAGCAAATAAGTCATCAGGTTCAGACAGAATCCCAGTTCGGTTTTGGAAAGAGTACTCTACAGCATTGGCCCCTTACTCAGCTTGCATTTGTCGTGAATCTCTCACCTAGTGCCAAGTCCCAAGAGACTGGCCGTCCAATCTCTAGCCGAGTTTCGCCGAGATTGCGACCATCGCCCCAATGAAATTTCAAGATATCGACAGAGCACCAGCAAGAGTGAAACTTTTTGTTCACTTCATGGATGAGGAACGGGCAGAAGCTAACCATTGTTCTACCCACATTCCAGAGCAGCCGATGAGACGCTGTTCTTGCGGTTCCCGCGGAAAACTTCCAAACACCGCTTTTTTTTATTTTAAGGTGACATTCCTCCACGTAGAAATCGCGACTTAGCACAAGTGCTTTCTAGCTACCCGGCGCGTTACATCTCGTCGAGTTGACCTGTGCAGCCCCAAGTTGGGGGAAGCGCAAGTAATGGAGACTTCATCGGCCCCGAAGACCATTTAAAGTACCTGTGCAGCCTCAAGTTGGGGGAAGCGCAAGTAATGGAGACTTCATCGGCCCCGAAGACCATTTAAAGCTACACGTTTATGGCTCTGGTGAAGATCGAATGCTTATGTGCCTCCGCCATATGTCTACGCTAGGCTACTGCGTCAAATAAACGCAAAAATACGGCTTCTCACAGTCCGAAGCGAACAGCCAATTCACTTCCTAGCTTGACCGTAGGCAACATCTGGAATTACATACGCATTTTTCAGGTAGCAATACGAATTATGAAAAGAACATCTCAGTTACCCATTCTTGTGTTAACAGACCTTAGAAGTACTATTAGAGCATAAAAATATGAACAACGTATGTAGCATGGCCCTACATGAGTAATTATACCGCTTCACATTACGAAATGGAGCGATCACGTAAGGACTGTTGTAGGAAATGCGAATGATCAACTTTGGTTTATTGGGAGAATTCTAGAAGAATGTGATTCATCTTTTAAGGAGATCGCATATAGCACACTAATGCGACCCATTTTTGAGTGCGGCTCGAGTGTTTTGGACCGTGACCAGGTCTCATTGAAGGAAGACATGGAAACGTTCCAGATTCGAGCTGCTAGATTTGTTACCAGTAGGTTCGAAAACACTCAGGTATTACAGAGATGCTTCGGAGATTCAAATGAGAATCCGTGGAAGGAAGACGACGTTCTTTTCGTAGAACGCTATTCAGAAAATTTGGAGTACCGGCATTTGAAGCTAAATGCAGAGCAGTTCCACTGTCACTAGTGCACACTTCGCGTAAAGACATGAAGAAAAGAGAAATTAGAGCTCATACGCAGGCATATACTCAATCGCTTTTCTCTCACTCTATTTGCGAGTGAAACAGGAAAGGAAATGACAAGTAGTGGTAGAAGGTACCCTCCGCTACGTACAATACGGTGACCTGCGGGGTATGTATGTAGATGTACGGGGTGACATTTAGTGAACTATATGAAATAAAATCGTCATAACTTCTGAACGGTTTGCGTTAGGACGTTCAAACTGCACGGCTGGCCGCGAGGCATGATGGGAATTAGTATCCGCTGCATGCTATGGCTTAGCGACAAAGCCCACTTTCACTTGTGTGGGTTCGTCAGTAAACAGGGTGAACCAGTCTGCAGGTGTTCGTTCGTGTCGGCACCAATGATGTGTGTCGCTATGGATCGAAGGAAATCCTCTCTGGCTTCCGGTGGCTATCTGATTTGGTGAAGACTGCCAGTCTCGCTAGCGGGATGAAAGCAGAGCTCACCATCTGCAGCATCGTCGACAGGACTGACTGCAGACCTTTGGTACAGAGCCGAGTGGAGGGCCTGAATCAGAGGCTGAGACGGTTCTGCGACCGTGTGGGCTGCAGATTCCTCGACTTGCGCCATAGGGTGGTGGGGTTACGGGTTCCGCTGGATAGGTCAGGAGTCCACTACACGCAGCAGGCGGCTACACGGGTAGCAGGGGTTGTGTGGCGTGGACTGGGCGGTATTTAGGTTAGATGACCTCGGGCAAGTACAGAAAGGGCAACAGCCTCAAAGAGTGTGGGGCAAAGTCAGGGCATGCGGGGACAAAGCAGCAGTCGGTATTGTAATTGTAAAATGTCGAAGCTACGTTGGTAAAGTACCGGAACTTCAAGCGCTGATAGAAAGCACCGAATCTGAAATCGTTATAGGTACGGAAAGCTGGCTGAAGCCAGAGATAAATTCTGCCAAAATTTTTACAAAGACACGGACGGTGTTTAGAAAGGATGGATTGCATGCAACCGGTGGTGGCGTGTTTGTCGCTGTTAGTAGCAGTTTATCCTGTAGTGAAATAGAAGTAGGTAGTCACTGTGAATTATTATGGGTGGAGGATATACTCAACAACCGAGCTAGGTTAATAATTGGCTCCTTTTACCGACCTCCCGACTCAGCAGCGTTAGTGGCAGAACAACTGAGAGAAAATCTGGAACACATTTCACATAAATTTCCTCAGCATGTTATCGTCTTAGGTGGAGATTTCAATTTACCAGATATAGACTGGGACACTCAGATGTTTAGGACGAGTGGTAGGGACAAAGCATCGAGTGACATTATATTGAGTGCACTATCCGAAAATTATCTCGAGCAATTAAACAGAGAACCGACTCGTGGAGATGACATCTTGGACCTACTGATAACAAACAGACCCGAACTTTTCGACTCTGTAAGCGCAGATCAGGGAATCAGTGATCATAAGGCCGTTGCAGCATCCCTGAATATGGAAGTAAATAGGATTGTAAAAAAAGGGAGGAAGGTTTATCTGTTTAGCAAGAGTAATAGGAGGCAGATTTCAGACTACCTAACAGATCAATACGAAAATTTCTGTTCCGAAACTGACACTGTTGAGTGTTTATGGAAAAAGTTCAAGGCAATCGTAAAATGCGTTTTAGACAGGTACGTGCCGAGTAAAACTGTGAGGGACGGGAAAAACCCACCGTGATTCAACAACAAAGTTAGGAAACTACTGCGAAAGCAAAGAGAGCTTAATTGCAAGTTTAAACGCAGCCAAAACCTCTCAGACAAACAGAAGCTAAACGATATCAAAGTTAGCGCAAGGAGGGCTATGCGTGAAGCGTTCAGTGAATTCGAAAGTAAAATTCTATGTACCGACTTGACAGAAAATCCTAGGAAGTTCTGGTCTTACGTTAAATCAGTAAGTGGATCGAAACAGCATATCCAGACACTCTGGGATGATGATGGCATTGAAACAGAGGATGACACACGTAAAGCTGAAATACTAAACACCTTTTTTCAAAGCTGTTTCACAGAGGAATACCGCACTGCATTTCCTTCTCTAATCACAGCACGAACGAAAAAATGGCTGACATCGAAATAAGTGTCCAAGGAATCGAAAAGCAACTGAAATCACTCAATAGAGGAAAGTCCATTGGCCCTGATGGGATACCAATTCAATTCTACACAGAGTATGCGAAAGAACTTGCCCCCCTTCTAACAGACGTGTACCGCAAGTCTCTAGAGGAATGGAAGGTTCCAAATGATTGGAAAAGAGCACAGGTAGTCCCAGTTTTCAAGAAGGGTCGTCGAGCAGATGCGCAAAACTATAGGCCTATATCCCTGACATCGATCTTTTGTAGAATTTTAGAACATGTTTTTTCCTCGCGTATCATGTCATTTCCGGAAACCCAGAATCTACTCTGTAGGAATCAACACGGATTCCGGAAACAGCGATCGTGTGAGACCCAACCCGCTTTATTTGTTCATGAGACCCAGAAAATATTAGATACAGGTGTAAGTAGGCTGTTTAGGTTTCTGTGTTGGTAACGCCTCGTAGCGCTCTGTATGAAAATGATTATATATCATTAAGGTAAAAACATTATTTGTTCTCTACCAAAATCTTTCATTTACTAACTATGCCTATCAGTAGGCAGTATTGGCGCTCTCTGTATTGCAGTAGTTTGAGTAATGAAGATTTTTGTGAGGTAAGTGATTAATGAAAGGTTATTGTTAGTCAGGGCCATTCTTTTGTAGGGATTATTGAAAGTCAAATTGCGTTGCGCTTAAAATATTGTGTGTCAGTTTAGTGTTGATCAGAATAAGTAAATAGAGAAATGTCTGAGTACGTTCAGTTTTGCTCAACTGTTTGAAAATCAAATAACGTAGAGGTTTTCCAGCACTGTCATTTATAAATTTTTCTAAGGGGATGTCTCACAGGCTCCCAGGTAGATGCTATTTTCCTTGACTTCCGGAAGGCGTTCGATTCAGTTACGCACTGTCGCCTGATAAACAAAGTAAGAGCCTATGGAATATCAGACCAGCTGTGTGGCTGGATTGAAGAGTTTGTAGCAAACAGAACACAGCATGTTGTTCTCAATGGAGAGACGTCTACAGATGTTAAAGTAACCTCTGGCGTGCCACAGGGGAGTGTTACGGGACCATTAGATTTCACAATATATATAAATGACCTAGTAGATAGTGTCGGAAGTTCCATGCGGCTTTTCGCGGATGGTGGTGTAGTATACAGAGAAGTTGCAGTATTAGAAAATTGCAGCGAAATGCAGGAAGATCTGCAGCGGATAGGCACTTGGTGCAGGGATTAGCAACTGATCCTTAACATAGACAAATGTAATGTATTGCGAATACATAGAAAGAAGGATCCTTTATTGTATGAATATATGATAGCAGAACAAACATTGGTAGCAGTTACTTCTGTAAAATAGCTGGGAGAGTCCTTAGAAAATGTAGTCCATCAACAAAGGAGATGGCTTACAAAACACTCGTTCGACCTATACTTGAGTATTGCTCGTCAGTGTGGGATCCGTGCCAGGTCGGGTTGGCGGAGGAGATAGAGAGGATCCGAAGAAGAGCGGCGCGTTTCGTCACAGGGTTATTTGGTAAGCGTGACAGCGTTACGGAGATGTTTAGCAAACTCAAGTGGCAGACTCTGCAAGAGAGGCACTCTGCATTGCGGTGTAGCTTGCCGGCCAGATTTCGAGAGGGTGCGTTTCTGGATGAGGTATCGAATATATTGTATCGAATATACTGCTTCCCCCTACTTATACCTCCTGAGGAGATCACGAATGTAAAATTAGAGAGATTCGAGCGCGCAGGGAGGCTTTCCGGCAGTCGTTCTTCCCGCGAACCATACGCGACTGGAACAGGAAAGGGAGGTAATGACAGTGGCACGTAAAGTGCCCTCCGCCACACTCCGTTGGGTGGCTTGCGGAGTATAAATGTAGATGTAGATGTAGAAGCAAAACTGAGACATATTTGGGGGACTGAGAACCCGCATTTCGAGACCGAGAAGTCTCTTCACCTTCAACAGGTGACTGTGGCGTGCAATGTCATTCAGATCTTTCAGTATCGCCTGAAAGATCTGAATGAAGCTTGTGGGAATATGGGATGCAAATAAACACAGCAAAAACAAAGAGTATGGTCATCAACACAAGAGGCAGAGTGTCCAATATTAAAATAGGACAATCTACCATTAGCCAAGTAAGTGCATTTAAATATCTTGGAAACACAATAACTGAAAACTTGAGATATCAACAGGAGGTGAAAACTCGAAATTCCATAGCGAAGGAGGCGTTCAACAGAAAGAAGAGACTGTTAAGTGGCTAATTAGATGCAGGTCTAAGGAAAAGGCTTGGCAAATGCTTTGTCGGGAATGTGGCACTATGTGGGGCAGAAACATGGACGTTGAGACGAGAGAATGAAAAAAGGTCAAAAGCATCTGAGATGTGGATGTGGAGGAGAATGGAGAGGACAAACTGGATGGAAAGAGTGAGTAATGAAAGAGTATTGGAAAGGGTTGGGGAGAGAAGATGTCTGCTGAAGGTTATAAGAGATAGGAAAAAGAACTGGTTGGGATATTGATTGAGAAGGGAGTGTTTGCTAACAGATGCTTTGGAAGGACTGGTTTGTGGGATAAGACTGAGAGGAAGAAGAAGATACAAGATGATAGACGACATAAAGGGAAGAGGAAATTTGCGGACCTGAAGAGGATGGCAGAAGACTGGACAGCCTGGAGAACTACCATTTGAAAACCTGTCTTTTTGGAGAACACTAATGATCATCATGATGAGAGCAGACTTTGCCAGGGCCGAGAGATGAGGCAGGTTTCACACGAGACAGCCACCAGCGGCAAGCCATCGGCTTCCAGATACACTCATGTTCGTAAAAAATGGATCACCTTGAACGACTAGAGATAGGACGTTCATATTCACAGGACATGTGCATTAGTATGTTGTGCAGAAATGATTAGCATTTGAACCATCGACACCGCGGTGCAACATCACCAACCGGTAAAATGAGCCTGCTGTTCTCGTTGTCGCTATAAACCGAAGGTAAAGGATCATTGTGACTTGAGAAGACGTGCAGGATGCCTCGCAGATGTATAAGCGAACCCTACCGTCAAATCAGTGAGTTTGAAAGAGGGCGCATTATTGGCATGAGAGGAAGTGAGTCACCCATCCTAGAAATTGCTCCTAGTGTGGGACGAAGTGTTTCGGCTGTGCAAAAGGGTGTGCGCAGAACGATTCACGGAAAGCCGTTGAACATGACGAAAAGGGTCAGGTCGCGCCACCCAGACCACCTCCAGAGAAGGTCGACACTCATCCGCATGGTATCGCAGGACAGATCTGCGTTCTCCTCCACTCTGGCGCAACAATGGAACAGTGTAACACATCGTAAACTATCAGGGGTGACAGTCCGTCACCGTTTAGTACGGCAGAGGTTACATGCGCGTCGTCCACTTCTCCGGCTATCTTTCTCGAATCTGCAGAAACATGCTAGTGTATGGAACGACGTCACTGGGCCAGGAATGGCATCAGATAATCTTTTCGGACGAATCCAAGTTCCATAAGTTTGAAAACGATGGTCGCGTTTGGATCGCCACAGACAGCGGGAGCGCCATCACAATGACTGCGTTTACACAAGACATACGGCGCAAATTCATGGTTTTATGGTGTGGGGTGCTATTGGGTACAGCCAAAAATCACAGCAGGTGCATGTCCAGGGCACTGTGACAAGTGTAACCTATGTGAATGACATCTTCGGTCACATAGCCATACCCTTTAAGCACCGCACCCCAGACACCATTTTTCAGCAAGCAATGCACGACCACTTCTTACTGCAAGAATACGTCCATTCCTGGTGTCACAGGATGTCAGCCTTTTGCTCTGGTCCGCCAGCTCACCAAGCTTGTTGCCAGTCAAAACTGAGTGGGATATGATGAAAAGACGAGTGCAGTGCTGTGACCCAATGCCAACCACGAGATGAACTTTGGAACCACGTGAATGCAGCATGGTTGGTAATACCACAGGACACCATTCGCACCTTACATGCATCCATGCCGTCATGCATGGAACAGGTTATAGCCGCCCATGGCAAACCCTGTGGCCACTAGGCAACAGGACGCATCCTGAACCGAGCTAACTGAGGTGCTAATCATTTCTGCGAAACATTGTAAGGCACATGTCCTGTGAATGTGAACGTCCTATCTCTTGTCGTTCAAGGTGTTCTGTTTTCTGCCTGAACGTGAGCGTGTACACCTTTACCACGCCCGCGAGGTGAGAGCGCCGCTAGGGTCGTACCACCCACTGAGACACACACTACGGCTTCACAAAGGGCCACAAAATGTGGGCGGCCACACATAGAAGGAATTTTTTGCCCCTGAAGTATACAATAGACTTAAAGGTCGGCGAAAACTCGTAACAAGCTTTCTCATCGCCTTTTCACTGTCCTGCGGGAGGAAACACAGTTCCACACCCGAGCTGGGGAGATGACTCTCTTGGAAATCAAAATCTTAAGAATTTCGGTAGAGGGACAGCAGAATTTCCTTCTACAGTCACTGCTGTGTAATTTTGCTCTTTTTTTTTTTTTTTAGAGAAATTCCAAACCGAGTGTGTGAATTCTGTGGTTTTAGCAACGTGTAGAAAGAGAAATGCTTATTGGTTTAAATGCCACGACATCACAGGAGTAATAGGAGTCACTTCCGTGTCACACATAAAATGTAACAAGATGCGTGATTCTTTTCGTTTTGTAATAGACTCTCTGCACTGTGCTCTGTCCTATAATTGGAAGAGGTATGCAAGAAATAATGTGGGGGAATGTGAAGCTTCATAATTTCCAACTTGAAAGTCTTGCGCCATTCTTCATTCTTCTTCTATTTTGTGAGGCAGACTGTATTGCGAGGTAAGCAGGCATCTCTATGTCTGGAAGAGGACAGGAGGTACGTCTCCTTGGTAATTATCAAGTGCAGAGTGGTCATCTGCTTCAGCACATAGCCAAGTAGGCAGATTTCTGTTCAGACTTCAGTTGTGACAGAGTAGGCTCTGTTCATAACTGCAAGACCTGAAAGACTGCCGGTTATGACCACGGAAAATTCAAACGACTTAGAAAAATTATTCTTTCCTGATCCTTGTCAGAGAAGCTTTGGCTCTAAATGCACGTTTATTCAGCAGCTTCATTCAGGATCATATGATTCATTGTTCAGTTACAAGTTTTTATTCTCTTTGTGTTGAACTTTGCGCAAGCTCAAAGACTTGTTTTGCTTTTGGTCTGGACACGTACTGTTGTCCTCTTTAGCTAAAATTGAGATAGGATTGTTTCGGAAAATTGTTTCAGCGCATGGTAGGTTTAGTCGTGATTCAACCATCATCAGGCGAGTCTGTAAGCATGGACACAAACCACTCAACACACGCCGACCAGAACCAGCTGTGGCTACGACGCTTCAGTGCAGTCAGTCACTGTATGGTAAGGTACCACGGTCGCGGGTTCGACGCAATTTAGGTGCATAGATTCTGAGAAATCAGTACCCAGAACAACCACCTCTGGCCGTAATAACGGCCTTGATACGCCTGGCCATCGAATCAAACAGAGCTTGGATGACGTGTACAGGTACAGCTGCCCATGCAGCTGCAACACGATACCACAGTTCATCAAGAGTAGTGACTGGCGTGTTGTGACGAGCCAGTTGCTCGGCCACCATTGACCAGACGTTTTCAGTTGGTGAGAGATATGGAGAATGTGCTGGTCAGGGCAGCAGTCGAACATTTTCTGTATCCAGAAAGACTCGTACAGGTCCTGCAACATGTGGTCGAGCATTATCCTGCTGAAATGTAGGGTTTCGCAGGGATCGAATGAAGGGTAGAGCCACGGGTCGTAACACATCTTAAATGTAACGTCCACTGTTCAAAGTGCCGTCAAAGCGAACAGGAGGTGACCGAGACGTGTAACCAATGGTAGTCTATACCATCACGCCGGGTGATACGCCAGTATGGCAATGACGAATACACGCTTCCAATGTGCGTTCACCGCGATGTCGCCAAACACGGATGCGACCATCATGATGCTGTAAGCAGAACCTGAATTCATCCGAAAAAATGACGTTTTGCCATTCGTGCACCCAGGTTCGTCATTGAGTACACCATCGCAGGCGCTTCTGTCTGTGATGCAGCGTCAAGGGTAACCGCAGCCATGGTCTCCGAGCTGATAGTCCATGCTGCTGCAAACGTAGTCGGGCTATTCGTGCAGATGGTTGTTGTCTTGCAAATGTCCCCATCTGTTGACTCAGGGATCGAGACGTGGCTGCACGATCCTTTACAGCCATGCGGATAAGATCCCTGTCATTTCGACTACTAGTGATACGAGGCCGTTGGGATCCAGCACGGCGTTCCGTATTACCCTCCTGAACCCACCGATTCCATATTCTGCTAACAGTCATTGGATCTCGACCAACGCGAGCAGCAATGTCGCGATACGATAAACCGCAATCGCGATAGGCTAAAATCCGACCTTTATCAAAGTCGGAAAAGTGATGGTACGCATTTCTCCTCCTTACACGAGGCATCACAACAACGTTTCACGAGACAACGCCGGTCAACTGCTGTTTGTGTATGAGAAATCGGTTGGAAACTTTCCTCATGTCAGCACGTTGTAGGTGTCGCCACCGGCGCCAGCCTTGTGTGAATGCTCTGAAAAGCTAATCGTTTGCATATCACAGCATCTTCTTCCTGTCGGTTAAATTTCGCGTCTGTAGCACGTTATCTTCGTGGTGTAGCAATTTTAATGGCCAGTAGTGTAAGTTCTAGGAGACTGATGACCTCAGATATTAACTCCTATAGTGCTCAGAACCATCTATTTGATACTTGGGGCTTGTAATGTAATCAGAAGTCTGGAAATCATTTTCGGGGCCCATTTTCATGTAGCAACAGTAAATGGTATTCATTGAACGTAACAGCTTGTCTCAAGTAGTAACACATTCATCCTTGAAACTAGTAACTTATGAATGCAAATTCAAAGTGGTACCAATTCCAGTTCACGTAAGTCAGATGCCTTATGAAGTAGTATTACCTTTGAATTCATGCAAGTCAGATGCATTTATTAAGAAGTGCCAAATCAAAATCATGTAAGTAATATGCATTATTACAAATACACTGAAGCGCCTATATAAGACAACTGTCTGACGCAGTTGTTAGACCGGGTACTGCTGCTACAATGGAAGGTTATCAAGGTTTAAGTGAGTTTGAAAGTGGTGTTATAGTCGGCGCACGAGCGATGAGACACAGCATCTTCTGGGACCCGATGCAGTGGGGATTTTCCGTAAGACCATTTCATGAGTGTACCGTGAATAACAGGAATCCGGTAAAACATCAAATATCCGACTTCGCTGTGGACGGAAAAAGACCTTGCAAAAACGGGACCAGAGACAACAGAAGAGAATAGTTCAACGTGACGGAAGTGCAACCCTTCCGCAGATTGCTGCAGATTTCAATGCTGGGCCATCAACAAGTGTCAGCGTGCGAACGAATCAACGAAACACACACACAGGTCTGTGAAAAAGTATTTTTTGAAAGTTGTTTGAAAATTGATGACTGGCTTTTATGTACTTTTCAGCGCTGATTTAAAAAATGCAATCCATTTTTTTCTATCAGGTCAGATTTTCTCACAAAAAACGGGGTATTTTTGGGTATAATAACAAAATTTAAGCAATTTATCACATCAGAATGAGATTTTCACTCTGCAGCGGAGTGTACGCTGATATGAAACTTCCTGGCAGATTAAAACTGTGTGCCCGACCGAGACTCGGACTCGGGACCTTTGGCTTTCGCGGGCAAGTGCTCTACCAACTGAGCTACCAAAGCACGACTCACGCCCGCTGCTCACAGCTGTACTTCTGCCAGTATCTCGTCTCCTACCTTCCAAACTTTACAGAAGCTCTCCTGCAAAACTTGCAGAACTACCGGCTGTGAGTACCGGGCATGAGTCGTAATTCGGTAGCTCAGTTGGTAGAGCACTTGCCCGCGAAAGGCAACGGTCTCGAGTCTCGGTCGGACACACAGTTTTAATCTGCCAGGAAGTTTCATATCAGCGCACATTCTGCTGCAGAGTGAAAATCTCATTCTGGAAACATCCCTCAAGGCTGTGGCTAAGCCGTGTCTCCGCAGTATCCTTTCTTTCAGGAGTGCTAGTTCTGCAAGGTCTCGCAGGAGAGCTTCTGTAAAGTTTGGAAGGTAGGAGACGAGATACTGGCAGAAGTAAAGCTGTGAGTACCGGCCGTGAGTCGTGCTTCGGTAGCTCATTTGGTAGAGCACTTGCCCACGAAAGGCAAAGCTCCCGAGTTCGAATCTCGGTCGGGCACACAGTTTTAATCTGCCAGGAAGTTTCAATTTATCACAATTTTCCAACGTTATAAAATTTTATTTTATTTATAAATCATGTTTTTAACTACATTTCCAGTACACTTCCATTTCTCTTTAAGCTCATAAGTCCTTATAAAACGCTTTCGATTTCTGTCGAAGTTTCTTTTATTGCTTTTCCCGCTGTGGACTCGCTGAGGACCATCTCTTTTTATCATCTAGCAGTAGTCCGCTATCATGTTGACGTTTCATCTTCTTTGATATCTTCTTTCCATTTGTTAGATGTCTTGGTGGAATCTTTCGCCCTGCTCTTCACTTACATCACTAAGGTTTCCAGGGAAGTAGTCAAGATGTGAGTGGAGAAAATGAACTTTAATGCTCATGTTACAGCCCAGGTTCTTCAAGTGATCGAGCGTGTCTGCGACCATTATCTTGTAGTTTGGATCTCTTTTGTTTCCTAAGAAACCGGTGACAACTAATTTAAAAGATGTCCATACTGCCTTTTCTTTTGTTTCCATTTTGTCCACAAAGTTGGGATCTGTCATTACTTTTTTTTTGTCTGGTCCGACAAAGATTCCTTACTTTAGTTTTGACTTGAATAAATTAGGAAACTGTCCACAAAGATATCTGAAACCCTCCCCTTCTTTTGGCCATGCCTTAACAAATTGTTTCATCAGCCCCAACTTAGTGTGAAGTGGTGGAAGTAACACCTTTTTGGGATCCACAAGGCTTTTCTTCTCAATATTTTTAACCCCTACCTCTAAGGTTTTTCTCAAGGGCCAAGCTTTTTTTATGTAGTGTTGTTTTCTGTCTCTACTGTCCTATTCACAGAGAAAGCAAGGGAACTTCGTATGGCCACTTTGTTGACCAAGCAGCATTGAAATCATTTTTAAATCACCACATAGTGTCCATTTGTGGTCTGAATAGCAGAGTTTGCTTAAAAGTAGTTCAAAGTTTTCGTAACAATCTTTTAAGTGAACCGAGTGTCCGACTGGTACAGAAGCATATTTATTGCCATTGTGTAGAAGTACTTCTTTAAGGCTTCTTTTTGAAGAATCAATAAAAAGTCTCGACTCATCAATAGCATATTCGGTTTTGAAACATGCCATAAGTCCAGAAACATCACTGCAAAACACCAGGTCACCTTCTTGAGAGAAGAAAGATACAAACTCCTTTTCCCTCGATCGATACCAAGAAAAGGATGTACCCAGGGGCAACATATGTTTATCTTTCAATCTAGATCCTAAAACCTCTGCCGACTCTTAGAAAGGCCTAGGTCTCTAACTAAATCGTTCAGTTCACATTGTGAGAATGGAATGGGATCGGTTGTGCCAGGATAGTAGCAATCTCTGTCTCCTTCACTATCGCCTTGCTGAGCCAATGACTCGTGATCATCTATATCATCCAAAGAATCTGGAGGAGAAGGTATTGGTACTTCAGGTCCATGAGGAACAGGGTGAATGACTGATTGAATGTTAGGGTAAGAAATATCCTTTTTGTTTTTCAAATTGAAACCTCGTACGTTGAAAGAACAAAACTAGCAGTCATCACTATGATTTTTGGGCTCCCTCCAAACCATTGGTATTCCAAAACGTAAGGACTGCTTTTTACGTTGAAACCATTACCCCAGTTCTTCAACGCACACTTAACAAATTTTGTGTGGGACCCAAAGCTTATCTTGATCGCCTAACTTTATACCAAAATAGGCGAAATATACCTTTTCAATAAAATCGGAAATGTTTCTTTGTTGCTTTTTAACGAAATAGTTACCACAAATGTAGCAGAAGCAATCTGGCGACTTTATACAGCCGGCCGGTGTGGACGAGCGGTTCTAGGCGCTACAGTCTGGAACCGCGAGACCGCTACGGTCGCAGGTTCGAATCCTGCCTCGGGCATGGATGTGTGTGATGTCCTTAGGTTAGTTAGGTTTAAGTAGTTCTATGTTCTAGGGGACTGATGACCTCAGATGTTCAGTCTCATAGTGCTCAGAGCCATTTGAACCATTTTTGAGTTTATACATCCTCTGGTAGCCATTGTCCATAAAACAACTTCACAACACAAGAAAACAGTGACTACTTTAAAGCACTAGTAACAACAACACATGAACAGCACAGAGTGAAGAGCTACTGTGAACTTACGGACAATACCAGAAGCCCACTGCTTATTGATGGCGGGGGAAGGGGCAGCGCGAGTGACAGGCATTGACATGAAAATACTCCTGGTTTCTCCTAATTACTGTTTATTTTACGTATATCTAGTATAAAAACGGCTAAATAACAGTTTATGGAGATCCTAAAAACCAAAATTCAAACTCACTAGAGTGCTGAAATATCGAAAAAAGCTAAAACTAGACAAGCAGTTCGTGAAATTACGTGATGGAATTATTTCACTATTTTTCCCGAAATCAGCGTTGAAAACACTATAAAAACCATTTAATAAATATGAAACAATTTTTATATCGCAGACCTGTGTTATCGATATGGGCTTTCAGAGCCAAAGGCCCATTCGTGTACCCTTAATGCCTGCACGACATAAGGCTGTACGCCTCGCCAGGGCCTGTCAGCGCCGACGTTGGACTGTTCATGACTAGAAACATATTTCCTGGTCACATATTGCGTGGTCAGACGAGTTTCGCTTCAAATTGTATCGAGTGGATGGACTGTATGGGTAAGGAGACAACCTCTTGAATCCATGAACCCTGAATGTCAGCAGCGGACTGTTCAAGCTGGTGAAAGCTCTGTAATGGCGTGGGGCGTATGCAGTTGGAGTGATATGGGACTCCTGACACGTCTAGATACGACTCTGACAAGTGACACGTACATAGGCATCCTGTCTGATCACCTGCATCCATTCATGTCCACTGTGCATTCCGACGGACCTGGGCAGTTCCAGTAGGACAATGCGACACCCCACACGACCACAATTGCTGCAGAGTGGCTCCAGGAACACTCTTCTCAGTTTAAACACTTGCTCTGATCACCAAACCCCCCAGACATAAACATTATTGAGCATATCTGTGATACCTTGCAACGTGCTGTTCAGAACAGATGTCCACACCTTCTTACGGATTTATGGACAGCTCTGCAGGATTCATGTTGCCGCTTCCCTCCTACACTACTTCAGACATTAGCCGAAGCCTTGACACGTGGTGTTGCGACACTTCTGCGTGCTCGCGAGGGCCCTGCACGATATTAGGTAGGTGTACCAGTTTCTTTGGCCTCATCAGTGTAGTTAGGAGCAGGAGTAATGGAAATGAGCGTTTGGCGTCATTGGCCGGGAGGTCCGGCCGCCTTGGTGCAGGTCTTATTACATTCGACGCCACATTGGGCGACCTGCGTGCCGGATGGGGATGAAATGATGATGAAGGCAACACAACACCCAGTCCCTGAGCAGAGAAAATCCACGACCCAGCCGGGGATCGAACCCGGGCCTGTAGGACGGCAATCCGTCACGCTGACCACTCAGCTGTAGGGGCGGACAGGAGCAGGAGTAATTCGTACTAAATGCCAGACTTTAAACTGAATGTCACCGGGTCAAAGTCGTTACTTTAGATGCGGTTTTTAGACCTTCGCGCGGTTTTATCAGAGATTCAACTTGACAGGAGTAGTGTGTCATTTCACGTTCGTACTCACGAGTCAGACGACAGCAGCTGCGACTGCAATGATGCCATGACTGGGAAGCATGGACTGCTGTTCAGTGAAGTCACAATGTGTTCAGCTATGAATCGCTATTCTGTACTACCCCAGATGACCACTGTCGTCAAATTTGATGGCGACATGTGCAGAGGTCCCATTCTCCCATTGTTTGGGGAAGCACAGTGACGTGGAGTAGGACTTCAAGTTATGGCTGGCCGTGACTGAGGAATCTGATCGCATAACGGTACGTCATTGCGTACACATGTGTTACCTCTCATGTGACAGTAACCTAGTGCCGTATTTCAACAGAACAATGCTCATCCACACACCGGCGCATGTCCCTATGAAATGTCTGCGTGATGTTGACGTACTACTGCGGCCAGCAAGATTCACAAACCTCTCCCCGACAGAGCTTGTGTGGAACCATCTCGAACGTCGAACTGTGCCAGTAGCCGGGATATCAAGTAACTGTTACAAAAGTATTGTGGACTAGCTTGCTTAGGGAGATGATACAACGTCTTTATGACACCCTTCCCAACCGAATCAGTGCATACATCCACCCCAGAGAGGGTGCATCGTCATACTGGTAAGTGGACTCATTCTGCCAAATTCTTTGTAAGTTTGACTCGACGTAGTAGCCGCTGAAATAACATCACTTGCCCTCTCAACCCGTGAAGTTCCATTTAGTTACCTCGTCCGCTTCCGGGCGCTTCTCTTTTTTGTCAGACAGTGTAAATGCATGTTATAAAAACTCTCAAAAGCTCTCCAGTTTTTCGAATGAAACTACAAGTCTCCATCATCAGGTGGATTCACATTTGTTAGTATGACATATGTGTTTGTTGTGTTACGATTTTTGGAGGGAACTTGTAACACTGTCTCCAGTTATCACAGGTTCCTTTCACTGGCGTAACACATGTGAACCGCCACATTTTGTAAACAAGGATTTACACGCTTGTAAATATTTACAAAATGTGACAGTATACCTGTGATGTGTGACGACGGTGAAAGGAACCTGTGACCGCTGGAGACAGCGTCACAAGTTCCCGCCAAAAAATCGTAACACAACACACACACATGTGATATTAACAAATGTAAATCGACGTGAGGATGGAGGTTTAAACCTTCGAAACGCATCGTGGCGATAAATAAATGCTGACTGGTAACAGTAAACTTGTTGTTTCATTCGATATCAATAACAGTCACGGTAAAGCCTAACCTAAAACCTCCAGTTTTTAATGACACAAACAGAAATACAGACCTATTACTACCTGGAGCTCCAAAAGAGTTGTATCACATTGAGCTGCTGAGTAACAAGCCATCACTAAATCATAAAAGAGGAAAGATTAATATGGGTATGATGAATTGTTAAGTAGGCTTGTGAAGATGTGAGCACATTATATAACGATGCACTTACTCATGCGTGCGACATGCTTCTCAAGTGTCATCGATTTCTGGAGAGGTTAAATCATTCGTTTTTAAAATCTTTTATAAGGAGAAACAGAAGATAGTGTAGGCAGTTACTGGCCAGTTTACTTATGCCTAGTTTTCCTAAGGTTTCTGATGGGGCCATGTGTAAAATATAACACATCTTACATAATTTGTTGCCAGATTCACAATGTGACTTGTGGAAGTTAGCACAATCAGAAAACGCATATAAATTTGTCGACGAGATGTTTGTGGACCTCAATGATTTGGTGAGCAGTAGATATATTCCTTGGTTTAACAATAGTATTTGGAAGTGTTTACCGTACAACAGTTTTTATTAAGTTTGAGTTTTATGGATTTAAAAATAGCGTCACCGATGGGTCTTTCCGTATCTACGAAACAGGAAGCTTAAGGTTATTCTCCAGTGCACAGATACAGTGGACGAATGTGAATACGACAACGTTGCTTATCGTGCTGCAGGGTTACATTCTAGGTCTGCTGCTTTTCTTGACGTGCTTAAGAGACTAGCTTAGCACCCACTGCTTCGCTCACGTACACCGTATGGTCTGCCCGTTTTTTCTTGTTTTTTTGTTTTGTTTTTAATCGAATTTTTATGTTGCTCACAAATTGTCACAATTTCTAAATTTCTCACGCTAATTAAATCCATAGAAGTAAGTCTTTTCCAAATGTGCATCTGACCAAAAAGTCATTCTGGAATCGGAGGTTTTTGTTAATCCTATCTTTTGAGTTCATTTGGTGATATTTCTATAGAAATTTGCATTTCCTAAGATACATTTCTTCATTTCTAACTAAAGTGAAATACCAATTTTTATAGATTTAGCTTTATAAATGTTTTAATTCGATGAAATATTTTCTTAAAAATTATCATCCATTTCACCCCAATAAGATATGAATTTCCAAAAAAAGAAGAAAAAACGTCTTTTTTACTTCTAAGGAAGAAACTAAATACCAATTTTCGTAGCTTTAGCTTCAAAAACTGCTTACATAATGAAAGATAACCAAAAACACATTCATCCCTATTTCAGCCCCTTAGAGGTTGAATTTCCAAAAACGGTGGAACGAGTATTTTTTATTTCTGACTGAGGAACCAGGTACCAATTTTCGTAGTTCTGGCTTCAAAATTGCCTTAAATGCAACGTATTTTCAGAAAGCCTTTCATCCCCCTCTTTCACCCCCTTAGGAGTATAATTTCGAACAATCCTTTCTTAAACGATGTCTACAATATAAGATCAACAGGCTTCCCAAATTTCAAGTTTCTATCCTTAGCGGTTTGAGCTGGGCAATGATGAGCCAGAGAATCAATCAGGCGCCATTTCTCCCTCTGGGGGTTGAATTTCGAAAAAGAGTGAAAGACGTACTTTTTTTACTTCCAACAGCGAAGCCAAAAACCAATGTTCATAGATTTAAATTTAAAAATGCTTTCACAATGAAATACTTTCGTAAAGCTTTTCAACATCTGTTTCATCCCGCTAGGAGTTGAATTTCCTAAAACAATGAACTACGTAACTTTTTTTAATTTCTAACCAAGGAATCAAACACCAACTTTCATAAGTATAGCTTTAAAATGCTTTAGTAGTTCTTCAATAATGATTTATTCTCAAACATATTTGACCCACTATTTCATCCCCATAGGAGTTAAATTTCCAAGAATGCTGAAACACGTATTTCTTTATGTCTGATCGAGAAACAAAATAGCAATTTTCGTAGTTCTAGCTTCAAAATTGCATTAATAACGACATATTTTCAAAAAGCCTATGATCCCCTATTTCATCCCCTTAGGAGTTGAATTTCTAAAAATCTCTTCTTAAACGATGCCCATATTATACGATCAACAACATTCCTCAAATTCGAATTTCTGTTCTTAGCAGTTTGGGCTTAGAGATGATGCATCATTCAGTCAGGACATTTCCTTTCATATATTGTAGAGGAATATTTGGAAATTTGTAGTAAGGTCTTATAGGACCAAGCTGCTGAGGTTATCGGTCCCTAACCTTACACACTACTTAATCTAATTTAAACTAACTTACGCTAAGGACAACACATACACCCATGCCCAAGAGAGGACTCGAACCTCCGACGGGGGGAGCCACCGTGTCAAGGTGCCGTAGACCGCTCGGCTTCTCCGCGCGGCCTATTATAGAGGTATACCGCTAATATTTACACATGATTCAAACATTTTATTTACAGTTTACACAATTGTGATTCTGTTATATGAGGAATCTCACTCAAATGGTCTATGAGATGTGGTAATGGTTAGCTCACGGAATCAGATTGTCGCTTAACTGCAATAAAACAGCACATGGCCGTTAATTTGAATGCTGCCTCGCCATCATTTGTGTTAGTGTTTGAATGTGGAAATTTACTATCCGCTGCGAAATCTAATTCAGAATGTGTGCTGGCAGTTCATTCGTTTGTGTGCAGATGCAGATGTAATTTCTGCATTAAGCACACATTTCTGGGTTATACGTTCGAACTAATAACTCGAAAAGGGCCATAGCGGATGGCACCAACTGACAGAGCCAAAGTTTGGACTTTTGTCTAAGCAAGTAAGGAAAAATAACTACACATAATAACAGTGTACGTACTGTGGACACGAGTTTGAAGGTATTATTTTTAAAAAATATTCGTACAGCTTCTGACACACTACACTTGTACAATCGATGTCTCGCTGTCACAAGATCGAATAATCAGCGAAACCGAGCAGCTTAACTTACAGACTGAAGGTAGGTGATAGTCACATTCTGGATCTTCAGCAGTAAACGAGTACCACCATCTTCATAATACTCCTAATATCCACACTGAAACTAGAATATTTGGTTACTTTCTCGCATCATACTCTTACATCCTAAGACACATTTTTCAGTTGATTAACTATTGTTTCTGAATAGCATACTGAGGGAATTTCCAGGGAGAGTATCGCTTGCAGCAAGACCTGGTTAGTACCTCAATACGTTTCAGTATCGGTACTTATTAACATATATCGACTTCAAGGGACACCGGAGAGGTCCTAGCATGACTTCTAGCACATCCAGTACGGTCGCGTCGATTAACGTCCTCGAAGTTTTTCCTTACAGCGTGTCAGGAGCGTGGAGTTCGTTATCCTAATTGCCACTAGAGCTGAACTGATGCTCTCAATTAATTACGCATTTCACGACGTGAAGCAGAAAACCGTCGCCCTCGACAAGGTTGCACGGTCATCGCTGCGATGATGTCGAGCATATAACGAGGCTGTCAGCATGTTGTTAGTACCTCTGTGGAAAATTTATTCCAACTCCCGTTAAGTAAATTTAATTTCAGTAGAGTCATTACTATTCATCATCAGAAAATTGTTGACAATGAAAGAGGAAGCAGCCTATTAGAATTTTGCACCGGGGACAATTCAGTCATTGCTAGTACTTGGTTTAAAAATCCTGAAGGCAGAATGTATGCGAGGAGGAGACCTGAAGGTTTCAAATAGATTCCGTAACGATGAGACCAAGGTTTCGAAGCCAGATTTTGAAATGCAATTTTTTCCACGAGCAGATTAATAATGAATATATTGCAGGGTGGTTGGGCATTAGTGAGATGGAACGTGGATAAGTTGAAAGAGCCAGAGATTGAGAGTTTCAAAGGGAGCATTTGGCTACGTTTGACTGAAAGAGGGGTAAGGAACGCAATAGAAGAACCAGTAGCCTTGAGAGATGGACTAGTAAAGACAGCAGAGGATTAAACAGGCAAAAAGACAAGACCTATTAGAGATACTTGGATAACACACGAGCTATTAAAGTAATTGACGAGAAGAGAAAATATAAAAATGCATCAGATTAAGCAGGCAAGATGGAATATAAACGACTGAAAAGTGAAACTGACAGGAAGTGTATATCAGCAAAGTAGGAACAGCTAGACGAGCAGTGCAAGCATCTATGAGTGTGCACAAGATAAATACAGCGTATTAGAAAATTAAAGAAACCTTTGATGAAAAAGAGTAGCTGCTGTTAAGCTCATGCTAAGCAAAGCAGGGAAGGCTGAAAGTTAAAAGGAGTTTGTAGAGGACGTATAAAAGGGAAATAAATTTGAAAATGTGATTGAAGGAAAAGAAGATGCAGATGAAGATGAGATAATCTCTGAAAGACCTAAGCCGAAGTAAAATCCACCATCTCTGTTTAGAAGGTTGCTTGATAGTTAGATTTCAACAGCTTTCTTAATAACACTATCCCAATAGCTGGACGTGCAAGCCAGAATCTCCGTGTTGTATTCCATAGGATGACCGGTGCCGCCAATAGCATCAAGCAACGTGCTGGTTTAGCTCTTGTTCGTGAAAGGATCCACTATACTCGCCGCCAATTAGATTTTGTTTCTAAGGAATTATTTCAGCTTCATTTAATCATGGCGTCTAATGTTTCTGAATTTTCTTGGGATTGGGTGGACGGTGCCTCTGACTGGGAATTTCAATCTGTAACTGCCCGTCATTCGACAAAGTTTGACCGTTTCCTTGGCTCAGTGTCTAATTCTAATTCTAATTCTCGACGTTCTGTGATCAATCTCACGGAGAAAACGTTTGACGACGCAGCTTTGTCTGTGCTGGGGAAAGGTTTGAATTTCGCACCGACTCCTAAGAGTTTTCCAGTCGTTGATTTTATTAGTTCTATTGAGCAGGCTGTTTACAAACTACCTTCCGAGGCTGCGGAAGAGGTTAGGAGGGAAGCTTGTGTGTCCACCCAAGTATAATATAATATTACAGCAGCTGAGGCGGCTGCTTTACGTTCACTCAGAATGGATCCTGATATTGTTATTTTACCTGTGAACAAGGAAAATGCCGCGGTTTTGTTGAACAAGCACGATTACATTCAAAAGATGGAGTGTCTACTTTCTGATTCGGCGTATCGCAAAATCGGTGCTGACCCTACTAAGAGAATTGAGAGAAAGACTAATAACCTCCTGAAGAAAAGTTCTTTGTCGCAGGAGACAATCAAGAGTCCTAATTCTTATTGTGCTGTACCACCTAGATTATATGGCCTCCCTAAGGTTCATAAGAGGCTGTCCCGTTGAGGCACATTGTTTCTAATATTGGTGCTCCGACGTATCGTGTAGCTAAACACCTTGCTAGTTTCTTGAGCCCACATTAAGAACTCTGCAGATTTCTTACGTCGATTGCAGGGATTGCGTTTGAATGACTCTGATATTTTAGCCAGTTTTATGTGGTTTCTCTTTTCACTCACCTTCCTCTCTGATTCGTTGCAGCTAATTGAGGTTAAGTTTGGTGTTGAGTTAACAAATTTGTTTCGACATGTGCTGACTTCCACTTACTTTTTATTCAATGGTCAGTACTACGAAGAGATTGATGGAGTTGCAATGGGAAGCCCGTCGTCACCTATTGCGGCCAATTTGTTTATGGAGGACTTTGAGGAACGTACATTTGAGTTAGCGACCTTGAAACCTGCGTGCATTTTTCAAATATGTAGACGATATTTTTGTTGTTTGGCCTCATGGTAGTGAGAATTTAAACCGGTTTTTGGAACACCTGAATTCAATCCACCCGAATATTCAGTTCACTATGGAGGTGGAAAAGATTGGATGCCTTCCCTTCCTTGATGTGTTGGTCAGAAGGAAGACTGATGGTACGTTGAGACATTCTGTTTACAGGAAGCCTACTCACACTGACTTGTATCTGCGAGCTGATAGTTGTCACCATCCAGCTCAGCGCAAAGGAATACTTCGTACCTTGGTTCACAGACCCCACGTTATCTCAGACCCTGAAAGTTTGGCGGCTGGGCTATCACATCTCGAAGTCACCTTTCGTCAGAATGGTTATAGTGAGAGGCAGATCAAACGTGCGTTGCGCTATCAGCCTTCTGTGCAACGGGTGAGTGACGATAACAACGAAGTGGCACCTAAGTCTACGGCCTTTTTGCCTTCCCAGGAAGCATTTCCAACAGGATTGGCCTTATTTTGCGGAAATATGATGTGAAATGTGTTTTTCGACCACCTTCTAAGATTAAGGCCCTGTTGGCGTCCGTAAAAGATGATCTTGGTTTGCGTAAGGCTGGCGTCTATCGTATTCCTTGCAGTTGTGGCATGTCATATATTGGTCAGATAATCAGGACTGTGGAAGACAGTTATATTGAACATAAGCGTCACACACGCTTACAACAGCCGAGCATATCCGCTATTGCAGAACATTGCCTTGACACCGGTCATCCTATGGAATACAACACGGAGATTCTGGCTTGCACGTCCAGCTATTGGGATAGTGTTGTTAAGGAAGCTGTTGAAACCAAACTATCAAGCAACCTTATAAACAGAGATGGTGGGTTTTGTTTAAATGCTGCTTGGAATCCGGCTCTGTCTCTCATCAAAAAACAGAGGGACAGAATTAGTGCTACTTCACCTGTTGATTAATAGTCATTATCGATAATTCTGATATTGGTTATCTTTGTGTTGACACTTGTTCTGTATGTGGTATCTTCCTTGTTTCTCCTCTGTGAACCGAGGTATTAAATTTCCTTGCACATTGCTTCCTGCTTGCGTTTGTGCCTTGAGAATGGCAGGCTGTGCTCCTGTCGAAATATCGGCGGTGGTCGACAACGTCACCCGGCAGCAAACCCGTAAGCTATTTGAACGTTCCATTCGCCGGGAAAAGTTAAGGTCTCAAACTCAATCTTCCTTCCTTCATTTCCGTTTATCACCAAGAGACATCAGAAATGATTTACTTACGGAATCACTAAGACAAACATTTAACAAGTGGACAAGGGATTGCGAATGTTAACTATATAGCCTTGGCACAGATGGCTGGGTACATAACAAAACGATATAAAACCATGCTACAAATACTGCCAGGTTAATGAATTTAAAAACTGTTCTTGAAATTCATGAATGAACACCAACACTCTCGCCTAAGTGCATCTACATCTACATCTACATGGATATTCTGCAAATCACATTTAAGTGCCTGGCAGAGGGTTCATCGGAACCACCTTCACAATTCTCTATTATTCCAATCTCGTAAGCGCGCGGAAAGAATGGACATCTATATCTTTCCGTACGAGCTCTGATTTCCCTTATTGTATCGTGGTGATAGTTCCTCCCTGTGTAGGACGGTGTCAACAAAATATTTTCGCATTCGGAGGAGAAAGCTGGTGATTGGAATTTCGTGAAAAGATTCCGTCGCAACGAAAAACGCCTTTCTTTTAATGATTTCCAGCCCAAATCCTGTATCATTTCTGTGACACTCTCTCCCATATTTAGAAAACGTGCTTCCTCTCTATGAACTTTTTCGATGTACTCCGTTAGTCCTATCCGGTAAGGATCCCACACCGCGCAGCAGGATTCTAAAAGATGACGGACGAGCGTACTGTAGGCAGTCTTCGTAGTAGGTCTGTTACAAATTTCTAAGTCTCCTGCAGTCTTTGGTTAGCCTTCCCGACAATATTTTCTGCGTGTTTCTTCCAATTTAAGTTGTTCGTTATTGTAATACCTAGGTATTTAGCTGAATTTACGGCTTTTAGATTAGACTGATTTATCGTGAAACCGAAGTTTGAATTCCTTTTAGCACCCATGTGGATGACCTCACACTTTTAGTTATTTAGGGTCAACTGCCACTTTTCGCGCCATTCACATATCTTTTCTAAATCGTTTTGCAGTTTGTTTTGGTCTTCTGATGACTTTATTAGTCGATAAACGACAGCGTCATCTGCAAACAACCGAAGACGGCTGCTCAGATTGTCTCCAAAATCGTTTATATAGACAATGAACAGCAAAGGGCCTATAACACTACCTTGGGGAACGCCATAAATCACTTCTGTTTTACTCGACGATTTTCCGTCAATTACTACGAACTGTGACCTCTCTGACAGGAAATCACAAATCCAGTCACATAACTGAGACGATATTCCATAAGCACGCAATTTCACTACGAGCCGCTTGTGTGGTACAGTGTCAATGTTGCATGATGGGTGCAACTAGCTGACTGTGAAAATTAGATCTGCAAAATGAAATCCTTATGCATATTAACTGACTCCACCCTCGTCTCATCTCGATGGCTGCAACGACGGCACATGCTTATCACTCTTAAGATATGCTAGGGCAGATGGCGGCTGCACCGGTATATGTTAATTCCATATCAGCCTTGGCATTCTGCTCTAAATCGGAAAACATATCGCTCTGTAGCCCAAAGACGCAGCGTACTGCCTCAAGCTCTGGAACATGTCTCGTCTGGGATGGCCTCGGGAAAAGTGTCTTCTTTGATTCCCCTGAATCAAGTGTCGTCTAACTTAGCTGGTTTTGTCACTGTTAGAATCTCGCCGGCCAACTGCAACAGACTTTGCAAGTTCCGACCAACGACAATTTAATAAACAAGCCTAACAATTTCCTACTCTTGCACATTTTGTCGTGGTTAACCAATCTATATAAATAAAAACAACTGCCGCATGTACGAAATATCATCAGTTAAGAACGGCTCGACAGGTCTGGTTGATGGCACCCTGGCCAAGTTGACATCGGTCTTTATCTTCAACATTCGTTCTGCCTTCACTAAACATTTTTTGCCAACGAAAAACTTGAGCTCTTGACATAACCTCCTCTCCAAAAGCCTTTTGAAGCTTACCATAAGCTGTCGTCGCGTTTTCACCCAATTTAACGCTAAAAGAAACGGCATACCGTTGCGCAATATTATGTGGTTCCATTTCCATGACGAGAGACACAAACACATGTTAACTTATTATAGCACAAATCACGGCTGAGCAGTTGCATCGATGTGCTGCTTGGACTAGAAGCAGCTTATAGACCAAGGTCAAAGATATTGTGCCTATGCAAGCCTGCAGGGTTGCCACATCTCGCAAAGAAAATCAGTCTCATTACTTTATTGTCACACCTCGTATGTTAGTGTTTCCCAATAATTCAATAATAGAATCCTCCTTCAGTTTCGCAGATAGATTTATTGATATCAGAGTCATCATTTGTGACATAGAGCCTGATCTTTAACAATCACAGATCTGTTGGGCAACACTTCAAGAACGCTCCTTGACCTTTGGTGTCTAACATTGTTCTCAAAATGCTAACCTGCACCATCATTTTATCCAGCCAAACATAAGTCATCATTATGCACGAGCCCATCTTTGTTTCCAAAGTGGCACATAACAATTCACTTTACATAGCCAGGTGGTGTCTGAATTCCACTTTTCTTTTCCAGCCATTCTACTTTTGAATACTCTCTCTGTGATAATCATATCCATTTTTATACATGAGATAATTTTTTGCTTCTGCCGTCCAAACCTCCTGCCATGATTTACATCACACCAAGCCCAGTGTAATAAATAGTCTCTCCAATATTTCATCACTGTTTTTAATTTCCCGTAGATGCTTGTATGCTGTTCCTGCCATTGGTTAATTTTCCTTCAGCACAAACTTTTAGTAGAATTTGTTTATATGTGAAGATCAGTTACCGTACAACATGGCAAACGGTTGTTTCGTTCTTCTCAGGATAGTCTCCCATTTCATTTCTCAACCTTCGCGACCACTACTATTGAAAACTGCTTTTCCAGATAGAAGCATGGATTTTACTCCTAATGACACCAGTGAAAACTCGTCCAATAGAAAAGTTTATTGTCTGCCAGAACTTATTGCGTGTTACAGAATTTGAATATCTTGATATTCTCTTGAATTAACTTACTGTCACGAATACGGCGATATTATGAAGCCTTTTAATCTGGCATCCTGCTCTTTTTTTGCCTCATAAGTAAGGACACATAATCTATTAAAATCCTAGTTATTATAAACGTTAAAATCCATTGTTAGCTTGATGTAAAAAGGATAATGTATTATTGGTGTTTGTGGATTTTACCATGTGCATTCTTTTGTGAAGAGTTCTTGTGAGTTTATCAATATCTGTATGCCATGGGTAGAGTTTACCAAAGCAGAAGACACGATCAAGCGTCATAACTGTAAATAGGAGTGTAAGAGAACGTAAACAGTACTACACTTTTCAGTCACATTGACGACACCACCTGTTAAAAGCTTGAATAATCGTCTCTTGCAGTGCGTACCATGGCGAGACGTGCAGAAAGAGTGTCAATGAGGTTCTAAAAGGTACCGACAGGGATGTAGAGCCATGCCGACTCTTGTTCCATGGCCAGCTGCCCGAGGTTTCTTGGTTGAGGAGCTATGTTGCAAAGAGACTGATCGAGGTGAGCCCACAGAATCTTGACTTGGTTTAAATCCAAGGAGCTCAGTGGCTAGGTGAATATAGTAAACTCGTCCCGGTGCTCTTAGAACTACGCATGTATATGGTGGGCTGCATGCCACGTTGCATAGTCCTAATGGTAGATATCATTGTGCTCAAGAAAAACAAACTGCTTGTAGGAGTGAACATGGTCCCCACGGACAGATGCATACCCTTGTTGATCCACTGTGCCTTTTAGAATGACGAGATCACTCAGGGAATGCCATGAAAACATTCCTCAGACTATAAAGCACGCTCCTCCGTCCTGGACACGTCTGACGATTGACGCTGGTTGTTTGCTTTCAGATATTTCACACCGTAAATGCCAATGGTCATCTGTCATCTGAAGAGACCACCTGTCACCGCTCTGTGGACGTCCAGTTGCGGTATTGGAGTTCAAATTCCAGCCTTCGTCGCCAATCAACAGCCGTCAGTATGGGTGCACCAGGCACCTGCTGTAGAGGCCCATACACAGCAACGTTCACTGAACGGTCGTTGAGAAGACACTGTTGGTACCCTCTTGGTACACAGATGGGCACCTAAAGTTAATACATAGGATTAGTAATAAATAGGGTAAGCAATATTATTTCTCTACTAATAACTGTGTGTGTGTGTGTGTGTGTGTGTGTGTGTGTGTGTGTGTGTGTGTGTGTTTCTGTGTGTGTGACTGGTGGTCAACAGCTCGAAGAAACCATTCTGAAGTATTCACCGTCAGTCACATTCGGTGATAGTGCTAACAAATCTCTCCTCTAGAATGAGATTTTCACTCTGCAGTGGAGTGTGCGCTGATATGAATCTTCCTAGCAGATTAAAACTGTGTACCGGACCGAGACTCGAACTCGCGACCTTTGCCTTTCGCAGGCAAGTGCTCTACCAACTTTCTTTCAGGAGTGCTAGTTCTGCAAGGTTCGCAGGAGACTTTCTGTAAAGTTTGGAAGGTAGGAGACGAGATACTGGCAGAAGTAAAGCTGTGAGGACTGGGCCTGAGTCGTGCTTGGGTAGCTCAGTTGGCAGAGCACTTGCCCGCAAAAGGCAAAGGTCCCGAGTTCGAGTCTCGGTCCGGCACACAGTTTTAATCTCCCAGGAAGTTTCAATCTCTCCTCTATCCTACCATCTTTTTATATTGTTCTTAAAAAACAACAGAATTTATTTATATTTCAATTATTACAATTACTGTTATATTGAAAAGTATTATTCTTTATAAATGTTATACATAAAACAAAAGAAAAGAAAACTATAAAAAAATGAAAAACGAAAATTGTTAAATGTACAACCTGTTTTAAAATATCGGGTAACAGGTCTATAATTTGGCAATAAATAAGTAAATAAACACCCTCTTGGTTCATTTGAGTGGTCAGTTGCGCAACAGTTGCACGTCTATTCGTCTGTTCACATCTAAACAGCCGTCTTTTACACCTGTCATCTACACGATAGTGCAGTGCCTGTGTTATTCCGGATTGCGTTTGCAATGTTTCTTCGGTCATGGATGCAAGAAACAGGCACTCCGGCGACTACAGCTCCTGTGAAAGACATGATATGTATTCGCAGCTGCGAATGTGGACAACCATCAGCTGTATAATGGAATTACGACAATGAAAATGTGTGCTGGACCAAGACACGAATCCGGATTTCCTGCTTATTGCGAGTCGTCGTCTTACCGTTTGGCAGAGCAGAAGTATCCAAACAATCTGAATTTCTGTGTCATATTTAGAAGCGAAAAAAAGAATTATAAGGGGTATAGCATGCAGTCTTCCACATCTAATATACGTTATCAACACACACCAACAGAGTGTATACACCATGAACTTACAGGGTAAGTAACACTAGTGAATGTGGAAAGTTCGATCTCAGCCCCGTACACAGTGTAAGACGCAACAGACCGCCAAATTAATTAATTTCCACATCTCATTGATTCTACAAGACTTGTCAACTGCCACAATATTCATTCAATCTCTTAGAGGTCTACAAAAATGTTAGCAGTACTACAGTGCGAAGTTTACCGACACTGACATAATGATATTTGCCAACCACACACGTACTTTCAAAGTAGTTTCTAATACATTAAAACATGGTTGCACACTTTCAAATTAAGTTCCCCAATGCTATTTTCACGACTAAACACACACAGTTGAAGTGTTTGTTATTTGTAATGGCAATATGGTACTATGTGCGATTTTACTGACAATGAGTTGTCATGACTTGGATATAGCTGCACTGAAGATAGCTATGCAGAAACTGATATCGATCTATTTACAACTGATGCTGCCATTTCTCCAGTTTTGAATTGTTGGCTTTGGTAATTCTCATCGACAAATGCACTTTAAACTGAATGTTAGATATGCAGTTGTTCTCACGTGTGTATTTCAATGCTATAGAACCGAGTTTTATACATTTAGTGGTACTAAAAACTAATTATCACACCAGATACCAGCACAGAGACATAGTAATAGCAATTTCATATTTGGATACCATCTTAATTGGGCAACCTATCTCTATTTACAACAGAGAACTGTACACCCATCAAAATTCCCAGTCCACCTCATACAAACAGTGTGTCATGCCTAAAATTTAAGTAAAATTTAAGTGTACACAACCTCTGTACTCAGTGTGGTAGTGTGTATCATAGAAGAAGATACAGCCAAGTGCAGTATCAGCAGATAGCGGTGTAAGAAAATCTAAATCTTAATAATACTGTATTATGTTAAGTGATTCACAGACTCAGCAGCAACCTTAGATTTGATGGTCCAAATCTTGTAAATGGGGAGGGGTGCTGTGATAACGTCCCTCTGAGGTGATTTCACAAGCCATGGTGACATGGGCAAGCTAACCACCTATGTAATCCTCCTGCCAGAGCTTGAATTCTGATGAAGTATCATGCTGTGTTGTGTCAGTCTGTCACACTAGGAGCTGAATTATCTCATGGTATGACCTGAAGCTGCACATGTCAGCCCCTCCATTACCAAAGGTGAAGTTCTGTTGTAACAACTGTATTTACTCTTCACCATGACCTCACAGTATTCTTGTCTTTGACCAATACCGCAGCCGAGCCCTCCTCCATGCCAGCCGATGGTCTGATGTGGGCCAGTCACCTTTCAACTACATCTACAGCTTCATCTGGTAGCTACTGGTCTGTGAGCCACTGCTAGATCTGATGATTCTGGGGCTCCAGCTTGAGCCACAAAGAGAGGGCCACCTACAAGGGGTCTTAGGTTCATAGCCTGCACTCCAGCATGCTTGCACCTGACCCACTTCCAGAGCAGCCATCCTGACGAGGGGATTAGCTCTGTGCTGTTGCAAGAATTCCGGGTTCCAGACTTGCATCCATAAGGCCACAGACGCTATATTCTTCACCATGGCTACTTGCTTGGTTGGCGACCATGTGCCATCACAGCCAAACATTCTGCCTTGTTCTTTGCTGAGGTAAATGCTGCTGCTTGGGTCAACACTCCTTCGTGTCACCACCTACACTACTGTACAAACATCTTGCTAAATAAAGAATGCACTTTCCATCTCCATGCTCAAATAATTCCACCAGTTTACGGGTTCGCAGCGTAACTCATCAGATACATGAACAAGGAAATTCCCTTTGTTTAACGAACCACTTTTAAGACTGTTCTTTGCACCTCTGATGCTACGTCCAAGTTTCATTTGCTTAACAAATTACAAATACTGACAGTAGAAAATCTTCCTCATTTATTGACTGATGTCTTGAAATGAATTCAAAATGCCTTGTGCAAGTGTGTAGTCAATTGTTTCTTACAGTACTTTCTTATACAGACATTTGGCGAGATGTTACTTAACTAAAGCTGTGTCATGTGGAAACTTGAGATATACAATGATTTACTCTATGAACAGACATGTACACAGACAAATTGTAGGATCCAGACTAGCTCTTGTAGTAGTGCATACTGTGTCTTCTTAATTGTTGCTTCCTGCTTGCTTCATTTTCACAACACTTTACAGAGGTTTCATTAGAACATGGATACTTTTCCCGTTAGTATTCTTCCACAGAAAAGAGGAACTAGCTTAAAGAACATGTGGACAAAGAACAAGCCAAGACTGTGGATAAATAAGAACAGATATTGATGTAACAATTTTAATTTTTCAAAAATTATTTTTTAACAGTAAAGAAGTCAGATCTATTGAACAAAGAGAAATGGATTTGTTTTGTCTTTATTTTGTACTTAGAAAGAAAACAAAACACTGTGGGTAATTTAAAATACGCTACCAGTGTGTGTTGCGTATGAATGTAATTCACACTAGACATCAAAAGAATTTAATAGTATGGCAGGTGCCATCCCCAAAATTGTGGTCTGTTCACAATAGATGCAACACCAACACAACGTCTCTTTGCTTAGCCCAGTACCAAACGACGAAAAAGAGGATCTGAGATGTATAAATACGAATTATACTATCAGAATTCATGAAGTAACTAAGATAAAATTTATTAATGGCTAAAGCAAATTTCATAACAGTTGTCTTTGAAGAGGTTTGTGTGATAAACTGCTGAGAATTAAAGCAATAATAAAAGTGTCTTCCAATCTTTTAAAAAAAAAGAAAGTTATTTGTTAGAAAATCTATACACACACAAATATTATTTATAAGGCAATACGCAGAGCCTTATTACCTCATTCAACTTTTTTTTCCTATACATCCATTATGTACATTATTTCATCAATTCATGTCGTTTATGCACAATACAGACCTTTACTGCGTCCAGTTGGTGCAAAACGTATATATGCAAGTCAACTCACAAAAAGAAAGCAAATTACTAAAATAAAAACTAAGAAAACGCAAAGGTGCGTATTGCACTACTATAACATGAGTAAAACCTCAACGTTATCATCCAGTTCCATTCCATCTCAATCAGTTCTGTGAAAGCCTGTGAGAATTCCACTGTTCTAAATGCACTTTGGAATATTTTGACGTTCTGGCTTTTTCTGTTCTGTCAAGTGTGAATGGGCCTTGATGTCTTACTGATTAAATAAATGTTGATTTTTTTGAAATGTTTCAATGTAACTTTCCCTATACATTCACTTTTCAGCACTATGGAAAACCAATAACACAATGAAACTTCCTGGCAGATTTAAACTGTGTGCCAGACCGAGACTCGACCTAGGGATCTTCACCTTATATGGGCAAGTGCTCTACTAACTGAGATGCCCAAGAACGACTCACAACACGTCCTCGCAGCTTCACTTCCACCAGTACCTTGTCCCATTCAGCAATAACACAACCTCCATCAAGAACATCCGTTATAAATTTTTCTTCGACAGTTCTCTCACTATAATCCAAAATTTTGTAGCACAGATAATCCTAATCTCATAAACCTACTTTCAGTATTCGATACTGGTCTAGACAAAGAGACACTCCATCTAGTGTGAACAAACTACCATTTGGTAGCTAAAGCAGATTAGCACTATACTTCAGTGTAACAGAGCAGAAAAGTGGGTGACCTCACACTCAAATGGTGGCATGCCCACACTAGATGGAATGCGAACTCAGTGCCATCTTGTTCAGCCCAATACCTAGTGATCTCTATAATACATGGAAGTTGAGTTCTGATGTCTGTGTACAGACTGCATTGTACCTCCATATTTGTGTTGTATGCTATGATGTAGTCACGAAAACACTTCCCATCAGTCTGCAAGTGATAAGGGATTATTTATTTATTTCTGAATATGAATCTCATGACATTTACTATAACATGGTCTGAAATAGGCGACATTCTTGTGGATTTATTGCTGCAGAGGATGATATGAAATTTAGTTCTCCACAAATATTTTATATGTTTTGCATCTTTGCAGTACATATCCAGCAGAAACTTGACAACAATCTGCAACATTATTGGCAAAATATGCTGTGTGTCACCTTGGGTATATATCTATTCACAAAATAGACCATATGTACTTCTCACTGCTGACAATTTTCCTGAATATGCAACATTTAATGTCCTACTGAGAGAAATACATTGGAACATTTGCAGTACATGTCTCTATAACATGGAATGACAACATAAACACTGATAGAAAAAGCATCGCTTCAAATGAAAGGTACATAAAAATTTACTTCACTCTAAATTAGATGCCTCTGTACAGTTTAATATTAGGAATGATTAATGAGAACTTTCTTACTTCATTTGTGTCTTTTATCATCAGCAGTCAAATGGCTGAGCAAACAATGTCAACTTTATTCAAGAAGCAAAAATATAGATATGACACATGATTTTACGAATTACAAACACTGTATGTAAAAGGTTAGTGAGGACAGTGAAAGTGTAAGACACAAAAACAAAATTCCATTTTCTGAATGGTGTCTCATTATCTGGATCATACTAGAGTTTTGAAATTATACAGCATAAGAGTCATCGATTTTTACTTTTCATTTTGCTTTTGTTTTGAAGCAGTCCATTTTGTTCTTATCTAGAACACTGAAACATCCAGTGTCACAGGTCCAACGCGTTCTAGTGAGACACTATGGCCATCATGTTGTAGTTAAGCAAGAAACAAGCAATGACGATCTTTCACTGGCACATACAGAAAGCAGTAGTTCAATATCCAGTTTAGACAGTGTTGAGAACTATGATTTCTTCTCTCTACTGTCGGACATGAAATGATGAACAGATGACTGATGAGACTGCCTCACATTAGGAGCCAACAATTACATGATATTACTAATGAAATGAAATCAAACATAGGTGGTTCGTAATTAAGGGGTTCATGCATGAATATAAAACATTGCTTATATGTTGAAAACATGAAAGAAATGTATTTATCTTCATGCTCTTTACACAAAACAAGGCAAAATTATAAATCTCAGGGCTGATTTGACTGGGTGTGGACACGAGTCAGTTATTAAGGGGAAGGAGGAAGGGACGAATCGTCTCACCTGTATTCGTTATAGTTCGTGGTGTACTGCTGTCGGCAGCATACGCTGCGTCTGGTCGGCGCGTCGCCTCGGAGCCGTGCAGCACTAGTCAGCTGCCCTCATTAGCAATTGCAGCTTCGCAGAGGGGCCCAGGTACGATCTCTGCGTTGTCTGACTGTTGTCAGTCGCGTGGCTGAAGCTGTGCTGTCACGTTGTCGGAAGGTGGATGTTGGTGATGGGTGGAAGAACGCCCATGTCCTCTCGCTACCGCGTTGTCTCCACAACCCCCTTCTAGGTTCTCCTCCATCTCTCAGTTCCTCTTCGAAATATTCTTCCTTTCAGCATTGTCATTGGCGAACAAAATTTAATAACCACGCATCTCCATGCGGGATAGAAATTTCCTGTCTGGCGTGGGCTCGCGTCTGACTCGTGAATTGGCATCTTTCTCACAATTTCACATTCTTACGACGTTTTCCTGCATTCCGAGGCTGTTGTGAGAGCAGCTGCACAACGCTTCTTTATGACGGCTCTCTTTGTGTGACGCCTGGACAGACTCATGTCTGGGTTTCGTCTCAAAACCTGCCGGCACCCATGATTTATAAGGAATGTCCTTACCGTCGAGGAAAATATCTTCTTAAGAACGCTGACTTCTTTCACACACCTCCCTGCATCAATTCCCCGCACTTTGTGTAAGCTCCTCCCTGTTCCCTGTGGGGTGTGTAATGGGTAACGGGATTCTATTGAATGTTGTTGTGGAGGTGTGTATATGTCATTGTAAAACGTTTGAAAATGTAGCAGCAAGAATAACAGTATTATTTGGAAGAAAGAAATAATCTCTGATAATTCCTATTTGTGTGCTGCTCAGCCGACTACAACGAGTTTCAGTAATTCTTTATTTGACATTAAAATGTATGCACCAAATAATTAGTATATCACACCATAACCTCTACCCGTAACACTGGTATCGTAAATATTTTTATGTAAAGTCACTGATAAATTAGTCTGAGAAAAATTAATCTTACACATAAGCCATAAAATTATTTCATTTCCATCTAAGATTGTTCTACTGAATGTTATTTTCACTTTTACAATAGAAAATTAATAAAATTATTTGCGTTTTTGGCCTCGGAGTTCAAATATTGTACTAAAGATCATAAGAATTATTGTCTGATTATTTACGCAGTTTAAAATTGTCACTCCATATGCTCATGTAATGGCGGCAGCAAAGCACAGTCTGGACTGCTGCGGACACAAAACCTAAGACATTCACAGTTGATGTTTAGTTACAAATAAAAGTCCTTAAACTAGGATTCCATTCAGTAAATTGTACGTTATATTTTTCTTTTGATCACTTACGACTACCTTTTTCGATATTTAAAAGAACAGACCTCAGCTTATCTTCGATCTCATCTGCTTCATACATCATAGGGAAGAAGAATAGAAGAAGGAAGATTTCACAGACAATACAATGCCAATACATTCTTTTAGTCGTATTATCTTTTGTTATATGATTATTCCTTGTAGAAAACTGATAACAAAAGTAATAAAACTTACTGTTGTTGGACATTTCACAATATAATAATAAGTCACAATATAATTAAAAGTCTTTCTCAGTTCTCATATATACGCTTAAAAGTCATTTCTGTAGAAACACTCGTTAATTCATAAGTCTCGAGCACTGTCTCATATACTGGCAACCCACAATATTGGCATTGACATTACACATGCTGGAATTGTCAGCACATCCCTGCTTTCTAAAGCAGGTAAAATGACTGCCACCAGGCCAGAAGAAATAACATGCTTTCATGCATACATTCTTGTCATGCTGTCCTAATGGCTGCAGGTGTCCATCAGTTCTCGGCACACTTCTCGTTGTCAGACAGGCCCTTTGTAACATGTCCCTCTTTGGGGGGGGGGGGGGGGGGGTGAGGACGTCCGCCCAGCTTCCAACTGTGGCTTGCATAATGACTGCAGTGTACTCTCCTTGGGGGCTCGCCCCAGTGTCCATTTCCCTCCTTCTTCCCGGCTGCTCGCGGCAAGTTGGCGAAAGTGGCTGGGGTTGGACGTATTACAGTAGAAGATCACTAACAATGCAGAACTATGAAACAGAAGTTGTGAAATACCGTGTGTGATACTAAAAGTTAAAAGAAGTGTGAGGACTAATCAAGTTGCAGTGATACAGTTTATTAACAGCGAAAGCAAACTTCATAACAGATATTCCTGATAGCATTTGCATTGCAAATTTATGAAAAGTGAAACTATAAGAAAAGTACTGTTCAAACACTTCAAAACATTCATATTAATTTGTTAGTAAAATGTCCAAATGTACCTTTTGGAAGACCTCAGGCACACTGTCTCTTATGTTTCAGAAGATATTTGTAGTTTCGTTTTTGAAACGTGTATCTGCAGTCATTCGAAAGAAATACTGCTCATCATGTCTTTCATGCAATGGCCAATGCCAACAGAAATCATCGATTTGTTTCCCATTGGAAACAGATCTATTCTTAAAGCAGAATTTTACACGCCCATTTGATAGTCTATTGCGATATTTGTTTTACGAAATGTATTAACATAGAATAATCAGTACCTCAGAAGAGACCGAGCAACGCAGCTGCATTGTTGTAGCATTCAGCATGTTCCTTGATGGCGCTGTCACTGCTGGAGTACCGGTTTTCTTCGTGTTTCCCTGTCCTTGTTTATACATACCGATAAAACGAATATTGGATGAGACTAATCTGAGAGCATTCTAACGAATTGACATGTAAAATTCCGCTTTAAAAATCGGTTTGTTTGAAATAGGTAACAAAGCATCACATTCCATCGACACAGGATGCCGTGTGAAACATGTGATGAACTGCATTTATTTTGATGACTCCAGGTATTCATTGCTAAAACGAAACTGTAAACATCTGTCCAAACACCAGAGAAAAATGCAACTGATGATTTCCAAGTGGGACAGTGTGTATGAGTGCAAACACATCAAACAAAAATGTAAGGAATTTCATAAAGACGATTTGTCTTATCAATTGTGTTTTTGTGTTTTTCCTTCATTTAGCGAATAACGTCAGAAACACCTGTATTTTTCTCCGTAAATAAAGCTAACTATATCAGTTAAAAAAGGTCACTTAATGGAAATTGTTTCAATGACTAATTTTCTTGTTTATACACAATATAGGCGTCATCTCTGTTCAGATAGATATTGGGCCTCTGTTTTAAAAGGAAACCCAATATAAAACGATGTTCATGTCATAAAACATTCGCAATCTGACTCAAAACAAGGAAAAATAGTAAAATGAAAGCTAATAAAACGCAAAAGCACGAGATCCAAGACCATAGCACAGGTAAGTGCAGTAAAAATAGGTTAACTTCCGAAGTTAGCAAATGATGACACCATTCGCTCCACCAACGTCAGCGTCAGAACTTTCTTCCCAAAACACCTTGGCGTTAACATCTCTCTCTATCGCTTTCCATTTTATTCCATCGGCAGCCTTTGTGAATATCAGCATTCTAAAAATTTTGTTGAATGTTTTGATGATCCATTTCACTGAGCTTGAATTTACATTACTGATGTCTTTCTACTTCAACTATAGGCCAATTCATATTTGATAGAATGGAACAGAACGTCACATCGAAACATTCCACATTGTGTTTCAAATGGCGTCATTTATACAGGCAGTTGACATCAAGGAATGGGGCAGAACGGAACTGGATGATACCATCAAAGCTTCTCAGGAAGAAAGCTTTGACATTGACATTGGAAGGAGAGCTGCATCGTTGTATACTAACATTGGAAGTCAACTTACTTTCGCCATGCTCAATCACGTTATAATTAAGGATTTTGCGCTCCTGCTTTGTCGTAGTCTTTATTTTAATAATTTTCTTTGTTTTCGTAACACACTGCAATTGTTTTGTGATGATTTGGGTTTTTTCCATTCAGTATTCTTCCATGAGATAGACCTCATATCTAAAAGCGAAAAATGAATTATGTTTTATGGCAGCTGAACAGAGCTGATACCTACACTATATATAAAAAGGACAGTAACTGATACGATTTTCATTTAATAAGTTTTCATTGAGTGGAAAAGTCATTTCTATTGAAGAAAAAAATACAATTGTTAATGACTTTATTTGCTATGTAGGAAAACATAATAGATTAAGTAAACAGGCTCTATGTATAGCCTTACAAATATTGTTTCATGTGTCTATACACCAACAAATAAATGTCGATGTTTTGAAATGTGGTTTCACTTCCCAGCAATTTACCACACAAAATTGATCAAGAACATCCACCATGGAATTTGCTTTGGTCATTATTAAACTTGAGCGTTTTTAGTTCCTTATTCCCGACGCTATACACCTTCTTTTTGTATAAAGGATGGTATCTCACAATAAACTTGCAGTGTTTGGTATTCAACTAAACAAACTGGATAGTCTTGACTATTCGTCTAGTGTAAACCCTCCACCATTTGATGATGACAGCCACTGATCCAGTCCATTTCATTCTGTTGATGTATACTGTTAATTGGCAGCCACACCAAATATCTGCAGAACAATATGGCACATCATGTGAATCACTGTCAAATGGTGGACTGCTCACACTAGATGAAACATCAACCAACATTAATTCACTTAAACTAGTATGTAACAATGAAACCAAAGTTATGAGTTATTGTCGACTATATAAAAAGACTGAATATGGAATCATAATGAAGGACTTATCAATGACAAGAGTTTATTAGTGGGCAAAGCAAACTTCATTTCGGATATTCTTGGTCAGTTGAGTAAAGTGTTGAGAAGTTAAAACTATTTTAAACCATTAACATTTATTTACTGACTAAAATATATACATACAAACACACCAAAGGATATTTATAAGGAAATAAACAGAGACAGCTTATCTTATTTGTCATATTTCTCTTTCCTACACACCAAATAATGTCAAAAAGAACTGTATTTTTCTTCTGCAATAAAGCTGACTTTTTCACTTAAGCAAAGGTTATTTCATGAAAATTTCTTCACCAGTTTATGTTCTTATAGATGCACAGTGTAGACAACTGTTCTATTCAGCTAATGTAAAACTTAAATAATTTCTTTGCTTTTAGGTATCTGGTCTTTCTAATGACAGAACCACATCTGACTTAACACATACTTGAATCATGACGATGGCATATCTGTGAGGATGGCCTGTTACTGATGCAGTACTATATTCAGAGAAATATCGGATTGTGATAGTTTCTACTTCACTTGTTGTAAGATATGCAATGTTTTGTAAAACATATTTTTATTTTTTTTATTTAACTGATTTGGTCACAAAGTGTTTTGAACAGAATCTGCAACAGAATTAAAAGAAAAAACATTAATTTCTACTGTAATAAGAGATTAAAGAGAAAGGACAGAAATATAATATAAACACCATATTCCTTTCATTCTGCTACACAGCAATAAGTCATAATAAAGTAAATATAATGTGGGTCCAAACTGTTATTTAATCTTCAATTGGATATTACAGGCTACAAATCCATCTTAGAGGTCACTGATGCATACACAGTGCATAAATGTAATTAAGAGTAGGTTCATTTAAAATTACAGTTTTCACAGTATTCTCATTTATGTTTAAATAAACAAAAACTTATGTATTAAAAAGTTCTGAAGAATCTGTGTTCTTACTGTTTAAAGCTGGTCACAACTTAAAAAAAACACTGAAAAAATTTATTACAAAAATTATTATAAATTTGAGTACATTGTGATGGCTCTATAATCAGCATTATAAGGGAAGAAAATGGAATAAACTTAGGGAATATGAATATTGATCTGTCTCTCATATTGCAATATATGTTGTGGTTAGAATAATAAGTAATAAAAAACGAATTTGAGGTAACAGAAAAACGAGTTATAATAACATTTCAAGTAAATAAATGAGATATAGCCTAATCTGTAGCGGGAAGGTAGCAAACTTGAATGGTCTTCACTAGATGCCCTGGGCTACTCACCGTTTTATGTTAGTTTGTCTTGGCTACGGCTCTCATCTTGCCATTCAGGGCAGCAGAGGTTCCTCCAGGGAGCAGCACACTGCCATGACTGCTGTGCGACAATTCCTTAGATGACAGCGGCACTTTTGACACCTGCATGCCTTTGATGACACTTCTCATATGGAGCTAAAGCGTCAGCAAATAAATTCTTCAAAGTTTCAAAAAATAAAAGTTTTTGTTGATATCACTTCGCTTCTTAAAAATACAATCCAAGTACTATCTCTTACAGGCAAAAATTGCAACTGCCTCCAAAGTACTCAGGTACCTATTTTTAGGGGTGGTGTGCTAATTTTTCATATTGTGTGCGATATCCATTACTCAGTTTTTTAAAGTGATAAGCAAATGATGTTTTATTGCAGGCATATGTGTTCTCTGCACCTTATTTCAAAAGTATATCCCATCTGCCCAAATAAAAGCAGCTGCAATCGTCACATGTAATTTTAAAAGCGCTAGAATTTGAAAATATACTGTTCTTCTTTCTAATTTTATGGCGAAGACACGTTTGCAAACTGGTGTTACTTTGGAAACTTAATTTTGTATTGGATTTTCAAATATAAGTAGAAATTTTTTGGGACGCTGTGTCCTGATATTCTATCACCACAAACTTTATTTTCTTGCTGTCATTATTCTAACATTTGTTTCCATGTACCATCATAAAAGTTTTGTTGTTGTAATGAATGTTTATTATCTATTTGCTTTTAAGTCCATTAGCACAGTTTATTTGTTTAAGGATGCTGAGTTCTTTATCTATTTCTTCTTATGACAAACGAACAGTGTCATATGATGGATCATCAAATTAAAAACGCGTTATTATCTCATAGAGGATGGTGTAGATTGGCATGAATTATTTCATTTTGTTGTTTTTTGTTATTTTGGACATAGGAAAATTATACTGTTCTCTTTTACTGTTTACTCTGTGAAATTAATATTTGCACAGTAGTTCTTGTTTGGACAAAATTCTTACTCTATTTTCCATGGCTTTTCCATCGAAAAATTACATCATCCACATATCTCTTAAAATAGGTACTGGTTTGTTTAAAAACACGAATTAAAAGAAAGCCTTATTTGCCATGTTATTAATAAAAATGTCTGCTATAGGTCCAACCAATATGTTTCAATGGCCAAGCTTTCTTTTTGTTGTTATATTTTTGTACTGAAAATAAAGTAGTTCACATGTAAAATAATTTGAAGGGGCTCAACATAGTCAATGATTCCTGCAGCACATATCTTCATTTGAGTAGATTTGCTTTAATTATCTGTATGATCTCATTAACAGGAACATTTCTGTATAGGTTTGTAATGTCAAGAGAGGCTAATACCGATTCCTCCGGTGAACATATGTTTTACTCTTTTTCACAAGGTCATACCTGTTGTTTATGATAAAAGATTTTTGAAAACTATAATGCCCTTAATTTGTAGTTTTGCTATTTATTGAGTTTATAATTTAGACACATAAAATTACTAACAACAAGACAGATAGATCTTTCTTCTTTATGCATCTTCACTTGTGACCATCATTCTAGAATGTGACCATTCTATCTTGTCTATTTTTTATTTTAAGTCTTTTGAAAATTCTTAGTGCGATCTCTTTGTTTTTCTTCTTATAAGTATTGTAACAAGTGACAGCTACAATGTTCCCTTTATCAGCTTTTGTTGTAATTGTCCTTTCTCTCTCAAATTTTTCGTGAAGGTTATATAAAATATTCTAATCTTGGTTGTTTAACACCTTGGAATTTCGTTGTATTGTTAATGCTTGCTTAAGTTTAACAGCTGTGTTCACTGTGTTTTACGTGTATCAGTTATATGTTTTGTTTTGGCTATGGTATATTTAAGTTTGTGTTAATTATCGAATTGACATTATATTGCAAACCTTTTTGTAACAATTTTTGTTCATGACTATTAAATTTGGTGTTAGCCAGATTAACTACTCTCTTGTGAAAGTCATATACTTTTTTAAATATGTTAGGTACTTTTCAAACTACTGTTCTGATCTTTGAAAAGACTTTAAATTTGCTTCCCATGTCTAGTTTTTATCCTTATAATGTCGTCAACAACCTGATTATTAACTCCTTGGTAGAGGAATTTAGTATCGACAATCATTTAATTTCTGACGTTTTTCTGTGACTAGAAGTACATCTTCTGTTTTGAGTGAATCTTTCGTTTTATATGAATCCCTTATCTCATTTCTATTACTTATACTATTTGGGAGCAACTATTTATTTCAAGTTTGACATATTTAGGTACAGTTTCTAATGCTATATGCTTCTTATTAAAAATTATTGAATGGTTTAATCAATTTTAAATTTTATTCTGAACAGTTCTTCTTAATTCTCTGCCCAACTGACTGGGTATCAATTGAATATAATTTACTGTAATATGACAATTTGGATAGTGATCATACAATTTACATAGGTTTTTCTTAAATTATTTTGATTACAATTTTTTTGGAAACAAGTACTAGTTTCAGCTATATAATAGCCATCTTCAAAATCTACAGTAGAAGCAAAAGAAAAAAACGTTAATATGTCCTACAATAAGGGACTAAAAAAAGACAGAAAATATACTATAAACAAAATATATCTCTCATACTGCTGCACAAAAACAAGTTATAACTATGTATCACTAACATGAGTATAAATTACCATGCCTGCTTCAACCAGATACATATAGAGTGCAAAGATAACCTAGAGTTCGGTGATGCAGGTCTAATATACAGACAGTAATGCATAGTATAGTAAATGTTTCTCCTAGCCGTCCACAGATGACTGATCTACTTATAATAGCGAGTTTTGTTACTAATTTGTTATTACAGAAATGTTATATACAAAGATAGCATGAGCATTTGAGGAAACAGCATAAACTGCATTGATGTAACATGTTAGTGAAATGGTATGTGTTACTTACACTAAATATTTATTATTATTAGTAAAATAAGTTTTCAAATGCTGTACAGATACTTATTCCCAAGATGTGTGAACTGTTGTTACAGGGCTGATAAGAACTGCACCATGCTACTCCAGTTCTTGACAGATACAGGCAACTGCAGCGTGATTCCAAGGAAACATTGGATAATATCCAAGAGATCTGTGCCCTGTGTGAGCTATTATAAAGAAGATGGCATTATTAAAAACTAACACTTTACAAGATTTGCAAGTAAATCAAAGAAAGTGCACAAAAACTAGACCACATTACGTGAAGGTCTGGTTCCAAGAATTTTTTTCAATCTACCACAGTTTTTAATGAAACCAGAAACAATCTGATTCTGGAGAACATTCTAATGGAAGTATACTGGAATGAGAATAAGATTTTCATAAGAGAAATGATGTGTGGATTGCAGACAATTTTATTAAACAGTGTGTGGGTAGATGTATGTATGATTGTAGGGAGTGAGAAGTTGTACCATATGCTAATAAACGAACCATTACCCTTCCACAGGTTACTAGAGCAGGGAATTTAAAAAATTCTAACTAGTTTGAAGATTGATAGTTGTAAAATTATTATTTTCTAAGACAGTTCAGCTGAAAATAAGTCAAATACACATGTATTCAATTAAGCTGATATCTTTTCTCATACATACGACTTTAATTTTTACCTCATGTTATTTTCAGTTAAGAAGTTGTGGTGACAAAACAGTATAAAGTGCAGAATATGTGAATTTCAGACAACACCATTCAAAATCGTATTCTACCACAAAATGTTAAAACAGTTATTTCAATAGAAGTTATGTTAAGACTGTATGTTTTCCTGTGTTCCGTTACTTGCAGATTTCCTTTGAGTGACTGGTTCTGGATATTCGAACACATTGACTGAATCTGCAAAAATAGCTCGTCAGAAGAGTGTTGTTTGTCATACCCAAAATCTCACTACATCTTACTGTTTGCACTGAGGAAACAGATTATGAAATTTCTGTGATATAAGTGATTGTATAGTAACGTTATAAACAAATTTGTAAATCAATACATGATAGCAACCTTTCATCATCTCTTAAATTTGTTGCCATGGAAAAACTGTCTATATTTTATATCCTCTCTACTTCGACCATTACCAGTTATTTTGCTCCCCAAATAGCAAAACTCATTTACTACTTTAAGTGTCTCATTTCCTAATCTAATTCCCTCAGCATCACCTGATTTAATTCAAGTACATTGCATTATCCTCGTTTTGCTTTTGTTGATGTTCATCTTATATCCCCCTTTCAAGACACTGTCCATTCCATTCAGCTGCTCTTCCAGATTCTTTGCTGTCTCTGATAGAATTTCAGTGTCATCGGCAAACCTCAAAGTTTTTATTTGCTCTCCATTGATTTTAATTCCTATTCCGAATTTTTCTTTTGTCTCATTCACTGCTTGCTCAATATACAGATTGAATAACATTGGGGATAGGCTGCAACCCTGTCTTACTCCCTTCCCAACCACTGCTTCCCTTTCATGTCCCTCGACTCTTATAACTGCCATCTGGTTTCTGTACAAATTGTAAACAGCTTTTTGCTCCTTGTATTTTACCCCTGCCACCATCAGAATTTGAAATAGAGTATTCCAGTCAACATTGTCAAAAGCTTTCTCTAAGTCTACAAATGCTAGAAATTCAGGTTTACCTTTCTTTAATCTATTTTATAAGATGAGTCGTAGGGTCAATATAGCCTCCAACATTTCTACAGAATCCACACTGATCTTCCTCGAGGTCAGCTTCTACCGGTTTTTCCATTCGTCCGTAAATAATTCGTATAGTATTTTGGAGCTGTGGCTTATTAAACTAATAGTTCGGTAATTTTTACACCTGTCAACACCTGGTTTCTTTGGGATAGGAATTATTATATTCTTCTTGAAGTCTGAGGGTATTTCGCCTGTCTCATACATCTTGCTCACCAGATGGTAGAGTTTTGTCAGGACTGGCTCTCCTAAGGCTTTCAGTAGTTCTAGTGGAATGTAGTCTACTCCCGGGGCCTTATTTCCACTTAGGTCTTTCAGTACTCTCCCAAACTCTTCACACAGTATCATATCTCCCATTTCATCTTCATCTACATTCTCTTCCATTTCCATAATATTGTCCTCAAGAACATCGCCCTTGTATAGACCATCTTTATATTCCTTCCACCTTTCTGCTTTCCCAACTTTGCTTAAAACTGGGTTTCCATCTGAGCTCTTGATGTTCATGCAAGTGGTTCTCTTTTCTCCAAAGGTTTTCCTGTAGCAGTATCTATCTTACCCCTAGTGATATATGCTTCTGCATCCTTACATTTCTGCTTAGCCATTTTGCATTTTCTATCGATCTCATTTTTGAGACGTTTGTATTCCTTTTTGCCTCCTTCATTTACTGCATTTTTGTATTTTCTACTTTCATCAATTAAATTCAGTATCTCTTCTGTTACCCAAGGATTTCTATCAGCCCTCGTCTTTTTACCTACTTGATCCTCTGCTGCCTTCACTATTTCATCTCTCAAAGCTATCCATTCTTCTTCTACTGTATTTCTTTCGCCCATTCTTGTCAATCGTTCCCTAGCTCTCCCTGAAACTCTCTACAACCTATGGTTCTGTCAGTTTGTCCAGGTTCCATCTCCTTAAATTCCTACCTTTTCTTCAATTTTAATCTACAATTCATAACCAGTAGATTGTGGTCAGAGTCCACATCTGCCCCTGGAAACGTCTTACAATTTAAAACCTGGTTCCTAAATCTCTGTCTTACCATTATATAATCTATCTGAGACCTTCCAGTATCTCCAGGCTTCTTCCATGTATGCAACCTTCTTTCATGATTCTTGAACCAAGTATTAGCTGTGATTAAGTTATGCTTTGTGCCAGCCAGATAAATTTATGCTGTGAATGGGGATAATGCTTTTCTACAAAGCACAGGAAGAAAACGGTTTTCTCGTTTTAAGGATAATCGTTTTGACAGTAACTCTCCACATTCAGGAAGTTCTGTAGGATTTGATGAAGATCATTTAAACGCATTAATCTACAGTGATCCAGTGTTCTTGAGAGCTGGCAAATGTGTTGAACTGTGATCATTCCACTATCCCGCTACATTTGCATGCAGTGGGGTAGCTTCAAAAATCGGGTCTACAGGTCGGCACGTCCTAGGCCGAAATCACAAAAATCAGCGGATGGCCATACATCCACCTCTGCTTCATTGTCATCAGTTGGCTCATGAACAACATTACTGCTGATATTTATTGTCAACACCACAAATGTCTAGCAGATACACTCGAAGAACAACGACCAGTAAGTCTACGTGATGTCATGCTATTCCAGGATAACACCAGCCCACATATTGCTAGACTGACAAAAACACAATACAGGAGTTCGCCTAGGAAGTCATTCTGCATCCACGTTATTCACCTGATCTTGTGCCCTGAGATCTTTCTTTTTCTCTTGCACCGAACAACCTCCAAGAACTTCCTTTCTGGTCGAAAATGCGATTTCTTTGCCTCAAATCCACATGTTTCCTATAGTTACAGAATCGAAATATTATTCCAATGTTTGCAGACTGTTGTAAATAGCGAAGAAGGATGTATTATTGATAACTAAATTCTCTGTTATGTCTATCTGTTGCGTTTATTAAAATAATGAAAAACTCTACGAACTCAAGCACTAACCCAATATTTGCACTATCCCATACAAATGATTTTCTAATTCTAAATACATTATCTAATTATTCCATTATATATTATTGTTTAACTCATCATTCAATGATAAATAATTATTTTTGTGAAGCTCATTATCCTCATTCCTTGAGGCCAATACCATTCACCTTGTTTGTGTACTAACAGGTATAATGAGATGAGTCCTTGAGTACTTCATGCCAGTGTTCATTCATTCTCACACTCTGGCCATGTCAGTTGTAACTCATAATTAGCAATTTCTTGAGAACATGGTCTTACAACAGAACTAGTTTGGAAGGTATCCTGTTGATGTTCAGTGATTACAGTACAAACTCTAGATCTTGTTCATAGCTGTTCATACAACTTCATTATCTTAAACATTGCTCATTTGTTTAGTGAAGCGACTGCTCTGTTACAGTGTTCTAAGGAAGTGCTTGTGACTAGTAGGCTTCTCATAATATCTGTGATGGAAAAGTGGCTTTATTAGTAAATATTTAGTAAATAAAATCACTTGCTTTGTGCCAGAATGTCTGTGGTTTCTCTATGTATTGTGCACTAATGTAACTGTCTCTCTCTCAAAGTTAGCCACTTTGCCTCATTGGCAATGCTACTTGGTTCAGTGGCTACTTTAACCAGTGTGTGGACTGAAATTCTTACTCCCAGATATGCATTCTGCAGCAGTGGCTGAGCTCATTGAGTGCTGACAATACCTGAAGATGAGATATAAAATTTAAATCTCGGAAAATAAGGGAAAAATTGTGGACTGAAAATAAGGGATACCTCACAAGCTACAATAGGAGTAAGATTCTTTAAAGAGAAAAATATTATTCCCAGACATGTTAGGAGAGGACATAGACTGGTGTTGGCCCAAATGTGGAATATAAGTTCTAAATTGTGTCCACTAAAATACACGATTTAATGTTGTTAACATAAGGACACACAGTCAGTTCAGTTCATTCAGTTCAAATGCAACAGTTCTAGGCATGATCATTTTCCATCAAATGCTGATTGATGATCATTCATAGGTACCTAATATAGTAGCAGTTGTGAAATGTAGCCTGCTTTGTGAAATTGTTGGTATCCTCAGAGTCTCCAACAAACTGAGACAGCACAGGCACCATGGGTATTGATTTGACTGACAATTCTGACAGGAGTTACTCTCTGGCTAACTTGCTATTATATTTATGTCTCAGAATGATCAATTCATTACAGTAGCAATGGATGTTCTATAGAAAATACCTTTGTTGCGTTACTGAACACTATTTTTGCATCTTCCTCTTCAGTAATTGGGCATATACAAATCCTGTTTCTATGATGTGATGGTTATTAATAATTATATTGATGCGATATATAAAAAAATAAGATGCCAAAATTTGCAACGAACCACTGTAACCTTTTCTACATTGCTGGCGTAAAGATGTGCCTATGTCACATATCCAAACTGGAGGCTTTCGTTATTGCATTTCTCCTAAATGTTGTCCACACCAATAGCTGAGTGGTCAGTGTGTAGGATTGCCATCCTATGGGCACGGGTTTGATTCCTGGTTGGGTCACGGATTTTGTCCACTCACGGACTGGGTGTTGTGCTGTCATCACCATCATTTCATCTCCATCCACATGCACGTTGCCGAATTTGGTGTCGAATGTAATAAGACCTGCACCAAGGTGGCTGGACCTGCAAGGGGCTCCGCAAGTGACGCCAAACGTTCATTTACATTTTCCTACGTGTTGAGGAACAGTAACTATTTCACACATAATTTTGGATTGTGCAATAATTTCTGACATCTGTTAGTAGACTGGCAGGGAGGGGGAAATAATTGGAGATGTGACATCTTCACTGTGTTCTTCTTTGTATTCTAGAATAATCTCAGCTTAAAGCTGTCAACTTTATTTTCAGAATGAAATACCCACTGCAGTTGCAGATGGTGGTGCTTCAAAAATAGTATGACTAAAACCAGAAAATGGAGGAAAAATTGTATCAATTAAAAAAGAGAATAAAGCTCAAAATTAGGATTGGAAAGGAAACATTTTTAAATTTTTTTCAGAATAAATGTATATTGTTCCATATAACTTTATTTATTTTATTTTCACTTAATTTACGACTCTATGGGTTGTATGGAAATGTGCATGTGATGTGGATTATGAAATAAAATACAATCACTCTCATCAACTCACCAAAAATCAAAGTTGTAAATTGTTCACAAGTTCGACATCAGCTTGGAGAGCCCACGGGCCACTGCATGAAAAGATTTACTCACCCATTACAGAGCATGAACACTTCAAGGGATCCTTGTAAATGTGGTTGGACAACAAGTTTGGCTATGTTTCGTCTACGAGTGCCAACTCACAGTCATCGCAACATACCAAATGTTTCACAAATGTTTTTAATATAAATACAGGTAGGATTTTCTATGCAAAAATCATGTACACACACATATTTTTTAAGTTTCACAAATTCGAGTTCACCAGTGTTTCCCACAAGAACGTAGAAAAGTCGGAAGTCACAGATCATAATAAATTAATTTCAGAGCCTAATCGAGTTTCTTAAGGTCTTGGAGGTCACTGAATAAACCACAATTAATTGTGTGAGTTATCTCGAGCAAACAGTGAACTTCCACACTACCTCAAACTACGAATTCCACTAAAATTTTTTATTTGTGGGAATCCAGAGCCTCCAGATTCTTAATAAATGTAAACATGGCTAGTTTTTACTTGCAATTAAGAGTGATTTGAAAATGGTGTGAATACATATGTTACAAATGTGTTTGACAATGATGCATACTCTAAATTAGCTAACTGCACATTTAAATAAACATCGCATTTCAGCCTACTACGGACTATATTTACAATTACTTTAAATTCTACATCAGTTACACACTGAAACCTTCTAAGTGCAGCTTGTATCACATGCAACCCCCCAAAAAATAAGTCCATCAGATGCTGAAAAATTTGTGTGTCCAAAAGTAGGAGCCCTGAATAGTTCACACATGCTAAATGTTGAGCACTTCACCGCTCATCTGATAAAACTTTCTCAAAACACATACTAACACAGCGTGACCACCTCCAATTGTGTCCAAACATAGACTCCCATCAGGGGTGAGCAAACATTCGCATATCTGTTATAAATCACAGCGATTGAGATGTCACAGATATCACAATAACAACTTTACAGAATCTGGCTGCGATTTCAGTCACAATTAAGAATCGCAAGTAGCCTTTAACATTCAATGCTTAGAAGTCGCTAGTAGCAACTAAAAAGTGCAGTTAACATTAGATGCCATATGCCATTTGTTGTCCTATGTCTGTACCGTTCTAAGAACCTTGGGTCTCAAGATATGGACATATTACACACTTATGGTTGAGGAATTGAACCAAGAAGCTAATTCGCTCTGAGAAATATTTTATGCTCGGTTGAGAACTGGCGCAGCCAAGGAATGTGAAGGTTGAATAAAGGTTGTGCTAATACACAGACCTACAGCGTAGTCTGGAAGTTTCATGGCATATTTAAACACACTCTTCATCATAAAAATTAAGACCACAGGGTAATTTTAAAAGCAGATGATGAATAAGGCTCCCATGAGTATCTTGATGCATATTACACACATATCTCGTATATAAATTACTAAAAGTGCAGTCTGGTGTCTACTATGTAACTTTTTCCAAACGTTTAACAACTGTATTCACAAGATGGATGTCGTTTCCGACAGAACAATACACAGTTAAACTTTCGTCTATATTTTCAAATATTTCATTAGTGCCATTCCCAATGTTAACTTGTAATTGTAAGATCAGTGTTTTCCTCTATTTTCACTTGCGCATCATCACCCTTGAAACATGTAATCTTCCAACCTAACCTACACCTTGTGTTATGCTATATGTCAGTCTGTCATCACAACCGACATTCAAGGTGGGAGGTGTGGATGGATCATTCTTTATCACTAAATACCTGGCAGAAACTTTTGGGATATGGGATGAAAGGTCATAATAGAATTTTCATAATTCACTCACAGTGTCGTTCACATTAATTTATAATCCCTTTCATATCACACAACGATTTCAACGATTCATTGTACTAATAGTCATTTTGCAGAATTAGATTATCAACTATGGCCCTTTTATGCTGCAAGTTCTTCAATAGTTGTTTTGAATCTCCACAATTATCTCTTTTAGATGTAGATAGGTACAAAGAGCAGCCAGTAATCTAAATGGGAACTGCATCCAGAAAATCACCAGGATTATTAAACTTATATACTGCTACTAATTATTAACAACATAATTCACATAATACAACTGCTAATATTTATGGTAATGAAAGCAGTTTAGTGGGGGAAAAGGTTTCGCACTTGGCGTAAATGATGCTCTTATGTTCATTCACAAACTTAGAAACTAACATTACTTTACGTTGTAAAGACACTGTGGCAACTTTTCCTGTCCTGCTGTCACAGATTCTTTGAATTATTCCCATGTCGAGTGGCTGATAATGTGGTTCAGATACTTGTGAACGTAACAATGTGGTTAGAATCTGTATTCTAAACATGAATTCCTAAGGTACTGTGTAGTAATTTGTGTCATGATTCTCAACATCACACTATCAATATTTTCACACTTGTTCTGTTAATATAAAACTAAAATGAAAGGAAGAACATAAGTAAAATATACTTAATGCTGACTGTTTTGTGAGATGAAATTTTGTCTGTGGGCAAGTGTATCTTTCATATGTCATGTAACAAATGAGGAAGAATCGTTGGAAATACTAATAATACCATTTCAGGTAATTTTACGTCGGTTGGATTTCTGAAATGGTACATTAGGCTCTCACAAATAATCGCCTATACAGGCGAGAACATATTTCTCGGTTACATTGACACAGTTCAATTCTTGTTTGCTACTAATTACAGTGTAACATCTGTGATGATAAATCGCAGAAATGGCGTAAAGCACAGAAATCGCATCAGTCACAGAAATCACATAAGTCGCAGATATCGCAGGAGTAGCAAAAATGGCAGGAGTTGCAGAAATATCGGAGGGATACAAGTCGTGAATTTGTTAACTGCAACAAACCACAGTTAAGAATTGCAGTTGCCAAAAAATAATGTTCACAGAAATCACTGATACAGGAAATTCGCGGTTTTGCCCATCCCTGGCTCCCATCCAAAATGCCACTGTTCAACCAGGAAACCTTGGTTGAGCACCACTGAAGTCAGTTAAACTACTGAAATGAAAATTGCTGAAATTCTAAATTTTAACCTTTTATACAAATATAATACATCGCATCACATGGAAATTTTCTGAGAATATTATGCTGTTGTCAGTTTTCTTTTCATTGTCATAGTTTATGTGTAAACAATTATTTCTATGATTTACCTCTGTTCCCGGATTTTTAAGTGTAAATATTAACAAAGAATTTAAATTACATATCGAATAATTTCCTACATATGTAAAGTCTACAGTACTGCCGCTATGTCTAATGTTTATTTATTCATTTAGTTAGAAGTGCTGTTTTTCATTGCGAAAAATCCACTTTTCGGCATCTCATGTGAACATTTCAGTAGATCTATTATCACAGTCTGATACAGTTCCACAGGATGTATTTATAGACTCCTCGTTTGTAATATTCGCATAATGCATTGCCACGATTCTCACTTTTACAATTCAGGAATTATTTATAACATTTAACTTACAATAACTTATAAAGAAAGCTGATATTGAAGGCATGTCTCCAGAAGTGTAATTGTCCATCATTTCTGCTTCAGATGAGCCCAATGCCTTTCCAGTGACACATATGGCTCAATATTTATTAATTTTGGAGTAAGGTTTAATTCTGAACTGAACACAAAAAGTGGTCATAAGAAACGAGCAGCCACTATGCTGGCCAATGAAGGGGTCTTCCCAGTGATGTAGTCAGCTTGCCGGCCAGTGGAAGTCCAGAGACAATCCAATCTGTGGAGTATAGTGTGAAACTGGCCCTCCATGTGCTTGTGTCAAGCTGATTTCAGCTGTCAACACGAATATAACCCTGTCTTAACTGCCACCTGTGTGTTGTTTGAGATTGAATACAATGCTTCTTCCCTTTACAATAGGCTGTTGTGTTACAAATTACAACAGAGAACTGAAATATTTAACACAACTGTCTCTTATCCATGTTGTTCATTGACATACCCATCCTTATTGTAACCCTGCTGACCGTTCCCTTATCAATGCAAAAGAAGTCTCCACAGGAAGAAGCAAATCACCTGAGTCACAGTATATGAATGTCCATAGTACCTGGGTCATTGGTGGAACTAAATCATTTCTGAAAGAAAGAAGAGAATTATATGAGCCAAATTGTGTGACAATTCAAGAGAAATTTCAAAACTTAGCTTGCAAATCACTTATCCTACGTATTATGATCATGTAGCTCAGTAAATGACGATTTCTGTGAGCTGGATGAGAAGCACCAGTGCTTTTATAACATACAGGTAACTATAGTTTTTCGACAAATGAGGATGTGTTTTTGTCGGTAATACCAATAATTGAGAAACAAAACAGCTATATTCTGTAGTTGAGGAAGCATTATCTTTTTTCTTTTTTAAATAAAGAAAGAAAAAATATTGACTTTCCTATTAATGTTACTGATTTAAATTTAGCTTTGGTAAGCACAAATATGTCACTTGTTTATGATAATAATGCTAGGTGGGAGACTATTTTGTCACTATGAAGTGTTAATGGATCTGTGGTCCTAATAATTTCACTAAAAGATTGGAAATTGTTATCCCAATGGACGGTATTTTCCGCTGTAGATGTAATTCTATATATTCTATAGTTGAGGAACATTATCTTTTTTCTTTTTTAAATAATGAAAGAAAAAGTACTGACTTTCCTATTAATGATACTGATTTAAATTAACTTTGGTAAGCACAAATATGTCACTTGCTTATGATAATAATGATAGGTGGGAGACTATTTTGTCACTATGAAGTGTTAATGGATCTGTGGTCCTAATATTTTCTCTAAAAGATTAGAAATTGTTCTCCCAATGAACGGTATTTTCCGCTGTAGATGTAATGTGACTGAGTGAACTCTGGAGATCAGTGTTCTATGAAATATTATATTACTTGAAAAATCATAATGTTTTATCTAGAATCTAAAAGTATTACATAATGCAAATAGCACCCCAGACTGGTTTGGTTTTCAATCTGTGTAAGTCTATTTTGACTCTGTCTGTTAAATAAAAAGAAGGAGTTCTTTCTAATGCTGCAGCAGTTGTAACACATGCCAGATAAACTAGACTATTTCGGCACGAATTATCATTTTTCCGCTTAGTTATACATATAAAACGACAGTAACGCATCACTAAATATGGATATCATATGCATATTACCATAAATAAACAACATGTGTTAGGAAACACAGGAATAGTCTCATTGTCAGTCACATCCTCAAGTTTCTCTCTTATGAGATCATAAAGACGAAATACTGTTTCCTTTGTCAGACGAAATATAGATATAAATTACGAATCATCATATACTTCAAGATACCGTAATTGGGGTGACGTCTCGTTTTCTTCTCCTTTCTCATTATGTCAGACAGTTATCCCAAAATCTCGTCATCACTCTCTGGTTCCATAGCTATTCCTGCAATCATCTAATCTTATTCTCCAGGTGAACCAGGCCCGAAATCGCCTGTTAAGTTATCCCGAATTAGGTGTTATTCCCTGTTGGTCCCAACGTGTATCGCGTGCAATTCCAAGAATACAGTTTAATCGACTGCTAACCTGAGTCTTTACAAGCGGCCCTAGATTGACTGTCGATGTTAACAGACAACGACACCGCTGACTCCAACAACATAAACATCAAAAAACTTTCTCCCAGAAAAACCTTGATCTTGACGTCTCGTTCGTGTACATTCTATGTAAATGCTGTCATTTTAAATGTTTTGTGGGATGTTTTCCTTTCGGTGTCCTGTTCCTTACTATCACATCGAAATATGGATCTATCAAGTATGAATCGACTTCTGTGTGAATCGATCTTGATTCTGACGGAAGGCATCATCTTTGGAATACTGGCCCGATACTTCTTCCGTTCAAAGCATTTCTTTGGAAGCAGCTCGGAAAAGAGTGCGTTTGGTGTGGTTAGGTTTACCACGTGTTAAGTAAAATTTTGGCAAAATGGGTCGTATGCACGCGCCTGGGTTAGTTGAAATGTTGCTTTGTTTATTTTATAGCCGTATTAACGATAAGTTCTTTAGTAGAAGTTGCTTTATCTCATTGGATATTCCCTTGTACGGGAATTGGCTGCAACGTGGTAACCATGTTTATTGTAACAATTCTATTGCAGTAAGGGTATATCCCAGTCAGCATTACCATACAGAAGAAGTGTCCCCAACTGGTTGAAATTGAAGGATGAAGACGTTAGGGAGCAAATCAGCAAATTGGCCCGCAAGGGTCTTACTCCTTCTCAAATAGGTAAGCAGAAGATGCCACGGCTACTGTACTGTACGGTTTAATATCTTAAGAGAAAGTAGTCTTTGTGGTGTGAATAAGATGCTAAATATTTGACCTGTCGAACGAGGTAGCTGGGAAGTATGGATTGCGTGGGGGTATATAATAGTTAATTAACATGGTTCTTGCAGTGATGCAGCAGTGTACGTTGGACCATTTTTGTTTTAAATGTTACATAGGCGTGGCTTATTCTGCATCACTTAGCATAAAGGATATTTTGTGGCAATGTTATTCTCTTTACGGGTTATTGTGTAATCATAGAAGAGTATAGTAAATTAACATAGGTTTATGTTTAGGAATGAAATGTAAATATTAATTAAAAGCATCAGTAGAACTTTATGCAGGTGGCGCAAGAAACATCAGCTAAAGTAGTTTCGTCAGCGAAAGGAAGGCCGATGTTTCCCTATTGGCATTTGTTAATGTCAGTGACAATGCCAGGAAAATACTTGACACACACACAATTCATCACCATCAGCCAGTTCTGGTACCAAGAAAATGGCTTTTGCTCTGAAGTTTGAGGGCGATGTGTGTCCAACCATTATACATACTTTTAGGTGGGGAGTGTTTTGAACTATGGTTGTGTAAGATATTAATAGAGGTCAGGTGTGAACTACCACTGGCAACTGCAGCAAACAATTGTGCTGTAGCCACTACTAAAAACTTTGTTACTTGAATTTGCTTTGTGTTGGAAATTGTTCTTCCTTTTTTCGAAATGAGTGAAGAGACATGGTGCATAAAGGGATTCCAATGCAACTCTCACCATAACAACAGGAATAGAGATCCCTATGACCATTGTGTCAGTTCTGCATTCCTGGGAAGTAGCACAGAACACGGATTTAGGATGGCAGCAGGGCTTATTTCCACGCACCGCTATTCTCATTTTGGGCAGCCTAAGTTCTCGTTTGTTTATGATCATGTCAACTGCCACTATTTACTGTCTGCATAATATATAGTCCCATTTGCAGAAAATTACATCTTTCTTTATAGGTCTTTTCAGCTCTTGACAGATGGCTTCACAATGTTTACAGTTGCACTTTCTTCATTACTTTCCTTCATCTGAGCAATGTGAAGTTGCCCCAGTTTTTCCGGAACACAGCCTTCTGGCTGCTTTAGGTTGTACTCTGACATTGATTTTGTATTTTGAGGGTATGATTTAGACAATAGTTAATTTTTAAAGTGTATTTTTTGTACAATTGCCTGAAAAAGCAACAGCACAGAGTTGGTTAGCAATCAGTGTCATTGATTATGGGTGTGTGAGTAATTGGTTTTATCCAAAATGTGCTGTCAACTATTGGGCATAATGAAAATTGTTTTGAAGTATTTGAGCATAGGTGCTTAGAAGGATAGACTCCTTTTCCAGAGTTTGTGCAAAGTGATCCAATTTTATGCTACACAAGTTTAGATGTTTTGTTTCTTGAATATTGACAAGTATGTTCTGTCCCAACATCTTTATAAACAAGTTCGTGTACAGTATTTAACCCATCAGGCAGATATGACAGTGAACTCAACTCAAGAGTGTGTGCTCGGTGTTGACAATGCAATGGAAACTTTGACATTGCGTGCACTGTGTTAATTGTGATAGCCTGTTGATGACTACTGGCAGGCTGAAACTTGTAAGAGCCTATAAGGATTTTTTGAGAGAGTTGTCACAAGCAAATGACATGTGATGAGTTTCTGATCCCTGCACATATTATCACTTTAGTCAAGGCATGTGTAAGTGCACACACACGACTGCATGTGCACAACATTTAGGTCATGCCTATTTATATGTAAAATCTTTTCATTTTACATTAAGCAGACCACCTATTTGTAAGCTGTGGGACTTCTTCAGTGTGTGAATTTATGTATGTCTGTGGTATTCATTCTTACCTTTGTTTCCTGGCAGGCTTCCATCAATCTTTCTTATTTTCATATATGATGTAACTTTTTGTAGGCTGCTTATAGTTTGTTTTTGCTGTAAAATCATGACTGTTTGGATATGATCAATAAGATAGATACACGGGCTCACACTTGTCAAGTTGTATTATGGTTTTCTCATGAATTTAAAATGGGCTTGTTTGGCCCATCTGTCCAGCTGAGAATATTTACTTAAGGCGTGTGTTCAGATGTTTCAGTGCATAGCATCTTGTGTATGTGGCATAGCTGTTGTCAAAAAGCAACTCTTTCTGAAAACATTGGGTGTTAAATTCTTAGAGATACTGATGTAGTCTACTGTGTGTTCACATATGCTGTTATTAAAGCTGGTAGTGGAGAAAGGAGGCTCCACTCCTCTCACATTGGCGTAGTGCACCACAGTAAATTTGTAAGGATACCAGTGTAGATCCCTTTTAGGTGTTCCAACATGATATCATAGTTGACACTTGCACAAACAGTATTGAGATTTTTTCAGACTTTGTTCCAAGCTTTCATTCACTCATTGGTTTGTAGTGTTCAAACAACTGCTTTTGGATAGTTAGGGTTTTATTTGCTACAGTGCTTGTTTCACACTACTTTGCCACTAAGTTTCGCATTAGTCTTTCTGAAAGGTGTTTAACACTTCTAACTTTGGATTCTTGTGTAAACAGTTCCACACATGTTTTGTACAATTTATGCTTTGTATGATAATCAACAGTGAACAACCACTGTTTTATTGAGTGCCTTTCTGTGTTGCATTCAACTGCTTGTTGAACACTTCTGCCCTTCTCTTAAAAAGTACAGTAGAACCCTTCTAATCCGTCACGACCGGGACCATGGTCGGAACGAAGAAAAGGTCGGATTATCCGAAAAGTCTAATATTTATTGCAAAAATGTAAGAGACATTTAGTACAAAAAATTTAACAATTTAAGAACTAAAAGATGTCTACAGTAATATAAAAAGATGTTTTTTACACAGTGTTAACCAATATATTAGGCCTAACTAAAAAACTTCTACACTCACTATAATATGTATTGGTTTCGAAAGGGAAAACAACAAACAAATTACAGTACTGTACTGTACTTCATAACATATAAACGATATAGCTATATTGTAAACTAAAAAATGTTTAGAGCACTTTATATAAAAGAAATTTCTTACAAAGAAATAAACCACTGTATGTATAAACTAAAAATGATTATACTGTGTGCATTGTTTTTACAGTAAAAATGAAAACAAATTACTTGGAAAAAAGTCAGCGATGCGTTTTTGTTTAGCAGATGTTTTTCTATAATTAGCTGCAGTGTCCGTCCATATTTTTATCCGCAAGACATTCATTGGAGTTGGAAGTTTGATACTGCTCAATGTATTGAAGGGCGATGTCAAAAGCATTTTTTGCATCATTGTGTGAAATCTGGGTGGGGGATTCGTCTTCGCCTTCAGAGTCCTCATTCAGTTTCCAGGCTAACAGCGGCAACAATCTGGTTGTCTTTGGGCTCTTCAAAGGTCTCCCACTCTTTGTCTCATTCATTGATCCGCCCTTCAACTTCATTGGCAGGGACGTTTGGCTCCAGAGTTTGTAGATCTGTAACGATTTCCAGTACGTCCTTGTTTTGCTCATCTTTGGTATGCTCATTTTCAGTCATAACTTGTGGCAAAGCTTACGCCACTATTTCCGCAATGTGTCAGGCTTCAGTTCATCCCATGAAGCAGCGATTGTGTAGATAGCATCTTTGATGTTCAGGGATTTGCAGCGATTGTGTAGATAGCATCTTTGATGTTCAGGGATTTCATTACCTCAAATAAGTTATGACGTCCTTCAGATTTTTCCAAAATTGAACTGATATACTTTCTACGATATCACCTTGTTAACCATTTGATAATGCTCTGATCCATTGGTTGGACGAGTGAGGTCACATTAGCAGGCAGAAAGAGAACTTATATGTCCCCTTTCACCAAATCATCTTCAGATGCATGTGATAGTGTGTTATCCAACAGCAGTAGAGCACAAACAGGCAGATTTTTTTGCTTCAAGTCTTTTTCGGCCTGTGGCACAAACTCGTCAAAAAACCAAGATTTAAAAAGGTTGCAGTCCATCAAAGCAGATTTTTGATTGCAGTAATAAACTGGCAAGGAATATAAGTTTATATTTGTGAATGCTCTTGGCTTCTCAGATTTGCCAATGACAAACAAGGGGAGCTTGTGGGTACCATCTGCATTGCTACAAGGAATGACAGTTATTCTGTGTTTTACAAGTTTCGTTCCTACTACAGATTCATTTTAAACTGGGAGCGTTTTTGTTGGCAACATTTAAAGTTCAGCCCTGTCTTGTCGATGTTATATACACGTGGCAGGGTAACAGTTAATTTTCTTCTACAATTTCTTGAAGCTTAACGGAAAACTCCTTAGCAGCTGTGGCATCGACAGATTTCGTCCAATCTTTGTAGCACTTCTAATTTTTCATTTAGTGAAAGAGTTACGTGTTTACGTTTGAATCCAGATATGTTTAAAAACAGGCAACTGTACACACAATGAATCTACAGTAACAAGTACTGTAGAGAACATGGAATAAAGCAAATTATGACGTTTTTTTAATCCCAACAAATGATAAAACTGCACGATAATGTACAGTATAACATTATGCACAGCGATAGACACCACAGCAATGGCCCCGACAGCCATCCAGTCAGTGGCACAGGCTTGCGAGCCTGAGCATGGTCTGACTAACTGGAGTATCGTACCATCCAAGGTTGAATTAGAGGGATTCTACTGTACTAGGGACATACGGGAGATATGCATGTACAGATGTGACATAAACAGATTGGTGTATTTAAATCATAGTTTCTGGCATTTTCTGTGATGGCACTTCTGTTCCTTAACATGGATCATTTAGATGCTAGTCTTATATTTTCTAGGCCAGATTTGTTTTACCCACCCTGTATTAGAAAATGGAGAAGTCTCAAGAGTATATTGCTGCTGATTATGTTGGTATATTAATATGAATTAGCATGTATTGCTTTTTCACCACTTAAAGGAGGTGCTGAACAGCAGGCAGAGAGAGTTAAAAGCAGACATCCAGATTTTTCGTCTATTAGTCCTCCACTACTAGTAGACTTCCAGATTTATTTATTTTTTACTATCAAAGTCCATCACTAAAGCATTGTCCCACACTCCTACCCTGCTATTTCTCCCTGCCCCACACTCCTTTGGTTCCCCCACTATGCCAATTCTTACAAGGTTGCTACTTGCCCCAGTGGACACCCACAGACAACTAATTCTCTGGCTGTCGGTAGTAATCTGTAATTAATGTTATTCCATCCCAGATTTTTCATTTTTATATACAATATGTCATACATAACTTATGAAAAATGTAAGAATTATCCACTAAATAAATTTTACCCACATTCTCTTCAATAGAAAAGAAAGGAATTAAGGAGACGGGCTCCATGTGACAAGGCATTGTGGCATACCATTTCCTTTACCTTTGGCAATGTTTGTTGATGTGAAAAATGTGGAGTTGCACTGTAGATTCAGAATCCATGGTAAACTGTGTCCTCACTTTAACAGGCTGAGTCAGTATGAAGGATGGAGGAATGCAAGTGTACCACCTCCAGCAAAACTGTGGCTAGTAAAGAACTGTGGTGTTCAAACCAGCTTTCTGGTTGGCGACTGCTTCACTTTTACACAGCAGCTATGGAACTAAGGATATCAACCCTCCCTTGCTGGTGTGCCCATGAATAACCTGGAACTGCTTCAGTCAGTAACTTCACCAGTCAGTATTTTTGATACTTCACAGATACAGAGTGAAGTAGCAAAACACCTAAAGACTAAAGCTTCGTATGAGCAGTTGCCAGCGGGCTCGTGCGCATGCGCAGAGCCGAATTCGTGTATGAGCAGTGCCTTCCTCCCGCTTCTGGCTACTTGGAGCGTGGCTGTTTGGTGTATGAGCAGTAGCAGCAAGTAGCCAGAAGCTACCCGGAAAAATTTTCCTGGCGCGCCCAAGCTGCCAGATTCGCGCATGCGCAGAGCAAGCTGAGTTATAGTGGGGGGTCCTTCCCCACGTGACCCGTAGCCGTGTATATGTTTCGTCTCTTCGTTTACAGCTCCCACGTCAAATGAAAACAAAACAGATTTCTGCGGCCGGTAGCCATCAAGTGAATCAATATACATTCTCATAACCATGAAAGACCAAAATAAGTTAGTAGTTTCAATTTTCTGATTTTATATTATTTCCACATTATTAGCAATCAACCATTAATGTCTTAATGAAGCTATTTCTGTCTGTTTTATAGAGAAATTTGCTTCAGTTAATTTTTTTTCCGCTGAGGCAGTTAGTTTATTTGAAACGAAGTTTCATTCCGCGCTATTGGCTACTTTCAACCTCGTTCAGTTTAAAGTGCAAATTTTCATTTTCTGGGACGAATGACGTTATACCATAATAAAGAACCAAACATGAGAATACAGTACGGGACCTCCAAGAAAATTGGTATCACGAGAACCACATGAAAAGCTGAATATCAGGTACTTCAGAGTCCATCTGGACATAGAAATGTGCAATTAGAGCGGAATGAAGCATTTTAGAATGGTTTATGAAATTCCGATGCTGCTGGAGTAGTCTCTGATGTCCTGTTCCTTATATGACACTAAGATCTCTTAATGCTATATACGTACGAACATGCGTAAACATTGACTTGAAGCTAAGTAGGCAAATTTGGTCAGTAGTTTTGAACTAAATATTTTATTTCAAATATGACAGCTGTAGCAGAATTTTATAGATCTGCCTTCTGTGAAAGTGTTTTTCGATCACAAGGCACTTGTCTAGTACTTCCTCTGGGCCTGAAGTTATTTCTTAATTTGTGTTTACGTCTTAAATTTATAGAATGCCATTCTATGCTAAATTTTAGACTGGCAGCATACCATGTTTTATCGTTCTAACTCCCCACATGGCTTCATATTTATTACTAGGGTAGAATATAAACTGTCAGTTGTACAGTTTTTTTGCCTCGAAGACAACCATGTTAATTTTTTCACATTTTGAAATAGTCATGAAATTTATTGTCCTTTATTCCGGTATAAGCTACACAAGAAACTGTCTCTTTTTTTGTTGCAAGTAACTTGTATTCCATACCAGTAGCTTTTTGCAGTGCTGTGTAGATGTAAACCTGTTGGAAATGCTGCATAACAATATTGGAGAGTACGAATTAAAAAAAAAAATATCTGTCAGTCACCCCTTAGCAAAACTTTATGGTACTTCGAGCTGTGGAGTCTAATTTTGAAATGATATTTTGCCAAGAACTGCTTCCTTATTTGCATCCTTTATCTGTGTGGGATATGATAAAACAATTGCTCTAAGTACAACTCAGTTGTCCTCTCAACAACATGCCACACGGGCGGCACGGCGACACATGGTCACGTGATGCCCCACCAGAAATACGACGAAAAGCGTGTGAGCAGAGCAAGCACCAAGCACGGGCTGCCTACGTCATCGTAGCTGCGCATGCGCAGTACAGCCTGTTGTCTGGCGCTTTCTGGTAACTGCTCAAACGAACCTTAAATGAATAATAATATGTATAAGCTTTGATGCTACTATGGTTAAAGCAAAAAAGGGTAATCTATTTTATTCATAAGTGCTGCCATGTTAGAGTGCCTTGTTACAAAGGATGACTGGCTGCATTGTGTTTTACATTTAACTATCTGGACTTGTTTTGTAGGGTTAATATTTCTTTGAATTACCAAATTTTGGGTCGCATAATGATATACTGTACAAATCTCATAGTTAAAATAGTTAATGAGTGCTACCCAAAGGAACACTACATGTTAAAAACAAAGCCTGGTTTCATGATATTGTGGCTGTCGTAATCATTTTCTTTGTTGCTCGTGAATTCCTTCTGATGTTGGACACTGGATAAGACAGTATGCGTAGGGTATCTTTTCCATTACTTCTGCAAAATCAGTATGAACCAGATAAGTAGGTGAAGGGGCTGTCATATTTGTGGTGGGATGGACTTGAATACTTGGAAGCTGATTTGGGGTTGCAACTAGCCTCAGAATTCTGTTCATAGCATTTTCCACCATTCAGATTTTGGTTTCAAAATGATAATTTGGACTAATCACATAACTTTTACACAAGTATGTTACATAATGTTAAAAACTTGTGTGTATTGGAAGAAATTTTTCTTGTTCGTTAGAAACAATATATTGACATTCATCTTTGTATTTGTAATTTTCAGGTGTAATTCTCAGGGATTCACATGGTGTTGCGCAAGTGAGATTTGTGTCACAAAATAAAATCCTGCGCATTATGAAAGCTATGTCCTTGGCTCCAGATCTACCAGAGGACCTGTATTACCTTATTAAGAAAGCTGTAGCAATCAGAAAGCATTTGGAAAGAAACAGGTTAGATAACCTAATTTTTTGACTTCTTTTTTGTGTTTTGTTCCAAGGATTATGAACTTCATTGTTTCGTCTGTACCATCTTGGCTTCAGACAATATTGTGTTTGGGATAATTAATTAGCCCCTAAGTTCACATTTCAGACATGTTGGCTGTTCTTATTGCACATCCATTACAGCAAGCTAAGTGTTTCTGATACTTCCGGTTGTCCAGAACATTCATTAGTGTGTATGGAAGGGGGTGGGGGTCATTTGTGCTCACCAGCTTGGGGGGGGGGGGGCTATTGCACAGAGATGCATAGTCGTGAATGAGAGATTTTGAAATGGTGTTATCACTAACCAGGCCTGTCATCACTAACAAAATGGCTTTTGTTTGATTTTTGTGTTAATTTGTGACATGGAATAGTATTATCACATCTTGTTTGAAATGGTAATCCACTGAATGGGAAACACCACCATATGTGCTTAATTGATGTTTTATTTGGGAGAATGTAATGTTAAGTTCTTTTAAATGCGCATTGATATTTGGTAAAATACAAGTAAGTTACTTTTTAAAGAGAATGATTGTTGTTTTCTGTAATCACAGTGCAATAATTTTGCAGTCAGCTTTAGTGAAATGTCTTCAGAAAAAGCTTGTTGCTTTTAGTGCCAAAAACATCTAAGAGCGTACTCTGCAAGCCCCGTGTGATGCGTGGTGAAGGGTACCACTACTGTAGTAAGACAGCATAAGATGATCCTTGACAACTCGCAGCACTGTTGCCAGCTTTCAAAGTGAAGTGCAAACGGGGCAGGAGAAAAGATAGCTGTGTACAGGGCTGTGGTAACAGAGGCATTGCCATTTACAAGATAATGTTATGTGACAGGTTGAGGTAGACACATGAAACTATGGCTAGAAAACTGCAGCTGTTGGAGATCAATTTACACCGAATCGACTATGGTCACTTTCTCACTATTTCACATTCAAATAGTGTGAAGGGGAAAAACAGCTGTCATGTTCCTTACGCAAAACCTGCGTTGGTGGCAGTAGAATCAATCTGCACTCAGCCACAATACGGTTTCTTTAAATTTCTTCAGTAGTGTCTCATGAAAAGAGCGTCATCTCTCCTCCAGGAATATGCATTGGAGTTCACTAAGCATTTCGTTAATAAATGCTTGCTGATTGAACGTACAGGCAACAAACCGAGCAGCATGCCTCTGAATTGCTTTGATGTCTTCATTTAATCTCACCCGGTGGGATCTCAAACACTCCGGCAATACTCAAGAATGTGCCACACTAGCAGTCTTCTTCAAGCTATTTTGTCTAAAACTGACATGGTGAGACTGTGGCTGTGTACAATTAATGCAGGTTAATTCTTACAAAGAAGAAAACAGCAACCAGCCGCCATTAATACTGCTATTTATTTAGGTAAAAAGTGCTGTTACAGATTTTGAACTGGCAAGTTCATCATCAGACGGATGTTCACATGATATTCAAGATACACTTTACATTATCGTCTGTTTTCGATTTCTGATATTCCACTGTGGCACAGTATTTTTTGTGTGTTGTTGCCCTACGGTAGAAAACAGTGTCAGAAGCGCCATATGTGAAAATAACTAACCTCCAAACGATGAAATACAGCGTAAATAAATGTGAGGTTAAGTGGTTATGGTACTTATGTCGACGTAAGACCATTGGCCCAATTAAACTCCCATTGACTACAGAAGGAAAACACACCTGCACTTGTTAGATTCCGACACCTTTTACTGTACTTCAGTTTTTGATTTAACTCACCCTGTTCATCAATTAGTGCTTTTTTTTGCTGGGTGAGCACAAACGAAATATTTCTCAAAAATGTGTGTTTTTATGTATAATTTTCAGTCGTAGCATGTTGTGAAATAGCTAAATTACCTTGTACCCATATACCAATTTCAATTTTTTGAAGAATTTTAATTTGCTGTTAATATCTGTGACTTTTAAGAACTAATGAAATTAATTACCACAAATTATTGCACTAACATCTTATTATACATTTAATTCCTTTGCTTATACAGGTTTTGTACAGTGTATTGGTGAGGATTATGATTTTTAATCACATATCCATGGAGAAGAAATAAAAACTTTGAGTTTCGCCGATGACATTGTAATTTTGTCAGAGACGGCAAAGGACTTGGAAGAGCAGATGAACGGAATGGATAGTGTCTTGAAAGGAGGATATAAGATGAACATCAACAAAAGCAAAACGAGGATAATGGAATGTAGTCGAATTAAGTCGGGTGATGCTGAGGGAATTAGATTAGGAAATGAGACACTTAAAGTAGTAAAGGAGTTTTGCTATTTGGGGAGCAAAATAACGGATGATGGTCGAAGTAGAGGATATAAAATGTAGACTGGCAATGGCGAGGAAAGCATTTCTGAAGAAGAAAAATTTGCTAACATCGAGTATAGATTTAAATGTCAGGAAGTCTTTTCTGAAAGTATTTGTATGGAGTGTAGCCATGTATGGAAGTGAAACGTGGACGATAAATAGTGTAGACAAGAAGAAAATAGAAGCTTTCGAAATGTGATGCTACAGAAGAATGCTGAAGATTAGATGGGTAGATCACATAACTAATGAGGAGGCATTGAATAGAATTGGGGAGAAGAGGAGTTTATAGCACAACTTGACTAGAAGAAGGGATCGGTTGGTAGGACATGTTCTGAGACATCGAGGGATCACCAAATTAGTATTGGAGGGCAGCGTGGAGGGTAAAAATTGTAGAGGGAGACCAAGAGATGAATACACTAAGCAGTTTCAGAAGGATGTAGGCTGTAGTAGGTACTGGGAGATGAAGAAGCTTGCACAGGATAGAGTAGCATGGAGAGCTGCATCAAACCAGTCTCAGGACTGAAGACCACAACAACAACAACATGCCAAGTACATGTGTTTTTGCTCATATTTTGGGATCTTAGCGTTTTCCTCGATTCTGCATTTTCCTCAGTTTTGTGTGTTTTTTTTTTTTTTAAGTGTTGACTCCAAGAAAACGTAAAGTAAGCGTTTCAATGTATATTGCACTTAACATTACAAAACTTGGTGTGCCGATTCACTAAGTGTAGTAACCAATTGATAAAATGTAGAAATCAAGGTTGGGTAGACTGGTTATTATAGCTACTGAAATTTGAAAATAAAAATCAGCTCAGTCATTGTGGCAACTTTTCTGTAAAACTTGATAGTAATTAGGTAAATTGAATTTACTGGGTAGTTCAGGGTATTGTGAGACTAGGGGAAGGTAAACTGTTAGTTGATAAAAAGATATGTTCCATCATGTTTTACAAGTTACTTTGAGATCCTGCTTCGGAAATGGTTGGAATGGAGCTATATTGTTGTAATGTTCTTTAATCGATTGGCAATACATTTGATGTGCTTGCCAACCTAGAGAATCTTGGTTATCGACCATGGATTCTCAAGCTCTGTACATGTTTCACACTGCCTGAATGTCAGTATAGCAAAGTCCTTGAGTCCTACAATTTGTAAGTTAGTGAGTTGATGCAGCAAGTTTCATTTGGGGACTACTTTTAACTACCACGTGAATGTTGGTCAAAAAGGAGCAATTTGGAATGTTGCATGCCATATTTTGACCTCCCTCATGTGAAGTGGTGCATCACCTCAAGCACTGCATATCAAAAGCTAAAATTTTGTGAAATAATGTGTCATAAGTCTTGAATCTGTATGATAAATTCCAATAAAAGCTTAAATGCTAAGGTGGGAGAGACTAAACCACTTCGTATGAAATGAAACAGCTCGGTAGTATTTTTGAGGAACTATTTGTCACTGCGTGTTATTGCATAAATGTTTTTCAGTGTCCATTTCTGTATGTTTGTGGCAAGCAGTTGACTATAGATGTAATGGTTTACAAAAAATGCTTAATTTTTTTTGTAATTAACATAGTACACTTCTGTGTATTAAAAAAACCCACTTTGGACAAATACATTATTTGTAGGTCCCAGTGAAACCTATGTTAACCATTTTTCATCATACTTGTTTTAAAAAAGTATATGCTATTAAGATATCAGTGTGAAAGATTGTACAAATAAAAATGGTTTTGATGGAGTCTCTCTCTCTCTCTCTCTCTCTCTCTCTCTCTCTCTCTCTCTCTCTCTCTCTCGGTGTGTGTGTGTGTGTGTGTGTGTGTGTGTGTGTGTGTGGTGGTGGTACATCAGTATAGCCTGTAAAAGTATACTTACATGTGCATAAGCTGACAGTTATTCATTATGTCAAAGCCATTAGTGGCATTTCACGTAGTAAGAAGTATGATTCAGCTCCATCTCTGTGTGGAATACTGTAGAATAAAGGTAGCCCTTATTAATCCAGAAGCCCAAGATCCCCTTCTGGTTTTAACAACATCCGTGTCTCAACTTAGAGATTTGGAATTTTTTTAATGGCTTCAAAGAATTCCAATGTGTAAAAATATACTGTGTGAGAATTCTCAAGAAATCGACCTAGCGCCGGCCGAAGTGGCCGTGCGGTTAAAGGCGCTGCAGTCTGGAACCGCAAGACCGCTACGGTCACAGGTTCGAATCCTGCCTCGGGCATGGATGTTTGTGATGTCCTTAGGTTAGTTAGGTTTAACTAGTTCTAAGTTCTAGGGGACTAATGACCTCAGCAGTTGAGTCCCATAGTGCTCAGAGCCAAATCGACCTAGAGATAAGTTTCAATGCAGTGAATGGTTGGCTGGTTTGTTTTAATAAAAGTGACGTACATAACCACCCCTCACACCAAAATTTAGGTAGTGAGGGTGACTGTGCTAGCAAAAATACTATTCTACCACTAATCCCAGGAATTGAAGTGAATATGAAACTAGGCTGTCATATAGTTAAGTCCTGGTAAAAACACAGTTTGGAAGGGGGGGGGGGCGGTTCACTGTAATGCAGAAGAAAAGTGCCTTGTGGCATCATTTTATGTCAGTATTGATGGGGGTGAATAGTCACTACACTACACATGACATAAATAGGAATTAATGGCTGATAGAAACTGTTCCTTGCCAGCATCAGCCAAGTAGGGCCACTAATTCTGTCAGTGCACTAGGCTGCCAGAGAAGACAAGCAACTCTTTTACATTTAAGAATATTGACATAGTTGCATTGAAAGTTTATTGTTGAGGTGTGAGATACTAGTTTGTAATGGACTTAGTCACATTAGAATATATTTAGTTTGTGGCACGAGTTTGTGATAGAGTAATTACCACGTGTAAAAGCCTAAAATTCAGCTAATGGATCACTTGTTTAAGACAAGAACTCTCAGGTCCCCCAGCTGTTCAATAAGAGAATTTTAGGTTACTACCTTCGAATTATAGTAGATTAAGTCAGCACAAACTTGGCTTAAAACATTTTTGCTTGTAATTTTCATGGTAGCTGTGTGAAATCTATCATCATAAACTTGCTCTAGTAAATAATTAATCAGTAATGTGAATAGTTCCTTTGTCATAACCCAAACATATTCCAGGGTATTACCTTGGTTGCAATATTTATTTCGTGCGAGTAGATATGAATTTTATGTAAATTTCCTGAAATTTAATTTAACATTTTCACGTTTCACAGGAAGGACAAGGATTCAAAGTTTCGCCTGATTCTTGTGGAGTCAAGAATCCACCGGCTTGCTCGGTACTACAAGAAGAAGACTATTCTTCCACCAAACTGGAAATATGAATCAAGCACAGCATCTGCTCTTGTTGCATAAGAAAATGTATCAATAAATAATAAATTTATTATGAAAACTGAATGGACATGTTAATCCACACAATTTCCAACACTGAAATTTGTCAATTTAGGATGTGTTCCACTTGATTACATAAGCAGTTTTAAAAGTGGTTGATGTCAAAATGAAAGTTAGTTGTATGCTATATGAACTGATTAAACTTAATTTGACTTACTTGTCATTGAAAAGTCCAAGTAATTTGTCAAATTCTATGCCAAAAAAACTTACTTCGAATCAGAACATTTATTTATTAAATAGTTTTGGTATCTGAAGACATCTAATTTAGTCAAGCACATTGCTGGTTTCAGCCCACCCAGCCTGTATTTTGCAGCCTGACTCGTACGGGCCGTAGGCTGGGCTGGTGCACAGAGTGCAGACCAGTGAGCTGACAGGCTAGGCCTGTTGACTGACCACCCTGCTGTGCATGCACCCTGTTCACTGCTGCAGCCCTCTGCCTGTGTTGCAGTGTCTTCCATCTGTTCACAAAGTCTTAAGATACACGGAGAGAGAATGACTGTCACATTTTTTGCTGCGAGATTCCTACAAAGAATCATTTGATCATTACAATAACTGTGATAGAGGATAAGTCCGCCAATGTATGTTTAATTCACGCTGTTTGAAAATTAAGACACAATAATTGCAAGAATCTATATACGATAAATATATTAGCAACTGCTAATAGGTCTCAAGCACTCTAATAACTTGTTTACTCTCCAACAGACTGAAATTAAATAAAAGCTGGGACCATAAGGAAATATGCGGTTCCTTATGTCTTCTCATTTTTCAATATATGTAGGCCTTGTAATGATAGCTCGTTCTTTCACAATTTTTACTCATAAAATGCTATAATCGAACAAGAGGAGGCCATGATGTTGGGCTCACTGATTTACTTCCAATTTTTTACACTTCTAGTAGTCCATTAAAACAACATAACGTGCTAGTAGTAAGGTGCACTATTGTCAGTACCGAGAAAATCACAAGAGAAGTTTTACACGTCTGTTATGTATTTGTTTGTAGGTACCGGGTGTTAGTTCATGATGGTCAAGTGGTTAGTTTGTTTCATAAGATGAAAGTGTAAGAGACGGCAGTTCGACTCCCGCTCAAATCTTCATTTTTGTAATACAAGTGCAAATTCTGTGATATTTAAACTTGCACCTACACTATTCATTCTTGTAAAATTAGCAAAATCTCACTACTATATAGGCTAACAGCCAAATTAGTCCTGCCTGTGTGTCTGCAGCTCGAAGTGTCGAGGTGCAAAGTAGTTCTAGGTAGCTTGACACATTGCATGTATAAGGGATTTCACAAGTTACGACAGGCATACATTTTCAGGAAAACTGTTTTCATTTACTTGTAGGTACTTATGAATATGTTTAATAATTACATTTAATTAAAAATAGTAAGTAGTCAAACAAGAAAATCACTGAAACTTCATGCAAATAAACATGGTGTTATTTTTAATTATATCACCTCTCAAATATCATAGGAATTAAATGTGATCAGTGATGAAAACAAATATAAAGTTAAAAATCAGATTTGAGGGGGAGTTGGACCATCACCTCTTACATGTTCGTCTTACGAAGCTCGAATGCTAATCACTTGACCACCTTGAACTCTTTATACCCCGTGCGTGCGTACGCATAGACATAAGTGACATAACAGATGAGTAAAACTTCTCTTGCGATTTTCTCGTAATTACCAGATTAGTGCACCTTGCTACTTGCAAATTGTTGTTTCAATAGCCTACTAAAGGTGTACAAAGATTGAAGTAAATCTGTGACCCAGCATTGTGACCACCCCTTGTGAGATGTCATTCAATTAAATGGATGACCAATGAAAATCGGACACTGGTTTTCAGTACTGTAACAAGAACTGGAAATATAGAGCTGTATTTTGATGCTCAGCTAGTCAGATTCTTTCCCTGAAACAAAGGGTGCAGTTTAATGCAGATCTTTAGTCAGATTTCCATGTTGATCACATACATTATAAAACTCATTACCGGTGTTTGCTTACGGCCATCATCAGTTCATTAAATCCGGTGCAGATATCATCATGGAATAGTACATGCATGTCTGTAATGAAAGTAGTAAAGACTGGTTTTACTCCGAATAATGAATGACCAGTCAAATAAGTTGAAAGAACCGAAACGTTCTGAACAACATAAGAACTACAGACCTGTTTCACTTGAAAAGAAGGAATTATTAATTCTGTCAATATTAGAAACAATAATGGACATGTTGATGGTATCATTAAATTGCTGTGACAGACTGATTTCAGCCAAAAGAATAAATGATTTCATTCAACCTCTGAATGTATAACTGAAAGAGTCCACTGTTTTCCAGCAACTGACAGAATTTTCATTTGGTTATTCCCTTTACTACAAGCATCACATTGCTTGTCATTCCATGTGGTTGTGCATGCTGTCTTAGAGTGGAACACAGCAGAATTATTAAGAAACAGGCTGCACTACGATTAGATGCAATGCACAGCCAAGCATTCTGTGGAGGCAGTGGGCCACCGGGCAATTTCAGCTCGGCAGCTCTGGCCAGCACTCTGTGCTCGGCTCACTGGCCAGGCCAGCACTGGACATGACTAGTCTAAGGCCTTTAGGTGTAACAAGCATTTTATATGATAACTTGTTCTTTTCAACTTCAGGTATTCAGATTTTCATAGATAAAAACAAGAATTTTGATGTGGACTGGGCCAAATCCTTCATGAAATTTTTAAGTGAATCATTCGACTTTAATACAGTTGCAATATTGACACATGGTCATTGTCAAGCATTCCATAATATTGTAACCCAATCCATAACATAAAGCTGTAACATGCTGGAACGTAGTTCCCAACCGTGTATGTGGTGGTGAATGTTTTGCTGCTGTTCTATACACTGTACAACAAATATTAGAAAGTTTGCAAGATAGCAGCAGGTATAACACTCCAGTCAAAATCTTGTGTAGAAGGATTAAAATGTTTATCGTATCTGCTATTACATCTGTCACCAACTTTCTAACGTGTGCTCGCATGGTGTATGGAACAGTGGATGAATGGAAATGGGCACATGAGTTTTCTTCTGCACTGCTGGAAGCTGTGTTTGAGCATGTGTCACCTTTATGTTATTGTGGATTAAATTGCAGTCGCAATAAAGATTTGAACAGTCTAAAGCTGGAGACTTCATTTTAAAGTGTGAACAATACATGCAAGAAAATAGAAATAATTTATTGTATCTTTCGTTTATAATTTCCTTACTCGTATTGCACCTGCCCAGGTAGCCACGCAAGTTAACACGACAGCTTCTGGTATGGGAAGTATGCTGGCTCCAGATTGAATTGGACCAATGGATTAACAGGGGATTGGTGTGCTGACTAGCATGGATGTAGTTTTCTAGCCAGTTTCATGCATTGCACTAGGTGTATACTGGGCTGGTTACCTTGCACCACCTCAGGTACATCATATACAAATGATTAGAACACTTTCGCACACTTGTGTACAGAATTTACTCTGTACACAGACAGATTGGCAACATTGCATCAGTCCTTGAGGGTAGTGGGTGTGAAGAGGAGACTATCTTAAACATGTGGTCTGCTTGAAACACTCACTCAGCTTTAGCACTCATATTGCAAAATTTTGTTCTCTAGAAATACAAATCGTTATGATGTTCTGTTATTACTGAGAAATTCGTTTCCTTGCTTAAGCACTGAGGATGTTGGTTGTAAATCAAAAACAGATAATAGGCATGTGGCACATGTTGTAAACAGTACTACCAAAATAGGCCCAACTGTTTGTGACATTTTTATTCTCGAAAGAAATCTGGCACATAGTGTCACAGTGTGTACTACATAGTTGCATTTATTAAACAATTGACTTTGCCAATTTTATCAACAATGTAGTTTTGGTATCACAATATGGCCACTACATTATTTACAATTCCATATTATCAGTATACATTAACTGCCAATAGAAACCAATACAGTGCTCTTGTAACAGTCATTGCCCATTCTTGGAGGTGGGAAGGAATGATTGAATGAGATTAGAAAGAGAAACAGGCAGGTCCCTCACACCATAAGTTAAGACACATTCATCTCCCAAGAGACTGATAGCATTGCAGATGAATTGACATTCATGATATCACAAAGACAGCACATTCAATAAGAAGCTTTTTCCAGTACAAATTGCCACTCATATTGTGACGTATTAAGTTAGTAGTACTGTTCCATTTGTTAAGACTGAAAACTTGTTAATACCTATTTTTCTTTCTTTCTTTCAGTTTACTGAAATCTTGTACATTTCCTAAGTAGTGCACATTCAAATATTTCAAACTGTCGACTAAACTGTTTCCGCATGGATTCATTATTCGAGGTAATGATTTCGATGTGCTGATTCTCAGTTAATTAGAAATTACCAGGTGTAAAAGTACGAAATGTGAATTTTTTTTCTAAAAAAAAGTTAAATTCAGAAGAGTGATAGTGCTTTATTCAAAGTATTCTCCATCATTTGTTATGCATATTTCTCATTTTTCAGGTAATTAATGAAAAGCATGCCAGTAAAAATTTTCCCCTTCTGCTTCGAGCCGTTTTTTTGCATCTTTGTATGAACCAAAGCGCTACTCAGTAAGTGTGTGATCCATCGATACAAACAAGTGGTAATTGAAAGGAGCCAAGTCTGTCGAGTAAGCAGCATGGGGTAGAACTTCCTAGCCGAGTGCTTCTAACAAGTCTCAAAACGGTTTTGTCATATATGAAGGAGCTTTGTCATGAAGAAAAATGACTTTTTACTGTCTCTTTCAGTATTTTAGCCTTTTTACAAGCAGCAAATGGTCCAAATCAGTCCATTGGTGTTTGCAACATTTAGTATTAACTGTTTCCCCAGGTTTTAACAGCTCGTAATAGATCTTACCCTCTGATGCCACCAAACACACAGCATCTTCTCTCTGCCAAAGTGATTCAGTCTTGCAGTCGATGTGGATGGTGTGCTGTGGGTCAACCCATGAGCTTTTGCACTTGGGTTTCTCAAAATAAATCCACTTTTCATTCCCTGTAATTATACAGTGCAAAAAGACTTCATTTTGTACTAACCAAGCAAAATCCCTCATGCATTTTTGCATTGCCTGTCTATTACCTCGTAGTACCCATTTACCGGTCTTATGAATATTTCCCAGCTCTTGTAGCGGATTGGAAACAGGTTGTTGACTAATGCCCAATTGCCCGGGAAGTTTTTACACTCCTGGAAACTGAAATAAGAACACCGTGAATTCATTGTCCCAGGAAGGGGAAACTTTATTGACACATTCCTGGGGTCAGATACATCACATGATCACACTGACAGAACCACAGGCACATAGACACAGGCAACAGAGCATGCGCAATGTCGGCACTAGTACAGTGTATATCCACCTTTCGCAGCAATGCAGGCTGCTATTCTCCCATGGAGACGATCGTAGAGATGCTGGATGTAGTCCTGTGGAACGGCTTGCCATGCCATTTCCACCTGGCGCCTCAGTTGGACCAGCATTTGTGCTCGACGTGCAGACCGCGTGAGACGACGCTTCATCCAGTCCCAAACATGCTCAATGGGGGACAGATCCGGAGATCTTGCTGGCCAGGGTAATTGACTTACACCTTCTAGAGCACGTTGGGTGGCACGGGATACATGCGGACGTGCATTGTCCTGTTGGAACAGCAAGTTCCCTTGCCGGTCTAGGAATGGTAGAACGATGGGTTCGATGACGGTTTGGATGTACCGTGCACTATTCAGTGTCCCCTCGACGATCACCAGTGGTGTACGGCCAGTGTAGGAGATCGCTCCCCACACCATGATGCGGCCGGGTGTTGGCTCTGTGTGCCTCGGTCGTATGCAGTCCTGATTGTGGCGCTCACCTGCATGGCGCCAAACACGCATACGACCATCATTGGCACCAAGGCAGAAGCGACTCTCATCGCTGAAGACGACACGTCTCCATTCGTCCCTCCATTCACGCCTGTCGCGACACCACTGGAGACGGGCTGCACGATGTTGGGGCGTGAGCGGAAGACGGCCTAACGGTGTGCGGGACCGTAGCCCAGCTTCATGGAGACGGTTGCGAATGGTCCTCGCCGATGCCCCAGCAGCAACAGTGTCCCTAATTTGCTGGGAAGTGGCGGTGCGGTCCCCTACGGCACTGCGTAGGATCCTACGGTCTTGGCGTGCATCCGTGCGTCGCTGCGGTCCGGTCCCAGGTCGACGGGCACGTGCACCTTCCGCCGACCACTGGCGACAGCATCGATGTACTGTAGAGACCTCACGCCCCACGTGTTGAGCAATTCGGCGGTACGTCCACCCGGCCTCCCGCATGCCCACTATACGCCCTCGCTCAAAGTCCGTCAACTGCACATACGGTTCACGTCCACGCTGTCGCGGCATGCTACCAGTGTTAAAGACTGCGATGCAGCTCCGTATGCCACGGCAAACTGGCTGACACTGATGGCGGCGGTGCACAAATGCTGCACAGCTAGCGCCATTCGACGGCCAACACCGCGGTTCCTGGTGTGTCCGCTGTGCCGTGCGTGTGATCATTGCTTGTACAGCCCTCTCGCAGTGTCCGGAGCAAGTATGGTGGGTCTGACACACCGGTGTCAATGTGTTCTTTTTTCCATTCCCAGGAGTGTATATTTGTGAATCATCTTCAATGTACAAAGCTTCCAATTCCACATCTTCATAAATTTTTTGGTGGGATTTCACGTTCCTTGTCTACAGTGTCGAAAGTCACCCTTTTTGAAATGCCAAACCCACTGTTCGCACATATCTTGCAGTGGAGCATTTTCATCATAAGCTTCTCGAAGTAATCAGTACAATTTAGCAGCAGTTTTCTTCAAATGCTGTTTGTGAATGCTCTTTTATCAGTGTAAACTTAGACATATTGAACACACTACTATGCACACTTTTCCGATTTATCACCTGTGCACATTTGACACTTGTTGATGATCCAACAAAATGGTACAGTGTAAAATATTTGTAGCACAAATTGCATTGGTGCTACATCTGTTGTCTAGTACATGATGCAATAAGAAAACATAATGGGTTAATATGTAATTATGCCCCATAGTAGCACCACTACTTACAAAGACTGGTACTTCAATTTTTGGATAACGTTTACCATATTTTGTAAAACTAATTTACAAGATTAATCAAAGTTTAATTTTAGAAGTAACTGAATTTTTCATCAGATTTTGCCTCGGGGTTGTTAGATCCTGACCTTTGCCATTGTACTTTTGTAAACCTAAATTTTATGTGCTAGATGACGTTTATCATTAACTGATTGAGCCATTAAGATTTTTGCAAAATTCACAAAAATTTTCAGTATGGTGCTTTTATTCACAAGTAAGATACTTCTAATACAGATGCATAAAGTCATTCCATAATTTTTTTCTAAATTTCTAGGTTACCACATTCTCCTATCCCAAAATCAGACAGTTCTGAGTAGCAAAATTGAACCTAGCCATTTTTCAAGAGATTTTGAAGTTTTCAAAGTAACAGTTTGTCCATGCATTATGTAATTGGCTAGATAAAAAAACTCAAGTGGCAGCAGAACACACACACACACATAAAAGTATTGAAATTTGCAAGCTATTGGAGCCAGTGGCACTTTCTGGCAAAAGGGTTGAAGGGGAAGGAAGAGGGGCAAAGGAATGATACGGGTGTGGCCGAGGCAATGAGAAGAGTTAGAAGTCCTGAACCCTGGAACGAAAGAGAGTTGCTGGAGGGAATGAGAAGGAAAGACACACATGTTAGTCTTCAAATAGTTGGACGTCATTCAAAGTGGACCGTTTGTTCCCAGTCCTGATCAAGCTAACAAGCATATAATATCAGTGTCAAGATGCTCTCAGCATTTTCCTTTACAAGAGCTATGCACAAATAGTTCGCAAGAATATGCATATCTTCAAAAACTCGGAAATATGAATGTTTAAAAACGATGTGATTTCTAGGTATTCAATATTTTGATTGAAATGATTCATGGTTGGTGAGAGGCTTAGACGGTCATTGCCATTTGAACCAATTATTGTTGAATGTTGTGACTATATGACTTTAGTAAGTGAACTATTGTATTTGTATCTGGTGGGTTTTTACAAGAAAGTAGGTGAATGACTGTGTTTAGTGTAAAAAGGATGTTCTGTGCCTCACTTAAATATTTTGTTCAGTGAGTTGTTAGAACTCCTCTTGATTAATTGTTGGACAGAGTGCTTCAGTGACCTTACAATTTATCTGAATAATTCTAGCATTGGACGTGTGGTCATTTGAACACTAACCAGACTGTAAGTGCAAATCATTTTGTGAAATAGGGGAAACTGCCCAGTAATTACTTATGTGTAAAAATTTGCAGCTAGAAATGTGATGTTAAGTATGTTTATTTGAGCAAACACCATCAATTACTGAATAAGATTTTCAGCTTCAATAAAAGACTGGCATGCTGCAGAGATGGTGACGGGGAGGCTACAGAATATCAGGTTGGTGGCTTACAACTTGATAGACCTGAATCTTGTAGTAGTGAAAGAAAACCTAATATTTAAAAGGCCTCTGTGCAGCTGATAATTTGGAATATGAAGTCATGTGACTAAAGACTTGCATGTTTAGTCATTTGAGCAATAAACTAGATTAAGCAGCGATAATTGGAGAGTTGCCAAATCCAGTGACTGTCAAAATGTAATCTTCATAGTGGTGACATTCACAGGTAGCCTGCAGCCTACCTTCATTGTAACTAGTTAGCTTAGTCAGAAAACAAGGATTCACATTCCAAACTTCTCCATGTACATGAAACTCATTCGTTTACAAATGAATTACTTACTCGAGCATGGAAAGTATGTTGAGATAGGGTGGCTTGTGTGCCTCAGTTACACAGATAGCTACATTGTTGGTGCACCGTAATTGGGGGGTTATCTGGAGAGACAAGGCTAAGATATTGTTCCTGAAGAGTGGCAGCAGCTTTTTCATTAGTTGCAGGGGCAATAGTCTCGATTACTCCGGTTTAGCCTTGTAACGGTACTCAACTGGAAAAGATTGAAACTGACATTGTGCAGGTCAGACTGTAGAATGTTTTATCCTGTTATTGGATGGGTAGGTGACAAAACTTAAAAGGGGAAATGGATACATTGAAGTTACATATTTTAGGAATTGTGAAATGCAATGGCAGGAAAAATAGGACCTTGACTTGATGTCTACATGGTTATAAACACACAAAAATAGTGCAGTGGTGTAGATCTAATAAGAAGATAGGGAGAGATTCAAAGTATGTATAGTGAGATATAAGATAAGAAAAATCTTACACAGATCAGAGAGAGAAATTTGTGATATAGTGACTGGAATAAAGTAGTAAGAAAAGGATAAGGAAAATTGGTGGGAAAGAAGGGACAGTGCGGGAGGGGAGGGAGATCAAATTGTATACAGAGCATAATTTAATCATTACTAGCACTTGGTTTAAGAATCATTTAAGGAAGTTAAGAGAGAGAGGGAGTAACTTCACTGGGAGAGCGGAGGGGAGGGTGCTTTGGTAACTGATGAAATATGAAATGAATTGCCAGTTGCGATCAATTTGTTGTTACATTGCCACCAGATTGGGGGGGGGGGGGCAGGGGCAAATACACAAGCTTAAATTTGTATATGGCTCATCTATAAATTGGGTTTGTCACACACTGTTGCTTTAAGCCCTTACAGAAGCATAGAAACATCAGTCTTTCATGAGTCACATTTAGCAGTCAGTCAGTGAACATTTTTATGTAACTAGCTGTCCCTCACAGCCATGCTTGGATGTCAGTAGTTTTCTTAAGAGGAATGATGGTGAATAAGTTAAAGATTATATGTGCAATAATGTCAGTAGTCCTAGTGTGTGCCTGTTCAAGAAGCATAGCTGGTGGTGTGCTCTCCCAAATTTCCCAAACACATATTGCGCAGCATCATTGGCAAATGGGGCACATGTGGACAGGAGCGTGCATCTGTGTATCATCCTATTTTGAAGTAGCTATGTATTATATTACAGTATGCAACAAATATAATAATTTTGCATCATTGTTCATGTTCTACGATGGAAAAAGCTTACATGCCTACTTTACCCTCTTAAGGGTCGATTTTTATTTTTCTACTTTCTAAAGTAGCCTGTACTCTTCTTCAGGCTTCAAAGCTCCTTCTGTACCAAATGCGATAGAAATCGGTTTAGTCGTGAAAACGTACAACAGAGCTACTTTTGCATTTATAACGTTAGTTTGAATGCAAGTAAATGGGTGAATTGATAAATTAAGGTAATATTGCAGGGATGGTCCTTTGGAATAATGTAGCTGCAGTACGGGATTAAAGTTCACTGACAGTTTATTCAGATCAGTCACAAACTTACCCCAAATAGTGGCCTTAAAAGCAGACAGTTATTAAAACAGAAAAGCACTACAAGATCAGTTGACTGACCTAGCAGTGTGTTCCCAGGCTATAATGAATGTAAGCCAAAGTGTTGTGCAGTGTACCCAAATAGCTCGAACTGAATTAATTGCTGAAAGCTCGGCAAGTCTATTCAAGACAACCTACAATAACCAATTCACCACTACAAAAGTCCTAGGTAGGTACACATCACAGTAATTCTATGCTCTAACACTTTGTCATGTTGCTTATTGGTCACACAAACCTTACCAAATAACCTTACATACCAAGACACGAACATCAAAAGACCATGAACCAAGTTCACCTTGCCTATTTAAAACTTTTGTCACATGCAGAACTACTAAAGTCAAGTTAGCTTCTTATATCTGGACCATCACACTAAGTACTCATTTTATGACCTTAACATATTTCATTATGTGCACTTACAGTAATTAGTAGATTTATATTACATTATAATATACTAAACATTGCATAACAATAAACTTTGATTTACACTTTATACAGCATAAAAGGAATGTCAAAAGCTAATTGAACTTATGTCTTTATTTAGCTTGCCGCTGTTGTGCTATACTAATCAAACAGTCATCTTACAAACATTAACTTACTAAATCCTTATTAAGAGAACACAAAAAATTGCTGTGCCAGTACGATGTTCTCCTTAAATATGTCCAAATTCTGAGGTATGTTTCACCTTTCCTCCCTTACCTAACTTAAATGTGGTTTACATTTGCAATGCTCCCATAAAGATTTCACTGCCATATATACACCATGTGATCAAAAATATCTGGACACCTGGCTGAAAATGACTTACAAGTTTGTGGCGCCCTCCATCGGTAATGCTGGAATTCAGTATGGTGTTGGCCCACCCTTAGCCTCCTTGATGAGAGCTTCCACTCTCGCAAGGGTATGTTCAATCAAGTGCTGGAAGGTTTATTGGGGAATGGGAGCCCATTCTTCACAGAGTGCTGCCCTGAGGAGAGGTATCGATGTCAGTCAGTGAGGCCTGTCATGTAGTTGGCGTTCCAAAACATCCCAAAAGTGTTCTATAGGATTCGGGTCAGGACTCTGTGCAGGCCAGTCCATTGCAGGGATGTTATTGTCGTGTAACCAATCCGCCACAGACTGTACATTACGAACAGGTGCTCGATCGTGTTGAAAGATGGAATCGCCATACCCAAATTACTCTTCAACAGTGGGAAGTAAGAAGGTGTGTAAAATGTCATTGTAGGCCTGCACTGTGTTAGTGCCATGCAAAACAACAAGGGGTGCAAGCGCCATCCATGAAAAACACAACCACACGATAACGCCTCTGCCACCGAATTTTACTGTTGGCACTAACACGCTGGCAGATGACGATCACCGGGCATTCCCCATATCCACACCCTGCCATTGGATCACAACATTTTGTACCATAGTTCGTCACTCCACACAACATTTTTTCCATTGTTCAATCGTCCAATGTTTACACTACTTACACCAAGTGAGGGGTCGTTTGGCATTTACCAATGTGATGTGTGCTTTATGGGCAGCCACTTGACCATGAAACCCGTTCTCTCACCTCCTGCCTAACTGTCATAGTACTTGCAGTGGATCCTGATGCAGTTTGGAATTCCTGTGTGATGGTCTGTATAGGTGTCTGCCTATTACACATTATGACCCTCTTCAGTTGTCGCTGGTCTCTGTCAGTCAACAGATGGGGTCGGGTACATGTCCCTTCACCTCTCCACTTCACTATCGCATCAAAAAACAGTGGACTAGAGATGTTTAGGAGTGTGGGAATCTTGCATACAGACCTATGACACAAGTGACACCCAATCACTTGACCACGTTCGAAGTCCATGACTTCCACAGAGCACCCCATTCTGCTCTCTCATGATGTCTAATGACTACTGAGGTCGCTGATATGGAGTACCTGGCAGAACAATGCACCTAATATGAAAAATGTATGTTTTTGGGGGTGTCCGGATACTTCTGGTCACATAGTGTATTTCCATATGTTGAACTATAATTGCGCATTGTGATAATGATACATTGAAATGCTTCATAAATCTGATAAGCCAAGTCTTATGATCTTCCTAGAGGTGTCCGGGGAAAAAAATGCCCAACACGAATAAATCAACCAGATAAATTTCTAATATTATCAATCTGACTTGAAATATAAAAATTATTTAAATAGTGTTATAGAAATAGTCAGTTTAATGTAACAGTGGTGTGAAACAGTTTCTGTTCATGACCAATATTAATATTTTTCTGCTTATGCTTATACAGGGTGTGGCAATAAAGTAATGAGACTGATTTTCTTTGCAAGATGTGGCAACCCTGCAGGCTTGCGTAGGCACAATATCTTTAACCTTCGTCTATAAGCTTCATCTATTCCAAGCGGCACATCGATGCAACTGCTCAGTCATGAGTTGTGCTGTAAAAAGTTAACACGTGTTTGTGTGTCTCATCACGGAAATGGAGCTGCATAATATTGCGCAATGGTATGCCATTTCTTTTTGCATTACATTAGGTGAAAACGGAAAAACGACTTACAGTAAGCTTCAGAAGGCTTTTGGAGAGGAGATTATGTCAAGAGCTCAAGTTTTTTGTTAGCATAAAACGTTTAGTGAAGGCAGAACGAATGTTGAAGATGAGGACCGCAGTGGACAACCATCAACCTCTTTGATTCTAAGGTAATTGTTCATTAAGAGTGGGTGCCTCCTGGACAAACAGTTAATCAATATTACTGCAAAGAAATCTTAGAAAGACTTCGTAAAAGAGTTCTTCGTGTCCGTGCCAACATTGCTGATAATTGGATTCTGCATCACGATAATGCTCCATCCCATACTGCCCTGTCAGTGCAGCAATTTTTACCCTCAAAACAAATTTCAGTACTACCACAGCTATCTTATTCACCAGATATCGCTCCATGCGACTTTTTTCTATTTCCAAGAGTCAAAACGGCAGTCAAGGGACACCATTTTCAAACCACACAAGAGATCCAAAAAGCTCTGACGAGGGCCTTGGAGGATATTACAGAAGATGAGTTCCAGAAATGTTACCATCAATGGCAGAAGTGCTGGAAAAAGTGTGTGTAATCAGAAGGGAACTACTTTGAAGGAGACAACATTAAACTTGACAGAAATGGTAACCAACATTTCATTACTTGGGTTGTCGGGTGTTCTGCCGGATATCAGCGTTGTACTTGCACGATATTTCGGTAGCACAGCTCGTTACCTTCGTCAAGTACGACCTGACACTACTCCTCGAGTGGACCTGGTCCAGTATTTGTGCCTGTGCCCCCCCCCCCCCCTTCCTCTTCACCACACGTTCCCTCCGCGGTCTGCGCCTGCTTGCTGCGATCTTCTGGAGCATTGCCGTTCCCTTTTCCATCTGCTGCAGTCCTGGGTGTCCTCTTTGCGGTCCACGCCCGCCAACACGCTCCAGGGTGTTCCATCTTCGGTCTGGTGCGTTTGGAATCCCGTCTGTGGTACTAGGCATTCCCCCTGTGGTCCTCTGCCACTCACTGTGATCTGCTGGAGTGTTGCCATTCCAGTTTTGGTCCACTGCGGTTCTAGATGTTGCCTCTGTGGTCCACACCCATCAGACACGACACTGGGTGTTCCATCTTCGGTCTGGTGTGCACCAGACTCATTGCTTTCCCACACCAGATTGTGGGCATTGGCATCACAACCAACCAAGAGTTGTTCATTCAGTTGTGAGCAGCTGTCTACCAGTTTCCTCGCTTCCTGGGAATGAGCAGCAAGGACCTTGTAAGGGATGTAAGCTGAGGCCGATATAATTTCCCATATTTCCTATGTTACACTGTTTCATCCTGGTAGTCACTAAATTCAAGAACAGAAGTCCACCATCAGCATGAATGAAATTTCATTCTTGATAAAAATAGTTGAACTGGAATTTTTTTAGGTTTCTGGAATAAATCAGATTATCTCTAATTGCTCTGAGTCCTGATATACCTCTTTCATACAAGGTCCAGCACAGCAGGGGCAGGTTCTGTTGTGAGGATCCGGATCAGAATGGTCAACTGAAATGATAAAATAACAGATTCCAAAAAGAATTTTGGAGGGCTTACACATGAAACAGGATGCACATGTGAGACATAAGAAAGCAACCAATTGCTTGGAAAGGTGGCCATTATGACCAAAGTCCTGAGAATAGCACATGAGAGTGGAAGAAGCATCTGTTAGCTGATCAGGTGCCGGCACGCAAGAGACCAAAGCAACCGCACTCCATCCTGTGCATGCCCATGTCTGGGCACCATCTGATCCTCTCTCATACCCTCACTGACTAGGGATTTGAATGAACTCCACTGAAGGCATCCCTCATTCAGCAATCCTTAATGTGTGAACAATAATAGGTCAGCAGCATTTGCTGAAGCTATGGGTGTGCTGTGAGCAGTTTGTGCAGCACCTCAGCTTATAGCAAAAGAATTGTTCCCTGCCTTGGGACAAGACCTTTGAATTCCCTCCATTTACGTTTAGGGGGCCACTCTTTCCCTTTCTTTTCATTTTGTTCTTTGAGAATGTTTCTCCTCAGAGCCCCCAGATAAGTACTGACCATGGCTTAATAACAAAATTTGGAAATTGTTGAGGAGGCATAGACTGTTGGACTCTTGGTTCAAAAAAGAATATGCAACTGATGACAGAAAAATGTTAGTAAAGTTCATGCATATGTAAAAAAATTAAAGCATGAAGCAGTCAACAGTTACCACTATCATAGCCTAACAAAAGATCTTGCCAAGAAACTGATAAAATTTTGTTCTTACATAAAATTGTTAAGTGGATTGAAGGTTTCTGTGCAGTCATTCACTGATCAGTCTGATGTGGTAACAGAAGACAGCAAAAAAGATAGTTGTAGTTTGAAATTTTACATTTAAGAAATCATTCACACTGGAAGATTGTTCAAACATTCTATTGTCTAACCATCACAGAGACACATGAATAATAGGCATCCATGGCATAGAGCAGCAACTGAAAAATTGGATGACAAATAAGTCACCAGGTCTAGGTGGGATCCCAGTTCAGTTTGACAGAGGGATACTCTATGGCACTGACCCCTTACTTTGCTTGCATTTATTGTGTATCTCTCACCCAGCACAAAGTCCCAAGCAAATGGAAAAAAGTGCAGTTGGCTCTTGTATATAAGAAGGTAAAAGATCAAACCCTCAAAATTAAAGACCAATATCTTTAACAAAGATTTGCTACATAATTCTTAAACATATTCTCAGTTTGAATATAATAAATTTCCTTAAGATGGAAAATCTTCTGTCCTGCAAACCATGGATGAAAGGCAACAGGCAGATTCCACACTCCTATATTTCCAGCGAGCATATGATACGGTTTCCCACTGCAGACCTGTAAGACAACATGCATCAGTGTTGCATAATAACACACATCACAGCTGTGGCAACGTTGTCAGCTGAACATGTGTGGTGTGGGGAACTTTGCAAAGAGTTTTCCAACGAGAGAGAGAGAGAGAGAACTGATTGGGAAAAATAAGAGCCAAGGCAAATCATCCACAATGAAACAGTTAAAGTTATACATTAATCTATTTAAGATTTGACTGTATGTTTATTGAATGTATAGTTGAATTTGGTATTAAAAACAAAAAATATTTGAGTAGCACAGTGTGGAAATGGAAGGTATAAACATAGTAACTCACTTGACTAGTGTGTGTGGATTCCAGCAATGTAATGACCTAATAACAAAAAAGTGGATTTTATAACAATTATGAATAAAAAATATTTTAATGTTTGTGATAAATAATTTTCAATGAATATAATTTGAATGAGAAACATGTATGACTCTTTGCAGCCAAATGTGGTTGGCTGCAGATACTTTTGACTGGAGTAGTTGGTCATGTGACTTGCTGAGCTGAGAGAGTGCAGAGTTGTTTTCACAATCTTTTGCTGGTCGATGCCGAAGTGGTAAGTTTGTTTACATGAAAAAGTGTTGCTTTTGCATGTGAGCTGAATAATGCGTTTTGGGAGTCCATTTTTAACATTCAGTTAAAAATACGTTTGAGTGATTCATTCAATGTTTCTGAAATACCAGTAGCTGGTTGTCTTTTGTACACAATGTAACCTTTTTTTTTTTATTAATTCACATATACATAATTTGCCTGCAAACTTGTAGACACATGACCAGTTCAATTTATTCTTGGAATCATATTGTATTGATGGATCTCCTGTTGACCTAGCACTCAAATGTGAGCTATTGTCAATAAATCAAGGGTTACAAAAGTGCTGATGTGTTTGTTTTCATAATTTGCTGATTACGATGCATTGGCCACTTGGTAAAAACTAAAATTAACATGCAGTAAATGCAATGATGGACAACCAATCCCCTAAGTAAATAAACCATTTGTAGGTTGTTCACTTACCCCTTCAGTAGAAAGGTAGCATTGATTCCTGTTATTGGAGTTCAGTAGGCACGACAGGTGTTTACTTGTGCACGCTACTCTCCCGGTATGTTGCAGACCATTAACGATGGTAAAAGCATGCAGATTAGTTTCTCAGTTACGTGAGTGGCTCGACTTCTTAAAGCAATAGAAACAAGTCTGTTGTCCTCAATGGCAAGTGTTCATCAGAGACAATGATATCATCAGGAGTGCCCCAGGGATGTGTGACAGGACCCCTCTTATTCTCTATACACATGAATGACCTGACAGGGTTAGCAGCCATCCGCAGTTGTTTATTGATGATGCTGAGGTGTATGGGAAGATGTCATTGAATGACTGTTGGAAGAAACAAGATGAATGAAATGAAACAAGCACATAAAGATGGTAGTAGGGAAGATAGATTGTCAACTTCCATTTAATGGGAGAATGTTAGGAAAGTGTGGTCCATATGTGAGGAGACCACATATAGAACACTAGTGTGAACCATTCTTGAGTACTGTTGAGTGTCTGGGATCCTCACCAAGCCAGATTAAAAGGAGATATTGAAGGAATTCAGAAAAAGGCTGCTAGATTTCTTACCTGTATGTTCAGTCAACAGTTGAGTGTTGCAGAGATGCTTCGTGAGCTCAAATGGGAATCCCTGGAGAGAAGATGACATTTTTTTGTGGAACACTATTGAGAAAATGTAGCGAAATGGGATTTGAGAGTGAATGCAATGATCCTGCTGCCACCAGTGTACAGTTCACATAAGATAAGAGTTATTAGGGTTCGTATGGAGGCTTACTGACAGTCATTTTTCCCTAGCTCTAATTGCAAGTAGAACAGGAAGGGAAATGTCTAGCAGTGGTAAAAGAAACCATGCACCAAACAAGGCCTTGCAGCATATGTATAGAGAAGTAGATTTGATTTGGACTTGGTTCAAGTTCCCAGTAACGATTTCCACTTCTTGGACTGGTCTGTTACCTGATTCAGTTGTGGAAACAGTTTCCGGAAATCTAGGAATATGGAACCTGCCTGTTGCCCTTCATCCATGGTTCACAGGATATAGTGTGAGTGAATAGTAATCTGAGTTTCAGCAGCAAATCACTGTTAAGGAAACTGGTCTTTAATTTTGTGAGTTCATTCTTTTACCCCTCTTACATACACAAGTCACCTACTTTTTTTTCAGTGCTGGGCAAGAGATGCACAATAAAGTAACAGCCAATGCTGCAGAGTACTCTCTGTAAAACTGAACTGAGATTCCATCTGGACCTGGTGACTTATTTGTTATCACCCCTGATGCTGAGGTGTTTGAGATCTCATCAAATCCCTCAGTTTTTGATTTATTTTCTGTGTTCTCCATTTTGATCCCACCAGAATTAAGGGTATTTCACAACAGAGTTGCATGCAGTGAAAGGCTAATTACTCATGAAGGTCACCCAGCTTTCATGAGACCCTGTTCACAACACATCTTCCCATGTGCCATGCACCCTTTGGTATGGATCTCATCATGCCAGGGCTGGTATCTGGGGAATTGGGGAAAGACCATGGGGAATGGATGTGAGAGAGATGGGGCATTGTGGAACATACATCTTCTGGCTCATCCAGTGAGACTTGTTTGGCGTAGGAGACCATGCCAGTAACTGCACTACAACTGGCATAGCCCTAAACTTCACACAAACATGCACCATCAGTGCTATGACAAGGCAGTGTCCCCCACAGATGGCCACTCATCCTTACTTCATTAATCAATTCATCCCAATTATTTACCATGTACACTCATTGGCACATGCATATAATCAATGAATATTTCACTATCTACAATCATGGCTGCAGTTGTTATTAATAATAGTACTTAATTCACTTTGGATAGGCTTATCAATATTATTTGTGCAATGTTCATTATTTATAAGTGCACTTGCACTTGCTCCCTCCTCACAGTTACATTTATTGTTACTAATTCTTTTGCCCCTTGAGTTCACATCACCTCTACTTTCCCTTCTGTTGAAACTAATGTGTCTGTTTCAGATATTTCAGAAATTTTAGATGAAACTAAACCCGCGCTGATTTTAACATCTTATGGCTCAGCCACCCAATTTCTGTCAAACATTTTTCCAATATGAAAATTAAATCAACTTGATCATAATTAAATATAATAGAGGGAAACATTCCACGTGGGAAAAATATATCTAAAAAGAAAGATGATGAAACTTACCAAACAAAAGCGCTGGCAGGTCGATAGACACACAAACAAACACAAACATACACACAAAATTCTAGCTTTCGCAACCAATGGTTGCCTCGTCAGGAAAGAGGGAAGGAGAAGGAAAGACAAAAGGATATGGGTTTTAAGGGAGAGGGTAAGGAGTCATTCCAATCCCGGGAGCAGAAAGACTTACCTTAGGGGGAAAAAAGGACAGGTATACACTCGCACACACACACACACATATCTATCCACACATACACAGACACAAGCAGACATTTGTAAAGGCCAAATGTCTGCTTGTGTCTGTGTATGTGTGGATGGATATGTGTGTGTGTGCGAGTGTATACCTGTCCTTTTTTCCCCCTAAGGTAAGTCTTTCCGCTCCCGGGATTGGAATGACTCCTTACCCTCTCCCTTAAAACCCATATCCTTTTGTCTTTCCTTCTCCTTCCCTCTTTCCTGACGAGGCAACCATTGGTTGCGAAAGCTAGAATTTTGTGTGTATGTTTGTGTTTGTTTGTGTGTCTATCGACCTGCCAGCGCTTTTGTTTGGTAAGTTTCATCATCTTTCTTTTTAGATATATGATCATAATTAAACTTAGTTTTATTCCATTAATCATAGTGATTTCTTATATTCCATTTACTCTTTGACTATATCCCCTAAAATGTTCATTACCTACAATAGTATCCATGTGACATACTCCCCTCTCTTTCCTCTCCCCGTTACAATCATTTCTTTTCTTACTGTATGCCTGTCTATCCCTATTCATTGCATAATTATAAGTCACCTGTGGGCCCTAAATGAAGCACTAGGTAGTTTCATGACTGTCTCCTGAAAATTGTCATCCAGTAGTCAGTTATGCCTTGCCACTTGCCTATCATTATTTCTTGTTGGCTCAAAAGTTTTCCTTCTTCCCCAAAAATTTCTGTTTTATCCTTGCTGCCTATTTCTCCAGTCCCTATCCTGATTATTGTGTCTGCACCTCTCATACCTCCACTTATGATGACTGTGCCTATTAAAATTGTTATTACTGTTATTTCCTCTATCTTGATTCCTACCATTCTCTTTCTATTCAACAAATCTTGTTCTATAACATATTCCCCTATCCACATTTTCAACAGAGTTGAGAAATTCTTTCTCAGAGTCATTACAATTGTGGATGAGTTCACATTCAAAGACTCTGGAAGCTTTCTTTTCAAAGTTGACTTTTCTGTTCATACATCCACCCATTCAAAAAATCATTCTGCAGTCTCAGTTGCTTTACCTGCATTCAATACTTATTTAACAATATTCAAATGTTTTGTAACCCGCAAGGTGTTCATAATTCTGATTAGCCCATGTCTGAGCTCCCCCTATAACTGCCTTTTTACAAATTTAATTTTAGTAATTTCATTCATGAAATCTACAGAATTATCCTTACATGCAACCAAGAAACCTACCACATGATACCTATTCTCTCCACTAAAAGATTTGGTCTGGAACCCTTTTCCCACAGGGTAGCCTAACATTAAATTACTGTGTCCTGCTGCTACATTATTAACAGTTTCTGTCAATATATTTATTTCCCCTTCTAATTTGGTCTTAGTACTATTTATTCCTTTGTGGTGTTCGGAAATCTCTACCTTGACTGACTTGAATTCTGCATCTATTTGCCTTTTATGCATTTTGCTTTTGTTCTTGCGCCTAAACCTGCCTCACAAGATTATTTTGTGCAGCTTCCACCTTAGTACTAAGCCTTTCTCTACCCCCTCCCTCCCCCCCCCCCCCCCCCCCAATCCTCTGCTTAACTTTCTCTAAAAATCTAAACTAATCTCAAATTCACTCTCAAGCTCTGTGAATCTGGCTTCCAACTGATCACATTTTTTCACTTACTTACCTTTTTTTCACCACTAATTCAGATTTAATGCTCCTTATTTTGAATTCATAATCCCAAAATTAGATCCCATTTTCCTAAAATTATTACCATATTCAATTAACATGTTCATGATTACTGTTAGTTGGTTTTCTAATACACATTTCTGCTTCTTCCCTTTGTATTCTAGGACTGCGTGCATCACTCCCTGACCCTTCTAATTCACAATTACTCAGTGATTTTTTTTTTAAATTTAATTGGAAAAAATGCAATTGCTGCTGTATTTAACCCTGTAATTTACTGCTATAGTGCAATGTGCTGCTGAGGGTGATTCCTTGGATTGCTGTCTGCAGTGTAGAGATGGTGTGGGAGGTGGCAGCATGGGGCAGTGGCACAGAGATGCTGTGGCACAGAGGCAGCAGCACAGTGTGGTCAGGCAATGGTGTGGATAAGCACCTTGGCACTGAGATGCTGTGGCATGGAGGCAACATTAAAATGTTGCCCTGAAACAGCTGCAGCATGGACAGGCAGTGGCTTGGATGTGGCAGCCCTGTGAAGGCTGTGGCATGAACATGCAATGACATGAAACTTGTGATGCAGACATCGTGATACAAAAATGAGGTGACGTAGACAGTGTAGACATACTACAGCATTGTGAATACTGCTGTCTACTGCCACACCAAATGTGCTCCCACACACAATGATTTCACTGCTACTACTGCAGTGTTTATAGCTCAAAGTCCACACATAAACTAACTATTGCTAAGACCTCAAAACTTTTATTGGGACACCAAATCCCAAAATAATCTTGAAATGAATTGCAACTACAGTCCTTTCCTGGAATAGCTAACTTAACTACAGCTTCACTGGGAATTTGGTAACTTATAAAATAATGTGCAATTAATCACCAGTTGTTATCGGTTTGTTGCTGCATAGCCATGAAGGGTAAATACACATCCTTCAATTTGTAATGGCTCACCTACAAATTAGTGGTTTGGTCATGTGCCGTTCCTTTAAGCGCTCCCAGAAACATCAATCTTTCATAAGGCACAGTTAGCGGACAATTAGTTAAAATTTTATATAATAATATAAGCAAATGAATGGATTAACAAATAGAGGAGATATTAGAGGACTGATCCCTTGGGATGATGATGTAGCTGAGTCACAGGATTAAATTTCACTCTCAGGTTGTTCATATCAATCTCAAAGTTACTTCAAAAGGCTAATACAGGGTGTTCATAAATTAGTTACATGAAAGTGACCTTTGATTGTGAAAAAGGTAAATAACTTACAGAAATATGTGATAGAGCTCTGAATACAATACATCTTCAACTTTTATTTAAACTGTTCAATGTGCATGCATTATATATCATAAAAAATGTCCGATCTGTAATCAGTTTCTTGATGTACAGAGGCAACTGCTTGTGTTATCCACTGTTGCAGTTCATCAACATTTCCTGAAAGTAGAGGAACAAACACTCTTTCTTTGATGTAACTGTATATACAGAAGTCCACTGGGGTTAAATCAGGTGATCGTGGTGATCAGAATATTGTTCCACCGTGTCCAACCTAAGACAGCACATTCCTGTGGAGATACATGACAACTTCATGATGGTAATGTGGTGACACACCATTTTGCTGGAAAATAAATTCTGTGCCCTTATCCTATTGTAATTGAGATATTAGATAATGTTGTAGCATGTCTAGGTATGATATGGAGAACTTGTGCAATTTCCGCATCAGAGACTGCTGACTGACACTGACCCTGCGTCCTATGTGACACACAGCCAGTTTCAGTCAAATGATTGTACTAATTAATAACAGTTTGTCTTTGAGGTCGTGGCTTGCAATATTTAGTTCTGAATTGTCTCTAAATTGTAGCAGCAGATTTGAACTCATAAAACTATACAGAAACTGCAGATGCTCTGTCCCATTATGCTACTCCATGATGATTGTTGGAATAACTCATTTGTGCATGCCATCTAGTGGGAACACTGGGAATTGACAGTGTCAGGCCGAAATAAAACTTGAAAATTTATTGCATTCAGTGCTATATCCAAATTTCCTGTAAGTTATACACTCTTTTTACAATTGAAGGTTACTTTCGTATACCTAAGACAGAACAGCAATAAAAGATCAACTGACTAACCTAGCAGAGTATTCACAAGCAATAATGAATGTAAACCAAAGGCACTGTGCAGTGCACCCAAAGACCTCAAATTTAATTAAATTCTGAAAAGTAAGCAAGCCCATTCAGGACAAATGTTGTTGTTGTTGTGGTCTTCAGTCCATAGAGTGGTTTGATGCAGCTCTCCATGCTACTCTGTCCTGTACAAGCCTCTTCATCTCTGAGTAACTACTGCAATCTACATCCTTCTATATCTGCTTACTGTATTCATCTATTGGTCTCCCTCTATGATTTTTACCCCCCCCCCCCCCCCCCTTGCACACACTTCCCTCCAGTACTAAATTGGTGATCCCTTGATGCCTCAGAATGTGTCCTACCAAGCAGTCCCTTCTTCTAGTCAGGCTGTACCACAAATTTCATTTCTCCCCAATTCTATTCAGTAACTTACTTCCTCACTAGTTACATGAAATACCCATCTAATCTTCAGCATACTTTTCTAGCAATACATTTCAAAAGCTTCTATTCTTTTCTTGTTTAAACTGTTTATCATCCATGTTTCACTTTCATACAAGGATACACTCCATACAAATACCTTGGGAAAAGACTTCCTAACACTTCAATCTGAATTTGATGTTAACAAATTTCTCTTCTTCAGAAATACTTTTCTTGCCATTACCAGTCTACATTTTATAGCCACCCTAGTTTGACCATCAGCAGTTATATTGCTGCCCAAATAGCTAAACTCATCCACTACTTTAAGTGCCTCATTCCTAATGTATTTCCCTCAGCATCACCTGATTTATTTCAGCTACATTCCATTATCCTTGTTTTGCTTTTGTTGATGTTCATCTTATATCCTGCTTTTAAGACACTGTTCATTCTGTTCAACTGCTCTTCCAAGTCCTGTGCTGTCTCTGACAGAATTACAATGTCATGAGCAAACTTCAAAGTTTTTATTTCTTCTCCCTGGACTTTAATTCATACTCCAAATTTTTATTTTGTTTCCTTTACTGCTTGCTCAATATACAGATTGAATAACATCAGGGATAGGCTACAACCCTGTCTCACCTCCTTCTCAAACACTGCTTCCCTTTTGTGCCCTTCAACTCTTATAACTGCTGCTGGTTTCTGAAAAAAATGTAAAATAGCCTTTCACTCCCTTGTTTTACCCCTGCCACTTTTAGAATTTGAAAGAGAGTATTGCAGTCAACATTGTCAAAACCTTTCTTTAAGTCTAAAAATCCTGTAAATGTAGGTTTGCCTTTTCTTAACCCATCTTCTATGAGAAGTTGCCTCTCATGTTCTTACATTTCTCCAGAAGCCAAACTGATCTTCTCTGAGGTCCTCTTCTACCAGTTTCTCCAGCCTTCTGTTAAGGCTTTGTATTAGTATTTTGCAACTGTGGCCTATTACACTGATAGTTTGGTAATTTTCACATTTGTCAGCACCTGCGTTCTTTGGAATTGGAATTATTGTGTTCTTCTTGAAGTCTGAGGGCATTTTGCCTGTCTCATATATCTTGCTCACCAGATGGAAGAGTTTTGTCATGGCTGGCCCTCCCAAGGCTATTGGTAGCTCTAATGAAATGTTGTCTACACCTGGTTTTTTTTTACTTAAGTCGTTCTGTGATTTGTCAAATTTGTCATGCAATATCATAGCTCCCATCTCATCTTTACCTACATCCTCTTCCATTTCCAAAATATTGCCCTCAAGTACATCACCCATGTATAGGCCATCTATTACTCCTTCCACCTTTCTGCTTTCCCTTCTTTGCTTAGGACTGGTTTTCCATCTGAGCTCTTGTATTCATACAAGTGGTTCTCTTTTCTCCAAAAGTCTCTTTAATTTTCCTGTAGGCAGCATTTATCTTACCCCTAGTGATCTATGTTTCTATATCCTTATGTTTGTCCTGTAAACATTCCTGGTAAGCCATTGTGCACTTCATGTTGATCTCATTTTTTAGACGTTTGTATTCCTTTTTGCCTGCTTCACTTACTGCATTTTTATGTTTTATCCTCTCATTGATTAAATTTGGTATCTCTTGTGTTAACCAAGGATTTCTACTAGCCCTCATCTTTTTACCCACTGATCTTCTGCTGCCTTCACTATTTCATCTTTCAAAGTTACCCATTCTCCTTCTACTGTATTTCACTCTCCCGTTCTTCTCAGTCATTCTCTAATGCTCCCGCTGAAACTCTCTATGACCTCTGGTTCTTTCAGTTCATTCAGGTCCCATCTCCTTAAATTCCTGCCTTTTTGCAGTTTCTTCAGTTTTAATCTGCAGTTCATAAGCAATAAATAGTGGTCAGAGTCCACATCTGCCCCTGAAAATATCTAACAATTTAAAACCTGGTTCTGAAATCTCTGTCTTACCATTAGGTAATCAATCTAAAGCCTTCTGGTGGCTCCAGGTCTCTTCCACATATACTTCTTCCATGATTCTTAAACCAGTGTTAGTTATGATTAAATTATGCTCTGTGCAAAATTCTACAAGGTGGCTTCCTCTTTCATCCCCCTCCCCCCCCCCCCCCCCAGTCCATATTCACCAACTAGTTTTCCTTCTCTTCTTTTTCCTACTATCGAATTCCATTCCCCCAGGACTGTTAAATAATTGTCTCCCTTAACTATCTGAATACTTTCTTTTATCTCATCATACATTTCTTCAATCTCCTCTTCTGCAGAGCTATTTGGCATATAAACTTGTACTACTGTGATCGGTGTGGACTCTGTGTCCATCTTGGCTACAATAATGTGTTCACTATGCTATTCATAGTACCTTATCCACATTCCAATTTCTTTATTGTTTATTAAACCTACTCCTGCATTGCCCCTATTTGATTTTGTATTTATAACCCTGTATTCACCTGACCAGAAGTCTTGTTCCTCCTGCCACCAAACTTCACTAGTTCCCACTATGTCTAACTTTAACCTATCTATTTCGCTTTTTAAATTTTCTAACCTACCTACCTGATTAAGGGATCTGACATTTCACACTCCAATCCATAGAATGCCAGTTTCCTTTCTTCTGATGATGATGTCTTCCTGAGTAGTCACTGCCCAGAGATCCAAATGGAGGACTATTTTACCTCCAGAATATTTTATCCAAGAGGGAACCATCATAATTCAACCATACAGTAAAGCTGCATGCCCTATGGAAAAATTACCGCTGTAGTTTCACTTTTCTTTCAGCCGTTCGCAGAACCAGCACAGCAAGCTGTTTTGGTTAATGTTAGAAGGCCAGATCAGTCAATCATCCAGACTGTTGCCCCTGCAACTACTGAAAAGGCTGCTGCCCCTCTTGAGAAACCACACATTTGACTGGCTTCTCAACAGATACCCCTCCATTGTGGTTGCACCTATGGTAGGGCTATCTGTATAGCTACCGAGCGAGGTGGCGCAGTGGTTAGCACACTGGACTCGCATTCGGGAGGACGACGGTTCAATCCCGCATCCGGCCATCCTGATTTAGGTTTTCCGTGATTTCCCTAAATCGCTTCAGGCAAATGCTGGGATGGTTCCTTAGAAAGGTCACGGCCGATTTCCTTCCCCATCCTTCCCTAATCCGAGCTTGTGCTCCGTCTCTAACGACCTCGTTGTCGACAGGACGTTGAACAGTGAACTCCTCCTCCTCCTCCTCTGTATAGCTGAGATACACAAGCCTCCCCACTGACAGTAACATTTATATGGTTCATTGGGGGAGAGGGGGGGGGGGTTAAGACAAATACAATACCCAATTCAGTTTCACAAATGTTCAATTACTGATAATTGTACTAGCACTCATTGTTCAAATATTTTCTAAGTCCCGACAAATAAATACACATCAAAATAATTGTGTTCCAACTAATACTTTGTCACACAGCTAACTGGCTACTCAAACTTTACAAACAATCTTACCCACCAAGGCAGAACATCAAAAGAACATGCATCATTCTCATCCTGCCTATTTAAAACTTTCATCACATGACCCACCACTAAAGTCAAGTAAGCATCTTGTATCTAACCACTGTACTAAAGAGTGTGTATTTTATTATCTTGACATATTTCACTATATACACTTACAATAATTTGAAGACTGATACAATATAACATACTAAGCATCACAGAACAGTTAACTTTGATTTGCATTATATACATCACAAAAGGAACAACAAAAGCTAGTCAAACTCATGTCTTTATTCAGCTTGCCACTGCCATATTACACTATTGAAATAGTCATCTTACAAACATTAACATACTACATTCAGATAGAATTCCAAGCTTTTGATGATATCAGGCATCATCTTTGTCAAGGACTAACACCGGACTCATGAGCTGGCAAGGTTCCCTCTTTTATACCCCCAGAATGGCATCCAATTGACTGGATTATGTCACGAGTGCACATGCAGAAGTGGTGCACTCTATGTTCATAGATTTTGCTTGCGCGCTCTATCTAGCATTGCATGCAGTGCCATCCATCACATCAGGTGTTGAACTGCAGTAAGTATTCCTCTTTGTTTTTTTATGAAAGGAGTCTGCCATGAAGAACTTTGTTAGCCATATTAACTTACTAAATTCTTGTTAAGCAGGTATAAAAAAATTGTAGTAAAAGGATTAATTATTCATGCTGATGCCAATCTACAGTGTATCTGTGAAGAACTGTGAGTTTTGGCACTACTTTCTGAAATAATAAATTACTTTATTTATAACAGCTGTATCTCCTCAATGTTAAAATAAATATTGCCATTTTATAGCTTGCATCAATACCTATCCAGCCACATGCCTTACACACATGTAGTGTATCTGCAGCTCATTATCACTTTAATAAAGAATTTTGCATATAAATGCCAATAACTTTGTTCATATTTACTCATACTTTGTAAGGATGGTAATAACTTCAGTGAATTAATCTTATGAGATTTCATCACTTTCATCAGACTTTCTGTTGTATGTCTGGAAGTGGTATTTGTGTTTTTAATGAATATTCAAAGCTTTTAGCTTTTGAACAGTCAGAGCCTGACCATACTACTCAGCATTCACAAGCACGTAGCAGTACAGTTTGCCCCAACCATCATGGGATTTCCCACACAGTGACCTGCTGGACAGCAACTCCCATTGCCTTCCAAGGCTTATTGCAGTGACTCTGAGCACTCCTCAGTGCTTGCTTGCCTACCTGATTCAGTCAGTTCATGAAACTTGCCAACTATATGATTCTCAGCCAAACTCTGAAATTTTTAAATGCCTTGCACAGCAGACTCACCTCTCATATGATGTCACAGCTGCATGGTTTTAGATAGATTATATAATGGCAACACAAAGTTTTCAGAACCTGATTATGAGTTGTAAAACATTTGCAGGAGCAGTTGTAGAATCTGACAATGATTTATTGGTTAGAAACAGCAGAGTAAAACTGAAGAGGCTGCAAGAAGATATTAAATTAAGGATATGGGGCCCGCATAAAGTAAAAGATCCTGAGACTCTGCAGAGTTTCAGTGAGAGCATTAGTCAACAATCATCTGAAATGGGAAAGGAATACAATTTAAGGTGAATGGGAAGGCTTCAGGGATGAATTATTGAAGGCAACAGAGAATAAATAGGCAGAAATGCAAGGCTAGTAGAAATCCTTGTTAACACAGGAGAAATTAAATGTAACTGATGACAAAGAAAACAAAACACAGGTGACAAAAGTAAATACAGACATCCAAAAATGACATTGATAGACAATGTAAATTGGCTAGAGGACAAATACAATTCTGTACATGTATGCATAACTAGGAGAAAGATCAACACCACCTCTAGGAAAATTAGAGAGACCTTTGGAGAAAAGAAAAGCTCCAAAATGACTATCAAGAGCTCAGATGGCAAACCAGTAAGCCAACTAAGCGAAGAAGAAAATGTTTGAAGAAATATGTAGAAGGGCTATACACGGAAATGAACTTGAAGGTGATGAGCACTACCTTATTTCAGTCTATTCTAGCAATCACTCCTCAATGATTTTCATATAATTATTATGATGGCCTAGATGTGTCATTAACATGAAACTATCAGGTAAGACATTAAGAAAAAACAGCACTGGCTGCGAAGCATTGCATTGCAAATGTGCCGCATGCTCAGCTAGGTGAAACTCTTACTCTTTCCATCTCTCCTATCATATGCATTCTGCAAACTGAACAGCTTACTCATCAGAAGGTTTTTCCATATGTGAACAAAGCATCAACAATAGCTTTTTTGTTGTCATTTGGCAGAAGTTATTTTTCTTTTTCTTTTTTCTGATTATTATAGACTGAATGACAGTTTTACTTAAGAATGATGTATTAAAGACTTTACTGTCAGCATATTGTGTTTAATTTTACATTCCATGCTTTCATTCTTTATGCCTTTGCAGTGCAATTTCCAGTGACTGTGCATTGTTTCACTGCACAGTTCAGTTGAATGATATCAGGTTTATATTACTTGCACCTTACTGAATTTCTCTGTGAAAGTTTGCATTTCATACTACACTGAATTGCTAAGGAAACTGGTATAGGCACGTGTATTCAAATACAGAGATATATAAACATGTAGAATATGGCATTGCAGTTGGCAATGCCTATATAACACAAGTGTCTGGCGCCGTTGTTAGATTGGTTACTGCTGCTGTAATGGCAGGTCACCAAGATTTAAGTGAGTTTGAATGTGGTGTTATAGATGGTGCATGAGCGATTGGACACAGCATCTCTGAGGTAGCGATGAAGTGGATATTTTCCCGTATGACCATTCCACGAGTGAACCGTGAATATCAGGAATCCAGTAAAATATCAAATCTCCGACATCGGTGAGGCCGGAAAAAGATTCTGCAAGAATGGGACCAATGACAAGAGAATCGTTACATGTGACAGAACTGCAACCCTTCCACAGACTGCTGCATATTTCAGTGCTGAGCCATCAACAAGTGTCAGCAAGCGAACCATTCAACAAAACATCATCGATATGGGCTTTTGGAGCTGAAGGCCCACTTTTGTACCTTTGATGACTGTATGACACAAAGCTTTATGCCTCGCCTGATCCTGTCGACACCGACATTGTACTGCTGCTGACCAGAAACATGTTGCCTGGTCGGATGAGTCTCGTTTCAAATTGTATCGATCAGCTGGACGTGTACGGGTACGAAGACAATCTCATGAATCCATGGACAATATACGTTAGCAGGATACTGTTCAAGCTGGTGGAGGCTCTGTAATGGTGTGGGGCGTGTGCAGTTGGAGTGATATGGGACCCCTGATACATCAAGATACGACTCTAACAGGTGAGAAGTATGTAAGCATCCTGTCCAATCACCTGCATCGATTCATGTCCATTGTGCACTCCAATGAACTTGAGCAATTCCAGCAGGACAATGTGACACCTCACATGTCCAGAATTGTTACATGGTGTCTCCAGGAACACTCTTCTGAGTTTAAACACTTCCACTAGCCAACTGACTCCCCTGACACGAACATTATTGAGCATATTTGGGATGCCTTGCAACGTGATGTTCAGAAGAGATCTCCACCAGCTCATACTCTTACAGATTTACGGACAGCCCTGCTGGATTCACGGTGTCAATTCTGTCCCACTACTTCAGACATAAGTCGAGTCCATGCCACGTAATGTTACGGCACTGCTACATGCTCATGGAGGCCCTACACAATATTAGGCAGGTGTACCAGTTTCTTTGGGTCTTCAGTGTAAATGCTCTGTTGTTGTCCTTTTTACGTTCTTCTGTGGGGTGAGAGGGGGGGGGGGGGGGTTGGGGAGTGAGGGGGGGGGGGGATAATGCCAATGACAGCATTGTTTAGTAAAAGTCTTTAATGATCAAAAGATGTTACCTACACATAATGCTTACACTATAACCACTACAGATACTCCAAAACAGTGAACCACACCTGATGACTGAACTTTTCAGTCTCCAGTATGCTTAAGAAAGGAAAACAATAATAATTGCAGCAGCCATTGATTTATGAGGTTCAGCTTGTACTTTGGTTTTATTGTTATTTATTATCATCATCATCATCATCATCACATCACGTCATCATCATCATCATCATCATCTGCACTCTAGCTCCCAAGCCTAGTTACAGAAATGTGTTCAGTGTTTTGACCCAGGGTCAATTAGGTGCTCCCGTCTCTGAAAAAAGAGCTACAATCCTCACTTCCAAGAATGCTCAGAAAAACTATCAGCAGTGCAGAGGTATTTTGCCTCTGGCTAGTATAGCTGACAACATTGCAGAACATGTTTGACAACTCTATAATCACCAAGTTACTTCCTAGACATATAGAATTACCCTGGTTAATTCACTTTATGTTTTCTTGTTATCTGAGCAATTTTTACAAACGGTGTGACATTGGACTATAAAATTTATAGCTTTGAGTCAAGGAAGGTCATTCCACATAGAGAATATAACTGATCTCATCATCAGTGTTGCATTTTATCTTTCCTAGCCATCGCTATGGCAGTGACAGAACAGAGATCACAATAGTAGCTCACTGGCTCAATGGTAATGTGAGTGACTTCAGAAGAAATGACTGTATTAGCTGTAGGTCAAATCTGTCTGGGGGACTAGTTTATTACACCTGCCTTTTTACTCTTCTTGAAACTGTCAGACAAAAAATCAGCAGGGAAATTTAGGAAAACCTCTACATTGTAATTCTCCTCACAAAACTGATTCAGTACCTCATAAATCTGAAGTGAATTACAGTGTACCCTATATGCAGTAAAGTCAAGAACTAGTAACTCATGTACTTGATTAAACAGTGTGGTAAACATTCTCCTAAATTTTGTGGTTGTTTTCTTTCTAGTAAACTCATTCATTGACATGACCAAAGAGACTACGCATTTTTAGATCACCACCCCATCCCACAAACCACTACATCATGAGAAAATTGACATGAAAGAGTGTTATTCACAATCACATAACACTCATGGTAAGCAATTTTTTGGCATTGAGCTGCATTCCAATACAGCCAGAGCAATAATTTCAGTTTTCAAAAAATGAAGATAGGCAATTTTAGCTACAGACACACATGTATAATAAGACTTTCATTTTTAGTTATTTCCAATTAAACGATTAAGCCTGAGTGATAGATAGTGCACACTCACAAACCCATTCTTAAAAGTTTTATTGCCTCCATACCTCATATGTTGGCATCCAATTGCTGTTACTGCTTTTTGAACATTGTCAGGTCCACAACCTGTCTTGTAGCCAGGAGGCATTTAGGAGTACCATCTTCCATCAAGTCAAATAAGCAGTCCTAGCACATAGGGCATAAGCAGTTACAGAGTGACATCAGATATTCCTGAATCAGTACCTCACATCCTCTCTCTGACGTCATACCCTGGACAGGTTCTTGTGCCGTTATTGTGAAATTGTCCAAATTTCCAGTGATTCTGTCTATATTGGCTCCACTTTTTTTGCTGTGAAGTGTAAAACCACTAAACAGTTTGTATTTTTAAATAATGTGTGTCTTGCTAGGCCACACACATTTCCAATAAATTTCTTCTGCAATATAAGTAGTTTTGAGCGGATCCATATTAAAGATGAAAGTAAGGAAGAAAATCAATGTTGGATATTGCAGGAAACAGCAAATATGATCCAAGGAATGGCATGTTTGAGTATTGGTATACTATTTATAGCAAGTACACTCTTTTATTTTGAGAACTTGGATGGAAATCGTAGAAGAGTGGGAATTACAGTGTTAGAGTGTATCCAAGTGTGTTGCAGATTTTGTCCCATATCCTCTATCTTAATAAATTTGCTTATTTAAAGCTGAGTTTTGAGCCAGTAAAACATCAGTATCATTTAAGTGTATGCGCCAATTGCAGCTACATATGTGCAGGAAGTGGGCTCTTTGTATAAGCAAATCAAGAAAATTCTTAACCTCACAAAATATCTCGAGGTTAATATAATAATGGAAGACTTCAGTGTCAAACTGGGAAATGGCAAATGTGAAGATTTGGTAAGGCTGTCTGATTTTGGAGCATGGAACGAGAGACGTGATAACCCACTATGATTCTGCCAATAAGAAAACCACTAATACTAGGTTCAAATTACACCCCAGTGACTGCATACATGGAAATCTCCAGCCAACAAAGAAGACAATATAGTTTATAAGTATATAGACTACATTCTAATCAATTAGAGTTTTGGAACTCCAGTCACAATAGCGTCCACTTATCCTGGAGCAGATGCACAACCTGATCATGTACAAGCCTTGTAGCTTGTCTAAAAACAAAACTCATAAAACATAAAAAAAACACCTCAACAAATGAGGGTGGCTTATCAAAAACTCAATCATTCTGAATTGAGAAGTGACGTAGTCATGGATATCAACAGTAAAGTAAAGACCTGAATGACACCTCTCATTGATTAATAAAAGTGGACCAAAGTATGGGAAGAGATGAAAAACATTATGATAATCAGTGCTCAAGATAAAATAGGATATAAAACAAGTTTATGGTAGCTTTCATTACAGGAGTAGTGCATTGAAGTACACCATTAAGTACAATGTTTCATTTGTGGTATGACACAGCATCTCATAAGAAGTGACTTATTTTGACTTTGCTCTCTACTCTTTAGTTTAAACTTCTAAACTTTCAGGCACAGTTCTGTATTTTAATAAACATCTAGTGTATACTTCCACCTTCTTTAGTATGGATAGGAACTGTGCTTCTGTGTTCAGATGTGAGCTGAGTTCGTGACCCTTAACTCACAGCTCCTGGCGGTGCTGGCTTTGGTCACACAGCTTGAGGTTATTGGTAGTGGGCATCACTCTGGGTGGCCAGACATGGGGATCCAAGGGATCTCCAGCACATCCCATGTGTCCCCCCAATTGGTCCACTACCATGGCCACCCCAGGTACTGGCTGCACTGAGGATGAGAGGATGACACCTCCAAGGACTGGCAGGCTGTGAAAGACTTTCTGGGGAGGGGGGGGGGGGCTGATTGGAGGGCCACCTTAGTTCATCCAACAGACAGGTTTCAGGTTCTGTCTGCATCTCATAAACATCCTGAGGCAGATGCAGTCCCTTGCTCTGTTCCAGAGATGGCCTCTTGGCCCGCAAGATATGGACAGTCACAGAGAGTGGGATTACTGGTAGTTAGGAGCTCTGTTAGGTGCATATTGGGGCCCCTTAGGGATATGGCTACCAAGGAGGGGAACAAAGCCAGTGTGCACTCTGTGTGTATACCAAGAGGAGCCATTCCAGATGTGGAATGGGTGTTTCCGGATACCATGAAGAGCACAGGATGAAGCCAATTGCAGACAGTGGCTCATGTTGGTACTAACAGTATGTTGCAGATTCCTTGACTTGTGCCACAGGGTGGTGGGTTTTCAAGTTCTGCTTAATAGGCCAGGGATCCACAAGAAGTGGCTACATGGGTAGCTGGTGCTGTGTGGAGAGGACTGGATTTTTTTTAATGAAAGGTTAGAGAGTAGCTGTGCTGGGAAAGAACCAGAGCTCCAAGTGCTAACAGAAACCACTGAAGCTCAAATCGTTACACGTATGGAAAGTTGGCTAGAGCCAGATATGACTCTAGCCAAAATTTTTACAAAGTTCCTAGCCATGTTCAGAATGGATAGTTTAAATACAGTTGGTGGTGGACAGTTTATTGTTGTCAGTGTACCATGGTGATAGGCTTTTTATTGTTGTCAATGTACATCGTAGTGAAACTGTTCCTATTAGTTAGTATGGGTACAGGTTATACTTGACAACTAAAATAAATTAATATTTGGTTATTTTTACTGACCCCTTGACTCAGATGATACAGCTGCTGAACAGTTCAAAGAAAACTTGAGTCTCATTTCAAATAGGTACCTCACTCACATATTTACAGTTGGCAGTGACTTCAGTCTGCCCACGATATGTTGGTGAAAATACATGTTTAAATTTGGTGGTAGTCAAAAATTGTCATATGAAATCATACTGAACGCTTTCTTAGCAAATTATTTTGTACAATTAGTTCAGGAACCCACTCAGATTGTAAATGGTTGTGAAAACATACTTGACCTCCTAGCAACAAATAAACATCATGACAGATACTGGGATTAGTGACGATAAGGATGTTGTAGCAAGACTGAAAACCAGACATCCAAATCCGCCAAAAATAAATACAAAATAAATCTGTTTAAAAAAGCAGATAAAAATTTGCATGACACCTTCCCAAGAAGCAGTCTCCACTCCTTTTAGTGTGACCACGTAAGCATAGACCAGATGTGGTTTAAAATCAAAGATATAGTATTGAGTGCAATTAACAAGATATCAAATAAATTAATGAGAGATGGTAATCATCCTCTGCACAAAACTGGTCAGAACATTGTTGCAGAAGCAATGAAAAAAGGAAAATGATCTATTAACAAAGAGTCAAAACAGATTCAGAAACTATTGTTTTTGTGAAACACAACTAGCTCTTTATTCTCACAAAGTAAAGAGTGTTATCAACAGAGGATGTCAAATTGAAACCATAGTTTTTGATTTCCAGAAGGATTTTGACACTGTTCCTCACAAGCAAATTCTAATTGAACTGTATATCTACAGAGTATCATCTCAGCTGTTCAACTGGATTTGTGGTTTCCTTTCACAAAAGTTCACAGTACGTAGTAATTGATGGAAACTCATCACATAAACAGAAGTAAGTGTTATAGGCCCTCTGCTGTTCCTGAACTATATAAATGATATAGGAGGCAATCTGAGCAGCCCTCTTAGATTGTTTGTAGATGTTACTGACATTTACCATGTTGTAAGATCACCAAAACCAGATGTAAAATAATTCAGACAAGATATATGTATGGTGCAAAAAGTGGCAATTGACTCTAAATAATGAAAGGTATTAAGACTTCCATAAGAGTACTAAAGGGAATATGCTAAATTTTAGTTACAAGAGAAATCTAAAGGTTGTGGATACAGCTAAGAGCATAGTGGTTACAATTACAAATAACTTAAATTTGAATGATCACATAGACAACATTGTGGGGAAAGCAAACCAAAGACTGTCATTTACTGTCAGAACACTTAGGAAATGCAACAGGTCTACTAAAGATGCTGCCTACACTATATCTGCCTTGTTCAACTGGAGTACTGCTGCATGGTGTGGGCTCTGCGTCAGATAGGGTTGATGGAGGACACTGAAAAAGTTCAAAGAAAGAGAGCTCATTCTGCATTATCATGAAACAGAGCAGAGAGTATCACAGATATGACACACAGATTAGAGTGGCACTCATTAAAACAAAGGTGTTTCTCACTGTGGCAGGATCTCTTCATGAAATTTCAATCATTAACTTTCTCCTGCATATAAGAAAATATTTTGTTGGCACCCACCTACATAGGGAGAAATGATTATCATCATAAAATAAAAGCAGTCAGAGCTTGCACAGAAAGATTTAAATCTCTGTATGTCCATCATTTTAGTGAAGGTCATGGGACTTGGCTGTTCAAATTAAACCCCTTACAGCCATCAGTTTTCAACCTTATTTTATTAGGCACCCAGTCGGCGTGTGATGTCTGGTCACTGTGCAAATATCTACTAATACCAGTATTTCTGGCCCCTGTTTCAACCACAAGTGAGGAAGATCACTCCTACACATTGGTCAGGGGCCTGAAGGTTCTGTACTAAAGTGCTGAAACTGGCTGCCGAATAAAATAAAGTTGAAAACTGACAGCTGAAAGGTGTTAAATTAAACACCTCTTTGAAAGTTTTGTGTGTTCATTTTTCCTGTCCTCTCTTCGAGAGTGGAACAGTAGAGAAACAGTTTGAAGGTGGCTCAAAGAACTCTCCACCAGGAACTTATCATATAGCTGCAGATGTAGAAGAGATCAAAAAATAAAATTTATGAATTAGGAAATTCTTTCACTGATGTGTGAGTGCCAGAAGCATAAATCCCACACAGATGTAAGTAATTACAATAATATTCAGAGATTTATAATGTCAGAGATTAGAGCAGTAAAAAATGAACGGTTACAAAGCAAATTTGAAGAAATTGAAAGCTTGCCAGCTTTGCATGATAATGTTAACACATAGAAAGCTAAAAGAAACTGCTGGGATGTATAGAAGAAAAATGTCTTCTGACAGTAAATAAACATAATATAGTTCTTTGTGTCATAGATAAGAAAGAGAGATGGGAAGACTACACTAACAATCTCTTTTCAGATGAGAGACCAAATATTGACATTTCTAGAAATGATAATCTAACAGGACCTCCAATTGCGAAAGAAGAAATTGAGACAGTGGCATGAAACTTAAAAACCATTATAACAATAGATCTCGACAAAATTCTGCTGGAACTCATTAACCTTTTTGATGAAGAAGGTATCAGTCTAACACAAACTTTTAAAAAAATTACAGTAAAAGTCATTACCCTGCCCGATGGCTGTTATCAACTTTCATTCCATTACCAAAATGGAAGAATGCATCAAAATGTGAAGATCATAGAGAAGCAATATTTGCGCTACAATTTCCTGTGCAAAACTGCTATGATCAGGATAAAAATGTAGGCATTTGTTTTATTGATTATAAAAAGTGTTTGATAAAGCACATCATTGTAAACTTATAGAAATTCTCAGAAGAATCAATACAGATCAGAAAGACATCCAGTGTATAGAGAATTTATGTTTGAATCAGACAGCACAGGTTAAATTTGATAATGAGATCACATCTGTAGAGGAGTCTGACAAGGATGTGTTCTGTCACACATTTTATTCAGACAAGGATGCTTTCTGTTGCACATATTATTCAATTTTTACTCAGAGAGTGTCTGTCACGGTTTGGTGGTGTAGAAAAGGCATAAAGGAGTCTCCATCAACAAGAGACCCTATGCTGATGATACGGTACTAATTTATGATAATAAAGACAATCAACAACTCATCAACATACAAGGGCTGTTCAATAAAGAATTTTTTTGACGATATACCTTTACTTTTACTCATAATTTTGATAGTCCCCAAAATAGTCTCCTGCATATGTAGAGCATTCATCCCAGTGTTTCTGCCAGTCTGCAAACACACGCTGGAAACCATTTTTTGAATGGACCTTCAGAATCACTTCTGCAGCCTTCACTACTACTTCTGATGATGGAAAATGTCTCCCACAAAGGTGTTTCTCTAGGTTAGGAAATAGAAAAAACTAGCCAGGGCAAAATCCAGACTCTAGGGGTAGTGAGGGCTCCACTTCACATTAATTTATGCAAGATATTCAGTAAAAACATTTGTAATTGCAGCTGTGTGTTATTTTGGTGCAGCATTCAGCTGGTTTTGTGCTTATGTAATCTTTTGCACCTGATTTGGACTTGAAAAGTTTTCATGACATCCCTGTAGGACTGTCCAGTTATTTATGTGAGTGCAGGTACAGCATGCTGATAAACCATTCCATTAATGCAAAAAAAAAAAAAAAAAAAGAAAAAAAAAAAAAAAAAAAAAACCTGATGGCCATAACTTTCATAGCAGAATCAACCATTTTGCTTTTTTGGAGGTTGGTGATGAAGGCAACTTTTCTGCTTGCTCTCAGGTTCAAAAATGATGTAACCAAGTTTCATCATCAGTTATTACTACCTTTGAAAGAAACTTTCTCTAACATTAGCTTCAACTGTATGCAGTCATGTAGGCGCATGTCCTTTTGTCCACAAATTGGCAGACTTGGAACCCACTGCACACAATCACATGCCATGTGTAAATTTTCTATCACTACCTTATGGGGGAACCCAATGAAATTTTTCAATACTTTGGAAAGCATTCATAAAGTTATCTGTCAATCCTTTCTCACAATGACAGCAGCAGTGTTGGTGTTTCCTTTTTTTCTGTAAGCAGTAACTGGAGAGCAAGGCCCATCTTCCTTTGAAACTGATTGTCTCCCCTCTTTAAACAAATTAAACCATCTCCAAGCAGTGCTGTAGGGAAGAGGAGACTCTCCACAGGCCTCCTGTAATATTGCATAGGACAGCTGAAGATTTTTTGAGACAAAAATAGAACTTCAAAGCCACATATTGTTCATTACATTTCACCACCATTGTTGCAGTAGGCAATACTGAACCTGTCTCACCTTGCCCACCTCTCACAGGTGGGAACAATGAAACTAGTGCTGTGTGTTTGATACTCATTAAACTAACAGGATATCATAAGATTAAATTATAGTGCATGAAATTATGATCATGTAATAAGTATGATCATTCTTTATTCAACAGTCCTTGTAATAGCAAATTACTACAGTAACCTGCTGTTAGTGTTGTTGTTGTTGTGGTCTAAAAACGGTTTTGATCAGCCCTCGATGCCACTCTGTCCTGTGCAAGCCTCTTCATCTCTGACTAACTACTGCAACTTAGATTCTTCTGAATCAGTTTACTGTATTCATATCTTTATCTCACTCTATGATTGCCCCTCAGTCTGCAAGATCCGGGCGGTCGCAGAGGGTGGGTTTACTGGTAGTTGGGAGCTCCAACGTCAGGTGCTTAATGGGGCCCCTTAGGGATATGGCAGCAAGAGAGGGGAAGAAAACCAATGTGCACTCCATGTGCATACCGGGGGGAGTCATTCCAGATGTGGAAAGGGTCCTTCTGGATGCCATGAAGGGTACAGGTTGCACCCATCTGCAGGTGGTCGCTCATGTCGGCACCAATGATGTGTGTCGCTATGGATCGGAGGAAATCCTCTCTGGCTTCCGGCGGCTATCTGATTTGGTTAAGACTGCCAGTCTCACTAGCGAGATGAAAGCAGAGCTCACCATCTGCAGCATCGTCGACAGGACTGACTGCAGGAGGGTCTGAATCAGAGGCTGAGACGGTTCTGCGAACGTGTGGGCTGCAGAGTCCTTGACTTGCAGCATAGGGTGGTGGGGTTTCGGGTTCCGCTGGATAGGTCAGGAGTCCACTACACGCAGCAAGTGGCTACATGGGTAGCACAGACGGTGTTTAGAAGGGATAGATTGCGTGCAACTGGTGGTGGTGTGTTTGTCGCTGTTAGTAGTAGTTTATCCTGTAGTGAGGTAGAAGTGGATAGTTCCTGTGAATTATTATGGGTGGAAGTTACACTCAACAACCGAGCTAGGTTAATAATTGGCTCCTTTTACCGACCTCCCAACTCAGCAGCATTAGTGGCAGAACAACTGAGAGAAAATTTGTAATACATTTCACATAAATTTTCTCAGCATGTTATAGTCTTAGGTGGAGATTTCAATTTACCAGATATAGACTGGGACACTCAGATGTTTAGGACGGGTGGTAGGGACAGAGCATCGAGTGAAATTATACTGAGTGCACTATCCAAAAATTACCTTGAGCAATTAAACAGAGAACCGACTCGTGGAGATAACATCTTGGACCTACTGATAACAAACAGACCCGAACTTTTCGACTCTGTAAGTGCAGAACAGGGAATCAGTGATCATAAGGCCGTTGCAGCATCCCTGAATATGGAAGTTAATAGGAATACAAAAAAAGGGAGGAAGGTTTATCTGTTTAGCAAGAGTAATAGAAAGCAGATTTCAGACTACCTAACAGATCAAAATGAAAATTTCTGTTCCGACACTGACAATGTTGAGTGTTTATGGAAAAAGTTTAAGGCAATCGTAAAATGCGTTTTAGACAGGTACGTGCCGAGTATAACTGTAAGGGACGGGAAAAACCCTTCGTGGTTCAACAACAAAGTAAGGAAACTGCTGTGAAAGCAAAGAGAGCTTCACTCCAAGTTTAAACGCAGCCAAAACCTCTCAGACAAACAGAAGTTAAACAATGTCAAAGTTAGCGTAAGGAGGGCTATGTGTGAAGCGTTCAGTGAATTCGAAAGTAAAATTCTATGTACCGACTTGACAGAAAATCCTAGGAAGTTCTGGTCTTAAGTTAAATCAGTAAGTGGCTCGAAACAGCATATCCAGGCACTCCGGGATGATGATGGCATTGAAACAGAGGATGACACGCATAAAGCTGAAATACTAAACACCTTTTTCCAAAGCTGTTTCACAGAGGAAGACCGCACTGCAGTTCCTTCTCTAAATCCTCGCACAAACGAAAAAATGGCTGACATCGAAATAAGTGTCCAAGGAATAGAAAAGCAACTGGAATCACTCAACAGATGAAACTCCATTGGACCTGACGGGATACCAATTCAATTCTACACAGAGTACGCGAAAGAACTTGTCCCCCTTCTAACAGCTGTGTATCGCAAGTCTCTAGAGGAACGGAAGGTTCCAAATGATTGGAAAAGAGCACAGGTAGTCCCAGTCTTCAAGAAGGGTCGTCGAGCAGATGCGCAAAACTATATACCTATATCTCTGACGTCAATCTGTTGTAGAATTTTAGAACATGTTTTTGCTCGAGTATCATGTCATTTTTGGAAACCCAGAATCTACTCTGTAGGAATCGACATGGATTCCAGAAACAGCGATTGTGTGAGACCCAACTCGCTTTATTTGTTCATGAGACCCAGAAAATATTAGATACAAGCTCCCAGGTAGATGCTATTTTCCTTGACTTCCGGAAGGCGTTTGATACAGTTCTGCACTGTCGCCTGATAAACAAAGTAAGAGCCTACGGAATATCAGACCAGCTGTGTGGCTGGATTGAAGAGTTTTCAGCAAACAGAACACAGTATGTTGTTATCAATGGAGAGACGTCTACAGACGTTAAAGTAACCTCTGGCGTGCCACAGGGGAGTGTTATGGGACCATTGCTTTTCACAATATATATAAATGACCTAGTAGATGGTGTCGGAAGTTCCATGCGGCTTTTGGCGGATGATGCTGTAGTATACAGAGAAGTTGCAGCATTAGAAAATTGTAGCGAAATGCAGGAAGATCTGCAGCGGATAGGCACTTGGTGCAGGGAGTGGCAACTGACCCTTAACATAGACAAATGTAATGTAATGCGAATACATAGAAAGAAGTATCTTTTATTGTATGATTATATGATAGCGGAACAAACACTGGTAGCAGTTACTTCTGTAAAATATCTGGCAGTATGCGTGCGGAACGATTTGAACTGGAATGATCATATAAAATTAATTGTTGGTAAGGCGGGTACCAAGTTGAGATTCATTGGGAGAGTCCTTAGAAAATGTAGTCCATCAACAAAGGAGGTGGCTTACAAAACACTCGTTCCACCTATACTTGAGTATTGCTCATCAGTGTGGGATCCGTACCAGATCGGGTTGACGGAGGAGATAGAGAAGATCCAAAGAAGAGTGGCGCATTTTGTCACAGGGTTATTTGGTAACCATGATAGCATTACGGAGATGTTTAGCAAACTCATGTGGCAGACTCTGCAAGAGAGGCGCTCTGCATTGCGGTGTAGCTTGCTCGCCAGGTTTCGAGAGGGTGCGTTTCTGGATGAGGTATTGAATATATTGCTTCCCCCTACTTATACCTCCCGAGGAGATCATGAATGTAAAATTAGAGAGATTCGAGCATGCACGGAGGCTTTCAGACAGTCGTTCTTCCCGCGAACCATACGCGACTGGAACAGAAAAGGGAGGTAATGACAGTGGCACGTAAAGTGCCCTCCACCACACACCGTTGGATGGCTTGCTGAGTATAAATGTAGATGTAGATGTAGATGTAGATGTAAATTTTATCCCCTCCACTTCCTTCCAACACTAAACTGGTGATCCCTTGATGTCTCAGAATGTGTCCTATCAACCAGTCCCTCTTTTTAGCCAGGTTTTGTGCTACAAATTTCAAGTCTCCTCAATTCTATTCAGTGCCTCCTCATTTGTGTGATCTACCCATCTGACCTTCAGCATTTTTCTGTAGCCTCTATTTCTGCCTTTCTAAACTGTTTATTATCCATGTTTCACTTCCATACTTGTCTACAGTCCTCACATATACCTACACAATAGACTTTCTAACACTTAAATCTATATTTGATAGTAACAGACTTCTCAATTTCTGAAACATTTTTCTTGCCATTGCCAGTCTACATTTTATATTCTCTCTACTTCAGCCATCATCACTTATTTTGCTACCCAAATAGCAAAACTCATCTACTACTTTAAATGTCTTGTTTCCTAATCTAATATCCTCAGCACCAGCTGATTTAATTTGATTACATTCCATTATCCTTGTTTTGCTTATTCCCGTTGAAGATGGTGTCCATTCCATTCAACTGCTCTTCCAAGACAGAATTACTTCATCAGCACATCTCAAAATTTTAATTTCTTCTCACTGAACTTTAATTACTACACCAAATTTTTCTTTGGTTTACCTTACTGCTTGCTCAATGTACAGACTGAGTCATCAAGGATAAGCTACAACCCTGGCTCATTCCCTTCTAACAACCACTACTTCTTTTTCAAGGCCCTTGACTCTCTTTACTTCCATCTGGTTTCTGTACAAGTTGTAAATAGCATTTCACTCCCTGTATTTTACCCCTGCTACCTTCAGAATTTCAAACAGAGTACTCACAGCATTGTCAGAAGCTTTCTCTAAGTATATAAATGATATAAACCTAGTTTTGCCGTTACTTAACCTATCTTCTAAGAGAATTAGTAAGCTCAGTATTGCGTCATGTGTTCTTACATTTCTCCAAAATACAAACTGATCTTCCCCAAGGTCAGCTTCTACCAGTTTCTCCATTCTCCTGTAAAGAATTTCTGTCAGTATTTTGCAACCTTGACTCATTAAACTGGTAGTTTGGTAATATTCATATCTGTCAGCACCTTCTTTCTTTGCAACTGAAATTCTTAAATTCTTCTTGATGTTTGAGGGTATTTGCCCTGTCTCGTACATCTTGCACACCAGATGAAATAGTTTTGTCATGACTGTCTCTCCCAAGACTATCAGCAGCTCTGATGGAATGTCATTGCTTAGTACTTGTTGTCCACCTGAGCGCTTGATAATCATACAGCTGCTTCTCTTTTCTCCAAAGGCTTCTTTAATTTTCCTGTAGGGAGTATCTATCTTTACCCTAGTGAAATATACTTCTAAATCCTTACATTTGTCCTCTAGCCATTCCTGCTTTAGTTGTTTTGCATTTCCTCATTTTTATTCCCTTTTGCTTGCTTCATTTATTGCCTTTTGATGTTTTCTCCTCTTATCAATTAAATTCAGTATCTCCTGTATTACCCAAGATTTCTAAAAGGCATTGTTGTTTTACCTGTTTGATTCTCTGCTGCCTTCACTATTTCATCTCTCAAAGCTACCTTTTCATCTTCTATTGTATTCCCTTCCCCTTTCTAGTCAACTGTTGCCTAATGCTCCCTCTGAAATTCTCACAACCTTGCGTTTTTTCCTGAGTGAGGTGGCTTAGTGATTAGCACTTGCATTCGCGAGGATGATGGTTCAAACCTGCATCCAGCTATCCTGATTTAGGTTTTCCATGATTTCCCTAAATCTTTTCAGGCAAATGCTGGGATGGTTCCTTTGAAAGGACATGACTGACTTCCTTTCCCCAACCCAATGGGACTGATGACCTCACTGTTTGGTCCCCTCCCCAAACCAACAAACCAATCTCGTGTTCTTTCAATTTTTCCAGGTTGATCTCCTCAAATTCCTAACTTTTTGCAGTTTCTTCAATTTTAATCTGCAGTTCGTAACAAGTAAATTATGGTCACATTTGCCCCTGGAAATGTCTTACAATTTAGAATATGGTTCTGAAATCCCTGTCTTACTGTTATATAACCAATCTGAAACCTTCCTAGATCTCCAGATCTCTTTCACATAAACACCCTTCTTTCACGGTTCTTAAACCAAGAATTAACAATGATTAAATTATGCTTTGTGCAAAATTCTAGCAGGCAGTTTCCTCTTTGATTCCTTTGGCCTCAGTCCATATTCACCTACTGTTTTTCCTTCTCTTTCTTTCCCTGCCATCGACTTTCAGTTCTCCATCACAATTGAGTTTTCATCTGCCTTGCCTATCTGAATAATTTCTTTTATTTCATCATACATTTCTTCAATCTCTTCATCATCTGCAGAGCTAGTTGGAATATAAACTTGTACGACTTTGGTAGATGTGGGCTTCATGTCGGTCTTGGCTACAATAATGCAGTCACTATGCTGTTCATGGTATCTTACCTGCTTTCCTATTTTCTTATTCATTATTAAACCTGCTCCTGCACTGCCCATACTTCATTTTATATTTATAACCCTGTATTCACCTGACTAGAAATCCTGTTCATCCTGCCACTGAACTTTACTAATTTCCGAAATATGTAACTTCAACCTATCCATTTCTCTTTTTAAATTTTCTAACATACCCACTCAATTAAAGGATCTAACGTTCCACACTCCAACCTGTACAATGCCAGTTCTGTTTCTCCTGATATCCGTGAGTAGTCCCCACCCAGAGATTTGGACTGGGGACTATTTTACCTCTTGAACATTTTACTCAAGAGGATTCCATCATCATTTAACCACACAGTAGAGCTGCATGCCCCTGGGAAAAATTACAGCTGCAGTTTCCACTTGCTTTCAGCCTTTCACAGTACCAGCACATCAAGGCCATTTTGGTTGATTTACAAGGCCAGATCAGTCAATCATCCAGACTGTTGTTCCTGCAGCTACTGAAAAGGCTGTTGCTCATCTTCAGGAAGCAAAGGTTTGTCTTGCTCTCAACAGATACCCCTCTGTTGTGATTGCACCTTAGGTACTGCTATCTGTACTGTTGAAGTACACGAGGCACCCCACCAATGGCAAGGTCCATGGTTCATTGGGAGGGGGCAGTAACCTAGATCTGGACATAGAGACTAAAAAGATGTATGACTGGCACACAACAGCCTGACTCTTTTACAAATGCAAATCTACAATTCAGTGGCTCATTAATAACAAAGAGTAGGCCTGTTTAAGTACTTTGGAATGTGGCTCTGTGAAGACTGGAGATCATACATGGAGGTAAAATGTTACAGAGAGAAGTACCATAATGCTTTTATAAAATTCAAGAATATTTTCACAAATACATATTACACCCAAATCTTTGAGTCGAATTTCTAAGCTGCTACATCTGGTCTGTACTTACATATAGTTCTTAAGGATGGACATTAAATATGCCAACATTGAGAAAGATTGAGGCTTTTGTAATGTGGGTTTACTGTAGAATGCTTAAAATACCATGGACAGCAAAAATAATTAACACTGAAGTATTGCTGTCACCCCTCCTTCCACAATAACCTCCATGTGTTCAGATTGCACCAGTCATTAACCCTCACCAACCATTTCCTGCAAAACCATGTAAATCAGGCCCAAACCTTGACACATGTTCTCCCCATCCATAAACATCTCCTGTTGCGCAACCCATAATTCCTGTATCCCACCACTTCTCGCTCTCCAGGAACTATAGCAGCATGCACTACACCATCTCAAAAAAGGCTCCAAACTGTTCACCTTGAACTCCCATCTGGGATTACCACTATCTACCATTTCTACAACAACCACCAAACCTGCCCCTTCCCATCTCCTCTTAGTTGAAAAACCCTGCCTTGAAGATCTACTATATTTACTATACCATAAAAAAATCCTTCCCAGCACCATACAGAGTCCGGAACCTGTACAGGTCCAAAATACGGTAATGAATATTTCCTCCACAAGCCTTAGCCCCACAGAAGTATCAGTCCTTTCCAAAAGCCTCACCTTTTGCCCCATTCTCAAATTCAATCATGCTGGACTTGTTAAAGACCATCTCTCCTTCTCCTGGTCCCTGTAGTGGAAATACTTTTCTCAACCAACCTTACTAATCAGATTCAATCCCAAACCAGTGGTGAACCCTGCTTGACTCAGTTCACACCTGCATCCAACTCTTGAAAACACCCATTGCCTCCATATCACCCCCTAAAACTTTCCAGTATTTCTTAAACTCGAAACTTGTCCCCACCATCTTTCCCCAAATCTCTTCACATGAAAGCTAACATTAGATCCACAGGAAGAACTGCAATCCACCATCTGAAAACTGATCTCAACCTTATAATCCTACCAGCAGACCAAGGCTCCACCTCTGTAGCTTTGTACCACAAAGATTATCTGATGGAAGGATCCACCAGCTGTCAGATTCATCCACCTACGAAACCTGCCACAGTGATCCCATTCCAGAAATCCAACAGGATCTCCATCCCTCCTCAAATCCTTTGGCCCATCACAGAAGCTCTCCATGGTATATATCTCTCTCTTCACCCATATCACACCCTGCATTCCTAATTTCTATTTGCTTCCCAATGTCCATAAACCCAACTACTCAGGACACCCCTTGTAGCCAGTTACTGTGCTCCCAATCAGAGAATCTCTGCTCTCATAGACCAACACCTTCAGTCTATTACCCACAACATACCCTCCTACATAAAAGATAACAACCATTTCCTCCACTGACTCTCCACAGTTCTTGTTCCTTTACCACGTGCAATCCTGCTTGTCACTACTGATGCTACCTCCCTTTACACTAACATCCCTAACACCCATGTCCATGCCACTATTGAACACCACCTTTCCCAATTCCCAACAGATTCCAGACCTACAGTGTCCTTCCTGGTCACCATGACCAACAATATCCTCACCCACAGTTACTTCACCTTTGAATGCATTACCTACAAAAAAATCCACAGTACAGCAATGGGCACCCACATTACACCATTCTATTCCAACCTAGTCATAGGCCATCTAGATGAACCCTTCCTAACCACCAGAATCCCAATCCCCTGACCCAGTTCAGATTCAGTGAAAACATCTTCATGATATGGATCGAAAATGGGGACACCCTATCCACATTCCTCCAGAACTTCAACACCTTCTCTCCCATTTGATTCACCTGGTCCTCCTCAACTCAACAAGCCACCTTCCTCGATGTTGACCTCCATCTCAAAGATGACTATATCAGTACCTCTGTCCATATCAAAGGTACCAACCACCTGCAATACCTCCACTTCAACAGCTGCCACCCATTCCAACCCAAAAAGTTCCTTTGATGCAGGCTAGCCACCTGTGGCTGTCACACTTACGGCTGTCACACCTGTGGCAATGAGCAGTCCCTCTCGAAATATACCAAGTGTCTCAGTGAGGTCTTCGCAGACTGAAGTTATCCTCTCAATCTTGTACAAAAACATATTTCCTGTGCCTTATCTCTTCTGTCACCCACCACCTTCCACAGTCCTACATTCTGGCTACAGTGGACCATTCCCCTCATGACTGAATACCACCCAGGACTGGGGCAACTGAATTACATTCTCCACCAGGGTTTCGACTACCTTTTGTCATGACTCTTAAACGGTGGTATTTTGACACCCACCAAACCCACAAAATATCCTCATCCATCTCTACTCTACCCCTGCTCCCAACCCCTTGACTCATACTCCTGTAATAGACCAGGATGTAAGAACTGTCACATACATCCTCCCACTATCACCACCTACTCCAGTCCAGTTGCAAGCATCACCTATCACACCAATCACGTGATCCCAAGCTAAGCCACAACCACTGCGCTGCATTCTACATGGACAGGAAAACCAACAACCTGTCTGTTCACATGGATGGCCACCAACAAACTATGGCCAAGAAACAGCTGGACTATCCAGTTGCTGAGCGCACTGCCACCACAATGTTCTTCACCTCAATGACTGCTTCACAGCCTGTGCTATATGCATCCTTCCTACCAACACCAGCTTTTCTGAACTGCGCAGGTGGGAACTCTCCCTGCAATATATCCTACATTCCAGTAACCCCCTTGGCCTCAACCTTCATTAGTCCCTTCACTCACCTATTCCCTTCCCTGTTCCCATTCCAGTGCTACACAGCCCTCTATTCCACCAATACACCAGTCTTTTTGCTTCTCTCCTTTGCCACTCCCCCCTCCACCCGTCATGCCTCGCAACTGCACCTAGCTTCCCTATACTATCCCCACACTATTCCTGTATGCTCCCACAAGCAGCACATTACTGTCACCCACCAGTACCCTGTCGTCCTTTCTCCTCCCTGCCCCAGCCTCCTCCTTAGATCCACCACTGAGATTGCTTCTCCCATCATGCAATGCTGCTCGCAGTCTGGCATCAGCAGCCAGAGACAATGTGTGTGTGTGTGTGTGTGTGTGTGTGTGTGTGTGTGTGTGTGTGTGTGTGTGTGGCAATGTATCCTTTTCATCATATTGTCATTATTCTATTCTGGATTTTCCACTATTTAAAAGAAGAAAAGCTAATTAAATATGGCATATCTTATGGAATGCCATATATATACATCTACAGTTAACAATAGAAGGGAAGATCAAGGATAAAAGGAGAAAAGGGTGAAGAAGAATATCTTGGTTAGAAAACATAAAGCAGTGGACAATAAAGTGCACACTAATGGCTATATACTGCAGTTCGTAGAATAAAAATGCATTGTGTGGTCACCAACCTCCATTAAGGGGCTCCGGAAAGGCTCAAAATCATGAAAAGTTCAATTTTTACTTTTTTGCGTTTTCTGAATCGACTATTACCTTCTAATAGATGTATAATTTATTCAATTCCGAAGACTACAACTATTTTTAAATTTTTTTTGAAATGTGTTCTACATGGGCGTGACCCACTGTGACGCTGTTAAACTGCTGTCAAATGGTGTTATTATTAACGTCCATGTTCATCAGGTACATTTTAGTGATGTGAGGTAAAGTATGTGTTGCGGCTAACTTGTGATGGTTGTCGTTATCTCGAAAATATTCGTAATTAATTCTGTTTCTTGAGTCTCTGTTTCGTTGAAGTATAATAATGAGTAAAAGTAAAGTTATTAGAAATCCTCTGAAGGCTTTTAAGAAAAGGAGAAATGTTGGAAAGCCAAAGGTATGTGTTATTACTGTAAACAATAAAGACGATAACCAAGTGAGTGAACCTAACCTCTCAAGTACACCTGCCCATAGCAGTCAAAGTGGGAAAGAAAATACTTCACAGAAGAAGCTTGGTTCAATGAGTGAAAACTATGAATGTTTTATGGGCGAATCAGATGTGAATGAAATATTTGATATGTCGGTTCTCAAAGGAATTTTTTCAAACTGTGTAAGATGTATTCATTGTAGTGAAGTTGGTCTGGAACTCTCCATAATAAAGCACGTAGCAAAATCTACGAACACAACATTAGATTTGTTTATTCCTTGCGTTCAGTTGGTAAGGGTGCTACTGCAGGTGCAATTTTCTGTGGCATCATGAATCTTCCAAATCCCCCAACCAAGTTTACGACCTATAATAAATTAATAGGGTCTAAAGTAGAAGATGTCTGTATAGAATCTATGAAGAACGCTGTGGAAGAGGCAGTAATGGAAAATAATGGTAACAGAGATTTGACTGCAGCGTTCGATGGTACCTGGCATAAACGGGGACACACATCTCTTCATGGTGTAGTATCTGCCACCAGTATGTATACAGGGAAAGTTTTAGATGTAGCAGTAATATCAAAGTATTGTAGATGTCCACAAAAATATAAAGGTACACATGAAAATAATTGCAAAGCTAATTATAGTGGCAGTAGTGGAGGAATGGAAGTGGCTGGTGTTGCCAGTATATTCCAGCGTTCTGAGGCATGTGATAAAGTGCGATATGTTAATTACCTTGGTGACGGTGATTCTAAAAGTTTCAAACATGTTCAAGGACTGAAGCCCTATGGTGATGATGTTGTAGTGCAGAAATTTGAGTGTACTGTACACGTACAGAAGCGAATGGGAACAAGACTTCGGCGACTGAAAGCTTCGTACAAAAAACAAAAACTCAGTGATGGTAAAGGTTTGGATGGGAAGGGAAGGTTAACTGACAGTGTAATTGACAAAATACAGAACTATTATGGAATGGCTATTAGGCAAAATACACAAAGTGTCGACGAAATGAAGAAGGCTGTTTGGGCTCTTTTTTTTTCATACTTCTTCAACCAATGAAAATCCCCAACATAGCTTGTGTCCCAAAGAAGAAGACAGTTGGTGTAAATATAACAAAGGATTGCTAACTGGTGAAGTGTACACTCATAAGCATAGTCTGCCTCATGCAATAATGGAGGTGATAAAACCCATTTTCAGAGACTTAGCAGCACCTGAACTGTTGAAAAAGTGTATTCACGGAAAAACTCAAAACCCCAATGAAAGTGTAAATAGTGTTATATGGTCGAGAATCCCCAAAACTGTATTTGTTGGAATAGAAACACTTCACTTTGGTGTGTATGATACTGTTGCGACTTTCAATGATGGCAACATTGTAAGGTGCAAGGTATTTAGAAATATGGGAATGAAGATAGGTTCTAACATGGTACGAGCGATGCTTGCTTTAGACAAGGAACGCCTTCGGGCTGCAGACAGGGCTGTAAAGAGTCTAGAAATACAAGCAAGAGTAAACAGGAGGAGGAACAAGAGGAAGCTGGAGGAGGAGTTTGCAGAGGATGAAGATAATCCATCCTATGGACCTGGAATGCATTATAAAGTTAATCCAATCTTTGTCGCTCGATTCCCAAAACTTTTATTTTCTCATACTAATTACATGTTTTCTAAGGATCTTCCAAACATATTTGTTTCAAACTTTCAGTAAATGTTACACAGTACCTTCTGCATAATAATTTAACACAGCCTTTTTCCAAAAAACTGTATATTTTTGAATCTATAAATAAAAAATTGCAAAAAAATGTTGTGAATTTTCATTACAATTGAAAAAAAAATCATCTTTAATAACTGAACTAAAATTTTGTAAAATCCCTGTGTTAAGTTGTAGCCCATATTCCAATAAATAATCTGTAAAAAGTTCAACTTCCTACCTCAAATACTTTGTGAGGAAAGATGTAATTTATAAGCGTTATTTTAACATTGCAAGTATAGGGCGTTCCGGAGCCCCTTAAGGATAACAGGAACTTCTAAAAAACTGTGTCAACGTTATGAATATGTCTATCCATGAAATGAGATCTCCTCTCACTGATATTCTTCCCACAACACCCACTTTAACTTTCAGTCACCATTCTAACCGCCGTAACTTGCACAGACTACAATCTTCATGCACAATAGTTCCTGTTGTAAAATCTGCCCCATCCACTAAAACCTACTCCACTGATACACCTGGCAACATCTAAGGCAGAAAAACATGTGAACACACTTGTTGTTTATCAACTAATATGTATTCACTGCACAACTTTTTACATATGAGTGAAGACCGACTGAGCACATGAACAGATACACAACTGTTCATCTTTTGGACATCCAGTGCCCAGTTGCTCAGCATGCTTACAGCAGTACAAGATCTGCCCGCTTTTTACATCATAAGGATCAGTTGGATTCTTCCAGCCTGTACTAGTTTGCTTTAAGTCCAGAGATGGCAACTTAATCCCTAAAATATCATCACATTTTAGTACCCACGTAGCTTTAACCTCTATTAACACGCAAAGGAAGAATTTCATTTTTTCAATTACTTTTTTTATTCTCTCTCCCCCTCTTTGCCGCTCCACAACCAGCTCCTTACTGAATTATTCAACCACTTTGAATTTTTCTGATCATCTTTAATCCATTGTTGCTTCTTACTGTCCATTCTGCCATCTCTGTACTAAGCTATACTTTGGTTACCTTTGCCCTCCTACTCTTTTTCTGCTGCTCCTCACAAGTGAGTCCCTCTCAACTAAGAAAAGGTAAGTAGTGGCCAGCCATGAGATAATCAAAACAATGTGATATTTGATAATGCAAATAAACAAATTTAGAAATGCAGAAACACTTGGACAGTAAAATATTGTACTAAAGAAAAAAAACAAAAAATATTTCTGGGCCAGATATGACATAATTTCACTCATCATGCTCATTGAGTATGAGCTACCAGCCCTGTCATCGATCAAAAAGGACACTGGAAAACACAGGAAATTAGTTCTACTTCTCATCTTCCAGTTTTCTCAAAATTAATGTAAATACAAATTAAATAGAAAAAATTTTTGCAAATAATGTTTTTTTAAAAATCCATATAGTTTCCAGAAAGAGAAAAAGCACTACAAATGCCCTCTGTGAATTTACAGTGAATATGCTTTGTCATCAGGTAAGAAGACACCACTGTAAGTAAATTACCCGCCATTTAATAGCAATTCTCAGTCTTATCCACATTAATTGATAATACCTGTGCAACTGTTAGTCAAATATAAACACTGAACTCATATTTAATACTTACCTTATAAGAAATACTGCAGAAGCAGGAAAAATGTTACTCCTTGTTGTTGTGGTCTTCAGTCCAAAGATATGTTTGCTGCAACTCTAAACATTAGTCCGTCCTGTGCAAGACCCTTCATCTCTGCACAGCTGCCACAACCTACATCTGAGTCTGCTTATTATAGTCAAGTCCTGGTCTCTCCTACAGTCACCCCCTCTCTCCCCAATCCATTACCAAATTGACAATTCCTTGATGCCTCAGGAAGTGTTTTATCATCAGATTACTTCTTTTAGTAAAGTTGAACCATGATCTCTCCCCCCCCCCCCCCCCCCCCCTTCCAAGTTATGTTCAGTACCTATTCATTACTTATCCAATCAATCCATCTAAGCTTTAATGGTGTCCAAATAAACAAATGGTATGCACACTACTCTTCCCTGTTCCCTGTATACCTCCAGAAAAAGACACAGGATCTATCAATCAGATGTGCTGATTCAAGCACTGACTATGACAAGCAGTTTACTGTGTAGAAGAGGAATATGTACCCCACCAGTCCAGAAAGCTTTGAAACTGCACTGATTAGAGTAACAATAATACAAAATATTAAAAACTACAGAAAATGCTTCAGGTGTTCTATATAGCACCCTCTCCCATCTCCACCCATTTGAATACAACAAATAGGACATTCACACAACCATGTGAAGATGCCAGCAAAGTCCTTTTTTGAGATGATGTTCAACTCACACATCACATTAGCTTGAATGTTAGTTATGTTGTCAATGTGTTGAGCCTTCATGTGAATTTGTACACTGTTATTTTGTGGTAGGTTCATATAGATAACACCAAGTCTCATCACCCATGTTGATTTTTTCCAGAAAAGAATTGTCAGCATTTTGCATTTCAATCAAGTCATAGTAGGTGTCTGCATGTTATTCTTTTTGTTTGGTAGTCAAGGTGTGTGGGAGCAACTTTAAACACACACATTTCTCTTCTTCAAAAACTTTCTGAAGAATGTCTTGAAGGTTTCATTTTGAGAGATTGTTCCACTGCAATTTGTAACACAAAAATTTTAAAACAAGGAAGGGCACATGTCCATTATTTAATGCTGGCTGCCTACAACTGAGTGATCACATGAGCATCTGCTATTTACAGTTAGTTCAAGCTGGCACTGTAGTTACTGCGTTGATGTCACTTAAAGGTCAGGAATAATAATCAGTTGTGGAATTTTAAGATGGACAGTGTATGTATTTGGAAGCCTCTTCAGAAGGTGGAGAGTTGGTTCTTCTCTCGAAAAATATTTGAAGCTCAGAAGCAATTCTGACACTACTTACAATATCCCACTAGGACATGTGTAAGACTTTGTAACGAAGTCTTGACCACTGGAACTAGGAATTTGTTCAAATCTGAAGAGTGAGATCATTTTCATGTGCATTTGAAACACAAACGGAAATATATCAAGTATTGTTGTTGTGTACTTGTGTGTTCATTGCACAATTGGTAAGTACTTGTGTAACTTATTGCTATGTTTGTGTTAAGAAAATTCTTTCACCAACAGGTTTTCAACTGGCTGTCTTTGGATTACATGCAAGTGGCAATGATACATGCGATAAGTACAGAACTTATTAACAATACAGTGAGGATGGGTACAGTTACTCTTTAAGTGATATTCAGAAGGGAGTGGACTAGTTCCATAACATTGACATCAAGCCTTTTAAGAGGTTGGAGGTTGTAAATGGCACATATGCTACAACTACAATACCAAGAATGTCACATATGGTAATCCTCAGTGGACTGGCTGGTGTTCATGTGAAATTACTCTTGAAAACATAGTAGCCAGTGTCATATTTAGCCTTGACAGGTCCAAATACAGTTGATTCTAAGGGTTGAATTTTGTGGCTGCAAGGAGAAGGAAATATGAACAAACCAATACCATTGTTTTATCATAGTTCTAGGAATCACTTCTGCAGTGTGATTCATGCTTTGGTTCATCCTTTGATGGACATTTATGCTTTAGGAAGTGTGTTAATAGAGACAGGAACAGTTCACCTGTCATTCATCCACTTCGTCTGTCTTCTCCAACACATCCAGCCGTGGCACCTTCAGGTATGTGGCCTCAGAATTTTTTGTTAGGAAAATTAAGGGAAGGTGACACTACTTTTCACATTGCTGTTACAGTCCCCAAAACATCTTGTTCATCAACTGGCATTTGACCTACCAGATTCCTCCCACTTGGTCAAAATTTAAGAGGCCTGTAAACTGCTGACACTCCTGCTTCATAGAGGTTGTAAATTTTGTGGACCAAATTAAAATTTTTCCTTCCCATCCTATAAATCATCACATGAAACAAGCACATTAGTTTCAAATAAAACTCCGACCTGTCCAAGGATGTTTGTTTCAGCATGGTCAGATTATGATGCTTATTACTGAGCCAGTCTTTTCGTACAATTTTTATTTCCTCCCGATTTTATTTGTGATCATAAACTCATAAGCAAGGCGCTTCAATGAATATTTTGTCAATCTTTAACAACTTTCAACAGTTTCCCACCAAAAGTTCTACATCACTGGCAAATACTTTTAGATGTTTAATTTGTGGATAAAAGTTCAATTTTGAGATATTTCCGGTAATATGAAATAAACCAAGTGTGAACAATAGGTTTCCAGTGTGCCACCTCCCCACTTGATTTTTGTTTTAGCATTTTCCAGATCTACTGTAAGCTATAACCAATTTTGTGTTGTCTCTGCGTGATTTCTGTGTATTTTCTACAGAAAGGAAGAGATATTTTAAGAAAAATGGTTTTCAGCTTAAAAGTGCAAAGTTTATCTATGTATAATTTATTTCAAACTTGTATTAAATCAGTTTCTTTCATCAGCAATTTGACGTCCAGTTAATCCCACCTTACTTTACGAATAATCTTCAAAATGGTGGGAAAATGGCTCCCTGTATAGCTTGTATTTCATGAAGTTTTGTAAAGCATTTCAAACTCAAACAAAATTGTGTACTATGAATTATTAAAACTTTCAGTAAATTTGTTAGTTGAGAAAAACATCACTCTTACCTTACTCTTCACCTATTTTAGTTACCATGTATCTGTGAATTCAACTAACATACAGCTGCCATATAAGCTCCGACAGTACAGCCAACCTAAGGAAATCAATTTGTAGTAGCAAAAAATAATTTTCCCTCTTGAATGTGTTTATTACTGTGATGGTCTAGTTAACCTCAAGGTTCAGTTAATTCCGCCCTCCCATACATGTTTTAGTTCAGTGGTCATCAAACTTTTTTTTTCCCCCCCTCAAGAGCCAATACTGACATGGGGTAGCATCTTGAATCAGATAAGTACAAACCTTCTTATTAATGGGTAGACTACACAAATTATTACTTTGTGAGCCCCCAATAGGCTAGCTATAGTACAGGTGTGCAGATAGGTCTGCTGCCGGCCCCCAAGTACTGATCGTCAAAAGCCGGCACCACTCAGAACACTGTGTCGACTGTTCCATTTCAGATTCTTGCAACACTCAGCAACATAAAAGTTGTGACACTGTAATTGCATGTTGAAGTTTCGATGAGTTGTACGTGTGAACATATTATTAACTGATTAATAAAATTAATTGTAATTATACTTATGCAGTGCGAGATGTGATCAAAACTGTTTACTAAATGTTTTGAATGTAATTTTTCTTCTACTCATTGTGTTGTACTGCAACAGCCTTAATTTAATTTCACGTTCCCTACAACAAATATGTAGCACATTTAAGATGACTGTCTCTATAATGCGCATTCACAAATCCATGTTACTTTCATTTGAAATTTATATCATAGCTGCTGATGAGTATGATGCGCACACCCACCCACGAGTTGTCAGCCCTGGAAGACAAACAGGAGAACACTCCCCATTCATGTCCTGTCACCCTGCAATGACAAATCTACCTTTTGCCGCACGTGGCTTTACCCTCAGAGGTGACTGGCCTACTTTTCGCACCTACTATAATTCCTCCAGAGTATTTTTGATTCTACGAATGAGCCATAACCAACAGTTGCAAATAGTATTTATTCTTTACTGGTTATATACTACTGGCCATCAAAATTGCTACACCAAGAAGAAATGCAGATGATAAATGGGTATTCATTGGACAAATATATTATACTAAAACTGACATGTGATTACATTTTCATGCAATTTCGGTGCATAGATCCTGAGAAATCAGTACCCAGAACAACCACCTCTGGCCGTAATAACGGCCTTGATATGCCCAGGCATTGAGTCAAACAGATCTTGGATGGCATGTACAGGTACAGCTGCCCATGCAGCTTCAACACGATACCACAGTTCATAAAGAGTAGTGACTGGCGTATTGTGACGAGCCAGTTGCTCGGCCACCACTGACCAGACGTTTTCAATTGGTCAGAGATCGGGAGAACGTGCGGGCCAGGTCAGCAGTCTACCATTTTTTGTATCCAGAAAGGCCCGTACAGGACCTGCAACATGCGGTCGTGCATTATCCTGCTGAAATGTAGGGTTTCGCAGAGATCGAATGAAGGGTAGAGCCACGGGTTGTAACACATCTGAAGTGTAACGTCCACTGTTCAAACTGCTGTCAATGCGAACAAGAAGTGACCGAGACTTGTAACCAACGGCACCCCATACCATCACGCCGGGTGATATGCCAGTATGGCGATGACGAATACACACTTCCAATGTGCGTTCACTGCGATGTCACCAAACACGGATGCAACCATCATGATGCTCTAAACAGAACCTGGATTCATCCGAAAAAATGGCTTTTTGCCATTCGTACACCCAGGTTTGTCGTTGAGTACACCATCGCAGGCGCTCCTGTTTGTCATGCAGCATCAAGGGTAACCGCAGCCATGGTCTCCGAGCTGTTAGTCCATACAGCTGCAAACGTCGTCGAACTGTTTGTGCAGATGGTTGTTGTCTTGCAAATGTCCCCATCTGTTGACTCAGGGATCGAGACGTGGCTGCGTGATCCGTTACAGCCATGCGGCATTACACACACACACACACACACACACACACACACACACACTCTCTCTCTCTCTCTCTCTCTCTCTCTCTCCGCATGCATGAGGCATGCTTTCTTGTGTGAATATGTGTGTGTTTTTCTTTGCTGAAGGTAGCTTAACACAAAAGTTAAAATGTGTAAGTTTTTTTGTTGTGCTTGTTTGCAGCTCTTTATTTGGACTACATGGAGTCCTCACTGCATCTTGATATTTATGTTTCAAGTAGTTCATTTTTTAAATCAAAGCCTCATGGAGATAAGTTGAAGGAAATAGTTTTAAAATAAACAGTGCACAATCTCATAATTTTATATAACTGACAGGCACACATCCCCAAAATTCGATGTATTCCTGCTTTTGCAAAGGTCTATAAATTGAGTTTTAACACTTTCACTGCGGCATCGGTGCAGGCGTGTTACTCTCCAGTGCAGCCCGGCAACGTGCGGGTGGGGGCCGGTAACACACTGAAACGGAAGGTACCGCTCGGAGCCGACACTCCTAAGCACACCTGAGCTACAGGCTGGCGTAAAGACCTTGTAAGATCTGTAGGATCATGTTCTATACTGACTTAATGATGACATCTTAGATCCATTACTTCAAATAAGCTTCGACTGTATTGTGGTCATGTTTTAAAGTCTGTTTGCCGTCTGACACCTATAGGGGTCATAGGCATCATTCAGATGTTCTGATTTGTTGATAATGTAACAAAAATACAATTCAAAAGAGCAACAAATCCACTGCATTCATGAAAAATTTGGATTCCAAAACGCAAATTCTTAAGAAGGAAAAAAAGGAAGAAGGAAACTGGATTCATTTGAAATTATATTTACTTCAAATGCACATTTTTAAGATTGACTCTGACAGAGGTCGTTAGTTTAGTAGCATGTTTGCTCCTGGTATGAGAGAATTAGCTGTCTACATTTATCATAGACGTCCAGGAGACACCTGAATGTGTAGAAACTAGTAGGCAAAAAACACCCTACGTGGAGGCTTCTCTCATGTTCCCCATCACTTCAACTGCAGTGCTATTAAAACAAATTTAGCACAACAAATTCTTTCCCAAAAAACTGGGAAATTATACAGCTGTTCAAGCAGTATCCAGGTTTGTCTGGGCAGATTGTACACTAGTATGGCGTATCAGGGCACTTGCCTTGTTCCGCGCACTTCTTAAACCGCTTCCTCATAACTTGCTTCTTCCCTGCAGTAGCTTCCCGCTTTAGCACAACGTGAGTTTCTTGCTCACATTTCGTGGAACGTCCATTGGCGGAAAGAAGCCCTTTATAATGTTCATTCTGTAATCGTACAACGTCATTTTATTTCCTGAGTATTTGTTGTACAGATATAGAGAATTGAAAACTAGCATGTCACTGACATGAAAGAATAGTTTTTTGTCACTGACATGAAAGAACAGTTTTTTCGGCCAGTGGATAGTCTTTCGTTCACATAAATCATACTGTACGATAACATCTGATCTTGTTTATCAGTCCCAGACATAGATTAGATTAGATTAGTTTTCCGTTCCATAGATCCATGCTGAGGAGATCCTCGTAGATGTGGAACATGTCAAATTTTTTTTTTAAGGCTGAAATAACAATACTAATAGTATGAATATATACAGTACATCATTTGTTTCTATTAAAAAATTCATCAATGGAGAAGGAGGAGTTGGCCACTAGTAAGTCTCTCAGGCTCCTTTTGAACTGATCTTTATTTGTAACTAAATTTTTTATGTTTGCTGGCAAATTATTGAAGATGAGTGTTCCTGAGTAGTGGACCCCTTTTTGAACTAAAGTAAGTGCTTTTAAGTCCTTGTGCAGATCATTTTTGTTCCTGGTATTGTATGTATGAACTGAGCTGTTTGTTGGAAAAAAAGAGATATATTATTTAGGACAAATTTCATTAAGGAGTAAATATACTGAGAGGCAGTAGTTAGTATACCCAGTTCTTTGAAGAGGTTTCTACAGGATGTCCGTGAATTTACTCCACAAATAATACGTATTACACGCTTTTGGACTCTGAAAACTTTTGTTTGACTTGAAGAGTTACCCCAAAATAATATACCATATGACATTATGGAATGAAAGTAGGCAAAGTATGCAAGCTTTTCCATTTTTATGTCACCTATGTCTCCCAACACTCGAATAGCAAATACAGATTTGTTAAGGCGTTTCTGCAGTTCTGTGGTGTGCTCCTCCCAACTGAATTTATTATCAAGTTGTAATCCCAGGAATTTAAGACTGTCAACCTCTTCTATCTGCTCATACATGCATTGTACCTAATAATAGGCAATGGTTTCATGACTACTTGCTGGTGCGCATTCGTCACTTGCCCCATAACATTTAGATGTTCTGTGGAAATGTAGGAAACCTCTCATCGATCCTTCCTTTTTCCAATCATAACTCCATTAGAATACCGCGCAATTGTCTCTCCTCTCCCAGGTTTGCCGATACAACGTCTCCGGGGGTACCTTCCCTATTTATTTTCAGAGTACCTGTCTAAAGTGTTTTTAGGTCCAACAGAGTTGTAGCTAAATGAAAACTGTTATAATAATTGTTCAAGTAAATTTGATGACCAACATGCAGCTTTTCTGCCATCAAATGCAAAACGACTTTTTCAGCGTGTCCTTGTCCCTCATATTCCACTACTTCCCATGTACCCAGCGCACTTATTTACGAAACCGTCTGGATTGTTGAGCATGTACATCTTAATGCCATATTTATTACATTTGCTTTTTATGTATTGTCTAAATGACAATCTTCCCCTCCAAAGAATCATTGATAAAACTCAGCCTGGGTAAAACACTTGAGACATTCTCGTGTTAATATAATCCAATATAGGTCGCATCTTATATAAATGATAGTCTGGTTTCAGGTTTCCTGGAAGTGGATTTTTGTAAAATGCCGAGAGCGTAATATGATCAAATATCAGTCTCTGCTTATACTGATTGCTATTCCTCTATCCTCTAACAGCGGTTCTTTCTTCCAGTAGTCTTGTAATTGCCGATATTTATCGTTACCCATATGTAACGAAACAACCAGGAAACTAGTAATCCGCCTATGCTTAGAGGTTTCCATTTACAGATCCTAAATCCCTCTTTTGTATTTTCGCTAAGAAATATGCTGACTGCGTTATCATTCGTTTTGTCAACTACAAATTACAACAATTCGTATGTTACCAATAATCTGAAGAAATCCACAGGAGAATTGCCAGCAGGATGAATCTGCAAAACTTCTTCAAATGGTTCAAATACACTCCTGGAAATTGAAATAAGAACACCGTGAATTCATTGTCCCAGGAAGGGGAAACTTTATTGACACATTCCTGGGGTCAGATACATCACATGATCACACTGACAGAACCACAGGCACATAGACACAGGCAACAGAGCATGCACAATGTCGGCACTAGTACAGTGTATATCCACCTTTCGCAGCAATGCAGGCTGCTATTCTCCCATGGAGACGATCGTAGAGATACTGGATGTAGTCCTGTGGAACGGCTCGCCATGCCATTTCCACCTGGCGCCTCAGTTGGACCAGCGTTCGTGCTGGACGTGCAGACCGTGTGAGACGACGCTTCATCCAGTCCCAAACATGCTCAATGGGGGACAGATCCGGAGATCTTGCTGGCCAGGGTAGTTGACTTACACCTTCTAGAGCACGTTGGGTGGCACGGGATACATGCGGACGTGCATTGTCCTGTTGGAACAGCAAGTTCCCTTGCCTGTCTAGGAATGGTAGAACGATGGGTTCGATGACGGTTTGGATGTACCGTGCACTATTCAGTGTCCCCTCGACGATCACCAGTGGTGTATGGCCAGTGTAGGAGATCGCTCCCCACACCATGATGCCGGGTGTTGGCCCTGTGTGCCTCGGTCGTATGCAGTCCTGATTGTGGCGCTCACCTGCACGGCGCCAAACACGCATACGACCATCATTGGCACCAAGGCAGAAGCGACTCTCATCGCTGAAGACGTCACCACTGGAGGCGGGCTGCACGATGTTGGGGCGTGAGCGGAAGACGGCCTAACGGTGTGCGGGACCGTAGCCCAGCTTCATGGAGACGGTTGCGAATGGTCCTCGCCGATACCCCAGGAGCAACAGTGTCCCTAATTTGCTGGGAAGTGGCGGTGCGGTCCCCTACGGCACTGCGTAGGATCCTACGGTCTCGGCGTGCATCCGTGCGTCGCTGCGGTCCGGTCCCAGGTCGACGGGCACGTGCACCTTCCGCCGACCACTGGTGACAATATCGATGTACTGTGGAGACCTCACGCCCCACGTGTTGAGCAATTCGGCGGTACGTCCACCCGGCCTCCCGCATGCCCACTATACGCCCTCGCTCAAAGTCCGTCAACTGCACATACGGTTCACGTCCACGCTGTCGCGGCATGCTACCAGTGTTAAAGACTGCGATGGAGCTCCGTATGCCACGGCAAACTGGCTGACACTGACGGCGGCGGTGCACAAATGCTGCGCAGCTAGCGCCATTCGACGGCCAACACCGCGGTTCCTGGTGTGTCCGCTGTGCCGTGCGTGTGATCATTGCTTGTACAGCCCTCTCGCAGTGTCTGGAGCAAGTATGGTGGGTCTGACACACCGGTGTCAATGTGTTCTTTTTTCCATTTCCAGGAGTGTAGCTCAGAGCACTGTGGGACTTAACATCTGTGGTCATCAGTCCCCTAGAACTTAGAACTACTTAAACCTAACTAACCTAAGGACATCAAACACATCCATGCCCGAAGCAGGATTCGAACCTGCTACCGTAGCACTTGCGCGATTCCGGACTGAGCGCCTAGAACCGCTCAGCCACCGCGGCCGGCCAAAACTTCTTCCTTCGTAAATGGGTGATATTGCATATTATGTGGTTCTTTATGCCAGGACTCACCTGGATTATCCCCATGTGACAGGTCGGGCTCTTTTTCGTCGTCGATTTCCACACAGTCGTGATCCGTATCATCAGATTCGGAACTGTCACGAAACACATTCAAAAGCTGTGCTCCACGCTATCATCACTCTGCAATTCTTCTGCAGCCTCTAAATGACAATCTCTGTGGTTCGCCTCGTCCTCACTACACAGAAAACCACTGTCACCTATTACACAAAGTAACTGTTCCTCCGTCAATTTAACACTTTTGCTGCTCCTTTTCACATTGGAAGGTTCAGGTGTCGGTTCATTAGCCGCCATTACAAACAATATACGTTCGATAACTGACCACATAAAACAAAAGTTTACACGCTTTGATGCTAGCTTAGACGCTGAAACTGGACTAGTAATCCGACAGTGAGTGCAGACGCTTATAAGCGTCAGCCGCAGTGAAAGTGTTAAGGTGTGTGATGTGTTGAAATCCAATTATTTCATTTATCAAACGAGTTTTATGAAGCCTATATTGGCAAGATAACCTGAGATCTTTATGTTCAACATGCCCAGGTTCTCTACGAGAATGAAACAGCTTCAAATATTTCTAATGTCTGCAAATACACTGAAGTGACAAAAGTCCTAGGATAGCATTATGCACATCTACAGATGGCAGTAGTATTGCATATACAAGGTATTAAAGCACAGTGCATTGGCGGAGCTGTGATTTTTATTCAAGTGATTCGTGTGAAAAGGTTTTCAATGTGATTATGGCTGCACGACAGGAACACAAAATGGTAGTTGCAGCTAGATGCATGGGACATCCCATTACAGGAATCATTATGGAATTCAACAGTCAGTGATCCACAATGTCAAGAGCGTGCCGAGGCTACCACATTCCAGGCATTACCTCTCACCGCGGACAGTATTGTTGCCGACATCCTTCAATTGGTGACGAAGAGCAGCAGTGTCTGCGCAGAGTTGCCAGAGCTAACAAACAAGCAACACTGAGTGAACTAACTGCAGAAATCAATGTGGGACATATGACGAGCATATCCATTGGGATAGTGTCACAAAATTTGGCGTTAATGGGTTATGGAAGCAGACGACCAATGTGAGTGCCTTTGTTAATAGCACGACATCGCCTGCAGCACCTCTCCTGGGCTCATGACTATGTTGGTTGGCCCCTAGACGACTGGAGAACTGCGGCCCCGTCAGATGAGTCCTGATTTCAGTTAGTAGGGATCAAGTGTGCCACAAAAAGCCACAGGCCCAGATTGTGAAAAAGGTAGTCTGCACACTGGTGAGGCTCCATAATGGTGTGGGCTGTGTTGACATGGAATGCACTGGGTCCTCCAGTCCACTGGCTACTTGGAGACCATTTTCAGCTGTTCATAGACTTCATATTCCCAAACAATGATGGAATTTTTATAAATAGCAACTTATGATGTCACCAGGCCACAATTGTTGATTTCAAGAACATTCTGGACAATTCGAGAGAATGGTTTGGCCACCCAGCTCACCTGGAACACATTCCATTGAACATTTATGGGACATAATTGAGAGATCAGTTAGTGCACAAAATCCTGCAATGGCAACACTTTCGCAATTATGGACAGCTATAGAGGCAGCATGGCTCAATACTTTTGCCAGGGACTTCTAATGACTTGTTGGCTCCATGCCACGTTGAGTTGCTGCACTATGCCAGGAAAAAGAAAGTCCAACATAATATTAGGAGGTATCCCATGAATTTTGTCACTTCAGTGAATGTTTTTTATTTCCTCCAAATATTCTTTGAAATAGGATGCCACATCTTGGTAAATACTTTCAGCGATAGATAAATCTAATCGGAGCATAGCAATAGCTGGACAAATCTATTTCTTCGCGTTCGTTTTTATAAAATTGCTGTTTTGCTTCAAATGCAAACATTCTATTAGTTATTTGTCCAATTACCTTGTTTGGCCCTTGCAATCCCACATTAAGCCTGTTGAATTTTTGTGTAATATCAAACAAAAAAAGCTGTTAGTGCCCACTATTCTAGATGAGAACTGCAGGTCACACAAATATTTGATTTGGGCCACTTGCGGCCCATGGTTCGACAACCAGTGTTTTAGATCATTACACGATGTAGTGGGTTCATATGTTAATGCAATGTAATCTTTCCTCTATCCACTCTCACCGAGTGAATTTTAGAACTAGGAATCACGAAACTTTACTCTTATTCTGCGAGTAACAAAATCCTCTCATACCAGCTGAAGTATATGGCCAGTTTAGTAGGAATGTAACCTCAATATGCCATCATAACTTCATCAGCAATTATTTTTAAGAGGCTTCGGAAATGTACACATCATCTCTGGACAAAATGTATCACTAATTGTAGTCTTATCTTCAAATCTCTCCCAAGCAAACACAATTTAAACTCTGTTCCATAGGAGACAATAAATAGCAGATTTTTCACTTTGGGGTATTCCTGTCTTGCCACATTAATATTTAGATAAAATTAATCATTCCATCAATTTGTTAGGTTACATAAAAGTTTGTATTTGGAACACACCAACTTAAAATCCAATTCTAATTCATGTTTTCTTTAAGTACTATTATCACATGAATGCCACATGGAAGTCATAGTCATGGCCAGTTCCCTCGTGTAGATGGCCTGCCTGCACAAAAAATTAGAGAACTTGACTCTTGGAACACAGTTTGTTGTTAGGAAGAAATGAGGAAAATTAGAAAGCCGAGACAAAATGCAGGATAAAGAAAGAAAAGTCTCTTTACACCCCAAATTTAGAGAGAGTCACTGTTTAGGAAAGGAACAAAATATATGACTGAAGTAACAACTATTTAAATTGCAGATTACCAATAGGAGGGAAGACCATGAAAGTGAAAGCCAAATGTTAACAAGTCTGGCATAAATTAATTAAAATTAGGCTACACACGAAGAGCTACATCAATCCCTTAACCCTTTCACTGTTACAGATGTGCTCGCTGCATTCCATGCTGAGTGTGGCTTTTTGTGATAGTACTGCTCACCAAATGCTGCTACTTGTGCTGAGAGACAGCATTCTGACGACTCTCAAATACATATGATCATTTTTAAGAAAACTATTTGGTGAAAAAATTTGATTTTCACGCATATTACAGCCCCTTACATTCGCTCAATAAAAGACTGAATTTCTTTTTGTTATTCATCATAGTTACTGTGCTGCATCAAACTAAGTAAAACACTGCACAAAATTTTAAAGAGTTTGCAGAAATAATGACACACTGCATAAACTTTGCACGTGGTTGATTTTGCCTTATACTTTGTCATGTACGAAATGTAGACAAGATCTTGCAATTTTATTTGAATTTGAGAGCAAAATGATATCTCATTTCGTTCTCAAGTTATATCTAGCGGACGGCAGCAAGTCCCATTCCCATTTCTGCCCCTGTAGATAAGGAATCATGTGGTTCTAATGTTTTATAAATGGTTCGAGATATCAAAACAAAGTTTTTTGCAAATGATAGCCTGTAACGAGGAACATATTTTGCACAATAAATATTCTAAAACTTTTTTATTCTCTGAGGTATGGAAGTAACTCACTCACAGCAGTGAGAGGTTGGTGGAGTGGGACACAAACACGTTAATAGCACTTCAGGGAAACCCAGGGCTCTTATTTAAACATGTCCTCGCAACCTGGGAAGAGGCAGAGCACCACGAGTTAACTCATCCACAGCTGTTAAAGGTGGCCTACAAAAACCGATTATGGCGAATGAATATAAACATTTTGGGAAATGGTATTACTTTTCTTTCAGATTTCTGCTTGTGTTTTAAAATTAATCCTTTGCCATGCCAAAATTTCAAATGAAACTTTTGTCAACAGAAGTAGCTATAATTTAATAAACAAAAGATGCCTGATACACAGCTCTGTTCAAGAAGTGTAATTCATATGCGCAATGTATTCAACAGCACAGCGCTGAAGTCACACTGAGAAATATTATGGTATACACTCCAAACCATTTCATTTGAGATGACTAGGTGGTAAATTTGTGATACAATTAGCAGAAACATGTAACTATAGTTGAAGGGAGTATCCGGGAAAGTTATGTGTAAAACTATTAAAATGAAGAAGCTTGTACTTACTGTCTTACATTTTTAATAATATGGCAAATGTAACAATGTTGCAACAGGCATAAAGGTATTCTTTGGGTTCATCATCAGTACTCTAACAACAATGTCATATTTAGTGAGAAAATTTGTTTATAAATAATATACATAACTATCACAAGACATTGCTTTCTCAAATGAGGTACTTTTAAACTATATAAGCCATACAAAGTGGCCATTAGATTACACAGTTTTTATAATGAGAACATAAACTGCAAATCTCTGTATGATGCCAGCTGATTTCAAAATCTTTCACTTTCACACACACCATGGAGTAATCTACAGATCAAAAGAATATTAATGAAAGGGTACCTAGGGTCTCTACAGTACATTTACGGTGGACAACCAAAACGAATGTAACTTTTGTGTCTTTCTTTCCATGCTTTGCAACAGCTTTTAAACACATACTTAAAGGCAGAGAGGTAGGTACTTTCACAATATGTTAAGTGGCTTTTAAAATGAATCACGGATTTGCGAACTTATCAGTTTCTGACACTGACATAACATTCATTTTGTGCTACAGAGGGAAAGTGATTTTGCCCCTCAAACTGACTCAATCACTTAAAGTTTTCAATCTTTATGATCAATACGACTTACCTCCATACCCCAAAGTCTTGACCAGTTTAAATATAACTGCAGCAACTAACTATTTACTCTTGACTGCATGTTTATAGCCAAAGGGAAGAATAAAACTTGGCACTTGCATCAGAAAAATGTCTGTGTGGTTGTAAACAAAGCTTGTTCTTCAAACAAGTAGTATATTATATTGCTTGCACTGTTAGTAGTAGTGTATCTTGGACAATTTTTATGTTTACTGATCCCTATTAGGCCTTCTATGACATGATCCCAAGAGAATTTTTGAAACAGGTCAGCAAAGGCAGCAAGAACAGCAACATTTTCATGTTGAGTGTCACATGGCAAAAACATGAAATTATGTCAATTAAATATAAAGGAAACAAATGCACTGTGGCCGCAACAAAAATTACAGATATTTGTGTCAACAGAATAATTCATATAACATCAACTTCTTCCTACATGCTTTGTGGCTCAGTGTTATGAAAAGGCAACTCAAAATGTGGAAGAAATAAATAGTGTGCTCAAGGTATGCTGCTGAATTATGGCAAAAAAGTACTTCACTATTGCAGTCAGTTGTGAAGATGTCACTCAGAACTACAGAAATGTAAACCATAATTAATTAATATTAATGGGTTATCTTGATCATGTTGACAATGTTAAAGATTACTAAAAACCACCTCAACTGAATTATTACAAATTTATTGTGTAACGAACACTCTTGTTTGATGAGCACTTTCAGGTTGCTGAGTTGTGATAAAGTCATGACACAAGTGGTCTGGTTGTCGTACATAATGTTACAGACCAAATCAAAAACACTGATCATAAAACATTCTGCCAACCACCTGACTGAAGTATGGTGGGCAGACACGGGATGCTGTGTAAAGTAAACTTGTCACTAAGGGCTGGGACAGTTTATTGTACAAAGCATACCATGTCTGACTGCTGTATTTCCACTGGAAGGTCAGTAGAATGTTTATGATCGGTGTTTTTTGATTTGGTCTTTAACATTACGTATGACAAGCAGACCATTTATGTCATGACTTTAGCACAACTTGTCAATCTGAAGACGTTCAAGGAACAAAACCAGTTGTAACACAATAAATGTTTAACAATACAAGAGGTGATTTTTATTAACAATTAATTAATGTGTCAGTTCAACAAATGAAAATGGCTGATGTTAAGGTCACTAATGAAATTATACACTGCCAGGAGAAATGAACACAATAAATTGTATGCATATATGCCTTTAGCTTACTATCACAAAATATTTTGAATGGTACACATTAATAACATCACTGAAGTAAGAGGGCATTACATTAAGGAAATTTATATTTCAACTAAATGAAATGTTGAGCAAAAATACCTGACACAATATAGTATGAATATCAATCACTAACAGAGTATTAAGAAATTGGGGTGAATAGAACCTAAACTAAATAGATGCAAAGTAACAAGCATTATTCCCCAACTGGCTGTAACTAATCTTGTTTATAAACTGGTGTGGATACTTCAACTGCATACAAAACATCTAAAACAGGGCTTGTCAATTATTCACTTGAGCAGCAACTGCTACATCAAAAGGAACAAACTTTACAATACATTACGGGTGAGCAAAACATTCTTATAAAATGTAAAATATGTTTAACAACAAAACAAAGTGAGGGAAGGACCTATGTTGCAATGCGAACAGGGACTAATTTAATTACAATTTCTTAATTTTTTACATTTATTTCTAAAGAATAGGACAATGGGTAATTGGGGGTAAGGGAGAAATCTTTTGATGTGCAGTGGAGTTTATCCAGGTGTGCAAAATCATGACAAAGAAAAAATTAAAACAGGGACAGTGGAAGATTGTAGCTGTAAGATGAATCGTGCCTAGATAATCGGTAAAAGTACGGCATGCAGACAGCATGGGCCAAGGTTCAAGTTCTGATTGGCACAAAGCATTAATCTATCATGAAGTTTAAAGAGCTAAAACAACAGGAAAAGGTTAATTATAATGACTGGATACAAATCTGAGCTATTGAATCATTACAAACTTTTACAGAACAATTTAACATACCAAGAAGATGAATATTTATACACTGATGTGTCGTTAATGTATATTACAGTTGTAACATGTCTGCTAATGCTGAATGAAGAACTTACCAGATGAAATTATGAACTTCTCATACATAATGCTTCTTCATGATCATTTAATGTCTGCTACTAAGGGACTGCAATGGAACCAAATTACTTTATTGTGACATATGTCTTTATGACACCAGTGATGGGACGGTCTACAAATATGTGATAGGAGAAAGGACTGAAGAGGCTCGGCAAAATCTTGTAGAATTTCTTTTGTTATTGCTAGAGGAACATAATGCCCACAATTTAAACAAATCTACAGTTCCTGGTACTATTTACATATCATGGTAATATAATAAAATCATTACTCTATACACACCTTCTTCCTCCAAGACATTTTACTAAAAGTTACTTTCCCCCCTTTCATAATAAACATACAAAAGAAAAGAGTGAAGCCTGAAACATAACAGCACAAAACAGTCAAATTTTACAGGAAAATTTCATTTCCTTTGTTTTTATTATGGCAGTAAAGATAACAGGGAAATAACAAGATAGAGCAGTTCACCAGTTCCTTGTATTATTTTGTTGCCACTTCTTAATCAGCAGTCTTACACATTTACCAACTTCAAAATAAACACACAATTAGAAGAACATCTGTAGCACATTAGTCAACATTTTTAACTACTTCTCTGGTGACTGTGTTCAAATTTTAGTTTTTAAAATAATACAATAGTTTCATTTTTTGCCTCAATTCCAATTTTGACTTCATTAAATAGACAACAATGATACGGAATCCCAATAAAATGATGTTCACCATTAACCAGTAACAGTTGCATCACAGTCATAAATTGGCATCTTTGCTGAGTTGTGACCATAAAGCCAGATTCTTTTTGTAGCATCCCAAAATATTTAAAAGACATTAAAAACTGTTTCCCAGGTACTCAGTGCAAAGGAATAAATACTAAACTATGGTCCAACATGTGCAATTGAGTTCCTCATTCTTTTACTGAACAAAATAATTACAGAACTGAGTTTGAGATAGTATAAAAGCAATAGTGTTGTCAACTCCACTGCATGTCACAGCCACAACAATAATTAAATTAATTATCTTGGTGCAGGTTTTATTATCACTGCAATAATATCTGATGTATGTATGTACATATAGTTAAATTGAATTACACTTGCTTATTCTTATTCTGTGAAACAACATAAATATACAGTGGTAAACAGTGCACAAACAGAAGTATCACATGCATAAATATACACAGTATCTATGACAGTAATTGACAAAACTCTAATTAATGGAATGGTTTCTCACACATATTAAAAGTATTAACACTAATAAAAATAAATTACTTTATATCAGTGAACTAAATAGTATTCAACAAATATACATCACAAGCAGACAACATATTGTTATCTGTTTCTCTCAATATTGACCAAAACCTCTGCAGGTCAATACATAAGGTAGATTTCGAGTCTTCAAGCTTAATATTATTTGGCATCTACATAATATTTTCCCTTGAAATGTAATCTCTGCTTTGAAGAGGTAAAGGCTTTGGGTCTCCCACAAATGGTGCAGAGTTTCACACAAAAAATTTGTTTAACTTCTACAGCAACGTACTTGTATGTTTATACATCTATATGTTTATAAAAAGACTTGCAGCTTATATTCATAGCATATTGATGTACAGGTAGGTCTACAATGAAGGAAAGGAAACAAAGCAAGTGATGAGATACTCTCACTTGCCAGAAGCACCACCAAAATTTGGAGCAGCAGAATGTAATGGCGTGCTTGGAGGAACCAGATCCATAGTTTTACACACCCATCCAGCAATGTCAACATTCTCTGATTCAGCCTTACGAATCCATTCATGGTTCTGTGGAAAAAGACAAGGGTACAAAATTACTTGGACTTAAAAAAAATTACATTGTTACACCAAGTGCAAATACAACGATGCGTATCACACAACGGAATGCTGTCCGGTGGCACTGCGGGCATGTGATATGGTAAGGAATAAACAAGTGGAACAGAGGCAAATAGGGAATCATCCTAGTGGCAAAATCAATATAGGTTGACTTCAGCGACGGTGACAAAGGCCAGATTGTTACGGCCCAGTGCTTGGGAACAAGCATCTTGCAAGAGCAGCAAAGCTGGTCAGCTGCTCACACGATACTGCTGCGACATCTATGGAAAGTATATGAAAGACAGTGAAACCTCAAGTAGGCAACAAGTTGTTGAACACCGATGCCTCTAATATCTTGCCCACCCTGTAAAACAGGATAAGCAGTGATCCGTGGCAGATCTGCTGACAGTACAGTGCTGGTGGAGGCACAAGTGTTTCAGAGCACACAGTTAAGTGCACACTGTCCAACATGGGGCTCTGATGGAGATGACCCTACATGATCCCGCACTGATCCAATGACATCCTCAATTATATTGGCATAGGATTACAGAGATTGAATAGTGTATCAACGAAAATGTGTCAACTGGTTGGATGAATCACATTTTTAGTTCAAATAGCTCAATGCTCATAACATACACTTTATCACAGAGACAGGCCAATGGGGTGGGGTGGGTGGGGGGAGGGGTATCATGCATTTGAGGTAGTGATTATAATGTTTGTGCTCATCAATGAAACAGGTAACAGCAGCAACTGCACTCATTTCATAACGAGGTAGGATTTTTTCACAACAAATTTCGCTACACTTTTAGAGAAAGCTAGAGGAGAGATGGATTTCAAATATGGACAGTTAATTTTTCAGGCAACACAAATCAATATAAATATTCCAACATGCAAGTAAGACCATGTGGAAAACATGTAATTTTGCAGAAATAACTGTCTCCAACAACAAATAAAGTCCCAAGCAGGAAGGAAATTACCATATACCAAAACGATACCTCAAAGGAAGAAATATGGCCACACAATCTGTTTTCTTACAGAATTATTTTCTGGATTAACATGACTAAGGTTCATATACAGTATTTACTCAACAAAAGTGAGCAAAAAGACTACTGTGGAAAAAAAAGCCCTTGATCTTCAAATATCTTTGAATTATCTCATTTCTCAGTACTCTTCAAGGATATTTGTGGCTAATAATAAAAATAGTACACAAGAGAAAACAGAATTCCTTGAAGACTGCCTCACTGTATAGGGTTAATAATGGTGATATTTCTTCTAGTGAAAAGGTCTTCAAGAAGATGTCTGCAGACGTAAGAGAAGGAATTATGGATATTAGGTCATTAAAATGAAAAGAAAAAGTTTTGCTAACCATTTATACACATTAACTGCCCATCTATGTTGTAGATGTAAAAAAAAAAAAAAAAAACAACATTATTAACAAGGCAATTACGTTAAGCGTAAAGAACTAATTCTTCTTATTATTTGACAATTGTGAACCCACTGAGATAAATGTTTCCCAGGTAAATATTAACTGAGCAACAAAAGATTTTTGTAGTTCATTTTGCTACGTTTGTTTACACTACATGCAGGTAAAGACATCTACTAAGTAATACTGATATTGTCTATACAATTATTGGTTATTTTGTCACCATAGACATAGTTCAGTTAAAAAAAAATGAAAGTTAATAGAAAGTCCTTTCTGCAGAAGCGCATGCACACACAGACACCAAAACTTCTTTACGTGTCACTCCTTAAAAGATTAGCTGAAAATATAGAAAGGTACACCAAAAACTGGTAAAGACCATGGCAAATATATGTATGTGGCTGGCTGACCACTAGACAAAGAAGGATGAGCCAGCAACTCTGCAACACACTAAAACCTCCAACCTAATTTCCCAAACTATTTTCAGCATCTATATCGCCCTCTTCAGTGGGTTTTTCTTTATTCTAAATGAATTTTATTCAAAATTGGCATCATTATAAAAATTAAAAAAATATTATTACATATGTACTGTTTGGATCCAAATATTGTATTCTTATTTACTTTAAGTCACAACACTGTGTCTACATTAGTTGCCTTTATTTCCAGCATATTTTCTGTATTTTGTTGCAGTTTCTTCGGCTCACAGCATGTTATCTGCAATTGCATAAGAGGCTGTTCAAACAAATATGAAAAATTGAACTTATACTACTGGGAATCATGGTAAAGGTGTAGATACAGTTTTTGTGTGCACTAGATTGTTATGTAATTTGTCATGCACTCACATTAATTGGTTGGCTAGCAGTTGCTTTTAAACACAGAAAAACATAAGTTTTACATCTTGATCGTAATTAAAAAATTACACCATCTCACAATTCATGTGTGTCGTGAGAATGTATCGCATATTGTGAGAAGATTTTGAAAATTGTAGCAGGAGTTCTGATGACTGTGTTTCTTATTTATACCTCTGTATGTGATGGAGGAGTGATTTTGGTGTGTGTGTGTGTGTGTGTGTGTGTGTGTGTGTGTGTGTGTGTGTGTGTGTGTGTTGTTTTCTCTTAAAGCCATAGAGTGTGTGTTGTTGCAAAGTGTTGAATTTTCATTTCTTATGCTTTTCCCTTCTGCTATAGGCTTTCATGTGTAATAATTTTCTTTTATTGTTAATTTTCGGTGCAAACAGTTGCTGTGTTTCAGGATGTGTTAATCAGCTTCAAAATTAGTGGAGCAGTGGGTTCCATTATCAGGTGTTCCACAAAAGTGGAATGTATGCTGTCACTCTTCAGAGCTCTCGTCCGGTCTGTGTACCTAGTTCGAATGTTTCTGCTCCTTTGTCCTATGTATTGGGCTGGACAGGAGCTACATGTGAGTTGGTATATTCCTGCACTGCTGAATTTGCCTGAGGTTTTTTATCTGAACTTAGCCTTCCCCGAACTGTGTTGTTTGTTATAAATGTTATTGGGATCCCTTAGTTTTTCAGTATGTTTCCATTTCTAAGTGCTATTACATTATTGTATGTTACTGTGTACCATCTGTTTTTTTTTTCCCTGATGTGGTGTGGTCTGCTTTATTGTCTGTGTTTCTGCTTCTGTGTTTTCAGACACTTTGGCTGCACTATTGAGTAGGCGGCCACTATCGTTATTTTCCAGTTTTATCTTGTTGTTGAGCTTTTTTATGATGCCTGTTTTGTATTCATTTTCATCTGATTTGGGAGATATTCTGTCTATCCCGTGGATAATGTGTGGAACTGAGCTGTCAGGGGGTTGAAAGAGCTATGGATAGCAGCGCTTGTGGATATGGGTTTTCTGTAAAGGGAAAATTCACGTTGGTTGTTGTTTCTTGTAATTGTAAGACCCAGGAAATTAAGTTTCCCCTTTTCTTCAGTTTCCTTTATGAAGTGGGTTTAGGGGTGTACTGTGTTGATGTTACTGTGTAGCTCTTCCATTCTGTGTTTCATCTATGAGACACATTATCTGCACCAGTATATTATTTTGTGCCCTTCTTGTTTCACAATGTTGTTGAACATTATGTTCCCTGTTTGATTCAAGAAAATGTTGGCTCAAGTTCCACTTATGGTAGAGCCCATGGGTAGACACACTTGTTGCGAATAGAAGTTGTTGAAAGTGAAATAATTTGTTCTGCAATTAGTCTAAGGATAGATGAGATTTGGTTTATTTGTACCTCTGGAAATTTACTGTTTTTCAACTGTTGTTCTATGATTTTATAGTTTCTTTTGTGGGTATACACTGAGGTGACAAAAGTCGTGGGATACCTCCTAATACCGTGTCAGACCTCCTATTGCCCAGAGTAGAGTGGCATGGACTCAACAAGTCACTGGAAGTCCCCTGCAGACCTACTGAGCTATGCTGCCTTCCATAATTGCAAAAGTGTTGGCAGTGTAGTATTTTATGTAAGAAATGACGTTTCAATTATAAGCCATAAAAGTTCAATGGGATTCATGTGGGGCAATCTGGATGACAAAATCATTTGCTTGAATTATCCAGAATATTCTTCAAACCAATTGTGAACAACTGTTGCCCAGTCACATGGTGCATTGTCATCCGTAAAAAAAATTCCACTGCTGTTCAGGAACATGAAGTCAATGAACGGCTGCAACTGTCCTCCCAAGTAGCCGAACATAACCATTTTCAGTCAATGTTCGGTTTAGTTTGACCAGAAGATCAAGTCCATTCCATGTAAACACAGCCCACACCATTAGTGGTCACCACCAACTTGCACAATGCATTGTTGGCAGCTTGGATCCATGGCTTTGTGGGGTCTAAGCCACACGCAAACTGTACCATCGGCTCTTACCAGCTGAAATCAGGATTCATCTGACCAGGCTACGGTTTTCCAGTCATCTAGGGTCCAACCAATACGGTCACAAGCCCAGGAGAGGCACTGCAGGCAACATCATACTGTTCTCAAAGGCACTTGTGTCAGCCGTTTGTTAACATAGCTCAGTAACGACAGATTCGTTCATCGCACGTCATACACTGATTTCTGAGGTTATTTCACGCTGTGTTGCTTGTATGTTGGCATTGACAACTCTACACAAACACCACTGATTTCGGTCATTAGGTGAAGGCCGTTGGCCATTGCATTGTCCGTGGTGAGAGGAAATGCCTGAAATTTGGTATTCTCGGCACACTCTTGACAGTGTGGATCTCCGAATACTGAATTCCTTAGCAATTTCTAAAATGGAATGTCTCGCGCATCTACCTCCAACTACCATTCCATGTTCAAAGTCTGTTAACTCCTACTGTGTGGTCATAATCACATCAGAAACCATCTTATATGAATCACCTGAGTACAAATGACAGCTTCACAAATACACTGCCCTTTTGCACCTTGTGTATGCGACAATATTGCAATCTGCATATATACATATAGCTATACTGTGACTTTAAGTCACCTCAGAGTATACAGATGTAATGTCACGAGATAGCATTTTTGTTGTTGAGGGATCCCAATATTCTTACTTTTCTGTATTATGCCTCCCATGTTTTTGAGGCTTCTGTCATTTATGTATGTGTATATTTTCTGTAGTAATGTCTGCATGTGTCTCCCTAGTAAGTAAGAGTGTCTTTATGTTCCTTTGGTATCTCTGTGTTGGTCACTGGTTTATTTTATTTTATTTTGACACTTTACCTGTTTTCTCAATGTATTCTGCGTTCTGCCTCTGTTATTAAGACCAGAGAGTTTCCTTTGTCCACCTTGGTTATGAATTAATTATGTTGTTTTAGTTTATGATTTTCTCATCAGATTTTTGTATTTGTATTTATGGATGGTTTGTTCTTTCTGATTATCTGCTTCATTTCATCTGCCAGTAGAGCTCTTGTTAGAAATGAGCTTAAATCTGATGTGTTAGTTCTTAAAGTAAATAAGATATTATAAAACTATTCACAGAATACGATATTTGGAAACAAACAGTACACATGTAATAAAGTTTCGTGTTTATAACCATGTTAATTTTCCAAGTTTCAGAATAACAAAAAACTCAATGATGATGGCTATATTGTCACTGAGACCAGTTTGGGAAAGAAAAGAAATAAAACAAAATGTTTTGCATCAAGGCAGACCCACAGTCCCATGTTCTTATTCAACTTACCATTAGCTGAAACAGAGGGCAGGCCTCACTTACATGAGCTGTTACACTCTGGTCTGAAAAATGCACTGTAAAACATGATGTATGGCAGGCTGTGCATCACAGGCACCACAGAATGGGGGATCTTCTTGCCAGAGTGCATGGCCGTGCATTAAGAGACAGTGTCCTATTAGGAGGCAGGTCAGGTTGGCCTCATACTGTAGGAGTGATTGGTGTAAGGCATGCCAAAGCCAGATATTTGGCTTCACTGACCACAGCTTATTGCCCCTCAGGCCTTGCCACTCTTCCTCCCACAGATACATAGTTCTTCGACTCAACAGTGAGATGGCAGCTTTCAGGGGCATGTTACTTTAAGCCCTGCTATACATGCTAGCTCATTTCCCCGCAATCCCACATGCCCTGGTACTCAGCACAATGATACCTGTTCCTCCTGCAGTTGGAGAAGTAGTTTACCCTCTATTAATTTCATAATTTTCTCTACTGGATACATTTGTTGCAATGCTTGTACAGCACTAAGGGAACTGGATCAGATAAACAACTTTTTCTTCAAACATATCTCATTTGCTCCATTGCCTTCAGGACTGTGTGCAGTTCACAGCACTGCAGATTGTTAACTGACCAGGGAGTCAACCTCGTAAGACACAGTCAGGGAAGATAACAGAGCATCCAAGTTATCTCTTTTTTGAGCCAGCTGTATACAAATCAGTAAAATTTCTGTGCTTACCTAAAGTGTTATATAACCAGACTTCAAAATTACATTTGAGTGCACTGTTTCTTTAACACGGTCAGTTCTAAAATAATTCTAGGCCTCTTAAGCTAGCAGGGATTTTCACTCCAAAGTTCTAAAAGTAAATCCTTTCCATGTATCGTAAAAGGTTTTGCTGCTCACCAATGTATGTTACAGACTCATTCAAAAGGAAAGCAAGCAATGGAATGGTATGCAGCTCTGAGGGGAGACAAATGCGTCTTGTACACCTGCTACTAAATGAGGAGTCACCACCTGGAGTGAAGTAGCAACTCACCCACCTCGATATATAGCCTGGGAATGGGGTGGTCCTAAATGCACCCATGACCAGCCCCATTCCCTCTGGTGGATGACATCCAATATTTTTAATTCTAAGTACCTGACTATAACACCACACATCCAAGATCAAGGCAGGAACCTACAAAGAGTTGATGAAACTGAAGCAAATAAGTTCTGTCTGCTCTCCAAGCCCTGTGACTAACACATTTTAAAATATTACCTGCTCCGAGTCTTCTTGCCTTCAGATTTTTCAGGTGTGGCAGCCAAGCAAATTTTTTACCAAAAGTGAGGTTCAAAACACTCAACATCCTTTTTAAGTTTAAAATAGTGTCCATCACTCTCGGTTCAGGCAAATTAAAAATAGAATGCAAATGGTTAAAACGAACAAATAAATACTTCTCAGTTAAAAAAGAAAAATCACTTTCATCTGCCCATTTCTCCAACCTCCTGATTGGCACGTGTTACTTGCAATGCTGGAAGATGAGCTTCCAACAGAGATGTCTCTCATGAACAGGGAACACTGGATAGGATCCCTCACCTCGAATGTAGTACTGTTAATAGTAATTCCAAACACCGTCACTCTTAAGACACAACAGTGAGGGGCACTGTTCTTTTGTTCAAAATGATCAGACAAGATATTGCAGACTCTATATTTAAAATAATGAGGAGAAAGAAAGGACCACAGGAAACCTGGCAGTTACTATAGCAAAATGTTATACCAATGTCTGGGCTATGTTCCTTAGGTTCATATGGAGGCTTCCATTTCTCATTGCATCAGGAATGGGGCTCTTCTCACCTATCACAGAAATTGCAATGAACTTCCATACAACTGCACAGTTGCTGCAATGGTTTACAGTCTTCAGAAACTATTGCCAATACATTTGTTTACTCTGCTTTTTTTAATTTGGCAGGATTTGGCCCTCACTTCACAAAAGACAGTGGGGTTCTCTGCTGTTTGTTGATATTTGATCCTACGCAGGGCAACCCACATCTCTCTGATAGCTGAGACACACTCGTCAGTCCACCAGGAGACCGGCTGTCTTCAAGGTTGGCCTGAAGACTGTGGAATTGTTGCTTCAGTGGCATTGTGAATTGCCTTTGTGATTTGACCCATCCAGTCCTGGACAATGTCACAGCACTCAAAACAGCAACCTGTTCAGCTTACTGAGCACCTATTGTGATGGTATACTTCTGAGCACAGCTCTGTCTGTCAAGTGAATTCAGATCAGGAAATGATCACTACAAAGCAAGTCGCCAACAACTTTCCAATGTGTAGTGTTTGTGAGGTCTTGATATCATATCAAAAGACTCATGGCAGCGAACGGCCGTATGACAGTAGTGAAATGTGAACTCAGCCCAATGTTTGTAATGCAAAGATCCTCTGTCAATGAGAGTTCTTCAACAGCTCTATCCTGGGGAAAAATTGCATGGAGACCCATAGTACACTGTATGGATTCACATCCACACATAAGAGGAATGGGCAAGGGAGCTGTCTGATGAGGTTTTGATGACGTAATCCTGATCAACTGCTGACGTGGCATATACAGGGGACAAATAGCAAAATGTTGCTGGTATACTGTGACAGCCATTACTTGCATCTTGGTGGTAAAGGGGAAAACAGAAGGGTGGTATGTATCATATAAAACAGGGACACCCACGAATTCTGTACATGTGCAGTGCATTCTTATGTGTACTGAGCACTGTCGCCCTGCTGCACACTTCCTCCACTACCAAGTCATGTTGTCTGAACACGAGGAGGGAGAAGAGGGGAAACCGCAAATGCGCCATGTATAGATGGCAATTCACTCACACAAGGAACACTGAACAAACTGCACACAACTTGGTTTTCTATTTCTTTGTATCAAAAACAAAACAAATTTTCAATATTATTTAATTACTTTTGGTGGGCCAAAGACATCATAAACTTTTCATACTGTCAGCATATGTACAGAAGCACTAAATTTCACATATTTTCGTCATTCAGTTTTCCATGTAACCATAACCATAATCGAAAAAAGCCTTCCACACACATACATTGATCAGAATATTATATAATGTTTGCAACTTCATTACAGACACAAGGAAACTCTTCCCAAATAACTACTGGATAGTTAAAACATAAAAGAATTTGTCTTTTAAACAGGAATTACACTGCAGATTGATCAGTTCTTCTTCCTGTATGTGTACAGGAGTGCTTTCAATTGAAGAGGCAAAGTATCTCAAAAATAGCTCAAAAAGTATGTAAGATTGGGAGCATCCTTAAAATGTTTAGAAGACTATACTTGCATTTTTTCAATTGCATCAGTGAGCTTAGGAAAACTGACAGTGTATTTTTGTCAGAATTTGTCCCTTCCGTAACAAGATTTTCTTTTTAAATGCATCCTCATCAAACCAGAAATATGTTATCTCACACCTTGCAGCAGTTTACTGTGGCAGTGTGCAGTTAACATGCCAGGTCTACAATCAATTCCAGACGTTCTAACTTTCATTCCTGCCTTCCTTCTTCCTCCAGAAATTCATCAACAATAGCGGGTTGTAAACCAAAAAATCATTCCAAGCATGCCCCTGGACTTAACCAATGTACTTTGCAGTAATTTATATAGTCTCCATAATCTTCGTTCAGTTCCATCAAAAATTGTCACAACTGACTGTAATAATGTGTACCCCCAGTTTCCCCACATGCTCTATGCCAGCAAACATACCATGAAGTGCATCTTGACGTATAGAACAATGAATCCTGTACAAACTGTCTGTCAATCATTTTGATTTTTTGCTCTTCCATCATCAGTTAGCTGTTTAAAATTCTTTCTGCATGATGATGTAATGTTCCAACAAAAATTTGTTGCACCTGTCAATTATGTGACCGTATAGTAGATAGTGAGAATTGTCATCCTTCTCTCATGAAATTTGCATTATTTTTAAAGGATTGTGATGATAAATTGCTAGACATCTGGTACGAGTGGTGCCATAAGCCCAGTGATGGGAACAGTACCAGTGATTGATGACACATGCACCAAGTATGGTGTGGTGGCCTATGTTGAATAATGGTTTGCAGTCTTGGCATCACTTTTCAGAGGACTCAACAGCAGCTGCTTCTCTCCTGAAGATGGCACAAAGATGGATTGCCGATATGTATATAGTTACGTTGACTGAAGGATACGGCAGGAAACCAAGTATAAAAAAGAATAATCAGAGTAGAAGTAATATTTGCAGAATATTTTAATTTTACGAAGACATGGATGATAAAAGATATCATACAGGGCTGAAATAGTGTAGACAATGCAGAAGTCTAATGAACGTTACTGTGAGTAAATAACAAAGACTACTTATTTTAGCCTCCAGAGGAACAAATGAGTTGAAGAGGTGTATTGAAGACTTTCAAACTCCAATTTCATTTGAATTTATTTGTACATTAGATACAATGTTAATAAATCTGTCTTTTTTTTTTTAATTGCCATTAGGTTTCAACTGTGGGCTCAAGAAACTGGATGAAGCTTTTTTTCATGTACTGAAATAAAGCAAGAAAGCAAAAAAGGGCAACTCTACAAAAGTAATTAAGAAATCAGCACACCACTAGACTTCTTAGGAATGTAGTCTCCCAGCAACTGATACACAACTGACATTAAAATTAGTAACATGGTGCAGCATAGTGATTCATAATGTCCAAAGGAAACTGGTCGTACTAACTCATTGGCATTTGAAATTGAGCAACACTGTCATAGTCTCAAACACACGTAACATTCCAGAAGTAGTAGTTCTTCTTTGAAGGGAACTTGTATTGAACAACTGTTCCTCACGTGTCAATAACAGAAAGAACTTGCAAGCACAGAGAGAAACTAAAGTCTAAAAATATTTCATATTACAATAACTGGGTCTGCATTTTTGTTGAAAGCAATACTTCAACAAAATTTTTCAAACTATCTCCTTCATTTATGTTTCAAACACTAAAAAATGATGCTAAAAGAACAGGGTTATCTCAAAAGCTAGTGTGATGGTATTATTTTCAGTTGTGCATGTGGCACCCACCATTCATTTACAGATGAGTGGTTCCTGCCCCCCCCCCTTTTTTTGTAATCAAACAATCTGGATTTTGAAAAAGGTTTAGAAAGCTGGCCACCATTACTTTCAGGAGGCAAAATACTTAGTAATGCTGACAGACACTTACACAAGTTTTTTAAGAAGTCCCAGCTTTTAGAGTTATTAGTTCCTTCCTCACAGAGGAATTAAGGAATAGGTTGGGGAAGATTGAAAAGGAAAGCAAGGCACTCTGACCCCAGGATGAGAGAGAGTAGTTAGGGTAAGGGGTGACAAATATGAAAGGGGAGGCAACAGAGACTGAACAGGTATTTTCTACTGGGATATAAGTAATTTGCCCTTTCTTTTTAACCTCCCCACATTCATCCCTCTTTCCTGCCTGAAGAAAAAAAGTTATGATTCTGAAAGCTAGGGGAGTTCATTTTACTTTTACGTATGTCTGTCAATAATACTAAGTATTTCACCTCTTCAAGTAAATATTGGCCTGCAATTCTGTCTCATAATTTTAATTTATAGCAGTTTTAAAACTCTTTATGAATGAAGACTGCTTATACAGAAGACTTCATTAGTAATAATTTGGTTACATGACAGCTGTGGAAAGTTAAGGACTTAGTACCTATACCTAAAAAGACACTGAGACAATATTTTTAAATTTGTCTCTGAAAACAGTAGATCAGCGATTTACATGGAGCTATGATTATTTCAACAGGAATTACAAAAATGTAGTTGATTAAACTGACAACAACACATATAGAACCTAATATACTATTTTGCTAAGAGTAATAAGATACTGTTCTACTTAGCTCTCACCATAAGTGTCTTGAGATCTGCTCTTTCTGACGGATTCTTTTTCAAACAGCTGTCAACGAAGTCTTTGAAGGCATCAGAGAATATCCCTGATGGTAACTTTGGAGGTGGCTCATTCACAATGTAATCGAGAAGTTCAAATATTGCCATCGGACGAGGGCCATTGGTGCCTTGCTGGAAGTTGCCTGTTAGGATACAACCAGGGCAAATTAACATACCTTTTTATGTATTCTAAATGTTCAGAATTACAGAAGCTAAGATAGGTTACATGTAAAAATCAAAGCAATATCATGAAGTTCAATTTCTTAAGATAAAATTTATGAAAGCTATGTGCCTGAAGAAATTATGAAAAAGTAAAAAGAAGAGTGAAATAGTGTTCTCAGATGTACTGTAGGCATAATTCCTGATTATGCCAGGAACAATTTACCATTACAAGGTGGTTCATATTTCATCAGTGACAACAACTCTGGTGCATTTTTGAAAACTTTCAAGACTGTTAGCCACAATAATTCTCACAACTGTTTGAGAATATAGAAAATGTAAGAACTGGAAAACATGTTCCAAGCTATTTTTCTCCAAAAATTCCAAACAAGTTTGTAGAAATTTTGGGAAATAAGGTACAATCTGAAATAATGAGCAAGGTAAATTATACTTCTCTATTATGTTTGACTGCACTATGGATAAAGCACATTTAGAACAGATGATTTAAATCATTATGTGGTTCTACACTGAGTATGGGGTGTGTTCTGTAGAAGAAAGTTTTGCTGACTTCATCATAAGTTATCAAAAAATCAGAAGGGGATTACCAGAAGAAAAACTGCATAAGTTGAGTAGTGACAGCCTGGACATTCACGATGGTCATGGCGAACGCTTCGATAGTGGCTCAAAGTTAGCAGGAAAATATGAATGTGTAAAGATACATACATTAAATAATAATAATAACAACAACAGCAATTCCACATAGTTCAATGGCCTCCTGCAATGTCCCTAACCTACCCCATTTAACTAACCAGGTGCAAAAACGTAGAGTATAGAATCTAGACCACATGTTGTTTCTAAAGTGCACGTCATTTATGACGGCGGCCAAGTTTGGTTCGTCCTGCGCATCTGACGTCACAAAACACAGTCAGCCAATGAACAGAGAACGACGTTGCCAGAGCTCGACTGCAGTGCAGAGCACGGACGAATGTCTTCGGTTTTAGAAACGTTCAGTCATAAATATAGTAATTAAAGAAAAGCCATGTCTTGATAGCAGTCTTTCTTTTATAGAAAGTTTGGAAAAAGCATTCTTTATACCAATTGCTTCACATTCTATTAATTAATTAAACCAAACAAGCAATAAGCCTCCTAATTCAGGCAATTGCAAGGAAAGGTGTTTGTATCATTCTCAGTAACCGCTTTTTCGCAATAAAGAACAGCGGTAATTGTTATTTCCTATTGTACTTCGACGAAACGTGAGTAATTCATAGTCATACCAACAGTGTTTGTCGGTATTTTGTACGATATTTTAATGTCTTCCAGGAGATGTGTTGAATGACGAGCTATGTTAGCATAATGGTTAAAGTGTACGGCTGCTAAGCGAAAGGTTCCGAGTTCAAACCTTCTTCGGTGCTTAATATTTTCTTTATTTAAAAACAATATCGAAGTGTCTTACTTCAAGAATTTTATTCGTTTGAAAGTAATTTTTTGAAATTTCTAGTGGCAACTAAAATCGACCATATGGAAAGTATACCATTTGGACTTTTACCTCTGCAAACTCTTCAAAATTTAGTGCAATGGTTTACTACATCTAATGCTGCACAATAACTGCATTGAACATCGAAACAAAATTAAGTCATTTATGGGGGGAAGGTATCAGTCAAGAAGATGTGTAAAAATCAAATTTTTGGGCCAAATAGTTTTTATGAAATCGAATGATAAAGTGTTTCAAAGCAGTCGAAACACCATGTGTCTGCACAGGCGAGCAATGCAATGCTGACGAAACCGCGCGCATCGCGGAATGCGGGGAGCACATCTCTGTAGCAGCGAAAGGTTTAATGCGGCCGTGGTGCCTTTACTTCATAAACTGTGCGCTCCACCCTAAATGTAAGTTTGCGAACTGTACTATGGCGCTGCTTCTCTTGGCGCTTACAACTGGCAACGCAGCTATCTCCCGCATCTGGGCGGGCATGCGTGAACCGCAAAGATAAAAGAATTGAACTATAGTGATTCCTCACACTGTTGAGCGGCGAGAGCTAGGTTAAAGCAGAGACTGAAAACTCTGTTATCCAACTGAGATTTGATTCTGCAACCACTCTGTTTCCAGACACGTGGTTTACTGCTAGACCACCAGGCCCAACATGTACATAGATAGTTCATCTACTTGTACTGGTGAGTGAATTTAGGATGACTAACTATTCTGAAACTTTATCAATAATTTATAAATAAATCCAGCACAATATTTAAAATTTTAGTACTAATTTCAGAGTAGCATATAAAGAAAGTTTAAGGATAAAAAAAATGTGGTCACAAATTTGCTTTATGATATTCCGAAGAACCACACACACTATTACTTTAGCACTAAAAACTGTCTGATCACCCTGTGTTTTACCACGATACCCATGAATCCTGTTTATCAGGATTCCTTTGGGAAATTTATATATCTGGCTACTCTGGTTAATGCTTATTTTTACATTTAAAATTTCTGTGAGACAATTCTAAAACTGCCAGGCTATATTTCTTCAATTCATCTGATTTACATTTGTGCACACACAGCATTTTCACACTAACAATTCTTAGGGTCTCAATTGTATGAGACAATAAACAGAACTGCAATCTACAAAACAAGTTCATAAGATAATATACAGACACTTGCAACAATGACTTCCTACTCAACCACTCAACCACTTGACTGTTATCAACAATTGATTCTGCAGTCACTGTCTCACATTGTTGCTGCATTCATTAAGTTAGATTCGCACTGGAGTCATGGCTGTTTTTTCATGAATCATTCACTAAAAAAAAAAAAAAAAACTTTCATTGTTGCTCCAGGTGTCATTGTGAAGATCGAGATACACAAGTTGTTTTATGCCAGTCACACAAATACCAGTTTTAGCTAATCAAAAAAGTTAAAAAGTACATCCTTCCAAAAACAATTAGTATTCAGACAGAGGCTCAGAATACAGTATATTTAGCCATTGGCGAAAACTAAGAACTTTCAAACAGTAACTTCCCAAACAGCGCGCGGGAAAAACAAACACCTAAACCTTACTGTTCGAGCTCTGATTTCTCTTATTTTATTTTGATGATCATTCCTACCTATGTAGGCTGGGCTCAACAAAATATTTTCGCATTCAGAAGAGAAAGTTGGTGACTGAAATTTCGTAAATAGATCTCATCACGACGAAAAACGTCTTTGCTTTAATGACTTTCTAATGGCCCATTTTTTTTTTTTTATGTTTTGTAGCCAAACCCAAATACAGGGAGTCTCAGTCAAACCTCCCTGATTTCAAGGACCCAGGAGAGAAAAACCACAGTAGATATGACAATGAAAAATGCATCACATTGTAGAGCATCTCAAAGAATTTATACTCCCACATCAGAAGTACCAAGTATCATTGTCAGGGTGCGGCATGGTCGCATGAAGTGAAAATGGTGACTCCATAGCAGCATACGCAAGCAGTAATGTGGTTTGCAGAAACAAAATCACCAATTACTGTGCAAAGAAATTATCATCGTGTGTATGAATGTGATCCACCTGATATGAAAAAAATTAAAGAATGGTATAGGAAGTTTCTGGCAACAGGAAGTGTTCTGAAACATTCTGGTGGTGCACGTTATGGAGTTTCGGAAGAGACAATGGAGGACATCAGACAAACATTTCTCAGAAGCCCACATAAGTCAATTCGTCAAGCATCTAGGCAATGTGATGTACCTCAATCAACATTGAATTGTGTAGTTCACCAGCATCTTCGTATGAATGCTTACTAAGCACAAATTCTGCAACATCTGATGCTGAACAACAAACGACGCTGACAACAATTTGTTGCGGATATGCTGCAGTGTATTGATGTGGATGCCAGCTTCCTGGAAAGATGTTGATCATCAGATGAGGCACCCTTTCATCTATCAGGAAGGGTTAATAGGCATAATGTTTGGATTTGGGGTCCGCAAAATCTGCACATTGTCATTGAACATATTCATGATAGCCCTAAACTAAACGTCTGGTGCAGGCTAATCCACAACAGGATTGTTGGACCATTCTTCTTTGCGGAACGAACAGTGAATGGGTCAGTGTATCTGGACATGTATCTGAGGGTACACAAACTGCTCTAAGAAGACTTGCAACCCAGCATCATTTTTCAACAAGACAGAGCTCCGCCAGACAAGACAGAGCTGTTCGCAAGTTCCTGGATAGGAACTCTCCCAATCGTTGGATCGGACATGGAGGACCCATTGCCTGGCCACCACATTCACCCGACATTACACCGCTTGATTTTTTCATATGGGGATTCGTGAAGGACCACCTGTATGCGACCAAAGTGGACGATATTCCTATGTTGCGACATTGTATCACAAATGCGATTGCAACAATAACAGAGAAAATGTTACAAAGAAATTGTCCAGCAATTGAATATAGACTCGATATTCTTCGTGCTACAAATGGTTTGCAAGTAGAGGTGTATTGATGATAAACAAGGAAATTCTTTGAGATGGTCTACAATGTGGTGGATTTTTCATTGCCGGATCTACTATGTTTTTTTTTTTTTCCTGGGTCTTTGAAATCCGGCGGGGTTTGAGTGGGACACCCTGTATGTTTGTAATTCTACAGTGGAATTGCTCTTTTGTACTTTTTGCCAAACTTTTAAAGAATGTTTTAAATAGCAGGAAAATGTAAAGTTGGGAATTACATACTTAAATTTTATATTTTTGTAAATACTTCGGCATTCCATATTTTTGATGAAAAATAAGAGATTATAGTTTGTTTAAATTTCTTCTGGTGAATTTCTTTTCTATCTGGTGTTCTAGGTCATACATTTGAGAGTTGTTATGTTTACATCAAAAATTTAGCAGAAGTCCAAAGGTGTTTACAAAACTTAGATACTGAAATGTGAAATGTGCAGTCAAATTTTAACTGTGCTGTTGACTCCATCTTAACACCTCAAAAACAGACATATTTCACATTTCACAAAAAGTGTCAAAAGTATGTGGAATTATATTTTTATTTAAATTGTTTAGGCTTTGCTATTAGTTCACAACGTAGTTACCACTTCAGAAATTGCTACACATTCCACACTCCACTTGATGATGTCTCACTGCATATCAAAGTTAATCCGCTCTCTCTCTCTCTCTCTCTCTCTCTCTCTCTCTCTCTCTCTCTCTCTCCAAAATAATATGCCAAAAATTCCAATGCAGTTCATACTTTTGTCATAATAGGCACCACATATGTGACAAATTTGAAGGTAGTTTGTATATTAACCAGAATAGGCACTACCATAGTTCATGTTTACGGTTGCCAGATTTCCTTTCATTCAGACTAAGTTATAGCCCAACAGGAAACACTGTTCAATAATAAAACTATGAAGAACGCTACTCAGAGTACAATTATAGTTAGATTGGCAGAGATGAGATGCAAATCGGTAGAGACATGAATTGCCTGAACTTTTAACGACTTCTACTGATTCAGAACTAGATAGCCCAGACTTCAAGGAAGTGCACTGAATAATTTTTGTAAACACTTTTTGAATGAAAACTACTAACCAACATCTACGACACAGCTGATAAACTTGACTTCGTGACTGAATGAATGCTCAAAGCAAGGAAATGAAAAGTAAAATTATAATAATGTCCTGCGGCTAACTCATATTTGAAGAAGAAAGTCTTCACTGCTCAAAAACTTGCTGTAAGAATAATATGTGGTTCTCAGTCATTATCATCTTTAACACATCTGTTTGCTGAGCTGGGCATCTTGACTAATATTTCGATATATATTTATTCAGTTTGTTATAAATAATCCACTACAGTTCCAAAGGAATAACGATGGGCACAATTATAATACCAGAAGAAAAAATGCTATCCATTGCTCCACATTAAGGTTGCCTTTAGCACAAAAATGGGTGCACAATGCTGCAACTAAAATTTTTGATCACTTACCCAATGATATAAAATCTCTGATAAAAAGCAAAGTTGTTGTTGTTGTGGTCTTCAGTCCTGAGTCTGGTTTGATGCAGCTCTCCATGCTACTCTATCCTGTGCAAGCTTCTTCATCTCCCAGTACCTACTGCAACCTACATCCTTCTGAATCTGCTTAGTGTATTGATCTCTTGGTGTCCTTCTACGATTTTTACCCTCCACGCTGCCCTCCAATGCTAAATTTGTGATCCCTTGATGCCTCAAAACATGTCCTACCAACCGATCCCTTCTTCTAGTCAAGTTGTGCCACAAACTTCTCTTCTCCCCAATCCTATTCTATACCTCCTGATTAGTTACGTGATCTACCCACCTTATCTTCAGCATTCTTCTGTAGCACCACATTTCGAAAGCTTCTATTCTCTTCTTGTCCAAACTATTTGTTGTCCACGTTTCACATCCATACGTGGCTACGTTCCATACAAATACTTTCAGAAACGACTTCCTGACACTTAAATCTATACTCGATGTTAACAAATTTCTCTTCTTCAGAAACGCTTTCCTTCCCATCGCCAATCTACATTTTATATCCTCTCTACTTCGACCATCATCAGTTACTTTGCTCCCCAAACAGCAAAACTCCTTTACTACTTTAAGTGTCTCATTTCCTAATCTAATACCCTCAGCATCACCCGACTTAATCTGACTACATTCCATTATCCTCGTTTTGCTTTTGTTGAAGTTCATCTTATACCCTCCTTTCAAGACACTATCCATTCCGTTCAACTGCTCTTCCAAGTCCTTTGCTGTCTCTGACAGAACCTCACAAAGTTTTTACTTCTTCTCCATGAATTTTAATACCTACTCCGAATTTTTCTTTTGTTTCCTTTACTGCTTGCTCAATATACAGATTGAATAATATCGGGGAGAGGCTACAACCCAGTATCACTCCCTTTCCAACCACTGCTTCCCTTTCATGCCCCTCGACTCTTATAACTGCCATCTGGTTTCTGTAGAAATTGTAAATAGCCTTTCGCTCCCTGTATTTTACCCCTGCCACCTTCAGAATTTGAAAGAGAGTATTCCAGTTGACGTTGTCAAAAGCTTTCTCTAAGTCTACAAATGCTAGAAACGTAGGTTTGCCTTTTCTTAATCTTTCTTCTAAGATAAGTCGTAAGGTTAGTATTGCCTCACGTGTTCCAACATTTCTACGGAATCCGAACTGATCTTCCTCGAGGTCCGCTTTTACCAATTTTTCCATTCGTCTGTAAAGAATTCTCGTTAGTATTTTGCAGATGTGACTTATTAAACTGATAGTTCGGTAATTTTCACACCTGTCAACACCTGCTTTCTTTGGGATTGGAATTATTATATTCTTCTTGAAGTCTGTGGGTATTTCGCCTGTCTCATACATCTTGCTCACCAGATGGTAGAGTTTTGTCATGACTGGCTCTCCCAAGGCCATCAGTAGTTCTAATGGAATGTTGTCTACTCCCGGGGCCTTGTTACGACTCAGGTCTTTCAGTGCTCTGTCAAAATCTTCACGCAGTATCTTATCTCCCATTTCATCTTCATCTACATCCTCTTCCATTTCCATAATATTGTCCTCAAGTACATCGCCCTTGTATAAACCCTCTATATACTCCTTCCACCTTTCTGCCTTCCCTTCTTTGCTTAGAACTGGGTTGCCATCTGAGCTCTTGATATTCATACAAGTGGTTCTCTTCTCTCCAAAGGTCTCTTTAATTTTCCTGTAGGCAGTATCTATCTTACCCCTAGTGAGACAAGCCTCTACATCCTTACATTTGTCCTCTAGCCATCCCTGCTTAGCCATTTTGCACTTCCTGTCGATCTCATTTTTGAGACGTTTGTATTCCTTTTTGCCTGCTTCATTTACTGCATTTTTATATTTTCTCCTTTTATCAATTAAATTCAATATTTCTTCTGTTACCCAAGGATTTCTATTAGCCCTCGTCTTTTTACCTACTTGATCCTCTGCTGCCTAAACTACTTCATCCCTCAGAGCTACCCATTCTTCTTCTACTGTATTTCTTTCCCCCATTCCTGTCGATTGTTCCCTTATGCTCTCCCTGAAACTCTCTACAACCTCTGGTTCTTTCAGTTTATCCAGGTCCCATCTCCTTAAATTCCCACCTTTTTGCAGTTTCTTCTGTTTCAATCTGCAGTTCATAACCAATAGATTGTGATCAGAATCCACATCTGCCCCTGGAAATGTCTTACAATTTAAAACCTGGTTCCCAAATCTCTGTCTTACCATTATATAATCTATCTGATACCTTTTAGTATCTCCAGGATTCTTCCAGGTATACAACCTTCTTTTATGATTCTTGAACCAAGTGTTAGCTATGATTAAGTTATGCTCTGTGCAAAATTCTACCAGGCGGCTTCTGCCAGGCGGCTTCCTCTTTCATTTCTTCCCCCCAATCCATATTCACCTACTATGTTTCCTTCTCTCCCTTTTCCTACTGACGAATTCCAGTCACCCATGACTATTAAATTTTCGTCTCCCTTCACTACCTGAATAATTTCTTTTATCTCGTCATACAGTTCATCAATTTCTTCATCATCTGAAGAGCTAGTTGGCATATAAACTTGTACTACTGTAGTAGGCATGGGCTTTGTGTCTATCTTGGCCACAATAATGCATTCACTATGCTGTTTGTAGTAGCTAACCTGCACTCCTATTTTTTTATTCATTATTAAACCTACTCCTGCATTACCCCTATTTGATTTTGTATTTATAACCCTGTAATCACCTGACCAAAAGTCTTGTTCCTCCTGCCACCGAACTTCACTAATTCCCACTATATCTAACTTTAACCTATCCATTTCCCTTTTTAAATTTTCTAACCTACCTGCCCGATTAAGGGATCTGACATTCCACACTCCGATCCGTAGAATGCCAGTTTTCTTTCTCCTGATAACGACGTCCTCTTGAGTAGTCCCCGCCCGGAGATCCGAATGGGGGACTATTTTACCTCTGGAATATTTTACCCAAGAGGACGCCATCATCATTTAATCATACAGTAAAGCTGCATGTCCTCGGGAAAAATTACGGCTGTAGTTTCCCCTTGCTTTCAGCCGTTCGCAGTACCAGCACCGCAAGGCCGTTTTGGTTAGTGTTTCAAGGCCAGATCAGTCAATCATCCAGACTGTTGCCCCTGCAACTATTGAAAAGGCTGCTGCCCCTCTTCAGGAACCACATGTTTGTCTGGCCTCTCAACAGATACCCCTCCGTTGTGGTTGCACCTACGGTACAGCCATCTGTATCGCTGAGGCACGCAAGCCTCCCCACCAACGGCAAGGTTCATGGTTCATGGGGGGAAAAAGCAAAGTACAATTTGAAAACAAACTGAAAAAGTTTCTACTTGACAACTCCCATAATCCACAGAAGAAAATCTATTATTGTAAAGTGTAAAATGTAGTGGGTAGGAAATACTAGCTCACATCCGTTTACTAAATAATAATAATAATAATATTCTTGTAAATGTACAGCATATAGTCATATTTACAAATTAATTTCTGATGTAAATACAAAATGACTCATTCCACATCATTATAATCTATCATGCAAATGACACATGGAATTTGAAAATCACTAGTAAATACAGATTTACCCAAAACAGATTTTTCTCAACTTTTAATCATTGACCTTTTACTTTCTGTTTTAACTTATAATTCATGCACCATTAACAATTTATGACGAGTAAATGAAGTGTTCTTATTTATGAATCTTACTAAAAACCAATATATAATTGCTTCTACAAATAATATGGAAGAGATACTGTTTTACTTTCAGTTTTTCGATAGTTTATACAATTAGTAATTTAGTTACTACAGTGATGCATTTAATTTGTTGTGAGCTATAATTTTTCATAAACATAGTTCATTTAAGTTATGGTTTTCAATAGTGCTGCATTTTTATTAAACCTACTAACAAAATCATAAAATTGCTAAATCCGTGAAAGACAAAAAAGTGTAGTTTTATAGGGAAAAGTAATCAGCTTTAGCAGTTCTGTCAGGAGCGTATGACCATCTTAGAAATTCTTTTACTAATGTTGTAACTAAGATTAGTTGATTTCTGTTATCAAATGTAAAGAGTACAGTAAACTCACTGTGGGTGGGAGACTGTGGAGGTGCATCACCATTCTCAATTCTTTTTGGTCCAAAGATAGCGGCAAGTGTTTTAGCATCTGGTGGTGGAATAGGATACATTCCTATTGCCATCTCTACCAATGACAAGCCCAATGACCAGATATCACTTTGGACTGAGTAATGTGTTCCTTGAAGACGTTCAGGCTGTTCAACACACGAAATGCATTAAAAGTAAGAAAAAGACTGCCAGTGACACAGCCAGCACAACCATGTTGAAGCTTACCGACATGTAGCTCCTTGTTCCTACAAATGAATTGGCCATAGAATCTATTAACTGACCAGACACTCCAAAGTCACATATCTTAATCTCTCCACCACTGTTTACAAGGATATTACTTGGTTTCACATCTCTGTGCATTATGGCATGCTTGTCTCTCAAATAGCTCAATCCTTTTAACACCTGAAATTTCAATCAGAGACAATTCATTGTTCAACATCTGATAATATACAGAGATATTTATACCAAATGGAAGCACATAACACTTTCTGAACACTCACAGCAGACGTAATTTTTCCAAGAATGGGTTCTGGGATCTTGCCTGCTTTCTTCAATATCAAATCCAGTGAACCACCATCCATGTACTCCATACAAATACTAATCTCGCCATCGCTATAAAATGAAAGGCACATGAATGTACACAGTTTTGTCCACTGTAATGATAGTTTAAAAAAAAGTTAAGTGAAATGCAATTACACTAGCACAAAATAGGTCCAAAACAGAATTGCCAGCATATACGCTCTAAGACAAAAGAAACAATGCACCACAAAGGAATTATCTGAGTGGGACAGAAATCAGTAGATGTGATGTACATGTACAAACAGACAAATGATTACAATTTCAGAAAAATTGGATGATTTATTCAAGAGAGAGAGATTCACAAATTGAGCAAGTCAATAGCACATTGGTCAACCTCTGGCCCAGCAAGCAGTTACTTGCCTTGGTGTTGATTGGTAGAGTTGCTGGATGTCCTCCTGAAGGATATCGTGTAAAATTCTGTCCAATTGGCATGTTAGACTGTCAAAACCCCAAGCTGGTCGAAGTTTCTACTCATAATGATCCATACTTAGGTTCTCTTACCATGTTTGGGTGGCATTGTACTGCTGAAATTTAAGCACAGGATGGATTGCTACAGTGGGTAACAAAATGGGGCATAGAATATTGTTGACGTGCCGCTGTGCTGTAAGGATGCCGCACACATAAGCTAATGGGACCTACTATGAAAAGAAAAGGCAACCCAGACCCATTGCTCATGGCTGTCAGGCTGTCATCCAAAAACTCTGTAACTCAGTGCAAAGCAGAACAACTGTTTTCATAAGGACCAGAGATGGACCAATGTTTTTGACCAATGTTTTCTCGACTTGCTCAATTTGTGAAGCTCTTTCTCTTGAATAAATCATCCAATTTTTCTGAAATTTTAGTCATTTGTTTGTCTGTGCATGTAAATCACATCCACCAATTTTCATCCTATTCAAATAATTCCTTCATGGCATGTTCCCCCCCCCCCCCCCCCCTCCTCCCCCCCCCCTCTCTCTCTCTCTCTCTCTCTCTCTCTCTCTCTCTCTCTCTCTCTCTCTTTGTCTTAAGAGTGTATTATGGTCATAATGTATCAAGAACATGCAAAATATGTCACAGTCACATAACTTGATAAACACCACAGTACCTGTAAAATGCTCCATAAAACCCAACAATGTGAGCAAAATTGCACTCATGGAGAACCTTCAGCTCTCTAATAATTTGCTTCTTAATAGCAGGTTTCACTTCAAGATGAATTAGCTGCAAAAGAAAATGTAATGCCAGAATCTGTATATTTAACATGAAATGTTGAGTACACAAAATGCTTGTTTAATTGCAATGAACATATTTTTTTAACACAACATAATTTTTATGAACAGTAGTAACCAATCACAGTCACGTTCACAATAAGAAAACTGTACACTTTAGTGGACAGGTTATAAATCAAACACACATCCTTTCAAAATGGAGCAACTAATAAATTAGTGATGTGGTGAAGAATAGTAAAGTGCTGTTGTGACATATGAGACATGTACATCATTCTTCCATATACGATACCAGAAACATTGCAAAAGAAACCGGGCCAAACTGACTATCTCCAATTGTATCTAAACTTCCACAGTATTTGTAAAATTCCTTGGGGTTCAGCTGGATAACAAGCTAAAATGAAGCCAACATATTATGTAGAGTTGACAACAGGGCATCTTGTAGAAGATTCTTCAGGAACCTTAGGAATCTATCACTGATGTGCCAATACACTTTCTCCATACTGGTTTTTGTGCTTATTAGTAACAAGAGTGACTTTAGGAAAAAGTGTGAAATTCACAACAACAATACTAGAGGTAAAAACAGTTTCCATGTAGGTTATACATCTCCATCAATGATTCAGAATGGGGTTTTGGTGTAAAAGTGTATAACAGTTTGCTGCTAGACATCAGGCAATGCTCCCAGGCAGTGAACAAAATGAGTGGGGAAGCCTTTAGTTGTGATACTAATTCACGGCTTGTTTTCTAAGTACCATTTTGAAATAATATAAAAATTCACTGACTCTTCTTAACAATTTTATTTTTACATGAAAGCCTGTATTTTTAACTAGTTTTTTTTTTTTTACATAATTCTCACCAATATTAAGGCACTTATTGTATCATACAACCAGATTTCTGAAAACCATTCTTGCAGGAATCTGATACCTGATGTGATTTGGCAACAATTGCACCTCTTAACAGTTTAAGAAACTCACCACGTAATGTCAAAATCATAAAGCATCTGTTCTCTCTCACTTTTTCATCAACCTCCTCATGCCCATTTGTATGGCCATCTATAAAAGGTCTCACCCACTTCTGTACTATCCCATTGCTCACAATGTTTTCTCCATACAATTCACTAATCTGAAGATGCATTTCAACCCCTTTCACACCTTTAGCACATAATACACAGTCAGAGGGATTATCAGAGGAAGCATTTCAAATCTTACAATCAAACAAAAAATGCTGAATATTGGTGGGAATTACATAGAAAAGTAGATTACAGTACGGGCTTTCACGTGAAAACAAAATTGCTAATAAAAGTCTACTTGTTTTATTTTTATTTCAAAACAATACTTAATTAAAAAAACACGCCTCATTATTTTCAACAATGTTTAAAGATTTCTCACTTAGCTTTTTTTTTTCTTTTTCTTTTTTTTTCTACATAAATGAGGATTCTTACAGACTAATATATCACACTCTGACACCCTAGTTGTGGTAGTAGATGAACACATGTGTGTCTTCTAGCACTAGAGGACACATTATTATTGTGAAAAATGTACTTCTTGTCCTTATTTTATTTATTAATCACAAGTATGGTACATCATGTTCTAAATGAAATTCTGTATTCTTAAAGTTATAACATCAGTGAAGATCAGAGCCAGACCAGATGTTTTCAGCCAAGAAGAAAGTGACAATGACACAAAAGATACAACTTTAATTAATTTTCAGTGAAGTCCGACTGTCTTTATGCACAATAGGATTCCAGAGCCTTCAGCAACAAGGGACATGAGACTCAGATATTCGCAAACAAAGTAAAAGACTATCACACACCAATGTTAATATTACACAGATTTTTAACTTTTCCAGTATACAGACAGTTGGTACTGTTCTCTGAAACCAACAATGCTATATGAATGATTAAAAGTTACCTTTGTTTTAACAGTTGTGGCTTCTCAAGAAATTCAGAGTGATCCAGAAATAGATCTCATAGTTAACAATTTGAGTAGATTAGCACCACTGTCATTGATTGTTAATAAACTTAAGTACCCTGTTGTGGTTACAACTGCCTGTTAATGTATAACTTTATTTGTTTTACATCCCTGAAGAGACACCCCCCCCCCTGCCTTTCATACTGTGATGTATGGAACACAATATGTGAATAAATCAGTGTCATTATGTAAATAAAATCTTCAAGACACTGAGGTTGAATAATAATCCAGTTTCATCTGACAATGCATAAAACTGAAAATATCTGCAAATTTGAAGGAAATTATACCTTACCAGTTGTTATTCCAAGAAATTACCTTACCATCTAGCTTAGACCATTAACTGCTTGACAAGTAGCAATGTGAATTGTAAAAGTACCACTATTCTTATGGTGTGTACTCTCACAAGTAACTAAACTACCAATAGCTATTGGTGTATAGAATATCATTAGGCATCATACCAATCAATGATTCCGATGCCTAACTACAGGAAGGGTTAGTGAAAATTGGTGCATTTGAGTACGATCTTACCATGAGTGCCCAAAAGTATACAGCAGATTCAAATCAACATAGGCACAAAGCTTTTCACATGTCATTGTGTTAAGAGTGTACAATGAGCATTTCCATTCTGGAACATCGCTCTCGGGAAAGCAATATACAAGTGAAAATGTGCATATGACAAGGGTCACTACAATTATCAGTAGCAATAAGAAACAATCTGTTTTATTTTTTGCAGATTTTGGTGTTATTTTCTGATGGCTTATTTTTTAATTATTTTCTTTATTTTTGTTGTATTTTACTGTTTTTAAGAGTTCTGTTGAAAATGAACAAACACCTATCAGTTTGTAATTATACAAGTCATTTAATGGCATTGTGTAATTACAACACCAAAATGCTCGTAAATCAGATAATTTTATTCATTACAATAGGCCTATTTTGGCAAACAGCCTTCATCAAGTTACCTTCAAGTAAATGGTAGATAATTTTGGTACAATATTTCAAATGCTGTAAGAAAATGGTTTTAACATCCACACGTTATTGTGATTATATCCCTTTGTTTTAATTTCATTCCATTACTTTTTAGTGTTCTTCAAGTAGTAACAACTGGTTATACTATTTGACAGATATACCAGTGATATTGTATGGTTACCTTCAGTTTTGTTGGACATGCTGTAATTTCAGCGATCTTTGCTAGTGGTATCACTGGTGATCTAGTGTAATCTGTGGTTATTTTGTAATATTTTGTATGTCTATCAATTTTTTTATTAATGATTTCAATAAAGCTTTCGGTGTATTTTCTGTGACTTAGGACAATTTGCTCATGAAGTATTTTTAGAGTCTGCAGTCTTCAGACAACTGAAACCACACTACGAGCAGCAGCAACAGTGCATGATGGGAGAGGGGACAAGGTGGGGATGAGAAGGAGGCTGGGGTGGGGAGGGTGAGGGATAGTATGGTGGGGGTGGCAGATAGTGAAGTACTGCAGTTTAGATGGAATGTCAGGAGAGAAGATGGGGGGGGGGGGGGGGGGGAGGGGGGGGGGAGCAGAAAGGAGAGAAATAAAAAGAAATTAAAAAACTGGGTGTGGCAGTGCAATGACGGCTGTGTAGTGCTGGAATGGGAACAGGGAGGTGACTGAATGGGTGAGGACAGTGACTAACAAAGGTTGACGCCTGGCCAGAGGTTACACCGGACCACCAAACCAGATATTAAGTAAGACCACCAGTGAAATCAAAAGGAAAGATTACTGAAATACATCGTGATACACAAAACTGATTATAACCATACAATATTGTTAGTACACATTGGTCAAATAAGCTGTCACATAATTACTGTTCTACAGAAAAGGAAGACAATCTTAAAATTATCAAGGTAGCATAGAATCAATGGGTAAAAAGACAAGACCTAGTAGAAATCTTTGGATAACACAAGATATTGAATTTAACTGATGAAAGGATAAAATTTAAAAAATGTAGCAAATGAAGCATGCAACAGGGAATACAAACGTCTAAAAAAATGAGGTTGATAGGAAGTGCAAACTGGCTAAGAAGGAATGGCTAGAGGGCAAATGTAAGGATTTAGAAGCATGTATCACTGGGGGAAAGATATATACCACCTACAGGAAAATAAAGAGGCCTTTAGAGAAAAGAGATGAAGTTGTGGGAAAGCATGTCTGAAAGAGAGTAATTTATTAGCACTGAATACAGATTTAAGTGTTAGGAAGTCTTTTCTAAAGGCATCTATCTGGAGTGTAGCCATGTATGGAAGTGAAACACTGGCAATAATCAGTTTCGACAAGAAGAGAATTAGAGGTTTTAGAAATGTGGTGCTACAGAAGAATGCTGAAGATCAGGTGCATTGATCACATAGCTAATGAGGAGGTACTGAATCGAGTTGGGAAAACACAATATTTGTGGCACAACTTGACAGAAGAAGGGATAGGTTGATAAGACACAGTCTAACACATCAAGGGATTACCAGTTTAGTACTGGAGGGAAGAGAGAGAGAGAGAGAGAGAGAGAGAGAGAGAGAGTGAGTGTGTGTGAGTGTGTGTGTGTGAGTGTGTGTGTGTGTGTGGCAGGGGGAGGGGGGGGGGGGGGGGAGGAATTCGTAGATGGAGACAGAGAGATGAGTACAGTAAGCAGTTTCAGAGAGATATCGATTGCACTGGTTATTCGGAGATGAAGATGCTAGCACAGGATAGAGTAGCACAGAGAGCTGCTGCATCAAACCAGTCTTAGGACTGAAGACCACAACAACAGCATCAAGCCATATCTAGTATAACCAACTGTTATTATTCCTAGAACACTAATGGAGTATAATTAGAACAAGAAGATAGCAACAGAACCACCATAACATATGGATATCGAACCCATCTGATGTATGTAACAAATTTTATAATATTTTCTAATTAATACTTATGTATAATATTATAAATATTGTACCAAAATTATGTTACATGATGGCTATTTGCTGAAACAGGCCAATTGTGGCAATACAGTTATCTGACTTAGCAATGTTTTTGAAATCTTAATTACATACATTTATCAATTATATTCACTGACTTCACACATCTCATTTTGTTCCATTATTCTTAAAAAAATTCTCCAAACCCATGAAGACTAACTCATTAAAGAATAAATAATTCTGCATCCAAACAAGGTTGGAAGTTTTTCAAAAGAAAGCATTCTCATAACTTCAAATTTCTATTCAGTGACAATATGCTATCATCACTTTAATACAGGGTATTCTATTTATCCTGACCATACCGAACAAATTTTGTCCAGAAGCAAAATTAAAAATGTATGAGTCAAATGTTGTGTAACTATCAGGTGGATATTAATCATCATAATTTCCTTACTTGTAATTTTAAACAATGGAAAATCCAGGATGGAATAACAGCAATATGAAAATGATGGATTGCTACTCACCATATAGCAGAGATGTTGAGTCGCAGACAACCAAACAAAGATGCTACTAAACCCATAAGTTTTGTCCAGAAGGCCTTCTTTTGCAATAGACAACATACACACACTCATTCAAGTAAACACAGCTCATACACACGTGACCACTGCCTCTGGCTGACCTTGGCAGCCACAGACAGTGATCATGTGTGAGAGCTGTGTTTGAGTGAATGTGCGCGTGTATGTTGTCTACTTCAGAAGGAGGCCTTTTGGAAAAAGTTTGTGTGTTTAGTAGTCTTTTTGTTGTGCCTGTCCGAGACTCAATATCTCCGCTATATGGCGAGTAGCAATCTATCCCTTTCATATTACTTACGATTTTGTTCGTTATGAAGATATGAACTGCTGTCCATTTTTTAAGTAGTATACTATTATTTTTTATTCACTACTCCATTTCCTCTCTTAAAGACCTGTTCAAAAATGTATCACAGTGTACCATTAACATGACATGACACTGTTAAAAACCTAATACAAAACTGACTTTGACTCTCCGGTATGAGTACACAGTGTAGGCACCCAGGATAACTTAACTCATCCACTTGCTTGAGGTGACAGTAAACAAATGAAAATACAAATAAAATGCATGAAAGTCATACAGTCAACCAGCTACAGTTGAAGTTTGGTGTAAGTACATTGCACAGCAACGAACGGAAGGTAGAAGTGCTGCTTATCTATGGAGAATGTAAATTTAGCAGAACACTAATTGCAATACGGTGGGGAAGTGAAGCCTTGTCAGGTTATCACTCTCTGTAGAGTTCCTCTGCCTGCATAGTATTATGCCTATCATCAACAACGATTAAAGTAATGATGGTGCAATTTTTAATCAAGAATTGCCTTTCCCGTACACAACATATCATTTAAAGGTATTACAGAACAGCACTACATTTAGTTCTATCATAAATAACAAAACAATATTGCAATTCCTGTTCTACTAACTTACATTCTCCACAGATGAGCAGCATTTCTACTTTTCCCCCCATTGGTGTACACTGTACTCACATAAAGCTTTAACTGAACATAGTTGACTGAATGACCAGTTGGCATTTTCCACATTTTCATTTGTTTACTGTCCTCTCCAGTATGTGGAGAAGTTAAATACAATATTATGTTACATTTTTAATAATGTCGCATTTAATGAGTGGTACATTGTAATACACTTATGAGCAGCTATTGATGAGTGGAAGTAGATTACCAAATGAAAAACAGAGGGTGCTGTTTAAAAAGATTTACTGTTGTTCATATCTTTCATAAAGTTCTTGTAGAACATAAATACTTTTGGATTAAAGGAGACCACTCATTGAAAACAATATGCAGCTGAGCACAAAATGCTCAATTTCAATGGCTGCTTCACACCCTGAGTGGTCTGGATCCTTCCCTCCACCACCAGCTTCTCTGAACTATGCAAATGGGAATTATGTTTACAACACATCCTCTGCTCTCATAATCATCCTGTTGTCAACCTCACTATCCCCGCCCTCTCCATCCATACTTTTTGCATTTCTTCATTAACAGAGCTCATCATTATAATCCTATTGTTGAAATAAGAACCTACTGCTGCCAACACAAACTTGCATATAAAGGTGACCAAAAGAATTTGCGGGCTATCTGACAGGTGCAACTCAGTGTGTTTCACTGTTTCCTTCATCTCTGCCTGAAATATTTCTCTCTGTGTTTTTCATCAGTTTGTTAGTTTCATCATAAAAGTTACTTTTCTCATTTTAATGAATGCATCTGCAAATTGTTTTTCCTTGAAATAGAAGTCATGGAATTACACTCCAAAACGTTTCGGTGTGTGTGTGTGTGTGTGTGTGTGTGTGTGTGTGTGTGTGTGTGTGTGTGTGTGAGGGGGGGAGGGGAGGAAGAGAAAAGCACAATGCATTTTGAAGAGATTTTTAAATCAGAAAATATCAATTAAATTGCATATAAATGTGAACAAAAAACTGCCAAATAAAGCCTTTCAGCTTAAAAAAATGTGCAAATCAGCATGACACCTGCTCAGTTTGCTTCTATCAACCAATCATAACACAGGGCACATGACAACATGCCAATGTGTTTTTGGTGGTAGAACAGAACTCAAAGAATGTTTATCACAATATTAAATCAAAATTATTCTGTGGTGACAGCCTGATCTGTAGCATAACCCATGTGACCAAAGAAAGCAAAACAATGAGCTGCCATGTTTATTTACGTATCTGAAAACTGATGAAATGCAGAAGTACAGTATGAAATATATAACAGTGAACCTGCCTGGTTAACTATGTGAGTTAAAGCACTGCTTCTGGGCTGGGGAGGTGTGTCGACCCCAGACTGAATTCACCCCCAGAAGATTAATGATTAATTCCCCACATCCCACTATGCGTTACTGGACTGGTACCAAAGTCCCACCTCAGTTACAAGATTCATGAACATTTGGAAAACTTACGCTTACTTTTACATGAATAATACTGCATACAGAGATTTGGAGTTCACAAATTCCATCTCAAGTGTTAATAGTGGTGACAGGGATGGTACATGGCCAATCCTTAAGTTAAGCCTGGAAAGTTCGTTCATGAAATATGGAACACTGACTTGGCAGCTGATATCACACAAGAAAGGAATCATATGACAGGAATTCAGGGAGCCAATTTCAGCTAATGTCTCTTCCACCTCAACTCTGAAATAGAATTCTTGAACAACAGCTGAGAAACAGCCTCCCAAACATCTGTTGCTCCAAAAAAATATTGTTTCCTTTCAGTATCCGTGACTGTTAGTCTGAAAGAATATTTAGTGTGTGGGAAAGGATAAAGAATATCATATGAACCACAATGATGCAAAATAGATTATCATAAAAGCAATCAATAATTGACAAAATAATTTAATTGGATGATTAAAAAAATCTACTCACCAAGCGGTGGCAGAACACACACATAGAAGACAGTTGTAATTCGCAAGCTTTCTGAGCCAGTGGCTCCATCTTCAGGCAGAAGGGTTGAAGGGGAAGGAAGAGGGGTGAAGGGGAAGGACTGGAGAGTTCTAGGAAAAGGGGTAGATTTCAGGAAAGTCACCCAGAACTGCAGGTCAGGGGAGACTTACCATACGGAATGAGAATGGCGGACTGACTGTTGGGGACTGCATTGAAAGAGATCTGAACACCTGAGAGCTTAAAAGGTGGAAGACAGGGTAATATGTAGACAGACATTACTGCTTAAACATCATGCATGAGTTAATAAGAGAGAAAAGGTAAGTGCATTGCATGTAACAGAGGTGGGAGGGGGGGCAGTGAAAAATAGATGGGAAAGACAATGAAAGATGAAGAAAACTAAAACAGAGTGAAGCAAAAAGTAGTTACTGTGAAAAAATGAGTAGATCAAAGAAATTAATGTAAATCAGGGACAGGTGGGTGGCGAGAAGCAAGGACATGCTACAGTGCTAGTTCCCACCTGCATAGTTCTGAGAAACTGGTGTCTGGGGGAAGAATCTGGATGGCACGTATGATGAAACAGGTGCTGAGGTCATGTTTGTCATGTTGTAGAACATGCTCTGTAACAGGATATTGCGAGTTGCCAGTATACACCCTATGCCTATGCCCATTCATCCCAAATGGTAATTTGGTGGTAGTCATTCCGATGTAGAAGGCCAAACAGTGTTTACATAACAGCTGGTATATGACGTGTGTCATTTCACAGATGACTCTCCCTTTGATAGTATATGTTTTGCCTGTTACAGGGCTGCTATAGGTGGTGGTAGGAGGGTGCATAGGTCAAGTGTTGCAGCAGGAGCGGTCACAAGGGTAGGAGCCATAGGGTAGGGAGATGGGTGCAGAAGGAACATCGGGTCAGACAAGAATATTGTGGAGATTGGGAGGGCAATAGAAAGCTATTCTATGTGTGGTGGACAAAATTTCGGACTGAATATATCTCTTTTCAGCACATGATTTTAGGAAGAAACGGCCCTGCCGAAGTAGTTGATTAACACATTCCACACCAGGCTAATACTGTGTCACCAGTGGTGTGCTCCAAAGTTGTTTTTTGGAGGGATCAGCAGTACCAGGATTGGAAATCTGCTTTTTAACTAGGCTGGTGGGGTAATTACATGCAGTGAAAGCTGAAGTGAGAATGGTGGTGTATTGCTGTAGAGTGTCTGCATCTGAACAAATCGCGAAGACAGCAAAACGAAAGCTGAAATTTTAAATTTAGCATTTTAGAAATCTTTCACGCAGAAGGATTGTACAAACATACCACCGTTTGAGTCTCGTACAGATTCCCGTATGGAGGACATAGTGATAGACATCCCTGGGATTGTGAAGCAGCTGAATGGGTTGAAAATAAATAAATTGCCAGGTGCTGATGGGATTCCAATTCGGTTTTACAGAGAGTACTCTACTGCATTGGCTCCTTACTTAGCTTGCATTTATCGCGAATCTTTTGCCCAACGTAAAGTCCCAAGCGACTGGAAAAAAGCGCAGGTGACGCCTGTATATAAGAAGGGTAGAAGGACAGATCCTCAAAATTACAGACCAATACCCTTAACATCGGTTTGTTGCAGGATTCTCGAACATATTCTCATTTCGAATATAATGAATTTCCTTGAGACAGACAAGTTGCTGTCCATGCATCAGCACAGCTATAGAGAGCATCGCTCCTGCGAAACGCAACTCGTCCTTTTTTCACATGATATCTTGCAAACCATGGATGAAGGGTATCAGACAAATGCCATATTCCTTGACTTCCGGAAAGCGTTTGAGTCAGTGACCCACTGCAGACTCCTAACTAAGGTACAAGCATATAGGATTGGTTCCTAAGTGGCTCGAAGACTTCTTAAGTAATAGAACCCAGTAAGTTGTCCTCGAAGGTGAGTGTTCAACGGAGGTGAGGGTATCATCTGGAGCGCCCCAGGGCAGTGTGGTAGGTCTCTACATAAATGATGTTTTGGATAGCAATGTGCGGCTGTTTGCTTATGATGCTGTGGTGTACGAGAAGGTGTCATCATTGAGTGACTGTAGGAGGATACAAGATGACTTGGACAGGATTTTTGATTGGTGTAAAGAATGGCAGCTAACTCTAAATATAGATAAATGTAAATTAATGCAGATGAATAGCAAAAAGAATCCCATAATGTTTGAATACTCCATTAGAAGTGTAGCGCTTGACACAGCCACGTCGATTAAATATTTGAGCGTAACATTGCAGAGCGGTATGAAGTGGGACAAGCATGTAATGGCAGTTGTGGGGAAGGCGGATAGTCGTCTTCGGTTCATTGGTAGAATTTTGGGAAGATGTGGTTCATCTGTAAAAGAGACCACTTATAAAACATTAATACGACCTATTCTTGAATACTGCTCGACCGTTTGGGATCCCTATCAGGTCGGATTGAGGGTGGATATAGAAGCAATTGAGAGGCGGGCTGCTAGATTTGTTATTGGTAGGTTCGATCATCACGCGAGTGTTACGGAAATGCTTCAGGAACTCGGGTGGGAGTCTCTGGAAGAAACGAGGCGTTCTTTTCGTGAATCGCTACTGAGGAAATTTAGAGAACTAGCATTTGAGGCTGACTGCAGTACAATTTTACTGCCACCAACTTATATTTCGTGGAAAGACCACAAAGATGAGATAAGAGAGATTAGGGCTCGTACAGAGGCATATAGGCATTTTTCCCTCTTTCTGTTTGGGAGTGGAACAGGGAGAGAAGATGCTTGTTGTGGTACGAGGTACCCTCTGCCACGCACCGTATGGTGGATTGCGGAGTATGTATGTAGATGTAGATGAAATACATTTGCCTGGGATGCCAAGGTTGTATTGGGCGGAATGTTTGACATGGAAAGGATGGCAACTGTCAAAATGTAAGTACTGTTTTCTGTTGGTAGGTTTAATTTGGACAGAAGTGTGTAGCTGGCCTTCAGTGAGAATGAGATCAACATCAAGGAAAGTGGCATGGGATTTGGAATATGACCATGTGAAATTTAATTGGGAGAAGGTATTCATAGATTCTAGGAACTTTAGCAGGTCAGCTTCACCATAAGTCCATATGGTAAAGATGTCATCAATGTATCTAAACCAAACCAGGGGCTGAAGACTTACAGATCCCAGGAAAGTGCCCTCCAAGAGACCCATGAAAAGGTTGGCATAGGAAGGAGCCATCATTTTTCTCATGGCTGTTCCCCTGATCTATTTGATTGTCTGCCCCTCAAAGGTGAAGTACCAATCCTGGTACTGCTGATCCCTCCAATAAGCAAATTCGGAGCACACCACTGGTGACACAGTATTAGCCTGGTGTGGAATGTGTTAATCAACTACTTCGGCGGGGCCATGTCTTCCTAAAATCATGCGGTGAAAAGAGATATATTCAGTCCGAAATTTTGCCAACCAAACCTAGAATAGCTTTCCGTTGCCCTCTCAATCTCCACAATATTCTTGTCAGACCTGATGCTCCTTCTGCACCCATCTCCCTACCCTATGGCTTCTACCCCTGTGACTGCTCCTGCTGCAACACTTGACCTATGCACCCTCCTACCACCACCTATAGCAGCTCTGTAACAGGCAAAACATACACTATCAAAGAGAGAGCCATCTGTGAAATGACACACATCATATGCCAGCTGTTATGTAAACACTGTTTGGCCTTCTACATTGCAATGACAACCACCAAATTACCATTTAGGATGAATGGGCATGGGCAGAGGGTGTATACTGGCAACTTACAATATCCTGTTGCAGAGTATGCTCTACAACATGACAATCATAACCTTGGCAACTGCTTCACCACACGTGCCATCCTGAAGAAGTAGCCACTGGCTCTGAAAGCTTGCCAATTACAACCGTCTTTTATGTGTGCGTTTTGCTGCCACTTGGAAAATAGATTATTAGATTTAAGAAGACTTGGCATTGTAGATTGGCTTATGAATTAAACTTTGGTGATATAACTAACACACTTCAAAGCAAGTACACAAGGAAAGCTGTTTTACAAACTTAGTAATAATCTATGTACACAGCCCTGTTACATTTATTTATAACACAGGACAGATGTATTTTAAATGTCATGATACAAGAAAACTTTTATAGTGCTAAATCGTGCTGTGGAACATAGGGACGCAATAAATTCCACATGCTCTTCTAATGTATAGTTTATTTGCTTTTCATGTGCTGTTGTCCTCAAATGAAACAGTACATGCAGTGACTGCTGTCCGCTAGCACTGCAGTCAGATGGAGGAGACAGGCTGCAGCTTCAAGAAATAACAGTGAGTGAAGTACAACATTATAACCAAAGACTTAAGTCAAAGTTTAAATACATAACAAATGGGCAGTTAAATTTTCAGTTATAACCCCAAAATATTTTAGAAATAAATGTGTGAAACTGATATATGTAATACATGGATGTGGGAAAAGTATCCTGAATGAGGTACTATTAGATAAGGAACTAATAGTCAAAAATGGCTACTTAGTTTCTTGTAGAGATAAACAACTGCTTAAAGTGACCAACAGGAGTCCCAATGCATCTATTACAAAGGCACACAAAGTTTTGCACACACTCTAAAATATCGCTCTTATAATGAGAAGAGCAAATAAGGCATTAACAACCATTTCCTGTTCAACTTCAGTTTAGGCTACACACACTAATGAATTCAAGACACACAATACGAAAATACCCATCTGGAGATCACACAGGGAATGAAACAGGACCTTACAGTCAAATGATGATGATGAATTCTGTTGTTCAGCACTTACAGGTATCAAGATCAAAGTGCGCTGGTGCCGCCTCATGCTGAAACCATATCCTCTCAGGGACAACCAAAGTACAAGCCCGAACAAGTGAGGCAGCAGATCTCGAACTGACACAATGTAATGTGCACCAGTGACATGGGGTAACAGCAAGTAAGGACATATTGTTTGATCTTTGACAATCCAAGTCCACAAGTTGATGAGAACTGTTGCTTGTCAACTGAGGTAAGTGTAGTGGATGGATTTTTGTGACTCCAGAAATGCCTAAAAGAGCATCTGAATACATTATCACTGTTCAAAAAGGCATAGTCCATGAATAATACAAACTGTAGAAAGTTTTGCATTGGAGTATTTCATTGGATAATACATCGACAAAACTGTACTATGAGCCCAATATCATTTGGCTGTACTTCTTACATTCATTGTTTATTATGGGCATGTAATTACAGCTCTAACAGCACTCTCCATACCATAAAATTCAAGGTGAGCATTTCGAAGGTTAGTTAATGGGTTATTTCTGAGAAAACTTATCCCAATCTCATCTAGTTCTATTGTGCAAATAATTCTTTATCAAGAAACTTGTGCAGCTCTCTGTGGCTTGAATGAACCAGTTTCTCAAAAGTTGCTCTCCACAGTGACTGGTTTTCAGGCCACAGCATCCTGTGGCACCATACATTAGCCCATTAATGCCCAGTAGCAACTAAGGTTGCCAATGAATTTAAAAATTAATATTGGCAACAATGATAATACTGTACACTATTTAACTGCTGGAAGCAGTTTTGGACACTTTTCTTTCTTGTTTAATATTTGAAGTTTCAGTATTCAGTCCATCATTGTTGCTTACGAATGTTAAATCTGCTGGTGGGTACGATTGTTAAAAACCGCTTTGATGGAAAATGTAAGTACAGGACAATATATGAATACTTGAAGTAAATTTTCTTTGCTGTCTTGTAATAAATAGTCTAAATTACACACAGGATTTCCTTAGAATATTTATGTTGGGTAAAATATGTCTGGTATCTTTAGTTGCCACTGGGAACTTGTGTTGCCTTTCAGGTGTGATAATTATTTATGGACTTCGGACAAAATAATAAATTTTCTTGAACCAGATCAAACAGAACAATACAATTAGTGGGCATCATCCTTTCTTATGAAGTACAAGGTTGAGATACTAATGAAGATTTTGATTCATTAGATGATGAAGTTCAAGGTTGGTTGGTTGGTTTAAAAGATGGGGGAGGGACCAAACTGCTAGATAATCAGTCCCTTGTTCCGGTTAAAATAATTCCACAAGGGTGACAATAAAATAATTAAGACATACAAAACACAGCTGGAAGAAAGGAGAAAACCACAAGAATGACACAAGGGCAACAAACACTAAAATTGACAAAATCAGACAAGAAAACCACAGAGAGATGCAAGAAACGTGCAGAATAAATCAAACAAGAGAGCAGATTACCATGGCTGACTGACCATGAGAATAAAAAGGAGAAGACAGCCATTCTGCAACACATTAAAACCTCCACCTTGAAAGCACCCTGGTGGAGGACACTGGGGGACAAAGGACATGCGCTAAAACTTAAATCAACTAATAAAACCCACCCTCACGAATAAAACGTAAACTAAAGCTGCTGTTAGGCATTGTCATCCAACACCGAAGGTAGAGTGCTGGGAAAGTTAAAAGTCCTCCACAGAGCGGCTAAAAGTGGGCAGTCCAGCAAGTGATGGAGGAGGTAACCATGCGTTAGCCACGTATGTCCAATGTGGAGCCACCAGAGGACAACTGCGAGAGGACCACATGGAAGACTTCCACACATTTGTAGTCTCCTTAATGACACGCAGTTTGTTGTGCGTAATGTTATGCCATTCCGTCTCCCAAAGCTGAAAAAACCTGCAGCGTAAGACAGAACACAGGTCAGTTTTGGATATGCCCATCTTCAGAAGTGGTTTCCATGCAGCCTGTGTGGCCAGCCTGTCGGCAAGTTTGTTGCCTGGTATTCCAACGTGTCCTGGGGTCCACACAAACACCACTGTATGACAGGACCATTCCAGGGCATAGATAGGCTCCTTAATTGACACTACCAACGGATGGGGAGGGTAGCACTGGTCGATAGCTTGTAGGCTGCTCAAGGAGTCAGTACACAGGAGAAATGACTCACCAGGGCATGAGCGGATGTGCTCAAGATCACGAGATAAGGCCGCCAGCTCTGCAGCGAAAACACTGCAGACATCTGGCAAGGAGTGCTGTTCAATATGTCCTCCATGAACATACACAAAGCCAATGTGACCATCAGCCAATGAGCTGTCAATGTAAACTACTTAATGACCCCGGTATATGTCGAGAATCGAGAGGAAGTGACAGCGGAGAGCCACAGGGTTAACAGAATCGTTAGGGCCATGTGAAAGGCCCTGGAGAAGCTTAGGCCTAGGTTTACACTATGGAGGTGTACGTGAATGGACCTCGAGGAGAGGTGGTAATGGGAAGGACTCCAGTTCAGACAGAAGGGACCGGACATGAACCACAAACATAAGCCCTGGCCTGGGCCGCCGATGCGGGAGACGAAACACTGTCTTTGGAAAAGGAGACAGTAATTCAGATGCGCAGGAGAACTACGAACTTGTGCAATGTAACTGGCAAGCAGTTGTGCACACCTAACCTTCAATGGAGGGACTGGCCTCCACCAGGACACTGGTCACCGGACACGTTCTAAAATCTCCCGTCACTAGGCAAACGTCACAGTGGTGCACTGGGTCAAGTAAACGCAATGCTGAGGGCACCGCCAAACCGTAAATCAGACTCCCATAGTCAAGGCGGGATTGAACAAAGGATCTGTAGTGTAGTGTAGAGCAATCTGCATCCCAGTTGGTGTTGCTCAGGCAGTGGAGGGCATTGAGCTGCTGCCAGCACTGCCAATTAAGCTGATGAAATTGAGGTAGCCAAGTCAATCGGGCATCGAAAACCAGTCCTAAGAATCGATATGTCTCCACTATAGTGAGTGGATCATCATTAAGGTACAGTTCTGATTTTGGATGAATGTGCGACGCTGACGAATGCACAACACACAACTTTGCGGCTGAAAACTGGAAGCCGTGGGCTAAAGCCCTTGACTGTGGCTTGTCAATGGCTCCATGTAGCCACCACTCAGCAACACCAATACTCAAGGAGCAGTACGAAATGAAGAAGTCATCCGCATACAGAGAAGGTGAGACCGACGGCCCTACAGCTGCTGCTAGACCGTGAACAGCCACTAAAAATACAGAGAGACTCGATATGGAGCCCTGTGGAATGCCATTCTCCTGAATAAGGGAGGGAACTATGGGAGGCACTGACTTGGACACAGAAAGTATGGAGTGACAGGAAGCTTTGGATAAAAATTGGGAGTGGGCCCCGGAGACCCCACTCATACAATGTGGCAAGGATATTATGTCGCCAGGTCGTGTTGTATGCTTTACTTAAGTCAAAAAAGACAGCAAACTGATGTTGGCATCTGGAAAAGGAAAAGGCTGTCCAGATGGCAGACTTGAGGGACACAAGATTAGTAGTAGTAGACTGACCCTGGCGGAAGCCGCCCTGACATAGAGGCAGTAGGCCATGTGGCTCCAGGACCCAACTCAACCGCTGACACACAATATGTTCCAGCTGCTTACAAGGAAGTTGGTGAGGCTGATGGACTGGTAGCTACCCACATCAAGCGAGTTTTGACTGGGTTTGAGCACCATAATAATGGTGCTCTCCCACCATTGCGATTGGAAAGATGCCTTCACACCAGACCCGGTTGAAGATGACGACAAGATGTCACTTGTAGTCAGATGAGTGATGTTTAATCATCTGACTGTGGATCCGATCCGGCCCAGGAGCTGTGTCGGGGCAATGTGCAAGGGCACTGAGGAGCTCCCACTCTGTAAATGGGGCGTTATAGGGTTCACAGTGGCGTGTAGTGAATGAGAGGACTTTCCTTTCCATCCACCGTTTGAGGGTGCAAAAGGCTGGGGGGTAGTTCTCCAGCGCAGAGGCTCGAGCAAAGAGCTCGGCAAAGAGCTCGGCAAAGAGCTCGGCAAAGAGCTCGGCAAAGAGCTCGGCAAAGAGCTCGGCAAAGAGCTCGGCAAAGAGCTCGGCAAAGAGCTCGGCAAAGAGCTCGGCAAAGAGCTCGGCAAAGAGCTCGGCAAAGAGCTCGGCAAAGAGCTCGGCAAAGAGCTCGGCAAAGAGCTCGGCAAAGAGCTCGGCAAAGAGCTCGGCAAAGAGCTTGGCAATCGTGTTTGCATTGGTAGATAACACGCCATTGATGTTAGTGCCAGAGACACCTGTTGGGGTCTGGTACCCAACAGACATCTGATTTTTGTCCAGACTTGGGAAGGTGACGTATGGCACACAATGGTTGACACATAGCTCTCCCAACACTTATGTTTCCATCATTTTATAAGCTGGCGAACACGGGCATGGAGCCGTTTAAAGGCTATTAGGTGCTCTGGGTAAGCGTGTCGCTTATGTACTGTTAAGCTCGCCGACACTCTTTAATTGCCTCAGTGACTTCCGGTGACCACCAAGGGACTGTCTTTCACTGGGGGCACACAAAAGAACGAGGGATCGCATTTTCTGCCACAGAAACAATCATTCTAGTGACCTGCTCAATGATAACATCAATGGAACCATGTGGGGGAAATTCAGCGATGACAGCAGAGGTGAAAGCTTCCCAGTCTGCCTTGTTTAAAGCCCATCTGTGTAGGTGTTCATGGGCATGACACTGGGGGAGTGACAGGAAGGTGGGGAAGTGGTGGTGGTGGTTTTTGGGGAGGAGACCAGACAGCGAGGTCATCGGCCTCATCGGATTGGGGACGGATAGGGAAGGAAGTCGGCTGTGCCCTTTGAAAGGAACCATCCCAGCATTTGCCTGGAGCGATTTAGGGAAATCACAGAAAACCTAAATCAGGATGGGGAAGTGGTCACTACCACACAGGTAGTCACGTGCTCTCCAGTGGATAGATGGGAGAAGGCCAGGACTGCAAACCGAGACATCAATGGCCGAATATGTGCAATGTGCCACACTGAAATGTGTGGGGGCACCTGTATTTAAGAGGCAGAGGCGGAGTTGTGACAGTAAATTTTCGACCTTCCTACCTCGGTCAGTAAGCATGGCGCCACCCCACAAGGGGTTAAGCACGTTAAAATCTCCCAAAGGAAAGGTTTAGGGAGATGATCAATCAGTGCAGCCAATACGTTCAGGAGTACTGCACCATCTGGAGGAAGATACATTGCAGTCAATTATTTCCTGCATCGACCTTATCCTGACAGCCACAGTTTCAAGAGGGGTTTGAAGGAGCACAGGTTAACTACATAATGAGTTCAGGACATAGACGAAAACTCCACCCAACACTCTATTATAGTTGCTACGGTTCCTGTAATATCCCTGACAGCTGTGGCACCCAGGGGTCCACATTGCTGGGAACCAGGTTTCCTGGAGAGCAATGCAGAAAGCAGGTGTAAAGCTTAACAGTTGCCGTAGCTCCACCAGGTGGTGGAAAAAACCGCTGCAATTCAACTGGAGGATTACACGATCGTGAGACTGGGAAGGCATGAAACATTCAATGAGGCAGTCTACACCTCCAGTCATCTTGTGCCACCAGATGAGTACCTGTGCTATTGAGGGCCCAGCGATATCTAGGTCGTCAGCAGATGCCAGAATCTCCACCTCATCCTCAGACACAGAGCTTGTAGGTAGTGGTGGTGTGCGTGCCACCACAGTGCCTTGATTCTTGGGGCCTTTTCTTTTTAGGTTTCTCTCACTGCTCCTTAGGTTTGTCCGGCTGGGAGGGCTTCACTGATTCAGTCTCAGGGACTGAGGAGGACCATGAAGCTCTATGACCAGCTACCTGTGGTCGCTTCAGCCAATGGTTGGTGTCAGCTTTGCCACTGGTAGAAACCTGGGAAAGGAGTGACCCAAGGGATCCCTCCCTGGCAAGAGGATCCTAAGAAAACATACACTTCTCTGGCTAAGAAGTGGGGACTGAAGTCCTCGATTGTTGGGGAGGGGGGGGGGGGGGGGGAGTTGCTCCTAAAGTAGGTTGTGCAGAGTTAAAGGGAGGGAAATGCCCCCCCCCCCCCCACCATCAAGGGAGCAGGTGGAGTAGGGGAGGCATGCGGCTAAACAGTTTATCAAGGGCAAGTCAATTAGATTTGGTTTCAAACTATGGGTTTTGGCAAATCCTGATGGCTACATTATATGTGCAGAACCTTACTGTGGCACACAATACGAAACTACCTAAAATTGATCTTGGTCAAGGTGGAAATGTAGTGACTGGTTTGATTCAGCACAGAAATATTCCAGATGGAACAAAAATCTACTTCGACAATTTGTTTACGTCAGTTCTGTTGCTGGAAGAACCGTTTAGAAGAAACCTGGGTGACCTAGGGACAACGCGAGACAACAGATTTGGAAAACAACTGAACTCGCCATCAAAGAATGAATTTGGAAAACAAGAAAGAGGAGACCGTGTTTCAGTATCTAACGGCCAAATGACAGCAATGAGATGGATTGACAATGAAGTAGTGACAGTTTTTTCCAACTGTGGTTATGTAGAAATGAGGAAAGATTTAGCAGAACAGAAAGAAAGAGAGTAACAATAAAGACTACTGATGCTGTGAAACAACAATCTGCATATGGAAGGGGTTGATCTCAATCTATTCACAGCTCTATACAGGACAAAAATGAGTAATGTTGTAAGGCAGGACAGAAAAGATCATCTCATCATCAAAGGACAATCTAAGTATTGCAGATGCCAGGTATGCAAGACTTGAACTGTGTATATTTGTGTGAAATGCCAGGTACCACTTCATCCATGTTGTTTTGAGGGTTTAATAAACTTTGAAATACCTCTAAGCTAAGATTCAGATGAGAATTCTTCAAATGATTCACAACTGTTTTCACTGTTTAAATAGCTTTCTTTGAAAAAATACAGTGGGAATGTGTAATAAAAAACAGTTCAAAAAATAAAAATTGTTATAAATCTGGAAAAGTGTTTCATTCGTTACGTTAAGTGCCCATTGGCAACTTTAGTTGCCATCAATGTTCATGACTATTATAAGTGAAAATTAAACTGAAATTATGTTTTTCATGTAAACCTGTTACAAAACAATAACCTACAACTATTTTTAAGCACAAAAATTTAGCTTAACACTTCTGGGCACTTATGGGTTAAATGCATGTCTGCAAGTTGCTGTAACAAGTAACGCTCTACAGACGAGCACGGATGGGCGTGACGTTGTCAGCTCAACGGTGTGTGCGCACACACATAGTATGGCTGTAGCAGCAACAGCTGTGCAGTTCTTTACTGGACTACCTTCTCACAGCACCTTTTAACGTATGGTGTTGAGTTCACTTTACAGGATCGTATATCCTCATGGCTTAACAAATGTCCTCCTGTGTATAAAATGATACCGTGTTTCTATTATTTGTATATCTCAACAAAGCAAAATGAAGAGTACTGTCTTTTACAACAATCGGAATGAATCATGTACAGCATCATATTCAATACAAAAGGGGTGCTAAAATGGATCTAAATTGTTCATGTAAATACAATAATTAACAACATTAAAATAATATAAACTACCTGAGCACATACCAATCACTGTAGCATGAAGAGTATCATATTTGTGCAGAGGAGTATTCCTTAGTAATGAGATTAAATTTATGGTGCACCATCCAGTCAAAAATGTGAAACACAAAAATAAAGACAAATTATGTCAAAGGGTAAATGCCACTTAGTTTATAATCAGCTTCTTCCTCAACACTGTTGTTATCTAATCTCTGGTCCATGAAGGTGACTGGAATTGCCCAAGGACATAATTATGTTTTCAATATTAATTTCTATACTCACTCACTTCACTTTTCCATGCTTTCTTAACAACTGTTTCTGTGTCGTGTACAACATTACTCCACTTCTCTGGCATTATTTGTGCCACTGCTTCCTCTAACAGTCCTTTAATTTCTGTTACAACAGAGCTTTCATTATTTGTTGCCACGTAATGTTTAGTCATCATCATCATCATCATCTTGGACAGTTTCCAGCCACTGGCTGGGTCTGTCAGGAACACAAGCCTCTCCATCGTGTTCTGTCTTTCCACCATTCCCCCTCTTCCACCTTCGTCCAGTTCTCTCCTCTTCTCATCACACATTCCTTCACTCCCTTCACCCATCTATCTCTTGGTCTTCCCCTGGACCTCTTCCCCTCCAGTTGCAGATCAAACATCCTCTTTGGAATTCTTCCCTCATCCATTCTCTTCATGTGTCCATACCACTGCAGTCTTGATTTTTCTATCCTGTCCTGTACTGGTTCCTCCTTTAGTCTTTTTTGGTAATGTTTAGTCTGTTTCCAAATCATTTCTATGGCATTGGAGTAGCAGTGGTATGGTGGAAACCTAAGAAACCTGTGCCCACGTTCTTTAGCTATCATGTCGACAATGTACTATTGAAAATGAGGTTCCCCCCTTCCCCCCACTACTTCCATGAGCTCCACCTTACATAAACCATACTGAATTTTCACATCATGGCATTTCAATCAGTCAACAATGTCGGCTTCTTTCATTCAAATCATTGGGAGTTTTACCCTTAATAACTGAATGGCATGGGGAATTATCCATTACAATGGCAGATAGCTGATTTACATTTTACAATAGTTGCCTCTTGAACCACTTCTCATCACTGCAGTCGCTTATTTTTTCTCGATCTGTAAATGCGGAGACAGTTAGGTAAGAAACCAGATGCAGTTCTAGCATGCAAGACAATAATTCTTACACACACTCCCACAGGAACAGCAGAACTTCCACATATGCTACCATGTGTCCATCTTTTCTGAAAGAATGATCAGCATTTATCCAGGTTTCATCGAGCCACAAGACGACTTCAAACAGCACTTAAATGATATTTCTTAAAAATTGACAACTTCCACACTACGATGTGACCATTCTCTGTTATAATTTTTCACCCATTAACCTCTTTTTTTTTTTTTTTTTTAAAAGTGAAAACCACAAGGTCTGACAACTGTTGACAAGGAAGTCTTGCTGCCACTGAATAACTCTGCCTCATGAAGAGTACCACACATTTTTTTTTTATAGCTGGATGTTCTTTTCTCTTATAATATCCATGCATGCAATGACGAACAGCATCTTTTTGAAAAGATAATAATTCTGTTACTTGAGGTTCTGTCTTTTCCTTTTTGCTGGGTACTCGCTGTTTAGATGAACCAGGTTCTTTGTCTTCTGTACTGTACTTCTCCTTACAAACCTCGAGGACCGTATTTTTATTTTTATGTATCTCAAAGCATCTGCAGTTTGTGACAAAGCAAGCTGGGATCTCTTTACTTATTCTCTTGTTTTGCCATCTACCTCCTTAAAGTCATTTTTTCACTTTTGACTAATTACCATTAGCATACATGAGTATAATCTGCATTTCCATAAAAGAGAAAGGTTGGCCATCAGTCTTAATAAATATAGCAATAGATCTAATTTTGTGCTTAGTTTTGTGTATGTAATCAATTTCCTAATTTATTTTGACAATTCCTAGTTAATATGTTTTGTTATAGTGTGAAATCAGTAATTGTTTCATGGCTTAGATCCTATTGTCGACTTACAAACAATATTAATTCTGTACTAATTATAAAGATTTGGAAGACGAACCACTAGCATTCTTTAAGTATTTATTTGGCTCTTTTCGAAGTCAAGTTAGCAAAGCTGGCCCTTAATTAATTCCAAAATAATTACCAGGCTTGTCAAAAGTATTGTTTGTATAACTATATCTGTTAATTTCATCATTTAAACAAATAATTTGGCCTAACCCATGTAGAAGAAACTGTTACAAAGAAGAAATTTTTCTGTATATTCAGTTATTTGTATGTTAATTAGTTTCAGTGCTTATTATTATGAGGATATGTAAAGGCCTGATTTTTGGTCCTGAGACAGTCAGTCCACAGCCAATTTTCAAACGAGAAACCTGTATTCGTTAGATCAACAACAGTGCATCAACTTAACTGTGAAATAGGTGTAACACAAAGAGGCAGGGTATTAAAATAATTAGTGTGTGTGTTCAATAGCGTCGCATGTATCATATTATTCCACAAGAACTGTGTGGTTATGTTTTTACAGCTCATAGATGTTCGACAGTGAACTATTGTAGCAGTATGCTGATATTTGTCTTCAAACTATTAATGAGGCTGGTCAAAAGTTAACCAATAGTGAACTGGCCATGTAACTGTGTAATACTGCGGGGTTGTGAACAGTGAAAGTAAAGATCTGTGAAAAGCAACTATGCAACTGTTGGCTACATCATTTACAGTAATCAGTGTTGAACTTCCACCTCCCATTTTTCAGCCAGTATAACAATGCAGTACGTCGACACTGAGGATTATCAACAAAGAAATAAAGCAGGTGAATGTTACAAGTTCTTTCAGCTACCTTTGTTAGAGGCAATACAGTCACATCATTCTCTCTCTCCTTCTCAAAATACTCGCACACAAACTCATGTGTCTGACCACACAAAACATGAGCAGATTGATGAACTTTCAATTTAGCAACCACACTTTTTTTTTCACACTTCCGCTACAGGCTTCAGATATTCTGTAGCGCAAAGTAAACTCGCTGCAGAATGAAATAAAGCACACATTGAAATGAACCACGACTGTTTGCATTACCGATCACAAGTGTCATCTACAACTGGCAACTACAGCTGCTACCTGCAGTAGGGGAGAGTTCTGAACACATGAATGGAACAGGAGACACAGACAAGTGTGTTCTTCGATTGGCTATTGCCATGGCAGTAGCCCTGTAAACAGCTAGATGTCAATCAACTTTGTTATTCTGAACCGGGTATAGTTTTCTAATCTCCTGATACAAATTGGTTTAAGCCCTGTAAATCCTTCAGGAGATTCTATCTGAACCCTATAGAAATGCACTCTGAATTTACTAACATTCCAACAGAAATATACTAAAAGAGACTATAAAGGGAAATGCAAGAAAAGTAAACAGAAAATTTACTTTGATCAGTCACTCAGAATCAGTGGAACTGAAGAAATACCTGAACACTGGCCATGTCAATAGTATTATGAGACTCATACGAATATCTGAGGAAACCGGTCAGTATGCAAGCTATATTAAAATTGATTGCTTTCAGTTTTATTCTCACCTTACGAGCCATAATGAGACCACTGGATCGGTGTCTGACCTTCATCACCACACCTCCATTTCCAGCTCCAAGTTCTCCCAGTTTCTCAAAGTCATCATCTGATAATTCACCAATCTTTTCTTTCTGAACAAGGAAGTATTCCATTCGTTTCCTCTGAGTGTCATCCATTTCCAATTCTTCCAGTCTCTCTTGCAAAACTTCAATGCTTGTTTTCCCTGTCAATGTGCTACGCCTATAAACAAATACAGCAACAGTGAAAATGTGATCTTTTAACACTTCAATGACTCAGTGACAGTACAACATATTTAAAATAAGGTACATCTTAGATCCTGAGTATCAGGTAATACCTACACAAAATATACCTTGAAGTTCAAACATAAGCAATATCCTGAAATGTCAAACATATTTGAAAGGAATTTTGGCTCTTAGAGCCTTACAAAATAAACAGTCTTTAAACTGAAGCACAGTATGAATGTAACAGAGCTTTAGTGCTTTACTGGGTAGGCTACTACTGAAAATAACATAGCCTTATGCTCCTCTGAGCTGAAAAGCAACCCACCCAGGACTTAACAAAACAAGGAACTTCCAGTTTAACACAGAATCTAGACTGTGAGCACTTTCCACTAACAATATACACAAAACCTTATTGGAGTTGAAATACTCATAAGTGGGAGGCAACAAATAATCTTATGGCTAAACAGGATTGAACTCCTGACATTTAAAATTTTTGTGTTACACAGACCCACAAAACTGAGGGAGATTAGAAAGAAACTAATCGTATGATAAGCACATGCCTGCTAATGAGAAACAAGAGGCCTCGATTCTGTTCCATACAGCAAATAAATAGGCTTTGACAGTAACTACAGTAATTTGCAAGGATGGTATAAAGGTAGTTTATAAGTTACTTCAAGAATTCAGTAATCGAATGGGCAACGCAACTATGACTGAGAACAAACACAAATGAAAGGGACCATATGTACAACCAAATATGAATAGGACACTCAATGTGGCACTACAGGGATTCAATAGGTGATCACTGAATTACATAGACCTCTTCAGCACTCACACAATGATGGGCAATCCAACAACACACGGCAATTGAACTGGTCACTTGCAATGTCCATGCCCACAAAACACTGGCCTGTAACTTATGGGAACTCTGTGATATCTGCATATACATGTCCCTGATCTCTGAAAATGTACCAAGAACTCGTCGAATCCAAGCTATGCATAGTCCCTGCTGTACTGCATTCCGAAGATGGACCAATACTGTATAAAGCAGTTGGTCATAATGTTTTGGCTCATCATTACTATCCTAGTTTTGGAGCCAATAGTTCAATATTGGTAAGGAGAGAAGGACAAGGCTTGGGAAAGTTAAAAAGAAAGGGCAGGTTACTCACATCCTACTCATCCTGGCATCTCAGTTACCTACCTTCCTTTTTAAACTAACAGAAGTTAACCACTTCTCCTTTTCTAGTTCCAAAATCTAGTTTAGTGTTTTGCTTTTATGTGTGTGTATCTGCAGTACTGAAATTTCGCCTCCTCTGGGTAAGTACTCAACAAGAATTCTACCTCATTATTTTATTATTTTCTCGAGCGAATTTTGATTTTGATACATACAAGGTATTGGCCCCATCAAGTACAATGTCAATCAGTGTTAGCAATTATACAGAGTGCACCATCACTTCCTTCAGGACACCAATGCATGTACAATGAAGAGGCAAAGAAACTGGTATGCCTGCCTAATATGTAGTGCCCCCACGAATTCACAGAATTGTCAAAATATGACGTGGCATGGTCTCCACTAATGTCTGAAGTAGTGCTGGAGGGAAGTGACACCATGAATCCTGCAGGGGTGTCCGTAAATACGTAAGAGTACGAGAGAGTGGAAATCTCTTCTGAGCAGCACTTTGCAATGCATCCCAGATATGCTCAATAATGTTCATGCCTGGGGAGTTTGGTGGCCAGCAGAAGTGTTTAAAGTGGAAATGTTTAAACTCATAAGAGTGTTCCTGGAGCCACTCTGTGGCAACTCTTGATGTGTGGGGTGTGGCACTGTCCTGCTGGAATTGCCCAACTCCATCGGAATGCACAATGGACAGGAATGGATGCAGGTGATCAGACAAGATGCTTATGGACATGTCACCTACCAGAGTCTTATCTAGATAACCAGGGATATCACTCCAACTGCACACACCTCACACCATTACAGAGCCTCCACCAGCTTGAACAGTCCCCTGTTGACATGTAGGGTCCACAGATTCATGATGTTGTCTCCGTATCTGTAAATGTCCATCCACTCAATACAATTTGAAATGAGATTCCTCTGACCAGGCAACATGTTTCCAGTCATCAAGAGTCCGATGTCGGTGTTGACAGGTCCAGGCGAGGTGTAAAGCTTTGTGAAGTGCAGTCATCAAGGGTACACTAGTGAGCCTTCAATGCCAAAAGCCCATATTGATGATGTTTCATTGAATGGTTTGCATGTTGACACTTATTGATGTCCCAACACTGAAATCTGCAGCAATCTGCAGAAGGGTTGCACTTCTGTCACGTTGAACGATTTTTTTCAGTCTTCGTTGGTCCCATTCTTGCAGGATGTTTTTCTAGCCACAACGATGTCAGAGATTTGATGTTTTACCAGATTCCTGGTATTCACGGGACACTTGTGAAATGGTCATATGGGAAAATCCACACTTAATCACTACCTCAGAGATGCCGTGTCCCATCACTCGTGTGCCGACCATAACACCATGTTAAAACTCACTTAAAAAAGCTTGATAACCTGCCACTGTAGCAGCAGTAACCGATCTAAATACTGTGCCACACACTCCTTGCTTTATATTGCCATTGCTGACTGCAGCGCCATATTCTGCCTGTTTACATATGTATTTGAATACGCATGCCTATACCAGTTTCTTTGGCACTTCAGTGTAGTAACCAAGTACACACTCTGAAGATATCATACAAAGAAAGTAGTATAAATTCTTTATTCTAAGTATAAATTCTTTATTCTAAGTGCCACTAAATTAACCAAAGTAAAATTCTACTGAACACTTGGGTTCAATGACATATCATACCCCAGTACCCCAGCAAGAAAAATGACATGAGCCGGAAACCAGCATCTGTAGTGTATGTTGCTGAAAAATACCTGTGAACTATCCAATGTGCATGAAAAAAATGTAACAGAATTTACTATCAACAATAATTACTTGAAATTTAAAGGTAGTTTACATTTTTTCAATATAAGTTTTATAGACTTAATTCTTTAAGTCAAGTTTTCTCAAGTATTGCATTTCTGAGTTGTGTCACTGTTCTTGCCACTTGATGTGCTGCCTTCACTAGATAAATGCTGCAGTTCACATCGAGTGTATAACAATGGGTCATAGACGTCTCAATGTCGGAAGATCATAGGAAAATGGAAAACAGCCTGCGAAGTTTTGTTAAGAGGCTCAACACGAGTTCAACTATTACACATAAATTGACAGAACAGCTCACTATTGTCCATTACACAACTGACAATACATTCCTGAAAAGTCATTATCATACAATATCTAGAAGTGCACATTCAGAGTGACCTGAAGTAGAATGAATACACAAAACAACTTGCAGGTAAGACTTATGCCAGATACGTTCATTGCAAGAATTCAAAGGGAATCTAATTCTTGCATGAAGGCAGCATCTAAAACTATTGGTTGGTTGGTTTGTGGGATTGAAGGGTCCAGAATACAAAGGCCATCAGTCCTGTCTAAAACTACTGTTCAATTGATTCTCATGTGTAGCCTGCCAGTCTGGAATACCTAACAGGAGAGTCAATGGAGGATATCAAAAGAAGAGTATCAAACTTTGTCAAAGGTTGGTTTAGCAAACAGGACAGTGTCACTGAGGTTCTCATTCAACTCCAGTGGCAGACAAAACAAGAGAGATGTATCACTGAGGTGTTTGCTGTTAAATATCTGACAGCATAATTTCAATAAGATTTTATGAAGACGGTGCTCCACAGCTTGACTGTATCTTAAAAACTCGAACACCCAAAAGCTGTTGTACAGATGAAACTTTTTATTAACTACTAATTTCAGTGAAGCAATTGCCATCCAACATATACACTTCATCATTACAAGAAACACTTACACAGGAAATCCACGACAGGAAATACAAATTGGAAAGTGACGGTAACCACCTTTAAGATTACATTACATTACCCCCCCAAAGAACCACGGACCTTGCCGTTGGTGAGGAGGCTTGCGTGCCTCAGCGATTCAGATAGCCGTACCGTAAGTGCAACCACAACGGAGGGGTATCTGTTGAGAGGCCAGACAAACGTGTGGTTCCTGAAGAGGAGCAGCAGCCTTTTCAGTAGTTGCAGGGGCAAGAGTCTGGATGATTGACTGATCTGGCCTTGTAACACTAACCAAAACGGCCTTGCTGTGCTGGTACTGCGAACGACTGAAAGCAAGGGGAAACTACAGCCGTAATTTTTCCCGAGGGCATGCAGCTTTACTGTATGGTTAAATGATGATGGCGTCCTCTTGGGTAAAATATTCCGGAGGTAAAATAGTCCCCCATTCGGATCTCCGGGCGGGGACTACTCAGGAGGACGTCGTTATCAGGAGAAAGACAACTGGCGTTCTACGGAACGGAGTGTGGAATGTCAGATCCCTTAATCGGGCAGGTACGCTAGAAAATTTAAAAAGGGAAATGGATAGGTTAAAGTTAGATATAGTGGGAATTAGTGAAGTTCGGTGGCAGGAGGAACAAGACTTTTGGTCAGGTAAACACAGGGTTATAAACACAAAATCAAATAGGGGTAATGCAGGAGTAGGTTTAATAATGAATAAAAAAATAGGAATGCATGTAAGCTACTACAAAAAACATAGTGAACACATTATTGTGGGCAAGATAGACACGAAGCCCATGCCTACTACACTAGTACAAGTTTATATGCCAACTAGCTCTGCAGATGACGAAGAAATTGAAGAAATGTATGATGAAATAAAAGAAATTATTCAGATAGTGAAGGGAGACGAAAATTTAATAGTCATGAGTGACTGGAATTTGGTAGCAGGAAAAGGGAGAGAAGGAAACGTAGTAGGTGAATATGGATTGGGGCTAAGAAATGAAAGAGGAAGCCGCCTGGTAGAATTTTGCACAGAGCACAACTTAATCATAGCTAACATCTGGTTCAAGAATCATAAAAGAAGGTTGTATACATGGAAGAACCCTGGAGATACTAAAAGGTATCAGATAGATTATATAATGGTAAAACAGAGATTTAGGAACCAGGTTTTAAATTGCAAGACATTTCCGGGGGCAGATGTGGACTCTGACCACAATTTATTGGTTATGAACTGTAGATTAAAACTGAAGAAACTGCAAAAAGGGGGAAAATTAAGGAGATGGGACCTGGATAAACTGACTAAACCAGAGGTTGTACAGAGTTTCAGGGAGAGCATAAGGGAACAATTGGCATAAGGGAACAATTGACAGGAATGGGGGAAAGAAATACAGTAGAAGAAGAATGGGTAGCTTTGAGGAATGAAATAGTCAAGGCAGCAGAGGACCTAGTAGGTAAAAAGACGAAGGCTAGTAGAAATTCTCGGGTAACAGAAGAAATATTGAATTTAATTGATGAAAGGAGAAAATATAAAAATGCAGTAAATGAAGCAGGCAAAAGGAATACAAACGTCTCAAAAATGAGATCGACAGGAAGTGCAAAATGGCTAAGCAGGGATGGCTAAAGGACAAATGTAAGGATGTAGAGGCTTATCTCACTAGGGGTAAGATAGATACTGCCTACAGAAAATTAAAGAGACCTTTGGAGGTAAGAAAACCACTTGTATGACTATCAAGAGATCAGATGGAAACTAAGTTCTATGCAAAGAAGGGAAAGCAGAAAGCTGGAAAGAGTATATAGAGGGTCTATACAAAGGCAATGTACTTGAGGACAATATTATGGAAATGGAAGAGAATGTAGATGAAGATGAAATGGGAGATATGATACTGCGTGAAGAGTTTGACAGAGCAATGAAGGAACCTGAGTCGAAACACGGCCCCGGGAGTAGACAACATTCCATTAGAACTACTGACGGCCTTGGGAGAGCCAGTCCTGACAAAACTCTACCATCTGGTGAGCAAGATGTATGAGACAGGCGAAATACCCTCAGACTTCAAGAAGAATATAATTCCAATCCCAAAGAAAGCAGGTGCTGGCAGATGTGAAAATTACCGAACAGTCAGTTTAATGAGTCACGGATGCAAAATACTAACGCGAATTCTTTACAGACGAATGGAAAAACTGGTAGAAGCTGACCTTGGGGAAGATCAGTTTGGATTCCGTAGAAATATTGGAACACGTGAGGCAATACTGACCCTACGACTTATCTTAGAAGCTAGATTAAAGAAAGGCAAACCTACGTTTCTAGCATTTGTAGACTTAGAGAAAGCTTTTGACAATGTTGGATGGAATACTATCTTTCAAATTCTGAAGGTGGCAGGGGTAAAATACAGGGAGCGAAAGGCTATTTACAATTTCTACAGAAACCAGATGGCAGTTATAAGAGTCGAGGGACATGAAACGGAAGCAGTGGTTGGGAAGGGAGTGAGACAGGGTTGTAGCCTCTCCCCGATGTTATTCAATCTGTATATTGAGCAAGCAGTAAAGGAAACAAAAGAAAAATTCGGAGTAGGTATTAAAATCCATGGAGAAGAAATAAAAACTTTGAGGTTCGCCGATGACATTGTAATTCTGTCAGACTTGGAAGAGCAGTTGAACGGAATGGACAGTGCCTTGAAAGGAGGGTATAAGATGAACATCAACAAAAGCAAAACGAGGATAATGGAAAGTAGTCAGATTAAGTCGGGTGATGCTGAGGGAATTAGATTGGGAAATGAGACACTTAAAGTAGTAAAGGAGTTTTGCTATTTGGGGAGCGAAATAACTGATGATGGTTGAAGTAGAGAGGATATAAAATGTAGACTGGCAATGGCAAGGAAAGCGATTCTGAAGAAGAGAAATTTGTTAACATCGAGTATAGATTTAAGTGTCAGGAAGTCGTTTCTGAAAGTATTTGTATGGAACGTAGCCACGTATGGTAGTGAAACGTGGATGATAAATAGTTAAGACAAGAAGAGAATAGAAGCTTTCGAAATGTGGTGCTACAGAAGAATGCTGAAGATTAGATGGGTAGATCATATAACTAATGAGGAGGTATTGAATAGGATTGGGAAGAAGAGAAGTTTGTGGCACTACTTGACTAGAAGAAGGGATCGGTTGGTAGGACATGTTCTGAGGCATCAAGGGATCACCAATTTAGTATTGGAGGGCAGCGTGGATGGTAAAAATCGTAGAGGGAGACCAAGAGATGAATACACTAAGCAGATTCAGAAGGATGTAGGTTGCAGTAGGTACTGGGAGATGATGAAGCTTGTACAGGATAGAGTAGCATGGAGAGCTGCATCAAACCAGTCTCAGGACTGAAGACCACAACAACAACAGTTGTCGTTGTGAAATTTCCTGTATAAATGTTTCCTGTATGATGAAATATGCCTGCCAGATGATGGCCACATGACCAAACTTAGTAGCTAATAAACATTACCATCCAAACAGAAGCTTTTGGCAGTTTATAATGGCATTTTACAAATTAAAGAAGTTGAATGTTGTACTACTTCCTTCCTCTCTCATACAGAATAACTAAGACAGTAAAACTGCCCTCACTAAACAAGCATGAATGGAACAGAAAAAAGGGGAATGATAATACTTCACTAAGAATCCTACACCACACACACCATAAAGTGCCCTGCGGGTCAGGAGTAGATAATTCAGGTTTATATTCAGGGTGAAAGAAAATTTCCAATCTGCAAATGTGTAGCATAATTTTGCTCAAGCATGGGTACCAGTGAAGTTACAGGACTGAGACAAGATACCCAAAAGTTCAACATCAATATACCAGAAATCAGCAAACTGTAATGGTGGAAGTTCTCCAAACAAACTATTCTGCTACCTGTAACTGATCCTATATCTAATCAATCTTTCATACACCTGCATTTCCTCTAACTGTTTCTCACCAATGCAGTTTTTAGCTTCTATGAAAGATATATACAGGAGGATATGACTGTGTTTTTACCTTTTTCAAATGTGACTCAATCCAATAAATTACGAAATCACTTTAACTACACACTGGTCAGTATTACTACTACCTAACAATTGAGGCATGCTTTATCCTATTTTCAATCACTTCACTTCATTAACATACCCTTTTAAACATTACTAACTGCCAGTCATATTGCAAAATGTTTTGATATACGTATGGATTTTGAATAGCATACTAACATAATTTATAGAAATCACCAAAAACAGAATCCTTTGCTTATTTTGACAATATTTGAGAAAGACTGAGACTCTTACAACATTATTCAATGACCCTACGCTTATTTTCTGGAATCATTGTTCTACAGGTAAGAACACATTCCATTCCACTGTTGTGTGTAACTTTATACTTCAATCTGTTCCTTTCAAAGACATTCCACTCCCATTCATGGTTTAATTTCCACTACCAACATTACACATAATATTAACCCAAACACTTTATATAACAATCAAAACAAAAAAAGCAGACTTTCGCTATCACAACAATGAGGGGTCCATCTTCTAATCAAGAATTGGAACACTGAATTTACTTGCTCCAAAACAAACTTCAACTGCAATTTAGCAGAAAAAGATGCATGCATGAACCATAAACAAGATCACTGATGGCGCCAGGATTAGGGCTGTGTGCACAGCTCATTTTCTATCAGCAGCTGGGAAGAGTCATTCTGAGCTACTGATTGCTCTGAAAGACTACTCTGTCAAGCTTTCTTAGCTCATTGATATAGTATTAACCAATGGCCCAACTGACCCACTGGAGAGTGACAAGTGTGATTTTAGTGCTCATCACAACATGAATTTTGATCATGCTTTTGTTCTTTTTTGTTTATCAAGTTTTGAAAACCTTTTTTTAGTATATTTAGTGGTTATTGTACCAAAGGGTAACCTGTTTAGAGAATTCCGAATAGTTGCTATCTAGGTCCGACTTTTGTTTAAACACTGAACTCGTATTTGTAACAAACTGTGCAAATATGTGCGTAGTTTACATAAAACTTTTTCTGTGAAAATCCAAACTACTGTCTTTCATTCAAGTTATACATGTGAAGATTTGATATCTCTGCATTGCATTTGGAAAATATCTCATGTTGGTTTGAATTTCTATTAGGTGTGGCTTCAGGTTACCATTTTGTTTACATATGTATATATGACGTAACTGAACTCACACTCACAATAAATTCACCTCTGAAAGTTAACTTTTGTACTTTTGAAGTGGAACAGACATAATACATCTCAGAATACTCTTTTTGTTTCAAATATTTACAGTTTTTTCTTTGCTATAGATATTTTATTTGACCACGAGTAAAAACTGTGGAAGTTGCCAAAGGGAAAGAGAGTAGTACGATATATTGTGGTAGCTACAGCAAATGGTATCACTGGTGGGGATGCAGTGGGGAGAACTCTAAAAAGGTCCCTGATGCCCTGTCTTGGAAATGCAAAATGTGTAGCAGGAAAATATTAACAGAGGAGCAGAAAGGAAAGGAAGATCTGTGCTGTCCAGGCATATTTGGAAGATGATAGTAAAGAATTAATGTGGATAAAGATAGGTAGTGGTGAGAAGGGGGTGGTGGTTGGGAACTGGCAGCTGATAGGAAGGCTAGTACGAGGATGCAGACTTACAGTTTTGTCGTGTCTTGTAGTAACAGGTACCAGCAGCCGATGCTGAGGACAGACGATCCTCTGGGTGGTGTAGGAGTAGGAAATGTGCAGCAGACTCTGCCCACAGGTAGGAAGGCTTCGAATAACACTAATGTTAGGAACAAGAAAATACCACTAGCGGACAGCAGTCATGGCAGAGGTGTAGATCTTCAGTTGTAGGAGAAATGGGAAGGGTATCAGGTCACCAGCATTTTCAAGCCAAGCACTGGGCTGAATCAGGTGATAGAGGGTTTAGTGTCTTAATGTAAGGACTTCACAAAAGGGATAGTGATAGAGAGTGGGGCACAGAACAGCTTGGACAGGGGCAGGGTGTACGACACAGGTGGTGTCCTGAGAGAGATAGGTTCTCTTACTGGTGATGCCAATGTGAGCATGGTCAAATTGTTGCAGTGGCACGATCCGTCTTGCCTTGGCAGTGCTATACAGTGAATCAATGCAGAGCTGGAGATGGCACCAATGACTGCTGACTGGGTGCAAATTGCACTGGCGTCAGTGGGAATTATTGAGAGATGAGCTACACTAGGAATGGTCTGCACAACAGGGCTGGAAAAGGAAATTGGTGAAGTTAATTAGTCAAAGTATAGCAGATGGGTATGAAACCACACAAAGATAAATATATCTTGTAATGGACACGTAGACTTTTTTTTTTTGTTTGGGGTTTAAGGGCGCTCAACTACTGAGGTCATTAGCGCCCAGTTACAATTGTTAGAGGACATAGAATCCAGTATAACTCAAGGGGGGAGGGGGGGGGGGGGACCCCAGAAAGTTCTTACAAAGATGCAGATAAAATAAGTGAAGGAGTTAGATGTCTTTGGACAAGCCAGTCAAAGTAATGAAACGAAGAACACGAGCAGCTGCTCGAGCATTATCAGCTAAACTATCCTGTAAAGTAGATGGCAGAGAGAGGACAACACGAGATTGACTAAAACGGGGACACGACAATAAAACATGGCGCACTGTTAATGCATGACCACAAGGGCACTGCGGGGCTGGGTCACCGGAGAGCAGGTAGCGGTGGCTAAACTGGCAATGCCCAATCCGCAATCTGGTCAGAAGGACCTCTTCTCGCCGAGATGGTCAGGAGGAGATTGTCCAAGCAGTTGGGAACAGTTTTACTGCCCAGAGCTTGTTTCCTTGAAGTGATGACCAAGTATCCCACCACAAAGACACAAGCCTCCTACAAACAACCCCACTAATGTCAGATGACGGGACACAATGGGAGGCTGGCCGAGGCAGGAGGACTGCAGCCTTGGCTGCAGCATCAGCAGCCTCATTCCCAGGCACTCCTACATGGCCGGGAACCCACAGAAAGCTGAAAGGAGAGCCATCAGCAGCAGAAGAATGGAGGGACTGCTGGATCCGTTGCACCAAGGGATGGACCGGATATGGAGCTCCAAGGCTCTGAAGAGCACCTGAGTGAATCAGAGCAGAGTACATACGATGAGTGGCGGTGGCGGCGGGCATACTGAACGGCCTGACGGAGAGCAAAAAGCTCGGCCGTAAAGCTGGATCACTGGTCAAGTAGCCGGTATTTAAAGGTGCCGGCCCCGACGACAAAGGCACAGCCGACACCATCGTCAGTTTTGGAGCCATCAGTGTAAATAAAGGTGTGACTGGCAAGTCGCGCACGAAGTTCGACAAACGGTGAGCAATACACTGCAGCCGGAGTACCCTCCTTCGGGAGCGAGCTGAGGTCGAGATAAATATGAACCGGAGCTTGGAGCCATGGTGGTGTCGGGCTCTAACCCTCTCTGAAGGTGGTAGGGAGGGCAAAATCCAATTGTCGAAGCAGGCGACGAAAGCGGACTCCAGGGGGCAGCAGGGCAGACACATACAACCCATACTGATGGTCGAGAGAATCGGCAAAGGAGGACTGATAAGAGGGGTGGTCGGGCATTGACAACAGCCGGCAGGCATACCGACAAAGCAGTACGTCGCGCCGGTAGGTCAATGGTAATTCGGCAGCTTCAGCATAAAGACTCTCGACGTGACTAGTGTAGAATGCTCCGGTCGCAAGACGTAACCCCCAATGGTGGATGGAGTTGAGACGGCGTAAGAGGGATGGCCGAGCAGACGAGTAGACGAGGCTCCCATAATCCAGCTTTGATCGGACTATGGACCGATGCAAGTGAAGCAGGACAGTGCGATCCGCTCCCCAAGATGAACCACTAAGAACTCTGAGGACATTAAGGGAACATGTACAACCGGCAGCCAAATAAGAGACGTGCGGAGACCAACAAAGTTTCCTGTCCAGTGTGGAGCCTAGAAACTTAGTTGTTTCCACGAATGGGAGAACAACGGGACCGAGATGTAAGGATGGCGGAAGGAATGCTTTATATCGCCAAAAGTTGATGCAAACCGTCTTCTCTTCAGAGAACCGGAAGCCATTTGCCACACTCCATGAGTACAGGCAACGCTGAAGGCAGCGCTCCAGGAGGCATGTTCTCTGGGCACTGCAGTAGATTGCGAAGTCATTGACAAAAAGAGAGCCTGAGATATTAGGTGGAATGCAATCCATAATTGGATTGATCGCTATGGCAAAAAGGGCTACGCTCAAGACAAAGCCCTGAGGCACTCCGTTCTCCTGGAGGAAGACGTCTTACAATACGGAACCCACACGTACCCTAAACTTGCGATCTGTTAAAAAGGAATCAATAAAAAGGGGTAGGCGGCCGCGTAGACCCCACCTGTGCATAGTGCGGAGGATACCTCCTCTCCAACAGGTATCATAAGCCTTCTCCAAATCAAAGAACACGGCTACTGTTTGGCACTTTCGCAAAAAGTTGTTCATGATCAATGTCGACTAGGTCACAAGGTGGTCAAAGCGGAGCGGCGGCAACGAAAGCCGCATTGAACATTGGTAAGTAGCCGTCGAGATTCAAGAATCCAAACTAACCGAGCGTTAACCATGCGCTCCATCACCTTACAGACACAGCTCGTAAGAGAAATGGGGCGGTAACTAGAAGGAAGGTGTCTATCCTTCCCGGGTTTGGGTATAGGAACAACGACGGCGTCACGCCAATGCATGGGGACTTGGCCTTTGGTCCAGACGCGATTGTAGGTACGAAGAAGGAAGCTTTTGCCTGCCGGAGAAAGGTGGGCCAGCATCTGAACGTGAATGGCATCTGGCCCCGGAGCAGAGGACCGGGCCAGTGCAAGTGCACGTTCGAGTTCCCGCATAGTAAAGGGGGCATTATAATTTTCCAGATTCAGCGAGTGGAAGGAAGGTCGCCGAGCCTCTTCTGCCTCTTTCCTGGGAAGGAAGGCAGGGTGGTAATGGGCGGAGCTTGAAACCTCCGCAAAAAAGTGGCCGAAGGCGTTGGAGACATCCACAGGATCAACAAGGACCTCAGTACCTGAAGTCAGGCCAGGTACCGAGGAATGGGCCTTAATGCCCGACAGCCGGCGCAGGCCACCCCAGACGACAGAAGAGGGAGTAAAACTGTTAAAGGAGCTGGTGAAAGAGGCCCAACAAGCTTTTTTGCTGTCTTTGATGACTCTACGGCATTGCGCTCGGAGTCGTTTGTATCCAATGCAATTCGCCAACGTAGGATGGCGGCGAAAGGTGCGTAAAGCACGTCATCGAGCACGGATAGCGTCTCTACAAGCCTCATTCCACCAGGGGACGGAAACGCGACGTGAAGAAGAGGCAGTATGAGGAATGGAACGTTCGGCAGCATTGATGATAACAGCCGTGAGGTATTCGACCTGACTGTCACAACTGAGAAAATCGTGGTCCGAAAAGGTCACCAGGGAGGAGTAAAGTCCCCAGTCAGCTTTCGGTATGTTCCAGCTCGAAGGACGTGGGGATGGGGTGTGGTGCAGGAGACGAACGACACAGGGGAAGTGGTCGCTTGAATAGGTGTCAGAAAGGACATACCACTCGAACCGACGGGCAAGAGTGGTAGAACAGATCGAGAGGTCCAAGTGGGAATAGGTATGAGTAGAGTCCGAGAGGAAAGTCGGGGCGCCAGTATTGAGGCAGACAAGATTGAGATGGTTGAAGACATCCGCCAAGAGGGAGCCTCTCTGACAGGATGCAGGAGAGCCCCAAAGGGGATGATGGGCATTGAAGTCGCCAAACAATAAAAACGGCGGAGGACGCTGAACAAGCAGGTGCATCATGTCAGCCCGACTAACTGCAGATGATGATGGAGCGTAGACGGTACAAACGGAAAAAGTAAAGGCAGAAAGAGTAATACGGACAGCTATTGCTTGGAGTGGGGTGGTCAATGGGATGCGATGGTAATAGACATCGTCCCGAATGAGCAACATGACCCCACCATGAGCTGGAATACCGTCCACAGGGGTGAGGTCAGACCGCTCCGAGGTATAGTGGGTAAAAGCAAGACGGTCAGTTGGGCGCAACTTGGTTTCCTGGAGACCAAGGACGAGCGGACAGTGCAGGCGGAGGAGCAGTTGTAATTCCTCCCGATTAGATCGAATACCTCTTATGTTCCAATGTAACAAAGCCATCACTAGTCAGAAAAAAGGGGGAACAAAATGGGTGAAGAGCTGGTCACCTCGACGGCCGCGGACGGCCAGGTTTCGAGGGAACAACGCTACAACTGGCGGGAGGCAGATCCTGTTCCATCGAGTCATCACCAGCTGTGGCCGCTTTCCCGGGTTGCATAGGAGGGGCAGCATCATTCGCCGACGAGAGGCCAGCTGAGCGCCTGGCAGCAGAGCGTCCCGGCGAAACTGAGGACGGCCGGGAGCAGCGACTCACGGATGGAGCGTCAGACGAAACGCACCGGGGTGGAGAGGGGGATAAAGACTTGTTCTTGGAGGCCTTCTGGGAAGTCCGATGAGGCACAGGGATGGTGGGCTGGACCCGAAGAAGGTCCTCACGCGTGGGGTCCGTTTTGGAACGCCGGACCTCGGAAGGCGGGGTCCGGAACATTTCTCCGATGGACGCCTGAGAAGAGGATCGCTTCTCAGGCGGTGGAGGGGGAGGAGGAGGAAGGGTGGCCTCTGGGGCAGAGGGGGCAGGGGCCACGAGGGAGGAGGATTTGGAAGGGAGGGATTTGGGAGGCAGAGGCATAGACCCCGGACGGGGTGACGAGGTGGAGGGGGGACAGGATAGGGGTGAGGATACTGTGGAAGGAGCGGACATGACTGAGGCAAACGAAGTTGTCAACATCATGGGATGGAGGCGGTCATACTTTTTCCTGGCCTCAGAATAAGAGAGGCGATCCAAAGTTTTTAATTCTTGGATCTTCTTCTCCATCTGATACGCGGGGCAGTCTAAAGATCTAGGCGAGTGGATGCCAGGACAATTGACGCACCGAGGTGATGGGGTGCATGTATGTTCCTCACGAAGAGGACGTCCACAATCGCCACAAAGGGGCTCAGCCTCACACCGTGACGACATGTGCCCAAAGCGCAAACACCGAAAGCAGCGCATAGGAGGCAGGACGTAAGGTTGCACGTCGCACCGGTAGCACATCACCTTTACCTTCTCCGGGAGAACGTCCCCCTCGAAGGCGAGGATAAAGGCCCCGGTGTCGATGCGACTGTCTTTGGGGCCGCGCTGGACTCGCCGGACGAAATGCACGCCTCGGCGCTCCAGGTTGGCCCTGAGCTCCTCATCAGATTGCAGCAGGAGATCCTGATGAAAAATAAACCCCTGCGTCCTATTCAGTGCCAGATGCGGGACAATGGACACTGGGATGTCCCCTAGGCGGTCGCACACCTGGAGCGCTGCCGACTGAGTGGCGGAGGTAGTCTTTATAAGAACGGACCCCGAACGCATTTTACTGAGAGCCTCGATTTCCCCGAAGATGTCCTCGATGTGCTGGACAAAGAACATGGGCTTGGAGATGGTGAATGTCCCCCCATCGGTCCAAGAACAGACTAAATAACGGGCGAAGTACTTCACCCCAAGCCGGCGGGCCTGTCCTTCCTCCCAGGGAGTGGCCAAGGGGGAAGGGGCATGAGAACCAGAACCAGAGACAGTACCTTTCTTTTTAAAAGACTCGGCCGCAGAGCAACCTGATACATGTTGACGTTTCATCTGCGAAACGTCCGCCCCGATACCACCCACTCCGACCAGGGGCTCTCCCCATGGGCGCCACCCAGCCTCAGCAAGGGCCACCTGGCAGGATGACCATTGCTGGGAGTCCTGATGCCCCAAGGAGACGGGCATCTACTCCTCGGCCGACGTGGGGAGTGTGCAGCTCAGGTATCGGCAGTACGATCCCTGTGTTGTCAGGGGGCTACAACCTAGAGGGTACATGATGACCCCACCACAACGGGCTGGCTACCGTGCTGGACTTCGGGTGCCATGGAAAGTCCATCATGATCGTAGGTGCAGTTGGGGGCGCACTATGGGCGTAACTTGTGCAACCCATCAGGCGTTTAGGCCCAATTTGAGGAATAGCGGGTGTGGTTACAACGCCGTTACAATGCTGAGTGCCAAGGTCTTAGTGCACTCAGGACCAGTGAGACACCACGTAAGGCGCCCTTCCCCAAAAGGCTCGTACTTCTGTAGAATTTTGAAAAATGGAGGTCAAACCCCAAGGGGGACCATCACATGGAAGGCCAAAATGGTTGAAACTCCTTTTAGTCGCCTCTTACGACAGGCAGGAATACCTCGGGCCTATTCTTACCCCGGACCCGCAGGGGGGGATACGTAGACTAGGCCTTTTTTTACAAAAAATCTTGACAATAGGTTCCCCAGAATGTGCATCAGACTGCACTCTCACTACTTATAGAAAATACGGACAGTTATAAGAAATAAGGACAAAGACAATACAAAATTGCTCAGAACTATCTATTCTTCATCAAAATATGCAGTCTATCAACGATAAAATACACGAGTTTGAAGTTGAATTACAGTTTTTGTACAGCACGGTGGTATGCATTACAGTGTTATCGTCACATGACTGTGCAAGTTGCTACTGTTGATTCATATTACAGGACAATGTATCATGTATTGATATCAGAAGTGGCACTCACTTTAAAGTTAGGGAAGATATGACCACAACTTGTGTAGACGCGCATTTTGGACTGGCAGATATTGAACTAACAAAGCTATATATTCATTAGAAGTTAATCATTCTGTGTGTATGCTGCTCACCTAGTGGCGTTGATACCTTCTTCAACAAGCTCCTGGAAAGAATCTCAGCTCCCAAAACAAACATAATGACATGTGGAAAAGTGAATATTAACACACATGTTGAGGGTGAAACTAGTGTTAACTTCCTAAACATTTTGAACTCTTTGGGCACGGCACAAATGGTAAACACTACTAGCAGGGTCTCAAAAAGTTCATTACTTACAGACAGTGACAGGAAAAACTGTACAGTATTCATAAAAGATATTGCCTTCTCTGGACATAACTGTCAGATAATAAACCTAAAATAGGCTTGGCAAAACTCATAAAACTGCAGACTTACAAAAAAATCTTCTTGAAATGTAAAAGCCATATTTTTTTCTAGGCCAGTGACAAATAAAACTTGAGATGAAGAATATGTGGAAACCTATGTAGATATTGTATTATCTAAATTTTGCACAAATTAATTTTTGAAGAGACATTTCCAAAAGTAGCCACTTCAACAGCACCAACTAAGGAAAGTAGATGGATAACAGCTGGTGTTACAAAGTCCTCTCAGTTCATTACAAATGCATTACATTGATCTACAGTTCATAGATCACTATCACAAGTGCAAATAGATGCACAGGAGGTCACTGCTTGCTGCAAAAGACTGTTCAATGACATAATAACTAAGCAGAATACAGAAGTAAAGTGGTTTAGGATGGTATAAAACTTGAAATTGAAAAGGCAGGCAAATATAATAACATGTAAATCAAAGATAGGAGTAGACTAATAGAAAATCCTCAGGAATCAGCAAATTTTGTAAATGAATATTTCTCTGGTATTGTGGGATATTGCAACAAAATTTCGTAAGTCACATGTAGGGCACACAGACAGAATTACACAGCACAAGCAATGTTGTTTCCCACAGCAGAGCTTAAGGAAAGACAATGCAGAAATGGGAAATACACACACACACACACACACACACACACACACACACACACACACACACACAGCTCAAAAACCATTAGCAAAGTTAATAACTGAATGCTTTAGTTCAGGTGTTTTTCCAAAGTAACGCATGCACAAGTTGTATTCCTACTAAAGATAGATAATGCGAAGAGTACATATAACAAAAGGACTGTTTCACTAGTGTCAGTGGTCTCAAAAACGACTGAATCAGTAATGAAACATTGAGTAACGAGTTACATGAAAAAATACAACCTATTCAATGAAGCACGGTTTGATTTCCAAAGCTAGGGAAGTACAATATAGGCCATTATGAAGTTTACAAAAGTGGTACTTGAAGCTCTTGATAAGGATAACAGTGTTACAGACATATTCTTACACTTGACCAGACTTTGGGGGCTGAAACAGCAACTGTTGAAATTCGTCATGGTAAATGATAACAGGTAAACAGTTGCAGGATAAAGATTTATTAAAATCCTTGACCACAGTTTCGGTATATCTAAATATACCTTCATCAGAAGTAAAATACACTAAAATCGCATTCTGCAGTTGAGATACATAAAATAATCATGCCAAAGACATCGACAGTACTTTGATACTGCTGTCATCAACAAAGAGAACTTTTTCACTATGTCTTAGACAATGTGAACACACACAGATATATATTACGAGTAAAATTGGACCAAATGCATTATGCTGAGAAACACCTATATTTACGTTTCTTGTCAGACAGTTGTTTTACTAAAAAACATTAACAGCAACAGACGTGAACTCTCTCTGCCTTTTTCATCCTGTATTGCAGGTACAAGGAACTACTTTCTTGTTATTCCTTTTGCATTCCTTTGGCATGATTATTTTATGTATCTCCACTGCAGTATGTGATTTTAGTGTATTTTACTTCTGATGAAGGTATATTTAGATATACCGAAACCATGGTCAAGGGTTTTAATAAATCTTTATCCTGCAACTGTTTGGCTGTTATCATTTACCGTGAACTACTAAACACGCTAGACACACTACATGCAAAAGGAATAACAAGAAAGGAGTTCCTTGTACCTGCGAAACAGGATGAAAAAGGCAGAGAGAGTTCACATGTCTGTTGCTGTTAATTTTTTTTAGTAAAACAACTGTCAGACAAGAAATGTAAATATAGGTGTTTCTCAGCATAATGCATTTGGTCCAGTTTAAATATATATCTGTGACTTTCCACATTATGTAAGACATAGAGAAAAAGTTCTCTTTGTTGATGACAGCAGTATCAAAGTCGCTGATAAAACACCACAGCTTTTATCAGGGAAAGCAAATGAAATCTTCAAGAATGATTACATTTGGGCAACATGTAATAAATTAACCTTGAACATAAAGAAAACAAACAACATGCACTTCAGCATAAAGAGGGAAATAAACTTTGTTGCATTAAACATAGGTGATAAATCTATGGCTTAAGTAACAAACAGAAAGTCTTTAGGGATGAATACTGACTCTAAATGAATATGGATTGAACACACAAAAATTGGAAAGAAGAATGTTATCAGCATGTTATGTTCTTGGGGTTTTATCATCAGATTGTAACAGCCAGTGACTTGTGGTGAGATACTACTCCTACGTACAATCAGTTCTTAATTATGGGACTCTTTTCTGGGGATCAAAGGCACAAAACATCCACACAGTTTTTAAACTGCAGGAAATGTCAGTAAGAATAATAACTAAAATTATTTGTTGGTCTCATTGTAAGGACCTATTTAAAAACTGGATATCCTTACTGCACCAAGTGAGTACATCTATCAACCTGAAGAGAATATAAATACAAGGAATTAAAATTGTATAATAAAATGTCCAAGGAGATGAAAAGACTTCTAAAGTACATTTGCCTGAGAGAGGTGGTGCAGTATTTAGCACATTGGACTCGCATTCGGAAGGACGACACTTCAGCCATCCAGATTTAGGTTTTCTGTGATTTCCCTAAATTGCTCCACATGAATGCTGGAATTGTTCCTCTGAAAGGACATGGCCAATTTCCTTCCCCATCCTTCACACAGTCCCAGCTTGTGCTCCCTCTCTAATGAGCTCAATATTGACGGGACATTAAACCCGATCTTTCTTCCTTCCTTCTTTGAATTTAGTAGTGAAGTAGTGAAAGTACAATTGTTTAGAGAGGCAGCTAAAGCATACTTCATAAGTAATGCATACTACAGAATTAAAAACTATTTTGACGACTCTGAGTAGTGGCTATTAATGGGAGGGGGCAACAACAACAACAACATACTGTCACCTTGCAATACATGATCACAATGGAATGCTTTTGTAAGAAAATCATTTGCCAAGATCTACAGTGCACAACAGCAACGTCTTTTCATTCTCATGAGCTCAGCATCTCATGCATCATGGGGGATGCTGCCTCAAGCTTTTAAGAGAAGAAATGACAAAAAAATGTGCATGGGATACAGTAGCACGTTTAAATGCCTGTAATGAATTTTCTGATCAAACTGGAGGAAGTGCATAGCGGCATGTTCATTGTCCTGGAGTCATAAGCTGGTGTCCACACTGTGCACAGTGATACACAATGTTTTATATTGTAAGTTACCTACTGTAAACTCTGTATAGTCAAAATAACATTGTACAGCAGGAATCAACCAAATGAGGCAGTGAACGCAGTGAAACTGTTAAGACGCTGGCTTCATATTCAGAAGGATGGAGTTTGCTCTGTCTGGGAATTCCAACTTAGGTATTCCTAAACCATTTCAGGACAAGGTTGGGATGGGTCCTTCAGTAAGGCCATGGACAACCCCTCTCCTAACTTCATAAAAACATATTGATCTGTACCATGTGTACGCTTATTATGAGTTATCTATTTGCTCTGTATTACAATGACAAGTCCTGTATCATTGAGAGATGATCTATGGACGAGTACATAAATAAGAATTATTAAGATTCACATGGTCCCACATTATGTCAGTGAAATGACAGTTAATGCGGAAAGAACCTTGCAGAGTTGAGCAAGTCTAATACTGTTGAGGTACAGCAAGCATCTCAGAAATTGCCTGCCGATGAATTACCCCAGTGTAGTCGTAAATTTCTGTACAATGGTAGGAAGGAGTGTCACGAGAAACACACTAAAAATCGCCACACATAGGGTGTGGGTGTCCACCTGGGGGCACGTTTAAAGGCCACTTTTTTAGGTTCTTCTTGAATAAGTCAACAACTGTGGCTACCAGCAAAAGTGTTTCCAAGCATTAAATTAAACTTAAATTTCCTACAAAAAAAGTCTTATTTTTTCTCTAAGACTAATAGATCCACATTGCAGGGGATGGAAAAAAAAAAAAAAAAAAAAAAATCACAGTTTATTAAAAATAGTGTTTAATAGTATAAAATTAATGTTTACTGTTGAAGTGGGTTAAGAACAAATAGTAAACATACATAGCACATCTAAGTGCAGTAAAGCCGTATTAACGCTCAAGCACGCATGCCTGCATATAAAGTGCCAAATCACAGAAAACATTGCTTTGCACCATTCCACTGTTGTTCTACAAATTGCAAGCCTTTACCTATTTCTTCATTACTGATTCAGTTAACACAGCGACAAATTGTGTAGTCGTACACCCAAGTGAGCAGCAGTAATATAAAATAAACAGCAAGCTAGATGAAGAAAAATTTACGATCTGAGTAAGAAAATGACCCAGGTTCCAAGTTAGAAGCATAATCTCACACTAAGGCAGTCACCTACAAGATATGCAGTTTGCAGCTGCACTGTTTAATGCTTCGAGTGGGTCATTAGTGTTGGTTGGTTGGTTGGTTGTGGGGATTAAAGGGACCAGACTGCTACGATCATCGGTCCCGTGTTCCAAAACTTAAAAACACCCACACTGAATAAAAACGAACAATGGAAAAGACGACAGACGACACAGGACGAGAAAGACGCAGACAGAGATCAGACAAAACGAATTAAAATCATACAGAGTGTGACAGTGGTTGGCCGACCATAGAGATAAAAAAAGGAAAAGCCAACCACCGAGAAACACACTAAAGCTCTGTCTAAAATCGTAGGCCAAAGGCCAGACTCAAAACAAAAGAGACATTACTAACACTCAGATTACGTGATAAAAAACCCCTGCCCGAATAAAACGCAAAACCAAGCCTGCCATGGCAGTGTCATTTGTTAAAAGGGCAAGGAGCGTGTCAGGCAGCGCGAACGTCTGCCTGAGCACAGCTGAAAGGGGACACTCCAACAAAATGTGGACCACCGTCAAAACGGATCCGCAGAGACATAGGGGTGGGTCCTCATGGGAATGGCCATTCATTATCCGTGTGTGCCCAATGCGTAGCCGGCAGAGGACAACAGACTCCTTGCGAGAGCCCCGCATGGATGACTGCCACACATCCGTCGTCTCCTTGATAAGACCGAGTTTGTTTGGTGCGGTCAGGTTGCGCCATTCAGTCGCCGGGAGGCCAATGTCCAGAAATGGTTTACTGGTGGCCTCTTTCGCCAGGCGGTCAACATGTTCATTGCCTGGTATCCCAACATGGCCTGGGGTCCACACAAAGACCACAAAGCGGCTGCAACGGGCAAGAGTATGGAGGGACTCCTGGACGGCCATCACCAGACGAGAGCGAGGGAAGCACTGGTCGATAGCTCGTAAGCTGCTCAGGGAGTCACTACAGATAACGAAGGACTCGCCTGAGCAGGAGTGGATATACTCTAGGGCACGAAAGATGGCAACCAGCTCAGCAGTGAAAACACTGCAGCCAGCCGGCAATGGATGTTCTTCATATTGGTCCCCTAGAGTCAGAGCATAACCAACACGACCAGCGACCATCGAACCGTCAGTGTAAACAACGCCAGAGCTCTGATACATGGCAAGGATGGAAGAAAGCGGCAGCGGAAGGCCTCTGGTGGGACGGAGTCCTTCGGGCCCTGTGCCAATTCAAGCTGGATGCAAGGGCGAGGCACCCACCATGGGGGTGTACGCAGAGGGGCCCGGAAAGGAGGTGGAAGAGGGAAAACCCCAAGCCTGGAGGGAAGCTCTCTGATGCGGACCGCGATCGTACAACCCGACCGGGGCTGACGTTCTGGGAGCTGGACGACTGACTGCGGGAACAGGAGACGATAATTAGGATGCCCAGGCAAGCTACAAACGTGCATAGCATATGAGGCCAGGAAAAGTTGGCGCCGTAACCGCAGTGGAGGGACACCTGCCTCCACAAGTATGCTGTCCACAGGGCTGGCCCGGAAAGCACCAGTGGCAAGTCGGATCCCGCTATGAAGGATTGGGTCCAGCACCCACAACATAGATGGGGATGCTGAACCATAAGCCAGGCTCCCATAATCCAGACGGGACTGGATTAACGCCTGGTAGAGCCATAAGAGGGTAGATCGGTCGGCTCCCCAGCTGGTGTGGCTCAAGCACTGCAGAGCATTAAGATGGCGCCAACACATCTGCTTAAGCTGCCGAATATGTGGGAGCTAAGTCAACCGGGCATCAAAAAGCACTCCCAAAAACCGATGTGTCTCCACCACAGCAAGTAGTTCGCCGGCAAGATAAAGCCGTGGCTCAGGGTGAACTGTTTATCACCAGCAGAAATGCATAACGCAGATCTTGGCAGCCGAAAACTGGAAGGCATGCGCTACAGCCCAATACCGCGCCTTGCGGATACCACCCTGCAGCTGACGTTCAGCAGCGGCAATGCCAATGGAGCTGTAGTAAAGGCAGAAGTCGTCAGCATACAATGAAGCAGAGACAGACGTTCCCACTGCCGCAGTGAGCCTGTTAATTGTAATTAAAAGCATGCAGACACTTAAGACTGATCCCTGTGGTACCCCGTTCTCCTGAAGTTGAGAGGAACTATGTGAGGCCGCGACTTGCATGCGGAAGGTATGATGCGACAGAAAATTTCGTATGAAAATCGGCAGTGGACCCCGTAGATCCCAATCACGAAGTGTAGAGAGGATGTGATAGCACCATGTCGTATCGTACGCCTTCCGCATGTCAAAAAAAACAGTGATGAGATGCTGACGGCGGGCAAAGGCCATACGGATGGCTGACTCCAGGCTCACCAGATTGTTGGCAGCAGAGCAGCCTTTATGGAACCCACCCTGAGACGGAGCCAGGAGGCCCGAGACTCGAGTACCCAACTCAATCACCGGCTCACCATCCATTCGAGCAACTTGCAAAGAACGTTGGTGAGGCTAATGGAGCGGTAGCTGTCCACCTCCAAAGAGTTCTTGCCAGGTTTCAAAACGGGAATAACAATGCTTTCCCGCCATTGCGACGGAAACTCACCCTCGACCCAGAGACGGTTGTAAAGGTCGAGGTGGCGTCGCTGGCAGTCCACTGAAAGGTGCTTCAGCATCTGACAGTGGATGCGATCTGGCCCAGGAGCTGTGTCAGGGCAAGCAGCTAGGGCATTGTGAAATTCCCACTCACTGAATGGAACATTGTAGGATTCAGGATGGTGGGTGCAAAATGAAAGGCTCTGACGGTCCATCCACTCTTTAATGGAGCAGAAGGACAGTGGGTAATTCGCATAAGCAGAACTCAGAGCAAAATGCTCTGCCAAGCGGTTTGCAATTACGTCGGAGTCAGTACAAACTGCTCCATTCAGTGAGAGCCCAGGGACGCTGACAGGGGTCCAATAGCCATAGAGGCTATTGGCCCAGACCTGCGATGGAGAGACATGGAGGCCAATGGTGGAGACATACCGTTCCCAGCACTCCTGCTTGTGTTGGCGGGCCCGCACACGGAGCCGTATAAAAGGTGATGAAGTTTCCTAAAGATGGATGCCGCTTGTGAAGCTGGAGCGCCCGCCGGCAATCTTTAATCGCCTCGGCGATCGCAGGCGACCACCAAGGCACAGTGCTCCGCCGAGGGGACCCAGAAGAACTGGGAATGACAGATTCTGCAGCAGTAACAATGCCGGTGGTGACTGAGTGAACCACCGCGTCATTGGCTTCATGAGAAACAGGTTCAATAGCGGCAGTGGAGGAGAACAAGTCCCAGTCAGCCTTATTCATAACCCACCTGCAAGGGCACCCAGAAAACTGATGCTGTGGCAGTGACAGAAAGATCGGAAAGGGGTCACTGCCACACAGGTTGTCATGCACACTCCATAGAACAGAGGTAAGAGGCTAGGACTGCAGATCGAAAGGTCGATGGCGGAGTACGTGCCATGTGCCACACTGAAATGTGTGAAGGCACCATCGTTTAAAAGGGAGAGGTTGAGCTGTACCAATACGTTCTCAACAGTGGCGCCTCGACCTGTTGCCACTGACCCACCCCACAGAGTGTTATGGGCGTTGAAGTCGCCCAGTAACAGGAAAGGTGGCGGCAATTGGGCTATCAGCGGTGCCAGGACATGCTGCGGATCTTCATCATCTGGTGGAAGATAGAGACTGCAGACAGTAACAGCCTGTTGCGTCCACACCCGAACAGCGACAGCCTCTAAAGGTGTGTGTAGAGGGACAGACTCGCTGTGAAGAGAGTGAAGGACATAGATGCAGACGTCACCAGACACCCTTTCATAAGCTGCCCGGTTCTTATAATAACCCCGATAGCCACGGAGGGCGGGGGTTCGCATTGCCGGAAACCAAGTTTCTTGAAGAACAATGCAGAAGAAAAGGTGAAGGCTGAGAAGTTGTTGGAACTCAGCAAGATGGTGGAAGAAACTGCCGCAGTTCCACTGGAGGACGACATTGTCCATGGCTGAGAAAGGCGGGAAGGGACTGGGGAGGCAGATTACGCCTCCTGGGCCCCTGCTGCCACCGATTGACTACCTGTGCAATAGCTATCCATCGCGTCTGAGAGACCGGCGAGATCCAGGTCCTCAGCGGATGCCAGAATCTCCACCTCATCCTCCTGGGCCCCTGCTGCCACCGATTGACTACCTGTGCAATAGCTATCCATCGCGTCTGAGGGACCGGCGAGATCCAGGTCCTCAGCGGATGCCAGAATCTCCACCTCATCCTCAGACGCAGAGTTGAAAGGCTGCGGTGGGACGGGTGCCACCGTAAGGTCAGGATGCTTGGAATCCTTTTTCTTTGTCTGCTTTGCGCGCTGTGCCTTTGTTGGGTCTGGCTGGGAGGGCCTCACTGGGTCAGTCTCAGGGACGGACGACGACGGTGAGGCCCTACGACCGGTGGTTGCTTCAGAAACTTGTGGGTGTCTGCTTTGGCACTGGGCAAAGCCTGGGATGGGAGGGCCCCACGGGACCTCTTCTTGGCGAGAGTAGCCGAAGAAGTCTCATGCTTCTCCGGCTGGGAAGTGGGAACTAATGTCCCTGATGGTTGGGATGGTGTTGCTCCTGAAGTAGATGGAGCAGGAGCAACAGGGGGTGAAGTGTCCCCCACAATCAAGGGGGCCGGTGAATTCTGACGTAGCTGAGAGCCAACTGTACGTGACAACATGGTAGAGGATTGAACCAGTGTTGCAGCAGCGGCGTAGGCTGATGGCATTGGCACAGGACGTAGCCGCTCATATTTCCGCCTAGCGTCGGTGTAGGTCAGGCGGTCCAGGGTCTTATATTCCACTATCTTCCTTTCTTTCTGGAATATCCTACAGTCCGGCAAGCAGGGGGAATGGTGTTCTCCGCAGTTAACACAGATGGGAGGCGGGGCACATGGAGTATTGGGATGCGAAGGACGCTCACAATCTCGACACGTGATACCAGAAGTACATCGGGATGACATATGCCCAAACTTACAGCATTTAAAACACCGCATCGGAGCAGGGATATATGGTTTCACATCACAGCGGTAAACCATCACCTTGACCTTTTCGGGTAAGACGTCACCCTCAAAGGCCAAGATGAAGGCACCGGGTGGCCACCTGATTATCCCTCGGACCCCGATGGACACGCTGGACAAAGTGAACACCTCGTCGTTATAGGTTGGCGCACAGTTCATCGTCCAACTGCAGAAGAAGATCCCTGTGGAATATAATAACCTGGACCATGTTTAAAACTCTTATGGGGCGTGATGGTAACGGAAACATCCCCCAACTTATCGTAAGTGAGCAACCTCCGTGACTGACCCAGAGCGCCTTTTGGACAAGCCCTCCACCTCCCCGAACTTGTCCTCTAAATGCTCCACAAAAAACTGGGGCTTGGTCGACATAAATGATTCACCATCAACTCGCGTACAGACGAGGTACCGGGTGAATAATCTCCACTGCCTTCATTAGCCATATGTTTCTCCCATGGAGTGTCCAGGGAGGGAAATGATCTCGGATCATATTTCTTCCTGTTGAGGTTAGACCTCGATTGCTTAGAGACTACTGGTGGAGGCCCACCAGCGAGAGATGATGTACCATGCTTCATTGCGGGTCATCCGCCCTGATGCCACCCACTCCAACCAGGGGCTCTCCCTAGGGGTGCCACCCAGCCACAGCAAAGACCACCTGGCAGGATGGCCTTTGCCAGGAATCCTGATGCCCCAGAGGGATAGGGATCTACTCCTCGGCATACGTGGGGAGGTAGCAGCTCAGGCATCAGCAGTGCGATCCCTGTGTAGTCAGGGGGCTACCACCAAGAGGGTACATGATGACCCCACCACAACGGACTGGCTACCGTGCTGGATGTTGGGTGTCGAATATCCATGTATATCACGAGGGCGAAAATGGAAGTGCACAATGGAGGGAATGTATGCTACCCGGAAAACACTGCAGCTGATGTGGCCGGAAGCTCAGTGTGAGTCCAACTCCATGACAATATCGGGTGTGCCAGATCTTAGGGCAAAATGGATTTAAGATACACCATGTCAGGCATCCTTCCCCAAATGGTACGCACTAACTGAAAATTTGGAAAGGTAATGGTCAAACCCCTTAGGGGACCATCACATTAAAGGCCGAAACAGTTGAGACTCCTTTTAGTCGCCTCTTACGACAGGCACGAATACCGGGGGCCTATTCTTACCACCGAACCCACAGGGGGTAGGGGTCATTAGTGTTGGGTAACACTTATACGTGGCAACACAGTGACCTAATGAAAGCTTATTTTACTATTGTTTAGTTAAATATTGACTTAGCTCATGTAATGTAAGTTTGTTTTATCATTGTTTAATTAAACTAAGATCAAACTCCGATTTTGTTCATTTGTGTTTACCTTGGTAACATAAAGGCAGCTGTTCTTTACATGTGTATGAAGTACACCGTGTGCTTGCTTGTATTATGAAAAATGGCATGCCCACTTGAAGGTAAGGGATAAATCGTATTCTGGGAATGTCACAGGGTGGAATGGGGGACTCATGGAGGGTAGAAGTGCAAGGGAAAGTAGGTCACTGGAATGTGATCATGCAATTCCCCAGGTGTGCAAATTGAAGAACGAGCAAGTGATTCTCCACTCTACCTACCCCACTATGCCACAAGAAGCAACTAGTTGGAGTTCCATGAATTTATGCTGACCCTCTGCAGCACGCCTTATGAATTGCTGGTAATGCTGTGCACAGAAATGCCCACGAGTGTTTAATTTGCTCAAAGTGCATTAACACTGAATGAACTACAGATATGATTTACTAATAATTCTCACACAAGAAATACATATGGACAGAATCTATATAAATCTCTGCACACGGTGATGCACTGCTAAGGGGTTTATTGGTTCTTAGTCTTCCAGTGTGGCAGCTATAGCATTTTTCTGGGCAAGGAAACTTCCAACAACTACGAGTACCCTCATTTTTCATTTTGCTGACTGACCATACCTCCCCCAGCATTTCCCGTCCAGTTCTCTTCTGTGTGTAGACAAACTAACTTCACTAAGCTTGTATTTAAATAGTGGAGTTATTTTCAGTTTATTAAATTAGTACTTATTTGCAGTTGGTAAGTGTGCTCTTATGTAAAAATTCTCAACAGCTGGAGCTGTCAACTGTCTACCATACTGAAGAGCCTGTCCGAGATATAACATGCTGTCAATAGATACCACCGTCTCCACTATCACACTGGTTGGAATACTTTTCACAGCATGTGGGGTATCAAATGCATCACCCCAGCCTTAGCTCTCCCAACATCTGAAGAGTCCCAGAGACTTAAATTGTCTCCTTCTGCAACAGAAGTAGGTGACCTGGAACTTAAGATACTTCAACATAAATCAAGCACAGATGTACCTCAATTGCTGTTCTAGATTTGAACATGATCAGTCCCATTCCCTTAGACGTATTCACACTCAAATTGGAATATATACTGTGGATGTGAGCTAAGTTGCTCCACTCAGTGCAGCCCACTCTACAAGCGCCAGCAACTCCTGAGTGCAAGAGATTTATGCAGTCTACTAGTAACACAACTAATGGTGAGAGAAGTGGAGTAACTTTCTGGTCATTCTTTGATACACATCAAGTGACACCACCACCAAACGCTACAAAAGTCGCTGACAATATCACACTTATTAAATTGTACACTTTTCAGTCATTGTTTATAGAAACATATTTTACTTATAAGCTCACTTAACAAGTGCAAATAAGTACTCATTTTACAAGCTGAAATTAATTCCACCATATAACCACAAGTTCAGTAAAATTATTTTGTCTACTCAAGTACAAGAACTGGACATGAAATGCTGGGGAGGTAAAATGAAAAGCAATCAGCACTCATAATAGGGGAAGTTGCATTTCGTGGAAGAATGCTACAACTGCCATACAGAATAATTACAAATAAATTTCCTCTCTAACAGTGTAGAACAGCATGCACAGATTTACAGAGATTCTGTCCACATGTGTTTCTTGAGTTAGTATTATTAGTGACATCTGTGTGTCCACACAGTGTTGTTACACTTTCTGGCAAATAAACATGACTTCGGCATGTCTGCACACTGTCACCAGTGAGACATAAGGTGTGCTGCAGAGACTTGGAATAACTGTTTAAAACACCTTGCAGTTTTTTCTTGTAATGTAGTGGAGTTGAGAGAGTGCTTGCTCTTCAGTTTTCAGACCTATAAAAGAGGGAACTGCATAGCCACAATCTGGTGACCTACCTCCTCTCGCGCTTCTAACCTCCACCCCTGACCCTCCACCCTGTTACACCCCCGCAACACAATTTATGCCTTAATATAGCTCTATGCACTTCGATATGGTTCACACATTTAATATTTGTTCTCAAAACATTTCATTCAACAATTAATACGAATTTTGTACCATAAGCACTGTTTCTAATCATCTGAAATTTTTACATTCATTGCAAGACGAAACTATTACTGCTACAGGAAAAATGAATAGCACTTTTCTTGTCGGAAATTGAATGTAGTTTAATATAGCACAAGAAAATATTTCTGCTAGAAATGGTGGTTTTCAAGTTATTCATGAGAAACACAAAATAGTGATCTTTAAACACCTCTCCCATTCCCAGACTCACATCCCACTGGTGGGGACCTTTAGTATGTTGTTCATGACACTCCCTCCTACAATTGCAAATAAATAAATAAATCGCAACTATACAATTTGGTATTACTAACTTTCCTTTGTTGACTGGACTAAATGTTTTATTTTAACACTCTCACATCCTAATTCAGTGCAGCTATCCTTGATTTCGATGTTCACCATGTGCACGTGAAACTTGTTCGTATTTTCCACGTCATTGGTGCAGACCATCAACGACTATAAAGGTTATCAGCCAATAAACAATAGTTGTGTAAGCACTACTGATAACCTTTGTTAGTTAATAAACTAATAACCAGCCAGGACTGGCAAAACACCTTGAGGAAATTTGCCCAACGTCATAGCAGGAACACACAGGAAACCTAAATCTGGATGATCAGATGGAGACAATGATGATGATGATGATGTGAACCCTGCATCTTCCAAATATAATTTCAGTTACTGCATCCATCACTCCTTATCAAGTTAAAGTGAGCGAACACATATCTGTAGTAAACCAGATGCTCATACAAACTGCATAAGCTGCCCAAACAGTTCAGATCTTCTCTTTGCACGAAATGAGCTGGAGCAATGTAACAGTTGCTATCACTTGGCTGACGAGCAGAACAGTTTTACTGTATGTTAACCTTGCTATGTAAGAACCTTTCTTGCGTCACAGAAGAAAATAGTTATGGCAAACAGAAGCTACATCTGTATGACAGCACTGCAGTTCACACTTGAGTGCCTAATAGCGAGTTCATCGAAGCACTTTCAAATTATTTCTCTATCATTCCTCTCTCAAATAGCGTGCAGCAAAAACAAACTATGTACACAGGTGTCAAAAAACTATTTTTACTTTTGGACGAGAACTATGGGGATTGAAATGTCATGATAAAAATCTTGATGCAACAAAAAGCACCTTTGTTTTATTGATTGCCACCCCCATTTGTGTATCATATCCATGATACTCTCTCCCCTATTTTGAGATAATACAAAATGAGCTGTCTTCCTTTAAAATTTTTTGATGTCCTCTGTCAATCGAATTTGGTAAGTATCCCCTACTGTATAGAACTACTCCATCAGAGGACAGACAAGTGTAGTGTACACTTTCTCTTCAGTAGACGTGCTGCATCCTCTAAGTGTTCTGCCAATAAAATACAGTCTGCGGAGGTTTCACTGTGTATTGGAATATTGGTTTTCCCACTGAAATGCCAAATATTAGATTAGTGCATAAGTTTGTAGTGTCTTTGTTTCACATGATGGTATTCTGGTTGCTTTGGGTTTATTTATTGATTGTAATTTTTTATTTGATTTTAAATATAGTCGTTTTATCATTTGGAGATGGTGAGTGGAGCTGTGGACACTAGAAAATGGAGTGACAAGTGGAGAAATCTGAACATTTCTGACATATCCATCTGCTGACAGGATGAGGGGTGACAGCTGCAGAGGCAGTCAAGAACATTTGTGTCATGTATTGAGTTTATGCACTGAAAAGAACACAGCAAGAAAATTACTTTCTCATTTCAAGGAGCATTGTGACTCAAGAAGACCTTCGGGGTTTAATGAAGATCATTTAAACGCATTCATTCAGAATGATCCATGTTAGTGAACTCAATAGCTGAAGGTACGGTGAACTGTGACCACTCCACCATTGTGCGATATTTGCATGCAATGGGGATGGTTCAAAAATCAGGTGTTTGATTACCACATGTTCCAAGCCAAAATCACAAATATCAGTGCGTATCGTTGCTTGCTTGTCATCAACTGGCTTGTGAACAACTCCAATCATTCCTATCTTGTATCATTACTGGTGATGAGAAATTGTGTCTTTATGCTAACGTAAGGAAATGAAACGAATGACTGAAGCCCAGCCAAACCTGTATGCATCCAGAAAAGATAATGTTATGCATCTGGTGGAATAGCAATTGTGTGGTGCACTATGAATTACTTCCATGTGGTGTAAGCATCACTGTCGAATTTATTGTCAGCAACTGAGACATCCTGCAGGCACAATCCAAGAATAAAGCCCAAGAAGATTGTGTGAAGAAATGCTACTCCACAATAACACCCACCCTCATTCTGCCAGAATGACAAAAAACACCATACAGGAGTTGAGCTGGGAAGGCATTCCATACCCACCTTATTTACCTGATGTTGCACCCACGGATTTTCATCGCTTACGCTCTCTATTGTACAATCTTCAAGGGGTCTCCTTTCTGGATGAAAGTACCCTTCGAGCACTGACTACCAAGTTCTTCACCTCAAAACAACACGATTTCTACAGTCGCAGAATCAAAACGTTACCCCAGCATTGGTAGACTGTGGTAAATGGTGAAGTAGAATATATTATTGATGACTAAATGCGCTGCTATGTTTATTAAACTTATGTAAAAAGGCTATGAGCTCATGCAGCAACCAAATAAAATATATTTCATAATGACTTTGGTCAATCTCCTATACTACCAGGGTATATGAGATTTGAGAACTCTCAACAATATTTGTTACAACAGTAGAGTCAAACAAGAATGGAGATCCACCTCTACATAAAGCTCTCTATACCAGAAGTGAAAGTACTCCCAGTCCATCTGCAACCAGCTGAACTCATGCTAATTGACCAGGTCCTCAAACTCAGTCTAATTATTTTGGCACTTTTATTACTACTCCACTATATCCTTATTAAGACTGTGTCAACTAGTTCAAAGCTATCTGCAATAAAACTTTTCTTCATATCTGACCACATCAACTTGTTTCATAGACTAACTTTTGGCTCCTGTTACAAAACAACATCCTCACAAACTCAGAACAAAGATGTGGAAGCTTATGCTTGAACAGATCACAGTACTAGTTACATTATCCTGTTTTCTGTTTTCATCTAACCAAATATGACTAAATGGAGCTCCGAAAATAAAATTGCCCACCATTCGTAAGGTCACTGTATCAGTCTTTTCTTATCTCGTGGGAAGGAAACAGGAAGATAGATAAGGGTTTTTCACCCTGTCAACATTAAGATCACTAGCTAGGATTGGGGAACAACACTGGCAGTGGTCTTTCAAATAAATTCTTTCAGCAATTTAGGGAAAGTACAGAAACCCAAATTAGAAACGCTGGATGGGACTTGAACTGCCAGTGTGTTTACCACTGCGTCACCTCACTTGTTCTATCTTTTGTAATATAGTAAAGTATTTCCTTGTTCCATCGAGCATTCATCTGGCTTCACATCCAGACCCCCCCCACATCTTCATATTCATTACAGCCATAATCACCTCTTCCATGTAAGCCTTAGTTTTCAATGGTTTTCACATACAATTGCATGTCTTGCTGCTATAAATAGAAACTGATAACACACTGTTGCAGACACACAGCATTTCAGAACATTCTCTCTCTCCCTCTGTTGTGCCCATTGCCCTAATACAAAATCTCACCAACTGGTTCATAATTGTTAATATATACTATTTTCTTTTTGATGGTGTGATAATACATCATTTTAATCTGACTGTCATTATAATCTGACTCTGTAGATTAAAACTGAAGAGTAGATTAAAACTGAAGAAACTGCAAAAAGGTGGGGATTTAAGGAGGTGGGACCTGGATAAACTGACTAAACCAGAGGTTGTACAGAGTTTCAGGGAGAGCATAAGGGAACAATTGACAAGAATGGGGGAAAGAAATACAGTAGAAGAAGAATGGGTAGCTTTGAGGGATGAAGTAGCGAAGGCAGCAGAGGATCAAGTAGGTAAAAAGACGAGGGCTAGTAGAAATCCTTGGGTGACAGAAGAAATACTGAATTTCATTGACGAAAGGAGAAAATATAAAAATGCAGTAAATGAAGCAGGCAAAAAGGAATACAAACGTCTCAAAAATGAGATCGACAGGAAGTGCAAAATGGCTAAGCAGGGATGGCTAGAGCACAAATGTAAGGATGTAGAGGCTTATCTCACTAGGGGTAAGATAGATACTGCCTACAGGAAAATTAAAGAGACCTTTGGAGGTAAGAAAACCACTTGTATGAATATCAAGAGCTTTGATGGACACCCAGTTCTAAGCAAAGAAGGGAAAGCAGAAAGCTGGAAGGAGTATATAGAGGGTCTATACAAGGGCAATGTACTTGAGGACAATATTATGGAAATGGAAGAGGATGTAGATGAAGATGAAATGGGAGATATGATACTGCGTGAAGAGTTTGACAGAGCACTGAAAGACCTGAGTCGAAACAAGGCCCCGGGAGTAGACAACATTCCATTAGAACTGCTGACAGCCTTGGGAGAGCCAGTCCTGACAAAACTCTACCATCTGGTGAGCAAGATGTATGAGACAGGCGAAATACTCTCAGACTTCAAGAAGAATATAATTCCAATCCCAAAGAAAGCAGGCGCTGACAGATGTGAAAATTACCGAACTATCAGTTTAATAAGTCACAGCTGCAAAATATTAATGCGAATTCTTTACAGACGAATGGAAAAACTGGTAGAAGCCGACCTTGTGGAAGATCAGTTTGGATTCTGTAGAAATATGGGGACACGTGAGGCAATACTGACCCTACGACTTATCTTAGAAGCTAGATTGATAAAAGGCAAACCTACGTTTCTAGCATTTGTAGACTTAGAGAAAGCTTTTGACAATGTTGACTGGAATACTCTCTTTCAAATTCTGAAGGTGGCAGGAGTAAAATACAGGGAGCGAAAGGCTATTTACAATTTGTACAGAAAGCAGATGGCAGTTATAAGAGTCGAGGGACATGAAACGGAAGCAGTGGTTGGGAAGGGAGTGAGACAGGGTTGTAGCCTCTCCCCGATGTTATTCAATCTGTATATTGAGCAAGCAGTAAAGGAAACAAAAGAAAAATTCGGAGTAGGTATTAAAATCCGTGGAGAAGAAATAAAAACTTTGAGGTTCGCCGATGACATTGTAATTCTGTCAGAGACAGCAAAGGACTTGGAAGAGCAGTTGAATGGAATGGACAGTGTCTTGAAAGGAGGGTATAAGATGAACATCAACAAATGCAAAACGAGAGTAATAGAACGTAGTTGAATTAAGTCGGGTGATGCTGAGGGAATTAGATTATGAAATGTGACACTTAAAGTAATAAAGGAGTTTTGCTATTAGGGGAGCAAAATAACTGATGATGGTCTAAGTAGAGAGGATATAAAATGTAGACTGGCAATGGCAAGGAAAGCGTTTCTGAAGAAGAGAAATTTGTTAACATCGGGTATAGATTTAAGTGTCTAAGTGTCAGGAAGTCGTTTCTGAAAGTATATGTACGGAGTGTAGCCATGTATGGAAGTGAAACTTTGCAAGTTCCTTTTGCAGCTCTTCACCTTGAGCTTTAACCATCTTAAATACAGCAACACTTCCATACACCTTCCCATTCTACGTACCTCACAGGGCTTCATACATCTTATTTGGCCAAGAAGAGAATATAAGCTTTCAAAATGTGGTGCTACAGAAGAATGCCGAAGATTAGATGGGTAGATCACATAACGAATGAAGAGGTACTGAATAGGATTGGGGAGAAGGGGAGTTTGTGGCACAACTTGACTAGAAGAAGGGATCAGTTGGTAGGACATGTTCTGAGGCATCAAGGGCTCACAAATTTAGTATTGGAGGGCAGCGTGGAGTATAAAAATCGTAGAGGGAGACGAAGAGATTAATACACTAAGCAGATTCTTTAGTTAATAGTGAATTCCACACAAAGTGTTAATTAATTTTCATTATTCTACTCCATCATTGCAAATGGACCACTGTACAACTTATTATTATAAACATGGTTTTCTTTTGTTTAAGTAAAAGCTAATTTTCTTTTACTGTACATTAGGTGATAAATTTGGTGGAATCTTGTACATTAGGGGGAGTGGGATGATATGTCTATGGATATGTGTATTCCCCCCCCCCCCCCTTGTTAGTGCCCTTTCTTGTGAAATTGAGCAAGTACAGTACTGATCTGGGTTTTGAAAATTGTCTTCCTTCACAGAAAATCTGCAAATTAAGATTCAATGTGGTGAACATCCAAAACTGAGTAACATACCAGTTATTTTAAAAATCTACATTTAACTTTGCAAGTTCCTTTTGCAGCTCTTCACCTTGAGCTTTAACCATCTTAAATACAGCAACACTTCCATACACCTTCCCATTCTACGTACCTCACAGGGCTTCATACATCTTATTTGGCCTAACGTTCAGACTTCCATTATTGTCACTGTTAGCTAACTGTTTTTCTGAGTTACCTCTTCAACTAAAGAAACATTTAAAGAAATCTGGGACTGCTTGAACAATTCTCTGTGAACTTTTAGATGATGTGTCACCTCCCATCTTAAATTTGTTTTCTTCATATGTTCACTGTTTTCCATCAGTTCTATAACCAATTTTCTAGCTTCTTTTCACATCTCCTCAAAGATATTTCCAAATAAATTTGTTTAATTAACAGGACTCTATCTTGTCTTTATTATAATTTTCTTAAAACTCTTGCCATCACTTACATAGTTGCCTTGTTTTATTTTCAGATTTTCTTTTAATTTGTCTTTGTCACACCTATACCATAATCCACCGTTTGCTTGAGAATTGTGCTTAAATAATTGTTTCTTTCTTCTGTGCCAGTAGGTCTATAATCATCTTCATAAGCACAGAAGTTGCGCTTAATTTTTATGCTACATCTCCTGATTTTTCTTATATTCTCTTAATGTAAATTTATTTTTATTAAATTACCTACCTAATCTAAAATAAAGTTATAAGATTAGTCAACAGAAGATGATAGGTGCGACATTCATTGAAACACTGCATTATTTTGATGAATTCATGAAGCTGAAAATCTAAGACTTAAAATGATTTCAATTCTCTTGGAAAGACAACATGATCATAACTGTCTGATGTATATTTTTGAGACAGGTCTACAAAATGTAATCATTAACACTCATTTTTTGGACTCCAAATTTAAACAGTTAGAATGCCAAATACTCAAAAGTTTTACATAAGTTTTTACTGTTGGATGAGCAATACTTGACAACTTTGTTCTGAACAAATTTTCCAGATATTGTAATGTTCAATTATGCTCTATTATTAAATGCAGCAATGATCTGCTAAATTACATGACTTCTGTTTTCTGAAGCAATGTCCTTCAACAGCAGTAATCCATTCATATGCACAAGTAAAGCTGATCTCAATCCAAAGTTTGTTTAGTACACTGTGGTACTTTACTAGGTAAGGTCCTACCGAAATGTGTACACCAGTAACTTGTGATGCACAAATTTAGAGCTGTGGTGGTAATGAGAAGTAATGTACACCTCATGTTACCTGGAAATACGGAAGCGTCCGATCCCACCCGTCTGCTTTGACTCATGACGTCACAAATATGGCGGAAACAAAAACAAACACACACACTTTCCACAAGAAGCCTAATGACACTAACGGGACAAGCGCGGGAAATGGGGTGTTTTGGGTGGGGGGCAAACTAAATATAAACAAATTTAGACGCCTTGCGTAGCTACAACGTGGAAGTGAAGACAGCCATGCATGAATACCCACCCACCTCCCCAGGGGTCGTAACCCCTGCAACCCATAGAAGATAAAGATGCTTCAGTAGCTGATTAGTGTTTTTTGTCTTTAAAAAAAATCTCACGAGATAGAACGAACAGATCAGAAAGATAAATATAATAAACTAAAACAGAAATTCGAGGAAACAGATAATTAAAATAAGTAATAAGTGTTAAAAAAAAAAAAAAAAAAAAAAAAAAAAAAAAAAAAAAAAAAAAAAAAAAATAATAATAATAATAATAATAATAATAATAATAATCTCACGAGATAGAACGAACAGATCAGAAAAGCAAATAAAATAAGATAAAACAGAACTGGAGACAGCCACACTCAAACCAAACTCCACGCCGTCATGATGTCACACACGACAACACCCTTACGTCACGGGTCAAAGCCGGCGCGTTGGATCGGACGCTTCTATCGACCCTGTTACCTTGTACATAGGGAAACTTTTTACTGATATGTAAAATCCTTCACACAATTTTTTTTTGTCAGTCTGAAATTTATTCTACAGCACTGTCTAAAATGTCATTGTTTGAATGTAACAAAGAACTACAACAACATTTTTAAATTGTACACAAAGAAAGGATCACCATTGTGAGACAGCAGTGTGTGCAAGCAAATATAAAATGGGAAGTCACAGTATTGCTAAAACTATAATTATAAAACTTTAAATAAGAGTGATTTCATATGTAATTGTGTAGAAAGGCCATGCATCAAACACGTACTCAATATCAACCTAAAAAAAAATTGGTACATTGCTAATAGAAATGAAAATGATGAAAAAATGAGCCTCTTAAAAGAATATAGCCTACTTATATGAATGAATGTTCCTTGAGCTGTTTCAATTGCCTCAACATAATCAGAACTGAGCATAGCAAAGAACTGATGATGTGAGTGAAGTTACAGAAGTGACTTCTAGTGTACACATGTATATACAACTAGAAGTAATTAGACGTGTAATATCAGAAGATTGGGTTTCATTGTCTGTATGCATATTTAAGATATACATCTTTTTTCTGCATATAAGTAGCTTACTTCCGTATAATGTGCCAGACTGTATATGATTTAATGAAGTGCCTTATGACATACCACAGAGCAAAATAAAAACTGCACTATGAGTACTCTCAGCACCTTTATACTCCACCTTATGCAAAATAATGCTTCAATATTGTTGTCACACAACTTCTGTTATCAAAAGTAGGGTTGACAAAAATAAATTCAAGATCAGTTTTCAGCAAAACATCATGCAAATCATCATCCTATATAATGAAGAATCAAGTTTATAGAAGAACAAAAGGTCTGGTGTTAAATATATTTAAAATAATATTTACACAGAGTATATGCACTTTTTCTTAGATACAAATTTTGATGTGGGCGAAGAGTACACAGGAACCAAGTTTCATGTCTTTCAAACAATAAAGGCTCTATGTAAATGGTTTGTGCTTCATACTGGGCATCTATACAAGCAGCCCTCACTACAGGTCGTCTATTCCTTTATCGAGGTGTGGTAAGTAGTACCCTCTGATGCAACAGGAATTTAACCATTCATACAATGATAAAGCAACTGGAGACAGTACAGAGAAATGAACTAATATTTAGCAATGGAAACTCCAGGCAGGAATGTGAACAATGTAGGAAAAGATAGATTGCTACTTACCATAAAGATAACATACTAAGTAGCAGACTGCAGAATTAAAAGACACACTTATGTTTTCACCCACAGTCTTCTTCAGAAAAAGAGAAACACACATCATTCATTCACACTAGCAAGCAGACCTCATGCACACATGACTGCCAACTCTGGTAGCTCGGGCCAGAATGCAATCTGGCATGAACTGTCCGAGTTGGTGGTCATGTATATGTGAGGTCTGCTTGCTAGTGTGAATGGTGTGTTTCTGTATTTCCAATGAAGGCTATGGCTGAAAAAGTGTCTTAATTGTGCCAGTCTGCAACTCAGTGTGTTATCTTTGTGGTAAGTAGCCATCTATCTTTTCTTACATTGTAAATATTCAACAATGTCTGTTACAATGTTGTCATACAGAATATTGTTTAATCATTAAGTTTATCACCAAACAGAGATAAATGCACTAGAAACCCGATGTCTTCAGAACCCTACAGATCTAAAATGACAAGAAAAAGTGCACACACAGTAAAAGTTGGCAAAGGGAAAGTACTGAAGCAAAATAAGTGTTTTAAAATATATGGGGTATACTTAAAAATAATTACTCATTCATTACAGAAGCTGAATTCAACTCTACTAGATTGTACTCATGCTGAAAAAGAGATGCTGCAAAAAGAAATGGCAAATATAATAGTATGACAGTATATGACAGGTAGGTTATACTCTGGAAGTGTGTACCTGTTTGAACATCCTGATCCAGAAATTGTTACTTTTTTCCTAAAAGACAAAAGAATATGACAGATTTCATCAGCATGATAAAATCAAAAATATTTTTACACTTACTTAACTCATTAACACTATTATGTCATCTGCCAGTAGTGTGTATTGACACAAAATAAACTACTTACAAGTTCATATAATTGTAATTGTCTTAATCTGGATTCAGTATTTGGTTTCGGTAACTGAAATTGTAGACTGACCACAAAAGATCATCTTATGGATACAACGATTTTGTAAAACTTCAGAAACAGTGGTAAGACATGAAATTTTGCGACTGCACGATACATGTAGCATTGTGTTTGCATTATGTTGTTATTGTAGTCTCCAGTCCAAAGACTACCTTGGTGCAGCTCTCCATGCTAGTACAACCTACATAAATTTGAAGATGCTTACTGTATTGAAGTCCTATATTTTCTTTATTCATCTCCATTATCAAACTATCTCCTCTTTCATAGCTAAGGACATATCCTTTAAACTACACGTTCTTTTAGTCAAGTTGCGCCATAAGGCTACTTCCTCCCTGATTTGTTGTCAAATATATCTACCCAATCATCAGCATTCTTCTGTACATCAAATTTCGAAAGCTCCCATTCTTTTCTTGTTTGTAATGCTTACTGTACATAATATTGTCCACATATCAATCAATAGTTACAGCAGAGGTTCTCCACCTCTCTCCTCTCGGCTGAGCAGTCCATAATCTACTATGTTTCAAGCCTAAACCTTTTATTTGCTCTGACATTCCCACTGTTATACAAACTGAATTAAACAATGAAAAGTCTAGGTTGGAATAACATCAACATTAAGAAAAGGGTAGCTACTCACTGTAAAGATGACATGTTGAGCTCCAGAAAGGCATAATGAAAAGACTGTTACATACATTCACACAAGAAAGCACACCTTGCACACACAACCACTATCTCTGGCCACTCTGACCAGAATGCAGCTGAAACATGTCAAATGGCAGCAACAGTCCAGACTGGATAAGGTGATCTTAATTTCAGGGCAACATGACATAATCACAGCCTACCCAAAACCCTTCCCACCCCTCCTAAAGTGATGTTTCATCGCCCACTCAACTTCCACAACACCCTAGTCCATCCCTATACCATTCCCAATCAATCACAAATCCCCACAGAAACAAGACCTGGCCAAATCCACTCGCCCAACACCTCCTGCTCCAGTTCTGTCATGGTCTTATTCTTATTCTACCCCATCAGAGGCTGAGCCAGCCACAAAGGCAGCCATGTCATATACCATCGCTACTGTAATCATTGCTCAGCTTTTTATATTGGTATGGCTACCAACCAGCTGTCCACCAGAATGAATGCCCTCCACCAAACAGTGCCCAAGAGAAGAGTGGACCATCCTGTGGCACAACATTCAGCTGTGCATAACATGCTAAAGTTCTGTTTCGCGACCTAAGCCATCTGGACTCTTTCCTCTATTACCACCTTTTCTTAACTGCTCAGATGGGAGCTATTTTTACAACATATTCTTCACTGCCAAAATCACTCCTCCAGCCTCAACCTACGGTAACCTATCATCTCCACACCCTGCACCCAACTGTTAGTGCCCTCTCTGTACTATCACCTCCTTCCATTACATGTCCACTCACCCTCAGCGTGATCTGCACTCTGCCAATCCACTTGCTAGGTTCTTACCCTTTCCCATCCCACCCCAAAGCTTCTCGACATTGGAGCCTTGTCCTACCACCTCTAGGCAGCTTTGATTCCTCTCCCCCACCTACACCCTGATACGCCCCTTCACCCCACTCCAGACTGTTGCTCCCATTTGACATGTTTAAGCTGCATTCTGTGTGGAGCGGCCAAGAGTGGTCGCGCGCGCGCGCGCGTGTGTGTGAGGTGCACTTATGTACGCATGTGTGTGTTTTCTTTTCTGAAGATGGCTTTGACCAAAAGCTCATATGTGACAGTCTTTTCATAATACCTGTCTACAACTCAGCTACATCAATTAATTGTTTTAACACATGTGTCTAAGTCTAAGATATAGCTGAATTGTACAACTTGTAGAAAAGTTAATGTCCACAAACCCAACTTGAACTAATAGATTTAACAAAGAAGAAAACACACCATTCCTCATCCAATATTCACAGCGCTCTCCTCTCTCCTGTACTGCATATGGACCCTTTGTTTCCGATTCTTCTATACCCTTTCAACTATGACTGATGTAAATGGCTGAAAAATATCTTGAAACCTTCCAGTATACTTCTGGGAATTATTCTACCTATGCGTTTAAACCAATTCTACTGCATTGTCAGTACTACATAAGAGTGGCTAAGCTTCTCTACAGATTCCCTACATAATTTCAGTAACAAAGCCCGACTGCAATACAATGCAATTTGTTTCCGACTTAAAACATTTGTAATATACTTAGTCCACAATTTGTTCTGATTAAGTAACAGTATTTTAACTAAATTTGATGCTGCAATATTCAGAGGTATCCCCAATATCCTACTTGTCTATTCCAGGACTTGGCACAGATTTTATATCTCTCCAACTATCTATTATTATGCACATTCAGGAACCTCAATCTGTGTGTGTGTTCTACAAATCAACATGAAACACACCGAGTATCTTTATTACTACACTAACACAACAGTAACATGAAATAAAATAAATGTGCATTACACTATTCATACCATCATTGCACGCATACATACTACCCACAAACATTCTAGAGTGTACACTTCTTAGCTGTAATAATAGTCTTTGATGAAACAGTATCTCCCATCCAGAAACCTACAGTAAGTTTATGTACATTCATTACACTTGGTGAAGTGTGCCCGATATGCCAGAAACCATACAAAAACATTCAATAATAGCTTTGAACAACTTCGACTAGGGAATGCTATATAATTTATTACAGATCCATTGGTTGTGAATACTCTACATTTCTTTTCCTTTGAATCTGGTTCTGTTCAATTCTTCTTTGTCATAAACTCAAGGACTGTCTGTCTAACTTTGTACGTAGGCCTATATAATCTTATTTTATTATTAGCGTTAGCACTATAATATGAAAGTCTTTCAAACTGTCAGCCCATTTCATTACACAACATTTAAATTGAATCAACATCTTTGACTTCTTTACATGTCTGTATGTCTGGATCCGTAAATTCCATTCAATATTTACAACATTATTATGATGTAGTGAAATTTTTTGACGAATTTCATCTTCAGGCATTTGTGTATTTTCACAATATACTTTGTGTAGCATACAACTATGATGTTCAATAAATGGCTTAAAAATAGATTTAAAACGGGCACTTATCGAGTTTAGGGGGGAAAAATTTTCGAATGAAAATATTTTTTCTCACTTTTTGATCAGTTAGACTATGTCCTGATACACAAAGCTAGATATGGAAGATTAAAATTATAATCTTGCAGACGAAAGTGTTTCTTAGGTTCTATACACATTCTATTTCAATGTTGAGTTATGTTACATGTTCTTTATTTGTCAAGCTACGAAGTGCATTGGGGCTGAAGAAAATAGTAGCAGCACTACTTTAGTTCAAGCAGGTGGCTGTCGACCTTTTAGTTTGAACAATAAATTTGCTGGGATTACAAATTCACCATTAAAATTATAATATTACACTATACTTACTCTGGCACAACAGGTGGGTCCACTGTAGGCTGAGAGGTCGGTGTTGTCTGCGATGCTTCTATTGCGCCTGATGGCAACGTCAGATTTAACTTATTTTTTGACATTTTGACGATAACCGACTGCTGGTAGTCGGTTAACAGTGATTCTCAACCCAACACCTATACGCACCACAAGTAAATGAAGATCCCAACCTGTACCACGCAACATACGAGATGTTGCTCCTGTGTAATTGTAAAACTCTGACAGCTCTTGCAGTTGAATTACTTGCGGTAATCACGCTCACAAGTTCATTCTTTCACACGACGTAAAAAGCGTTAACACGCCCATGTTGGCGACGTATCACAAATCCTTTACAGATACAATTCGTATGATACTACGACTACTAGATTATACAAGCATTTAACATATCCCGTTCAGTATTATTCAAGCAACATACACACAGGGATTCACCACACATTTGTCTCGGAGTGACAGTACTAAAATCGTAAACATTCCAGCCAGTGCGAACACAAGAACTACTACTACTTTTTTTTGTAATATTTACGAACGATTGCGAAATAGCAAAGATGATCTCTGCGACACCAACACACAGATATTACTCATCCAGATTTACAGCCATTAAAAAACAACTAGATTTCTGTGTATCCGATTAGTTATACCACGGGGCGTTTTTTTACAATAGCACGTCAGAGTTCAATTCAAAGAATCAAAAACACAACGAAAGCAGAACAACAAAAAAAGGGCACTATGGTTGGTGAAAGCACAAAGTCACACCCAGATATAAAGGGCGGTCCACACGTAAAAGCCTGCGCACATTAAATTTGCGTAGGTCAGCGAATGGACTGGAGATTTGCGCAGATACGAGATAGGTGTGCTGGAGTTTTGAGTAAAATTGCTCAAACCAACTCCGCGCAGACAAATCGTACCGTGTGGGTACGATATTGACGCAATTCTGACGCGCGTAATGTGTTTGAATCAGCTATTTGTCCAGCCTAGTGTTTCTCGCCTTTGCATATCTACATAGTGCATTGTAAAATGGTTGACGTTATCTTGTAGAAACTAGAGATTCTGAGAACAATGACTGTAGGGAAATCATAAGGGCTATACTTTAAAATAGCAACCAGCCACAAGTATGACTTAATTTTTTTTTTCAGGCGAATCATTACTCGTTTGCTATGTATTATAAATCCATTTTATGACGGCTCTCACCTAAAGATTTCCTTACTTTCCTACTAGGATCTTGTTTTGTAGTTTTTATTGGTTTTGTGCGGTAGTGTATATTTCAGTGCGACGAAATCGTTGTCTATCTGTATGAGGTAGACTTTTCAAAGTTAACACAGTTTTGTACACGCACTATTTGAGTGCTGTTAAATTCACTTGAAACTATTTGAACACAAAACATTCTATATTTTATGGAGGTGTACATGTTCTACGTCTACGTCTCCTTGACCTAAATCTATACCGTGCAAACCACTGTGAAGTTCATAGCGGAGGGAGTGTCCCACTGTACCAGTAGTTAGGGTTTTCTCTCGTGCTATCCCCGTAGGGATCGCGGGATGGATGAATGTTTTAATGTCTCCGTACTGTAATTATTCTAATGTTGTCTCTGCGATCCGTATGGGAGCATCCGTATGGGGTTGTAATATATCTACTTAAAGTAGATTCTAGAAATATTTTAAGTACATTTTCACGGGATAGTTCGCATGTATCTTCAAGCGTCTGCCAGTTCAGGTCTTTCAGCACCAGTGTGATACCCTTGTCGCGACCTACACGTCAACCGCCATGCGCTAACGCAGAGTTCAGTCTTGTGCAGTGTACAGTCAAGTGAAGTGGTCTTAGGGCGCGTTTATGCTGCCACCTCGCTGCTCGCCGGCATGACACGGCGATGATGAATCAAACCCACAGAATACTACCGCCCCATTTAGCGTGCACCATCGCATCTCGCCCCGCTCGCTGCTCGCAACTCGCTACGATCCTCGCCAGGCGATGATATCAAGCTGGTTTGTGTTTCGCGCTACGACCATGGATTTTTACCTCCATGGCTACGACCATCGCCACCCGGCCTGAAACTTGTACTGTAATTGTCTGCTTCAAGGTTACTCTAGCACAGCGCAGTTTGCCAGCTTGTTGCGCCTGTGGTACTTTCGTGTCCCATCGCGCACAATATTGTTTGTTGGATGCAGTTTCTGTACAGGCCACGAAAAATGAGTGAAGATTTGAAGCAAATGATTATTTCAGCCGTTTTTGAACGTAACGCCATCTGGGACCAGAGGCATGCAGATCACCATACTGGATGAACTGTGGACAGAAGTTGCAATGAAATGTGGAACACATAAGTTGCATTTCAATTTGATTTCATTACACAATACTTTCTTCATTCAACGAACACTGAAACAGATTACTTATTTATGTAAAACATAAGCAGCATATTGTCCGTTGCATTACACAATATTTTATTCATTAAAGAAACGCTTAAACAGATTCCTTATCTCGATAGCTTCAGCAGGAGCTGCATTGTTTCTTCTTGATGGCTGAACTCCAGGAAGTACGTCTCTGTACTCCACATTGTTCAGTACATTCTCTTTGTCCACAATCACATTATGTAAAACGCAAACAGCTTTCACAATCAGTTTTGCAGTCTCTACTTTCGTTTCAATTGGTTTGTTTAGTAATCGCCACTTTGCAGCTGCAATTCCAAAGGCACATTCAACAGTTTTTCTAGCTCGTGAAAGAACGTTGTTGAACTTTTCGTTCGAGCAATCAAGATTTCTCCTGACAAAAGGTTTCATCAGGTGTCTGAGAAGGGGGTACGCTTCATCTCCTATGAAGACAAAGGGGGCTTTAACAGCAGTACCTGGTAGAAAGTCGTCTTCAGGAATGTGAAGCATGCCTTTCACCATTTTATCGTACAAAACAAGACATCCTGAAAGTGCCTCCGTCACTTTGTTTTCCAAATGCTCCAACTTCAACAAAAGTAAATTTACAGTCTGCATCACACACAGCCTGTAGAACTATTGAAAAGTTTTTTTATAATTGAAAAACATAGAACCAGACCATTTAGAGCTTACAATTTGTATATGCTTCCCATCAATAGAACCCAGACAATTTGGGAACCCTCACTTCTTGCAAAACATTTCAGCTATTTCTCTGAATTCTTCTTTCGCTGGAGGCTTCATATGCAATGGTTGTAGTGTTTGCCACAACACTGATAAAACCTGTTTTACAATTTGAGAAACAGTAGTTATTCCTACTCTAACCGCTCCTGCTAGGCTTGCATACGAGTTCCCTGTTGCCAAGAACCTGAAATTAAAAAAAAAACAGGTGTGTTACGTTCCACTGCGTATTTATGTAACTACATTGTGTACTTAATGGAACTGGTTATTCTTTAATGTTTCTGCAAAGATATTTTTCCTCTTATTTCAGCAGTCTGCGATGTTAAGAAAAAATGGAGAAGTCTTCGACAGCAGTTCAAAGAAAGGCTGAACACGCTTCCTAGACACGCCTCAGGTGGTGCTGCTCACACGGCTCCAGTACAGTGGCCGTATTTCGAGGCTATGATGTTGTTACAAGATAATTTTGAACCTAGAGCGACTAGTGGGAATTTGGATCCTGTGGAAACCAGCGATACGACTGAACACAACATCGAGTATAGTTCTCATTTTGATGGAGCTCATAGCCAACCAACAACGTCTTTAGCATCACCACTTTCACCAGTGTCTTCTGATCGCGCTGAGACACCACCAAACTCTACACCTGCTGAACATAGGGCCTATAGGAAGAGACCATGACCTGTAGACCCAGTTGCAATTCAGCTGATAGAAATTGAAAAAGAGAAGTTGCGTATGCACAAAGACAAAGAGCCGCTGTTATCAGAAAAAAAACGATGAAGATGTAGCTTTCTTCATGTCTCTTCTTCCTCACGTGAGACGCATGACTCCTTTCGACAAAATGTCGTTCAGAATAGACGTGCACAAACTAGTTACGGAAAGAGTATACGGATCTTCAGATCGAAGTTGCAGAGGATACGATGAAGCTTCACAACGGTATATATGTATTCATCCATCTACTTCAAATATTAGCACTGAGAACGGATCCATCGGATTTGCACCGGGAACAGCACTTAGTAACCAACATTGCACAGTTAATGGCGTACAAACATCAAGTCCAGGTGAGAAGATAACTGGTGGTACACACTACGATCGCACAGGTGAAGCGGAAGTAAGTTTTGTGCATGTCATGGATCCGCATTACAACCGAGCTTAAAAAGGAGACTAAATAAACATTATAAAGCACTTTTGAAATGTAGCTAGAACTGGTTAAAATAAAATAAAACTATCAGAAATGTATTCATTATTGTTTTTATTTGTAGCTATCGTGTTAGTCTTTCGTATCCCTGCAATTCAAAATCATGCAACAGAAATATATTATATAGGATCTGTCATTAGTAATTAGGTGTAATATTTTTTAAAGTTATACACTCCTGGAAATTGAAATAAGAACACCGTGAATTCATTGTCCCAGGAAGGTGAAACTTTATTGACACATTCCTGGGGTCAGATACATCACATGATCACACTGACAGAACCACAGGCACATAGACACAGGCAACAGAGCATGCACAATGTCGGCACTAGTACAGTGTATATCCACCTTTCGCAGCAATGCAGGCTGCTATTCTCCCATGGAGACGATCGTAGAGATGCTGGATGTAGTCCTGTGGAACGGCTTGCCATGCCATTTCCACCTGGCGCCTCAGTTGGACCAGCGTTCGTGCTGGACGCGGAGACCACGTGAGACGACGCTTCATCCAGTCCCAAACATGCTCAATGGGGGACAGATCCGGAGATCTTGCTGGCCAGGGTAGTTGACTTACACCTTCTAGAGCACGTTGGGTGGCACGGGATACATGCGGACGTGCATTGTCCTGTTGGAACAGCAAGTTCCCTTGCCGGTCTAGGAATGGTAGAACGATGGGTTCGATGACGGTTTGGATGTACCGTGCACTATTCAGTGTCCCCTCGACGATCACCAGTGGTGTACGGCCAGTGTAGGAGATCGCCCCCCACACCATGATGCCGGGTGTTGGCCCTGTGTGCCTCGGTCGTATGCAGTCCTGATTGTGGCGCTCACCTGCATGGCGCCAAACACGCATACGACCATCATTGGCACCAAGGCAGAAGCGACTCTCATCGCTGAAGACGACACGTCTCCATTCGTCCCTCCATTCACGCCTGTCGCGACATCACTGGAGGCGGGCTGCACGATGTTGGGGCGTGAGCGGAAGACGGCCTAACGGTGTGCAGGACCGTAGCCCAGCTTCATGGAGATGGTTGCGAATGGTCCTCGCCGATACCCCAGGAGCAACAGTGTCCCTAATTTGCTGGGAAGTGGCGGTGCGGTCCCCTACGGCACTGCGTAGGATCCTACGGTCTTGGCGTGCATCCGTGCGTCGCTGCGGTCCGGTCCCAGGTCGACGGGCACGTGCACCTTCCGCCGACCACTGGCGACAACATCGATGTACTGTGGAGACCTCACGCCCCACGTGTTGAGCAATTCGGCGGTACGTCCACCCGGCCTCCCGCATGCCCACTATACGCCCTCGCTCAAAGTCCGTCAACTGCACATACGGTTCACGTCCACGCTGTCGCGGCATGCTACCAGTGTTAAAGACTGCGATGGAGCTCCATATGCCACGGCAAACTGGCTGACACTGACGGCGGCGGTGCACAAATGCTGTGCAGCTAGCGCCATTCGACGGCCAACACCGCGGTTCCTGGTGTGTCCGCTGTGCCGTGCGTGTGATCATTGCTTGTACAGCCCTCTCGCAGTGTCCGGAGCAAGTATGGTGGGTCTGACACACCGGTATCAATGTGTTCTTTTTTCCATTTCCAGGAGTGTAGTTACATCTAAGTTATAAATTTTACTATTAGGACAACCCTAAGCAGATGGCAGATGTAGCACATAAAGTAGACATAAATAAAATCTGACGAATATATTATCTCAGAGTGAGTACCAGGCGCTCCTCCACAGAAATTGCATTAGCAATGTTGAGCCGAATCTTGATCTGTTTAGCTATTCCTGGTTCGATGAGATTTAGAATGTACTGAGAAGTTTCTTGTGACATTCGTAAATGTCTGAAAAAGCTATCTGGATAGTTTTTGAGCTATCGGTAATACTTGTGAAAGTATCGGTAGGGAGGACGTTCAGCATTCAGAGGGTGCACTCCATACTTCCTCTTCCTTCTCCTTTCTCACAACCACATTTTTGTAGCGAACGAATCATTGTCAGTGTCGTCAGACGATGTGGAGAACATGTTTTACGCTTGACACCACGGCAGTTGTGCACTTTCCTCTAATGTAATAGCTGAAGGATGAATACACACGGCGAGTAGTGAGGTGCCTGCAGCGTACATGCGACAAGGCGAGGTGCCGTGTGCCACCAGCCAGCTGCCAGCTGCGAGAAGGCATCATAAACGTACCCTTAGCAAGTGAATCGCGGCTGTCTGAGCAAATGCACGCCCAGACCCCAGGTGCGCTGTGTGTGTTTTTTTATACTTTTATATATTTTCTCAAGAGTAGGAAAAGGGAGAGAAGGAAACATAGTAGGTGAATATGGATTGGGTCTAAGAAATGAAAGAGGAAGCCGCCTGGTAGAATTTTGCACAGAGCATAACTTAATCATAACTAACACTTGGTTTAAGATTCATGAAAGAAAGTTGTATACATGAAAGAAACCTGGAGATACTAACAGGTATCAGATAGATTATATAATGGTAAGACAGAGATTTAGGAACCAGATTTTAAATTGTAAGACATTTCCAGGCGCAGATGTGGACTCTGACCACAATTTATTGGTTATGAATTGTAGATTAAAACTGAATAAACTGCAAAAAGGTGGGAATTTAAGAAGACAGGACCTGGATAAACTGAAAGAACCAGAGGTTGTACAGAGTTTCAGGGAGAGCATATGGGAACAATTGACAGGAATGGGGGAAAGAAATACAGTAGAAGAAGAATGGGTAGCTATGAGGGATGAAATAGTCAAGGCAGCAGAGGATCAAATAGGTAAAAAGACGAGGGCTAGTAGAAACCCTTGGGTAGCAGAAGAAATATTGAATTCAATTGATGAATGGAGAAAATATAAAAATGCAGTAAAAGAAGCAGGCAAAGAGGAATACAAAGTCTCAAAAATGATATCGACAGGAAGTGTAAAATAGCTAAGCAGGGATGGCTAGAGCACAAATGTAAGGATGTAGAGGCTTATCTCACTAGAGGTAAGATAGATACTGCCTACAGGAAAATTAAAGAGACCTTTGGAGAAAGGAGAACCACTTGCATGAATATCAAGAGCTTTGATGGTCACCCAGTTCTAAGCAAAGAAGGGAAAGCAGAAAGGTGGACGGAGTACATAGAGGGTCTATACAAGGGCGATGTACTTAAGGACAATATTATGGAAATGGAAGAGGATGTAGATGAAGATGAAATGGGAGATATGATATTGCGTGAAGAGTTTAACAGAGCACTGAAAGACCTGAGTCGAAACAAGGCCCCCGGAGTAGACAGCTTTCCATTGGAACTGCTGACAGCCTTGGGAGAGCCAGTCCTGACAAAACTCTACCATCTGGTGAGCAAGATGTATGAGACAGGCGAAACACCCTCAGACTTTAAGAAGAATATAATAATCCCAGTCCCAAAGAAAGCAGGTGTTGACAGAAGTGAAAATGTCAGAGACAGCAAAGGATTTGGAAGAGTAGTTGAACGGAATGGATAGTGTCTTGAAAGGAGGATATAAGATGAACACCAACAAAAGCAAAACGAGGATAATGGAATGTACTCGAATTAAGTCAGGTGAAGCTGAGGGAATTAGATTAGGAAATGAGCCACTTAAAGTAGTAAAGGAGTTTTGCTATTTGGGGAGCAAAATAACTGATGATGGTCGAAGTAGGGAGGATATAAAATGTAGACTAGCAATGGCAAGGAAAGCGTTTCTGAAGAAGAAAAATTTGTTAACATCGAGTATAGATTTAAGTGTCAGGAAGTCGTTTCTGAAAGTATTTGTATGGAGTGTAGCCACGTATGGAAGTGAAACGTGGATGATAAATAGTTTGGACAAGAAGAGAATAGAAGCTTTCGAAATGTGGTGCTACAGAAGAATGCTGAAGATTATATGGGTAGAGCACATAGCTAATGATGAGGTTTTGAAAGGATTGGAGAGAAGAGGAGTTTGTGGCACAACTTGACAAGAAGAAGGGACCTGTTGGTAGGACATGTTCTGAGGCATCAAGGAATCACAAATTTAGTATTGGAGGGCTGCGTGGAGGGTAAAAATCGTAGAGGGAGACCAAGAGATGAATACACTAAGCAGATTCAGAAGGATGTAGGTTGCAGTAGGTACTGGGAGATGAAGAAGCTTGCACAGGATAGAGTAGCGTGGAGAGCTGCATCAAACCAGTCTCAGGACTGAAGACAACAACAGTAACAACAACATATGTTTTCTAAGCGTTCTGTTTATTCTTTGTTTTGTGAATTTTGTTGGTAATATATGCTCCTTGCCAACTTTCTTTTATCTGCTGTTACCGAGTTGTAGCTTGTACTCAACACCTTTCTATGACAAGGATTAGGGCTCGAATTACGACATTTCTGTCCTGCCTACTTCTAAGAGTAATGTTGAGTGTGTGCTCCTAATCAAGTTACAAAGAATCAGTGCAAGTGTCGTTCGCTTAGTCGCTATGAACATGTCAAGCAAAAGTCGGTTAGCCAAAAGTAGAACACATGTGATCAGCGGTATCTAAGCCTAATAGCGCGAAGGCCGAAGAACCAACAGCATCAAGAATAGCAGTCTGCCTGCTGCTGTTCACGTCGGATAATCCCACCCTTTGATTCGCGCAGCCAGAAGCGAGTTTTTGTTGCAGAGGAATAACAGCAGAGACGACTAAGTTTTCACTCACAGTAAGCCACCTCGACCACCGATTCGCCACTGAGGTGTAAGACACGTACACCAAGCTCAATTTAGAATTGATTTAACAAGCGGACGCCTCCGGAAAGGATCACATACAGTAAGTACATACTCAAGAAGAGATTGACGATAGAAAGCCATCTCAGTACCTGCAACACCCGCGCAGTGAGGTTGACACAGTCACTGTACCAGATAACTTGCTGCACACGCTATGGAGTAGTCACTTGGCCCTGCAGAAAAAAGCCATAGTTGCCTTGCAGATTGACATACCTCTGGAAGCCGTGGCGCGGCCGGCCAATAGAAAACAAGACGCAGTTGTGAATTTACAGATCAGTGCACAAAGCACAGTACAATAGTGCAGCTACTGCAGCAACAGTATCTTGAGCTGAGCACGAATCATTCGCAGCAGAGGTCAAACTACTGTGCACCCAGGTCAGTGCACTGTTGTCGCGAGACAGCACCAGCAACGATAGAGCTGATAGTAAAGATGTTCAAACAGTACATCTTCTGGTGGTGCCACGAATCCACAAAGTAATACATAGATGTGCCATCGTCGGTTTGGTGATCAAAGAAGTTTTCATCACCGTGCTCTCACTCAAATGCAAGTGGCGGTAGGTACCAGGTGCAGCTGATTGCCAGACGTCCTCCAAATGCTTGTTTGTCACTAATAGAGCTTGCTGCATGACATTCTTAATAGATACCAGGTCAGATCTGCGCATTCTGCCTCGATCGTCCATGCATCATTGTTGGTCATCAACTAACTTCCATCTGACAGCCCCCAGCAACTCCTCAATCATTATGTATGGTATTCAGCAGATGGAGCTCAAACTTGGACTGCAGCACCCATATGCTTGGGACCTTACTGTCGTGGGCGTCACTGAGGCGATCGTTGGAGCAGACCTCCTGGCGTACTACCAACCAGTTCCACATGTCAAGAACGCTCGTCTGGTGGAGGTGTCACCAGCTTAGCAGTCACCAGTTTCCACCACAGCGCCGCTGTTCACAGATGATGCAGGCTTCTCGAGTTGAGGACATAGGTACGTGAATTTGAGAAATGGACCATCTGTCAGCCAAGACCTTTGGATCCCGTTCGCTTACTGGTAGCAAAGGCCAAATTTGATTATGATACATGAAGGCATAATGCGGTTGTCTAAAAGCCTGTGGTCCTTGGCATTGCACTTGGTGCCTAGGAAAGGTGAAGCCTGGCTCCCATGCGACAACTATCACATGTTTAAACCTCGAATAGTTCCTGACAGATTCCCTTTAGTAGGATTATAATTACACACTACCTGGGCACCGGATACACCGTTGGATACACCGATTCCCGTCAGATCACCGAAGTTAAGCGCAGTCGGGCGTGGCCGGCACTTAGATGGGTGACTATCCATGCCGCCTTGCGCTGTTGTCATTTTTTGGGGTGCACTCAACCTCGTGATGCCAATTGAGGAGCCACTCGGCCAAACAGTAGCGGTTTCTGTCAAAGAAAACCATCATAACGACCGGGAGAGCAGTGTGCTGACGACACGCCCCTCCTATCTGCATCCTCAGCTATGACACGGCAGTTGGATGGTCCCGATGGGCCACGTGTGGCCTGATGACGGAGTATTGGTGCCGCTGCGTTCACCATCTTGGAATGCGCGAAGGCATATACTTAGATACCAGGAGCCACAGAAGACATACTCAAGATTGTCATAATCACATCTTTTGGTTTATATGAGAGCATGATTAGGATCTTTGGCTTATGCAACGCAGCTCAAACATGGCAGAGATTTGAGAATCTGTTCTTCAAAGATTACTGTTCAGCTTTGATTACTTTGATGATGTCCTGGTGTTCTCTGCCAATCTGAAATAACATTGTCAACACCTGTATGTGGTATTTGAGGCTCCTTTCCCATGCAGCAGAGTTACAGGAACTTTTGACAGCAGCATTATCGGGTCCTAATGTTAATAGTAAATCTCTAGTGCACTGGACAAATATATGCTCCGCATCTGAGTCTGCAAAGAATAGCATGGCTGATGCAACACTTTCTGCACACCCAAAGCTCGATGCACCACTAACTATTGTCGTGGATGAGAGCCAGACAGCCATTGGTGCGTACTCCAGCAGTGGATGGATAAAACCTGGCAGCCACTAGCGCATTATTCCCACAAACTTTCGCCTTCACAAAGGAAATGCAGTATATACAGGGTGTTTCAAAAATGACCGGTATATTTGAAACGGCAATAAAAACTAAACGAGCAGCGATAGAAATACACCGTTTGTTGCAATATGCTTCGGACAACAGTACATTTTCAGGCAGACAAACTTTCGAAATTACAGTAGTTACAACTTTCAACAACAGATGGCGCTCGGTCTGGGAAACTCTATAGTACGATATTTTCCACATATCCACCATGCGTAGCAATAATATGGCGTAGTCTCTGAATGAAATTACCCGAAACCTTTGACAACGTGTCTGGCGGAATGGCTTCACATGCAGATGAGATGTACTGCTTCAGCTGTTCAATTGTTTCTGGATTCTGGCGGTACACCTGGTCTTTCAAGTGTCCCCACAGAAAGAAGTCACAGGGGTTCATGTCTGGCGAATAGGGAGGCCAATCCACGCCGCCTCCTGTATGTTTCGGATAGCCCAAAGCAATCACACGATCATCGAAATATTCATTCAAGAAATTAAAGACGTCGGCCGTGCGATGTGGCCGGGCACCATCTTGCATAAACCACGAGGTGTTCGCAGTGTCGTCTAAGGCAGTTTGTACCGCCACAAATTCACGAAGACTGTCCAGATAGTGTGATGCAGTAATCGTTTCGGATCTGAAAAATGGGCCAATGATTCCTTTGGAAGAAATGGCGGCCCAGACCAGTACTTTTTGAGGATGCAGGGACAATGGGACTGCAACATGGGGCTTTTCGGTTCCCCATATGCGCCAGTTCTGTTTATTGACGAAGCCGTCCAGGTAAAAATAAGCTTCGTCAGTATACCAAATGCTGCCCACATGCATATCGCCGTCATCAATCCTGTGCACTATATCGTTAACGAATGTCTCTCGTGCAGCAATGGTAGCGGCGCTGAGGGGTTGCCGCGTTTGAATTTTGTATGGATAGAGGTGTAAACTCTGGCGCATGAGACAATACGTGGACGTTGGCGTCATTTGGACAGCAGCTGCAACATGGCGAACGGAAACCCGAGGCCGCTGTTGGATCACCTGCTGCACTAGCTGCGCATTGCCCTCTGTGGTTGCCGTACACGGTCGCCCTACCTTTCCAGCACGTTCATCCGTCACGTTCCCAGTCCGTTGACATTTTGCAAACAGATCCTTTATTGTATCGCTTTTCGGTCCTTTGGTTACATTAAACCTCCGTTGAAAACTTCGTCTTGTTGCAACAACACTGTGTTCTAGGCGGTGGAATTCCAACACCAGAAAAATCCTCTGTTCTAAGGAATAAACCATGTTGTCTACAGCACACTTGCACGTTGTGAACAGCACACGCTTACAGCAGAAAGACGATGTACAGAATGGCGCACCCACAGACTGCGTTGTCTTCTATATCTTTCACATCACTTGCAGCGCCATCTGTTGTTGAAAATTGTAACTACTGTAATTTCGAAAGATTGTCTGCCTGAAAATGTACTGTTGTCCCAAGCATATTGCAACAAACGGTGTATTTCTATCGCTGCTCGTTTAGTTTTTATTGCCGTTTCAAATATACCGGTCATTTTTGAAACACCCTGTACGATCATGAGTGCCTGACTATGTACCAGGCAGTTAGACATTTTCATCTGCAAGCTGAAGCTCGAATCATGACAGTCTATATGGACCACAAGCCATTGACATTTGCATTAAGGCGGATCACTACTAACTGGTCACCCAGGCAATTTAATAGCCTCGAATTTTGGCTCAATTCATGACAATTATTAGACACATGCCTGTATTTAACAATGTCATTGCAGAGTGTCACAGGTCAGCAGTGTTTCAGGTCCTACAGATTTTTTCGCACTTTCATAAGTGCAACAGGAAGACAAGGAGCTCAGTTTGTATGTCACTGCATCAGCAAGGAAAAATACAACTCATGGATGTATCAGGAAAAGATAGACATCTGTACTGTTATGTCTTGTATGGCCGACCACGTCCTTTCCTGCTGCCAATGTTCAGAACGGCAAGCTTGTAACACTGTCTGTGAGTTGTGTCAACCATGGTTGTGTCCAACCTTTTGCCCAGTGTCTCAGTGTTCTGTGTGACCACGAATGCAGAAATACTGTCGGGAGCGGGTCAAACCTTGTCTCAAGTGTCAACACTGCAAAGCTACCTGCTACTGCCGACTTACCAAATGCCACCATTCACTTCGCCCATGTAAATTTGGGTGTTGTTGACCACTTCCCTTATCATCAAACATGCAGAAGTACTGTTAATAACGATTGACCATTATATCTCTTGGCCTGGTATATAATCACTGCCAAGACATTAGTATCCACCTCTGCTTCGACATAGTTGGCGAGATTCAGATGTCTGCTGCATACTACCATGGACCACGGGCGTCAGTTTGAATCATACGTGTTCACTTAGATGGCGAAGTTTTGTGGTTATATCCACCATAAGACCACTAAATACCACCTGGCGTGCAACAGGATGATCAAATGCTGACACTGTTGCTTAACAGCAACATTAATGTGCCATGAAGCGACCTGGTTGTTGGCACTGCCAGTAGTACTACTTCGCTTGCTAACACTATTCAACTCTAACGTTGGTTAGTCAGCCGCAGAATTGGTTTATGGTGAGATGTTGCACCTGCCTGGTGATTTTCTTGACACAGACACAATAGAGACAGCCATGCAAGCTCCGCCAAATTTTTTGTGTCACTTGAGAGAGCACATTTACAGGTTCTGTCCCCTAAAGCTTCGCGGCGTAGCACGCTGCCCTCCTTCGTGCACCAAGATCTGAAGCATCGTACTCATGTTATGCCATGCACGAAAAGCGCTAAATCACCACTGCAAGCATCATATTCTGCCCCAAACAAATTTCTACATCGACCTACACAAACAACAGACGTTCTGGGGAACAGCAGAGCTACAACTGTCTGACTGAACGGCATTAAACCAGCGTATGTCTTCCACGACAAGTCACCAACAACATCTCAATGGGGGCGTCTACCTACTGTGGATCGAGAGGCTACGTCACATGTGCCGTCACTGCAGCATCTGCCTCCTGACGCAGTTCATCCTCCGACGCGGACGACTCGCCCTGGCCACCGGGCGCATTTCCCACGCGATTTCGCAATGCTGACGTTCTGCTTCCACCCAGGTGGCTTATGTAGTGACCTACACATCAGCTGCCATGCGCTAACGTGGAGTTCAGTGTTGCGTAGTGTACGGTGCAGTGCAGTGTTCTTAGTAAGTAGATTGCAGCTGTCTTAGCATTTCCGCGCCCAGCTGATGTTTTCTATGAGTTCTGTTTAATCTTTGTTCATGTGAATTTTGTTGGTAATGTATTCTCCTTGCCAACTGTCTGTTATCTGGCATTACTAAACTGTAGCCTGTAATCAACTCCTTTTTAAGACAAGGATTAGAGTTCGAGTTGTGGAATTTCTGTCCTGACTACTAATAAGAGTGACATTGGGTGTGCACTCCTAATAAAGTTACAAAGAATGAGTAAAAGCATCGTTCACATAGTCGCCATGAATACGTCAAGCAAAAGCCAGACACCCTCCAGTGGGTCAAACAAGCCTTTGACCATTCTTATTGCTCTTCTATGTAGGTATCCATTCAATATCGCTCATTAGTCCTATCTGGTTTGGGTTCCACATATTTGAGTAAAATTCTAGGATGGGTCACATGAGCATTTTATATGTAGTATCCTTTCAAGACTGTCTGCATTTTCCTAGTACTCCAACAATGAACTGGGTCTTCCACTTGATTTACCTACAACTGAGATTGTGTGTCCGTTCCATTTAATACTTGACAAACTATTACACCCAGGTATTTGTATAAGTTGACAATTTCCGATTGTGACTCACTCATATTGCAGTCATAGGTAACAATTTTTTTTCGTTTTGTCAAGTGCACAGTTTTACGTTTCTGAATATTAAATCAAGTTGTCAATCTTTGCACCACTTTGAAATGTTATCAGGATGTGACAATCTTTGTGCAGCTTCTTTCAGTCTGTACTTCATTTTAGAAAACTGCATCATCTGCAAAAATCTAAGGTTACTATTAGTATTACTGGCAAAGCCATTAATATATAACCTGAACAGCAAAGGTTCCAGTGCACTTTCCTGAAGCACACACAAAGTTGTTTCTACTGCTGTCGGTGATCCTCCCTACCAAAATATCCTCAATCCAGTCACAAACTTTGCTTGATGCTATCATACTTTTGATAATAAGCATTGATGTGGTACTGAGCCAAATACGTTTGGAAATCGAGGAATGCTGCACTGATCTGTCTGATTTGACTTATGAACTCACATGGTGCATGTACAAAAAATTTTAAATTAAAAAACTGTTGAGGGTTGCAATTTATATGTCTCAATTTTTTCGGTATGTTCCTTTCCATTTCGATGGAAACTCTGTGATATATTATCTTCTTATTCTGTTTTGTTGATATGTGGTTGCTGTGTGATTCAGTTTTCTTTTTACTTGTTCAAAAATTGCTAAATGTAATCATAAATTAAACATATAAACTGTTATTAATACAGGTAACCTATAATATGTCTGACTGAGTAGAGGAGCGTTTTTTCAAGGGTTGATAAAAGCTCGTTAGTTCAAAATTAAAATTTTTGTAGTTACAAATCAAGCTATTTGCCATGCACTTTGTTGAAATAGTTTGGTCAAAAGCCAATATTTGTTGTTGTGATAGAGTGTTGAGAAGTATGAGTTTTTGCAAAAGTCGATATTTACTCTTAGCCAGTTGAAGCCAAAGTCGATAAATGAAGATTACACTTTGTTTTTTAGAGACCTAAAGAGAGAATAACAGAGAAGGACTTTTTTGTCAATGATAATGTGAGAGAGTTTTCAGCGAAGAAAAAGGACATAAACTATAGGAAAGCACTTGCCTCCAGAGCCAACAGTAGAAATAAATTAGTGGTTCACACAAGAACATTAACTATTATTGCTCTGTTCAAGCCAGCTTTGTATGAGAGAAGAAACTTCAAGAAAAAAGGCAAAAAGGAAGAATACTGTTTCAATAAAGTATAGCATAAGGAAAAAATTACCAGACAGTACCCATGTGTGCTGCAACATTTCAAGCAACATCAGGTATGTCCAAAGATAGGCTCTCAAAACTAACAAGATCTGGACAAAAATAATCAATTAATGAGAAACCACAGGTTGCACAAAACGCCATGAAAGTTCTATACAATAATGAAGGTGGAAAATCCAAATGTGGTTAAAGTATGTTTTGCTGTAGGATATGTGGCTATAAAATAACAGAAATATTGCAATAAACATCTTACTTCAAAAACATTCATATTTAGTTAATGTCACCCTCAATATACTCGCCTCTTCTATTCGTGCAACTCTCCATGCTAATTTTCCATAGATGTAAACAGCAATGGAAGTCTTTCTCTGTCAGCTCCTTGATGACGTTTGCTACTTTTTCCTTCACTGCTTCAAGGGATTGTAATCATACTCAATGCAGATTTGACCTTGTGGAATAGATAACAGTCACATGGTGCTATGTCAGGCGAGTAACGATGGCTGCTGTACTTCGCTAGAAATCTCTTAAGAAACAATATTCAATGAGCAGGTACATTATCTTGATGCATGACCATGACATGTCCTTCCACAATTCAGGTCATTTATTTCTCATTTTCTCAAGAAGTTGAGCAAGAACCTCAATATAGTATTGCTGATTAATAGTTTGGCCTCCAGGAACCCATTGAAGATGAATAATTCCATGAATATCGAAAAAATTCAGCATAATTTTGAATCTGCATTTACTTATTCGAGATTTTTTCACTCCCAGTGAAACTGAGCCCTTCCAATGTATTGACTGGCGATTAGTTTCTGGATTATTAGCGGTAAACAAAGATTTGTTACATGTTATCACTCTTTCCAAGACATTTGGATCATTCTCATTGGTATTCAAAGTGTCAGTGCAACTATTTTCATGAGCTTCTTTTTGTTCACAAGTTGCAACAAAGTCATGGATTGAAACAGTGATCCAAAGAGTGTAGAATTAATCTCTTTTGTTTCTGCCGACGATCACAAACCTTTTGGTCCTTAGAGTACCTGTTTTGGTCAGCAATGAGCACCTTCAGACCTATTTCATAACATGTCCTAATATAATACATCCACAGTTGTATCATCACAAAATATACACATCATATTCTAAGTATGTGTGGTGATGCTATGCTGATTTTGTGTATATTTTGTGGCATTGTCATGATGGCTTCATTATATTAGGATATGTCATAAAACAGATCTAAAGATCGTCATTGGTGACCAAAACTGGTAGTCCAAGGATGAAAAGTTTTGTGATCATTAGAGGAAATAAAATAAATTCATTCTTTCTGTTCAAGTATGAAAATTTTCGACACTTGTTTCATACTCTTTTTTCATATGTTAAATCGGTTGTGTAAAATTTGCCTTAAGGCCATTTCACACTGACCGTCACAGCACCATCACGTCATGACACCATCATGTCAAGTTGTATTCGCACTTCTGTTACATCATGGCACACAAGGCCGTTCAAGTCATGTAACCTCAACTCGCATGGTGTTCCTCAACCCTTTATTTGAGTGGGTATTGAGATCTTCACAAGATAATTTTCAACTATTTTTACGAGTGAAATGCACGTACACAATCCGTTAGGTTATGTAAGCAGATGCTAGAGCTGACACTTATTGAACTTAAGTGGTTTGCAGCTTGCAGGTACAGCTTGCGATATTAAAGAAAGGAGACAGAAATGCAGAACAAGGCAAAACAAAGTGTGTGTGAATCCAAAGACCGCTATTAAATGGTGCAGAAGGACCACAAGGAGCTTGAGGAAGACGAATCTGCATTTTAAAAGTATTTTCGAAATTCGAAGCATCAATTACTTTACATGTTTTTTATTTCAGACTGTGCCCAGAATTTCTAAAGGAAACAGTGTTACAAGCTGCCATAACATCCTGTGAAGAAGTAGTTTATTTAAGGTTAAGTTCAGTTGAAAGACCAATGAAAATTTTGTGCAATAGTCATATGTCCCTCAATATCTTTCCTTTGAAGATTTATAGGTTTTGTTTACATCTTGTGTTTGGTTTTTAATAGTTCAAGTGCCTTATTTTTATGGGGGTTGGGTAGCGAAACCACATAAAGATAATGTTTGCAAAACTGTTTCACAAACAACCCAGAGACCTACTTAATAAACAAGAATTCAATAAACACATATCTAAACAAACAACACTAATATATTACTTGATGCATGCTTCACAAAAGGAGAATTTTGACACTGTTGCAGTGTCTCAAGATTTCAGTCAATGTCTTTATCAAATATTACAAATGGCTGATGAAATACAAATAAATTCAACTTATTAATCAGTCTGATTCTGCACACAGTACTTTTTTCACTTCAAGTTGCAGCCATACTACAATCCATTTCATTGTGAAATATTAAATACAGCACCTGTGCCTATAAAAATCCACCTTATAAATATAGTAGATGGGAAATAATTTAGTACATTATATTGTACAATTCAGATTCCACCTCTCTGTTTCAATTAATCTTTCATCATTTGTTATAAATTTTAATGAAAGAAATAATGAACTGGAACAAATTATAACAAATAATGAACAACAAACAACTGATATCAACATCAAAAATCACGACAAAACGATATATGGGGCCTGCACATGGCTGTGTACCGGGTGGAAATGAGCTATGGGAGTCACATGATCAACAACAGACAATTGACTTTGTAATACCACAACCCTTTTGGGATCCTGTATCCTTTTGCAGTCTCATCCCCACCCTCCAAATGGGGGCATTTGTGTAATATCAGTAATTTACACCAATTTAAACCGTTGCTTTGATTTTGTCTTTTCTGATTACCTAGATTTGAATACACTGAAGACTTTCTTTTGCAGGAAATTAGTAATTTGCACTAATTTAAGCTATTGTTTACGTTGGGCCTCACCAATATGCAGAATGAAGGAAACATGTTGGATTAAAGGCTGATATGCCATCACTGTTTGTACATTATACAACGTTCAGGCACATGCTAAGAATAATTTTACTATTGTAATTATGGAGTGATTCACAATTACAGTTCTAATTACTGATAGACAGCTATTTTTTGTATTCAAGCTAAACACAAATTGTATTCCTAATAGAAATATGACATTACAAGTTTTCAGATAGAATTAAGATTACTCATGTTTTAATTGGTGTTAGTTAATGGAAATGTAATTATAGCTATATAAAACGTTAAGTTTTAGTCATACAAAATTTAGTTAATTGACTCTAGGCCTTTCATTCACTAAAATTAATCCCTCGGTTCACCTGAAAATGATAGGGTGGTTACCCTTTCGGTAAGTAAAATGATATATGCAAATTAACGAAATATAGAAACAGATTCTCTACTGTCTTTGTGTGAAATTATTCACTTTTAATTCATGTAAATTTATATGTAATTTGGGAGGTACATGAGAAGTTTTAATTGTTAAGTATGTAAATATAATATGTGACAATGTCAGTAATTGTTTAAAATCATGTAAATAGAGGCAATTTGTATGCTGCCATAAGCTCAGTTTAGTTCAGTGCAGTTAGAGGTCAGTCTAACTCAATCTTACATCAGTCATGAGACAGTGTTAAGTCAATTTTACGCATGCAGTTCGCCACAGTACATCTGTGAAATAAAACTCTTTGTGAACATGAATTCCTGGAGCTTATTTCTACCATTGCATGATTCCTGAGTGACGATGCAGTAACATAAAGATGAACCTATGGCAGCATTAAGAAGCAGCACCCCAGATTAACAATATACATATTATTTATTTGGTGGAGGATACCTGATCTGATGTGGTATTCTGATTTTCTTGTGTTAAGCAAACTTCTCACTCAAAAACATATTCGCCACGATATATTACAACTTCAGCCATCAAAACTTTCTTCCCAAGATACCTTGTGGTGCCATGACATGAGGTGATACAATGGGACGTCATGTGTGGATTGCACCACTTAAAAGACATTGCAGAATGATTTGATGGGATGTGATAGGATATCTATTGTGAATTGGGCTATAAACTTCGTGATTTGTGAGACAAAGCACTGTATAGATTGTGGATAGCATGTGGGAAATAGTACCCAAGTGTGATGTGACAGCTGTTAAAGTATAAACAAGTTATTTGAATGTCTACATCAACGAATACAATAAGATTCTAAAATATTCGAAGAGTATTGTGTCTGCAGATGATATTTGCATGCGAACTTTTGGTTACCACGCCATAGCAGACAGCATTTTCGTTATAAATATGTTTTTGGCCCCTCATTTTCCCTATGCATAATATATTTTTAGATCCAACATTTGGGTTTCATCTTCCTTGTATTTAACTTTACCACACCTTTAATGCCATAACATTCAAACCCATCCATATAATTTCGATTGACGCTATACTGAAAGCTGTACAAACTATATATAGAACTTGTGGCATCCTGTGTGAATGGTAGCTCTCAGTACCACGAGCTGTTGAGTCACATTATTTGCCTGTGGGAACCCAGCTTTATACCACAGAAGTGAAGACACCACCGCCTATACGCCGCTATATGTAGAGTCACAACATTCGGTATCGAAAGTGTATTAATACAGATTTCCGAAAACAACGGTTGACGGCATTACCTAGATATGCACAAACATAATCTTGCGACAATATGACGGCCAAGTAGGGCATCTGCATTCATGCCCAATGCTTAGTGATATCTGTTATCATAAAGATGGTAATTTAGGACCCAAAAATGGCATCTCCCCTTCTCTATTGTTGCAGTGTTCTCCTATTGATCCTTCCTCCACCACTGCCCCATCCATAGTGTCTCCAATGTCATGAGACATTCATTCATAGTCAGTACACTGTGTGAGCAACAGCATCACCTCAACACTGCCAATTTACCATTTTTTTAAAAGAATACAGTTGTAAATAAGGAACTTGATGCCAAACTGCACAAAAAATACACTCTTGCTACTCTAATATGAGAGTAAATAACATTCCTGCACCTAACAACTAGCATCACAGTGTGTAAACTGCAGTTATACTTAAAAATCTTTAACTAACATCACATTGCTCTAAAAATACGATTTGTTACTCTAATGTTATAGTAAATAACAGGGAGATAGGTTAACTATGCACTTTATTATCTGTCTTCCACACACTGGTTCTGCTCCCCACCAGGGGCAATGGGAGCAGGCGCGGTAGTTCCACTCAGTGCTCAGGTGTCTTGTAGACCTGTGGATGTAGAGTGAGCAGTGGCTGTTAATGCAGGCAAGCAGACTGCTGGCTCTCAACCCCTTCTCCTCACCCTGTCCTTGAGTAAACACATAAACACACAAGCCACTGCATGATCTGCATCTTATTCAAAGGGCCCACAGATGTCCAGACAATCAGTATAATGCCTGTCAATAGAGGAAAGAGAGTGGCCCCCATTACCAACTAGTTGTGCTAATCAGTCACACACGTTATATGAAAAAAGTATAAGAGGACTTGTTAAAAAAAACATTTATTTTTTATTTGACCCTTTTCTACAGCCTCCATACACAGTTTAATGGTTGGGCCAACAATCGTGCCATCTCTGTGCAACTGAAAACGCTTCCACAATAGCCATACTTGGAAATAAACTCATCACTCTGAAACACCAGTGGTGGGTTGTGAAATTTCCATGCAATATTACACAAAGTAAGAGACAGTTCTTTAGGAAACATAGTTATCTTCTGCATTCCATAAGCTGTTTTTATAAATTTCAAAAATCACATTACCTACAGTTTTAGCTTGAAGCCATCTGAATATGTAATATGTGTCAATACACTCCATCCTGTCGAGTCTGTAGTCTTCTAGTTGCATTATTGCATGAATTGTGGTACAATTTGTTCTAGAATATTCAGGATGATTGGACTTAGTAGAGTCTCAAAAACACAAATGTCCTGCAATTGTCATTCTCTGTTAACGGTGTCTTAACGGTAGACTGCAGAGTGTTGAAAGATGCGTTGGTGCTGAGAACTTGCAGTACAACCTACACAGTCTGCCTGCATGCAAATTAACGACTAAAACCATTACGTTCTTCTTATCGCATTTAGTGTCTAGTAACAGGACTTTATTCATTGTGTGTCATGCAATGAACTGACTGTGGAGCTCTCTGCATGCTTCTCCTTATAGACCTTAAGCCAAAGATGATATGTTATACATATACATTGGAGTCCAAAATTAAGTCAATAAAAGGAAATTTTGCTAGGTTGCGTTTATTTTGTCACACAACAGTGTAAACAGGTGATAGTTAAGTATAAACACTGTAAAGAATACGGAATGGAAACGACTGCAACGTGCATAATGGTAGACAAAAATATTCTTCGTTTTTTTTTTTTCAACTTAATGGATTTGCACACACATTCTGACAACTGGTTAATGTGCTCAGTATGGGATGTGACTACCCCTGGCAGAACACACATGCCATGGGGCATGATGTGAATGATGTCATCAGTCTCAGACATGCCCATTCTTCCTGCAGAGCTGCTCACAGTTTTGGAGACTAGTTGGTGGATACTGACGTGATGCAAGACATCTCCATAGTGCATCCCAGACATGCTCTATGCGATTCAAATTGGCAGAGCGAGCCGGCGACGCCATACAATACTTTCCGTTTCCAAGATAACGTCAACCACCCATGCTCTATGAGGTCAAGCACTATCGCAACAACCACGTATTAGGTCCCAAGATCTCGTCACGATACCTGACAGCAGTTAATCCTTGCCGATTCACTCGTAGAATTTCATGAAGAGGGATCTGAGTGGTAAACGTAATCCCTGCATACGCCATTAGGGATCCCCGTCGATCTATCCATAATGTTTGGGTACCGAAATCGTGTTCCACGTCCCCACCAGATACGAATCCATCGAGGATCACTTTCCATACTAAATTGGGACTTATCTGTGAATACAATATTGGCCTACAGTAGAACTACTGTCCAGGTGGCATGTTGATGACTCCACTCTAGACGTCATTCTGTGAAGATGCATCAGAGGTAGAGATACAGCATGCCTCTGACAATAAAGGCCTCTTGGCTGAAGCCTTCTGCACACTGTTTGCCTATATACAAGACGTCCAGTGGATGCTGTGAGCTCACGTGCCAGTTACTGTGCAGTACTAAGGCCCTTACAGCCAAATAACGGTCCTCTCTTCTGAAGTCACACATGGTCGGCTCTGCTCTGGTCTTTGGAATACAGTTTCCGTCTCTATAAACACCACATCTGAGAAACAACAGAATGGTTCACATTAAGCCATCGGGCCAAATTGGTTTTCGACAGTCCTGCTTCCTTTGTTTCTGTGGCTCTCCACAGCAGAGAGTCTGGTAGGCATCTTCTCTGTGCCATACTGTACTGTCTGTGACTGTGCACACAGCGATTGTGAGTGTGGGGCTATGCGGCAAACACTACCTAATTTCATAGGTGTCCTGATGTCATTGTTGGCACGGTTGCCCATTGACCGGAATACCATCTTTTATGCAGAACACGACCTTATCGATATCTAGTTGACTATTTGTACGAGTATAACATGAATTAGACACAGGAAGGGGAAATAGTGGTTTGTTACTTTAATTTTGGACACCAGTGTAGTTCGTCATTTTTTTAATATTTCATACAGTGCTGCGACTGCTATATATTAATGGCAGTTTATAATAGCACTACATCAGTCGAATAAGAATCCTTAAAAGATTGCAGCTGTCCTCCTCCTCAAAGCAGATGGCAGGTAAGTATTAGTCTGACAGAGTTAGTAAAAAGAATGTGACCATACATGTGTGTATCTAACATATTTCTGTCTTCCTGCAGGTGAGGTGATGCTATAATATATTAGAATTACATTATATAACACCTGCTACAGTTTAAACATGAGTAATAGCACACATATTAGTGTGGGGACGATCTCAGATTGCAAGTTTTAGCCACTGCTGGTTTTCGAAGATCCTCGATATAGTGATACCAAAGTCGTAATATCCGTAGATGAGTGGATTCGCCTGTGTGAAACTTCTATACAGATTACTGCGATGCTCAATGGAACTGGTCAAGTTCCCTCAATGATACTAGGCGATCATACAGTTGCCTTAAGGAACTTCCCAGGCACAATTAAAATTTATACCGAGAAAGAGTGAATAATCTACAGGAGCAGACATTTAGAAACTTAACGTACATATACAATCCTGCATGCTGTTGGGAGGCACATACAATCATATGTGTACAGATTCTATGAGAAAATGTGGACTAAACTGATGGAGTTGCCTCGGCAAACATGTAATCCATTGGAAGAATCATCACCCAACTGTATGATGCTAGCTGTGCTCCAGTATGTGGGAATGCACTGAGGTGAGGAAAGTCGTAGGATAATGATATCCATATGTACTAATGATGGTATTATCGTAAACACAAGGTACAAAAGGGCAGTGCATTGGTGGAGCTGACATTTGTCCTCAGGTGATTCATTTGAAAAGGTTCCTGACGTGATTGTGGCCGCATGACGGAAATTAACAGACTCTGAACGCGGAATGATAGTTGGAGTTAGATGCATGGGATATTGCATTTAAGAAATGGCTAGAGAATTCAATATTCCAAGATCTACAGCGTTAAGAGCCAAATTATAGGCATTACGTCACACCATGGACAACACAGTGGTCAATGGCATTCAATGACCAAGAGCAGCGTCATTTTCATACAGTTGTGAGTGCTAACAGACAAGCACACTGCTTGAAATAACTGCAGAAATCAGTCTGGGAAAAAGGGCAAACATACCCACTAGGAAATTTCGTGTTAATGGACTATGTCAGAAAAAACCAAAGCGAGTGCCTTTGCTGACAGTATGACATTGGCTGCAGCACACCTCCTGGGCTCGTGGTCTTATTGGTTGCGCCCTAGATGACTGCAAAACTGTGACCTGGTCAGAAGAGCACCGATTTCAGTTGGTAGGAACTGATGGTAGGGTTAAAATGTCATGCAGATCCCACAAAGCCATGGAGCAAAATTGTCAACAAGACACTGTGCAAGCTCTTAGTGGCTCCACAACAGTGTGGGCTGTGTTTACATAGAATGGACTGTATCACTGACTAGAAATGATTATGTTCACTGGCCGCAGTGGCCTAGCGGTTCTAGGTGCTTCAGTCCAGAACCACACCACTGCTACGGTCACAGGTTCGAATCCTGCCTCGGGCATGGATGTGTGTGATGTCCTTAGGTTAGTTAGGTTTAGGGGACTGATGACCTCAGATGTTAAGTCCCATGGTGCTCAGAGCCATTTGAACCACATCAACTACTTGGAGACATTTGCAGCCAGTCTTCATGTTCCCAAACAACAATGGAATTTTTGTGGATGACAATGCACCATGTTCTTGAGCCACAACTGTTCACAGTTGGTTTGAATCACGTTCATGACAATTCGAGTGAATCCTGTCAAACATTTAGAGACATTGAGAGGTCAGCTCTTGCACAAAATCCTGCACTGGCAACACTCTCACAATTATGGATGACTATAGAGGCAGCGCAGCTCAGTATTTCTGCAGGGGCTTCCAGCAAATTGTTGAGTCCATGCCACATCGAGCTGCTGCACTACGCTGGGCAAAAAGAGGTCTGACATGATATTAGGAGGTATCCCATGATTTTTATCACCTCAGTGTGTGTATGAACCAACCATATCTGATGTGGATACCAAACTATGAGCACATTTAAGTATGTATATTTATCCATGCATTTGTAAGAATTTATAAGTGAATAAAAGTGTAAGAGCAATAAGCGTTTCCCTTCTCTGCGAAATCCCCTGCATGCTGATGTAAACATGTGCTCATCACCATGGGTGAGTGGACGAAAGATCCTCATCCCAAGGACATCACAATAATTGACTGGTCCTACGATGACACTGAAGCTGAGTAGAAGAAGAAAAAAGGGGGTCACTCCTTCGTGATAATGTAGAGGTTTAACTACAGGGTTTCTTACTGCGGGAAGACTAATCTTAACTATCACTGCTAACCAGTCCTGAGGGAGACTACTTCGAGCATGTACATATATTTGCAGGTTCGAATCCTGCCTCGGGCATGGATGTGTGTCATGTCCTTAGGTTAGTTAGGTTTAATTAGTTCTAAGTTCTAGGGGACTGATGACCACAGCAGTTGAGTCCCATAGTGCTCAGAGCCATTTTTTTTTGTACATATATTCTCAAAAATATTATTTCAGTCGAAGTATAAGCTATTACAGGACATTCTGCATGGCTTCAAGGGAGTGACATCCAGATGTTCAACTAAAGTAGGAGTCTTCCATCACCTAGAAACGTAAAACCAAACTCGTTATTCATATTTGACAATGTTATATGAGAGAACCAGAATGAGATCCGAAAATATGAGGGTGTTCTGAAAAGTAATGCCTCCGAATATTTCTGTGAAAATTCTAAAATCTTTTTAAATAACATTCTACGTGATGATACATACATTTCTCTCAACGAAAGATTAGTTTGTTGATACCGCCACTACAGAATGTTTGACTTTGTTGATGAAGCCACCACTTCATTGCATCGTCACTATCGAAGCGAAGTCCTCGAAGATGTTCTTTAACTCGCGCGCACGTGAGCTTTTGTATAAAGTGCGCCAACCACGTATAAAATTGCTTTGCTCCATTCCTTTGTTGTTTTGACAATGGCGAACTCATATCTATTCCTTCATTATTGCTTCGGTTAAAACAGTGATTAATTATTTTGTCATATATCCAAGTGAGCAGCAGTAATATCAACGGCGAGGTAGACCAGAAAAAACGACCTATGCAAGAAAATGAGCCACATTACGAGCTAGCAGCACAATCGCTATGTTTACATGAGCTCCCAAAACAGGAGTTCGTAAACCGATTTCCCAATTACGCCTTTGGTTGTTCATGTAAACTCTCCAAAATCGGTTCTGGAAATCACCTTCTTGCTGTTGGTTTTCCACTTCCACAAACGATTTTCGCTACTGTGTAAATGCGCAATAGTTTTTGAAACGTCTTGATCTGACAGGTTACGACTTCTTTTAAAAAAATTCGGCTAACGTAGACAGAGTGACTTTTTTCACAGTAGAGATTAGATTAGATTAGATTAGATTAGTACTTGTTCCGTAGATCATGAATATGGCACTTTGTAATGATGAGGAACGTGTCAGGTTAATAAAAGGTGTCTATACAAGATATTACATTACAGAAAATATTACGTCACAGTTATTATTTTTAATTTTTTTTGTGGTGGGGGTTGGGGAAATTATCCACTTACTATATCCAAAAATTCATCTAATTCGTAGAAGGAGTTGCCATTAAGAAATTCTTTTAATTTCCTTTTAAATGCTATATGGCTATCTGTCAGACTTTTGATGCTATTAGGTAAGTGACCAAAGACTTTTGTGACAGCATAATTTACCCCCTTCTGAGTCAAAGTTAGATTTTACCTTGAGTAGTGAAGATCATCCTTTCTCCTAGTGTTGTAGCCATGTACACTGCTATTACTTTTGAATTCATTTGGATTGTTAATAACAAATTTCATCAGTGAATATGTATATTGTGAGGCTACAATGAAGATCTCTAGCTCTTTAAATAAGTGTCTGCAGGATGATCTAGATGAGCTCCAGCAATTATTTTGATTACACGCTTTTGTGCAATGAACACTCTTTTACTCAATGATGAGTTACCCCAGAATATGATGCCATACTAAAGCTGCTGTTGTTGTTGTTGTTGTTGTTGTGGTCTTCAGTCCTGAGACTGGTTTGATGCAGCTCTCCATGCTACTCTATCCTGTACAAGCTGCTTCATCTCCCAGTAACTACTGCAACCTAAATCCTTCTGAATCTGCTTAGTGTATTCATCTCTTGGTCTCCCTCTACGATTTTTACCCTCCACGCTGCCCTCCAATACTAAATTGGTGATCCCTTGATGCCTCAGAACATGTCCTACCAACCGATCCCTTCTACTAGTCAAGTTGTGCTACAAATTTCTCATCTCCCCAATCCTACTCAATACCTCCTCATTGGTTATGTGATCTACCCATCTAATCTTCAGCATTCTTCTGTAGCACCACATTTCAAAATCTTCTATTCTCTTCTTGTCCAAACTATTTATCGTCCATGTTTCACTTCCATACATGGCTACACTCCATACAAATACTTTCAGAAACGACTTCCTGACATTTAAATCTATACTCGATGTTAACAAATTTCTCTTCTGCAGAAACGCTTTCCTTCCCATTGCCAGTCTACATTTTATATCCTCTCTACTTCGACCATCATCAGTTATTTTGCTCCCCAAATAGCAAAACTCCTTTACTACTTTAAATGTCTCATTTTCTGATCTAATTCCCTCAGCATCACCCGACTTAATTCGACTACATTCCATTATCCTCATTTTACTTTTGTTGATGTTCATCTTATATCCTCCTTTCAAGACACTGTCCATTCCGTTCAACTGCTCTTCCAAGTCCTTTGCTGTCTCTGACAGAATTACAATGTCATCGGCGAACCTCAAAGTTTTTATTTCTTCTCCATGGATTTTAATACCTACTCCGAATTTATCTTTTATTTCCTTCACTGCTTGCTCAATATACAGATTGAATAACATCGGGGAGAGGCTACAGCCCTGTCTCACTCCCTTTCCAATCACTGCTTCCCTTTCATGTCCCTTGACTCTTATAACTGCCATCTGGTTTCTGTACAAGTTGTAAATAGCCTTTCGCTCCCTGTATTTTACCCCTGCCACCTTAAGAATTTGAAAGAGAGTATTCCAGTCAACATTGTCAAAAGCTTTCTCTAAGTCCACAAATGCTAGAAACGTAGGTTTGCCTTTCCTTAATCTAGCTTCTAAGATAAGTCGTAGGGTCAATATTGCCTCACGTGTTCCTATATTTCTACGGAATCCAAACTGATCTTCCCCGAGGTCGGGGAAGCAGAGAATGAAAATAGGCATGATAAGCTAATTTACTCAGATGTATATAGCCAAAATTTACAATGACCCAAATAGCATAAGTAGCTGAACTCAAACGTTTTTAGCAGATCCTCAGTGCGTTTTTTCCAATTCAACCCCTCATCAATGCAAACACCTAGAAATTTTGAATATTCTACCTTAGCTACCGATTTCTGATCGAAGTCTATATTTATTAATGGTGTCATTCCATTTACTGTGTGAAACTGTATGTACTGTGTTTTGTCAAAGTTTAATGAGAGCCCATTTGCGGAGAACCACTTAATGATTTTCTGAAAAACTTCGTTTACAATTTCGCCAGTTAATTCTTGTTTGTTGGGTGTGACGAAGGAGAAGTACATATATTAAACTGGGCAAGAAACTGTTTACTTCTAGTATTTAACTGAAGAGAAAGAAACTGGAACAGCTGATTTGCAGATGCCGTATTCGACCGGGGTAGCAAATCTGCTTCCGGCCTGAACATGAAACACGACAGCGTAAAAAGTTCTCCCAAATTCGGGTTTCGTCTTCTGGAAGTCGTATTGCATGTAAACGCAGGGAATGAGGCACTTGTAACAAGCAATGAGTAATCGCATAAGCAGTTGGCTGGGATCTGATGCAACTGTGCTGTTTAATGCTTCCAGTGGAGCATTACTGTGGGATAATACCTGCCCATGGCAACAGAGTTGAAATGAAAGTTTATTTCATTATTGTGCATATTATGTAAGCTTATTTTATCGTTGTTTAATTAAAGCAAGAGTAAACTATGATTTTGGTTTGGAACTTTCTCCGAGCTCTATCACACATGTTGAGGGTAGCACCACCATTTCTTTTATTACAAGCATGAACAACTCAACGTTGCACATCTGGTGTTGATACTGTCAGCATTCTTCTATGGGTTACAACTAGAAGCATGTGTTTTGCTGTTAGAAACTGGACTACAGCACACTTTCTCGTGCACTGCTTAGCTATGTTACACATCGTCATGCTGCATGCTAGAATTTGGAGCCCTGTAGAGGCTTAGGGTTAGTAGCATCAGCGAAGTGGGGAAGTCGAATGAATAAGGACATTTAATATTTCACCTGATACTGAGAAAGAAATAGAAAAGTCGGAGCCATTACTTTCCATCGTGCCCTCATGTGTATTTCTGATTTGGTCACAATGTGAAATTCAATGGCTTTTATTTGAGATGGACAGATTCAAGGATCTCAGAGCAGTTGGCTTGGGATACTGCAAACCTTATTATCACTTTCAGACAGGACAGTCTGAATTTAAAGCATATTTATAATGCTCATACAGCAACCGACATGTCATTCAGTGAATTCGCCTCATATGCAGCGATTGCTGGAATAACTGGCAGTATGGTTTTCTGGTTATGGTAAAACTAGTAAGTTAAATGACAGCCAATAAAGACGAAATTTCCAGGCGTTTCTGTTTCAAAGATAGTGTACCACCACATTTCTTATCAGGGACATGTTAAAGTAAGCAGGCCCAGATACACAAATATCTGCAAGCAGATTAGAACCTGAGCAAACTGTATGCTTGTGATAAAAATTACTAGTTTCTGTATGGTAGAATATCACTGCACGTACCCATATAGTGGTTACAGTAAATTGAGCATTGCGAGTCATAAGGATATGCTGATGGAGAGGCAGATTCATCAGTCGTTATCAAAATTGATGACTATAACTCAAGGACTGCTGATCAGTTAGGAAGACTGCCCAAAGAAATTGGAAACAGGGACTAGAGAGAGATACCCACACAGGGAACATTTCATAAAGAGTTCAAGAGTGGATGTTGTGTTCTCATGACTGTTTGTACTGGGTGCGAGTGGAGACACTACGACCTAATTAAAGAACTGTAGTGCTCAGTGTGCATGTGAGGTGTGTATGTTTTTATCTGATGGCAAGATGAAAATCAGAAATTTATCAAGTTCATGTCAATTTTTAAACTCAGATTTGAAGAGATGTTTCCCAAAACTCTTTATCAAATTAAAACTACAAAGAGAAATCAGTGGGTGACTACAGGTATCAAAAAATCCTCAGAAACTGTTAGATATCTCAACTCCATAAAAAATAATCAATCTAACCCAGAAGTTCTGCAATCCTACAAAAAGTACAGGAAAATTTACAGAAAGGTGTTGCTAGCCGCAAAAAAACTTTCAAACAACAAAATATTACTTGAAACTGAAAACAAGAGCAAAGCAGCCTGGAACATCGTCAAACAGGAAACATCTAACTCTGCTAAAAAGGACCTCAATTCACATATTAAAAACAAAGATGTACCAGTAGGTAACCCTAAAAAATTAGCTGATTTTGTAAACTCATATTTCAGTAGTACTGCAAAAAAATTACAGCAGAAATTTCCAGGTACGTATGATTTACCTACTCAGAACCAGCCAACAAACTCAATGGTGCTCTTGCCAACTACAGAAAGGGAAGTGGCACTAGTAGTACACCAACTAAAAAATAAAACTTCAGTAGGACTTGATGAAATCCCAGTCTGCGTAATTAAAGATTGTATAGACTCCATAAAGGGCCCATTAACAGACATAATTAATGAATCTTTCGAATCTGGATACTTTCTGGAGTACCGAAAACAAGCAAAAGTTATACCTATCCTTAAAAACGGAGATGTGGAAAATGTAGAGAACTACAGGCCGATCTCTATACTGTCTATCATTTCTAAAATAATAGAAATACTAGTAAAAAAGAGACTGCTAAATTACCTGAATAAATATAATCTTCTTTCCAATGACCAATTTGGTTTTAGGCCCAGAAAAGGCACACAATATGCTATAGCACAGTTCACTAAAGTAATTTTAGAAGCACTGGACAAAGGTGAAAATGTAAGTGGTATCTTTTTAGACTTGTCCAAGGCCTTTGATACAGTTGACCACAAAATCTTACTTCATAAATTAGGGCAAATAGGAATAAGAGGTGTGACAAAGATGTGGTTCAAATCATACTTGGAAAACAGAGTTCAACGAGTTGAGATATCACAAGTTTCAAACAATTCCCTTATAAAACACCTGTCTGACCCAGAAAATGTGAATATAGGCGTCCCACAGGGAAGTGTATTAGGCCCAATATTGTTTCTTATATACATTAACGACTTCCCACAAAGTATCAGACATGGCGAAAAAATACTTTTTGCTGATGACAGCAACGTAGTAATAACAGGTGAAAATCCAACACAACTGTCAGAAAGAGCAAATGAGGCTCTCAATGATGTCCACAACTGGTCATTAAAAAATAAAGTAACCCTAAATGTAAAGAAAAATAACTATATTAACTTCCAATTGAACAAAAAACACAATGCCACTAGAATAAAAGTTAATAATAATGAATTAGAATGTGTAACAAGTACCAAATTCTTAGGGATGAATGTAGACAGCCAACTGAAATGGACAAACCATGTCAACATTTTGGCAAAGAAATTATCCACAGCATGCTATGCTCTTAGAATCCTTGCACCGGTATGCAATAATACCTGTCTTAACTTCCAATTGAACAAAAAACACAATGCCACTAGAATAAAAGTTAATAATAATGAATTAGAATGTGTAACAAGTACCAAATTCTTAGGGATGAATGTAGACAGCCAACTGAAATGGACAAACCATGTCAACATTTTGGCAAAGAAATTATCCACAGCATGCTATGCTCTTAGAATCCTTGCACCGGTATGCAATAATACCTGTCTTAAAATAACATATTACGGATATCTACACTCAGTCCTCAGCTATGGGAGCATGTTTTGGGGAACAAGTGCCAGTAACAAACAAACTGTGTTCAAAGTACAAAAAAGAGCCATAAGGATAATAACAAATAGCAACAACAGGGCCCACTGTCTAGAATTATTTAGAACGCTAGGAATTCTAACTGTTTCTTGTGAGTATATCTTTCAGAACATAATGTTCATTAAGAAAAATCTCAACATGTACAACACAAACAGCCTAATACATGACCATGAAACAAGAGCTTGTCACCACCTTCATCTAGATAGAAAGAACAAGGCAAAGACGCAAAAAAGTATATTTTATAATGGGATAAAACTGTGTAACAAATTACCACAAGAAATTAAAGAAATAAATGAGCCCCTCGCTTTCAGACAAAAGCTTAAAGCCTTTTTAGTAAGTAAAAGTTGCTATACTGTTAAAGAATATTTAACATAGATGTAGATTATTAGCAACATATGACATTATCACCAAAATATTATGTAATTATAAATATGCGTATGACTAGTTATAAAAACTACACAAAATATGAGAAACCTGTTTAATTGTAAATGTATGTGTGGTCATGTGTTGTAATCTGACGACATCCATACAATATTTATTGTTCTACGGATGAATAAATAAATAAATAAATAAATAAATAAATAAATAAAAATAAAAAGATGGTAGTGTGGGCTGTAGCAGGAAGACAAATCAAAATGGTTCAAATGGCTCTGAGCACTATGAGACTTAACATCTAAGGTCATCGGTCCCCTAGAACTTAGAACTACTTAAATCTAACTAACCTAAGGACATTACACACATCCATGCCTGAGGCAGGATTCGAACCTGCAACCATAGCAGTCGCGCGGTTCTGGACTGAAGCGCCTAGAACTGCTCGGTCACTGCAGCCGGCTGAAGAGAAATCAGAAGTAAGCTCTATGATCAACACAAGGTCTCTGTGATTGCTAATCAGCATGTGCTAGGTGCACGCCTATGGAAGAACCAGAAGGCCAATCAAATTTCTGCTTACTTAAACGGGATGCATGTTGGAAGTAGCACTGACCTAACTAGTGAGTTCCATATATCCGTTCATCCGCAACTTGTTCAGCGGATAGTGAAATGAAATAAGCAGAAGAAATTGATCATCGTGAGAAATCTATCACATTTCTCATAGTATATCATTGTGTAATGATTTTTCATCCTCATGTTAAATGTAGTTGGGTGTTAAGTAAAACAGTGTAAAAGATAGCGCTAAATTATCTTGCAAAAAAGCCATTTGATTCTTGATGGAGTCACCAAATGCACTGGAGGTGGCTATTTATAGCTGAAATCTGGATATGCAAGAATAATAAAAAACAATGGGACTGCAGGCGATTGATTCCTACCTTTCCTTGCTGGAGCCAGTTTTGTAGGTGTTGCCGTAGTAACTTAATTTGAATGAATCTAATTTGAATGAATATTTTAAAAGAATGATCATGGTCCAGACAGTTCTCTTACAGAACAGTGAGTCTATAAGAGTAACTGGGCGTCCATGTAACTAGCAAAGTACGTGAATGGCATGACATGGGGAGGAGAGGTGTAGTATGGCCAAAGATGAAGAAATAACAGTATTCCCATTGTTGCTCAAACACTTACTGATTGACTATTGATATTCTAAATCATTCTTCTAGAAAACGACACTGCTCCTCACTTAACTACTCACTTGAGAGATGGTTCATATCCCATTATAAATCTTTGGAGAATAGATAAAATGGACAGTGCAAGAAGGGAGGACTGATACCTCAATAGGCTTGACTGGACGAGTAACATAGAACTGCTACAGTCAGAGTGAAGTAGTCCAGATGAGCCCAGACTAATCTCTCCTCAGCAGAGAAAGAAAACAGAACAGGCTCAGTGAGATGGCAGTAGGGTAAGGAATAACAGCGGAGGATTCAAAAAATAACTGCTATGACATGTGACTACACGCATCCACTGGGATTTCACCAGCAGTATAGGTTTACTGTATGTCATGCCTTGTCAGTAGCGTAAGAAACCATGTCATTGAGAAGTAGTCTTTATTAGCAACACGCTAATCCTTTAACTTCTGCCAGATCCATGCCAGCCAGGTGTTTTATCAAGTTCAAATGGAGAGCTCACAGGCATTCATATACTGCCTCACAGGATGTGTACCTAGTTGATTCATGTATACAACTATTGTAGGCAAGAGAGGTAATATATTGATCCCAGTCGCTGTGTGAGCGGTTTATGTAGCAAGAGAGCATGCTACCTGTTGTTTGATGGTGGTCACATGAATTTATGGTCGCAAGATGACTGGCGTCAGGGCTACCATCTGACACTACAGAGAGGGAAGACTATGGAGTACAGCACATTGTATTGCATCTGCAGCAGTAATTTGAGCAGCAGTTGGTGCCACACAATGAACTGTTACAAGTCAGTTACTTCAGTGACAGCTCCAAGCCAGACTCCCTGTAGTGTGCATTCCACTGACCACAAAGAACCACCATTTGCAAGTTCAGTGGTGACAAGTGGCAGATCATTGGAGGTCAAGGTCGAGGTCTGTTGTGTTTTCTGATGAAAGATGATTCTGCCTCATTGCCAGTGATGGCTGTGTGTTGGTTAGGAGGAGGCCAGTTGAGGGCCTGCAACCAACCTGTCTTTGTGCTAGACACACTGGAATTATGGTCTGGGGTGTGATTTAGTATAACAGCAGCAGCACTCTCGTGGTTATCCCAAGTACCCTGGTAGAAGATTTGTATGTGAATCTGGTGATTCGTCCTGCTGTGCTGCCATTCATTGACAGCATTCCACAGGCTGTTTTCCAACAGGATAACGCTCGCCTACATACCGCTGTTGTAACCCAACATTCTCTAATGATTGTCAACATGTTGGCATCAGATCTGTCTCCAATCAACCGCATATGAGACATCACTGGACTGCAAGTTCAGTGTCACCCACAAACAGCAGTAACCATCCCCGTATTGAACAACCAAGTTCAACAGTCGTGGGACTCCGTCCCATAAACGGACATCTGGCACTTGTACAACACAGTGGATGCACATTTGCTTGCTTGCATTCAACATATTGTCAGTTAGTACGGCTATAATGTACCAGCATTTCACATGTTACATCAGCCTGTGATCTTGCAAAGTTGATCACTTAAATTTGTTACCTAGACAAATGTATTTCCAAATTTTCATTACTTTTCAGTGTTGCGATTTTTTTCCATCAGTGTATATGATATCAAATACGCTAAAGATGCAGTAGGCATTAATCCTCTTAGCAACAAGTCAGCAAATCTTTGGAAACTGGCAGATGGGTTTCTAAGGCTCAATCGCATGCATAATAACTCATCCAATGCTGAGGGAACTACAAAGGCATTTTTGGTCGATCCTGTGGTGCAATCGGAATTTGGTGTAAACAGAATGCATATCGAAGGTGGTAAAATATCCACGTTTCCCTAATCTGCCTAGTGTTTCGTCAGTATGGAGTAAATAGTAAGTATCAGGTGTCGTAACTTTATTTACGACTCACATATCAATACCCAGGCAAGAGGTTTTTTTCCAGTGCTTGACTTTTTGAATAGCACAACAATAGGCGACGACCAGGGGTTTGCAGAGGGTTGAATTATCCCTACGGCCAGCTGTTGTTGGATAGTATCTTCAACAACAGAGTAGAGATGAAATGGGAGCCCGTATAGTTTCTGAGCAATTGGCCTACCGTCTCCCACTGGAATTTCGTGTTGTACAGGGTCAGTAGCTGGCAAATTCTGCCGTTCCTCCTAAAACCATGCATAGTCCTCTAGTATTGGGCACAAAAGATTCTGCTCAGCCTCAGACAGAAGAGCTAACTTCTCATACAATCGACTTCAGAGTTAGGGTGCCATTGCACAAACTTTCCTTAATGGTAGCTGCTTCTTTCTCTTACCCTTTAACATAGTTTCACATTGAAATTCTCCCTCTACAGTCTCCTGACCTGTAGCAGGTATTGTTCCACGTGGAACATCTATATTTCTTGGCCCAAAAATTACGAGTTCTTACTGGAACGATAAAATTCTTTTCACATCGTCTCTGTTTTACTTATACTTCGTCTCACATGAACCTGCAATCTTTCAAGGACGCCATTCTGAATGAGTGGATCAACCAGAACGATCGGTACGGCGCTGTTCACGTTTTGTCATCTATCCAGACAACTTGAATGTGCCTCCAGTGATTGTAACAGGGATGCTGACTTTCGACGCCCTTGTATGCGATTCTGTTGGAGCTCATGGAAGAGGCCTCTTTCCACAGGTTTTTTTGCAACTGACGGACACAGGCACTGCCAAAACAGTAAGTTGTATCGCTGAACTGAAAACTACATACCCTATAATCCACCACTGCCTGTTAACTGTGTGGGAAACCATTCTGTAGAATTACATCGAAATCCCTCCTGCAGCTCCTCGAAATTTCCCTCATAAAACCATACTTCTTACCATCTATGTGAAAATTTACAAAAAAATGCCCCTGCTGGCGCAACTTTTTCTTCCCGACATTAATGTTACAGCATGGCAGCTTATCACTGTGAGAAACAAATAATATACTAATCTGAGCCCCTGTGATTACAAATATTTTGATAGTCCTTCCCCTGATCCTGCCTTCTAAAGTTATATTAGCCATCTCATTTACATTTCCATATTTGGCGGGATTAATTTCCCATATTGGGGGGAGGGTGGGTGGCAAGGCCTGTTCCAGACCATTTCCCCAACATGTATTCACATTTTGTCTATTGTTACCTGGGAATTTCCGCTGTTGAGGACTTTGTCTTTGATTTTGTACGAAGGTATTACTTGTATGTCCTACCACATGGCATTTGCTACAACACACTGCCTAACAGTGCTTAGTGGTCTGTTTTGGCTTCCCACAGTTTTTGCAATTTCTGTCATTTACAAGTATGTAGCATGGCTCATTACCTTGATATGGAGTGGGAATGAACCATCTGGTCCCCTTGCATAACAATGCGTCTTACTGCCTCATGTAGTGAAGTAAATGAGGCCACCTTGATTTCATTGCCTATCTGCTGATATATCCCACTTACAAAGACTCAAGTGCTCTAGCTTCTACTTCCTCATTTAACATGTGAATATGTGCAGCATCGCATCCTAATACGTAACATGCAACATGTAACATGTATGAGACACAACACAGCTCGTAGTTGAATGGTAAAAGCTTCGAAAACTTCGTTCAGCTTCTGCCATGCGGTGTACAAACGATCTTTGTTGTAGTTTGCTCCTCTTTTGTCGTAAAAACGTTCCGCTAATCCATATACCAGGGCCTCTAATGCTACCACATCTCATTATGCCTTGAAAGATTCTACCCTTGTACATGCATCATCTTGCAACTTTAACCTCCCTACATAGCAGAAATCCATCTGGCCAAATAAAAGTGCCCCTGCATCATGAACGTTCTGGAGGAAAGAGCTAACATTTTCATTCGACTTTCCCAAAACAGGCAACTGGTATATTTTGTGATCTGTCAAAGGCATTTGACTGTGTAAATCACAATATCCTTTTAAGTAAACTAGAATATTATAGTGTAACAGGAAATGCTGCAAAATGGTTCAAATCTTATATCTCTGGCAGGAAACAAAGGGTGTTATTAGGAAAGAGACATGTATCAAGCTATCAGGCATCATCCAACTGGGAACTAATTACATGTGGGATCCCACAAGGTTCCATTTTGGGGCCCTTACTTTTTCTTGTGTATATCAATGACCTTTCATCAGTAACATTACCAGATGCCAAGTTTGTTTTGTTTGCTGATGATACAAACATTGCAATAAATAGCAAATCAAGTGTAGTCTTAGAAAGATCAGCCAATAAAATATTTGTAGACATTAATCACTGGTTCCTAGCCAATTCTTTGTCACTAAACTTTGAAAAAACACACTACATGCAGTTCAGAACTTGTAAGGGGTGTCCCAAGAGTATATGTCTAACATATGATGACAAGAAGATAGAAGAAGTGGACGGTGTTAAATTCTTGGGATTACAGCTTGATAATAAATTCAACTGGGAGGAGCACACCACAGAACTGCTGAAGCGTCTTAACAAATCTCTGTTTGCAATGCGAATTTTGTCAGACATAGGGGATATAAAAATGAAAAAGCTGGCATACTATGCTTACTTTCATTCCATAATGTCATATGGGATTATTTTCTGGGGTAATTCATCAAGCCAAGCTAAAGTTTTCCGGGCACAAAAACGTGCAGTAAGAATTATATGTGGTGTGAACTCAAGAACATCCTGCAGAAGCCTGTTTAGGGAACTAGGGATACTAACTACAGCTTCCCAATATATTTATTCCTTAATGAAATTTGTCATTAAAAATATATCACTTTTTCAAACCAACAGCTCAATTCATGGAATCAATACTAGAAATAAGAATAATCTTCACAAGGATTTAAAGTCACTTAGTCTTGTACAAAAAGGTGTGCATTATTCAGGAACACACATTTTCAATAACTTGCCAGCAGCCATAAAAAGCTTAACAACCAATGAAATTCAGTTTAAGAGAAGCCTAAAGGATTTATTGGTGGCCAACTCCTTCTACTCCATTGATGAATTTCTGAGGAAAACCAACTGATTTGTATATAAGTACAACATAACTTCTGCACAATTTCAGTGCAGTAATGTGTTCACTGAAAATTTGTGTGTGTGTGTGTGTGTGTGTGTGTGTGTGTAAGTTTAATCTAACTTCTGCACCATTTCAGTGCAGTAATGTGTTCATTGTAAATAAGTATTACAGTAGTTGTATTACATGTTTCTTACCTTATAAATAAATATAAAACTTTTTTATTTTAAATTCAGTGCAATAGTATTTGTAAAATGACTCTTAGTGTTCATTAAAAAATGACGATCATTCCACTTGGGACCTGTGGAATGGTACATTAGCTTATTTGTTTTAGTTTAAATATTTGTCATGTATTGTTGTTTTTCTGACATGTTCCACATCCTGGAGGACCTCCTCACTACGGATCAATTGGAATGAAAGTAAATCTAATCTAATCTAATCTAATCTATGTATAAAGGCTACTGGAGGGAAGCGCATTTCAAGCGTTGGTATATATACCGCGGAACTAGTTTCAGCGGTTCCTGAGAAACTTGCAGTAGTCAGAGCTTTTTAGTCAGTTTCGCGCCGATTTTTCGCAGCATTCCTGTAACTCTAGTAAGTCTAGGTGAAAAAGTGTATTAATTTGTTCAGCTAGTGCATTCACAGGGTACACGCTGGCATTTTCAGCAGTGGCTACTTCCTGTTGCTCTTGCGACCGATTTACTCCAGGATGTGTATCAGGTATTATTACAGAACAGGGAAAAATATTACTTGAAAACCACAGAAATGACAAAAAAGGTGTCCCAATATACAAATAAGTCCTAACTACAACAATGTTCAACGATGGCAGCTCGCAGAGAATCGGCGACAGAGCATAAGTACGCATAGCTAGTGAGTCTTAACTAAAATTTTTGGCATGGTGAGCAGAGACGAGGTTGACGACAATTGCGCCGGGATGTGGTCATGATGGGACTGATGATGACATATTAGTGGGAAGAACAGCGATCAAGACCTTCGAAGGTTTGGCTACTGCTTGGCAGATAATATCGGCCCATGACGGCAGCTTGAACTTTCACTGAATGAAGGCGTAATGGCGACTCGGTGGTTTGGGTGGGACCAACACCTGTGCCGGCCGCTGGTGGCCGAGCGGTTCTGGCGCTACAGTCTGGAACCGCGCGACCGCTACTGCTACGGTCGCAGGTTCGAATCCTGCCTCGGGCATGGATGTGTGTGTTGTCCTTAGGTTAGTTAGGTTTAAGTAGTTCTAAGTTCTAGGGGACTTATGACCTCAGCAGTTGAGTCCCATAGTGCTCAGAGCCATTTGAACCATTTGACTAACACCTGTGGCAACATGGTGGCGATGAGATCTAGATAATGTACCTCTGGGGTCACAATGCTGTGGTGTTGAGGGCGATGTGCAGTGTCGCATAACTGGGTGCATCTGAACGCCAGGAAATGTTAGGAATATGCATTACACCACAGTCTGGCCCTGCTTACCATGCATCTAAGTGTAGTGATGCTACAGGCTATCAACGTGTAGTTAGCTCCCTAAGCATAGAGGTAATAAAGCAGCATCAGCGTCATATCTACGATATTACTGGGGCAAAAACATGACAGTGGCGCCTACCCCCCCCCCCCTCCCTCCAATCCTCCACAGAACCGAGGCAAAAGCTTGATGATTGTGCCCCCCCCCCCTCCCATCCTAGAGCGTTTGAGATATGATGTCAAAAATTTAAAAAAAATCTTTTTTTCAAAAATATATTCATTTTGTAATGCACATCTTTCAGAAGAGGTCGATATATAAAACATATATGTTCAAGGAAATATAAGACATGCTATCTGGTCTTGTGTGTGCCAAAGTGCAGTGCCACGCCTCTTCACACAGTATTCTTCTATCACACCATACTATTTTACTCTGTGAGATTCACTGTGTATGTTTTGTTATGGAAGCCATCAAACCTATATTCATGATACAGGAAATTAAAATGTACTTTGGTGCCTCTCCTGCTCCAAGTCGTCCAATTTGACATCCTAACCCTAATTTTTTTTTGTTTTTTTTTTTTTTTTTTTGTTTTTTGTTTTTCTTTAAAGAAAAAGGCTCAGAATTGATACTGGGTGGGATTACTTGTAACTGGGAGAATAAAAACTCTTGAGAAAATTGCCTATTAGCTAATAATGTTGTCTTTTGTGTGACATAAGATTAAATATAGGAAACATAAAACCAGCAAGGACAAGAGACAAACAAGACAGTGCACATTTCTACAACCCTTAAGTCGCAACATTTTTTTTCTCTCTACTCTTGCTACAGCTTTACACAGCGTGCTTTCCTTTCTGCGAAAGAATCTATTACCTCATCAAAGTTTGTCAAACGTTTTGATACATGGAAAATCAAAATGTCATTGTCTAATACTAAAAAGTCTGATAATAGAAATAGTACCCAAGACTGGTGTGGTTCCTCGATTTCATTACATCTGTTTTGTCACTGTCTGCTTGATAAAACGAAATACACCTTTCTAATATTGCAGCAGCTGTACACACGCGAAATAAACGAGAATTTTGGCACAAATGGTCATTTTTATGTACTTAATTTACATAAATAACACTTCAAAATATAATTCACGAAGTATCAATATCAAATGCCTATTAGGTCTACTACAAGCAAAAAGTTTATATTAGGAAATAGTTTCACATTTCATTCATATGCTCTAATTTCTCAAGTATGAAATCGACAAGTAGTAGTGGCACGAAATTTTTCTACAAATTTGAAATCATCATATTCTTTCATATAGTTTGCGTGATGTCCCCATTTCTTCTCCTCCTTCTAACAAACAAACCTTTCATCACTAACTCTGTAACTATTCCTGCCATTGACAAAACTTATTCTTTGGTTAACTTCACTAGCCTTGCCAGATCACCGTTTTAGTTATCCCGCGTTTATTCCCCGGTTAGGCGTTATTAAATATTCGTACAACGCGTTTTCCGCGCTGTACTGAGATTAGAACTTACACAGCTGCTTACTGGGGACTGTACAACCGGCCCTTAGTAGTGTAGCGATCTGGCAAAAGTTTTCTATCAAAATTTTATTTTCTTGGATACACCAAGCAAATAATATGTAATCTTTCTTACCTGTTATTTCTGTTAGACGTTTAATTCCACTCTGGTAGTTTGAATCTGTGGATTTTGCTAATAATTATAACGACGCTTGTCATTCGGGCACCCAATCAACCACATAAGCAGCAATTGGTACTTACCCATTCGAGTTTGTTCGGTTCAGCTCGTGTAGCCCTGTCCTGTTTTGTCTGTGGGAAAGATTTTTATTTCCTGATGCGAAGGGGATCCCTCTGGCAGAGACATCACATACACTATGCACACATTCAAAAATCAACTTATGATTAGTTCAGAAATCAACTTAGAATATGTTGAAAAATGTTCAAAAACCAACAGAGAAGCTTTTCAAAATCACATGAGTAATTGATAGACCAACGTGCGCTGGATGGTAGGTACTTTGTAAAACAAGGTTTTTCTCCTCAAGAATATGGATTTGGCGCCCCCTGAAATTGCCATCCGGCGCAGATACCTTGGTTTGTGTCCCCCTCCCTGCTCTATATCTGGGCCTGCGCAGCATCGATATATGAAAGAAAACATTTGTATGCCAGACCAAACAGTGTGTTTGGATACCACAGCTAACGCCAGCATACAGGAATCAGTGTGTGGGCATCCGGGAGTGCATGAAAATAGAGGGAATTGTTCAAAAGAGAATAACAGAATATGATTCAGAACAACAGAGTGTTATTTATTTCTGAAATCTACCTCTAAGGGTAGGCCTGTGAGGCCACTAACAGACGGAGGGGCATACCACTCGAGTCGAAACCTGGCTACCAGTAGAGACAGGTCGGTTCTGACTTGCCCTCATTTGGTCATTCTATTTCCCCCTTTGACCATTTGCAACTCTCTGATTCATTGCTGAACGCTTCGCCTAAGCATCATCTCATTACTTTTCTCACTTGAACAAGGTGTAGGTCGGCGCGATACCCAGTGGTAACCAGTACCAAACCAGTCCATGCCCAGCCACAACTCTGTAGTGAAACACAATTAGAATGTATAAAGAACGAAAAATTAAAAATTTTAATAAAAATAAAGCTTTTCCTATGCAGTGCATCAGTAAATTATGCATAAGAATTTCCATCATCAGGCGCATTGTCCCATTGTAATAAATGCTTAGGAATGTGATGGTTGTATGAGAGGCAGTAGGGTTTAACTCAGAGAGTGGCACGTACCATATGTGGTGGCATGTCAAGTTGTATGCTTGAATGACTCAAGTAAAAGTCGTTTCAGATCATATGTGGGGGTTAATCCTGTGAAATGGTTGCTCGCTGAGCTCGAAACACTTGCGTAGGATGCTGATCACATTTTGGTACTAACATACCCATGACTAACCAGCAGGAGAATGATGCTTCGCACTAGTAAGCCATCAAATGTAATATCTGTGGGGTTATGTTAGACAGAAAAGCGGAAACTCCACACAGAGGTCACTGTCATCTAACGAGGAAGTTTCACAGCACAGCACAGCACACAATGTATACAATGTATACAATGTAAACTACCAAGTTCCACGACAAACACCCATCTTTTTCCACAATTTGAGAGGATATGATTGAGCACTTGGATAATTTCAGTTTGTGCAATGATTAGGTTAGTGTCCTGCCTGAGAGTGTTGAGAGATAAATATCGTTCTCTAAGTGGATTATGCTGAACATTACCTTACAGTTCCAGTACTCAGTTCAATTTATGCAAGCACTGCTTCAGAGACTTGCTGAGACAATGTGTCAGGAGGACAAGCACCTCACTAGGGCTGCTTTTCCAGATGATTCAAAGTTTCAGTTCATAACAAAGAATAGGCTCTTTCCTTAGGAATATCTGGATTATATGGAGTGACAACAAAACCACATTGGCTGACATAACCGCTTTCAACAGCAAACTTACAGGCAATGCAATATGAATACAGCGTACGGGCATGCTGTGAAAGTTTGGCAGGAAATCAACATCTCTGATTGAGAGGAATAAGCAAAGCTGTACATAGGAATGGACGTATGACTACTAGTGGACATTTCCAGATATACTCTGGAAATTGCATTTATTACACCATGGCAGAGCTTTCGTTGGACACAGTGTCGAAAAGGACACACGTCGAAATTGAATGATTGACAGATATTGATATGTTGCTCTTTTTCGAATATTGGATTCATGGGGGACTTTGTTAATGTATGCATAGGCACTCCAAGGCCAGTAACCCATAAATAGACAGACAATTCAAATCATATGTTCCTTGACATTAATAACTTACGTGGATAAACCACATACCAATATCTGCCTACTGGGCTGTTCCAATGGCTATCCGATAAGGACATCCGCAGTTTAGATGATTTCGTGGGGTTGGCAGCTGATTCTGGTGAACGGTTCATTGTGGAAGCAGACCTGGCATATCTTTCTTATTTGCAAGATGCGGCTAATTATTTGCTGCTATGTCTGGAGTGCCTACTCCCATGCAATGGTTTCATCCCCGAATTAATGATGATGCTGGGGGATAAAAAAGAGATACATTATGCACTATAGCAGTGTCTCCATTTTGGAATGATACTGCTTAGTCACCAAAGATATTTCCTTTAAGCAGATATGGTACCTAAAGAAGTACAGTGATGTTAATTCCGAACAGAGGGCTCTCGTGATGTGTGATTTTGAGGAAGGTTTTTATACATTAATGAATAGTGTGATTTTTGGGAAAACCATGAAAACTTTAAGAAACCACCACGAAATTCATGTAATTTATCGCTAGGAGGGGCATTGTGGCGCAGTAGATTACGTCGCTAAGCCGAATTTTAAAGGGCTGCAATCTTCAATCGAGGATTAGTCGCGCTGGAGATGACTAAGGTTTGGATAAAGTTGACGAAAACTGTTTCTGTTGGTATGTGTGTATTGGACCTCCCACACTCTACATGTACCGATTTCACTATGACTTTGCAAAGACAAAGTTCGCTGATGCAAAGTCCTCGATGATGTCAGTATAAATTTAAAAACTGAATAAATCACAGAATAATGTAGATAGAGAGGTACAAATTGACACATATGCTTGGAATGACATGGGGTTTTATTAGAACAAAAAAATTAAAAAGAACAAAAGTTCAAAAAACGTCCGACAGATGGCACTTCATCTGAACAGAATAGCAATAATTAGCAAAGTAAGACAAAGCAAAGATGATGTTTTTTACAGGAAATGCTCAATATGTCCACCATCATTCCTCAACAATAGCTGTAGTCGAGGAATAATGTTGTGAACAGCACTGTAAAGCATGTCTGGAGTTATGGTGAAACATGGCATCAGATGTTGTCTTTCAGCATCCCTAGAGATGTCGGTCGATCACGATATACTTGTTACTTCAGGTAACCCCAAAGCCAATAATCACATGGACTGAGGTCTGGGGACCTGGGAGGCCAAGCATGACGAAATTGGCGGCTGAGCACATGTTCATCACCAAACGACGCGTGCAAGAGATCTTTCACGCGTCAAGCAATATGGGGTGGAGCGTCATTCTGCATAAACATTGTACGTTTCAGCAGGTATTTATCAGCCAGGCTGGGGATGATGCGATTCTCGATTCTGTAACATATCAGCGTACCTCTCACCTGTCACGGTAGCAGTTACAAAACCAGAATCACGCATTTCCTCAAAGAAAAAAGGTCCAATATCGGTAGATGTGGCAAATCCAACCCATACCATGACTTTCTCGTCATGCAATGAAGTTTCCATGACAGTTATAGGATTTTCAGTAGCCCAAATTCTGCAGTTGTGGGCATTGACAGACCCTCGCAGTGTAAAATGAGCTTTGTCGGTCCACAACACGTTACTCAACCAATCATTGTCTTCCCCCATCTTTTGAAACGCCCACACCACAAATGCCCTCCGCTTCACAAAATTGCCAGGTAGCAGTTCATGATGCCGATGGATTTTTGTACGGATAGCATCGGAGGGTACACCTAAGTGCCAACCAAACAGTAGCGTATGGAATGCCGGTGCAACATGTGACTGCATGAGCACTGACTTCCCCATGCATAGACGAACCTGCTACAGTCTCCATTTCTTCCTGAACCGTCTCAGCAGCATTACGCCTTGTGCTCGGTTGGCCACTACGGGGTCTATCGTCTAAATAACCTGTGGCTTCGAACTTCGAAATCATTCTTGCCACAGCTGCATTTGTCAATGGACCTTTACCCATTCGACGTTTTGCTGTCCAGCACCAACTGTCAGACATTCCAAGCATGTGTGTCAATTTTTACCTCTCTATCTGCATTATTCCATGGTTTATTAAGTTTTCAAATTTATACTGACTTTTTGATCACCCGGTATATGCTTCATTTTTCCTTTCTGTGGATTTGCACAGGCTCCAAATGGCTGGGCTCAGCAGGAGTCAGATGTCAGCATGAGGGCCTGACTCTCATGAGATGGGACACACATTGTGCTTCCCATCTGTCTCATTGGTACCATTTGAGCATTTTTTGCATGAGAAAATTGTGAACATTTGTAGTGAAAACAACAGGGAATATAATGCAGTGCAGTGAAGTTTCTGGAAGAATTTTGATTGAGCAATGGACATGGCTGAGAAGCAGAAGGAGATTTCTATTGAAGAAAATATTTTGATTGTTAAACACATGGAGATCAATTTGCAAATGAATTGGATGTGGCTAGCTAAGCAACTGGAATTGGCCCCTTGGCTCTTAACCCTATACTAGAAAACCAATAATTGTTTATAATGGAAACTGCTGAGATGTGTGGAAATTCGAAGCCCATGCAGATGAAACCTTTGACCTATGATGAAACGGAGCAAGTTTTAACAACTTGGTTTCAACAAGTAAGAGCTGCAATTATTCTCATACATGGAACCATTTTGAAGGAAAAGGCATTACAAATAGCTTTGCAGTTAAGTCAAAATTTTCAGAGTTTTCAAGAGTCGAATTGATAAATTTTGACACAACCATGGTGTTGTGCATAAAGCAGAATGTGGGGAGAGTTGAAGTACCCTGTGGCTCAGTTAATGTAGTCTCTCACTAATCCCACAACTGGCTATGAGCTTATTATTAACCATCAGCATATTCTTTAATTTAATACCAGGAGACTTTTACTTTTTTGATGAAAATTGTCGTGGCAGAAAGAACAGCTAGGAGTGACTTACAGTTTTGTTGTGAATGAATGCTGATGGCAATGAGAAACTGAAACCTTTGGACATTGGGAATCCTAAAAACTGAAAGTGCTTCAAACATGTTTTTAGCTTTCTGTGCAGCTACACAAACGATACTAATATATGGATGACTAGCAATTAATTTTTAAACTTTCTTAAGAGAATTTGATATCAGAATGAGGAATGTTGCAAGAAGAGTACCATTTTTATATAGATGTGTGACACTTTCCCCAGATATTTCATTTCTGAGAAATGTAAAAGTCGTTTTCCTGCCAGCCAGTTGCACTAGTTGTCTTCCACCTCTGGACTTGGGCATAAGACAGATTAAATACAGGACAGCTCTGGCAAGAAAGGCCTTGAATGTCATAGACCAAAGAAAGTCAGAAGGCCAGTGTAACTTATAGTTGAGCTAAATATTTTACAAGTTATAAATTTGATTATGTTTCATGGAGGGATGTGATTGCTGAAAACATCACCTGTTTCAAGAAACAGGATTCCATGAGATCAGGATGGTTGCTCCAGTGGTATAAGCTGGATGCGCATTGCAGGTCAGGTCAGCTCCTTGACAAGAGCCGGCCACTGTCCTTAACCTCTGCCTGTTCTCAGGGGCTATAACTGGTTCTCAGTGGTGATCCCAGCAACACACCCTTCTGTGCCTTAACAGAGTGTTTTCTCCTACCCTGTATCTTTTGGGTGTCTGCTCACACCCAGCTGTCAGCACTTTTAACTATAGTATCTTTGCCAACTGTCTGGCCATTGCAGATGATGTCCAATTAGCATACTTTGAAGGAGGTGCAAATGACATATGACTATGATGGCTCAGTTGAGAAAGGAATCCCTGTCCGGCTCTAACTGTAGCATTATGGGGTGGCAAAATGCACCATGATTCTTAAGCAGGATGTACACTTCAAAAAAGTGGAGTCAATCACTGTCAAGCAGTTAGTGAAGAGTGTCTTGTGCCAGTAAGCTAAACCGTCATGGGAAAGGCTTGCGGGTCTCATGCAACATTTGACAGCATCTGCCCTGAGAGAACTTATACGAGGGTTGGAACTTAAATAGTGGCAACTATTTATTCACACCCGATACAAAAGAGTTACATGTTTGCACCTGTTACTGTCCTTCAAAGTAGTCACCAGCATTGTATAGATCCTGTTGCCAGCAATGTGGAAGGTGTGGTATACCATTAACAGAGCCTGTTCTGTTGATGGTGTGAATGGAGCGGTCTACTGCCTGTTGAATTGCTGGAACAGTTTTGAAGAGAATGCCATGAAGTGGTTCCTTCATCTTTGGAATCAAATCAAAGCCACAAGGACTTAAGCCCCGGGAGTATGGTGAATGGTACAGTACTTCCCAGTCCCATCGACTGAACAGAGCAGCCGCAGCTTGTGCTGTATGTGCCCATGCATTGTGCAAAATGATGGGTGAGTTGCACAGAAAGTGTCACCGCTTCTTTCGCAAAGCTGGTCACAGGTGATGCTCCAAAAACGAACAGTAATACTGTGCATTGATGGTTGCATTTGCTTCAGAACTCTTCCAGAGATTTGACAGGCAGTAGACGACTCCATTCACACCATTAACAGAACAGGCTCTGCTAACAGTATACTATGCCTTCCACATCGCTGACAATGGGTTCTACACAATCTGGTGACTACTTTGAAGGACAGTAACAGGTGCAAACATGTAACTCTTTTGTATCGATTGTGAATAAATAGTTGCCACTATTTAAGTTCCCACCCTCGCATAAGTTCTCTCAGGGCAGATGCTGTCAAATGTTGCACGAGACCCGCAAGCCTTTCCCATGACGGTTTGGGCTTTCTGGCACAAGACACACTTCACTAACTGCTTGACAGTGATTGACTCCACTTTTTTGAAGTGTACATCCTGCTTAAGAATCATGATGCATTTTGCCACCCCATAGTGTCTGAAAAACAGATGGATCCACTTAATTAGGTCAGCCTGCGATTTCTGTGGAATGCAGAGCTTCCATCTCTCACTATTCCAATGTGTGCAGCCAAACATAACACTTTCCAGCAAACATTACTACATGTGTACCGCCTTGATCACTTGATCTTTGTATAACTGCTTCCTAATTACCTGATGCTTGAGATCATCAGACAGATAAGGAGCTATGTCCCAAAATTTATGCCTCATCTCATCATCATCTTGTACATTTTTAATTCCAGCAGATACCAATGTCCTTACTCTCTTGGTGGTCCAGATCTTCATCAGGCATTCCGAGAAGAAGATGGGATAACACATCAGCAACAATGTTATCCCTGCAGGGCATGTATCAGATGGTATAATTGAACTCTTGAAGAGCTAATGCCCAGTGCAATAACCTGTCATTCAGGTGCTGACAGCTGTTCAAGAACATTAGTGCTCATGATTGATCATTGTTCTTACCTGATGGCCTAGATGGTACTGTCAGAACCTGTGTAAACTCCAAATCACTGCTGATAATTCCTTCTCAGTCACCGTATAGCTCCTCTTGCAGCTACTCAATATAAAACTTGTGAAACAAATGGCCCAGCTTTCCTTCAGCTCTCCCTCACCCTGCTCTTGGTATAAGTGTGCCGTGATAGTGTAACATATACCGTCTGCAATGAGAAAAAATTCTTTGTTAAAAGTCAGGATATTGGAGAGCAAAGTTCCTAGATAAGGAGTCCTTAATAAGCTGGAAGGTTGTATTCATCAGTCCAATAGAATGGGACATTCTTCTTTAGTAGCTCCTTCAACTGGACACTATTTCTGGTGTAATCATTCACACATTATGGGCAAAATCCCACTAGATAAAGAAATGCCCTCAACTATTGCTGGTTTTTGGGTGGCAGAAATCAATGATTGCTTCCAGCTTCTCCTCACAAATACATATTTCATCACTGCTTATGATATGACCTAAGAATTTTATCTCATGACAGGCAGTCTACATTTTTCTAGCCTTAGAGTCATACCAGCACGAGTCACCAACTGTAATACATCATGCAGGGTTTTGCAGTGGTCTGAGAAACTCTTTGAGGCACATTGGCATGCAGAGTGACTTGCCTGAAAAGATCTGCACACAACACTGCATTTAGACCATGAATGAATACTGTGACACTTAAATTTAGTCTAGATGGTAAAAGTGTGAACTTACAGGTCTTTCCATTGACTAGGAATGCCATATACTTCATGGGTTGTTCTGACAGTATTATTTGCTGTTATGACATAGTCATATCCACTGTGGTGAAAAATTTAGATCCCCCCAATATCGTTAGAAGTTCCTCTATGGCTTCTAGATGGTCTCGTTCACTAATCAATATCTGATTGAGACACCTGACATCAAGCACCAAGTGTATACCACCAAGCCAGTTATATAACACTGCTTCTCTATTGTTACAAGGTCTCTTGGAATGCCTAATCAGTCCCCATTTCAATATTATGTCGAGCTCCTTGTCTATTAATGTCCATTTAGACAGAGGAATGAAGTTGGATGGTGAATAAAATTGCATCCATCCTTTACTCGAAGATGATAGGTATAATTGATCATTCTACTGGGTCGATATTGAAACACACTGATGTAAGATTTTAACATCACAAATAAAGCTGCCAAACAACTCACCTCTCTAATCCTGCCATACAATTCTGCCTCTGGTACACTGGGGGTGGGGGACACTTGTTCCAGGCAGTACTGGCTGTCACCCTGAAAGACTGAATAGCCGCCCCAGTTAATTTGCTCCAGTCGATGGTGGCATTTCAACTAGTACCATCAGGGAATGTGTTCCCTCCCAACCCCTCTCCCGCTTCTTATTTTGCGAAGGATTCATAGAATGGCAAAGCCGGGCTGCTTCCATTCAATGATATACAAACGTTTTTGGTCTCAAAGACTGTTATGGCAGTGGTGTGACTCAACCAATCAGCATATAGAATGATAGGCACTTTCAGTTGATCCACAACCAAAGCCAGTTGGTACGCTGTAAATCCTTGCAGGAACAATTATAATAAAATCTACTTGTTTGCAGGTTTAAATTGTGCACCAGTGGCACCTCTGATCCTCACAACAGTGACTGGGAACACTTCTATTCTATGTTTTGCTGGAGTGCATGCTGCCAATGGTTCACCTTTCGATTCTTACCCCCAGGTGTTGCTAAAAGGTATTGACTTCATGTTCCTTTCAGATTGGTTGTTTAGTTGGGAATTTTTGCTCAGCCTCTGTTCGGGCAGACCATTTGTCTGTCTGGACTGGTTAATGTTTTCATTACTACTAGCCTGAAGCTCGTTTTATTACCATGATTTAGTCCCTCATTTGGTGCGAGGCAGTGATTCTTCTTCTCCTTGAAATCATCTAGCTTTGACAGAATCTCTAGCAACTGCTCTGTGCTGATGATAGGTACAGTTAGCAGCTGTCTCCTTTCCCATTCTGGTATCCAATGATAAATTAGAGAGATCATCTCCTCAGATTCTACTGGTGGCCCCAACTGCCGCACAGTGGACACTTACATAAAAAGAACTCTCACTTACTTCCTCCACTTGGACTAAACTCTGCATCCATCATTAGAGAGCACCTAACTCTCTGTTGATGTTCCCGGTTCCAGTACTACGCTAGGAATTCTCTGCTCAGCTGGGCAAAGTCTGTGCAATACCATCTGGTAATCTGCCACCACAGGCTCACCTTGGGAATGAGGTATTGCCCAGATGCATCCCACATTTGCCAATGGCTAGTACTGCCTGAGTCGTACATCCTCGGGAATTCTCTAAAAGTCTACTGGATGGATTCTACTGCTCATACTGCTGAAATATTCCCAATAAGGGGGAGTGAATGGAACAAAGATTCTGCAGCTGAGAATAATTCCATATTAATGAACAAGCTAACTCTTCTCTGATAGTACTTTGAGCATTTGCTCCCTCCAGAACAGTTCATATCCTATATGTCATAGTGCACGACTTTGCTTGACTTCCTCTGTTTGCTTCAGAAGTTATTACTAGAGCATAGTCTAAGTTAGCCAATGCAGCTGCTGTATCAAGGCAGAGTGTCCCTGAACAAGTGTCACCTTTGACACACCACATGTTTCTTTGGTGGTGCCACCAGCAGTGACAGCACAAGCAGGGAGATTGCCTGCAGTCCTGTCGACATAGGTCTGTCTGCATCGGGCTCTGAGACCTGATAGGCAGCCATAGCTATGCAAATTTGATCATTAATCTTATTGTGCAGTATTAATTCTAGTTCTGTGAACAGTGGCATTATCTTTGCAACCACCCCATCTAAATGTTCCAATTTCCCATCAGTCTCTTGGAGCTTGGTCTCAGTGGCACTAAATAACTCATTGTGACCTGAAATAACCATGATAGTCTCTTCTACTCATTCGTTTGTGACTCTGGTGCAACTTGTTGTGTGTCTTAGTGGCTATAGCAAACACTTGTTGGTCTATTCCCTGGAATTTTTTGTACACTGAGCCCAGCTCAGATTCAAGATTTTTCGCTGGTCTCCTTGTTCTCAATGAGCACTTGACTCAACGATTCTCCCTGCCTCTGCAGTTCTATATTCTGACAATCCAATCGACTAGAAAATACTTTGCTCTGTACCTGAAAGGCATTTGAAAACTATTTTTTCACTTCCTAAGGTAAGCAATTGCTGATCAAGCTCTTCTGCTAACTTGGAACTTATGACCAGCAACTGATCCAACATAGCCTGTGTCAGATTGGCTGCAACAGCTGGCTGCATAATGGTACTGGCCTTTAGTAGATTTGAATGAGTAAGTGCTGGTGTTGAGGGCCTTGTCACAGCACCGTCATTATCTGTATACTGCAACACAGTGCTGTAAGTGGCAGTGTCACCATCAGCAATTTCAGTGCTGGTGCCAGGGTCAACGTTCAGCCCACAGCGGGCCAGCGAGCTGGCACCAGCCGTGATTTAGACTGTGAAGGACCATTACAATCCAGAGTGTGAGGATGACCTGCCTGTATCTCCAAACAGGCCAACCGCCTCACGCAGGCAGTGGCATCTGCACTGATAAAAGCGCCTGTTTCTGTGAAGCTGTTGGGTCAGGATACCAAGCCTAGTAGCATGTTTGACGGTTCCCATTCCCATTCCTCGTCCACAGAACTACCTGCTCTGATGCACAAACAATCTCTCATGGCTGGGAAATTTACAGTAAGCATCTGTAGAAAAATACCCCCTCAAGGATTTAAGATCTATTGTAGAAAGTCTGTCACCATGTACAGTGTATAACTAGCAGGAAACAGGTAGCACTCTCATCACTGTTGCTGTCCTGGCCAAAAGCAAGACAAAAAACAGAGTGAACTTTCCATAGCTACAGTGGAAAAAACACAATGGAGACTACCTAGAAAATTTGGCAACTATGAAACCCAGTAGAGTCCTGTCACAGTCACCATGTCTGTAGCTTATCTGCTCTGGGGGTAGACCAGTGTCACTGTGGCAATATGATGTTCTGCTGCCCATCACCTTTCCCTGTCAGACAACTGGTAACACTCACCTGCTGCCCTGGACTGTGAAAACATCAGACTTCTTCTCTCAGTAGCTGTTTTGTTGCCCAATTGAAAACTTCATTTTATAACAATAGGACAGGGGGAGGGTTACAGAACATGATAGGCTGTAATGAGATAAATTAGGTATTCATTTTCCAGTAAGACACATGAATGGGAGGTAGCCCTGTTAGAAGTTTTCTAACATGTACTCTCTAATCTGAGAGATTTGGCATGACTCACCTTGCTGTAGCACACAGAATAATACCTGAGATCACATAAAACGTACCTTATGGTAAACAATAATATGTCCAGTCCCTAGAGAGAGTGAAGAATGGTTGAATGGGAGAATGATTAGATGCTAGTCATCAGATCCATATTATGTAAGCAGGTGCAATGGCTGAACGAGAAAGCTTACCTCATTACATTTTGTGAGGTCACGATTCAGGATACTCACAGTAGCAACAGTGTAATAGCAAGGTAACAACCAATGTGACTGCAGCTAGTTTCTGAACATGAACCTTCCTAACCCTCGTGGACAGCCCTAACACAAGGCTGCTCACAAGGTAACAGGAGATGTCGCTTGTATTACAAAATAGTGGCCACTTCTGAAGTACTACTGTCCACAAAATGAAGGAATCTGAGATCATTAACTGAAAAGCACCAGTGTTTGGCTGTTAGTCCTGTTTGTGAAGTCAGGCATTGACCCACAGTGTGTGTCTGCAGTTAACAAGTGTGTCCCTGCAGCCAATGTGATAGGGGGATGGAACAAACTGTAGGTGTAGCCTCACCCCAGCGGCTGGCGGGGTCTCGTGACTCCCAGCTTGAGATGCCTCTTTGAGTGTGAATTCTCTGAAATAGGGAGAACTGGTAATCTTATGTCACTGTGTGGTTTCAGCTAACATTCAAATGTAATGGCCAAGAACTGTAAAGTAAATTTGTCATTTTAACTATTTTGTACATTAAACAAATGGAGAGTATGAAAATTACTGTGACCCTCTCCATTCGATAGCGCTGCATACAAAATCGGTGATACAAATTGGCTGCGGAAAATTAATCTAATGGCATAAAATGATGTTACTAGCTTTTTTTGTGTTGTGGTCTGACTGGAGCAACCATTGTGGCCACACAACACACACTGTATGCTCTCAAAAAACTCTCTGTGTTGCAGGTTTAGTGGCGTGGTAATGTTCATACTCACACACAAGTAATTGAAAAAAATTGATGTCGTCTGCTAATTCAAGGTAGTTACATTTGAGTCGCTCATTCCGCTGGTTATGTGTACACTCAGATAAGAATTCAAGTTAGGTGTTACACATTGTTCACGATGCAGTCTATCCTTGTGTGGACAACACAATGATAAGTTCAGTTGCCGTTTTAGTGCAACCTGTCACAGGTTCACTGACGTCGAAGGTTCACTGAAAGCCTCCCTGGTAGTTAATGCTGTGGATGGGGTAAGTTGACTTCTGAAACATAGTGTCTTGACCTCACTGTCAGCTGTGAGCCTGGACATTCTAAGCAGGAGCAGTAAATAGTAATCCCTGACTGTAGCAATGGCAGTTATTGACTGTGGGTTGGCGTGAAGTAGAAACTGGTCCTCTCTTGTGAACTTATGATGCACAGCACTGGTCCTGTGCTGTGGCTGCCACATGCAATCATATTCAGGGGTCCTTGAGCAGTATGGCTAGCTGTGCATGGATGACAGTACCACAACAGGTAAGAGTCAGTGGGATTCCTAGCCTCTTGTGCTCATCCTGTGGTAGTGTCTCTTGGTCATACCAGCACCTCCAGCAGTTATCTCCTTGATTAACCATCCCATCACTTTATGCTTGCTTCATTGGCCATATTGATTGCTTGCCCTCAAACAGCGTTACTCAGGTATATTGGAAACACAAAATAAAAGTTTTACACTGTTGCCATGACACTTAACATCCTCTACAATAAAACTTCTAATTGTTAGTGAAAGAAAGTAATTGGTAACTTTGCCAATATTTTAGCTCCTTGGCTTCTTGAAAAATAAACAAACTGAATAAAAAATGAACAATATAAATACGTATGACAATTATGAACAACATGATGCATAAAAATGTTAACTTTTTTATCCAACCTAACACTGGAAGAGTATGTCAACCATTGAGTGAGTACATATGGCTACAATTTAGCAGGCATGCTGTTAGTACTCAGTGCATGCAAAATATCTTTTCCACATGAGGTTCCCATGAATATTAATCAGAATCCTCTCTACACTTTTGAGCCTGGAAGTTTTGTTCCCTATTGGCACGCCATCCAAATAGCCACTGCACGGGCAGTGTGTGTAGATATACTCCTTTATCAGGTGACAGATTTGCTTCCTTTACGCAGATAGGTTCATCTCCTTTAATTTCTTGGAATTCAGAATACGAGTTGTTCATTTTAATTTTTGGATTGCTACTCTGACACATACAAGACATACAATCATAACATATCATAGAGAAAGCAAATGAATACAAAATACTATATTATGATACTTGTAAAGGGACACCTCCCCCTCTAACATTTCTTTATTCAACAGAAGTAATCAACACCAAAAATATCTTTGAATCTTGTATAGGTTAATATTATGTCATATATCTAAAAACAAAGATGATGTAACTTAGCCGGCCGGTGTGGCCAAGCGATTAAAGGTGCTACAGTCTGGAACCGCGCGATCGCTACGGTCGCAGGTTTGAATCCTGCCTCGGGCATGGATGTGTGTGATGTCCTTAGGTTAGCTAGGTTTAAGTAGTTCTAAGTTCTAGGGGACTGATGACCATAGAAGTTAAGTCCCATAGTGCTCAGAGCCATTTTTTTGATGTAACTTACCAAACGAAAGTGTTGGCATGTTGATAGACACACAAACAAACACAAACACACACACAAAATTCAAGCTTTCGCAACCAACGGTTGCTTCGTCAGGAAAGAGGGAAGGAGAGGGAAAGATGAAAGGATGTGGGTTTTAAGGGAGAGGGTAAGGAGTCATTGCAATCCCAGGAGCGGAAAGACTTACCTTAGGGGGAAAAAAGGACAGGTATACACTGGCACACACACACACACACCCCCACATATCCATCCGCACATATACAGACACAAGCAGACATTTGTAAAGGCAAAGAGTTTGGGCAGATATGTCAGTCGAGGCGGAAGTACAGAGGCGAAGATGTTGTTGAATGACAGGTGAGGTATGAGCGGCGGCAACTTGAAATTAGCGGAGGTTGAGGCCTAGTGGGTAACGGGAAGAGAGAATGTACTGAAGGGCAAGTTCCCATCTCTGGAGTTCTGACAGGTTGGTGTTAGTGGGAAGTATCCAGATAACCCGGACGGTGTACCTTGGCAAGGTAATCCCATTCCTGATGTCCAGGCAGAGCTTCAAGGAACCCTCAGAACCTTAGGCCCTCTACAAAACCTTTCACCTGACTGCATCAACCTCCTGATTCCACTGATACCCCGCACCCCTACCTTCTACGTACTTCCTAAAATTCACAAAGCCAATCATCCCGGCCGCCCCATTGTAGCTGGTTACCAAGCCCCCACAGAACGTATCTCTGCCTACATAGATCAACACCTTCAACCCATTACATGCAGTCTCCCATCCTTCATCAAAGACACCAACCACTTTCTTGAACGCCTGGAATCCTTACCCAATCTGTTACCCCCAGAAACCATCCTTGTAACCATTGATGCCACTTCCTTATACACAAATATTCCGCATTTCCAGGGCCTCATTGTGATGGAGCACTTCCTTTCACACCGATCACCTGCCACCCTACCTAAAACCTCTTTCCTCATTACCTTAGCCAGCTTCATCCTGACTCACAACTTCTTCACTTTCGAAGGCCAGACATACCAACAATTAAAGAGAACAGCCATGGGTACCAGAATGGCCCCCTCATACGCCAACCTATTTATGGGTCGCTTAGAGGAAGCGTTCTTGGTTACCCAGGCCTGCCAACCCAAAGTTTGGTACAGATTTATTGATGACATCTTCATGATCTGGACTCACAGTGAAGAAGAACTCCAGAATTTCCTCTCCAACCTCAACTCCTTGCTTCCATCAGATTCACCTGGTCCTACTCCAAATCCCATGCCACTTTCCTTGACGTTGACCTCCATCTGTCCAATGGCCAGCTTCACACACCCGTCCACATCAAACCCACCAACAAGCAACAGTACCTCCATTATGACAGCTGCCACCCATTCCACATCAAACGGCCCCTTCCCTACAGCCTAGGTCTTTGTGGCAAACGAATCTGCTCCAGTCCGGAGTCCCTGAACCATTACACCAACAACCTGAAAACAGCTTTTGCATCCCGCAACTATCCTCCCAACCTGGTACAGAAGCAAATTACCAGAGCCACTTCCTCATCCCCTCAAACCCAGAACCTCCCACAGAAGAACCCCAAAAGTGCCCCACTTGTGACAGGATACTTTCCGGGACTGGATCAGTCTCTGAATGTGGCTCTCCAGCAGGGATACGACTTCCTCAAATCCTGCCCTGAAATGAGATCCATCCTTCATGAAATCCTCCCCACTCCACCAAGAGTGTCTTTCCGCCGTCCACCTAACCTTCGTAACCTCTTGGTTCATCCCTATGAAATCCCCAAACCACCTTCCCTACCCTCTGGCTCCTACCCTTGTAACCGCCCCCAGTGTAAAACCTGTCCCATGCACCCTCCCACCACCACCTACTCCAGTCCTGTAACCTGGAAGGTGTACACGATCGAAGGCAGAGCCACGTGTGAAAGCACCAACGTGATTTACCAACTGACCTGCCTACACGGTGAAGCTTTCTATGTGGGAATGACCAACAACAAACTGTCCATTCGCATGAATGGACACAGGCAGACAGTGTTTGTTGGTAATGAGGCTCACCCTGTGGCTAAACATGCCTTGGTGCACAGCCAGCACATCTAGGCACAGTGTTACACCGTCGGGGTTATCTGGATACTTCCCACTAACACCAACCTGTCAGAACTCCGGAGATGGGAACTTGCCCTTCAGTATATCCTCTCTTCTCGTTATCCGCCAGGCCTCAACCTCCGCTAATTTCAAGTTGCCGCCGCACATACCTCACCTGTCATTCAACAACATCTTTGCCTCTGTACTTCGCCTCGACTGACATCTCTGTCCCAACTCTTTGCCTTTACAAATGTCTGCTTGTGACTTTTTATGTGCGGATGGATATGTGTGTGTGCGCTAGTGTATACCTGTCCTTTTTTCCCCCTAAGGTAAGTCTTTCCGCTCCCGGGATTGGAATGACTCCTTACCCTCTCCCTTAAAACGTATATCCTTTTGTCTTTCCCTCTTCTTCCCTCTTTCCTGACGGAGCAACCATTGGTTGCGAAAGCTTGAATTTTGTGTGTGTGTTTGTGTTTGTTTGTGTGCCTATCAACATGTCAACGCTTTCGTTTGGTAAGTTACATCATAATTGTTTTTAGATATATTTTTCCCACGTGGAATGTTTCCCTCTATTATATTAATATTATGTCAGCTGTTTAACTAAAACAAGTTCATATGATTTTGTAGATGATGTGGTATATTTCAGGCTAAAATGTATAAAAAGAAATTATTTTATAACTTTATTACAATTGATATGTATTAATTCTGTACGCACAGTTGAAATTACTTTTTTTTTCGAGACATTTGAAATTATGAAATATCTAGCACACTTCCCTAATTATTAAATTTATTTCTGGAATCATTTATAAAGTAATGATATAACTTGGTGAAGATCCTTGTTTTACAGAATCTGTAAACTCTTTACAGAATCTGTAAACTCTTTACAGAATCTGTAAACTCTTTACAGACTCTGTAAACTCTATGGAATATTGTTAGTACTGCAGACAGAATGGATTAGTAGTGGGCATGCCTCTGAAGTGATTGGATGTGTTTTTAGGTTTGGCAATAACAACGTAATTTTTGAAAATGTCATTTGGAACCTACAATGTCAAAAATTTCAGTCTCAAGGGTCAGCCCCTAGATGTGAAGAACTGGAGCCAACTATGAGAATAGAGGATAAGTAAAAAAGTTTATTTGTAAATCTTATTCCTCTTGAAGCTTATTAAAAGAAATTAATTGGAAAATAAGTGACTATTAACAGGTTATTGAGGGAGTGGAAGGTTACATATTAAACAAATGAAGTATGAATTTCATAAATTTGTATCCATATCTGAGCTTGCAACCTCCCTCTCTTCAAATTATATTAATTCTGTTATTCATTTCCTCCATGGGCAGTGCCTCTCCTTTTCTGTGATGTTCATTGTTACAAATAAGGACTTCCTATAGGTGGGAGTTGCGTCCCCTGTGAACAGTATAATCAAAACACACAAAACAAATCCTTCAATATCAGTTAACTTCCCTAGTGTACCTTTATGTGACATGGCTTGTCTCTACTCTCTCTTTCCCTCCTCACTGCACAGTGTGTCATGCTACTGGCTGTTTTAAATAGTATTAAAAAAAAAATCATACTGACATGGTTTTCCAACACAACTGGCAATCATGATGGCGTCAGTAACAGCATTGTGTGATAGTTTCTCTCAAGAAAACAGTAATTCTAAAGTAATCATGTGTGTAATCTGTAATTAAAATGTGCAAAATGGTTTCAGACTTTGCTTAGAATCACAAGTATGGATACATTCTGCATGTGTGAGATTCATTAATGCAAAAACTGTGTTTTCGTGTGAATGTGATCAGGGAAGTTGTAACGGTTTAACGCCATGTTAGTCGCTTACGCTACCGGACGTGAAATTAATGTGTTACAAAGTGTGTTGTATGAATTGCAAAGTGCTAAAAAAACAATAAAAGTCCTCAAAGCAAAGCTTAGTGAATGTGAATTCAATGGAGTATCATCACTTAACACAAACTCCGAAATCTACAGCACATCTATTCTTCCAAAAACGAGCGAAAATTTTAAAAAATACGAACTAAAAGCAACTAAAAAGATCGCTGTACAAAACAGATACAATGCTCGGGAAATATGTGACGAGATAAAATCTTGCGGAGAGAGAGTGGAAGCAGTAAGTGTCGTGAGAACTGAAAGTAAACAAGCCTCCGAAAAGTTCGTTACACCTAACATACAAGCAACTGTTAACAGAAACCTCGAGCGAAAACTTAACAACTCAGCCTATAATGTGCTCAAAACGTTAAAATCTGTTAATAATATAATACATAGAGACTGTGAAAAGAAAGAAGATCGTATAATAGACTGCAAAACTTCGGAAGACTTGAGCACAACAAATAATGCTTTTACTGTACATATACTTGCCGACAGTCTCGGAAAAAGGCTGGCAGAAACCCTATATAACTCAGGATGCAGTGTTACTAGCGTAATAAAACCTGATGCTCCACTGAAAGAGATCGTCAACAACTGCGAAAATCTGAGTATCAAGATAAAGAAAAATGATTGTGTTCTAATCCTAGGGGGCGGAGTAGACGTCCGCTGCAATGATGTATTATCAGCAAGACGAGCGCTAAGAGAGACGCTCAAAAAGCTCAAAAATGTACATGTGATGGTAACCAGCATTCCACACGATTTTTTTAAGAAATCTCGTGTTAACGAAGAAATAAAAAAAAACTAACAGACTGCTTCACAAAATAACAAAGTGCTACCCAAATTCAACATTTGTCCAGCTAGATTTCAGAAAACATCATTTCATAAACAGTGGAGATCTCCTAAATAGAGCAGGACAACTTTATGTCTGTGCTCAAATTATGAAAACAATAAATAATTTCAATGATCAACACAAACTGCCTGGTATCCTCACCACAGCAGTAACTGAGCAAATGGAAATTTGCAAGGAAACGTCTAAGATGAGAGAGATACCTAACATACCGGTACCAGTATCTGAAGGAGTGGTAGAATATGGGGTACCAGCAGAAATGTCAGGAACATGCAGCAGGGTTGAAGAGGAAACAATTTCTTCAGATGAGAAAGCCTACAAACCTAGTGTAAACTCATGTGCACCTGAAACCTCCAAGGATGAAGCTGTCAGCACATTTGACACACTCAATGCTTCATGCTCACTTGTAACTAGGACTGCAACCACACCAACAGCCAAGAACCATTCAATTAGATCCAGAAACTCATCAGCTGCTCTGCAGACATCTCAAAGGAAGAGCCTCAGGATAAGAAGAGCTGCTGTGCGTAGTGACTATTTTTTATGGGACCTTCGCAATTTGAAGAAGAAGAAAAGGCAGAATCTTTACAGTGTCAGCAACAAGAAAGTACAAAGGTAAATAGTGCAGCAAATCCACTACATGAAACTTTAACAGTTGTATACCAAAATGTGCAAGGACTAGAAAGTAAATTAGCTGAAATAGAAGTTCTATTAACTGACTATCTAAATGACATTAACATACTATGCATAAGTGAGCACTGGGTAAAAGAAATGCAAGCGTCTAGCATAATTATTCCAAATTTTGAAATGATTAGTAAATTTTGTAGAATCAACCATAAAGGGGGCGGGACATGTATTTATGTTAGGACAGGGGTAGAATCAAAAGAAATTAAATGTAAACTAAAATGCATAGAAAAAGATTTTGAATACAGTATATGTGAGCTAGCCAAATTAAAAATTACTATTGTGTGTTTGTACCGATCACCACTGGGCAACTTTGCCATTTTTATGGAAAACCTTGAGGGACTGCTGAATGAACTTAAACATAATGTAATTGTTCTTCGTGATTTTAATGTTAACTTTAAGAATGATTGTAGTAAACAACAGCAACTGTGCAATCTGTTTTTGTGTCATAATATGATGGCAACTGTAAATGAAGTTACCAGATGCGGAAATATGTCTGAAACTATAATAGATCAAGTATTTATAAACAAGGACAAGTGTGAATATAACACTGAAGTAATTGACACTGGTTTCTCGGATCACAAGGGTATCAAATTGAGTTTAAATGTCACATCTTACAAGGACCCTGTTATCAATAACAATTACAGAGAAGGAGATTTATAAATGATGACAGTATAAGAATTTTTAATTACATTCTGGAAAATAACAACTGGGGTAGTGAATCAAGTGGTGATGTCAACAGAAAGTTTGACTCATTCCTTGAAAGCTACAAACACTGCTTCGATGTTGCCTTTCCTATAAAAAGAGTCAAAACTAAACATAAAACCAAAACATGGGTTACACAGGGGATTAGAAAGTCATCAGACACTCTCAGAAAGTTAAATAAATCCGCCAGGAAGAATGTAGTACTGAAAGCACATGTGAAATGTTATAGAAGCCTGTACAAGAAAGTAATAATTGCAGCTAAGAAGCTTGATAATGATACCTACATTGAGAAAGGTAACAACAAAATGAAGTCAACTTGGGAGGTAATAAATAAAAATATAGGTAGACACAAAAGAAAAGATAACAGCTTTGTCATTAAAAGTGGGGGTAAAACTGTTAAGGACCCACTTCAGATTGCCAACATATTTAATGAACATTTCACAAATATAGCCATAAATTTAATTAAAACTAAATGCAATTCCAATAGCAAGGTAAAAATCCCCATGAATGACATGACAATGTTCCTTTATCCAGTAACTGATTCAGAGGTACTAAATGCTATAAATAAGTTAAAAAATAAAATGTCATGTGGGTGTGATGGGATTCCTGACAAAGTCATTAAGCAAAGTGCAAGAAACATAGCCTCGCATCTCACTGAAATTATAAATGAATCTTTTAAGACAGGGGTGTTCCCATCAAAACTTAAAATGTCTACTATAAAGCCACTTTACAAGAATGGTGATAAATATGATGTTAGTAACTTTAGGCCTTTATCAATGTTGTCAGGTTTCTCAAAAATAATAGAAAGGATAATGTATCAGAGACTATACAAATTTCTTATTAAGAATAGAATATTGGTTAATGCGCAAAATGGTTTCCGTAAAAATAAATCAACTGAAACAGCTATCTTCAATTTTTTGCAACTTGTTCTAAATTCCATAAACAGAAAGGAATTAAACTGTGGATTGTTTTTAGACTTATCAAAGGCCTTTGATGTCATGGGCCATAAGTTACTGCTTAGGAAGTTATATGCCTATGGGATACGTGGAATTGCCCACAAATGGTTTGAATCATATCTGTCAGACAGGTATCAGAAGGTGGAGATAAGCCAGGCAGATAGGACATATTCATCAAGATTCGAGAGAGTTTTGTATGGAGTACCCCAGGGATCTGTATTAGGGCCATTACTGTTTTTAATATTTATCAATGACCTACCAAGTCAACTATCTGAAGCAGAGGCAGTACTGTTTGCTGATGATACAAGTTTGTTTGTTAAAGCAAATAGTGAAGCTGACTTACAGGAAAAAGTCACATTAGCAACAGACGAAGCAGACAGATGGTTTAATGAAAACAGACTCATTGTGAATGCCAAAAAAACAATGTGGATCAACTTCAGACATATTACAAATAAAATAAAAACTAACCTTACAGTAGAACTGGGTAAGTGTAAGATTGAACAAGCATCATACACTAAGTTCTTGGGAGTATGGTTTGATGAACACTTAAGATGGGAAAAGCATGTAATACACTCCTGGAAATTGAAATAAGAACACCGTGAATTCATTGTCCCAGGAAGGGGAAACTTTATTGACACATTCCTGGGGTCAGATACATCACATGATCACACTGACAGAACCACAGGCACATAGACACAGGCAACAGAGCATGCACAATGTCGGCACTAGTACAGTGTATATCCACCTTTCGCAGCAATGCAGGCTGCTATTCTCCCATGGAGACGATCGTAGAGATGCTGGATGTAGTCCTGTGGAACGGCTTGCCATGCCATTTCCACCTGGCGCCTCAGTTGGACCAGCGTTCGTGCTGGACGTGCAGACCGCGTGAGACGACGCTTCATCCAGTCCCAAACATGCTCAATGGGGGACAGATCCGGAGATCTTGCTGGCCAGGGTAGTTGACTTACACCTTCTAGAGCACGTTGGGTGGCACGGGATACATGCGGACGTGCATTGTCCTGTTGGAACAGCAAGTTCCCTTGCCGGTCTAGGAATGGTAGAACGATGAGTTCGATGACGGTTTGGGTGTACCGTGCACTATTCAGTGTCCCCTCGACGATCACCAGTGGTGTACGGCCAGCGTAGGAGATCACTCCCCACACCATGATGCCGGGTGTTGGCCCTGTGTGCCTCGGTCGTATGCAGTCCTGATTGTGGCGCTCACCTGCACGGCGCCAAACACGCATACGACCATCATTGGCACCAAGGCAGAAGCGACTCTCATCGCTAAAGACGACACGTCTCCATTCGTCCCTCCATTCACGCCTGTCGCGACACCACTGGAGGCGGGCTGCACGATGTTGGGGCGTGAGCGGAAGACGGGCTAACGGTGTGCGGGACCGTAGCCCAGCTTCATGGAGGCGGTTGCGAATGGTCCTCGCCGATACCCCAGGAGCAACAGTGTCCCTAATTTGCTGGGAAGTGGCGGTGCGGTCCCCTACGGCACTGCGTAGGATCCTACGGTCTTGGCGTGCATCCGTGCGTCGCTGCGGTCCGGTCCCAGGTCGACGGGCACGTGCACCTTCCGCCGACCACTGGCGACAACATCGATGTACTGTGGAGACCTCACGCCCCACGTGTTGAGCAATTCGGCAGTATGTCCACCCGGCCTCCCGCATGCCCACTATACGCCCTCGCTCAAAGTCCGTCAACTGCACATACGGTTCACATCCACGCTGTCGCGGCATGCTACCAGTGTTAAAGACTGCGATGGAGCTCCGTATGCCACGGCAAACTGGCTGACACTGACGGCGGCGGTGCACAAATGCTGCGCAGCTAGCGCCATTCGACGGCCAACACCGCGGTTCCTGGTGTGTCCGCTGTGCTGTGCGTGTGATCATCGCTTGTACAGCCCTCTCGCAGTGTCCGGAGCAAGTATGGTGGGTCTGACACACCGGTGTCAATGTGTTCTTTTTTCCATTTCCAGGAGTGTATCATTGAACAAAAAATTAAGTCAGACATGTTATATACTTAGAATGCTTAAAAGCTCATGTAATATTAAAACAGTGTTATGTATTTATTTCTCATTCATGCACAGTTTATTAAGATACGGCGTACTGTTTTGGGGGAACATCAGTCTAACAGAACACTCATTTAGACTACAAAAGAAGGCAGTCAGAATAATAAAAGGTATAGGATATAGAGACTCTTGTAGGCAAGCTTTCAAAGAATTACCATCTTTATACATATATGAAAGCATATGTTTCTTAAAAGAACACAAGGAATTTTCTACATTAAACAGAGAATTTCACAAGTACGAAACAAGGAATAGGAATGATTTCCACAGAGAAATTCATAAAACAGCTATGTATCACAAAAGTGTACTATACCAACCCAAAATCCTCTACAGTGCTCTCCCCAAAGAACTAAAAATAATACCAAAACTGTACATATTTAAAAGAGAATTAAAAAACATGTTATTGAGCAATATAGTTTTTACAGTATTGAAGAGTTTGTGAATCGTTGACAATAAAAGCGCAGTTAATATTTCCCTGACATAATAAATATGTGTAATTGCTCACATTTAAATACTTGCTGTTTCTATGAAAGTGTGAAACTGTTAATGTAAGAATGTAAATAATCTTTGATGTGAGAATCACTAACTCTTTTTTTTTTTTTTTTTTTTTTTTTTGTACGTTGTTATCCTACTTGTATATTTTTATGTTAATGTTCTAAAAGTTCTATTAAAATTGTAATGTGTAAGTGACAAGTAAATTCAATTACAAATTTTCAATGTATATGTATTTTAAATTGTAATGTTTATTGACAAGTCCTATATCATTTCGATGATGTAGTACAAGGACGCTAATAAATTGAATTGAATTGAATTGAATTGAAGGTCTCAGTGCCACAATGCCACCAGCAATTAGTAGTGCTTCCCACTACTAATTCCTAATTAAAAAAAAAAAAAAAATCTATGACATGAAAATCATCCTCACTTGGCAAACTCATTCAGTACCTTGCCAATGCTATCATCTTTGTCATCTTCCATACTGTGACAATGGTTTTAACCTGTCTGAGAAGTCATTCCTGTAGGTCATCCTCCCTGACTCTTCAGCATAAACATGTCCATGGATGTGATACTTGGTGGGTCATCTCTGGCATTGTTTACTCAACAAATCTTTTGAGGAGTGACACATGTTGCCAACCCTTTGTTTTGTGGCTCTTATGGGTCTCAGTTTCTATAATGTCATCATATATTAATTTCCTAACTCAGTACTGTCCACAATAGATGTAGAGAGCTCACAAACTTGCTCGTCCATTATATTATCCTTTTATCACCTTCAGAGAATTTAATTTATATTATTGCACTCTTTTTATTCATCAATATGTTTAACTTGTGGCAAAATGCATGTCATAACTCGCATCTCTAACTAATTCATAAACTACATTACCCTACTTCCAGTACTATTTGACTATACTCATCTGTTAAATTGAATAACTTGCTCCATGGTTCCTTCTCATTGGAACCTTACTTCCTTATTTCCAGCATTAGAACCGTTGGTCTTCCTGTGTCCGCAGCACAACTTCTTTTCCCAGGGACTTATCACCAGTTCTTCATTCATTCACTCAAAATCATCTCGCTTGAATCATCAATTCCCTTTGGTAAATCTAACATTGCATCTACCCACTCTCTTGGATGGAGAAATACATCAAAAGTTTTGGCAGCTCCTGCTAAATTAATGCACCCAAAGTTTTGGTAATGTACCTTCTCGTCTTTGTAGTTGCTGGTCCAAACATCTTCCTACTTGTTATCTTTGCTACATTCTTTGGAACCTGTTTCCTTCTGTGACTAGTTCTGTCATTGAATATGTTCTCAGAACTTCTGCCAAAACAGGTTGCTTACTCCCTCCTTCTTCACCTAATTCCTTCACACCTGTTTCCATCAATTATTCATCGTTATTTCCAGGTAGTATGCTCATCAGTGAGCATAGTCCCTAATATTTCATTGCAGTCATTCCAATGTTTTTGTTGGTTGAAGTGCCCAAATTGTCCATGAAGGTTAGCTTATTTCTGTCTCCACTAGATGTACTAATCTATATCTCTGCTTCAGGTACAATATCACTTTGTAAGATTTTAAAAAGTCGAGCCCTAGAATTGTCTACATCATCAGGTTATGTATAACTAGAAGATTAGCACTAAGTGTGTGTGACTGACACACAAAGTCAACCCTGACCTGTTCCTTAACTCCTGTACACTTTCCATGTACTGCACTGCATCCTCTGATTCCTTCCATTCTTAACATTGGCCACTTATTTTCTTTGTAACACATTTCATAGATTTCATTATCTAGTACTGAGACTTGGCTGCCTGAGTCCAGAAAAAATGACACTAAAACCTCACCCAGCATCACATCAGTTAAAGGATATGCAATACCCTCCATTTGGTTGTTGAATTTTGTGATGCCCTCTAACAGTTTTCTTTTAATTTATAACAGTTTACAAATACATCTTCATTTCTGCCTAGCTGCTGATCGTTTGTTGAGCTGGATTATGCACCTGTAAAATGTCTGTGCCCTCTCTTCATTGGTCATTGCATCTTCTGTGATACTGTCTATCATCTGTTTGAAATGGTGGTCCCATGATGCCGTTTACTCCTCTTCTTATGGGGTGGATGCCATGCTCACCAGTTCGAACTGGGTGATGCAGGCTGGACCAGCCCATAGTGGGTTTGCATGAAGTGTACCAATTCTGTAACATCTACTCTGTATTCATTTATCCAAGTTCATCCAATAAATGTAGAAATGCACTAATTTCATTCATGCCTTGACTTGCAAATGTAATATCCTTTCTGTGCTATGGTATTTGGCAACTTTGCTTGGCAGATTTTTATTAAATTAATTCTGTCCAAAGAAAACTAGCTTTGTGTCACCATCTCTTTAAAGTATTGAACTGGGTTGTGAAATTGTGATTCTGCATCAGGATCCATCATTAAAATTTCATGTCATGGCCTCCTGTTCCCCTTGTGCACAGTACTCATTTTGTCATGGTCATTAACTGTCAGATGGTACTTAAGAAGCCTATCAGTGCACCCTCTGTTTTGATTCTGCAGGCAGTAAATGTGTTGAGTTTAGAGGTGAAGAGTGTTTGCAGTGGTCATTCTAGGATGCAACCATGCCACTACAAAGAGCACATATTACTGCTGAACAGTTTCTGCCATTTGAACGGAGTCACTTTGTGGGCCTTCGGGAACCTGGATGGACGTATCCATGGATTGCTGCACATGTTGGATGCAATGTATCAGTGGTGCATCACTGCTGTCAACAGTGGTCTATGGTACATTCACACACCTATAGACTAGGTTCTGTATGTCCACACTGTGTAGTCACTTGTCAAGGTTGGCATATTGTGTGAGCAGTGGTAGCTGACCAGACATCATCCAAGGTCAAAATCTGGGCACATGTTGCACTTGCTGTGCCATCATGGGCCAATAGAAACTGTCTGTTTGCAGCAGGATTTAGATTACATATGCTTCTGGCCAGGGAACCACTGACACCATGACACCACCAAGTATGGTTACTCCGGTGACGTGAAAGAGTTGACTGGAGAATGAAATGGTGCTCTGTTGTCTTCAGTGATGAGAATAGGATCTATCTGTACACAAGTGATGGCCATTTTATGTGAAAGGTGTAAACATGACAAGCTGCCTGTACAAGAGTACATTGACCTGCAACACATAGGTCCCATCCTAGGCTTTGTGGTCTAGGGTGCTATCACTTCCACTTTGCAGTCACATTTGGTGTTTCTGCAGGGTAAAGTAAGCAGTGCTCACTACATTGCAGAGGCTCTTATCCCTGGACTGCTGCCATTTCTTTTACTATGAGGTGATTTGCTATGTCAACAAGACAATGTATGTTCACTTACAGCTGCTGCAATGCAAAGTGCACGTTGTGGTATATAGCTACTGGTCTGGCTACGAAAATCATCACATATCTCGCCAGTTGAACATGTATGGGACATAATGAGGTGGGAACTTACTCACTACCTGGGTCTGGCAAGATACATTTCTGAATTGCGACAATAAGCACAAGGTACTTGGGCAGTCTATTGTGGTATGCCATTCGGTACCTTTACAATCATTTGCATGTGAAAATGCATGCTGGCATTGCTGCAAATATTATGTATTTGTGTGACTGTAACTGGTTACTGCGATATGCGTGTTTCATTTGTTCTGAATCTGTTATCATATACTTCTGCAATGATGTATTGCCTGTCACCTCACTTGTCAATATAATGACTGTCTTCCAGGGTGCTGTAGCTTTTTCCAGCAGATTATATTTCCTAGGTCATCAGTACAATGTATTTAATGACAGAGATTGAGTTAATTTATAGGCTAATTAGTGTAACTTTATAAATATGATAACCCCAAAGGTAAATTAGTAATCAACCTGGAGATGGTGTGTTCTTCCCATACACTAATCTCAAAACTGATTTACCCAGTGAGATATAGGAAGAAATTACAGCTTCACATGGGCTTCAAACCACAGCACAACTTGACATTTCTCACATAGCCTACACAGTCCATTTCCAGAGGTTCCAACATCAATAAGTGACAGAAGAAATCTAGAACCTTTGGATATATATAGTCTGACACTTACCCAAGTACATACTGAATCAGTCACTAAAACAAGTAAGAATCTAATTATTTTGTGCTACACAATTTGCAAATTTCTAGGTAAAAATACTTATTTAAGGCGGAAGAAGCGGGTAAAACTTTTGAAGATGCTGCGAGATATAGATTTCCTCTCTTTCCTTATGTAAATGATTAAAGATAATAAAATAGCTTTTATTGACACTTGTGTGAATCTAGTTCATTTTTCAGACTATAATTTTTCTACTAGTGTTGTATTACAGATTTTTATATGAAGGAACATTAGCTCAAAAGAAATAATTTAGATGGTGAAGAAATGAAAAATCATGTGAAAGTGTTACAGTGAGCAGAAGGAAAGCTATTTTATCTACAGAAAGGATTGCATGGAATACATTATTAAGACAGGAAGTGGACATCAAAAATATGACTTTCCTCTTCTTAAGCAATTCCAAGCCTGTAAAAAACTAAATACAATGAAATATTCACTGCTATCCGGATACATTTTGTCAGAAAAGAGTCAAGCCTACAATAGAGGATAGTGGGAGAAACTTTGATGATGAGAACCATTCAAGGAAGGATTAGCATGTAAACAGGGCAAATAGAGCAGTTTCTTAGAGGAATAATAGTGTTCCTAGGAATAGTTGGGGAACAATGGTCCAAATGAATGTAAAAATGGTTGAAGGAATTCTAGAGACAGAAGTGTGGGAAATAATGGTAACTTTGGGTCAGATCATTTAAACTAAGATTTGTTCCAGTTAGGGCTCACATTTGGGCAAAACACAGGGAAGAGCCACGTGAAAATAACTGTACTGTAATTTCTCAGAATAGTAATGTAAATAGTAGTAACATGCAAGTGCTGAGTGAAAGTATTTCTAGTAATACAGATCCCATAATATGAAAAGAAGTGGGCATAATCATAGATCCAGTTACTGAGGTAGGAAGTGTTTCCACTGTTGAGTGTATATAAGATAGCAGGAGGGCATATCAGGGTGCCAAGAAGAAATATAAAACATCAAGAAAACCTAGGCAATTTAAGTGTCTTTCTTTGTGATCAAATAGTGAGAGTAGAGAACAGTTGATTAGCAAAGCTTTTGAAGACAGTGATAGTGACAGTAGTTCTGATTCAAGCTACACTTCAAATTATGATAAGAGTTGTGGAGAATCTAGTTGCAATGAGGAAGAGGAGAAAGAAGAGTTGTTTGAATTTATTTTTAATAGTGAAGGCAACAAGGTAAATAAAGAAAGAATAAATTGTGTAAATTAATGAAATAATAATGAAAAAAGAGATAGGAATTGTAGTAACACTGTTCACGTTTACGTCGCACTTCACTTAGCGTAGACAGGGACTGTGCCCTAGGCATGCCCGATATTAACTGACTGGGCACGGCCCGTGCTGCCTGAGTTGTTGTTGTTGTTACGCCGGCAGAGGTCGCGTCCGAATTCTCGCGTGCCCTCTGGTGGACGGGACTCTACTTGTGGCAACTACTGTCCGTGACGCGCCGTGCCGCTGTGCGCCTCCCGCGATCTTTCCGGTGGCTACTGCACTCCTCCTCCTTCAGGGGGTGAAGCCACTGTGATCCACTGCATCGGAAGGTGGAGCGTCGGGCAGGAGCGATGACCTCCACATCCATTGGAAGGCCGGAGTCGAGGGGATCTGCCAACCCTCGAGCCGGAACCTTCGAATATGGCTGGAAGTGAGCCACACGAAGAGGCCCCCATCGTCCCACCACTGGAGCCCGGGACAGAAAGGGTGACAAACTGTCGAACTCTGGATCCTGTTCCACCTCAGGAGGGGCAAAACCCAGTGGCGGGGACGATGGGGAAGGGACGACCACAGGTGAACCAGCCTCCTGAGAAACCGGCCCTGCGAGGGGGGCCGGCTCTCACTGGGGCATCTCGAACGATGGCGATGCCAGTGCTGGAGCTACTGGAGGCTGCCAAGTATGAGAACCATCGCAGTGCGGCAGAGTCACAGCGGGGAAAGGCGGTACCGTCCCCTGGGAAACCAACACGGGTGCCGGCAATGGGGAAGCCGGCGTTCGAGAGGTCGGAGGGTGGGTGCCCAAACGTGGACGTAGCTGATGTTGGTGACGACGTACCACCCGGTCCCCCACCTGCAAGGTACAGAGCCAGCGGTCATTTCGGCGCAGGACCACCGCCGGTATCCAACGTGGATTGCGACCAAACCCACGAGCCCAGACCGACATACCCAGTGGAAAGCCAGGTACTCCGTTTTGTGAAGACTGGCGAGGACCAGGCCGGAGGAGGTGCAGCAGAGTCCTAGGTTGGCGCCCATGGAGGAGCTCTGTGGGGCTGCGGTCTCCCATTGGTGTGGTCCGGTATACTGTCAGGAAAAACGTCAATGGCTCCTCCGCAGGAAATTCGTACACATACTTTTTCATCTGTGTCTGAAATGTGCACACCATGCGCTCTGCTTCCCCATTCGATTGTGTATGGAAGGGGGGAGAGCAAACGTGCCGAATACCGAAGCGCCTACAAAAATCCTGGAAGTTCTGCAAAATAAACTGCGGTCCATTGTCCGAGACCAGGGTGATTGGCAGACCTTCCACAGAAAAGATTTTTGCTAGTGCCTGGATTGCAACTTCTGAAGTGGTTGAGGAGCAGCGAACCACATATGGGAATCGGGAATAAGCATCAATGACAATGAGCCAAAAGCCATTGAGAAACGGGCCCGCAAAATCGATGTGAACACGTTCCCATGCATGGGTTGCCGGCGGCTATGAAGAGAATGCTGCCCTGGGAGATGCCTGTTGGCTCGCACACTGGGAACAGGCGGCCACCAAGTGCTCAATTTCTCTGTCAATACCGGGCCAGTACACATGTCTGCGAGCCAAGGTTTTAGTACGGGAAACACCCCAGTGCCCCACATGTAATAATGTGAGGACCTCCCTTCGTAAACTTGCAGGAACAACCATGCGAGGAGCTGTATCATTGGTAGCCAGAAGGAGAACTCCGTCCAAGACCGAGAGGCGGTCTCGTAGAATAAAATAATTACGAAGAGGGTCCGAGGCCCGGCCTGGAGGGCAGGATGACCACCCCTGCTGAATGAGGCGAACTACCTGCCAGAGGACTGGGTCAGCTGCCGTTTCCCTGGCGACTCAAGAACTAGTGATCGGGAAGCCATCAACTGCTTGGCGGGATGCCACATCCAAATAAAAACACATAATCTCCTCTCGATCAAACGTAGGATCCGGGCCCACCGGAAGATGGGAAAGAGCGTCGGCGTTGGCATGCTGTCCGGTAGGGCGAAAATGAATGTCATAATGGTACTTAGAGAGGAACAAGGCCCAGCGCTGTAGTCTGTGGGCCACCCTATCCGGAATCTGAGAGGTGGGGCCAAATAACGATATTAACGGCTTATGGTCAGTGATTAACTGAAACTTTGTGCCATACAAGAAAGGGTGAAACTTGGTAACAGTGTAGACAATGGCCAAAGCCTCTTTTTCCACCTGGGAGTAATGGGCCTGCGCAGGACTAAGATTTTTAGATGCAAACGCCAGTGGTTGCTCGGAACCATCTGCGTTACGATGGGCCAGGACCGCCCCCACCCCATACTGCGAAGCATTGGTAGCCAGGACCAACGGCTTATGGGGGTCAAAATTAGCCAAACCAGGCGCTAATGTGAGGAGGCCCTTCAACGAGGCGAACGCTCGCTCACATGCAGGCGACCAATCAAAAGGAACACCCTTGCACAGAAGGCAGTACAGGGGGCAGGCTACGGTGGAAGCCCTGGGAATGAACCGGTGGTAATAGGCTATCTTGCCTAAAAAAGCTTGTAACTCTTTCAGCGATGCAGGCCGAGGAAGGTCGACGATACCTTGGACCAAACTTCCTAGTGGCTGGACGCCGTGCCGAGAGATGGTGTAGTCCACATACTCAATGGACGGTTGGAAGAAGTTTGACTTATGCAGGTTGCAACGCAAGCCCACAGACCTGAATTTGAGAAAGAGGGTGCGAAGGTTGTGCAAGTGTTCCTTCGTGCTGCGGCCTGTGACAATTATGTCATCCAGGTAATTAATACAATGAGGGATTGTTGACGTGACGTGCTCAAGACAACGCTGGAATATCGCCGGGGCACTGGCTATTCTGAAGGCCAACCGCTGGTATTGGTAAAGGCCAAACGGGGTGTTGACGACCGCCAGCCGTTTGGAGTCGTCATCAAGTGGTATCTGATGATAAGCCTCCGAAAGATCGATTTTCGAAAAATATTGGCCTCCCGCCAAGGCGGAGAACAATTCATCAGCACGAGGAAAAGGATAGGTGTCGACCACCAATTGGGAATTAATGGTGGCCTTGAAATCGCCGCAAAGACGTAATTTTCCCGAGGGCTTCCTTAGAATAACGAGGGGCGAAGCCCACTCACTAGCAGAAATGGGAAGAACGACACCTAGGGCGGTCAGCCGGTCTAGCTCTTCCTTTACCTGAGGGCGGAGAGCCAAGGGGATCTGCCTCTCACGTAGAAAACACGGGCGAGCCGACGCCTTCAACGTTACGTGAGCTTCAAAATCAGAAACACACCCCAGGCCCTCCTGAAAGATATCGGGAAAGTCTGAGAGCAAAGATTCCAATGATTGATAGGGAACGTCTTCGGAGACCAACTGTATGGTGTCAGCGATAGAAAAACCGAAAGCTTGAAAGGCATCCAGGCCAAAAAGGTTAGCGGAACTCTCATCACTGACAACAATAAAAGTAATAGGCCGAGTGACTGATTTGTAAGTCACGTCGGTAGTGAATTGACCCAGTAGGGGAATGAACTGTTTACCATAGCCGCGTAGATGCCGGTAAACTGGCGCCAACGGGGGCGATCCAAGGTCGGAATAAGTTTGTGCATTCAACAACGAAACTGCCGCACCCGTATCTACTTGTAGTTGTAACCGGCACGACAGAACCGACACCTCGATAAAGGGTTTGCGGGCCGAGGCGTCGGAAGCCTGGCCCAATGAAACTTCCCGAGTGTCAACGTCCATATCCTCTGTACCTGCTTCCTTCGATTCTTTTGAGGCTGAGCGGCAAACTTTAGCAATGTGACCTTTTTTATTACATTTGCGACAAACGGCCCAACGCTGGGGGCACTCTGACCGATCATGATGTATATAGCACGACGCACAGGACAGCAACGGGTGCCGGCGGCCGGAATTCTGTTTACGCGCCATGCGGGAGCGGCCGTAACGGCCTGATTGTACCGCTCGCACGTCGGCCACCCTGGACGTGGACGCGCCGCCCTGAACCGCCGCGACGTCGCACCACGCTTCCAGCTGTTGACCTGTGGCGTGAGAGACTTTATACGATTGAGCAATGGACAGGTCTTCTTCAAGGGAAGGGTCTTCTAACTGCAGGGCCCATTGCCGGACCTCCCTATCAGGGGCCGAACGAAAAATGACGTCGCGTACCATAAAGTGGGCATACGACTCTCGCGACTGCTCCGTGACAAAATGACACTTGCGACTAAGACCGTGCAGGGTAGCGGCCCACGCCCGGTAAGACTGATAGGGCTGTTTCTTGCATTGATAGAACTCGACCCTAGCCGCCACAACATGTGTGCGGCGGCGATAATATGAAGACAGCAATGAACACAATGCGTCCTGCAACGGCGCTAGCTGCCGCAAAACTTGATACAGCGAGGGAGATATCCAAGACAAGAAGAGAGCACGACATACCTCCGCATCGGCAATATGAAACGCCTGGAAATGCTGCCGAAGGTGATGTTCATATACGTCCCAATCCTCCGCCGTCTCGTCATACGGGGGAAAGGGAGGAGGGAACGGCGCTGGAGCAGCCGGCGTGGAGAGTAACTCCGGAAGCACTTGTTTCATGGTGGCCATGAGCTCCATCTGCTGCTCAGCCAAAACCCGCACTAAATCCTCCATGCCGTGGAGAAGCTGCGAAACCGGAACGACGACGCAACACGCGAAAGAACTACCATACTCTTCGCCGATTGTGTAGTAACACTGTTCACGTTTACGTCGCACTTCACTTAGCGTAGACCGGGACTGTGCCCTAGGCATGCCTGATGTTAACTGACTGCGCATGGCCCGTGCTGCCTGAGTTGTTGTTGTTGTTACGCCGACAGAGGTCGCGACCGAATTCTCGTGGGCCCTCTGGTGGACGGGACTCTACTTGCGGCAACTACCATCCGTGACGCGCCGTGCCGATGTGCGCCTCCCGCGATCTTTCCGGTGGCTACTGCAGGAATTAATGAAAATGTAAGTAAGGAAGCGAATCATGCTATTTGTCATTTGGCTGTAACTGAAAATAGATTTGGTGATCAAGACTAAAGTTTTTCTAAGGAAAGAATCAATGAGGATTTGTTATATGAGCAAGACACTGTAGTAAGTACTAATGAAGTATTGCTGCCTGAAATTATGGCTAATATCCAAGACATATCTGCTAAATATCTGCTGGACTGTGGTAGTGGATTGAAGGGTTTTCACAAGTAGTTTTCGAGTTAAGACATACAATGAGTAGTGGTAATGTGTATTTCAGGTATAAGAATTACAGGTGCTACTGGGAAGTTCTTTAAAAATATCAAGCAGGAAGTGTTGTTGACTGTTGAATTAGCAGGACAGTAATTATAATGTAATTTATTGGCAATAATTGATCTCAGCACTGATGTAATTTTGGGCACTGGGTTTTTATGTAAATGGAATGTAAATATTTTTTTTTTATAATGGAGAGTTTAATTTTTGAAATGAAATGTAAGTGAAATGCCTGTTTCAGAGAAAATGGGCATAGCAGTGCATGACAAATTGAATTTTCCTTTAACGAAAAGAGGACACATTGAATAGCAGATAGGAACAACAAATGGCCTGTTACACATTGACCTTTTAGCCACACACACACACACACACACACACACACACACACACACACACACACACACAAAAAGCAAGAATACCTCAGACACACATGAGCACTATCTCTGGCCACTCCAGAGGAATTGAGACAGCAGTCATGAGTGCATAAGGTGTACTTGCTTTTTTTTTTTTGTGTGTGTGTGTGTGTGTGTGTGTGTGTGTGTGTGTGTGTGTGTCCCCTTTCTGAAGACTGCTTCAGCCAGAAGCTCAATGTGTAACAGGCTTTTCATTGTGCCTGTCTATAACTCAATGTGTCATCTTTACAGTGAGTAGTAATCTATCCTTTTGTAATACTGTTAATATTCCAACCTTGACTTTCCATTACTGAGTTTTCTCTTAAGATATTCAACACTGGACATGCCACAGAGGAGTCTGGAGAAGAGAGAATCAAATTATAAATAAGAAAGAATGCTGAGGACATTGAAGGTATTACAGCTAGTCAAAAGGATAATCTGGAGACAATATTGTTGCAAAATAGTAGGGAATGTGCAGACAAGTCTGGCATAGTAAGAGAATTTGAGTGTAAACTACAGTGTAAGGAACATGGTTCAAATGGCTCTGAGCACTATGGGACTCAACTGCTGAGGTCATTAGTCCCCTAGAACTTAGAACTAGTTAAACCTAACTAACCTAAGGACATCACAAACATCCATGCCCGAGGCAGGATTCGAACCTGCGACCGTAGCGTAAGGAACATGAACCATTTTCAGAAGACTGTGTCTCATCCCATTTTCTATAAAGGAAGCGGTAGGGAATGATATCAGACGCTTGAGTGGGGTATTATTGAATGGTTGAATAGTAGATACAATAACCATTAGCAGCTGTAAAAAAGAGAAATGGAGGTGTTAGGCTTGTACTATATGCTAGGAAGTTGAATGAAATAGTTTTGGGAGAAAAATAAAGACCAGCTAATATAGATGAGAATTTGTAAAAATTCCATGGATGTAGATTTTTGTCTTCTCTTGATACAACTTGTGGGTATTGGAAGATCAGCCTAGCAAAGGAATCTTAGGCCTCGTACAGCTGTTCTACAGGAAGAAAAATGTGTTGGTTAGATTTGTTTGTGTTTTCATTAGAGCCATTGATAAAATGTTGAGCAATGCATTGCTCAGTGAAGTAACTGTGTATTTTGATGGGTAGTTCTCAATGGTCAAAATTTTTCAAATAATACAAACTGACACAGGGATTTAACACAGGACCTTTCCATTTGCAAGTGCATTTAACATGCACATGAAAATATTTATTACATTTCACAGTTGCAACCTTTGCCAGTTATTTTTGGTTTTCAAAAATTTGAATGTTATTTCCTGGGACACAAAATTACAGTCCACACAGACCACAAAGCTTTGACTTTTCTATCATGGTGCAGGCTGGAATATCCAAGGTTGACCAAATGGTCCTTGTTTCCCCAACAATTTGATCTTGAACTTTGCTACATTAAAAGAAAATGTAATATTATAACTGTTGTGACAGTGCCACGACATTTAACAGTGCCGCCACGACAGTAGGCACAAACGGCGATAGAGGCGCTCCGCAACTCGGCTGAGCGTGGGAGCACCACGTAGCTACGAACGGTGCTGGCCGCATGTCACGGCACGGCAGTCGAATAAGAAATACTGAGTTGTTATCATGTAACCAGCTATTGTTTCTAAGTGAGTGTATTTGAATATCCACGCAATTATTGGTGATTAAAGGTTATAACAATAACTGATGCCCTTTCTGTGATACCAACAGGAAGAATGAATGATGTCAGTAATGACAATGAGGATCAGATTCGGTTATTCTATTTGCAGGGGACAAAAGATGGAAAATTAATTAGGAGAATCTATAAGCAGATGAGATGAGAACAAAATGATGTTCTAAATTTGAGGTTAATTAAACAGTATAACAACTCAGATGGGGCACCAAAAGTGAAACATTACTATACAATGCATAAGGGGTTGCTGTTCAGGAGAAAACCTTCAGATCAACAAAAATGGAAATTGTGTTGCACAGAGTAGCTTGTTGACAAAATAATTAACTATGTGCAAGAAAGTTATGGCCATTATGGATCTATGAATGCTCTCAATGCTAATGAGACAAACACAGTGTGCAAAGAAGTAGAAATGTATGTACCCAAATTATAGTCCAACGGAAGATACTAAAAAATGATGACTGATTTCCATTTCTCAGCAGCATTATCTGTAATAATGGAGACATAAATGCAGGCATCAGCAACAGAATTAGGAAAGCTTCTACACTCATAGACAAGAAGTGGAAGGAAGCTGAAAACCTGGGAGCTGATTCAGTTCACAGGAGGGACGTTGTTGGTTGATACGCTACTTAGCTTCAGAGAAGCTAAGTGCAAGTAAATCTAAGTAAGTAATATAATTGTATCACAACATTCTAACAAAGTTATTTTCATAGGATTTGAGAATGTAAATCCTTGTGAAAAGCAGTATACTTTTTTGGGCATGTGATTAATTTACAACCTTAAGCTATCTATAGTAGCACTAGTTAACAATATTTAGACTTATTAAAAAATAATTGCTATGACCAGATCTGAAGGACTGGAGGCACAAACGTGATAACCCTCATAAATCAAGTTTCAGATAATGGAACTTTTCTTGTCCTGAAATGTACATTACATATTGTAAGATGGAAAATTCAGAGAGATAGTAATTAATGTTGAGAGGCATATTATCAAATCAGAATAATCTCTTTTGGTATTTTGCAAACTTTTGTGTGGCTTACCATGTTTTCTGTGGGAAAACTCATCCGAAATGTTGATTACCATGTTTTTTTAACATTGATAAGTATATTATTGCAATATAAAGGCTCATTTATATGTATTATATAATTCCTGGGAAAATTGAACTCTACCTCATTGTGTAACACATAACTGTCTCATTCAAATAGATTTATGGAAATTATCTTCTTAACATGAAAAGTTTAGGAAAAATTGACTAAAAACAAATTTTCATCTCATACAAACAGAGACACGTATGAAAATAATCTTAATAGCAAGTGAATGATTGTACATGTAACAACATGTAACAACACATAACTCTTAAGGAATAAATATTAAGTAACATCTGTTGAAAACATTACACCATAACACAAACAATATACTTACAGATATACTGAGTATTTAAGAGTGCATGTAATTGCTCCTTCTAAGAACTTATTCATACCAGATATGAACCTTAACTAAAAATAATAAACATATTTGTACGTGTAATGTTTCATGAAATTGCATTCCATAACACTTTCTGACACTTTTTTCACTCTCTTTTACATTAAGAGATAGGAAAAATATAGTGAACATTGAACATTGTTGCTGAAGTATGTAGAGATCTATGAAACTCTCAAATTCATTTTCTACAGTATTCCTTTCCCTTGCCTAGTCAACTAGTAGCTAATGCTCCCTTGAGACTCTCAACAATCTCTGGTTCTTTCAACTTATCCAGGCCCCACCTCCTTAATTTCCTACCTTTTTGCAATTTCTTCAGTTCGTAACCAATAAATTGTGGCTGGAGTCCACATCTGCCCCTGGAAATCTCAACTGATACCCCTCCAACTGTGTTTGCACCTATGGTGCAGCTATCTGTATCACAGAGGCACACAATTCAACCCACCAATGGCAACGCCTGTGATTCATGGAGATAGAGGGGTGAGGGGGTTATGACATAATAAATGGAAAAGTTTGTTCATAACAGAAGAAAGCATGATGTAAGGTACGAATTCCAAGTATTACTACAACCAAGATGATGTCATGTGAAACTGTATGTGTTGATAAAATGAACAAAAGTTACAGTGAAGCGGTGAAAAACCTAATAAGTTTACAGTTCATAATGTATGCACTAAGATGTGAAAATTCCTGCCTATCTAATGAAAATGCGAAAGCTAAGACTTCACGAGTTCCTGACTTTCAAACAAGTAGGTCTAAATTGCAAGTCTGGAAAGAAGTAAGTGCTGCAAAAGCAGAAAAAGGTATCAATCATAGAAAATGAACAAAAGTTTGTTGCTAAAAACGGTAGAGTGTACTCTCATTAAATGGTGATAGTGATTGCAGTAAATATGCAGAACCCGATAACGAACATAGTAAATGTGACTTTGAAAGAAAAACAGAGAAAAGTACGAAAGTAAGATACAACACCAGATCCTCAGTAAAAAAGTATAATGAACTTCTGAAAAATACTGCAATGAAGTGTAATTATTTCTCAAAAACCAACAAAAAAAGACTGTAAATAAAGAAAATGGGCACAGTTCACAGTACGAATACAATCATGGAAATGCAGTTAGTGACTCCTTCAATGAACTCTGTAATTCTTCTATGAAACATACACCAAAGTGAAAAGTGATTTTACTCGCAGATAACCATGGTAATAACTCAAACAACCATCTTCACGTGAGCAGTGTTGTGAAACCTGGCGCGAAAACGAAAAACATCATACAAGGCACCGACTTGAAAGGTAAAATGCTGCGCAGCAATGATTTCATAGTTTGTATAAGTGGTGCGAATGATGTGGGAAGCAATGAAGCTGTTGTCTGCATAGAAGCTCTGAAGAATTTCCTTGAAGAAAATAAGCAGAAAAACACGATTGTTGCTGCTGTCCCATATCGGTACGATCTGATCAACATTGTAAACAAGGAAATAAGAAAAACAAATATTAGAATTAAGACACTATGTTCAAACTATGGAAATTGCTCAATTCTAGATACAGGAAAGTTGGATAGAGGTCAACACATTAACCATGGATTTCATTTGAATTATACTGGTAAATGTTATTTGTGTGAACAACCAAATCACCAGGTTTGTAGGGGGGGGGGGGGGGATGGCATTTTTATTGCTTCTTTCTATCTTCCTCCTGGTTGCCTTGCAGTTGTTCCCTTGTATCTTCTTCCAAATGGCCTTAAGGCAGCAGGCAGCAGTGTGATTGATTCCCGGAGGTAATTTATCGATCTCAAAGGGAGATTCCATAGGGCGGCCAAACACTATCTCATAAGGGGTATGGGGTATGTTCAGTGGCTTCGTGGAAATGGCTATTGTATGCACTTTTCACGTACAGGATGTATCTTCGCCAGTCGCTGTGGGTTGAGTTAACGTAATAGGAAAGCATTCGTCTCACGGTGCGATGAATATGTTCAGTGCAGCCATTTGCCTGGGGGTGAAAAGTGGTGGTTCTCCATTTTTTAATTCTCAGCCATTGGCAAACTTGGATAAATAAGGCAGACATAAAGTTGGTTCCTTGGTCAGTTATAATGGCTTTAGGGTATATGAAAGGAAGGACAAAATGATCTACAAAAGCTCGTGCTATGGTTTCAGTTGACATGTCAGTGATGGGTACCAAAATAAGGTATCGGGAAAAGTGATCAATACTAGATAGAATATATTTAATTCCTTGTGTACTTACTGGGAGTGGCCCAACCACGTCTGAAGCGACAAACTGAAAAGGTTTTGATGCCTCGGGAAGAGATTGCAAGGGAATTTTGATTCATGGGGGTGGTGCTCTTTGGGCACATGGTAGGCAATTATTGCCATGTGTTGTCTCACCAATACTTCGCTGAAATGCGGGCGTTTGTGGCTCTGCGTCCACTGTGGCAAGCTTGGATGCTGTTGTGGCACTAGGCAATAATTCTTGACTGCAAGTCTTTTGGTTTGACTATAAGTTTACCCAGGGGGGTCTTACTATATAGAATTACGTCCTCTGTAACAAAATCTGGATGGAAGCGATACTGGCAACATTTTGCATCATTTTCCTGGGAGTCTTTTAATTCATCAATTAGTACATCACCTGTTTGAGCTACTCTCACCATTCTACTAAGTGCATCAGCATTCTGGTGCAATCTTCCAGCTTTGTGCTGTACCTGGTAATCACACTCACTCAATTTTAGGGCCCTATAAAAACTCAGATTTTGTGGAACTGATGACTTTACACACAGTTGGTTTAAGGGGAGTTGGAACGCCCTTTTCCGACAGTATTAAATTTAGTGAATTGGCTTCCCTGTATTTCAGGAACTACTGTAGCCATTGACATGAAACTTTTACAGGACATTAAACTGTATGTTCTGAATCTATTGAACTACAATAATTGCATTTCAGCCACTGCTTTCGGAAATACAATTTCTTAATTACACGGTTAAAATTTTGTGTATGTTTTTGTACATTATCCGGAATAATTTTAATTATACATAACATTATGTTCTTCTTTTAGTTCAGTAGACTCAGGATATGATATTACTCCCTGAAAATTTGAATGCTCTACTCAAATTGGTTTCTGAGATTTAGGGGAAAATGCTACAGATAAAGTAAATTTTCAGGAACGGATTCTAAAGTTTCAAAAGACCATAACTCACTTAATATATGCTTAATTTTTTATTTTTAGTCACTCATAAGTACCCTGCACCGTACTGTATATCATCCTCTTGATCTTTTTCCAAGTTTTTTTCTTCTTTCTGGACTATTTAGTGGCCAACTGTGCTGCATACTCTGCTTTATCAATGCGAACCTTGCCCATCCGTTCAAGTTCTCTGATGCAGTTTGCTCCAAGATTAATTGCCATATGCTGTAGCGCTTTCACCCTACCAATGTTGCCATGATTAAAAGCAATAAAAGCATCATGACACCCTCCCCCCCCCCCCCCCCCACTTTAGTGTCTTCATTCCAACGAAAACATTGTTTGGTAAGCGAGTCCATATAAGATTACTGAAGGACTCATTGGGATTTTGAGTCTGACCATGCAGACACATCTTCAGTAATTCAGGATTTGCCAGGTCTTTTTAAATAGATTTTATGATTCCAGAATGAGATTTTCCCTCTGCAGTGGAGTGTGCGCTGATATGAAACTTCCTGGCAGATTAAAACTGTGTGCCCGACCGAGACTGGAACTCGGGACCTTTGCCTTTTATGGGCAAGTGCTCTACCAACTTAACTACCCAAGCACGACTCACACTCCGTCCTGACAGCTTTACTTTTGCCAGTACCTCATCTCGTACCTTCCAAACTTTACAGAAGCTCTCCTGCGAACCTTGCAGAACTAGCACTGCTGAAAGAAAGGATACTGTGGAGACATGGCTTAGCCACAGCCTAGGGTATGTTTCCAGAATGAGATTTTCACTCTGCAGTGTAGTGTGCACTGATATGAAACTTCCTGGCAGATTAAAACTGTGTGCCAGACCGAGACTTGAACTCGGGACCTTTGCCTTTCACTTGGGTAGCTCAGTTGGTAGAGCACTCGCCTGCGAAAGACAAAGGTCCCGAGTTCGAGTCTCGGTCCGGCACACAGTTTTAATCTGCCAGGAAGTTTCAGGTTTTATGATATCCATGACTGCTGCTGGGATGGAGTGTTTATGGCTGTATGAACTGTTTGAGTACTGGGCATTGCGGTAATTGCACCATGAATCAGGTCCAGGAGGGCAAAGGTGGTGTACTGGTTTTTTATCAGTTGACAGTCTGTGGAAGAAGGTAGCCCATACTGCCTTCTTGATTTTCAACAAATCCTCAATATTATTTCTAATGGCCATCCCATAATACTGCTGTAGTTCACCAATAATTTTGTCTGTCAGCCTGCCTCTTATGGTTTTACCATCAGAAAGTTTCGTGTCTCTCAAACTTCGTTTCAACTTCCTCACTGGTGCCCATCCTCTTCTGGACATGACTATTACAATCACATAATTTAACCTTTATAACGCAGCAATCCACAGCCTTCTATACAAAATAAATGCTGATTTTATTAGATCTTGAAGTAATGCACATAAAAATTTTAACATTTTCAACTGGTTTAGATTATATTTAAAAAAATAAAATAAAGTATTTACTATGTGAGTTTATAAGTGATATATATGTCATTTTATTAGGAAAATTGCAAATTTTATAATGAGATAAAAATACGAAAATGTGAAAAAAAAAATTTTCCATTCTAACTCCCTTTAAATCATACTTCACAAGAGAAAGCAAAAGGCTGTGCTTAACAAAGTGGACAATTTTGGAAAGGTAGAAAAGTTTAGTGACTGGTGTATAATCACAAAGGCAATCTAACAGGGTTCAATTTTGGGTCTACTCCTATGCCTTATATATGTGTATGACCTTCCAAGTAATATTTAACAGGTGAAATTTGTACTTCTTGCTGATGATACTAATGTTGTAGTAAATCCCATTACAGAAAACTAACAGAAGAGTTGGTAAATGATGTTTTTCAAATTATTATTAAGCGGTTATCTGAAAATGGACTCTCCTTAAATTTTGAGAAAAGACACTGCATTCAGTTATATACAACAAATAGAGTCATACCAACAACTGATGTTCTATGTGAGCAGGTAAGGTAAGGTGAGGAGATATGTAGGGTAGAATGCTCCAAATTTTTGGGTTTACATATTTATGAAAACTTGAAGTGGAAGAAGCATATTACCGAACTTCTCAAACAATTAAGTTCGACCACTTTTGATTTTTGTGCAATTGTTAACCTTGGAAACAAACATATTAGCTTGCTGACATATTCTACGTATTTCCACTGAGTAATGTCATATGGAATAATTTTTTGGGGTAACTCATCACTTAGAAAGAAAATATTGATTGCATAATAGCAAGAAGTAAGAATAGTATGTGGTATTTACCTACAGATGTTATGTACATACCTCTTCAAGGACACGGGGTCCCAGGTGTGATTCCCAGCTGGGTTCGGGATTTTCTTTGCCCGGGGACTGGGTGTTTGTGTTGTCATTATCATTTCATCATCATTCGTGAACGTGGTGTGATTGGACTGTGTCAAGACTGGGACTTTGTACAGGCGCTGATAACTGTGCAGTTGAGTGCCCCACAAAGCAAACATCATCATCATTATCATCATCATCATCATCAGCATCATCATCATCTTCAAGGACCTAGGCAATTTTAACTGTGCTGTCACAATACACATTTTCATTAATGAAATTCACCATAAATAATCCATCACAATTTGAAAAGAACAGTGATGTATATATCTTCAACACTACAGGGAAAAAATGATCTTTATTACCAATTGTTAAAGCTGTCAGTGGCTTGGAGAGGAGTTCAATATGCAGCAATAAAAATTTTAGGTCATTTGCCCAATAACAGAAAATGTCTGATAGATAGCAAAGCAAGTTTTAATTCTAATTTCTTTTCTCCTTGACAACCCCTTCTATTCCATTGGAGACTTTCTACTTAAAAACTGGTAGCTAGAAAAAAGTTTACTTTTAAGTGTAGTTGCATGAGGAAGGAAATGATAATGTGTTCATTAATGTTAGCACTAATCATGTGTACATGTGTTCCACATCATTTCAATAAAAGGTTTGCTCAAATGATTTATAGGACAAGTAACTAACTAATTAATAGTATTATGTCTATGCACAGGCCACACGACTGCCGTAAAGTAACAATCAGCAGTTTCTTGATGCGGAACTGTATGTGCTCCATCTGGTTCAGATCAGGCGAGTTTGGTGTCCAAGGCATTAACGTCAGTTCATTATCATGTTTCTCAAGCCACTGTAGCACTATGCTGACCTTGTGACATGGGCAGTTATCCTGCTGGAAGATGCAGTCATGCTGCCTTTAATTACTACCACACATGAGAGACCAAATGAATGTCTCCCATAGCATAACATTGCACCCACCAGCCTGCATGCTTAACTCGCTGCATGTTTCGAATAGCCATTTGTTAGGATGGCAGCTTATCCAAACATGAAAAATGACCTGTGAAACATTTCGATCGATCCATGGTCTACACTCCTGGAAATTGAAATAAGAACACCGTGAATTCATTGTCCCAGGAAGGGGAAACTTTATTGACACATTCCTGGGGTCAGATAAATCACATGATCACACTGACAGAACCACAGGCACATAGACACAGGCAACAGAGCATGCACAATGTCGGCACTAGTACAGTGTATATCCACCTTTCGCAGCAATGCAGGCTGCTATTCTTCCATGGAGACGATCGTAGAGATGCTGGCTGTAGTCCTGTGGAACGGCTTGCCATGCCATTTCCACCTGGCACCTCAGTTGGACCAGCGTTCGTGCTGGACGTGCAGACCGCGTGAGACGACGCTTCATCCAGTCCCAAACATGCTCAATGGGGGACAGATCTGGAGATCTTGCTGGCCAGGGTAGTTGACTTACACCTTCTAGAGCACGTTGGGTGGCACGGGATACATGCGGACGTGCATTGTCCTGTTGGAACAGCAAGTTCCCTTGCCGGTCTAGGAATGGTAGAACGATGGGTTCGATGACGGTTTGGATGTACCGTGCACCATTCAGTGTCCCCTCGATGATCACCGGTGGTGTACGGCCAGTGTAGGAGATCGCTCCCCACACCATGATGCCGGGTGTTGGCCCTGTGTGCCTCGGTTGTATGCAGTCCTGATTGTGGCGCTCACCTGCACGGTGCCAAACACGCATACGACCATCATTGGCACCAAGGCAGAAGCGACTCTCATTGCTGAAGACGACACGTCTCCATTCGTCCCTCCATTCACACCTGTCGCGACACCACTGGAGGCGGGCTGCATGATGTTGGGGCGTGAGCGGAAGACGGCCTAATGGTGTGCGGGACCATAGCCCAGCTTCATGGAGACGGTTGCGAATGGTCCTCGCCGATACCCCAGGAGCAACAGTGTCCCTAATTTGCTGGGAAGTGGCGGTGCAGTCCCCTACAGCACTGCGTAGGATCCTACGGTCTTGGCGTGCATCCATGCGTCGCTGCGGTCCGGTCCCAGGTCGACGGGCACGTGCACCTTCCGCCGACCACTGGCGACAACATCGATGTACTGTGGAGACCTCACGCCCCACGTGTTGAGCAATTCGGCGGTACGTCCACCCGGCCTCTCGCATGCCCACTATACGCCCTCGCTCAAAGTCCGTCAACTGCACATACGGTTCACGTCCACGCTGTCGCGGCATGCTACCAGTGTTAAAGACTGCGATGGAGCTCCGTATGCCATGGCAAACTGGCTGACACTGACGGCGGCGGTGCACAAATGCTGCGCAGCTAGCGCCATTCGACGGCCAACACCGCGGTTCCTGGTGTGTCCGCTGTGCCGTGCGTGTGATCATTGCTTGTACAGCCCTCTCGCAGTGTTCGGAGCAAGTATGGTGGGTCTGACACACCGGTGTCAATGTGTTCTTTTTTCCATTTCCAGGAGTGTAGTATTGATAATCTCATGCCCACTGCAAGTGTAAGTGATGATGTCATTGGTTCAGCACAGGAACAGAGAGGGATTATCTGCTACGGAGCCTTATTTTCACCACCCTGCACTGAATGGTGGTTCCAAAACACTTGTACCTACATAAGCATTGTACTGTCATCAGATCTTCTACAGATCACTGCTTTATAGAGCAAGTATGACCTCTATGCTTTCTGAAAAGGCATGGATGCCCAATACCTTGTCACTCATTCATGATTTCACCGCCCTTCATCCAATTTCCATAGATGCTCATGACAGTAGCACATGAACAGCTGATCAGTTTTGCCATTTGCTCAATACACATACAGGGTCATAAAAATTTGCACTTTGTCAAAATCACTTACTTCAGTGGGTTTCCCCAATTGTGTCCTCTATCTTCGCTAGAATGATTCCTCATTTGTCATTACTCCACTCATACATTTTTTTGACTGCAACATGACCGAAATGCCACTAGGGGGCACTGAGTCTCATGATGGTCAGTGGTCATAATGTTCTGGTTCATCAGTGTAAGTACTTTGCTACAAAGATGGAAAAGGATTTTGTGCCCAACAAAGTCTCTTCAGCCATTTTGCATCAGCTAGTGCTCAAGATATGTTACGGAAGTTGTACCATTTGTGCATTGCTAGAGCTTGACCATCTACTTCCTGGTAGGCGCACTGAATTTTCATCATACTCCACTATGTTTCACAATTACACTGATGAATAATAAATTTAAGAGTAGAAACTGAAATGATTTTAACTTACATATGTGGGAGTTCAATTCTGGATTTACAATCATCTTCTGTCAATCCCAGTCTGTTGATGTAGTGAATAATCCTATTGTTATTCGAATAAGACTACCGTAAGATGGTTAGTTTCATCCTGTTGTTAGTATGTCTGACCAGCTCTTTGGTATGAATGCTACAGCTGAAATGTTGATCCAGTGTGAACTCTAGGTGTTTTGACATTTGTGTTGGCTTTATACATTGCAAATTATAAGCTCAGTGTTTGGGACCAAGCAAGGTGGCACAGTGGTTAGCACACTGGACTTGCATTTAGGAGGACGATGGTTCAAACCCGCGTCTGGCCATCCTGATTTAGATTTTCCATGATTTTCCAAAATCTCTTCAGACAAATGCCAATATGGTTCCTTTGAAAGGGCATGGCTAACTTCCTTCCCCATACTTCCCTAATCCGATGAGAGTGATGACCTCGCTGTTTGGTCTCCTCTCAAAATCAACCAACCAATGTTTGGATATGGTATCAGTAAATAATTATTTCTGGGTGGGAATTGGTTCTGCCTCTTTTCATAAATTACAGAATTTTATTTTTGATTTCTTCACTCAAAAATGTTTCAGCGCATTAAGCCTAAACTTTTTGGTTGTTACAAGTTTGATTTTCTTACCTCTGTTAGTGGTATGCACAATTTGTAGCGCATTATTTGCTTGGGCTGTGTAGCCCATCACCTGCATTAACATGACTGTTCTGTTTCTTTTTTCTCTTTGTAGACATATATTTTTTTCAATGCTCTTCTCTTCACATACATGTTCCTCACTTGGAAACAGTCACAATAACAATATACATGTCACTTATCAACAGCACTAATTAATGAAGCATTAGTTTCATAAGAGAACATGTTTATTTTCATGCTATGCATCTGGCCACATCTGATGTTAGATTGTTTTCATCCTGTACCTGCAGCGGAACTGGAATTTCTCTTTTTGTTTGAGGGCGTGTGTATTCCCCCCCCCCCCCCCCCTCTCCCTTTACTCTCCTTTCCATCCACCTGTGCTGTTCTTTCTGTGTGACTCTTCTAATATGTTGGATAGTAAACACACAGGAGAACCCATAGTAATGAAATGACAATAAATGATGGTCATCCTGATGTACCATTAAGATATAAAGCATTTAACATGGGAAGCCAACACTTTTTTTTGCCACTTACTTCTTACATTTTGGGATGTCTTTTGATGGCACTGGCTACAAATATTTGTTCAAGAAGCTGTTGATAGTGGGCTTGCTTTCTAGTTCCACCAATCTTGGGCTATGCATTCATGAAACCCGTACCTACTGCGACTTAAAGAAATACTTTTGATGAAAAACAGAAATGAACTTCCATAGGCCTTCATACAAAGCTGCCCACTGTTGTCTAGATTGTGATCACTACTGAAACTCTGTTTTATCACCTGCACTGCACAATGTTGGGTTACCATACACAGACTTAACCTGGGCATGCAAGTGTACACTGATGACATCGCCATACTCACACAATAGATTTTGATTACTTACAGGTGTACTGTGCTCCTAAACCATTGGTTTCCAACCAATAGTCCACAGACCACCAGGCAAACCTAAAATATGGTCCAGGAAAGATTTAAAATTTCAATCATTATTTGTTTTAAATTATTTATCCCTTGTTAGGTAAGCAATTCAGTGCTGCACCCCCAATGAGTAATGGCAAGCAAGTGAATGATGTCACAGCACAGCACAAACCTGTCGGTCTGTCATACTGTGTGTCCATGATAATTTGATGATTTTACTTGTGCTTCCAGAAGTGGAGAAAATCGGCACTAGTTGAAAGATATTCATTTCTCTCTGAGTGTTGTCAGCATTAGGCTGCTGCTGGATATAAAGTAATTACTATACACTTTGTTAATTGTTACGGTTCCAACACTGCCATTCCCTCACTGCTCCTCTTCCATCTGCAGTCATGATGTAGGGACATGGCATTGCAAACTATTGTCTGTGAGGCTCCACAATGAAAAGCGGTACAACCAAGGTCAGAGAGAAGATAATGAACAGCAGATATCAGTGGAGACACGAGTAACATCGACCTTCAGCGAGGAGGTGCCTGGGGCCAATACTACTCCACAGTGAGGGACTGGACTCAATACTTTTGGAGCCCAAGGTACTACTGACCATAAACTTGGCAACCATAGTGCAGAGAGATGAGACTAGGGCTGAGTAAATACAGAGTAGCACAACTTGCACTCCAAGAGATGTGGACAAGCAAGGAGAGTGTGTTAAGTTTTCACATGCAGCTAATCTTTAGTTGGCAGATATGAGGTGGACATGTTCATTTTTTTTAAATCAAAGATGAGTCTGAAAAGTCAGAAATGTGCAACAGCGTTCAAGTAGAGTTATGGGTCTGGGTGGACTGTGGTACAAGGACAGGAGATTTCACAGGGGAGAGAACTGGAAGTCATGGGAAAGGGTGCAAGTGTAAAGCTTTTGGATGGTGCCTTGGAGCTTGCAGTCAGCTAAAGCTACAGACTGGGAACATTCCTAATGCAAAACTTGTTGACATACAGTGTGCGGTTGTCCACTGGTCTGATGGAGGTATCTAGCCTAATGATACCGATTAGGAAGAGTGTAACACTCAGCACAGATCCCTGTGGGCACCATTCTCTTGCACCCATGGGGCAGCTGAGCAATGTATTGAGTCTAACCCTAAACAATTGATGGCATAAAAACTGACATAAATATAAGTAGGGAACCTTGAAAGATCAAGTCATGAAGTGTAAGCAAAATGTGATGGTGCCAAGTAGTGCCATGTCCCTTACTTAGGTCAGACATTGGAATGAGATGTTAGTGTTTAGTAAAAGTGTCTCTGACTGCTGTTTTCAACCTAGCCAAATGGTTAGTCATGGACTGTCCCTCCCACGAATCACAGTGATATGGGCACAAAAGGGCTGCTGTTCAAGAACTCAGCATAACTGTTGGGATACAATACTTTCAAGCAGTTTGCAAAACATGTTGATGAGGATAATCAGTGAGCAGTTGTCAACGGACATGGGATTTTTGCTTGGTTCAATGACTGGGATGGTGACACTTTCTCGCCACTGCCAAGGGAAAGTACCTTCTACACAAATATGGGTGGAGACCCTGAGTAGTTTGAGTTTTGAGTAAGATTTAGATGTGGGACAATATGAGTATGAATATAATCAGGACCTATGACTAGTCAAGAGCCTGCAGGAATGCTCAGTCAGTGAGGGTTTATTATATAATTTGGCTTGACTGGGTGTAAAGGATTGGGAGATATCTTCAACTTGATTCAGAAGGTAGCTGTGTAACAACAGGGTGAGATCACTGTCGCAAAGTGGGTAACAATGGGTTCAGCAAGAACTGATATGTTGGTAGGAATACCACCATGAAGGAGGAGACCTGCAGCAATTGTTGAGTTTTGGTGGTACACTAGACTACTGAGGTTGGCCCACACCTGGGATGAAGAGGCCTAAGTTCCCAAGGAGGAGACATAGTGCTTCCAGCATTCGCTCACAGCATTTAATTAGACGATGAGCCTTAGCATGAAGTGATGAGACTCCTCTGTGAAGGATGTCTCTTGGAATGTTGCAGGACTCTTCGGCGATCCTGAATAGCTGTTGCAATGTTTTTGGTCCACTGTGGCACTGGCCAGTAGTGAAGAGGGCCTGAAAAAGGGGAACAGCAGTTGCAGTGACAGAAGTGATCGTGCCGGAGATGTCTCCCACAATCTTTATTTATTTATTTGTCATTAGCCCACATTTGATGAAATAGACAATTTAACCATTTTTAGGTTCATCACATTCTGTAGTGAATCTAACAGTGGGAAATTATGTACATTCGTCTTTCACTACATGAGGATGAAGAGATTTACTCTTTACATTCAAATTCCTTAACATTATAGATACAATTATCAACTAACAATTTGTGAAGCTGCTTCTTGAAAGTATCACCTTGTAGGTCTTTCAGTGATGATGGTAACTTGTTATATAATTTTATGCCTTTTTGTTTAAAGCTACATTGGACCTTACATACTCTTGTAAAGTCTACGTCAAGTTTGTTTTTATATCTGGTTCCATGTGGATAAACATTTGTTCTACAAGGTAATGTATGTATTTGTTTTTTGAATGCAAAGAAGACACGTTTCAATATTCAGTGACCATACAGTCAAGATGTTGAGATCTTTAAAATGCTTTCAACGTGATTTTTGGTTTTTAATACCTGTAATTGCTCAAATGGCTTTCTTCTAAAACATAAACACTGTCTAAGCACCAGGAGAGTTGCCCCATAGTTTTAGTCAATATTGCAAATGAGGTTGAAAGAAGGCATAATAAGAAGATAAAAGTAGTTGTCTGCTAACTAATGTTTTTAGTTTCCTTAACAAAAAGACTACTCTAGATAGTCTGGTACATAACTGTTCCATCTGGCTATCCCAGGTTAATTTGGGGTCCAGGTGGATTCTGAGAAGTCTTATAGAGTCAGACTCATTTACGTTTTCTTGTAGATTGTGCATGAAGAAAATCATAGTTTCAGTCTTGCTACTGTTGAGGATTAGCTGGTTACTGTGGGGCCATATGGCAGGCTTTTCGAGCATTACTTCTGTTTGTTTCTTCACCTCCTCCAATTTGTTATCTGAGGTAATCAGGGTAGTATCGTTATCATATATTACTGGCTTGTGAAGCATGAAAGCCAATGCAATCTGAGAGAAAGGGGACACAGATGACAGCAGAGGTATACAGCTGGCAGTTGGCTCTTTAAAGAGCCCAGCATGGTAACTGGACCATCGGACCATGACAAAGAAGTTACAGGATCACTGCAAAGTGGTCATTGCAAAAAAGATCATCGTATAGTGACCACTGTAGCAAAGCCACGAGATTAGGAGAAGAGATCATATGGTTGGTAGCTGAGAAGGTGCTGTGAGTGTCACTGAAATAGGCAACAGCAACGTCACTGAGGAGACACAGATCAAGATCGGAAAATAGGTATTATATCAGAAGGCCCCTAATAGACAATGTGCTACTTCCCAGAGGGGATGGTGCTCACTGAAATCCCCTAGTAGGAGAAAACAGAGGCAGGACTGATAGATTAAGGTGGGCACCTCCAGACATGTAAGTGCCCTGCCTGGGGGAAAATACACATGAAAATGGTGATTGCTGGAGTTGCTTGCACCCGCACCGCTGTTGCTTCCGACGTGGTATGGAGAGGAATCCACTCACTGACGACATCTGTACAAACCAATGTGCAAACACATCCAGATGCGCTCTTGAGGTCAGTGTAGTTACAACAGAATGCACAGTAACTACAAGGAGTTGGAGAATTGTCATCAGTGAAATGTGTTTCTTGGAGAGCACCACAGATTGTATAACAGGAGGAAATTAGTTGTAGTTTTGGCACGTGACAACAACATCCGTTACAGTTCCATTGAATTGAACGGTAATGGTGTCCTGGTTAGATGTGAAGGGACCAGGAGGACAGGACACGTCCCATGATAATTTTCTATCACTGGTGGGGTAGGAACAACATCAACGAACATTGGTTTGCATCCCGATGGCACGAGCAAATCTGACACCTCCATGGTCACTAGAGGAGCTTTCTCCCGAGATTTACTCATTTTTACTACTTTTGGTAGTCGATAATTATGTAAGAGCTTACAGGATTGCAAGAGGAGCAGGCAGCAAGACACCCACTGTCGATGGTTTCTTCAGCCACTCGCTGTAGGTTTCTGAAGAGAGGAAGATGGTGCTACAGGAGCCACGAAATTTGCGCACCGGGGGTCGACATCGAGAGAGTAAATATACCAGGTACTGCCGACGATCTGGCCATAGTAGTGATAAAGTCCATTTCATGGAGACAGGATATAAAAGATTGTATATTTTCCGAGTTTCAAAGTAGGAGAGACAACCAGAAACTGCCAGTTCCTGTATTTTGCGCTCCTTCATTAGGGTGTAACACTTTCGGGATTGGGAAGGATGGTCGTTCCCACAATTGACACAAAATGGTGATTGCACACTTGGTGAATTTTCGTGAAGTGGGCGGCCACAGTCTCCACAAATCGAGTCATATGCACATTGGAAAGACATATTCCCCAACAGGACATTTAAAATACCTCATGAGGGATGCAAATATGGTTTCATGTTTTTGATCTTCTCTGAAAACGAATCTCCTTCAAAAGTGAATATGAATGCTCTGGTATCAGTTCTGTTATCGGGTGGGACTCGAAATGCGCAACAGTTGAAGTGGATCTTTCGCTTCTTTAAGTGTTAGCGTAGGTCTTCATTTTTTCATTTTATTTATTACGTATTCCATTAATGCGTGTTGTGATAAATCACAAGGATGTGAAACGAGTCATCAGTCTGCAGCGTTATGTCTCAGTGAAAAAAGCACTGATGAGCCAAAACATTATGACCACCTGCTTAATAGCTTGTTTGCCCGTCTCTGAAACAAAGACATCACTGCTTCCGCATATCAGGGATCCGCCAGTTTGTTGGTAGGTTTGTGGAGGTATGTGACATTAGGTATCTACGCACAGGTCATGTAATTCGCGTAAATAACGAACCCCTGATTTGTGGACGCGGTGATGGCGCCCTATAGCGACCCAGATAGGTTCCATAGAATTTACATCGGGCGAATTTGGTCGCTGAGACATCAACGTGAGCTTTGAGCTTACGTACTATAACGCTCATCAAAACTGTAGTACGATTCTGGCTCCGAAACACCGACAATTATACTGCCGAAAGGTGACATCGCCGTCGGGGAAGACATCAAGCAGGATGCAAGTGGTTCGCAGCTGTCAGTGTGTCTTCGATTACTATCACAGGACCAACGCAAGCGCAGGGTAATGCCTCCCATAACATAATATTGCTCCCACCAGCCTGCATCCATGGCGCGCTGCACGTTTCGAGCCGCCGTTTACCTCGATAACAGCGTTTGTGGAGACGACCAGCGACACAGTGTAGCAAAAATTTGATTCATTCGACGAGCTGACACGCTTCCATTGATCGATGGTCGAATCCAGATGATCCCGTGTCCATATCGTTAGGTCAACATGTGATCACATAGGGGTGATCTGCTGTGGAGCTGCACGATGAATGGTGTGCTCCGAAACATATGTGCATGCCCCAGCATTGTACTCTTTCGGTAGAGACACCGCAGGTCACCATCTATCCCGCTTTATAGAGCAGACAAGCTTCCGAACGCATGCTCTGTGAAAAGTTGTGGACGTCAAACCATTTAGCGCCTAGTGACCAATTCACTGTCTTACCTCTTTCCATAGATTCTAACGACAGTAGCATGTGAACATTAGACCAGCTTCTCCGTTTTCGAGATACTCGTTCACAGACTGCGTAATAATAGTCTGGCCTATGTCAAAGTCGCTTATCTCAATGGATTTTCCCATTTGCAGCCTATATCTTCGCCAAGTGACCCCCATCCATGTCTGCTCAGCTTACATACTTTTGTTACCGCATCACGTGCCCGCAACGCCACTAGGTGGCATCCAATGTCGCGATGAACAGTGGTCATAATGATCTGGCTCATCAGTGTAAACCATACACCATGTTTAGGTTCTTATGGAGTGTTATGGTAAAAGGTACATCGCCAAGTTGTTCACATTGGAATTACGCGCTCGAGACTGGATGGGATACGATCTCTTAATTAAGATGGAAGTACTTCGTAATTTACTAAGGGAAGAGAATTTTTTAAAAAAAGTTTTCGGTTTTCTCCACAAAGAAAATTGGCTTCGCAGAGAGACGCAACCATCCGTGTGTTGTAGTGCAAACCATGGAGTGCGGGGAATAATTGTGTGCAAGTCACCGGGTTTTGCTTACCTCACATGGTATGGTGAAGAAGTTTCTAGGGTCTTAACGATCTGCACTGAATTGCGGTCTGTATGAAGAGACTGCCGAAGTAACTTCGGTCGCTTCATGATGGCAAGTAGCCACTGTGATGCCGCCTGTTCCGAATGAAGACTCTCATCATGGGCCAGAGCCAAGCCACCAAGGCTTGATGGCCAGTGCTCGGAGTCCCGGTGGCCCCAAATGGACAGGCACGCACGCGGTGATGACAACTTGGGCCTCAATAGCGCGACCCTTGCGTGGTCAGGTGGCTACGACGTGCAGCTACATGACTGGCTAACATGCTGGGTACTGGACGAACTTGCTCGCACAGCCCACAATTCTGCAAAAAACTTGGAAAGGTGGAAGTCAAACCCAGGTGTGGGGACCAAACATAAATTAACCGGAACATGTGGCTTCAAATAAAGGAACAAAGGGGAAAAGCCATAATCAGCGTGGAATATGTTTACAGCAAACGAAAGGAAGAATTACTGCAATAGCATGAGGCCCCATGCTCACCACTCGCATACTCACAAAAAGCTCTGAGCCCCATGGAGGGGGGGGGGGGGGGATGTTTCAGAAGCTGAATCGGTGGTAACCAATTTCAGTACCTGCTGTAGTGCCAACAGACAGATACTTGTCATAGGACAGAATTGCCCATATCTCAGTAAGAATATGTATCTGGCTATTTGTCTATAGGACCTAATTTTTCTAGTTTTAACGAATAATATTTCCTATAAAAATTCGGGGCACATCTTTATACATCGTATATTCAAATTAGTTACCTAAAACTATCATTAAATAATTTCGAAACCATAGACTGATTATCTTCCAGGAGCTCTTTAAACCTCGCGCCGTGTTCTCAAGTTTTAATCCTACACTTTCAGATGTGACTCCGTTTGTGCGGAAACAGTGTATGACCGCATCACAGTGGAGATGTGTGGTGTGGAACGTGCTAAGTGTCGCTTGTGGTACCAAGAGACTCAATCACCAATTCTGTTGTTGTAAGAAGACGCTTCAGAGCAGAGCGTCACACCGCCTCTGGCAAAGAATATAAAAGCATGGTATGATCTGGTTGTGGAAACAGGTTGTCTGACATTTTGAATGAAAAGTCAAGGTCACCCATGGGTAGCAGGACAGGTGGTAGATGTCTGTTGCGGTGTCTGCCTTGTGACAAGAGGGAGCCATAGAGAACATTTGTAGAAATAAACCTTACGTCCTGTCAATTTCATAACTGAGGATAAATTCTTACGAGTAACTAAATCTCGTGTGTTATTCAGTGTCACTTTTAGGTACTACTTGAAAATCACCCTATATGCAGGGTGGTCCATTGATCGTTACCGGGCCAAATATCTCACGAAATGAGCGTCAAACGAAAAAACTACAAAGAACGAAACTCGTCTAGCTTGAAGGAGGAAACCAGATGGCGCTATGGTTGGCCCGCTAGATGGCGCTGCCATAGGTCAAACGGATATCAACTGCGTTTTTAAAAATAGGAACCCCCATTTTTTATTACGTATTCGTGTAGTACGTAAAGAAATATGAATGTTTTAGTTGGACAACTATTTTCACTTTGTGGTAGATGGCGCTGTAATAGTCACAAACTTATAAGTACGTGGTATCACGTAACATTCCGCGAGTGCGGACGGTATTTGGTTCGTGATACATTACCCGTGTTAAAATGGACCGTTTACCAATTGCGGAAATGTTGATATCATGTTGATGTATGGCTATTGTGATCAAAATGCGCAATGGGCGTGTGCTGTGTATGCTGCTCGGTATCCTAGACGACATCATCAAAGTGTCCGGACCGTTCGTCAGATAGTTACGTTATTTAAGGGAACAGGAAGTGTTCAATCACATGTGAAATGTCAACCACAACCTGCAACAAATGATGATGCCCAAGTAGGTGTTTTAGCTGCTGTCGCGGCTAATCCGCACATCAGTAGCAGACAAATTGCGCGAGAATCGGGAATCTCTAAAACGGGAGGACGACGGTTCAATCCCGCGTCCGGCCATCCTGATTTAGGTTTTCCGTGATTTCCCTAAATCGCTCCAGGCAAATGCCGGGATGGTTCCTTTCAAAGGGCACGGCTGACTTCCTTCCCTGTCCTTCCCTAATCCGATGAGACCGATGACCTCGCTGTCTGGTCTTCCCCAAAACAACCAACCAACCATCTCTAAAACGTCGGTGTTGAGAATGCTACATCAACATCAATTGCACCCGTACCATATTTCTATGCACCAGGAATTGCATGGCGACGACTCAACGTCGTGTACCGTTCTGCCACTGGGAACAAGAGAAATTACGGGACGATGACAGATTTTTTGCACGCGTTCTATTTAGCAACGAAGCGTCATTCACGAACAGCGGTAACGTAAACCGGCATAATATGCACTATTGAGCAACGGAGAATCCACGATGGCTGCGACAAGTGGAACATCAGAGACCTTGGCGGGTTAATGTATGGTGTGAGATTATGGGAGGAAGGATAATTGGCCCCCATTTTATCGATGGCAATCTAAATGGTGCACTGTATGCTGATTTCCTACGTAATGTTCTACCGATATTACTACAAGATGTTTCACTGCATGACAGAATGGCGATGTACTTGCAACATGATGGATGTCCGGCACACAGCTCGTGTGCGTTTGAAGCTGTATTGAATAGCATATTTCATGATAGGTGGATTGGTCGTCGAAGCACCATACCGTGGCCCGCACGTTCACCGTATCTGACGTCCCGGATCTGTGGGGAAAGTTGAAGGATATTTGCTATCGTGATCCACCGACAACACCTGACAACATGCGTCAGCGCATTGTCAATGCATGTGCGAACATTACGAAGGGCGAACTACTAGCTGTTGAGAGGAATGTCGTTACACGTATTGGCAAATGCATTGAGGTTGACGGACATCATTTTGAGCATTTATTGCATTAATGTGGTATTTACAGGTAATCAAGCTGTAACAGCATGCGTTCTCAGAAATGATAAGTTCGCAAAGGTACATGTATCACATTGGAACAACCGAAATAAAATGTTCAAACGTACCTACGTTCTGTATTTTAATTTAAAAAACCTACCTGTTACCAACTGTTCGTCTAAAATTGTGAGCCATATGTTTGTGACTATTACAGCACCATCTATCACAAAGCGAAAAAAGTGATACAACTAAAACATTCATATTTCTTTACGTACTACACGAATATGTAATAAAAATGAGAGTTCCTATTTTAAAAAAACGCAGTTGATATCCGTTTGACCTATGGCAGCGCCATCTAGCGGGCCAACCATAGCGCCATCTGGTTTCCCCCTTCAAGCTAGACAAGTTTCGATCTTTGTAGTTTTTTCGTTTGACGCTTATTTCGTGAGATATTTGGCCCGGTCACGATCAATGGACCACCCTGTGTACATGGCGTGATTCAGCTGCTCCTACCTCTGGGCCTTATGCAACCTGCAACGCCTTCAAACACCATGTGCAAGATTTTCATATTCTCTCGCTCGCTATGAGCAAACTATTAGTCCCACAGAAAAAAAATGAATGGCGCCTTTTTGTAGGAAATTTAATGTAATTATGTAGTTCAGTGTTGTACTGGAATACGTTCTCGCTAGAGACCATACTTTCCAATTATTTGAGAAAAGCATACAAAAGTGACCATCGAGCGCGTTTTCCTTGAATAGTCGAAAAGTGGCCTCCACCGAAAATGTATCCCGGTGCAAAATTTAACTAAATTAAATTATCTACAAAAAGGTCCTATTCATTTTTCTCTGTAAGACTAACAGTTTGGTCATTGCGAGAGAGAGAACATGAAAATAACGTGCGTGGGTTTTGAAGGTGCTGCAGGTTTCATAAAAGCCATGGATGGGAGCAGTGTTATATCCCTCTGAAAAATTATACCCTACACCACGTTTAGGTTATGGTAAAAGGTACACCACCAAATCGTTTACAAGGGAGTTATGCCAGAGACTGGATAGGATTGGCTATTATAGAAAACAAACAAAAGGGGCGAGTAGATGAGAACGAAACAAGAATTAAACACAGGACTGGAAACCAAAGGTTTTCCCGATACGACGTGAGGCCAAGTGCAGTCATCTGAAATGTAACGTCCACTGTTCAAAGTGCCGTCAATGCGAACAAGAGGTGACCGAGTCGTGTAACCAATGGCACCCCATACCATCACGCCGGGTGATACGCCAGTATGGCGATGACGAATACACGCTTCCAACGTGCGCTCACGGCGATGTCGCCAATCACGGATGCGACCATCATGATGCTGTAAACAAAACCTGGATTCATCCGAAAAAATGACGTTTTGCCATTCGTGCAGCCAGGTTCGTCGTTGAGTACACCATCACAGGCGCTCTTGTCTGTGATGCAGCGTCAAGGGTAACCGCAGACATGGTCTCCGAGCTAATAGTCCATGCTGCTGTAAACGTCGTCGAACTATTCGTGTGAATGGTTGTTGTCTTGCAAACGTCCCCATCTGCTGACTCAGGGATCGAGATCTGGCTGCCCGATCCGTTTCAGCCATGCGGATAAGATGCCTGTCATCTCGACTGCTAGTGATACGAGGCCGTTGGGATCCAGCTCGGCGTTCCGTATTACCCTCCTGAACCCACCGATTCCATATTCTGCTAACAGTCATTGGAGCTCGACCAACACGAGCAGCAATGTCGCGATATGATAAACCGCAATCGCGATAAGCTACAATCCGACCTTTATCAAAATCGGAAACGTGATGGTACGCATTTCTCCTCCTTACACGAGGCATCACAACAACGTTTCACCAGACAACGCCGGTCAACTGCTGTTGGTGTATGAGAAATCGGTTGGAAACTTTCCTCATGTCAGCACGTTGTAGGTGTCGCCACCGGCGCCAACCTTGTGTGAATTCTCTGAAAAGCTAATCATTTGCATATCACAGCATCTTCTTCCTGTCGGTTAAATTTCGCGTCTGTAGTACGTCATCTTCGTGGTGTAGCAATTTCAATGGCCAGTAGAGTACTTTTCGCGCAAGAACCACGAAGATAATGGGGCTCATACAGAGACGTATAGAAAGTCGTTTTTTCCTAGCTCTGTTTGCGAGTGGAACAGGAAAGGAAATCACGAGTAGTGGAACAGGGCACTCTCCACCAGGCACAGTATGGTGGCTTCCGGAGTACGTAGGCAGACGTTGTTGCACCCTTTCCATGGCCTTCCGCGGAGGTTCCCGTGTAATTACTCCCTTGGGCCATATTTCCTCCATTCTTTTGGCATGCCCTAACCATCCTAGCTGTCTTTCCTTCTCTTCTCTCCACAATACTACAATAAACCTGCGTCCTTTCTCTTATTTACTTATTTCTTACGTGGTCAAGTCGGTAAATTCTACATGCTTTCCTCAAGTGGGCAATTCTGAAGCTGTAAGTCTTTTTCTACTACTTTCTTTTACTTCCCAGCGCTCACTCATAGTTTGTTATTGGCTTCACAATGGATTTAAACTCATTTTTGAGGACCAAAGTACTGGATTTAATTTTTGGATAGCCGCCCTTCCCTGCCTGATCCGTTGTTGGATATCTTTCTCACATATTCCATCACTTGATAGCATACTGCCGAGGTACTTAAACTATTTACACACTTTAATAAAATGTCCGCCAATGTCCAAGTTACTTTCCTTCTGTCTGTAACACAGATATTCCGTCTGCTCAAAATTAATTTTCAAACCCCACATTTTATACTCTTCAAACAACTTGCTAAGCATGTAAGGTATAACGCCTCCACTGTTTGCTGCAACGACCTAATCATTAGCGTAGAATAGTGCGTACGTACACTGGTTCCCTACTTCAGTCCCCGTGACCAAGCACTTTGTACACCATAGATCCATTGCTTTCTGCATTAACATCTTAAAGACTGTGGGATGGGTGAAAGAGTGCATAATAACAATTGCCAGTTGAGTGTTCCATCATTTATATTGGCTGTAAGTACGCAACATTCTGTCCATTTCACCTTATAATCGTATTTGTGTGGATACTCATACCCTCAAGAGTATGACGAAAATATGTACATTTGATAACTGTTATGGCAATTACGCAACTGCGTAGTTTTTGGACCATATGATTGTCTGGTCCGTGACCGAAATCCATCGTCTCTAATGAAATATACCTTTACAGCTGTGTATTACGTAATGCACCCCTTTTTCATGTCTTCTGGCTGGTTTGATGTGGCCCGCCACAGATTCCTTTTCTATGCCAACCTCTTCATCTCAAAGTAGCATTTGCAACCTACATTTTCATTTTGTTTTCCGGACGTATTCCAATCTCTGTCTTCCTCTATTGTTTGTCCCCTTTACAGCTGCCTCTAGTACCGTGGAAGGTAAAGGTATTCCCTGACGTCTTAACAGATGTCCTGTCATCCTGTACCTTCTCGTCAGTGTATGCCGTATATTCCTTTCCTAGTCGATTCTGCAGAGAACCTCTTTATTCCTTACCTTACCAGACCATCTAATTTTCAACATTCTTCTGTAGCGCCACTTCTCAAACGCTTTACAGTTTCGCACAGTCCATGTTTCACTACTATACAATGCTGTGATACGAACGTACATTCTCAGACGTTTCTTTCTGAAATTAAGGCCTAGCGGTATGTTTGATACTAATAGAATTCTATTGGGCAGGACTGGCCTTTTCGCTAGTGCTAGTCTGATTTTGATGTCCTCTATGCTCCGTCCGTCATGTTTTATTTTGCTGCCTAGGCAGGAGAACTCCCTAACTTCATCTACTACGCGACTGTCACTCATGATGTTAAGTGTCTCGCTGTTCTCATTACTGCTGCTTCTCATTACTTTCGTTTTTCTTCGATTTACTCTCCATCAATATTGTATATTCAGTAGACTGTCCATTCCATTCAGCATATCCTGTAACTTTTCTTCATATTCACTTAGGTTAGCAATATCATCAGCGACTCTTTATCATTGATATCCTTTCACCTTGAATCTTAATTCCGCTCTTGAACGTTTCTTTTATTTCCAAATGGTTCAAATGGCTCTGAGCACTATGGGACTTAACTTCTGCCGGCCGGTGTGGCCAAGCGGTTCTAGGCGCGTCAGTCTGGAACCGCGAGACCGCTACGGTCGCAGGTTCGAATCCCGCCTCGGGCATGGATGGGTGTGATGTCTTTAGGTTAGTTAGGTTTGAGTAGTTCTAAGTTCTAGGGGACTGATGACCTCAGATGTTAAGTCCCATAGTGCTCAAAGCCATTTGAACCACTTAACTTCTGAGGTCATCAGTCCCCTAGAACTTAGAACTACTTAAGCCTAACTAACCTACGGACATCACACACATGTATGCCCGAGTCAGGATTCGAACCTGCGACCGCAGCGGTCGCGTGGTTCCAGACTGTAGCGCCTAGAACCGCTCGGCCACTCCAGTCGGCTTTTACTTCCATCATTGCTTCTTCGATGTATAGACTGCACAGGAGGGGCGAAAATTACATACCTGTCTTAAAATCTTTTAATCTGAGCACTTCGTTCTGGTCTTCAATTCTTATTATTTCCTCTTGACTCTTGTACATGTTGCATATTATCCGTCTCTCGCTATAGCTTATTCCTGTTTTCCTCAGAATTTCAAACATCTTGCACAATTTGACGTTATCTAACGCTTTTTCCAGGTCGACGAATCCTGTGAACGTGTCTTGATTTTTTTTTAGTCGTGCTTCCATTATCAACCCAACGTCAGACCTGCAGTTCTTGTTGTTGTTGTTGTTGTCTTCAGTCCTGAGACTGGTTTGATGCAGCTCTCCATGCCACTCTATCCTGTGCAAGCTTCTTCATCTCCCAGTACTTACTGCAACCTACATCCTTCTGAATCTGTTTAGTGTATTCATCTCTTGGTCTCCCTCTACGATTTTTACCCTCCACGCTGCCCTCAAATGCTAAATTTGTGATCCCTTGATGCCTCAGAACATGTCCTACCAACCGGTCCCTTCTTCTTGTCAAGTTGTGCCACAAACTCCTCTTCTCCCCAATTCTATTCAATACTTCCTCATTAGTTATGAGATCTACCCATCTAATCTTCAGCAAACTTCTGTAGAACCACATTTCGAAAGCTTCTATTCTCTTCTTGTCCAAACTGGTTATCGTCCATGTTTCGCTTCCATACATGGCTACACTCCATACAAATACTTTCAGAAACGACTTCCTGACACTTAAATCTATACTCGATGTTAACAAATTTCTCTTCTTCAGAAACGCTTTCCTTGCCACTGCCAGTCTACATTTTATATCCTCTCTACTTCGACCATCATCAGTTATTTTGCTCCCCAAATAGCAAAACTCCTTTACTACTTTAAGTGTCTCATTTCCTAATTTAATTCCCTCAGCATCACCCGACTTAATTCGACTACATTCCAGTATCCTCGTTTTGCGTTTGTTGATGTTCATCTTATATCCTTCTTTCAAAACACTGTCCATTCCGTTCAACTGCTCTTCCAAGTCCTTTGCTGTCTCTGACAGAATTACAATGTCATCGGCGAACCTCAACGTTTTTATTTCTTCTCAATGGACTTTAATACCTACTCCGAATTTTTCTTTCGTTTCCTTTACTGCTTGCTCAATATACAGATTGAATAACATCGGGGACAGGCTACAACCCTGTCTCACTCCCTTCCCAACCGCTGCTTCCCTTTCATGCCCCTCGACTCTTATAACTGCCATCTGGTTTCTGTACAAATTGTAAATAGCCTTTCGCTCCCTGTATTGTTCCCCTGCCACCTTTAGAATTTGAAAGAGAGAGTCAACATTGTCAAAAGCTTTCTCTAAGTCCACAAATGCTAGAAATGTAGTTTTGCCTTTCCTTAATTTTCTAAGATAAGTCGTAGGGTCAGTATTGCGTCACGTGTTCCAACATTTCTGCGGAATCCAAACTGATCTTCGCCGAGGTCGGCTTCTACTAGTTTTCCATTTGTCTGTAAATAATTCGCGTTAGTATTTTGCAGCTGTGGCTTATTAAACTGATAGTTCGGTAATTTTCACATCTGTCAACACCTGCTTTCTTTGGGATTGGAATTATTATATTCTTCTTGAAGTTGGTTGGTTGGTTGGTTTGAGGATTAAAGGGACCAAACTGCAGAGGTCATCGGTCCCCTTCTTGAAGTCTGAGGGTATTTCGCCTGTCTCATACATCTTGCTCACCAGATGGTAGAGTTTTGTCAGGACTGGCTCTCCCAAGGCCGTCAGTAGTTCCGATGGAATGTTGTCTACTCCCGGGGCCTTGTTTCAACTCAGGTCTTTCAGTGCAGTTCTTAATATTCATTAAAGCTGCACAACGTCTCCATAAAATATTCCTAAAATCAACAATCGCTGACGTACCAGCCAGAAAGCGTCCAGCTTCTGGCCCACGCTGCAGGCGCTGGGCCACCTGCCCAGGCAGCATTTTAAACCGACAGTCGCCTCGCGGATGGAGCGGTTGGCGGCCGTTGGTGGCCGGTGAAGGTTGCGTCAGCTAGCCGGCCGGCTTCGCGAACCGCCGCGCCGTAACGGCGGCCAAACAATGGCACGTGGGCCCCGGCGACGCCCACGTCGACGCCGGCCCTACCGGGCCACGCCTCTCCTCGCCACTGCATTCCCTTTTGTCGCTTCCCAAACTTCCAAAACATCGCGCTTCCAATTCTGAGAAAACAAAGCTGTTCTCAAGTTCGGAGAATGGGTTGTACGCTATCTGATCAAAAATATCCGGACACCTATTAGTGAACATGCTTTACTTTCAGGGCAAGAACATCTAAATGCTCGTTTTCTGAAACTCTGCAGCTTTAACCCTTAAGGTGCCAGGTGCGGTCTCACAGACCACTAGCGTTTATCGTTACTCTGTTGTTAATGCATAGGGGTGGGGTAGGAGATTACGGTGTCGTCTAGCTGTTCTTTCCCGAAGCCGCCGTGGTTTTCTTTATCAGTAGCCACCTGACTGTGACGTGGACCTATACTACACTGAACTGCCAAAGGAACTGGTATAGTGATATGTAAATAGAATACGGCCCTGCGGTCAGCAACACCTATATAAGGCAACAAGTATCTGACACAGTTGTTAGATCGGTTACTGCTGCTACAATGGCAGATTATCAAGTTTTAAGTCAGTTTAAACGTGGTGTTATAGTTGGCCCACGAGCGATCGGACGCAGCATCTCCGAGGTAGTGACGAAGTGGGGATTTTCCTGTACGACCTTTTCACGAGTGTACTGTGAATATCAGGAATCCGGTAAAACATCAAATCTGCGACGTCGCATCTGCCGGAAAAAGATCCTGCAACAACGGCACTAATGACGACTGAAGAGAATCGTGCTATGTGACAAAAGGCAATCCTTCCGAAAATTATTGCAGATTTCAATGCTGGACCATCAAGAAATGTAAGTGTGTGAACCATTCAACGAAACATCACCGATATGGGCTTGCGGAATCTAAGGCCCACTCGTATACCCTTGATGACTGCACATCACAAAGCTTTACGCCTCGTCTGGGCCCGTCAACACCGACATTCGAGTGTTGACGACTGTAAACATGTTACCTGTCGGATTGGACGAGTCTCGTTTCAAACTGTACCGAGTGGATGAACAGGTTTGGAGACAGTCTCATGAATCCATGGACCCTGCATGTCAGCAGGGGAATCTTCAAGCTTGTGGGGACTCTGAAATGGTGTGGGGTATGTGCAGTTGGAGTGATATGGGACCCCGATACGTCTAGATATGACTCTTGATTGGTGACACGTACGTAAGCATTCTGTCTGATCACCTGCATCCGTTCATATCCATTGTGCATTCCGACGGACTTGGGCAATTCCAGCAGTGCAATGCGATACAACACACGTCCAGAATTGCTACATAGTGGCTCCAGGAACACTCTTCTGAGTTTAACACTTCCTCTGGCCATTAACCTCCCCAGACATGAACATTATTGAACATATCTGGGATGCCTTGCAATGTGCTGTTCAGAAGAACAGATTTATGGACAGCTCTGCAGGATTCATGATGTCAATTCACTCGAGGACTACTTCAGACATTGTCGAGTCCTTGCCACATCATGTTCCGGCACTTATGCGTGCTTGCAGGGGCTCTGCAAGTTATTAGGCAGGTGCACCAGTTTCTTTGGCTCTTCAGTGTATTAACGCTTCTTTCGTGCTAACGGTCTCTGAGACTGTCATGGATTCAATAGCCAGGTCTTCATCTACTGTTAATGTTTAACGGACCCTGACTTTGGGGATACTGTTTTAAAATCGTTTGAGGACAATTTAGGAAGCGATGTTGGATTTGATAGTGACAACGCAATGGAAAATGAACATAATACATAGTTTAGGAACAGTGCAAAAGTGAACACGAATTTATTTTGCCACCTGACAATTCCGTGAATGAAACAGATGATCAAGGTGATGGGAGACAGAAGCATCGAGATTGAATCTTTAGCTAGAGGTTCTGCTAGAAAGACATTAGGTCGAAACAAATGTCCCTGTTCGCCGAAGCCTCTTCCAACAATGGACAATGGCATTATTTTTCCCCATGTTGGACATAAATGGGGTGAATGCGTTTGTCCTTCACAGTTCCGACGAAAACAATACCCAGCGAACTGCTTTAATTCTTGAAGAAGCTCGAAAACTCGTTGGTGACACCACAGGTAAAAAGCGAGTCACAAGTATCATGTATCCCCTGGATTTCGTGCATCCTTCACTGTGTTTTGGGTGTAGCAGCACCAAGAGTAGAAGTCGTCGTAGCATTATAATGTAATATTATGTTCATTTTGTGTAGTTTTCTGTTTAAATGCTTTTTTTCGTGAAAATAAGCGTTAAAGTTTATTTGAGAATATATTTTTTGTGTGATGTTAATGTAATCTTTTATATAAAATCTGAACTCTTCCACTGAAATTGCTGAATGCAGTTTTTATGGCTATTTAAATGTAGTCTGGGACAGTATGTAAACAAAAAATGACCTAGGAAGCTAAAAGTTAGTGGCTTTGTCATTGAACAAAAACAGATCTTCCACTGAGCAAACAAAGTCCAGCCACAGGCACGTGAGCAAATGAACAGTCGCCCGTGTTAATCCACGTTCACGCTAGTCGCCTTCGGAATAGCGCCACATGTTTACTTTGCATTTTGCGTCTCTTGCTCTTAATCTACCCAGTACTCTCAAGGAAGTTTATGATTGGTCAATAAGTAATAAAGTGACATTGAATATAAAGAAAACTAATGCCATGAATTTCAATTTGAAGAGGAAAAATGACAAATTAAATGTAGATGGCACCTCTATAGTCTGTGTAACAAATGCAAAAGTTCTGGGAATGAATATTGATTCTCAGTTAAAGTGGTGTGAACACACAAAGGTACTTGCAAACAGAATGTCATCAGCATGTTATGCCCTTAGAATCCTATTATCCGTGTGTAACATGCAGTGTCTTTTAGTTATATATTATTCATATGTACACTCAATTCTTAGCTATGGAATTCTTTTTTGGGGAACAAATGCACGAAATATGAACACAATTTTCAAACTCCAGAAAAGAGCCATAAGAATAATAACCAAAAATACTAGTCGAGCTTATTGTAAAGATCTGTTCAGAACACTGGGGATTTTAACTGCTCCATGTGAATACATTTACCGGTCAGTTGTACACATCAAAAATAACATTGGTAATTACTGCACAAACAGCTCAGTCCATGACCATGCAACAAGAGATGGACCAAATTTACCAAAAAAATGAACATAAAACTCAAAACAGCGTTTTCTGCCAAGGATTAAAACTGTACAATGAATTACCAAAAGAGATTAAAGAAATTGCCAAAATACACTTATTTAAAAAGGCAGCTAAAAAGTACCTGTTATGCAATACATTTTATACATTGAAGAATTACTTAGCTAAAACAGAGTAGGAGTTTGATAAAAAATGTTAAACAAATAAATAATAATAATAATGATTATAAAATATCCAACATTCCACATAACACCTTCACTTTGTTTTTTCCTTCTTTTTTTTACTTTCTAGAAATACTTACTGACTCAGTTTTTCAGGATAACAAATGGGAAGTTGCGGTACAGAAAATGGCCCAGAGATCCCCAGTGTGTGTGTGTGTGTGTGTGTGTGTGTGTGTGTGTGTGTGTGTGTGTGTGTGTGTGTGTGTGCGCGTGCGTGTGTGTAGTGAGTGAGTGAGTGAGTGTAGTGAAACAATTTGTGCATAGTGTGTGCAGTTACTGGTAGTGAGATATGAGTGAACAATGTGGCATTACATTATTTAATAAGTTATTTGTAAAAAAAATATCGTATACCAGGAGTAAATCTAATGATTGTCTCTAACTAGAAGTCTGTAAATATATGTGTATACGAATTAGCTTATTTTAAATTGATCTAAATTTGTAAATACTTTGACATGTCTTATATCCTTGTCAAAAGAAATCTACAGATGTGTAAATCTACTACTACTACTACTACTACTACTACTACTACTACATGTACTATACTGTAGTTGCTGCCTTTGTGTGATTTCCCATTTGGGATGCAGGTCTGTATTTGCAGACAGTCGCCGGCCGAAGTGGCCGTGCGGTTAAAGGCGCTGCAGTCTGGAACCGCAAGACCGCTACGGTCGCAGGTTCGAATCCTGCCTCGGGCATGGATGTTTGTGATGTCCTTAGGTTAGTTAGGTTTAACTAGTTCTAAGTTCTAGGGGACTCATGACCTCAGCAGTTGAGTCCCATAGTGCTCAGAGCCATTTGAACCATTTTTTTGCAGACAGTCCAACCACAAATGTAGGCGGCGGTCCTCAGGTCGGCTTTCTAGCAGTACTGTCGGTTGAATACAGCTCTTCCTTGACATGGTTTGGAACTGTTTGGTGGTTATTCATTAAATGCTGCAGGTCGGTTTGCTGTTTTATCCTCTCTCTTTTACTGCTACTTGCGTCTGGTATTTGGTGGTGCTATGGCCGCCTGTGGGTATACTTTGTGGACGGCTGTAGTCCTCAGGCACTCGGTAACTATCCTGAAAGTCTCATTTAAAGCCACGTCTGCTTGTTTGGAATGGCTGGATGCCTCTCATATTGGTGCCGTATATTCTCCAGCTGCAAAGCAGAGTCCCACAGCTGATGATCAAAGAACTTCACGTTATGCTTTCCATGTTGACCCAGTCAGTTTATGTATAATATTGTTTCTTGCTCATATTTTTCCTTTTAGATCACTGCACTTTTTTTAAGTGACAGCGTAAAGTCTAGGGTGATTCCCAGATACTTTGGTTTGGTGCAGTGTTGTAGTCTCACCCCTCTCCATTCTATTTCCAACTATCTTGCGGCTTCTCTATTACACAGGTAGAATGCGCACACTTGCTTTTCTTCTGGACTAGGTCGCAGATGAATTTTTTTCATTGTAGTTCCCCAAGGAACTGTGTCAGTTTTTCTTCAACCTCTTTAAATGTTCTTGTTTGAGCAGTAATGGCTGTGTCGTCTACTTATATGAATCTCTTTATTTCCAGCTGATGTGGCTGGTCATTTGCGTAAATGTTATACAAAATAGGGGAAATAACACTCCATAGTGGTAATCCATTCTTCTGATTTCTCCATCTACTTATCTTCCTTTGGAGGGTTACGTAGAATCTTCGATTCTTTGACATACCTCGAATGTCCTTTGTGCCCTTCACATTTAAGAAGGTTTGAACAGCTAGAGACATGTCTTTCTTTCATTGAGGTGTCTGACTGTCTATGGAGGAATGTCAGTCCATTCTTCCTCAAGAGACGAAACCAGAGAAGTTTATTTATTCATCGTATCAATGTACATATACAGTTCATATCAATATATACACAATGAAGTACAAAAATAATATACAAGAGATCTGCTATCAATTGAAATTACAGAGACCATCCTTTCTAATGTTGTTGGAATTGATGACATCCTACCAGTCTCCACTGAAACATCTGCGAGAGTCCACACATGTCAAATGCTTCTGGTACAGTGAAAGTTGACGGTATTCCGACAGAGTCTCCTCAGTTACTCTTTACGCTCATTACGAGTGTTGTCCAGAAAGTAAGTTCCGATCGGTCGCTAAATGGAAACCACAGTGGATATCAGAAACATTTTATTTGCCAGAGTTAGCTACACTTTCCAAATACTTCTCTACATAGTCTCCGCTCCAACTTAGACATTTGTCGGAGCGTTGTACCAAATTTCCAACACCATCGTCATAGAACGCAGCCGCCTGTGCTTTCCGATAATTCTCTACGCTGGTCTATAGCACGTAGACTGCGCCCAAGTGTTGTCTTCGTACACGGCGATTCATGTGAACAAAGATGATACTCAGGAGAGCCAATTAGGGCTGTGTTGTGGGTGTTCGAACACTTCCCATCGAAAAGGCTGCAGGAGCGTCTTCACTGCCCCTGCAGAGTGCGGCTGAGAATTGCCATGAAGAAGGAGGTGCGCGGCAGTTGTGTTAGGTGGGCTGCATTCATTAAGATGAATCCTCTCAGCGGGCCCTCCTATTTGGCGGGAGACAGCGTTGTTCTAGGCACCTTTACTCGCTCACACTGCGCCCACAACTGAAAAGAGCGTCTTGATGCGATCAACGGTCATACTAGAGACACTACCCAACACATCTGTGCAAAGCTTCATCGAATTTTCACTGTGGTGTCCATTTCGTGACAGAACTTACTTTCTTGACAACCTTAGTATTATTAACTCTACTGAAGGAGCAGCTCAACAACTTGTAGATGAAACACTATTTAATCTTCACTCTTTATATGACGAATCTTATTGCGTTTTACAGACAAGCTCTTAATATGATCATACAAAGAAGCCTTAAGCCGTTGACATTCTATTCCGTCGGACGTTCGGGTTATCGGTAATCCTTGGAGCAGCGTAGAGCGCAGACGTCTCTTTGCTGCACTTGAGGGTAACGTCAGGCGCAACTCGACCAAACTCAGCGCCGCACGAAGCCCAAAAGGAATACCTCAGACAAACAAATAACAATAAGATAAAATATGAAGAAACTGGGTTGGGTTGGCTTGTTTGGGGAAGGAGACCAGACAGCGAGGTCATCGGTCTCATCGGATTAGGGAAGGAACCATCCCGGCATTTGCCTGGAGCGATTTAGGGAAAACACGGAAAACCTAAATCAGGATGGCCGGACACGGGATTGAACCGTCGTCCTCCCGAATGCGAGTCCAGTGTCTAACCACTGCGCTACCTCGCTCGGTACTATTATCCTTCTTCTCATTAACTCGAAATGCGTCATGCTTGTTCATTTAAACCTATATGCCGCTATAGGTAGTCAAACAATGGAAAATCCAGGATGGAATACTGACAATATTATAAAAAGGATACACTGCTTCTAACTGTACAGTGAAGATGTTCAGTCGCAGATAGGCACAACAAAAAGACTGTCAAAGAAGTATGCTTAACACACACACACACACTCACGCAAACGCAACTCACACACTCATGACCACAATCTCCGGCTGCCGAGTCTAATTCCAATGGATGTCTTTTGGCCGAAAGCTTATTTGTTTGACAGTCCATTTCTTGTGCTTATCTGCAACTCAGCATCTCTACTGTTGTATGTAGTTTTCCCACTAGTCCACTACACCCATCACATGTATAAAGTCATGGAATCGTACCCTCACAGTCTCTTGAGACATTTCTCTACAATGTGGTTCATGGTAAGCTCTGAAGCTTCTCAGTCACACAATGAGGAGTTTGAGAGTTTCCATTTGTGCATGAAGGACATAGTTCTTTCGCGTAGCCGCGCGTGGTATCCGTGCTGTTTGAGGCGCGCTTTGTCACGGTTCGCGCGGCTCTCCCCCCCCCCCCCCCCCCCACCCGTCGTCGGAGTTTCTAGTCGTCTCTTGGGCATAGGTGTGTGTGTTGTCCTTAGCATAAGTTAGTTTAAGTTAGATTAAATAGTGCGTAAGCCTAGGGACCGATGACCTCAGCAGTTTGGTGTTATAGTCCTTACCACAATTTTCCAATTTTTTCTTCCGTATAAACATCGGACTCTGTTTAGCGGACACGAGGTTCTTATAGTCAGTTGCAAGCATGATATACGTTTGGGATCTTGCAGGTCAAGACGATACATGCTTGCGTTGTTTTTTCATGTTTCCTTTTACACATCTTCAGTCTTGAGTGGTTGGATCTCACGAGCTGTCTAGAATGGTTTCCTTGACTTGAGACGCATTCTGGGGGGACCAAGCACAATTTCCTGGACACGTGGCCTTCGCGAAAACTCTAAGTTATCAATCTTTTCACACTCCTAGGTCACTGCTTCTTGTTGACTCTGTGTTACAGCAATGTTCCTGAGAGCAGACAGCCAAGATAGAGGAGTTGATCTCAAGGCGCTTGTTATGATTCTCATGGCGTCCTTCAAATGAACATCTACATTGCTGACATGCACATTTTGTGCCATACTGGACAAGAGAAGGTAAAGATTTTGTACGCTGGGCTCTGGAGCGAAGATAACGTTCTAACTTGTCCCAAAGGTGTTCCATTGGATTCAAATCGGGACTCCGGGCAGTCCAGTCCATTTCAGGAATGTTATTGTCCACTGACCATTACCTTACAGATGATGCTTAATGACAGGTAACATTGTTATACTGACGCAAAGAATCATCGTCTCCGAACTGTTCCTCTACTGACAGTACAATTATCCCAGCCTCCTTTCATACTGATGAGTCTGCCTATCGTGACGTCTAGAGGTCAATTCCACACTACATAGGGGTGTCCATAGAGTATTGATCGGTGTATGTGTAGTTGTATAGATGCTGGTGAAGTTTCACTGCTCTCAAGAGCTGCGGCGACTGTTTACTGCGTTTCTCACCAGACACTGCCTTCTCCGCAGCTGTTCGTAGCTTCGCCGGCCGAAGTGGCCAAGGGGTTCTAGGCGCTACAGTCTGGAACCGCGAGACCGCTACGGTCGCAGGTTCGAATCCTGCCTCGGGCATGGATGTGTGTGATGTCCTTAGGTTAGTTAGGTTTAAGTAGTTCTAGGGGACGGATGACCTCAGAAGTTAAGTCCCATAGTGCTGAGAGCCATTTGAACGATTTTTTGTTCGTAGCTTCCATCATTGCCACGACATATCACTCTAAACGCCAACTGAATATGGAACATATAACAAAACACCTATTACAGAGTCATTACTATAATTATAAATCGTATTCACAAACCTTCCTCGTGAATCAGACAATCTGTTAGTGAACAACGTATTTAACTTTCTGCCAACGGCCTTGCCGCAGTGGTAACAGCGGTTCCCGTCAGATCACCGAAGTTAAGCGCTGCTGGGCTGGGCTATCACTTGGAAAGGTGAACATCCGGCCTGCCGAACGCTGTTGGCAAGCGGGGTACACTCAGCCCATGTGAGGCATACTGAGGAGCTACTTGATTGAGAAGTAGCGGCTCCGGTCTCGTAAACTGACATACGGCGGGGAGAGCGGTGTGCTGACCACATGCCCCTCCATATCCGCATCCAGTGACGCCTGTGGCTGAGGATGACACGGCGGCCAGTCGGTACCTATGGATCATCTTGGCCTGTGAGGGAGGGGTTTAGTTTTTAGGTTAGTTTATAAACTCTCTACAGTAGTTCCTGGGTTTAGCCTACACATACAAACAGAAAAAAGCGGACTTTGAATTATGGTGTGTATAGATACGGAAGAAACGTGAATCAGGTACATCAGTACACTGGTCGACCCTACGACAAAAGCCTTCCATTTTCAGAAGTAGTTAAACTTACCTTAATTTACAGTCCACAGATTACACAGTCAATTTTCCATGTGTGAGCAGTGAACTCATGAAACTCTAAAGCATAAACTACACAAATTGACGGTTGCTCGAACTACTGAGTCAACGTATACGAGAAACTTGTAGTGCTCAAGCTCACATTCTAACAACGCAAGAATGGCTGTACACCACGAATATCTTAAGTTCCGATTTCAGCTCGTACCAAATTCTCCACCATCAGCTTTTCTTTCTCCAAAGCCGGCCGCTGTAGCCGAGCGGTTCTATTCGCTTCAGTCTGGAACCGCACGACTGCCACGGTCGCAGGTTCGAATCCTGCCTCGAGCATGGATGTGTGTGATGCCCTTAGGTTAGATAGGTTTAAGTAGTTCTAAGTCTAGGGGACTGATGACCTCAGATGCTAAGTCCCATAGTGCTCAGAGCCATTTGAACCATTTTTTTTCTTTCTCCAAAGAACAAATATCTTCTGTTTAGCTGTAATGAAAAATTTGAACGAGATGCTACAACCTGCGAAAACATGGTCCAATCAGCGAAGAAAACGATACATGAGCTATCACGCTGAAATCAGATAATTGGTGGATAGGGGACAAGGTACAACGAAAACAGTAGAAAGGCTAGACGGTAAAATACAAAGAATAACAAAACGATAACTGCTATGGTACTGAATTGCTAGCTGTTGTCAAGCGAAAGTCAGAGACGGAGATATGTGTATCAGTCGTCCTTCATGTTTTTCACTCGCAGAAAATTTACAGAATAGTGGTATCGTATTACTTTGTAAGCGGTATTCAGTTGAGTATTTACAACCATTGTTTTAACTAGACCTAAGATTTTTAGGTGAAAAATGCGAATTTTTAGGCGAAAAGGGTGTTAAAAAGTGTTAAAAGATGTCAGTTACGACTCTGGAAAATAGAGTGCACACATCTCATTAAATTATAAATATCCAAAAAGAAAACATCCATGCGTTGGAAAATCTTATGAAACACTTCCCTGAACACATTGACCTGCTTCAGTCACTCATCCAGAAAACTGTTGAAACAAATAACTGCCACCATTTCAGTGTTCAGTTTCTAAGCGAGACTACATTTATAGTCACTGAGCTGTATTTGTAAGCAGAAAAGGAACATTCTACATCAACAATTACAAGAGATACGTATTTTGATTTTAAAATATAATTTGTAATCTTCCTCGTTATGTGGTTCTCCAGACCAAGGATTTCAGACGAGGATTGTTCGAGCTTTTGTTTCACAATACCTTCAAGCGCATATTTCACGACTGTGAAAACAGGCCACCTTTCCTTCATCCTCTATCTGTCAGGAAGGATTGTCTGTGTACGACATAAAATTCATCTGATAGTTCCAGTAGTCTTTCTTCCAGTTAAAGAGTCATCTGGCAAGCATCTAAAAACCTGCGTACAATCTGAAAATTATTACAGAGAGATAACAGAGCTGTGGACGATGGGGAAGTGGTAAAAGAAGTCCTGTAATATGTATATACTTTTGTACTCTGCTGGGAGATTTTCCAAGATTTGCTTAATGCAAAGACACAAGCTAGTTCACACATGAGTATTTGTTGTAAATGCATCAAAAACTTGATGAGTGATGTTCACGATGCAGGTCAAGTGTTTTAATTTACAAAATACGTAAACATGCAAGTTACGTCTAAGAAGCTTGATCTATAAGCACTAGCCATTCTCTATCACATTTTTCCTCCAACAGGATACAATACGACATATGCATTGCTGAAACTGTGCATCGGGGGTGCCGTTGTCCGTTTAATCAAGAAAACAAAATAACGAAAGCATGTGTTTCACTTGTCCTATGTGAGTTCAATGGACACTTTTCTGGTTGTCAGTGGTTTCATCAAGATTTATGACACTTCCTCTTTGTACAGATGCCGAAGGTATAACTCTAAAAATTCTCCTTCAGTAACAAAAAATGTTCAAATGTGTGTAAAATCTTATGGGACTTAACTGCTAAGGTCATCAGTCCCTAAGCTTACACACTACTTAACCTAAACTTGTCCTAAGGACAAACACACACACCCATGCCCGAGGTAGGACTCGAACCTCCGCCGGGACCAGCCGCACAGTCCATGACTGCAGCGCCCCAGACCGCTCGGCTAACCCCGCGCGGCTTCAGTAACAGACCTTCTAGTATACTTCAACAGATACGATTTCATAGTGGAATTCTTGAGCTTGGAAAGAGGAAATACCGCAACTGTATCATTAAAAAATTCATTACTGCTTTCCGAACTTGTAGATATCAGTGTATCACAAATAAATGCATCAAAAGCTCGATGAGCTTTGCGCTGTCTACATACTGCTGAACACTATTTCATTGGTGTTCTTGTTGTGGCGTAACAAGACAGCTACGCCACACTGAAGTAGCCGAAAGGCACGCGTAATCTCACGGTGGCTAAAGAGAGGTCTGAAACAGGATACGTAATGAATGGTAGCAAGAAAAGTACGTAGCTGCTTTAATACTTAACTTTTAATCCTTCATGTGAATACAGCATTCCTTGATGATACAAGTGAGACTCTATCTTAAAATGGTTAATGGCGTCTTGCTAGGTCGTAGCCATTGACTTAGCTGAAGGCTATTCTAACTGTCTCTCGGCAAATGAGAGAAAGGCTTCGTCAATGTAGTCGCTAGCAAAGTCATCGTACAACTGGGGCGAGTGCTATCCCGTATCTCGAGACCTGCCTTGTGGTGGCGCTCGGTCTGCGATCACACAGTGGCGACACGCGGGTCCGACATGTACTAAATGGACCGCGGCCGATTTAAGCTACCACCTAGCAAGTGTGGTGTCTGACGGTGACACCACAGTTCTTAATTACGATTGAGATGTTACAAACGCTGCACCTTACAACAGATCTGTCACACTGAATATTGTCACAGCTAAACTGTTTTACACTATCATACATTCCTCTAGCGCTCGTTTTGGATTTTGGTATCTTGGATGTAGACAACAGCAAAAAAACTTAAATAACAGTCTAAACCCAACGGAATTTAAGATTGCTGTAGCTTCTATACTGTTGACGTATGCGATGAGGTGGGGAGCCTAACAACAGGCGAGGCTGTGCCACCCGCACCCGGCCATTCGGTCCGAGGGGACCTAGGAAACGCCTGAAAACCTAGTCCAGGGTGCACGTCAACATGCGGTGTATGTGCCCGTAAAGAGACAGGAGGGGCCGAAGGGTCGACCTCCATTGCGTCGGGGTACCCGACGCGCGATGACGTCTTGTGGTCCGGAGCGGGCAAGAGTTCCATGGCGGAGGACAGCTGGTCACGGGAAGCAATCGGCGGCGCGTGACCCAGGGAGGCGCTTGGCGGCTGCAGCGAAGCGTCGAATGCGGGCGGCGCCGGCGGGAGAACAGGCGGCGGCGGCGGCGGCGGCGGCGGCGGCGGCGGCTGCGGCGGCGCGTCGCCATGGGGCAAAATGGAAGGCATCGTCGGTAACACCTGGGGATGAGGCGAGCCAGTAGATGGGTCCCCAGGGCGCTGACGGGACGGCACCGTCGCTGAAAGCAGACGGGGAGCGGCAAAACCCGTGCGACGACAGAGGCGCAGCTGATTGAGATGCCGACGCACCTCACCAGAGGCCCCCAAAACCAAATACATCGCGCGGCCAAGGCAGCGAAGAATGCGCCCTGCGAGCCAACGCCATGAACCTCGATAGTTGCGATAGAATACAACGTCGCCTGGAGCAAAAGCAGAAGTCTGCCGCTGCACAGGAACCTGATGCGGCGGATGCAGCAAAGACATCAAGGTTCGATGAGGACGACCGTGGAGCAACTCAGCCGGCGAGCGACCATCTCGGGGCTGAGAGCGATACGATGACAAAAAGAGCAACAACGCGTCCTCCCGAGAATGCGACTCTTTCAACTTCAACATCTGTGACTTGAAAGTCCGGACCAATCGTTCAGCGGCACCGTTTGACTGAGGCGAAAACGGCGCGGATGTCAGATGTTGAATACCATTGGCCTGGCAGAATGACTGAAATTCTGCGGACATGAATTGTGGGCCATTGTCGGAAACAATAATCTGTGGAAGACCTTCAATGCAAAAGATAGCAGACAACGCTTGGATGGTGGCAGAGGACGTCGTGGAAGACATCCGGACACAAAAGGAAAATTACTGAAGGCATCTACCAGAACCAACCATCGAGCATTCCAGAAGGGACCAGCAAAATCAATGTGCAAGCATTGCCAAGGGGAAGTGGCTATTGGCCATGCAAAGACTTTCCGCAGCGGCGCGGATTGTTGTTCGGCACACGCCATGCAAGAAGAACACATATTCGTAATCGCAGCATCGATTCCGAACCAAGTACAGCGCTGACGAGCAAGTTGTTTCGTCCGCACTATACCCCAATGTCCTTGGTGAAGAAGCCGTAAAACAGAGTACTGTAACGAACGTGGGACCACGACTCTGGACTGATCATTATCAGAACGCAACAACACAACACCACGTCGTACAAAAAGTCTCTCCTTGTGAGCAAAAAACCGACGAACCAACGGATCCTCGATCCGAAACTTCGACAAAGGCCATTGCGTAGCAACAAAACGCAAAACGGTAGCAAGGACAGGGTCAGCAGCTGTGGCTGTAGCTACACAACGAAAATCAATCGGAAACGATTCGACCACGTCATTGGTTTCCGAATCAATGAACATGCAAGCAAGTTCGGAAGAATCGAATGCTTTATCCTCAGCAACAGGCAAATGGGACAACGCATCGGCGTTTCCGTGCTTAGCAGTGGACCGATACAAGATATCGTAGCGGTACTGCAAGAGGAAAATAGACCAGCGAATGAATTTCTGCGCTGTACACGGAGGTACAGGCTTGTTCGGATGAAAAAGCGACGTCAAAGGTTTGTGGTCTGTGATGATGGTAAAGTGACGACCATACAAGAAATCATGGAACTTAGTAACACCAAACACGAGAGCCAAAGCTTCTTTCTCTATCTGCGAGTAATTTCTTTGCGCAGACGAGAGCAATTTTGACGCAAAGGCAATAGGGCGATCATGCGAGCCAACTTTGTGCGCAAGCACAGCACCGATCCCGAAATCCGATGCATCTACCAACAACAAAAGGGGTTTCTGGGGATCGAATGGCGTAAGGCAAGTATTAGAAAGCAACGCCGATTTCAACTGGCGAAAGGCGCGTTCGCATTCTGTCGTCCAGACGAACGGAACACCTGTGCGGCGTAAGCGATGAAGCGGGGCTGAAAGGGAAGAGGCATTGCGCACATTCAATCACACCTTGTGATCCCAAATCGTGGAATATTCTTGCGACCTCATCACGCAATGCGTGGGGAACATTGCGTGCTCGGAAAAATTTCGGTTGCGCGTTGACTTTCAGTTCCAAATGTGCTTCATAGTTCTTAGCGCAACCAAGGCGCGGTGCAAAAATGTCTGCAAATTCTTCACATAGACTAGAAACACTGTCTGAAGGCACAGTCTGATTCACTGATAGGACCTGATTTACAATAGACGTGTTAAACAACTGAAATAAATCTAAACCAAACAAGTTCACTGCAGAAGAAGAATGAAGAACGTAAAATGACACAAGTTTTTCTTGTCCCTTGTATGTTGCAAGAAGAGTGCACTGTCCTAACACAGGGATCTGCTGTCCTGAATATGTAGTGAGCTTAACAGTTGCGGCACGCAACGGAGGTTTGCCCAGTTGTTTGTACGTGTCGTGATTGAGCAATGAAACTGCAGCTCCGGTATCGAGCTGCAATGGTATGACCTTGCCATTAAAGTCCAAATCTACAAAAAGGTTATTGTCCTGCTGACGACAAGAGCGACTGTCTCGGGCAATTTGAACTGGTACAGGTACAGAATCACTTGCTAATTGACGTGATTTCCGGCGACGTCGACGCACACTTTGTGTGGGACGAACACAGTCACTGTGAGAAAGAGTGGCACTGGGCGGAGTGGAATTAACTACATGAATATCCATGGGCGAAGGTTCACGAGCCTGAGTAGACTTGGTTTGATTCCGGCGCGAAGCAAAGGGCCTGGAATGGTTGTGATTGTCTGATCTGAGCTTTTTCTGGCAAACACTTTGAACATGTCCTTTCTTATTACAGAAAAAGCAAATAGCTTGGCGTGACGGGCAATTGTCACGCGAATGTCTAGTTGCACACTGCGGGCGTGATTTCACTGCATTTGTATGCTGTCGCGGCACACCTGGTTTAGAGCGTGGTGGCAGCTGCGCGGACGTGTGCGAGGGCAGTTTACAGGGCCGTGCAGCGCGCCCGGTGGGCCGGTTAATGTTACACACGGCTGGCGAAGTTGCAAATGAGTCCTGAGCAAAGTCAAGCGTGTCTTGTCTATCTAATATGTCTATCACTTGTTGAAGGGAGGGATTGACGAGTTTCAAAATCTGTTCCCGTATGCGAACATCAGAAACGTTCTGCGCTATTGCATCACGTACCATTGTATCTGAATAAGGGAGTCCACATTCACACTCAAAAGCACAATCCCGTGTAAGGCCTTGCAATGTTGCAACCCACTCCCTATTAGTCTGACCGGCCATACGTTTTGTACGAAAGAACGTATACCTTTTTGCAACTACATTAACTGTTTCTTTGAAATAGGCATCCAATGCCGACAAAATTTCTTCGTAGGACAGAGTTGCTACGTCGCGTCGGGGAAACAATTTCACTATCACACGGTACGTTTGCACCCCTACACACGACAATAAATGAGGCTGCCGCTCGTTACCTTGAATTCTGTAGGCGGCGAGATGAAATCCAAACTGGCGTGACCACTCAGTCCATGTCTCTTGCGCCGCGTCAAAACTGCGAAACGGCGGTGCAACTGCATGTTGTGGCTGCGGTAGCGGTGAAGCGGCGGCTGCCGCATCGTGTTGCAGTGCACGTTGACCCTGGACGAGCTGTCCAAGGGCATCCAATAACGCCTGCGTCTGCTGATTCTGCAAGCGATAAAATTCGGACAGTACATCTGGCGAAGCCATGATACAAGTAAATGTAAGCAATTAGAAAGAACAAGACCCTTTCCGTTGACTCGTCGCCAACTGTTGTGGCGTAACAAGACAGCTACGCCACACTGAAGTAGCCGAAAGGCACGCGTAATATCACGGTGGCTAAAGAGAGGTCTGAAACAGGATACGTAATGAATGGTAGCAAGAAAAGTACGTAGCTGCTTTAATACTTAACTTTTAATCCTTCATGTGAATACAGCATTCCATGATGATACAAGTGAGACTCTATCTTAAAATGGTTAATGGCGCCTTGCTAGGTCGTAGCCATTGACTTAGCTGAAGGCTATTCTAACTGTCTCTCGGCAAATGAGAGAAAGGCTTCGTCAATGTAGTCGCTAGCAAAGTCATCGTACAACTGGGGCGAGTGCTATCCCGTATCTCGAGACCTGCCTTGTGGTGGCGCTCGGTCTGCGATCACACAGTGGCGACACGCGGGTCCGACATGTACTAAATGGACCGCGGCCGATTTAAGCTACCACCTAGCAAGTGTGATGTCTGACGGTGACACCACAGTTCTTAATTACGATTGAGATGTTACAAACGCTGCACCTTACAACAGATCTGTCACACTGAATATTGTCACAGCTAAACTGTTTTACACTATCATACATTCCTCTAGCGCTCGTTTTGGATTTTGGTATCTTGGATGTAGACAACAGCAAAAAAACTTAAACAACAGTCTAAACCCAACGGAATTTAAGATTGCTGTAGCTTCTATACTTTTTTATTTATTTTTTATTACAGAATTTGGTCAATTATAGACCGCTTAGAACATAGGACTAAGGTACAATCTTTTTCTTTTTACCTTCCCAGAACTTCTTCATGCGTTGGCTGTTGGCCTGCCTCTGTTCATTTGACCTCACCCTCCTTTTGTTGTTGCACAGTAAATTTTGCAGCATTGAAGAGGAGCCTGAAGTTTTTCCTGTCCTGTGTTGTATTTTCTGTGGCGTCAAGTTTTCTCATATCCCTTCTTGTGTCTTCCAGCCATCCCGTGTTTTTTTTAGTTTGAGAATGAAATCAAAAATTTTCTTCGTTAGCCTATTGTCATTCATTCCGTAAGTACGACTGTAAGACTTTTAATAGCCTCTTTCTCATAATATCTGTGATTATTTCAATGTATCTGTACAGATCTTCATTTCTCCTCTTCGTCCACTTGTTACTTTAGTTCGTCTGTGTCCCTAAAAGTTTTTGAGTGTTTTCCTTTCTTTCTTTTCCAGTTCTTCTTGTGCACCTCTTTTATTCAGTGTTAGACATTCAGATCCATAAAGTGCTTCCGATTTGATTACTGTTGCGTAGTGTTTAATTTTTGTCTGGAAAGATACTAATCTTTTATTATACATAATAAAATCGGTTTTGGGTGAGTTTGTATGCTAATTCCATTTTCCTCGGTCTTTCTTTACTTGTGGTGTTATCTAATCCATTTGATTGTATCTATTCTCCCAAATACTTAAACTGATCAACTCTTTTGATCTATCCGTGTACATTTTTCTCTGCTTATGTCCAATGTATTCTGTTTCCTCATACAGTATTTGTAATCCGGTTTTAGCTGCAATTACGTGAAGTGTTTCTGTCATTATCTTTGCATCTGTTTAGTCTTTAGAAATTATTGAAATATCTTCAGCAAAAGGAGACATTTCACCTCAGATCTTCCTCTTCCTTGCCCTAGATGGATTCCTTCGAGGTTTTTCTCTACATTGTTTACCTCACTCTCTCAGGACCTCCTGTAATTGTAAGAGCAGATTGAAGAGAATCGGTGAGAACCCACCGCCCCGCCGAATACCTGTGTTAATTCTAAGTGATTCCGAAATTTCTCTTAGAAATTTCATTTTTGAAGTTGTGTCTGCTTCTTCCATTGTTAGGAATACTGTCTGTCAGCTTACATAATCGTATCTTCTTCTTCTTCTTCGCGGATGGATCACTTAGGACCACGCGTAATCAACATTTGTTGGCCTTCCTTTTCACCCAGTATTTCTTCATAAACAACGAATGGGCTAGCTTTCGTTGCGTAGACCACGTATGTCGGTTAGTTTTTCTCTCTTCTTCCTCAAAACCCCGTGTGTTTGTGATTTTTCTGATTTCATTTCTATCCTGTGGATTTGGAGACCGTAATTCTCTCAGGTCTTTTTCCGTCTGTTTGTACCAGTTCGGTCTTGTAGTTTTGTTCTTTAAAAATGTATGGATTTTGTGCGTTAACCTGTTTGAGTCCATTCTTTCTAAATGTCCCATGAATTGGATTCTTCTCATGCGCATTGTGTCTGTTATTTTGGAGATATTTTTATATATTTCTGCATTGGGTTTTGGATAATGCACACCATCTTTAGTTCTTGGTCCTAGGATTTTCCTCATTATTTTACGTTCTTTCACTTCTAATTCCTCTTTCAGTGTTCTGTGTTGCTGGTTTAGTGTCTCAGATGTGTAGAGACCTTCGGGTTTAATTACTGTTGTGTAGTCTCGTATTTTGGAGTTTCTGTTAGGAAATTATAGCATTGAAGTGTGTTTAAAGAGTAATATAGAACGTGTAGTCAGTTTCATCCTCACATTTCAACAGTTTTTAAACTGTCTGTTTCTTGGATAAGCAATTATCAGAAAAGCAGTATTTTGGGGTATCATTGGCAGTATAAACATTACGATTCCAAGGAGGACACACAACACACCTGTACCACATTTGTTTTTAGCTGTTTCTCTACAGATGCAGTAAGTCCTTTGCTACGTCCTTGACTGTGCCAATAAATTGGTTATCGTAATCATCGTCACTGAATTGTCAGAAATGCTGCAAACATCCGATACCTCGAATGACACTCTTTCTTCCGGCTTGCTCTTTCTTCTTTTTTGGGTGCTCTGCAAAACATCCAAGTACAGCTTTCCCCTTCTTGTACTTCAACCGAGTCTGTTGCTTCTTTTCGTTCCTTATTGTGCTCTTCATTTCAGTCTCATCCACGTTCTTTTCACATGAATTCGCACCTGCTGTCTTTCATCACCATTACCCCAATCTGCCATTACATTATCATGATCAGATTATGCATATTAAAGTGTTAAGAAAGTAAATTCAAAATAATAATACAATGAATTATACAGGTTTTAATAACACATTTAGATGAAAGTAAAACAGTGATAACTGTAAGCTTAAAGTCTTAGTTTGTGTCTGCTTTAATTATCAAGAAACTGGCCTCTTTTGCTAATAATGGGTGAAGGAGACTAAACATGTAAGGTCATCAGTCTCCTTTCACCCTTCAGGATGGATCAGTGTACCCCATCTGTCTGCGTCAAGAGCAACTTCTATTTGGAAGTGTGAGAAAGTGTTGTAAATGTTTGCGTAGCGTGTATTTGAGGCGGGATGTTGGTACCAGCCCGTTATTCGCCGAAAAACCACATCCAGGGTAGTCAGCATACAGGCCCTCGTCGTTAGCTCGCCGGGCTGCTTTGAACTGGGACTGGCTCGCCTCCTTTTCATCTAAATCTACGTCTACATCTACATGGATACTCTGCAAATCACATTTAAGTGCCTGGCAGAGGGTTCATCGAACTACCAACACAATTCTCTATTCATCAAATCTCGTATAGCGTGCGGAATGAATGAACACCTATATGTTTCCGTACGAGCTCTGATTTCCCTTATTTTATCGTGGTGCTGGTTCCTCCTTATGTAGGTCGCCGGCAGAAGTGGCCGTGCGGTTAAAGGCGCTGTAGTCTGGAACCGCGAGACCGCTACGGTCGCAGGTTCGAATCCTGCCTCGGGCATGGATGTTTGTGATGTCCTTAGGTTAGTTAGGTTTAACTAGTTCTAAGTTCTAGGGGACTAATGACTTCAGCAGTTGAGTCCCATAGTGCTCAGAGCCATTTGAACCATTTTTTTATGTAGGTCGGTGTCAACAAAATATTTTCCCATTCGGAGGAGAAAGTTGGTGATTGGAATTTCGTGAGAGGATTCCGTCGAAACGAAATACGCCTTCCTTTTAATGATGTCCAGCCCAAACCTTGTATCATTTCTGTGACACTCTCTCCCATATTTCGCGATAGTGCAAAACGTGCTGCCTTTCTTTGAACTTTTTCCATGTACTCCGTCATTCCTATCTGGTAAGGATCCCACTCCGCGCAGCAGTATTCTAAAAGAGGACGGACAAGCGTAGTGTAGGCAGTCTCCTTAGTAGATCTGTTACATTTTCTAAGTGTCCTGCCAATAAAACGCAGTCTTTGGTTAGCCTTCCCCACAACAGTTTCTATGTGTTCCTTCCAATTTAAGTTGTTCGTAATTGTAATACCTAGGTATTTAGTTAAATTTATGGCTTTTAGATTAGACTGATTTATCGTGTAACCGAAGTTTAACGAGTTCCTTTTAGCACTCATGTGGATGACCTCACACTTTTCTTTATTTAGGGTCAACTGCCACTATTCTCACCATTCAGATATCTATTCTAATGCGTTTTGCAGTTTGTTTTGATCTTCTGATGACTTTATTAGTCGATAAACGACAGCATCATCTGCTTTCCCTGAAGCAGGCGCTTTAGCACGTTCTGCTGTCTGGGCAGGTGTCTTAATATTTATCGCAAGCTTCAAATATTGATCGCTTACGATTACCCGCTGTGCACAGTTTCCCAACTGTCTCGTACTTTCGTTGCCTGCCTTGCAAGGAATTCTCCTAATTTACTGTCGTAAATAATAGTGATGGACAAACTTTGTTGTTTCATTCTAATAGTTTTCTTTTTTGTGACTGATTTGCCAACGGTTTACATTTGTGTTTCATAAATTTTGTCATCCATACGTTAATTCGTCTGTTCTGTCTATTTGTTTTTCATCGCTATGTGACAATAGCATCTTACATTAGCAAATTATTTTTCTTTCTTCACTATACGTCACGTGACAAAACTTTCCTGCAGAAAGTACGAGGCGCATCTAGACGTATTTAACTGGCCAAATTGCGCATGCGCAACAGATCTGTGACGTGACAATCAAATGCCAGCCGGATAGGTCCCACCTGGTCGCAGTACCATGGCAGCAGCGCCCCAAAATGGCGTCTCTTATTCGTCTTCTGCCGCCTGCGAGGTTCGATCAGTGACAAGGTTCCTTAATGCACTAAACGTATCGCCCATCGAAATTCATCGCAATCTCTGCCAGGTCTACGGGCAGAACATCGTGAGCAAACAGATGCTGCGTCAGTGGTGTAAGCCTTTTTCCGAAGGTCGTCAAAGTGTCTATGATGAAGAGCGCCTTACCGACGACCACCTGGTTGAGCTGGTGCGGCAGCGCGTCCTGGAGAACCGTCGCTTCACAATTACGGAGCTCAGCAGCTCTTCTCTGCAAATATCGTGATCCTTGTAGCAGCAGTCAATGCATTGGTGTCACAATGGATCTCCGGTCAAGAAAAAATTCAGACTGTGTAGTTGCAGAAAGAAATGTGCAGGGTCTTCTGGGACAGGAAGGGCATTTTGCTCACTGAATTCCACCACAGAGGTGAAACAATGAATGCTGACTTTTACTGTTGAACAATGCGGAAACTGCGACGTGCCATTCAGAACAAGAGGCGTGGAATGCTTACTGCAGGTATTTTGCTGATGCATGAGAATTCTCAGCCCAGTGCGACTTGGCGCACAGCAACTGTTTTGCAAAGTTCGGCTGGGAGCTGTTTAATCATCCAGCATACAGTCCTGATCTTGCTCCCAGCGATTTCCATCTTTTTTGCACCTCAAGAAATTCCTGTCCTCCCGTCAGCGTTTGGACAACAACGAAGAGCTGAAGAGGACTGTCACACGCTGGTTCCATTCACAGGCGGCAGACTTGTACTACGAGTACAAAGGAACACAAAAGTTGATCCCATGATATAACAAGTATCTCTTTTCTTTTGGTGACTGTGTCGAAAAATACCTCAAACTTTGCTGTAACTGTTGCCAATGAAGTTTTACCTGTAACTATGTTGTCTTTGTTTAAAAAAAACAGGGCAACTTACTTTCTGGGTGTACCTCGTTTTATGGTACCTTGTCTACTTCTGTTGGATGAACAGATGATGAGTAAACAGGATGCCTTCAAATGGTTCAAATGGCTCTGAGCACTATGGGACTTAACATCTTAGGTCATCAGTCCCCTAGAACTTAGAACTACTTAAACCTAACTAACCTAAGGACATCACACAACACCCAGCCATCACGAGGCAGAGAAAATCCCTGACCCCGCCGGGAATCGAACCCGGGAACCCGGGCGTGGGAAGCGAGAACGCTACCGCACGACCACGAGATGCGGGCAGGATGCCTTCCCACGGAAATAAATCTCTAGAAAGATAAGAATATTGCCCAACATCTTTCCTTTCTTTCCGGGAAAGAAAACGACTTACAAGAAAAAGGCAACAAGGAGACAGTAGACAAGCTTTTAAGTTTACAACAGCCAAAAGTGGCGCAAAATGAGATTGAACATTTCCTGCAGTAATATATGAGCATTTATGATGAAGAAGCGAAAACGTAGGACTAACGTCAGTGTTATAAGAAGCTACTCAGATTGCCTAGAGCACGGTGTCACTTTGGAAGCATAATGGCGAAGAAACGTACACAATAAAAAGCAACTCAGATAAGTGAGCGCTTTACAGTTATTCTAGGCATCAGGTGTAAGGAAAACATTAATGTCTGCAGGTGAAATACCGTAGATATTATCATTCCGTTAGCGATGATTAGAATTATTTATTTTCCATCAGATTACGTAACTTTTCTGAATAACCCCTCCGCATAGCCGTCCGCTTGACGTGCAGTGGGACACATCTGTCTCACTATTTTTCAGAAAACAAAATGCCCAACAAAGTTCTGAATACAAGTCCTCCATGAGAAACTCTTTCAGGGCAAAACGCAAAAATTCAGCAGTGGTCCTCGACACTAGGGTAACCTGAATTACTTATAAATCAGTTAAGCGTGCAGAAGAAGAAAAAAAATCTACGTTAGGTATCGACGCTGAGAAAGGTGCAAGAGATGCTGACTTTGAAAAAAAAGAAGGTTCGAAAGAACTGATGCTGAAATATGTCCAACAAAATCACTTTCGGGAGTTGTAAGACTACGAAAAGATAGATATCTAGCCTTGCACTTGGAAAACCTGTCCTTCGTCCAAGTATATACACTTTATCTCCATTATTGATCAATTCTACATCTACATCTACATCTATACTCCGCAAGCCACCTGACGGTGTGTGGCGGAGGGTACCTTAAGTACCTCTATCGGTTCTCCCTTCTATTCCAGTCTCGTATTGTTCGTGGAAAGAAGGATTGTCGGTATGCTTCTGTGTGGGCTCTAATCTCTCTGATTTTATCCTCATGGTCACTTCGCGAGATAAACGCACGAGAGAGCAATATACTGCTTGACTCTTCGGTGAAGGTATGTTCTCGAAACTTTAACAAAAGCCCATACCGAGCTACTGAGCGTCTCTCCTGCAGAGTCTTCCACTGGAGTTTATCTATCATCTTCGTAATGCTTTCGCGATTACTAAATAATCCTGTAACGAAGCGCGCTGCTCTCCGTTGGATCTTCTCAATCTCTTCTATCAACCCTATCTGGTACGGATCCCACACTGCTGAGCAGTATTCAAGCAGTGGGCGAACAAGCGTACTGTAACATACTTCCTTTGTTTTCGGATTGCATTTCCTTAGGATTCTTCCAATGAATCTCAGTCTGGCGTCTGCTTTACCAACGATCAACTTCATATGATCATTCCATTAAAATCACTCCTAATGCGTACTCCCAGATAATTTATGGAATTAACTGCTTCCAGTTGCTGACCTGCTATTTTGTAGCAAAATGATAATGGATCTTTCTTTCTATGTATTCGCAGCACATTACACTTGTCTACATTGAGATTCAATTGCTTTTCCCTGCACCATGCGTCAATTCGCTGTAGATCCTCCTGCATTTCAGTACAATTTTCCATTATTACAACCTCTCGATACACCACAGCATCATCTGCAAAAAGCCTCAGTGAACTTCCGATGTCATCCACAAGGTCATTTATGTATATTGTGAATAGCAACGGTCCTATGACACTCCACTGCGGTACACCTGAAATCACTCTTACTTCGGAAGACTTCTCTCCATTGGGAATGACATGCTGCGTTGTGTTATATAGGAACTCTTCAATCCAATCACACAATTGGTCTGATAGTCCATATGCTCTTACTTTGTTCATTAAACGACTGTGGGGAACTGTATCGAACGCCTTGCGGAAGTCAAGAAACACGGCATCTACCTGTGAACCCGTGTCTATGGCCTTCTGAGTCTCGTGGACGAATAGCTCGAGCTGTGTTTCACACGACCGTCTTTTTCGAAACCCATGCTGATTCCTACAGAGTAGATTTCTAGTCTCCAGAAAAGTCATTATACTCGAACATAATGTGGTGTCACCGCCAGACACCACACTTGCTAGGTGGTAGCTTTAAATCGGCCGCGGTCCATTAGTACATGTCGGACCCGCGTGTCGCCACTGTCAGTGATCGCAGACCGAGCGCCACCACACGGCAGGTCTCGAGAGACTTACTAGCACTCGCCCCAGTTGTACGGACGACTTAGCTAGCGATGCAACACTGACGAAGCCTCGTTTATTTGCAGAGAAGATAGTTGGAATAGCCTTCAGCTAAGTCAATGGCTACGACCTAGCAAGGCGCCATAGCAATTGATAGTTATCGTATGAAGCATGTCTCATCAAGAACGATGTATACAAATGATGGATTAAAGTTAAGTATTCCAGCAGCTACGTACATTTCTTTATAGCATTCATTCCGTATCCTGTTTCAGACCTCACGCCAGCCTGCTTGAGTTTAACGCGTGCATTTCGGCCTTCTCTAGCTATACAACACATAATACGTGTTCCAAAATTCTACAACTGATTGACGTTAGAGATATAGGTCTATAGTTCTGCACATTTGTTCGACGTCCCTTCTTGAAAACGGGGATGACCTGTGCCCTTTTCCAATCCTTGGGAACGCTACGCTCTTCTAGAGACCTACGGTACACCGCTGCAAGAAGGGGAGCAAGTTCCTTCGCGTACTCTGTGTAAAATCGAACTTGTATCCCATCAGGTCCAGCGGCCTTTCATCTTTTGAGCGATTTTAATTGCTTCTCTATCCCTCTGTCTTCTATTTCGATATCTACCATTTTGTCATCTGTGCGACAATCAAGAGAAGGAACTATGTGAAACTGCTTTGGAAAAAGACATTTAGTATTTCGGCCTTTTGTCTGTCATCCTCTGTTTCAGTACCATTTAGGTCAGAGAGTGTCTGGACATTTTTTTTTTTTTTGATCCACCTACTGCTTTGACATAAGACCAAAATTTCTTAGGATTTTCTGCCAAGTCAGTACATAGAACTTTACTTTCGAATTCATTGAACGCCTCTCGCATAGCCCTCATCACACTACATTTCGCTTCGCGTAATTTTTGTTTGTCTGCAAGGCTTTGGCTATGTTTATGTTTGCTGTGAAGTTCCCTTTGCTTCCGCAGCAGTTTTCTAACTCGGTCGTTGTACCACGGTGGCTCTTTTCCATCTCTTACGATCTTGCTTGGCACATACTCATCTAACGCATATAGTACGATTGTTTTGAACTTTGTCCACTGATCCTCAACACTATCTGCACTTGAGACAAGACCTTTGTGTTGAGCTATCAAGTACTCTGTAATCTGCTTTTTGTCACTTTTGCTAAACAGAAAAATTTTCCTACCTTTTTTAATATTTCTATTTACGGCTGAAATCATCGATGCAGTGACCGTCTGTTTGTCACCAGAAGGTCTAATATGTTATTGCCACGAGTCGGTTCTCTGTTTAACTGCTCAAGGTAGTTTTCAGATAAAGCACTTAAAAATTTTCACTGGGTTCTTTGTCCCTGCCACCAGTCTATATACGGCAAATTAAAATCTCCACCAAGAACTATAACATGGTGGGGAAATCTACTCGAAATATTTTCCAAATTATCCTTCAGGTGCTCTGCCACAGCAGATGCTGAGCCAGGGGCCCTATAGAGAAATCCAATTACCATGTCTGAGCCTGCTTTAACCGTGACCTTCACCCAAATTATTTCACATTTCGGATCTCCGTCAATTTCCTTCGATACTATTGCACTTCTTATCGCTATAAACACGCCTCCCCCTTCACTGTCGAGCCTGTCTCTGAGGTATACATTCCAATCTGAGTTTAGGATTTCATTACTGTTTACACCTGTTTTCAGCCAACTTTCTGTCCCTAGTACTATATGGGCATTGTGACCGTTTATTAATGAAAGCAGTTCTGGGACCTTTCTATAGACGCTCCTGCAGTTTACTATTAGCACATTAATATTGTTATTCCATGTTGCATTTCGCCTACTCCTACCTTGCCGCGTCTCAGGAGGCGTCTTGTCGGGCCTAGGGAGGGAATTCTCTAACCTAAAAAACCCACATGTGCACTCCACACGTACTCCGCTACCCTTGTAGCCGCTTTCTGCGTGTGGTGCACGCCTGGCCTATTCAGGGGGACCCTACATTTCTCCACCCGATAGCGGTGGTCGAGAAATTTGCACCCCAGATCTCCGCAGAATCGTCTGAGCCTCTGGTTTAAGCCTTCTACTCGGCTCCAAACCCGAGGACCGCGATCGGTTCTGAGAACGATACTACAAATATTTAGCTCAGATTCCACCCCGCGAGCGAGGCTTTCCGCCTTCACCAACTCCGCCAACCACCTGTACGAACTGAGGATGATCTCTGAACCCAGACGGCAGTAGTCACTGGTGCCGACATGAGCAACAATTTGCAGTCGGGTGCACCTAGTGCTCTCTATCGCCGCCGGCAGGGCCTCCTCCACATCTCGGATGAGACCCCCCGGCAAGCAGACAGAGCGAACACTGGCCTTCTTCCCCGACCTTTCCGCTATTTCCCTAAGGGGCTCCATCAGCCGCCTAACGTTGGAGCTCCCAATAACTAATAAACCCCTCCCCCCGTGTGCCTGCTCGGACCTTGCTGAAGGAGCGGCCACATGTCCACTCACAGGCAGAGCGGGCGATGCCACACGGCCAGCCTCCACATTGACCCTCCGCCTCGTGCGCCGCCAACGCCGCTGAACCCGCCACCGCCGCTGAACCCGCCACTCCCCTTGGGGAGAGGGTGGCCCAACCGCGCCCGATACCCGCGAAGATGTCTCGACAGCAGGGACAGTGGTTGAAGCATGTAACACCTGGGGTGTACCATGCGACGCACCAGACTCTCCACTGCCGCTACACTCCGAGGCAGCAGCCCGAAGACGGCTGACCGCGGCCATCAACACGCTCAGCTGTTCGCGAACGGTGCCCAGCTCCTCCTGCGTCCGTACACAGCAGTCACACATCCTATCCATCCTAAGAAATCAATTCACTGTAGAGAGTTAATCAACTTTTAACTAGACTGCTAATTCACTAAAGGCGGCTGATTGTTGACTAAACTGTGGTTGCTAGACACTTCTTGTAGAAAACAATGAAAATAGCACTACCTGTCTCTGGACTGTATTGAAAAAAAAAACACTAGCACTACTGGCACTATGGTTGACTAAAGGGACTCTCTCTGACTGTATTCAAAACAAACACGAACTCTATGGAACACTATTACTAGCACTCGACAATTAAAGCTTCCTAAAAGCAAAATCACACGGAAGAAGAAGTGACAAGTAAGAAAAATACAGTTAATACTTAAATTAACGTAGCTCGCTGCACAGAAGACGTGAAGCAGACGGCAGTTACGACGACATCGTTCGTATCAGTAATCTTAAACGCTTCACTATCTGGCTTATGTGACTGTTTTAAGAAATTTCCAGGCTCTGTTATATTAGTGTAGCAAGAGTGCTGATACGTGTAAAATAACTTTTTCGTGAGGTCAAGTAACAGGTATAGGCTTGTTCCAATGTATAGAATGACTTTATCGTTAGATCAACGGACAAGTATAGTATTGTGCCGCCCAGAAGTGCTGTGTCGTCAAATATACGTATCGTCCTTACGAACAACAGCTACTCCAACAACATTTAATACTTGTCCACTTAGCACTATAGCTGATAAAGAGAAACCGTTATTGGGTTGCAATAGAAAGAAAATAAAAATGTTGCTCGACATCTCTCGAGAAAACTATTTTGGTACCACTTCTACGTGAATGCTGCCAATCACATTATTCTTTGCAAACCACAACACAACAATACACTAATTTATTATCCAGCCAATAGCGTATTCGTGATCTACATTGAAGCGCCAAAGAAACGGGTATAGGCATGCATATTCAAATAAAAGAGATATGTAAATAGGCAGAATACAGCGACGAGGTCGGCAACGCCTATAGGCAAGTGTCTGGCGCAGAGGTTAGATCGGTTACTGTTGCTAACAATGGCAGGTTATCAAGATGTAAGTGAGTTTAAAAGTGGTGTTACAGTCGGCGCATGAGCGAAGGGACACAGCACCTCCGAGGTAGCGATGGAGAGTGGATTTTCCCGTACGACCATTTCACGAGTGTACCGTGAATATCAGGAACCCGGTAAAACATCAAATCTCCGACACAGCTGCAGCCGGAAAAATATCCTGCAAGAACAGGACCAACGACGACTGAAGAGAATCGTTCATCGTGACAGAGGTGCAACCCTTCCGCAAATTGCTGCAGATTTCAATTCTGGGCTATCAACAAATGTAAGCGTGCGAACCATCCATCGAAACATAATCGATATGAGCTTTCGGAGCCAAAGGTCCACTCGTGTATCCTTGATGACAGCACGACACAAAGCTTTACACCTCGCTTGGACCGGTCAACACCGACATTCTACTGTTGATGACTGGAAACATGTTGCCTGGTCGGACGAGTCTCGTTTCAAATTGTATCGAGTGGATGGATGTGTACGGGTATGGAGACAGCCTCATGAATCCATGGACCCTGCAAGTCAGCAGGGCACTATTCAAGCTGGTGGAGGGTCTGCAATTGCGTGGGGCGTGTGCAGTTGGAGTGATATGTGATCCCTGTTTCGTCTAGATACGACTGTGACAGGTGACACGTACGTAAGCATTCTGTCTAATCACCTGCATCCATTCATGTCCGTTATGAATTCCGACGGACTTGGGAAATTCTAGCACGACAACGCGACACCCCACACGTCCATAATTGCCACAGAGTGACTCCAGGAACACTGTTCTGAGTTTAAATACTTCGATTGGCCGCCAAACACCTCGGCGTGAACAATATTGAGGATAGCTGTGATGCCTTGGAATCTGCTGTTCAGAAGATATCTCCAACCCCCCGTACTCTTAAGGATTTATGGACAGCTCTGCAGGAGTCATGGTGTCGGTTCCCTCCAGCACTGCTTCAGAAATTAGTCGAGTCCATGCCACGTCGTGTTGCGGCACTTCTGCGTGCTCGCGGGGGCTCTACACAATTTTAGGCAGATGTACCAGTTTCTTTGGCTCTTCAGTGTATGATAACTTCCTAGAGTATCATGTTGATCTTTCGTATTACACTCTGAGAAGAAGGGAAAAAATCCATGAAGGAATTATCCAAATGGGACGGAAATCAAAAAACATTTTTGATGAGGTTGAGCCACAGTCACGCAGTGCCTTTGAAAGAGTTAACCGCCATTTGACTCGTGTTATTATATTTATCTTTTGTACTATCCAGATTTTGCTTTTATGCCATTATCATGTACAATGCTAAATGTTGTTAGACCATTATTAAGTCAGGTCTGTTAAGGCAGTCCAAAGCCAAGCGAAAGCTTTGGACTGCATTTACAGACATGACTTAATATCGGCTTAACAGCTTTTATCATTGTACTTCATAATATTCTTGATAGTACAAAAGATAGATACAGGGCTATTCAAAAAGAAGGAACAGATTTCAAACATTTATCGCTTCCAAACTACAAAAGATAGAAACACAATCCCAGCGTTCCTGGAAAGAGAAAACTTCAATTTTTTATGCATTCAGTGTGAGCTCCATGTGTTACACGACGAATATCAAATCGGTAGGTCATTTCCTGCCACACACGAAGCAGCTGGTCTCTCTTTATCGAATTGACAGCGTCATCAATGCAATGTCGCAGACTATCAAGAGGGGAGGGAGGTTCAAAAATGCGTAATCCCACAGATAAAAGTCACAAGGTTGAGGTCTGAAGACCTGGAGGGCCAACGGCGATGAAGTTCATTTCTGCTCCTCCTCTTCCAATCCACCGTCCTGAAATGGTGTCATTCAGATAACGGCGGACATGCTTAGAGAAATTCTCTTGTCAGGTTGGTATCCCACGGTTCATTGGGGCGTCTCCCAACTCGTCTTTGGCCTGTGATCTCGTTGATTAGAGTATAATTATCTTCAGTGAAGAGTCCTGCTTCGAACTGAGCCCCGACGACTAGCGAAGACGTTTCTGGAGAGGTCCCGGACAGTGATGGGATACCTACCAGACAGTTGCTTTCGTCATACGGCCCGACGACGAGGAGTGACTGTCTTGGGTGCCATTTTTTTTCGTTGGGGGGCCCCTTTGGTTCTCATCCGCAGCACCCTTACAGCACAGCGGTACGTCGACATCATTGTGCGCACTTTTTTCTTGGGAAGCCAGTCTGGGCTTACATTTCAGCAAGACGTGCCGGGAGTTTCTACTGGTTGTCTTCGAGCTAGCCGAAGCCTGCCTTGGGCAACAGGGTCGCCAGATCTCTAGCCAGGTGAGAACTTTTGGAACTTTATGGGAGGGCCCTCGAACCATCTCGGGATTTCGACGATCTAACGCGCCAATTGGACAGAATTTGGCACGATGGCCCTCAGGAGGACATCCAATAACACTATCAATCGTCCCCAAGCCGAATGACTGCTTGCATAAGGGCCAGAGGTGGACCACTGCGTTATTGACTTCCTAAGTTTGCGAAGCTCTTTTCTTCAATAAATCGTCCAGTTTTTTGGAAAATGTAATCAGTTGTTTGTCTGTACATGTAAATCACATCTACCGATTTCCGCCCTAATCAGATTTTTTTTTTCATTTTTTGCCCTAGAGTATATTTCAGATCAATGCAGTATCCTGCTAAAATTACCGGTTATCACCGCCACTTCTTATAATGTCAGCGCAATACATGTTAAACGTATTGATAACCTGTCGATAATCTGCTTTCAAAATGATATACGTGCCTTTTCCATATTATGGCTACGAGCATTAAGTTGAAGTTCCGACTTTGTGCAGATTGCCCATGAATTTCCATTGACGCAAACTTTCTAGTTGCCGTAGATGTTAATCACCAACTATATCTCTGACTCAGTAGGCAGTAAGGAAGAAGACAGAGATTCTTTGCAAGGCAACTTTGTCGCAAACTACTATTGATGTTCAAAAAAAAATTTTTTTGTACTTTCAACCTTTCATTTACCATTTACCGCATGTTACCCAGTTTGCGTTAATATCGAGTAGAGTCCACTACTTTCTGTTTCGAAATTACTGCCAAACTGGACAGAGATATGATAATAGCAGTCAGAAATATAATCCAAGCTATGGTGTTTTGCTTAGCGTATTCCACGAGACCTTTTGTTTTACTTCGTGTGGGTTGCTTATCTGTTTGCGCCGTTCAAGATAACATTTATTATTGATAAATGATTTTTCTTTTCATTTATTGAACTTACTGGCTATTTCTTTGCATTACTATCTATTTTGAAGATAAATATAGTAAGGCAGAGCGATTACTCTTTCTTCTTTGGAAGAATTTTTTGTCAAAGATTATTATTATCTCTGACCCCTTGGCGCATTGCGCCGTACTTTACTTAATACTTTGATAGATTCATGTCTTTTTTCTGTTTTTCTTTCCTCACTATGAATTCTTTTTAGTACTACAGACTATCAGCTGATGGCAAATCACAATTTGAAATAAAAATTAAATGTTTTTCTCTTTTATACAACGTACAAGGCTCCATTAAAAAATTTGTCAGTCATACAGGTCGTTTTGTTCGAGGGCTGAAGTTCCCCAAGACGCTATTACTTACCTACCCTATTCCAAAATACAAAATCTAGTGCCACCATCACTTTAGATCTGTAACCGCTGAAAACAAAGCTCAGCCTCTTCAGGCGTTGACGTCTGTCTGGACAAAGTCGCACTATGTTGTCGAAGACTGGGCGAGTAGGCCCTCCAGCTACAATCGGGATTTGATCTCGTTCTGTATTAGGGTAAATCAAAACTCTCTTTCAAATATGGTATTTCGTAATCACAATTATTAAACAATAAACTAGCCTTTGCATCGACGCAACGTGCTCAAGGCTCCTTTTACTATGTAACAAAACCATAAGCAACCACGGAATCACCTTAGAGTGTACTGAGCAGAATTACATCAGACAAAAACTCTAGAGAACACTCAACTGCCCTACAGTGTTCTGAGCAATATTACCGTCAAATAAACATGAGAAACGACTCGGCTACCTTAGAATGTTTTGAGAAGTATTACCATCCCCTTACCACGCAACCAAATCCGAGGTAAGCTGATCCTGAATCAGTTATCAATGCTGGACAATGATGCTTCTAATGAAGTCTTATCAAACCTTAATCTGTGGTTGAATTCTACCAGATCACAAAGGACCTTTTCATGCCCCAGCGGTTAATGTCCCTGAACAATATCACAGAACTTTTACACGATATACCATTTAATTAAACTATTCGTTAGGACCTTGACTAACTTGATGTATCTGAAATTTCGGTAAGAAACTAGCGTAAATTCAAAACATATAGTTGACTTATCACCGCTTTATCTTACAACCAACTATCCACGGAGCAAACAGTGTTCTCTGCCAGTTACCCCAACTGGTACAACATCTGACACGCTACTCAGTCAGACTGGTACCAGAGTCTAACAAACACAGTTACGACACTCTCTGATGCGAAAGTTGTTGCCGTTTGTAAGATAGAGCGACATAGCGGTCAGAAGGCAAACTAACATGCGTTGTAAGGATAATGTTTGTTTTTAGTTATTTTCTTCTTAATTAAGGGAATAGATGTCACATTTTTGCATTCAATGCGTTAGTAAGCTAACAAGAGATATGAATGATTATGAAATACATATAATAACAGCCTAATCATACTGATTCAATGACATAAGCTACAACTCATTCATGTAGAAATACTTTCAAATTTGTCTGTATTTGAAGCTTATTCCACTGAAAGCAAGACAATATAAACACATTTCATTCATGAGAAGCATATATTTCTGTTTTTGTCTGTTGTCACTTTCCTTGACACTTGAAAATTTTTTATGAAGTCCAATGAATCGCCCTTTCTTACTCTTCATTTGGCTTTCTAGATACACGAATATTTTTGTAAATGTAATTACTGTTGCTTCAAAAGTGAATGTGTTGAAGAAATAATGTGTGTATTACACTGAAGGGCCAAAGGAACTGGTATAGGCATGCGTATTCAAATACAGAGATACGTAAACAGGCAGAATACGGCGCTGCGGTCGGCAACGCCTATATAAGACAAGTCTTTTTAGATCGATTACTGCTGCTACAATGGCAGGTTATTAAGACTTAAATGAGTTTGAACGTGGTGCTATAGTCGGTGCACGAGCGATGGGACACAGCATCTCCGAGATAGTGATGAAGTGGGAATTTTCCCGTATGACCATTTCGCGAGTGTACCATGCGTATCTGCAATCCGATAAAAAATTAAATCTCCAACATCGCTGCAGCCGAAAAAAGATCCTGCAAGAACGGGAGCAACGACGATGGAAGAGAATCGTTCATCGTGACAGAAGTGCAACCCTTCCGCAAATTGCTGCAGATTTCAATGTTGGACCATCAACAAGTGTCAACGTGCGATCCATTCAACGATACGTTATCGATATGGGGTTTCGGAGCTGAAGGCCCAATCGTGTACCCTTTATGACAACATGATACGAAGCTTTACGTCTCGCCTGGACCTGTCAACACCGACATTGGAGTGTTGATAACTGGAAATATGTTGATTGGTAGGACTCGTTTCAAATTGTATCGAGCGGATGGACGTGTAAGGGCCTGGAGACAACGTTATGCATCCATGACCCTGCATGTCAGCAGGGGGCTGATGGAGGCTCTGTAATAGTGTGGGGTATGTACAGTTGGAGTGATGTGAGACCCCTGGTACGTCTAGATATGACTCTGACAGGTGACACGTACATAAGCATCCTGTCTGATAACCTGCATCCATTCATGTCTATTGTGCGTTCCGACGGGCTTGGGCAATTCAGCAGGACAATGCGACACCCCACACGTCCAGAATTGCTACATAGTGGCTGTAGGAACACTCTTCTGAGTTTAAACACTTCCGCTGGCCACCAAACTCCCCAGACATGAAGATTATTGAGCACATCTGGGATACCTTACAACTCGCTGTTCAGAAGAGGTCTCCACCCCCTCGTGCTCTTACGGATTTATGAACAGCCCTGCAGGTCTCCTGATGTCAACACCCTCCACCACTACTTCAGACATTAGTCGAGTCCATACCACGTCGTGTTGCGGCACTTCTGCGTGTTCGCGGGGTCCTACACAATATTAGGCAGGTGTACCAGTTCTTCGGCTCTTCAGAGAACATTTCATATAGCTTTCCTACGTTATACATCCACTGATTTGGTTTAAAGTGCAGCGAACAAAACTCTGCTTTGTTGGATAGATACAAGACGTCTTTCTGTAAAAATTCAGGTCTTCTTGTGTTTATTACCAGTTTTTTGTTATGAAAGGAAAACGAGCAAATGTCATGTCATTACAATAGAATCGTAAATAAACTTTCCTGTAATGCAACGTTTCATATCTCTCTGTGTCCTTAGGAAACTAAATAATCACAAGTGTGGTATAACTTTTTAGTTATTCTCGAATTTTATGGCGCTACATACACACCATACTGTAAAGATTATTTTGCAAATCAGTATAAATGTTAGTACCCGCACTGTATATCGTAATCAGAAGTGTCGTTTGCTGGTCTCTTGATGCGCTGCTATAGCTGGGGGTAACAAATACGAGACGGAGTATGGCGACTGTTATGTTAGACAGTGCTCGTACCCTCCTTTATGACCATGTTAAAACCACCTTGAACCATTAAAAGGAGTAATTGAATAGCGACATTAGTTCTTTTAACAATTAGTTAATTATTAATCTGCGCCTTCGTTTGGCGTTCCTGGTGGCCAGCTCGCTCTCGGCGCTTACTCTATGGTGTGCAGCACTCTGCTTGGCCGGGAAACATACGTCCACTGCCAGACGGAGACTTCAAAGTACGCCAGCTGTCTACAACATCATGTTTTCATACATGAAATCAATAACACCTTAATAATAAAAAACTACATGATTACCTGTTTAAGTATGATACATAATGAGTTTAGGCGATTCACTTGCTCCTGACGTGCCACATGGATTGTGTCACCTCACAGAGGCTTTATTTCGTATTTATTTTGCATGATATGTAATTTATGAGGGTCATTACGTAAGTATTGGCAGCTATGATGATTGGTGCAAAAGAGGGGGCGGAGCGGAAAACTGGTCATGGCCTTGTTGAAGTAACAGTCCCAGTTTTCGCACAAAGTAATGTTGGGGATGCCACAGTCACCTAAAACAGGACCGCCGGGCAAGATTCGAATCCCACTAATCACTAATGTAGTTACATGATTTTCTACTGCTGTCGATATTAGCACATATTCGTCTAAAGCCCACGGTAAACTTTACCGAAGTCAACCCGCAGATTGCGGCTGCATGCGAGTATCGCTCGGTGCCAGCGCCTGAAGCATTGTGCGTGAGGTTGGCCGTGCTACAAGATGGATCCTCCCCTACCCACCCTACTCATCTGACCTCAGTCCACGTGACTTAAGAGCTCATTTCACAACTGAGGAAACGTTGCGTGGGAGGTGATTTGCAAACAGGGCGAATGTCCTCACGGCATTTTGGCGACAGGTGGCACGCATTGATGGCAATGCCAGTGGCATTCAGCGCCTCCACAACGTTGCAAACCCTATGTGTATGCACTGGGGGACTATTTTGTAGCACAGCTGCTGATTTTGAACCATTTTTGTTCTATTAGTACTCGTTCACAAGTAAGTTACACAGAGTTCCTGTGCGTGTGTTTCATTTCAATGGCTACCGGAACCTTCTGTTCCAGGACTCTATTTTATGTTGGTATTCAAATACACGCTACCATACCGGTTCAGTGCACATCGTGAAATTCTCATGTTATCACATTTTCACAAGATAATACCGTAGTTGTCATGACTTATGGAATGACACCCGTATAAATACTCACATAGCAAAAACATTCAAAGTACATCATCGAAAAATTCTACGTCTAAATACAACAAATGAAGTATATATGTTACAATCATTTCTGTTTCGTCATTTCTGTTTTGCGTCGTCGCAATGTTCCTGGCTCAAAAGTTGTCATTCAGAATGCGTTCAAAGATATTTGACCACCATGGCTCATTAAAGAAGATTCAAAAAGGAACGAAGACAAAGAATGGGTACACACCCCTGGCGCAGCTTTCTTAATTCTGAACGACGAAGAGTATAACTCATAAGATCGACATCTCATAAATCCTTACTAATTACTGTGGAGTTGTGGCAACTGCAGAAGGACGGGCACTATGTATTATTCAGCAACTGGAGTCGTATTTCGTTTCAGGATCCAAACAAATTAGGAAAGCTACTTGGGCGAATAAGTGGGCAAGGAGCAGGATTCTTTAGACTGACGCGCGCGCACACACACACACACACACACACACACACACACACACACACACACAGGCAAGAACACACCCTACAGGGGTGGGGGTTGCTGCATATGCATATTCATGATCTCTTTTGAATGACAGTTGGCAGGCTGTAGATTAACGAATTTGCATTGACAGGTGGGACGCTAGCAGCGCCGACGAGCCGCACCTGTTTGCTGGTGGACGCTAAGAAAGTTCAAATCGAATGCGGCTCTCTCAAGCGACCTTACACAGACGTCGAACCACTGCTGCTTGTTTCCAAATTTGTAGTTGTTACAGTTTCCCATCAGGTACTGCAGGTACTTCCCGACCGCATAATCACTGATTCTCCGAAGCAAATATGTGAATAAATGTAAAGGAAAATGTATGATAAAAGGATGGAAACATGAAGGCACGGAAGAAGAGGAAAAGATGGGAAATAAAAAAGAAAACGAAAGGATAGTATAGGGAAAGAAACGACAGAGAATCGATAGTATAGTTGATAACGGAAAGAACAATAGTATGTGGAGAAGCAAAGCGACGGAAGGGGAAGAACAGAGGACTGAGAAAAAATAGATCCAAAGGAAAAGAAAACGAAATGAAATGGAATTAAGGTTAGAACTTAAGAATTTTTAGTCAAGGTAAAAAATGACAAACCGTTACTTCCGTTAGGAAAGGATAGTGGGGAGGGTAAGGTGGGGCTTGGAGAGGATGGGAGGGGGGAGAGAAGAGGGGGAGGGGAGGAAAACTGGCCATGGCCTTAGGCCGGTATTACACTATCAAATTTCTTTGTCAAAGATTTGATCAAAGATGTGATCAAATATTCCGTCAAATATATTTGACAAAGATCTTTGACGTAGCGCTAGAAGGGGTATTACACTGTCATCATATTTTTCGTCGAAGTTCAAGATGGCTGACAACAACAACTTGTTATTAACAGCAGCAGTTGCATGTACCACAATTGCACTGTGTGCACATGTGGAAGAGAAGTGGGGAAAGAAAAGGATACATACCTGCTTGAAGCCGTGGGTTTTACGACGACACGATAAAAGCATTCAATAAAACTTGTTACGTGAGCTTATAGTGGCGGACGTCAAATTGTACATCAGTTACTTAAGAATGGATGAGCATACATTTCTGTATGTGCTCAATGAAGTGTATCCTCATATCCCAAGGCACAATATTCACTTAAGAACTGCTACATCTGCATAAGACAGGCCCACTGTAACACTCCGATTCCTTGCTGCAGGAGAGGGTTTGGTTAGGTTAGGTTAGGTCAGGTCAGGTCTCCAATCTTCGTAATCTATTTTTGTATTCAGCGTGCCTCACGCTGTAAAGCGCCTCATCAGCTTCATACATCTCTATTAATTTCGCAGTTGTCGGCACACAGCAATTGTATTTACTGGCAATGTTTATAAAAACACTACAGACGACAGAATGCAGCGATGCTAGCGCTCCATGTGGTAACATGTCACATTGCAGTGAACAGAAGACAAGCGACTTCTTTGATCAAATCTACGGCGAGGCCCTAGATTTGATCAAATATTGTACGACATTTGACAAAGTTCCCTATTACACCATCAAATATCTTTGACAAAGATATTGGACAAAGATATTTGACAAAGAAATTTGATAATGTAATACCGGCCTTACTGAAGACACTCCACCAGTTACATAATTAATCCAGTTACATAATTTTCTGCTGCCGTTGACAATACTTCATATTCGTCTCAGCAGAAATCCAAATCTTCTTTTTCCACTTCACATCAGTGACACACACTGTCTCAAGACTGAGCCTTTGCATTTTCCTTTTCAGATTTTCTAACGTCCATACCATATTCGGGGTACAGATATTCCACATACTGCCTCTCAAATTGTTAGCCCTTTCGTTGGATAAAGTCTCTTTCTCGTTGGCATCTCCCTCTTGGCTATTCACTGGTGGAGATTCAAATGGGGTAATGATCTGGAATGTATTGCCCCGCCTTGTAGGGGCAATTTCTCACTCCAGCGGCAAGAGAGTGCGCCATATCTATGTCCCCTCCCGTGTCCTCCTAAATAACACTGTCAGCAGAACGAGACTCCTATATCATCAATCTTCACCTACAATTGCTGGTGATTTTTAACCAGAATTTAAGCAGTAGCTGGAATCTAGCACAGGACCCAGGATTTTTCGATTACACGGTCAAAGACACTGCCCAAAAACTACGCTAAGAAACTGGTACAGGAATAGGTTCTTTGCGACTTGGACGATTCGTGAAGTGAGAAAAGGCCAGTTGATCATGCAAGATATTTCTTCTTAGCTGCTAACCAGCAGCTGTCGCACAAGCTTGACCAACGCCATTCCCGGCACTCCTGGGTAAAAATCATTGTTAGTGTGTACTACGAAATTCCGACAGATATGTCAGCCACTGCACATTGAAAATAACGGTTGTGTTCGTTATTCATAAGAAATAAAGTCTGCAATTGTTCGACAGTTTCGATTAACCCCACGTTGGTAACTGCTCGTTACAGATTACTGACGTCAAGCGTACCTGTGAAAAGCGTAGTGTAATGTGTAATGCTTTTCCTAATCGTTTCGTCACGAAGTTGCGTAAAAGTGTCCGCTGGGGGCGTCTGCGAGATGTGGACGATGTCGAACGCACGTTTGGTAAGTATATCACGGTCGACGATGGAAATATTAGTTGGCAGACCTGGGTCAACTTCATGCACTCCAGACTTGTGAAACAGCTAGAGTAAGTAAAACTACAAAGCATTACGCGACAGATGTAATGTATTAAATATGCTCGGTGCACTTGTTGGGAATTTCCAACAGAAAACAATAGCGGAACAAGAGAGAATAAATCTGAGAAGCAGAAATTTCGATTTTATGCAGAACAGCGATGGGCTGAAGAAAAATTTATAAAGGAGATATATTTGATTTGTTCTGGGACAGAATTGGACATTTAGAAATATAAATATTGTAAAACAAGACTGAAAATGTAGTGTGGAAACAAAAAAATAATTAGTAACATGATGTATTTCGTAGGCTCTTACTTTATCAGGAGACAGTGCGGAACTGTATCGAACTTCTTCCGGAAGTCAAGCAAAATGGCATCTACCTGGGAGCCTGTATCTAATATTTACTGGATCTCATGAACAAATAAAGCGAATTGTGTCTAACAAAATCGCTGTTACCGGAATCCATGTTGATTCCTACAGAGTAGGTTCTGGGTTTCCAGAAATGACATGATACGCGAGCAAAAAACGTGTTCTAAAATTCTACAACAGATCGGTCAGAGATATATGCCTATAGTTTTGCGCATCTGCTCGACGACCCTTCTTGAAAACTGGAACTACCTGTGCTCTTTTCGAATCATTTGGAACCTTCCGTTCCTCTAGAGACTTGCGGTACACGGTTGTTAGAAGGGGGGGCAAGTTCTTTCGCGTACTCTGTATAGAATCGAATTGGTATCCCGTCAGCTCCAGTGGACTTTCCTCTGTTGAGTGATTTCAGTTGCTTTTCTATTCCTTGGACACTTATTTCGATGTCAACCATTTTTTCGTTCGTGCGAGGATTTAGAGAAGGAAGTGCAGTGCGGTCTTCCTCTGTGTAACAGCTTTGGAAAAAGGTGTTTAGTATTTCAGCTTCACGCGGTCATCCTCTGTTCAATGCCATTTTTATCCCAGAGTGTCTGGATATGCTGTTTCGATCCACTTACTTATTTAACGTAAGACCAGAACTTCCTAGGATTTTCAGTCAAGTCGGTACATAGTTTTACTTTCGAATTCACTGAACGCTTCACGCATAGCTCTCCTTACGCTGACTTTGACATCGTTTAGCTTCTGTTTGAGAGGTTTTGGTTGCGTTTAAATTATTTGCAGTGAAGCTCTCTTTGCTTTCGCACTAATTTCCTAACTTTGTTGTTGAACCACGGTGGGTTTTTCCCGACCCTCACAGTTTTAGTCGGCACGTACCTGTCTATAACGCATTTTACGATTGCCTTGAACTTTTTCCATAAACACTCAACATTGTCAGTGTCTGAACAGAAATTTTTGTTTTGATCTGTTAGATAATCTGAAATCTGCCTCCTATTACTCTTGCTAAATAGCTAAACCTAGCTCCCTTTTTTTATATTCCTATTTACTTCCATTTTCAGGGATGCTGCAACGGCCTTATGATCACAGATTCCCTGTTCTGCGCTTACAGAGTCGAAAAGTTCGGGTCTGTTTGTTATCAGTAGGTCCAAGATGTTATCTCCACGAGTCGGTTCTCTGTTTAATTGCTCGAGGTAATTTTCGGATAGTGCACTCAGTATAATGTCACTCGATGCTCTGTCCCTACCACCCGTCTTGTCATGTGCGTGAACAAAAACACCTGGCGGTATTTCGTAAGGTTTTAGCACTGTTTTGCGCTTGAGAATGATCGTTAGACTAAGTTTAGTACCGTCAGAACAACATGAATGGACAATTGTGTAGTGCAATTTTTTATGTCCACTTGTTTTTATAGTTACAGCGTTAGCACCTTTCATGGAAACAGTTCTGTTACTCGGCACATCAAATGTCAGAGGAGGTTTGCCCATATTCGGTATTTGGCTTAGTTCCACATTGGTTTCCTTTCGACGTTGAATAATATTTTCTTTTCATACTCTTGTGGCATTTTCTGAGCTATTTTAGTTTTGGTTCGCATGTTAAGTCCATGACGTTTTATAAACCTGTTGCACCAACCACCCCCACTATTAAAGTCTGTTAAGTTCCACCGTGGCGCTAGATTGCAAGCGTGTATTTGAATCTTTTTTATATTAATTCCAATGCCATTTTGACAGTGTCCTTGAATCCATTTCAATACGTGTTTTCTAGTTTTGGCCATTTTGCATTCAGTCCTCTATTTGCACATTTAATCTTTCTCATTTTTTTTATTCTTCCTTACTAACCAGCCAATCAATCGCGAATGGTTTTTTTTCTATTGGGGCAGGGCCGAAATGCCGCTCAGCTGGTCCGTTTCCATGTTCTTCGCATTTGCTATTACTTTTAGTTATATGGATACCTTCTATTTTCTTCCATTACTAAACCAGCTACTAACAAAAATATTGTACTGTTACCGATAACACAAATCACATTCAACTCCAGTTCATTGGCACCGAAGAGTGCAGTGACACATCATAGGCTAGACAGTGTTCTGGGTTTGTGATGGCTGGGCTGGAGGGAGACAGTGTTAGCAAGCTTGTGGATCGCTGCAACTCATGTTCGTCGCATCGGTTCCCTGCGGCTGCCAGTTGAATCCAAAGTTACCAGGTAGAGACAGGTTTACCGCGGCATCGAACATGTGGTCATTTTTAAGACTGGCGGGTATTTTAAATCAAAGGCTGAACATTTTTATATTAATTTCGAATATACGGCTTACCTGAATTCTGGAGGCAATTTTTCGACGAAAATATGCGTCTTATTGTCCGTAAAATGCGGTAGGTCGATTTAAGCGCGACCGTGGGACGGTTGCTCTTTCTCAATGATCGGGTGCCAAGCTGTCTGAGCGGTATGGAAATGAGCGTTTAGCGTCATTGCCCGGGAGACCCCTTACGGGGCAGGTCCGGCCACCTTGGTGCAGGTCTTATTACATTCGACTCCACATTGGGCGACCTGCGCGCCGGATGGGGATGAAATGAGGATGAAGACTACACAACATCCAGTCCCTGAGCGGAGAAAATCCCCGACCCAGCCGGGAATCGAACCCGGGCCAGTAGGACGGCAATCCGTCACGGTGACTACTCAGCTATCGGGGCGGACTGTCTGAGCGCGGAGCGGGTTACGTGATGTCCTGCTTCCGCCGCGTCACTGTACATAGCCCGATGTAGAAGTTATTTCGGCATGCTGCTTGGGCACCTATGTGTACTTGGATTGGCAGAACCCTGTGTCCCCTGTGGATCGGGTTGGTATCCTGTCAGCTGGTTCTGATGGATTGAATACAAAGACGACTGGTGGATATGCTCTACCGATTATGGACACTGATCGGGCAGTTGTTGACTTATATTCCTACTTCCTGGAAACTGTGGCGAGCATTCAATTACAATCCCATACGGTCTAGGTTACGTGTGAGAAGGCTGTCCTTTTATTTGACATCCTGGTTGTCACCATCGTCCTTAAGCAGTTTTTGTGTCATTTTACTGAGTCTTGCTGACTATTAGACGGTAGGTGTGGAAGCCTCTTGCCGGGGTTTGGCCGCGCTAACTGGCGCTACCTACACTGAAGAGCCAGAGAAACTAGTACATCTGCCTAATATCGTATAGGGCCCCTACAAATGTCGCAACACGACGTGGCTTAGATTCGACTAATGTCTGAAGTAGTGCTGGAGAAAACTGACACCTTGAATCCTGCAGGGCTGTCCATAAATCTGTAAGAGTAGGAGAGGGTGAAGATCTCTTCTGAACAGCACGTTGCAAGGAATCCCAGATATTCTCAATAATGTTCACGTATGGGGAGTTTGGTGGCCAGCGGCACTGTTTAAGCTCAGAAAAGTGTTCCTGGAGCTAGTCTGTAGCAATTCTGGACGTGTGAAGTGTCGCCCAAGTCCGTCGGAATGCGCAATGGACGTGAATAGATGCAGGCTATTAGACACCATGCCTACGTACGTGTCACCTGTCAGAGTCGTATCTAGACGTATCAGGGGTCCCATATCACTCCAACTGCACACGCCCCACACCATTAAAGACCCTCCACCAGCTGACATGCAGGGTCCATGGATTCACGAGGTTGTCTCCATACCCGTACACGTCCATCCCCTCGATACAATTTGAAACGAGAGTCGTCTAACCAGACATGTTTCCAGTTATCAACAGTCCAATGTCGGTGTTGACGGGCCCAGGCAAGCTTTGTGACGTGTAGTCATCAAGAGTGTACGAGTGGGCCTGCGGCTCCGAAGGCCCACATCGATGATGTTTCGTTGAGTGGTTCGCACGCTGACACTTGTTGATGGCCCAGCATTGAAATCTGCAGCAATTTGCGGAAGGGTTGCACTTCTGTCACGTTGAACGATTCTCTTTAGTCGTTGTTGGTCCCGTTGTTTCAGGATCTTTTTCCGGCCGCAGCGATGTCAGAGATTTGATGTTTTATCGGATTCATGATATTTACTGTACACTCGTGAAATGGTCGAACCGGAAAATTCCCACTTTGTCGCTACCTCCGAGATGCTGTGTTCCATCACTCGTGCGCCGACTATAACACCACGTTCAAACTCACTTAAATCTTGATAACGCGCCATTGTAGCAGCAGTAACCTATGTAACAACTGCGCCAGACACTTGTTGTCTTATATAGGCGTTGCCGACCGCAGCGCCGTATTCTGCCTGTTTATATATCTCTGTACTGGAATAGGCATACTTATGCCAGTATCTTTGGCACTTCATTGTACACTACTGGCCATTAAAATTGCTACACCAAGAAGAAATGTAGATGATAAACGGGTATTAATTGGACAAATATATTATACTAGAACTGACATGTGATTACATTTTCACGCAATTTCGGTGCATAGATCCTGAGAAATCAGTACCCAGAAAAACAACCTCTGGCCGTAATAACGGCCTTGATACGCCTGGGCATTGAGTCACACAGAGCTTGGATGGTGTGTACAGGTACAGCTGCCCATGCAGCTTCAACACCATACCACAGTTCATCAAGAGTAGTGACTGGCGTATTGTGACGAGCCAGTTGTTCGGCCACCATTGACCAGACGTTTTCAATTGGTGAGAGATTTGGAGAATGTGCTGGCCAGGGCAGCAGTCGAACATTTTCTGTATCCAGAAAGCCCCGTACAGGACCAGCAACATGTGGTCGTGCATTTTCCTGCTGAAATGTAGGGTTTCGCAGGGATCGAATGAAGGTTAGAGCCGCGGGTCGTAACACAACTGTAATGTAACGTCCACTGTTCAAAGTGCCGTCAATGCGAACAAGAGGTGACCGAGACGTAACCAATGGCACCCCATACCATCACGCCGGGTGATACGCCAGTATGGCAATGACGAATATACGCTTCCAATTTGCGTTCACCGCGATGTCGCCAAACACGGATGCGACCATCATGATGCTGTAAACGGAACCTGGATTCATCCGAAAAAGGACGTTTTGCCATTCGTGCACCCAGGTTCGTCGCTGATTACACCATCGCAGGCGCTCCTGCCTGTGATGCAGCGTCAAGGGTAACCGCAGCCATGGTCTCCGAGCTGATAGTCCCTGCTGCTACAAACGTCGTAGAACTGTTCGTGTAGATGGTTGTTGTCTTGCAAACGTCCCCATCAGTTGACTCAGGGATCGAGACCTGGGCGCACGATCCGTTACAGGCATGCGGATAAGATGCCTGTCATCTCGACTGCTAGTGATACGAGGCCGTTGGGATCCAGCACGGTGTTCCGTATTACCCTCCTGCACCCACCGATTCCATATTCTGCTAACAGTAATTGGATCTCGACCAACGCGAGCAGCATTGTCGCGATACGATAAACCGCAATCGCGATAGGCTACAATCCGATCTTTATCAAAGTCGGAAACGTGATGGTACGAATTTCTCCTCCTTACACGAGGCATGACAACAACTTTTCACCAGGCAACGCCGGTCAATTGCTTTTTGTGCATGAGAAATCGGTTGGAAACTTTCCTCATGTCAGCACGTTGTAGGTGTCGCCACCGGCGCGAACCTTGTGTGAATGCTCTGAAAAGCTAATTATTTGCATATCACAGCATTTTCTTCCTGTTGGTTAAATTTAGCGTCTGTAGTACGTCATATTCGTGGTGTAGCAATTTTAATGGCCAGTAGTATAAACTAAGCAGTACATAATGGTATTTCAGAGCACGGCTCGCTTTTTCTAAGTTTTCTCCAGTGTCTTTTGATGTTGTAATTTTTTCTAAATTTGTTAACTAGTAATTTATATGTTACAGGATTTCACGAGTGGACACGTAGTTTCTATTGTGAGTTTCGCTAAAAAGATCTTGAGCAAAAGAAATGGGCAACCCTGAAGTGGTTGCTCTGTCTGTTAACCGCACTAAAGTGAAAGCCGAAAAACTCAGCTGTCCAACCAGTTCGAGTATTGTTCATAAACAAAAGACAGAAGTTGTTTTGGCCGTACACGGGAATCTTGTCTGCACGACAAGCTGACCCACGTAAACATACATGTAACCTGTTGGATGTTTTTGTTTTCCTAATTACGTGCGATCTGTTTTACTTGCCAGTGGTTGTCCGATACTAATGGCCTGTAATCATTTCTGTAGGTTGCTAAAACTTAAATTTGGAATGTATTGTTAAACGCCACAATGTTGATCTTGTTAAACATCTGCGTCAACGTTCGGCTTACCTTCGAGATTCAAATGGCTCTGAGCACTGTCGGACTTAACATCTGAGGTCATCAGTCCCCTAGAACGTAGAACTACTTAAACCTAACTAACCTAAGGACGTCACACACATCCATGCCCGAAGCAGGATTCGAACCTGCGACCGTAGCAGTCACGCGGTTCCAGACTAGAACCGCACGGCCACAGTGGCCGGCCCATCGAGATTTCAGAAAATTATTCTTAAGCTTCTTTTCTTAAACTTTCTCTTAAATGTTATTTTAGAGGAACTGTAAATTCTGTTACCAGTTGTCTTCCTTCCGAAAGAAAAAGTTACTAGTAATTTAAATTATGGTGGTAGTTGCTAAGATTTTTTGGATCTTTTTGATGTGCCAATCGAGTGGTTTACTTTTATTAAATTTTTATTAAATTTGTTTATCCTACCTCTCAACAACAGCTCTCTACCGCTTTTCAAAATGTTTGATCCATCTGAACTCTCCCGACAAACCGATTCTGCTGTTAATCCTTCTCTACTGACAACGCGATACACCCCGCCTCCTTTTATGCTGCAGGGTGCGCCTCACGTGACGCCCGGTGCTCAGATCAGCGTTACTTAGGGATTACTTGATGTTTTTGATCAAATAGTGTACATAACGAAGCTGGATTTCAGCAGACGCTGAGTCACCGGTTGGTTTGGGCAATCCGTGCCTGCCTCTACGCGCCGTTCCTAACCGACGGACAGACTCGAGTTCAAAAGCTGCACGAGTGAGTGTGCCTGAGCAGCGGCTCGCTAACGGCCGGCCGCCTTATACAGAGGCGCGCTGTGGCGCTGCCGTGGGGTGGGGCGCCGCCCACACGCCGCCCACCGCGGCAGCCCAGGCCGGCCCAGGTCTCGCCCCGCGCCGCTCCCGTGGGCGGCGGCGATGGCCGACTACGCCCACGGCGCCCGCCGCCGACCATCGGGTCGGCCGCTGTACCGGTAGCGAGGGATTTCACGTCCGTGTATCGAATCTGTAGCAAACCACTAGAAGAGAAAGGGAGGAAACAAAATAAATTCGTTTCTTTTTTTTAAAATTTACCTTAAAACAGTCTTGATCACGATTTATTTATCAAGGTGACCGGTTTCGACCACTACTGTGGTCATCTTCAGACCATTGAGTAGGAACCTCTTTCTGGTCGAGAATCTGTTGTCACCATTAATATTTTCACAGTTACTTAACTTTACAGATGACAAAATTAATGCAGTACGAGAAACTATTCTTAATAAGCGTAATAAGAAAATTGCAGCCCTTGTTAGTCACTAAAATGTGTGTTCACAAGATGTTTCACCAAATGTACATAACTTTTATCCAAGAGTAACCAATCTAACCATAATTACTTTTACTCCTGCTGAGACAACACTTTTAAACAAAGGCCTAAAACATAATTTAGCTCCAGAATTGAGCAATGCAAATATCAAACGTGTAATTGCTGACGTAAAGGTTGCTGCAAAACATGCACAATTTAGTAGGTCTGAAATATGTGACTTTGCACGTAAAACTAAAAATGTCATTACTAATGAAAAAGATAAAAATAAACATAATAATGAATTAAAACTTGTAAAACAAATCAGCCAGAAGTTAACAACTAATAAAGCTATTGCAATCAAGGCAGATAAAGGGAATACTCTTGTCATTGTTAGTGAAGATAATTATATTTCTAAGATTTTACAATTTTTTAACGCTAATGGAATAACTGAGGTTAATAAAGACCCGAATTCAAGATTTCAAACAAAAATTAAAAAGCTGATTGATGATAGTGACTCTTTACTTTCACATAAAGATAAAATAACACTTAAAGTTATGAACCCCACTTTACCTAAGTTGAGATCACAAATCAAATTGCACAAACCAAATTTACCAATTCGTCCAATTGTTAATAATACCAACAGTCCCTCTTATAACCTGAACAAAAAGCTTAATCAAATCTTAAAATTCTTTTGTATTTATGAAGAAAATTATAGTATTAAAAACAGTAGTGATTCTCCAATAGGAAGAGGTTCCTACTCAGTGGTCTGAAGATGACCACAGTAGTGGTCGAAACCGGTCACCTTGATAAATAAATCGTGATAAAGACTGTTTTTAATAGTAAATATTTGTAAGACATTGATCACTGCCTCTCCCATAATACCTTCAAAAGTAAAATTCGTGGTCCATTGCAACTTCTTCCTAACATCTTTGCCCTAAAGACCCCTGTCAACGATCAGACTTGTAGTCAAACTTTCTTTTTGCTATACACGGATTATCCAGCAAGTGTGGAGACGCATGAACCAAGTTTGTCAAATTTAACCTCAATTTTGAACAGCTGTCAGGCTATCCATCTATCTTGTCGCGAAGCACTTTGACACTAGTTTGCAATGTAAGAGGTGCAACGCAGGGTCCTATCTGTAGACAATTCAGAGATAGCCCGAGAGAAACAGGTTATTATTTGAGAAACAGATACTTAAATGATCAAACATGTTAATCAAATCAATGAACCAAAAAAGATTTGCATCACGTCAAACACAGACTGTGTTTGAGATACACATTATAAGTTTTCTTTGTAATTTATTTAACTGTGGGATACTGAATATTCTTTTTTCAAAAATATTGTCCTCGTGTAACGTGTGCTTTAGATATCGTGTTCAACTTCTGGGCAGTACCGACTGCTGGTTGGCCCTACGTTGCGCTTGTGAACGGCGTCGTGAAATGAATCTTAACGAAATACCGAATCTGAAGTAATGAAATAATGAAACTGAATCTAATAAAATATCAAAAGAAACTAATTATGTCCTGAATGAAAACTATTTAACTGACACTCGATACTGAAGTACATTACTTGAAATATCCGCGAAACAAAATACTGCTCAGACGGAATAAAATAACTGTTCAATATTTCCTTCACTGCCCACTGTAAATAAACCTCCTTACAACACCTGAAAATTGTGATTTCTCACTGTTTACTCACAAGAATGCGAAGTGAGATCTGCACTGAAAGAAAGGTAACTCACCCCCCTCACAGAATGCTATTTTGTGTGTGGTGTATCGACATGCTCCAAAGGAAACTGAAATCAGCAAGTACAGCAGCTACAGAAAAATAATCTACTCTAATTTTTTCTTTGTTTGGCAGAAACAATCTGTGGCTGAGTGCGAAACACGTCGCAAAGCACTCACTACAATATACACTCCTGGAAATTGAAATAAGAACACCGTGAATTCATTGTCCCAGGAAGGGGAAACTTTATTGACACATTCCTGGGGTCAGATACATCACATGATCACACTGACAGAACCACAGGCACATAGACACAGGCAACAGAGCATGCACAATGTCGGCACTAGTACAGTGTATATCCACCTTTCGCAGCAATGCAGGCTGCTATTCTCCCATGGAGACGATCGTAGAGATGCTAGATGTAGTCCTGTGGAACGGCTTGCCATGCCATTTCCACCTTGCGCCTCAGTTGGACCAGCGTTCGTGCTGGACGTGCAGACCGCGTGAGACGACGCTTCATCCAGTCCCAAACATGCTCAATGGGGGACAGATCCGGAGATCTTGCTGGCCAGGGTAGTTGACTTACACCTTCTAGAGCACGTTGGGTGGCACGGGATACATGCGGACGAGCATTGTCCTGTTGGAACAGCAAGTTCCCTTGCCGGTCTAGGAATGGTAGAACGATGGGTTCGATGACGGTTTGGATGTACCGTGCACTATTCAGTGTCCCCTCGACGATCACCAGTGGTGTACGGCCAGTGTAGGAGATCGCTCCCCACACCATGATGCCGGGTGTTGGCCCTGTGTGCCTCGGTCGTATGCAGTCCTGATTGTGGCGCTCACCTGCACGGCGCCAAACATGCATACGACCATCATTGGCACCAAGGCAGAAGCGACTCTCATCGCTGAAGACGACACGTCTCCATTCGTCCCTCCATTCACGCCTGTCGCGACACCACTGGAGGCGGGCTGCACGATGTTGGGGCGTGAGCGGAAGACGGCCTAACGGTGTGCGGGACCGTAGCCCAGCTTCATGGAGACGGTTGCGAATGGTCCTCGCCGATACCCCAGGAGCAACAGTGTCCCTAATTTGCTGGGAAGTGGCGGTGCGGTCCCCTACGGCACTGCGTAGGATCCTACGGTCTTGGCGTGCATCCGTGCGTCGCTGCGGTCCGGTCCCAGGTCGACGGGCACGTGCACCTTCCGCCGACCACTGGCGACAACATCGATGTACTGTGGAGACCTCACGCCCCACGTGTTGAGCAATTCGGCGGTACGTCCACCCGGCCTCCCGCATTCCCACTACACGCCCTCGCTCAAAGTCCGTCAACTGCACATACGGTTCACGTCCACGCTGTAGTGGCATGCTACCAGTGTTAAAGACTGCGATGGAGCTCCGTATGCCACGGCAAACTGGCTGACACTGACGTCGGCGGTGCACAAATGCTGCGCAGCTAGCGCCATTCGACGGCCAACACCGCGGTTCCTGGTGTGTCCCTGTGCCGTGCGTGTGATCATTGCTTGTACAGCCCTCTCGCAGTGTCCGGAGCAAGTATGGTGGGTCTGACACACCGGTGTCAATGTGTTCTTTTTTCCATTTCCAGGAGTGTATTTTGAACTTTACTAAGAATTATGGAGGAGGGTTTTACTTTAAAGAAAATCGTTCAAATTAAAGTCTGATTAGTGTCAAAAAGACTGTCAACGTAAAAAGAGTAACAACTAAGAAATTATCTCATTACAAAAATTACAGACATTTCTACCAACTGCGTAATTTGCGACATATTGAAAACAATCAGATCAAATTAACACAAATCATAAATGTTATTAGTTATCTAAGGGACAAATATTTCCTTCAATTAATAATTCATTCTTACGCGTGCATGGGTAACCTTGAAATATTCGTCCAAAAATCTTCTTTATCAATATATCAATAAAATAGCTTTATAAACAAGTTTTCATCTCCAGAATAAAATATTCCAGATAATTTCTCCGATTCACAAATTTCAGATCTCTTTCTCTAAAATTCAACCGCTCACCACTACGCCTCTAATAAGAATTCGCCAGGGCTGTGCAGTTGACTGGCGATCAAGCTTACCACAGCTTACATTAAACACAGCGCCAAGGATCTTATACGCTACTCGTGCGGCGAGCTCATGCATCTTTGTTCCAGTACAGTAAAGTTGAATTATCTACAATGGCAGAAAACATATGAGAACCTTTCAACGTCAACCAAAACAGCACACTGCCAAATAACTTGACAAATCGTCTACGGGGGGTGGGGGGTTGTTAACATTGCTAATTAGATATTTTAGAAGCAGACGCATCGCACGTGAGTGGTGGTCATTGTGCCGTACGAATACACCGGGCAAAACCATTTCATTGAGAGAGGCAAGCTGAGGTTGGTCCTTCCTTGAGTAAGCATTCAGACAGTCTCGTGTTTGCCCCGTGTTGCAATTCTTCTGATGGTGTTCGTCTTTGTCGGTACCACTATCGTGCTGTAAACTGATGTGACTTATCATTTGATTGCGAGTAAATGTCATTAATAAATGAAAAACAGTTATTCCATTATGGTACGTTTATTGTAAACAAGCACAGAGAATGTTACAAAAATACACTTCTTATATTGCCGAGCATAATTAGTTAGAAAATTATTACCAAAATTGTAACATAGAATCACAGCAGGACAGTGTCTAAAATGCCGACTGACTAACTCGGATTACTGAGAGCTTTAACCGCCATTTGACTGTACAACAGGTTTCATTCCAAAATGTGGATTGACTTGAGTAAAGCACAAGTCATCGTGGAAATGTTTTATTCAGGTATAACGATATTTGATACTTGAAACACTTGAAAATGACCTAAGGCCGAAATCTAGATTGTGGACTAAAACTTGTTGTACAGTCAAATGGCGGTTATGCACTGAAGAGCCAAAGAAACTGGTACACCTGCCTAACATCGTGTAGGGCCCCAGCGAGTGCGCAGAAGTGCCGCAACAAGACGTGGCGTGGACTCGATTAATGCCCGAAGTAGTGCTGGAGGGAACTGGCACTATGAATCGTGCAGGGCTGTCCATAAATCCGTAAGAGTACGACGGGTGGAGATCTCTTCTGAACAACACGTTGCAAGCCATCATAGATGTTGTTGTTGTGGTCTTCAGTCCTGAGACTGGTTTGATGCACCTCTCCATGCTACTCTATCCTGTGCAAGCTTCTTCATCTCCCAGTACCTACTGCAACCTACATCCTTCTGAATCTGCTTAGTGTATTCATCTCTTGGTCTCCCTCTACGATTTTTACCCTCCACGCTGCCCTCCAATATTAAACTGGTGATCCCTTGATGCCTCAGAACATGTCCTACCAACCGATCCCTTCTTCTGGTCTAGTTGTGCCACAAACTTCTCTTCTCCCCAATCCTATTCAATACTTCCTCATTAGTTATGTGATCTACCCATCTAATCTTCAGCATTCTTCTGTAGCACCACATTTCGGAAGCTTCTATTCTGTTCTTGTCCAAACTATTTATCAGATATGCTCTGTAATATTCATGTCTGGGAAGTTTGGTGGTCACCAGAAGTGATTAAACTCAGAAGAGTGTTCCTGGAGCCATTCTATAGCAATTGTGGAGTGTGAGATGTCGCATTGTCCTGTTGGAATTGCCCAAGTCGGTCGGAAAGCATTATTGTCATGAATGGATGCTGGTGATCAGACAGGATGCTTACGTACATGTCATCTGTCGGTGTCGTATCTAGACGTATCAGGGGTCGCATAACACTCCAAATGCACATGCCGTGCACTATTATAGAGCCTCCACCAGCTTGAACAGCCACTTGCTGACAAGCAGGGTGCATGGATTCATGAGGTCTTTTCGATACCCGTACACGTCCATCCAATAGATAAGATTTGAAACGAGACTCGTCCGACCAGGCAATATATTTCCAAGAGTCCAATGTTGGTACTGACGGTGTCAGGCGAGGCGTAAAACTGTGTCGTGTAGTCATCAAGGGTACACGAGTGGGCCTTCAGTTCCGAAAGCCCATGTGCCTTTGGATGGTTGGCACACTATCACTTGTTGATGGTCCAGCATTTAAATCAGCAGCAATTTGAGGAAGGGTTGCACATCTGTCACGTCGAACGTTTCTTTTCAGTCGTCGTTGGTCCCGTACTTGCAGGATCTTTTTCCGGCCACACCGACGTCGGAGATTTGACGTTTTATCAGATTCCTGATATTCACGGTACACTCGTGAAATGGTCGTAGGGGAAAATCCCCCCTTCATCGCTACCTCGGAGATGCTGTGTCCCATCGCTCGTGCGCCAACTATAACACAACTTTCAAACACACTTAAATCTTGATAAACTGCCATTGCAGCAACAGTCACCGAAGTAACAACTGCACCAGACACTTGTCTTATATAGGCATTGCCGACAGCAGCGCCGTATTCTGCCTGTTTATATATCTCTACATTTGAATTCGCATGCCTATACCATTTTCTTCGGCGTTTCAGTGTATCGTTCAAGAATTTTATATGACTGTGGCTCCACACCAAAGGAAAAACAATATCTACTGTACAACGTCGTACTGTTCCTCACTTCTTCTTCCTGCAGTCACGGACGCCTCTGTGCCCGTCTATTTATTTGGCAAACCTTAAGGTTTACTGCATTCGAATAAGGCCACAGTCATCGCCAATGATGGACAGACTTCCCCTGCCACTAACTACAGAGTGGCCCGGAAATTTAGCGAGAAGGGTTGTAGGGGGTATCTTGAAGAACAAATCGAGGATAGAAAACGGTGACCGGAAACGTCATCCAACGACGCTACAGAGCGTCGACGTTGTAGGCGCCGGTGCCTGTCACCAGATCAGTCCTACGGCAGCAAACGTGACACTGTACGTTGACGGACCGTAGGCGGTATGTCTCGCACCGTTCGTGTGCTACTCAGTGATGACGACTGATTGCCACGACCGCCAATGTAGAAGGTGGAGCTGGCTGCTGAGTAGACAGGCCTTGCTTCCTGGGAATGCGATGCTCTGTCGCCTTGGTGGATGACAGTTGGGAACACGAATATCCATCAGCCTTCCATTTTTCTCCTGCACATCGGCGAACGTAGACGTTTTAGAGGGTTCCTCTGTACCGTCGTTGGGTGATGTTTCTAGACACGGACTCCTCTCCTCGATTTGTTCAAGACACTTTCTACAACCTCTCGAAGTTTGTTGCAATTCTTCTGGGACACACTGTATTAGAAATAAGTTATTGTCATTAATATTCATATTTAAAGTTAAAACTGTTTGCGGTCCATCCTTCGGGTCATCCACGCTCTGCATATCAGCACGCAAAATATCTTCCCACGTAGCGAACCATTCCCCGCACTACCTACCCGCAGTAAGCATTCCGCCGGCCGCGGTGGAGGTTCTAGGCGCTTCAGTTCGGAACCGCGCGACTGCTACGGTCGCAGGTTCGAATCCTGCCTCGGTCAGGGATGTGTGTGATGGCCTTAGCTTACTTAGGATTAAGTAGTTCTAAGTTCTAGGGGACTGATGACCTCAGATGTTAAGTCCCATGGCGCTTGGAGCCAGTAAGCATTGCGACGTACACTGAAACGCCAAAGAAAATGGTATAGGCGTGCGCGTGCATATTCAAATACAGAGATATGAAAACAGGCAGAAAACGGCGCTGTGGTCGGCAACGCCTATGTAAGACAACAAGTGTCTGGTGTAGTTGTTACATCCGTTACTGTAGATGCAATGGCAGGTTATCAAGATTTAAGCGTGTTTGAACGTGGTGTTACAGTCGGCGCACGAGCGAGGGGACACAGCATCACCGAGGTAGCGATGAAGTGGGGATTTTCCCCTACGATAATTTCACGAGTGTACGGTGAATATCAGGAATCCGATAAAACATCAAATCTCCGACGTCGCTGTGGCCGGAAAAAGATCCTGCAAGAACGCGACCATTGACGATTGAAGAGAATCGTTCAGCGTGATAGATGTGCAAACCTTCATCAAATTGCTGCAGATTTAAATGTTGGGCCGCCAACAATTCTCAGCGTGCGAACCATTCTACAAAACATCATCGATATGGGCTTTCGGAACCGAAGGCCCACTCTTCTACCCTTGATGACTGCACGCCACGGAGCTTTACGCATCGCCTGGCCCAGTTAACACCGACATTGGACTGTGAAGACTGGAAACTGCCTGGTCGGACGAGGCCATTTCAAATTGTATCGAGTATATGGACGTGTACGGGTATGGAGACAACCTCATGAATCAATGGACCTTGCATGTCACGAGGTACTGTTCAAGGTGGTGGAGGGTCTGTAATGGTGTGGGGCGTGTACAATTGGAGTTATATGGGACCCTTGATACGTCTAGATACGTCTCTGATAGGTGATACGTACGTAAACATCTTGTCTGATCATTTGCATCCGTTCATGTCCATTGTGCATACCGACCGACTTTGGAAATTCCAGCAGGACAATGCGACACTCCACACGTCCAGAATTGCTACAGAGTGGCTCCGGGAACACTGTTCTGAGTTTAATCACTTCCGCTGGTCACCAAACTCCCCAGATATGAACATTATTGAGCATATCTGGAATGCCTTGCAACGTACTGTTCAGAAGAAATCTCCATACCTTACGGATTTATGGACAGCTCTGCAGGTTTCATGGTGTCAATTCCCTGCAGCACAGCTTCAGACATTAGTCGAGCCCATACCACGTCGTGTTGCGACGCTTCACCGTGCTCTCGGAGTCCCTACACGATATTAGGCAGGTGTACCAGTTTCTTTGTCTCTTCAATGTATGTACTGCTCAGGCCCTCTCAGAGAGTCGGTACAGCGTTCCTCTACGGTTATGTAGCTCTGTAAGCTACTCATCTGTGTAATATTGCAATACATTAATCGGAGTAATATTTAAAAATCTAAATAAAGTAAGTATATAGTGCCCAATTACAACAAGATATATCTCACACATGTGTCTTGAAAAAGAAGTATGAGGACATAACGTACGCAAGTTGGTCGAATCGTAACGCACAACTCACCCTTGTTATGTTAGCCCTTTCAGTGCTGAGTGCGCCTTAACAGTGACAACATCCGTGTGCTGTCGGGCCGGTCCCCGCGGCTGAACCCGCCGAGCTGGGCACGATTTGGCGCTAAACATTGCAGCGCCCGATGCCCCGTGTCTTTTATATTTATTCTCATCAACCCATATCCATACTACTATTATAAACGCGAAAGTAACTCTGTCTGCTACACTTTCACTACTAACCCACTGAACCGATCTTGATGGAATTTGGCATGGAGATAGCTTGAGCGCTGAGGAAGAACTTAGACTACTTTAGAAAGTATGTAGTACGAGATATTTACTAATTTTGAGAATATACTGCGAAATGTGGAACAACAATTACTCTTTGGAAAATCTATTTATTCTTTGACTTTTGATCATTAACATATTTGTGAAAATGCTTATATTACATTAACATATTTGTGAAAATATTTATATTATTTGACATTTTTACATAAAATGAATGCTATGCTAATATAATGCTCCACGTATTTCATCCGTACTAATCCATATTTCTATACTGATATTATAAATGCGAAACTAACTGTGTCGTTACGTTTTCACGATTAAACTGCTGAACCGATTTCAATTAAATTTGGTATGAGATAACTTGAACCCTGAGTAAAGACACGAACTTCTTTAGAAAGTTGTATTATCTTTTTGGGTGTTATCGATGTTTTTAAATATGGTATACGTGAGTAAGATGCAGACATCGTTGGCGCGCTGATCGACGATTACTGCTGTTTATAGATTACTCCGTGACAGTGGAGCTCCAATGCTATTGTCGCGCGGTTTGTGATGTTCAGTTACTACGCCAGCTGCCATAGCTGGAGTGTTTTTGTGGAGATGCAACGAAATACGACGGTAAGCCCGCGAATCATAATTAAAATTATTGGTTCAAATGGCTCTGAGCACTTTGGGACTTAACATCTGTGGTCATCAGTCCCCTAGAACTTAGAACTACTTAAACCTAACTAACCTAAGGACACCACACACATCCATGCCCGAGGCAGGATTCGAACCTGCGACCGTAGCGGTCACGCGATTCCAGACTGAAGCGCCTAGAACCGCACGGCCACACCGGCCGGCAATTAAAATTATTATATGGCTCTAAAACTAAGTTCGATTTAGCGCATATATCAAAGGAAGCTCGAGCTGCGATAGTTCCTCAAACGCAACAAAACTCGGAGTGGTCTCAGATTCGTCGGACTTTAGAGACACAGCCAGCTACAGGCATAGCATAACAGTTAAAAGTCCATCGAATATTTGACACTGGACGTCATGTGTCTCGTACTACAGACTACGAGACACTTGAAGACTCACAACGACAGCATCATTTAAAGGCTCTGCGACAAACGGAGGCTTCTGTAGTGAGGCTGAATTTCATTGTGATCCATTAACAGACTATGTTAATCATCGATTACTCGTCTCAGGGACAATGGATCAAAAATGTGGGCATAGTACTGCGTTGAAATGGAAGGAAGAAGCAGTTGGTATATGTTGCCCTGGTGGAAAAGTGCTATGTGAGTCGGGAGAACCCTTTCAAACTCTTCCTCTGTACGAATGTAATGAACTGAGGCGTTTTTTAAATATAACATAATATATTGACTTCATTTGGTGCGAATGAAGAAGTAAAAATGTCAGGTTTTTCGACTACTTTTACGATTCAAGATCAAATTTACCATAACACTGGCTTTGATTCCACTAGATAATTATCATCAATGAAGCAGATTGTAGGAGTAATAATATTCAAGGCGTGGATAAAAAGACGGTTTCGAACTAGCGCACTTCCTCACCATCATTCATTACAAAACTACTGATATGTGAGCGCAGCCGCGGGAACAGCTAGTCGGTTCATAAAATAAATGATACTTTGAATATTCTTTATCGTTGAAGTTCCTAAATATAGATAACGCTACACAGAAGCTTTTTTTGTGTGATATGTGGGGTGTTTCAAAATGAATTTATGGGTTTTAAGGTTTTTTAGCATTTATTACATCCAACACACAATTGTAAATAATATATCAACTGCAAGAAAAACTCAAACAGCTTTGTTTGTATACCTATGCGCGGAGGGAAGAATACGGAACGACCAAGAGTGACTGATGAATGTGTTGAACGGCTAAGAGTCTTTCAAAAGTAGCCCCAAGAAATCCGCTCGGTAGGCTAGTCGTGAATTAGCAGTTCGAGAGATGTCTGTGTGGAAACCTTTAAGGTGACGCTTACTACTACGTCCTTATCGTCTGCAGTTGTTACAAGCTCTAAAACCTACAGACTGTGGTTTGTGTGTCAACTTTGCAAACGAAATGTTGCTGCATGACGATGAAGATTTTCTGGATCGTGTCGTCTTCAGTTATGAATCGACATTTCACCAAATTTAGGCTAAGTGGAAATGTGAACACGCATAATGCGCGCATCTGGGAATCAGCAGATCCCCACGAGATGGTACAGTTGCAACGAGACTCCCCTAAATTCAATATATTTTTGTGCCATATCCCGGCGGAAAGTTTATGGGCCTTCCTTTTTCTGTGAAGCAATAGCAGATGCTGTTTGCTATCTTGATGCGCTAGAACTATGGCTCTTTCCTCAAATGGAAGAAGCTGAACCATTGCACTTTATTTAGAAGCAATAGGGTGCGCCGCTTCACTAACGTAAATCAGTTCGCTATTGGTTGAACGACGTTGTACCCTACCGCTGGATTGGCCGGAGGAGCCCGATAACATAACTTGTTTCAGATGACCTCCACGTTCACACACGATCTGACGCCATGCGACTTTTACCCTTAGCGGTTCATCAAGGACCATGTGTATATGCCTCCGCTACCAGCTGACGTACCCGACTTCAGAAACAGCGTAGTTACTCAAGACGCACACTTCAAGATTTGGGAAGAACTCGCCTATCGACTCAGTGTGTGGCAAATGGCGCCCACATTGAACACTTGTAAGAAAAAATGTTTGAGTTGCTCCTTCATTTGATGTGTTATTTATAATTGTAAGTTGAATGTAATAAATGCTACAAAGACTTAAAAACCCCAATATTCACTTTGAAGCACCCTGTATTTCGAAACAAAGCCCAACACACTGTCCCATGTCACGCTGTTTACAACAGTTACGCGATTCTTTTCGTTTTTTATTCTTGCTGCATAATGTTCCATCTCCTTAGATGTTCGTATCGTTTTACTGACGATTCAACGGTGCTCGGAAAATGCCTTTCCCGAAGCCGCAATGGATTTTCCTCAAAGTTGTTCAAATGGCTCTAAGCACTATGGTACTTGAACATCTGAGGTCATCAGTCCCCTTGACTTAGAACTACGTAAGCCTAACTAACCTAAGGGCATCACAGACATTCATGCCCGAGGCAGGATTCGAACCTGCGACCGTAGCAGCAACTCGGTTCCGGACTGAAGCGCCTAGAACTGCTCGGTCACAGCGGCCGGCGGATTTTCCTCCTCTGATGGACGACCTTCTGATGTTTTGCTTTCTTGGTGATTTGTCTCTCAACTCTCACGAGTGAGTCTGAGACGAAATACAGTGAGTGAAGTAATACTTTGAGGCATGGACCTTCTAAATATCGCGAGAATTTAGCACGCAACTAAAGGGTGAAGAAAGAGTTTTATTGTACCATTTGAGTGTTTTGCAAATACGTTCCGTTGAACAAAGTAGCGTGTCGTATTTGTCCACTGCACTCATACACTCGCTCTATTCCAAAACACATTTCGGTTTACTTTTTTAGGAATTACTTTGGCAGTCCATTTTCACAGGCGACTTCATTTGCAGCTGTGTGGCTTGTCATCATACATGCGTCTCTTTTGTCATGCCACTTCAAAGCCACCAGATTGTCTGTTGGCCTAAATTCCATTTCACCCCTTTCCAGTTTGGCTTCGAGTTTTGGCGTACCTTTCCTGTTCATGTGAACAGCGCCTACTGCGTTTGTTCTTTCATCAAGTATTCGAAGCGAGATCCACAGGTGTACCATCAGTCCACATACACAGTGTGTTTTACGGCATGCATCCATTCAGAAAATATCTAAACTTGCGTAGCCGACGTTAACATCCTGGCACGCTCAGCATCAGTTGCATATATACGACCGTACTAAAAAGTAATGTTCAAATGTGTCTGAATTCCTAAGGGATCAAACTGCTGGGTCACCGGTCCCTAGACTTACACACTGCTTAAACTAACAACACACACGCCCAAGCCGGAGGCAGGACTCGAATCTCCGACGGGAGGGGCCACGAAATCCGTGACGTGACCACTCCGCGCGGCAAAAGTAATGCTTCCAAATATTTTATGTGAAAACTCCTAAAGCCTGTCGAATCAAGCAAACATTATAACATTTTACAGCTTCATTTTTCACGTCTACATATTTATTTCTCAACGTAGTCACGCTGGTGACGAACACATTATCTCTAACGAGAGATCATTTTCTTGTTACTGTCACTGTAGAATGTTTGACTATGTTGGCGAAACGAAAACCTCATATCTGCTTGCAGCGCTTCATCACTATCAAAGGGAAGTCCTTGTAGGTGTTCTTTAACCTGAAAAGAAGAAAATCACATGGGGCCAAGTCGGAACTGCATGGGACATGGTCGATGACAGATAGTAGTACAAACTATAAAGGAAATAAGTCTACAGAGCATTTTGATCTTAAGACGGAACAGGTTGATGTGACATGTGCTAAGACATAAATTAATGAGAACTGAAAACGAAAGAACGGCATATTATTTAGTCTTAAGTAACTCAGTTAAGCGTCCTTTACACTTCGTGTTATTGCAAGAATCAGAAAGAAAAATATCAATAAATATATGCTCTTTGCCCATTTTCATTCAATAATGCTCAGTGGAGCTATTTATTGGGTAACTAATACGCGGGTTGAATGAAAAGTAGGCCTAATGACTCCACCTTCGTTAATTGGGTTCGGATAGGAATATTTAAATAAGTCAAACACAGAAATAATCCTTAGAATGTAATCTTTAATTACCAATATTCACTTTTCCACATAACCACTAGCCAGTTGGATACATTTCTGCCAAAGATGAACAAATTTTCTGAAGCCGTCACGGAAGAAGTCGATACTCTGTTTCCGCAACCATAGTCTCACAGTTCTCTCAACGTCTTCAACAGAAGCATAACGATCCCCCTACAGATCGTCTTTCACTATCGGGAACAGATGGAAGTCAGAGGATGCTAAATCTGGACTGTAGACCTGTGGAGGATGCCGTATGGTGGTGAGATTCAGTCTCTGAAGTTTTACTGTGGTGGCACGTGAAATGTGTGGTTCAAATGGTTCAAATGGCTCTGAGCACTATGGGACTTAACATCTGTGGTCATCAGTGCCCTAGAACTTAGAACTACTTAAACCTAACTAACCTAAGGACATCACACACATGCATGCCCGAGGCAGGATTCGAACCTGCGACCGTAGCGGTCACGCGGTTCCAGACTGAAGCGCCTAGAACCGCACGGCCACACCGACCGGCTGAAATGTGTGGTTTGGCATTGTCATGCTGCGGGAAAACATTTCCCTTTTCCTTTCAGCCGTCGTTTCAGAGTTCGCAGCGTTGTGATGTAACGCTCTGAATTTGTTGTTGTTCCACGATCAAGAAAATCAAAATGGGTAGTACCATCTGTGTCCAGAACACTGGGGCCATGATTTTTGCAGCTGAGGGCTGCGTCTTGAATTTATTTTTCTGGGTCGAGTCTTTGTGTCGATACTCCATAGACTGACGTTTCGTCTCCGGTTCGTAATGGTGTCTCCTTTCACACTGAATGGAGGAAGGCGTCACTTTCATTCTCGTAACACGAGAGGAGTTCCTGCCATATTTCAAGTCTGTGCGCTTTCATTTCAGGAGTCAGCATCCGGGGTACCCATCATGCACAGATCTTCCGATAGCTAAGCTAAGCAATAATGTGATCCACACGTTCTTGTGAAATGCCGATTGTGCTTGGAGTTTCTCTCTGTGATACGACGATCGTCCTGAATCAGTCTGTCAACATTTTGCTTATGAAACTCTGTGGTTGCTGTCACAGGACGTCCAACTCTGTCACGCAGGTCAGATGTTCCCGCCTCAACACCTTTAAACTTACTCCCCCAACGGCGCACAGTACTCACATCAACACAATCACAGTAAACTGCTTTCATTCTCTGATGAACCTCCTGTGGGGTGACACCTTCTGCTGTCAAGAATTCAATGACTGCACTTTGCTTAAATCGCATTGACCGACCGTCTGCGCAGGGTTCCATACTTTACACTGTAACTGCACAACCGTTCAATGCTAAGGCTTCCCGCCAACTGGAGCTGTAGAGAAGAGGCTACGGAACAAGCCAATACGTCCCGCATACCAATGCTGCCAACTGTTGAAGAGTTACGAAGGTGGAGGCATTACTTTTCAGTCAACCATCGTATTTAAGAAATAAAGTTTTCGTTTTTCAAAATCATGCAGTTAAAGTAGCAGAAATTAACCACCCATAACTGTTTAAGGAGATCTGATTGTAACTGTAGATTCAGAACATAGATATTTTTACTTGAAATTCATCGTAAATAATTTTTATGGCCCAAAACGAATAATAATGGTCGTAATTGCCAAACTGGAAAAAAATGTGACCTGTGTTACCTATTACCAAACTTTATCTTACGTGAGAATGTTGCTAACCACGATTCTACCAAATATTTAACCCATTATCCGATGAAACAAAAGACATGACTAAAAGCGAAGTAAAAATTTCTAGCTAAATAACATTCTCTTCTTATAATAAATATTTAGACTGTTCTAGAAACTATTTACGCAATCACAAACAGCCACATTGAGAAAAGGAACGACATCAAATAGCCTATAAACTGATTCGTTGAATGTCAACAGATGTCTCACACAAACGACCTCTGGAAGATGTTGCTAACCAGACGAAGCAGTAGGATAGGGTGGAGAGGGAATGTAGGGGACAGGCAATGATTACAATATGTAAAACAGAACGTCAGAATCAACAGTCAAGCTCAGTACAGGATGAAGTGGAGGGGGTCATCAAACCAGTCGAAAGAACTATTGCGAACTTTCTGCACTTACCTTGAATTTAAAAATAAAAATAAAACAGTGTTGATTACTGTCGGCGATATGGCAGCGGCAGTGGAACGCGATTCACGGGTAACATTTTAATCTTTGAACATAGCTGCTAAGGTTCAGTGACCGTGTCAGAATTATATTGTAACAAATAAGCCCTCGGCCACAAATATTACGTCAAAATTGACCTGGTTTCGACGCTACTATGAGCGTCGTCTTCAGAATTAGACTAACTGTACTAAAACATTAGATATATAGTACATTAATAAAATTAAAGTTTGTACTGACTGGAAAATATGCAGTACTTACAAGTCACATATTAGAAAAGATGTCAGCCGGAAAGGCGACATCCTGAACACTTGTCAGATGGCGAACCGCTAAGGGCTGCTCGTACTGTGGACAAGGGTTGCAACAAGATTTGTTAGCGGCTCGCCATCTGACAAGTGTTCAGGACGTCGCCTTTCCGGCTGACATCTTTTCTAATATGTGACTTGTAAGTACTGCATCTTTTCGAGTCAGTACAAACTTTAATTTTATTAATGTACTATATACCTAATATTTTAGTACAGTTAGTTTAATTCTGAAGACAACGCTCATAGTAGCGTCGAAACCAGGTCAATTTTTACTTAATATTTGTGACCGAGGGCTTATTTGTTACAATATAACAGTTTAATGTTTATGGCTCACATGTGTCAGAGGAGTTTCTGTGCACCGTCGATTTCTGTTGCTGAAACTATCGTTCATTGAAAACACATGTTAACTTTCCTAAATAATTACGATGTAGAGCTGATTTCATAGACAGTAGTCAACGCAAGTGAGAATTAAAGTTCAATCAATTGTTTGTTATTTTCAGATATTTTCGCAGATTGTGGAGAATGATAAGAGTAGCCTGACTCACTAAAGTTAAATTCTACCAAGTCTCATGGCAGAAACTGAATCAGCGACTAATTATTCTAACTACTAACACCTTTTACAGTGTTGAGCTTAGCATCGCTCCCAGTGCTACCTTCAAAAGTGAAAGTATCGTGATTTGCTCACCACAGCAAGTCCCTCCTCAGCAACGTAGCTCAACTGCCGCTCTAACCCAGACAGGCGCCTCGCACAAATGTGCCCCCCATATTCACGTCTCAGAATTTATACACTTTACACCCAATGTTGATCTCCAACCGTCACTGTCGTGATTCGACAGGCTCAAAAAGTTCATGTTTTCTGAACAATATGTAAGATATACAAAGTAATTGCACCGTGACATTAAAGCCTCTTTTCTGAACAAATTGACACTAAGCCTATATGTATAGCCTAACTATTCTATGAGTTATTGCAATTTATAGCATTTGCTGCAACATTTCCGTGAGTTGTGTACTGCAATAGAAGTAGATGAGAACCTCGGGTCAGTTTTCTGAATGACGTCGACGACGTGCTGACAGAAGCGAACAAAAGTTCCCTCAGTGAAGGATTTACAGAAGAGGAAATATGCGAAGCGTTACCGAGAAGACTGGGAGGAAAGTCACCAGGAATAGAAGGCATATCAGCTGAATATCACCTCAGTTATTGGGCTGTATGGAAAGAAGAGCTACTAAACATTGCCAACGACGTATGGAGTGTCCAACGTCCTACAAGCTCCAACGAAGAGCTTGTCGTATTGGTATTCAATAGCCGCCAACAAACAACAGCAGTTAGGCCAATAACTTTGATGAACGCCAATCACAAAAAATAGCTCGAGTAGTAAACGCGATGTTGAGGGACTTAATGAAAAACATGATAGGAGATTGCCAAATATGTGCGGTGCCTGGACCTTGGGGACAGTGCAATAAACACCGAAGTGACGACCGTGACATAACAGCCAACGCGGATATCTTAAAAGAATATGCTCTGTGATATCTGTTGATTTTTCGAAAGCCTTCACTGGATCGCTCACAGTTTTCTACTAAAAGCAACGCAGAAATATGGAATTTGTTGGTTCAAATGGGTCTGAGCACTATGGGACTTAACATCTGAGGTCACCAGTCCCCTAGGACCTAGAACTACTTAAACCTAACTAACCTAAGGACATAGCACATCCATGCCTGAGGCAGGATTCGAACCTGCGACCGTAGCGGTCGCGCGCTTCCGGACTAAAGCGCGTAGAACCGCTCGGCCACCGCGGCCGGCATGGAATTTGTAACAGATTTTTCCATCACATCAGAGTAATTTTGCAAGAAGTCCAATCCAAAATGATGATCAATGTGGATTCGGCGTAACGCGGTCAGTCCGTCAATTTTGCTCCTACTGACGGCACTGTATGCAATTGTTCCTCACAAACTTCACAGCTCGCGCCCAGGTTTGGTCATATTATGAAAGAAAATCGTATTTCGAGCATTTGCAGATGATGTAAGCATATTTGTGTCGGGTCAGGACCAGCTAATGCACTTACAATATTTATTCAAAAGTTACTGTGAAGCAACGGTAGTCATGATCAACCACAACAAATTCAGTCGGTTCCTTAGGGAAAGGATTACAGTTGGACGAACATGACTGATTCCTCATAGTTATGACGATACCAGGTCTAGAGCTAGATCTGGAGTCAGACGCGCACAAAATGCAGACAACCGACTGGTGCACGTTGCTGAACAAAGTTGGGGCCAGAATACAACTGCATTCCGAGTGAAGTATCGATATGATCCAAAAAGCGATGTGAACGTGTTCATTTCTCCAAAAGTGTATTGCGAAGGCCCATTTTGTCTGTGCCAGCGCCAACATCCACAACTTGGTACGCAGAGGAAATATACAATCCAGTCACATTAATGTGACCAACTGTCCAAAACCTGAATAATCACCTTTTGCGGCGAGGACTGCTGCGAAACGTGCAGCAAAAAGGTCACTCTTGTTCTGAAAGGTTGCGGAGCCACACTAACCAGTGCAGCTGCAAACTGCGCTAGGTTTCTCGACTGAGGATCCATGGCACGAACAGTCCGACGGAGATAGTGCCACAGATCTACGATTGGGTTTTAATCGAAGGGTTTGGTGGCCAGGAGAGTACGGTAAACTCATGCTAGTGCTTTTCGAGCCACGCATGTACACTTCGAGCTGTGTGATACGTTGCATTATCTTGCTGCTAGATGACAGGCTGAGGAAGAACAAAGTGTATGTAAGAGTGGACATTGTTTTGATCGATTGTGCCTTCCAGAATGACGAGACCACCTAGGGAATGCCACGAAGACATTCCCCAGACCATAACGCTCACTTCTGGTTGCAGGATATTTGCTTTCAGAAAGGCGTTCATTCCGACGGCCATCTGTCTGATGGAGCACGAAACAAGGTTCATCTGAAAAGGCCACCTGTCGTCACTCAGTGGACGTCCATTTGCGGCGCTGACGTGCGAATTCCAACCTTTAATGCCGATGAACAGCAGTCAGCATGGCTGCATGAACCAAGTAGCTGATACAGAGGTCCATACGCAGCAACATTCGCTGCACGATCGTTTAGTAGGGACTGTTAGTATCCCCTTTGTGTATCTAGGCAATCAGTTACTCAACATTTGCACGTCTATTTGCCCATACATTTCTTCGCAGACGTCGTTCACCACTGCCATTTATGGCCCACAGTGCACCGCAGTTGCCTCGGCACCTGTTTTCGGTAGCAAAACAGTTTACAAAATTAGCTGTTTCGGATATGTCTCCAACCTTCGTCCGAAAGCCAATTCTCATGCAGTTTTGGACGTCATATAAATCGCTCTGTTTCCGCATTACGACAGTGAATGTACTGTTTTCCGCATCCCCCGAAATGATTTATATACCCTCCATTGCTAGAGCTGCCACCTGACGTGTGTGAATGGTTATTGCACGTTGACGTAGAACATAGGCGGCGGTCACATTAATGTGACTAGACTGTCCATTTTCAAAGTAAAATACAACACACTGTCATTACCATTTGAAGAAGGTGGGATCGGATTAATAAACTGAAGAGCCAAAGAAACTGGTACACCAGCCTAATATCGTGTAGGGCCTCCGAGAGCACCATGAAGCGTCGCAACATAACGTGGTATGGACTCGACTAATGTCTGAAACTGTGCTGGAGGGAACTGATACCATGAATCCTGCAGAGCTGTCCATAAATCCGGAAGGTGTGGAGATCTCTTCTGAACAGCACGTTACAAGGCATCCCAGATTTTTTAAAAAATGTTGTGCGACTAGGGCCTCCCGTCGGGCAGACCGTGCAAATCTTTCGGTTTGGCGCCACTTCGGCGACTTGCGCATCGATGGGGATGAAATGATGATGATTAGGACAATACAACACCCAGTCCCTGAGCAGAGAAAATCTCCAACCCAGTCGGAAATCGAACCCGGGCCCTTTGGATTGACAGTCTGTCGCGCTGACCACTTTTTTTTTTGTAAAAACATTTATTAAAAAAAACAATGTTACACATTCCAAATACATACTAAGTTATACATACATGAAGTTATTTAAACAAAACGGTTTTATCATTTCTATTACGCTGGCGTTAAGGAAAGACAACAGAAGATTGTGTTCCTGACTAATTACCAGAAAGAATTAAGTTAAACATCAAGAAATTTTTTTTAAAGACATTCAAACTTCAACCTGAAGAAGTAAAATCTGCACTTTGAATTACATGAGCTGCAATCTTTACAGAAGCATAATTTCTTTATGATGGATATCAGCAAGTTAGTGGGATAATTTTAAATATAAAACAATTTAATAATCATATTAGACAATTTCTGAAATACTTGAGAATGGCGGAAAGGAGATATATAATAAAGTTGGCTAGCCTTCAAACTACACTTTCTGGACATTAATTGAATCTTAAGTATCTGAAGTGATCAGATCTATATAATCAGTCTTTCACTGCGAAACTGACTTACACATCACAGTGCAAAAATGAACAGGGCAATGTGCCAACCATTGAATATTACATTTATCAGAGAGAATCTTATGGTTTTAACCAATCGATAAGGACATTTCTATAAAAACTGTCTATTTACAAATTTCTAGTATAAGCCAATAATGCACCTTTAATGTTTTGTGTTTTGACACTATTAGGCACACAATCTCAATGTCACATAAGTTCTGTACATTAGCTTATAAATTTCAAAAACTACTCTCTGAAGTAGAATAAGCACACATCATAAATATACTGTAAAATCTTAAATAGTATCCTTAAGGTAACTACAATACATCACTGTCAACACAGTCTTCTTTTTTATATTAACCAATGCCCATTCTTTCAGATACAATTTTTAACATATTACCGAACTTTTTCTTATGATTCGAATAGCTTCTAATTTTGTGGAACTCACACAGCATGTGTACCTTGAACTCTATGATGCTATCGGATCCTAATTTGCTAAGGACGTAGTTAACAAAATTTCCCAGCAACCATTACACAGCGTTATTTTTTGCTTCTGGGAAATAGCGTGCTTCAGGCCTGTGTATCAATGACAGCGATATATACTCAGGGGATGTTCTTGTAATCAGAGCTATTTGCTCCCGGATCCACTTCCAACTATTCATGTGGCCACTGCAAGTATATCTTAGAATTACTGTGTCAACTAGATGGCATTGTTGACATAAATTTGTTTCACAGAGTCCGATTGCGTGCAGTCTTTCATTGGTGCTTACTATGTTGTTAACTGTCTTGTACCATGGCGTTTTTATATTAGACGTGAGCACATTAGAACTAATGTTTTTCCAAATCTCAGTCCACTCAATGTTTGGAAACTGTCGTTCTATTTTGTTTCTTCCTTCGCTTTTCTTTCGTTCCCGCATTATGGCTCTCGATGTTAAGTGTTGGGACTGCCTGAGTTCGACACTGACATAACTAAACTCAACATAGAAAATCCTCACGTGCTGTAAGCGACTGTTGATATTCTGCACGTCAATCGGGGGAAGCAGGCTTGGAGGTTTAATGATCTCGAAAAGTTGGCTGGTTATGCTTTCTCCCGACTCTCTTATTAAATTAACTTGCCTTTTGATAAAAAGAGCAAAGGCTTTATCCGTTATATCAGTTAATCCTAGTCCACCAATTTTAGGATCTAAAGTGGCTACTTTAGCAGGTACTCTGAACACTTCACCTCTCCACAAAAAGTTGGTGATTTTGGACATTATTCTCCTCGCTATCATTCTTGGTATTGGAAACAGCTGGGCAGTATAATAAGCCTTAGCAAGGATGCATGAGTTGATATCCTGTGTTCTTTGAACTTGGTTCATATATCTAGTTAAATTCTCTACAATGGCTCCTTGCACTTTATCTGCTGCAACTTTCCAATTTAAAGCCGTCATTTTAATAGGGCATGCTGTCAGGGTGATCCCAAGTGTTTTATGTTGTCGGACTAATTTTGCCTACTCGACGTTGATATTATCAAAACATCTGAGATTTAACATCTTACTTTTTCTTCGTTTGCATTGGCTCCAGATGCTCTACAGTACGAATCAATCACCGTTGCTAGCGTGGTTACCTCGTCATTATTCCTTATAATGACCCCTATATCGTCAGCATAGGCTCTTATAACTGTTTTATTTCCTGATAATGTTAAGCCTTTTAATCTAGCATGGACATGTCGGGGGAAAGGTTCCAGCGAAATGGCGAAGAGCGACATGGACAGAAGACTTCCTTGAGGAACACTTCGTTGTATTTGCATCGGTCTGGATTGTTGACAATTCACCGCTATTTTAGCATTTATTCCAGTTGCTATGTTCTTAATCAACTGTATGACCCTATCGTTGAAACCTATTTTCTTCAATGTCTGTAGAAGATATTCGTGATTTACTACATCGAACGCCTTATAAAAATCTAAAAACAATAAAGCACACTTTATGTTTGTTACAGAAGTTATTGCAATGATATCCCTGAATTCCGCTAGATTTTGAAAAATGGTTCTGCCTTGCGCACAGTTCTGATGTTGACTAATAATTTTATCTGTAAGGCATGAAATTCTCTTGTTTATTATTCTAGCTATTAATTTATAATCAGAATTCAGCAGTGAAATTGGACGAAAATTATTTAAATCTTTGTTTCCATTATTTTTTGGCACCAGAACAATTTTACTCTCCTTAAACTCAGCCGGAATCATTTTACCCTGAATAACCTCATTTAGAATGTCCGTGATTTTCGCATCTACTATTGGCCAATAACGGATGTAAAACTCTGCTGGCAGACCATCCGGTCCTGGGGATTTTTTTGGTGGTGAGGCGTACAGAGTCTCATACACGTCTTCTTCACTGACAACCTCGAGAAAATTTTCGTTGTCATCTTCTGTCAGCTGTGGGGCTAGGATGTCAAGAAATTCTTCCAAGGAAGCATCTCTACTTTGATGTACAGAATATAGCTCGCAATAATAGCGATAAATCTCGTCCATGATATCCTGCTGGGTTCTGAGAATCGTACCGTGTTTTGTTCGAATTTCATCAATAAAAGTCCTTCTCCCGTTTTTCGTATGCTTCACTAAATGATATAGGGAAGTAGTTTCATCTTCTGACACCGAATTTGCCTTCGGTTTTATTTTCAACCCTTCCATTTGACTTCTCTTGATATTAAGTACCTCGGCTTTGACTTTTTTGATGTCTGCTATCCGAAGTGCGGAACCTGCTGAGACTTGATCATATAGATCTCTCAAAACGGAATAGTAATACTCTATAGTGCATTTCATTTCCCTTGCGCTCTGGGCACTGTATTGAACAAGAACTTTCCTCAACTTTGGCTTTGTCATTTTAACCCACCAGTCAATAGCAGTGGCATATCTACTACGGGCTCGCAGGCATATTGCCCATGTTTCTTTAATCAGATCTTCTAAATCATGATTTACTAACAAGGAAGTGTTCAAATTCCACTGATTCTTAAATCGGCGAACCGGCTGTCTTGTTAGATTTATGCAAGCTAAGACACTTGAATGGTCTGAAAAGTACGTAGGAATGGTTTCTACTTTTGTCACGGAAGTTTCAAGATGTTTAGAAATATATAGTCTATCAATCCTGCTCCGTGATGTTGCCGTGACATAAGTGAACTCAATAGTGGAGGGGTATTTGATTTCCCATAAATCCTTTAATTCTAAACCAGTAACTAGCTGTTTTAGTTCACTTGAGAAATTAAAATTAGGTAACTGATCTTTTCGATTTAAAACACAATTAAAATCACCTCCAAGTAATAACTGTCTTGGCGATTTCCTTAACAAGTATATCAGGTCATCTTTGAAGAAACGTGCCCTGTCAGCTCGATGAGAACTTCCTGAAGTAGCGTACAAGTTGATGATAGCCACATCATAGATATTTAGTCCTATTCCCCTTCCGGATTCCAGTCGTTCCACCTCGCTTACTGTAATCCCTTCCCTGACCAAAATAGCTGTTCCAACACTTGTTTCGGGAGACACATTTATGTAACTGACAAAACCGGGAATTACCAAATCCGAAATTAGAACTTCTTGTAACAGGGCAATATCAGTCGCGGATTCGTACAAAAATTCCTTAAGGGCCGATAATTTCAAACCGGTCGTGATTTTATTTATGTTTATAGTGGTGACAGAATAAGACTGCGTCATTGTGCTGTCACTATGTAGTTGTTTTGATGAACTAATTTAGTTTACTGTGGTACAGGGTTCAGTTAAGCTGTAACAGTTCTCTCGGAAGGCTGAACACGGAATAACACTTCAATCAGTTTATTAGCTACTGTCCTGCTTTTTTCTACTTCTGATGTTTTCTCTTGTAACGCAAGCAGACTGATTTCCTGGTAAACTTTCTGATTCTTTCCTCCAGTGATTCGTGTACGACCGTTTCGGACTGAACATTCTTTGGACTTGGGTCGCCCCTACCGGATTTTCCCTTCCCTTGGTTACGAGCTACATTCTCATTTGGTTGCGTCGGTATTTTACTTCGCGGCTTATCTGGAGCAGCAGCAGACGCTTTCGCAATTTCGGTTGCCGGCGCCTGCCCTGAGGTGTTGAGCGTGATTTCAGTTTGGCCACCACTTCCTCGTTCTTTATGAATTTCACTCACTTTCTGATCGAGGGAAACAACAGATAGATTCTGATCTTTGCAATCGGCTACTGCACCTGTTGTTTCTTGCAAATTAATGCCGCTTACATCCCCTTCATTTTCTGCTACCGTATGTGTTTTATCTTTCTGTTCATTAGTTTCCATTTCCATTTTGCCTTCAGTTTCCTCTGCCTCCTCATCGCACTGTTTTTGCTTGCGAAGTGAGGGAGTGGGGCAAGACAGCTCGTCCTCTGAACAACTATCAGTTATCTCCAGAGGACGTTTTTTCGGTTGCGTTTCAGTTTCACGAGCAGTGGCAACAGGGTTTCCTTTTGTAGTTAACGGGGGAAATTGACTGTTATCGTGAAGGGAGACATCAGCTTGGCCCGCTGCGTTAACATCCTCAACCAGTTGTTCCGGGCTATTCTTTGGTAACAGATCATTTAAGGTAAGCTTCTGACGCTGTGTCAAATTACTTTTAAGAACAACAGTTCGCCGCGGACATTCCTGTCTGATGTGGCCGGTTTCCTTACATATATGACATGTAGCTTCCTGACCTGTATAAACAATTTGTGCCTTACACCCACAAACAGTTATGTGAGACGGAATATTCCATCTCTACACAGCGGACCCCGTTAAAATACTGCAGTTGAAAGCGAGGCGACAATCTTTCATTTGCAATTGATTTAACGTCTCCGTAGTTTGAAAGAGCTTCCTTAATCTTATCATTTTCAATTTCAATGGGACGATTCAAGACACGAACGGTTTTGTAATGAATGTCCGCTCTATAGATGGAAACCTTACTTTTATAACCATTTCTATGCACAAAATCAACTTCGTAGCCCCACTTTCGTAACACTTTATCAACAGTCGAAGCACTGATTAACTTGACAAAAACACAGTATTTTTCCTGATCCAGTTGCCAGGTATGAACGGTTTCAGAATTTAGACCAATTACCTGTGTAATCCAGTCATCTATTTCCAGGGATGTCGGCTGAACAGGACGGGATTCCTTGTCAAAAGCAAATACCAGAGTATTCTTCCTGAGGTTTGTAGCCATGGTTAATCCAGCGAAGCAATTTCGTTTAAACAACCGAAATTCCAAGTAGCAGCAGCAAGACCAGAAAGAGCGATCAGATCACAAGGAACAGGAACGAACACGGAGGTTGACGGACGGACGGCACTCGGCGAAGCACAAGTACAGCGATGTAAACACGGAATTGCAGCGCAACAGTTAACAGCGGCCACTCGCGAGCGCGGCTGAAACCACTCAGCTACCGTGGGCGGGCAGTCCAGATATGATGTTCATGTCTGCTGGCCAGCGGAAGTGTTTAAACTCAGAAGAGTGTTTCTGGAGCCACTCTGTAGCAATTCTGGACGTGTGGGGTGTCGCATTGTCCTGGTGGAAATGCCCAAGTCGGAATGTACAATGGACATGAATGGATGCAGGTGATCAGGCAGGATGTTATGTACGTGTCACGTGTCAGAGCCGTATCTAGACGTATCAGGGGTGCCATATCACTCGAAGTGCACACGCCCCACACCAGTACAGACCCTTCACCAGCTTGGACAGTCCCCTGCTTATATGCAGGGTCCATGGATTCATGAGGTTGTCTCCATACCCGTACACGTCCATCCACTCGGTACAACGTGGAACGAGACTCGTCCGACAAGGCAACACGTTTCCAGTCATCAACAGTCCAATGTCGGTGTTGATGGACCCAGGTGAGGCGTAAGGCTTTGTATCGTGCAGTCATCAAGGGTACACGAGTGGCCCTTCAGCTCCTGAAGCCCATATTGATGATGTTTCGTTGAGTGGTTCGCGCGCTGACACTTGTTGATGGCCCAGCATTGAAATCTGCAGCAATTTGCGGAATGGTTGCACTTCTGTCACTCTGAATGATTCTCTTCGGTCGTCGTTGGTCCCGTTCTTGCAGGATCTTTTTCCATCCTCAGCGATGTCAGGGATTTAATGTTTTACCGGATTCCTGTTATTTATGGTACACTCGTGGAATGGTCGTAAGGGAAAATCTTCACTTCATCGCTACCTCGGAGATGCTGTTTCTCATCGTTCGTGCACCGAGTATAACACCACGTTCGAACTCACTTAACTCTTCGTAACCTGCCATTGTAGCAGCAGTAACCCATCTAACAACTGCAGCAGACGCTTGTTGTGTTATATAGGCGTTGCCGACCGCAGTGCAGTGGTGGTGGTGGTGGTGGTTAGTGTTTAACGTCCCGTCGACAACGAGGTCATTAGAGACGGAGCGCAAGCTCGGGTTAGGGAAGGATTGGGAAGGAAATCGGCCGTGCCCTTTCAAAGGAACCATCCCGGCATTTGCCTGAAACTATTTAGGGAAATCACGGAAAACCTAAATCAGGATGGCCGGAGACGGGATTGAACCGTCGTCCTCCCGAATTCGAGTCCAGTGGACAGCGCAGTATTCTGCCTGTTTACATATGTCTCTATTTGTATGCGCATTCCTTTGGCGCTTCAGTGTAGATAAGAAGGCGACATGCAAAGCATTACTAGTAGATAACGTCATTAAAAGTTCACACTTCAGCCCTACAAATGTGATAAGTTTATTTATAAAAGCAGTTCAGTCGGAAAGCCAAGCAGCATCCGCCAATGGTGTGAAAATACATTCAAAAATCAGCTTTCTAAGAACCGTCATAGTCGAGAACAACCATGTACCAACGGAGACAAAATGTTCGTCGAGAAGAAGTGGTACAGTTCCACCTGTTGTGGGTTGGCAGGAGAGCCAACACCGTGTTATTAGGGGAAGCCGGAAGGCACGCGTTTTAGCTCACGCAGGCTGGCGTGAGGTCTGGAACAGGACAAGGAAATTAGAATTTAAAAAAAACGGACGTAGATGGTGGAGTACTTAACTTTAATCCATAAATGGTGAACGTCACTCTTGACTGTACATTATTCACAATATCAATAGTAACTGAACATGGCGCCTTGCTAGGTCGTAGCAAATGACGTAGCTGAAGGCTGTGCTAACTATCGTCTCGGCAAATGAGAGCGTATTTTGTCAGTGAACCATCGCTAACAAAGTCGGTTGTACAACTGGGGCGAGTGCTAGGAAGTCTCTCTAGACCTGCCGTGTGGCGGCGTTCGGTCTGCAATCACTGATAGTGGTGACACGCGGGTCCGACGTATTCTAACGGACCGCGGCCGATTTAAAGGCTACCACCTAGCAAGTGTGGTGTCTGGCGGTGACACCACACCACCATATCATGGAAAGGTCAGATCCTAACAGGATGGAAGCAGCAAGCAATTTACATCATATGTTAGGGCGACTTGGTATAAAGTCGTCAGTAAAATGATTCCAGTGCGCACGAAGCTATAATCCATCCATCTTGCGGACTTGCCCTATTGTGACAAGTGTAATAAACAGGATACACTTAAACACCGATTCACTTGTTACCGAGAGAGGAGAATCTAGAAATAAATGCACAAAAACATGCGTCACTATTGAGGACGCAACGCAATATGCTAAGATACAAGAAGTTGTGACACCAGACCAAAAGCGATACCCTGGCCAGAAACACAAAGAATGTGGCTGTCGGGCTAGTTCCTACACTAAGTGATAACGTCAGAAACACAGAGTTCAACGCAATTTACGTGTAGACTAATAACGTTACACCATGAACTGCATGAAAAACGATTTTATCAAAACAATTAGGAAACTAAGCAAGAGCATTTTATCGCTGTATCTGAGATATTAAGACTGGTGTACAGATGGCTGATTTTTATTTTGTATTTAAGATTAATACTTTTGCACATAACGTTACTCATATTTCAAACGCGATTTAGCCACTTGAAGAAGGATGAAAGTGGTAGTATGTAAAAATGTCTACATTGAAAGAGAAGATAATTTTTTAAAATACAAAAAACATGAACTTCATTTTTTAAAGATTACCGTACCAAATGTTCAGATTCAGACAAAATACCAGAATTCTTTGCATTTATAAAGAAGCATGAATTTCATTTTTAGAATGTAGAGAATTTCAAAAGAAGGAGGGGGAACTTTATATTTTAAGAATTAAGGAACATATAGTCATCAAAAGCGACTTGAGTACATTATGCTTTTTTCAGTTCCCCTCAATGAACAATTTCCCATATTATTTAATTTACAATTAAGAAGAATTTTAATTTAAATAAATAATGAAAAAAGAAGTTGCCACATCAAAAGAAATAGTTATGTCAATTAATTTCTTCAATTTTTCAGTAGAATTATTATGTTTCAGCCAGACCGAGGAGGCAACTAAAGGTGAGCGAATGGAAGGGCGATAAAGGGACGTAAGAAGGTCTACAAAGGTAGCAACAAGAAGAAAAAATAAGCAACAATAAAGTTCAAAAAATGGCTCTGAGCACTATGGGACTTAACTTCTGAGGCCATCAGTCTCCTAGAACTTAGAGCTACTTAAACCTAACCAACCTAAGGACAGCATACACATCCATGCCCGAGGCAGGATTCGAACCTGCGCCTGTAGCGGTCGCACGGTTCCAGACTGTAGCGCCTAGAACCGCTCGGCCACCCCAACAATAAAGTGGTAAAGCATGAGACTGGAAACTGAAAGTTCCTGAGATTGAACTCCAGTTGGACCACTCAACATGTAGTCTGCCTTGAATTTCGCATTCAACGCTGAGTGATGAGAAGTGTCTCCATGAGTGGACTGTGGTTCGGATTTCACGTCAAACTGTCGTTTTTCTTTTCCCAGTAGCATTACAAGGGGAGGTTAAGGAAACAAAAGTCGCCAAAAATGATTTCCAATTGAAAGACGTGCATCAGGCAGTCGAGGAACACCGAATCATTGTCATTATTATTATTGCTATCAAGATATACACTCCTGGAAATTGAAATAAGAACACCGTGAATTCTTTGTCCCAGGAAGGGGAAACTTTATTGACACATTCCTGGGGTCAGATACATCACATGATCACACTGACAGAACCACAGGCACATAGACACAGGCAACAGAGCATGCACAATGTCGGCACTAGTACAGTGTATATCCACCTTTCGCAGCAATGCAGGCTGCTATTCTCCCATGGAGACGATCGTAGAGATGCTGGATGTAGTCCTGTGGAACGGCTTGCCATGCCATTTCCACCTGGCGCCTCAGTTGGACCAGCGTTCGTGCTGCACGTGCAGACCGTGTGAGACGACGCTTCATCCAGTCCCAAACATGCTCAATGGGGGACAGATCCGAAGATCTTGCTGGCCAGGGTAGTTGACGTACACCTTCTAGAGCACGTTGGGTGGCACGGGATACATGCGGACGTGCATTGTCCTGTTGGAACAGCAAGTTCCCTTGCCGGTCTAGGAATGGTAGAACGATGGGTTCGATGACGGTTTGGATGTACCGTGCACTATTCAGTGTCCCCTCGACGATCACCAGTGGTGTACGGCCAGTGTAGGAGATCGCTCCCCACACCATGATGCCGGGTGTTGGCCCTGTGTGCCTCGGTCGTATGCAGTCCTGATTGTGGCGCTCACCTGCACGGCGCCAAACACGCATACGACCATCATTGGCACCAAGGCAGAAGCGACTCTCATCGCTGAAGACGACACGTCTCCATTCGTCCCTCCATTCACGCCTGTCGCGACACCACTGGAGGCGGGCTGCACGATGTTGGGGCGTGAGCGGAAGATGGCCTAACGGTGTGCGGGACCGTAGCCCAGCTTCATGGAGACGGTTGCGAATGGTCCTCGCCGATACCCCAGGAGCAACAGTGTCCCTAATTTGCTGGGAAGTGGCGGTGCGGTCCCCTACGGCACTGCGTAGGATCCTAAGGTCTTGGCGTGCATCCGTGCGTCGCTGCGGTCCGGTCCCAGGTCGACGGGCACGTGCACCATCCGCCGACCACTGGCGACAACATCGATGTACTGTGGAGACCTCACGCCCCACGTGTTGAGCAATTCGGCGGTACGTCCACCGGGCCTCCCGCATGCCCACTATACGCCCTCGCTCAAAGTCCGTCAACTGCACATACGGTTCACGTCCACGCTGTCGCGGCATGCTACCAGTGTTAAAGACTGCGATGGAGCTCCGTATGCCACGGCAAACTGGCTGACACTGACGGCGGCGGTGCACAAATGCTGCGCAGCTAGCGCCATTCGACGGCCAACACCGCGGTTCCTGGTGTGTCCGCTGTGCCGTGCGTGTGATCATTGCTTGTACAGCCCTCTCGCAGTGTCCGGAGCAAGTATGGTGGGTCTGACACACCGGTGTCAATGTGTTCTTTTTTCCATTTCCAGGAGTGTAGTATAAATTCACTGTTGAAATGAAATTCATGGTTCACGTTCACGGTAAAAAAAAAAAAAAAAAAAAAAAAAAGAGTCTTAAACGCCTCACACAACACTTTGCATCAATAGGAAAGAGACAAACTCGCGATTCCTAACACTGAACTGCACATCTGTAGTCAGCTGTTGTCCAGTTTCTGTGTTGGTCGTATGAAGACGTGTAGAATCATGTCACACTGTAAGCAATGACCTTTTTCGAGGCATCATCTACAAACGTCTGCTGCATGCAGTTCCCTTCGCAATATCTGCTGCGAAACTGTCTGAAATTGATCTGAATCCGCAGACATCAGCAATTCCTGTCGGATTTGACACCAGTTATCGTTGATACTGTGTGTCTTTGTATTCAATCCCTGTTGGTTAGTATATTTTTACTAATGCTGTTTGTATGCTTCTGGTGTACATGGCTGCAAGTCGATCAGGGGTGCGGCCAAAAGAACCACTCACCAGCCACGTCCTGGCACGAATGCCATAGCGTCCAGCTTTGCAGCACACTTCCCCCACTGCCACGGCATGCTGTCTGTACGAAAGAAGGGAAGAGGGGGACACTGCGAAAGGGCCTCATTTCAATGGCAGAGCAGTCGTACTGCATACGACTTGGTATTATATTTCACACTTTCACATTTCTCAACAACATACGTCATAAAGAAAACAAAAAAATGGTTCAAATGGCTCTGAGCACTATGGGACGTAACATCTGAAGTAATCAGTCCCCGAGACTTAGAACTACTTAAACCTAACCAACCGAAGGACATCACACATATCCATGCCCGAGGCAGGATTCGAACCCGCGACCGTAGCGGTCGTGCGATTCCATACTGAACCGCCTAAAACCGCTCGACCACAACGGCCGGCCATAAGCAAAACAGATTTTCAGCATTATTTAATTAGTTTTGGCATAAGGAAGACATAAATTAATTTTTATCTTGTGCAAAATGTCCGCATACGGACAGACGCAGATACTTTCACGGATTTTCGCTTTCAGGTTGCCATGTAATTGTGACTTACTTAGTTTCAGAATCTAAAAAAGATCTTTCACATTCACGCACAAATGTTGAGCGAAATATTGTAGGACTTTTACAACCTCGTTATGGAGACATGCAAACTCTACCTGAGGGAAGACAGTTTTAACGTGAAAGGATTTGTATTTAAAACGGGAATTACCTTGCAGACTGATCAGTTACATCTGCACGTGCACAGGGGAGCTTTTAACCGAAACGGTAGACGGTATCGAAAACAGATGTAAGTTTCGTAGTGCCCTCAAAATATTTAGGAAACTATCCTTTTAGTTCTTTCAAGGCCATAATGAATTATTTAAACCTCGCGTTTTCTTTAACGCCAGTGACATTGTTTGTCAGAATTTGTACCTTCTACAATGTGATTTTCTTTTTAAATGCATCCCCATGTAGTCAGAAATGAGACTTTTTTACCTTGCAATATGTAACTGCAGGCAGTATGCGGTCAAGTCCACTTAAAATTCGAGATCTGCAATTCATTTCGGATGTTCTAAAATTCGTTCCTGCATTCTCTTTTGCTTCACAAATTACACACAGAGAGTTATAAATCGAAATATCGTTCCAGGCGTGGCCCTTGACTTAGCCAACGTACTTTGCAGTAATATGTAAAGTCTCCATAATATTCGCTCAGTTCCATCAAAAACCGTTGTAACTGACAGTGGAATAATGAATGCGACTTCAGAGATTTTATTATTCATACCATCAACTTCTTCAAATGTTGCTTGCATGCAAATTTAGCACAAAGTGCTTCTTGATGTACAGAATAACGAATCCTGTCGATCGCTGTAATTTTTTACTCTTTCATAGCCAACTAAATCTTTAAATTCTTTCTGCATGGTACTGTGATGTCGTGTCGTAGGAAATTTACAGTACCCTTCGATTACGCGACTGCGTAATATGTATTGAGAATTCTCATCCCTCTCTTCTATAATTGCCATTAATTTTTAAAGGCTTGTGACTATAGATCGCAGACACTGACTGGACCTCTGAACGCCCTTCATACCACGAAAAAAAAAAAAAAAAACAGAGAACGTAGACAGCGCTGACACAGTGATTCTGCCGAACTGATGATAGTTGTGCCGACCGAAAATGCCTACACACCGCAATGCTGAACGAAATGTCGCGGTGTTGTGGTTACTTCCGAGGAATACCAAACAAAGCCGAGACAAACCGGGCCTTGGCCCACATGCGGCCAGTACACGCTGCACGCGTGAACTTAGGCACTCCGTGACCGGCCCTATTGTAAACGCAGAGAAGCACGCGTTGATACGCTAACAAATCGGTCAGCTTCACTCAAGGAGTATTCATGGGAACGTTCAAACGCGGAAGATCCTTTCTGCCAATCTGTCACGCCACCACATCGGCATATCTTACCGCGCTGATCCTGTACAACGACAGGCACACCCAACACTTCATTGCCATGACTTACATAAGCGGTAGAGGGTTACATGAACCACCAGTACCACTTCTACAGCTTCTCCAGTGCTTCAAAGCGAACAGTGGGCTCATTAAGCGGGGATAGATGTTTAATGTAGTGAGCTCACACGCTTTTGTGCAGAGGTAATAATATCGGTAGGTTGGGAATCGTTTCTGTACTGTCTTGTATCCACGGAAATGACGACCAAGTCTTGAGAGTTAAGAACGGCGGAAAGGTTCACGAGCATAACAAGGGAAAAGTTATGAGGCAGGGAGGCAGTACTGAGCACCAGAGCACGAGAACAGGCGTACATAAAATATCAGATGCCAGGCACACTTAAGAAATAACACTGTAAGCCGTAAATATCATTTCAGAGTAAGAGAAAGAGGGGGATAAGCGAGAGAATCTCTCTAAGGGGAACATATAAGTCATGAAGAGCCTATAGCAGGTCCAGGACATGAATTTGCAACAGACGCCTTCCTCCCTCCAGTTAGCTTCTAAAAAGTAGTGCGTGATTAGAGCGAATGAGATGACGAGGGCCCTTCAATATTACACCAAGTCAGGGACTAGTGCGAACGAAGGGGAAATTGGTTAAAACTCGGATGCAGACACTCGGGAGGGAGAGTTACGATAGTTAGAACAGACATGCGTCTAGAGGATAGACAGGACAGTCAGGTCTTAGTGGAATAAACAGCTGAAGTTGCACTCCTGGAAATTGAAATAAGAACACCGTGAATTCATTGTCCCAGGAAGGGGAAACTTTATTGACACATTCCTGGGGTCAGATACATCACATGATCACACTGACAGAACCACAGGCACATAGACACAGGCAACAGAGCATGCACAATGTCGGCACTAGTACAGTGTATATCCACCATTCGCAGCAATGCAGGCTGCTATTCTCCCATGGAGACGATCGTAGAGATGCTGGATGTAGTCCTGTGGAACGGCTTGCCATGCCATTTCCACCTGGCGCCTCAGTTGGACCAGCGTTCGTGCTGGACGTGCAGACCGCGTGAGACGACGCTTCATCCAGTCCCAAACATGCTCAATGGGGGACAGATCCGGAGATCTTGCTGGCCAGGGTAGTTGACGTACACCTTCTAGAGCACGTTGGATGGCACGGGATACATGCGGACGTGCATTGTCCTGTTGGAACAGCAAGTTCCCTTGCCGGTCTAGGAATGGTATAACGATGGGTTCGATGACGGTTTGGATGTACCGTGCACTATTCTGTGTCCCCTCGACGATCACCAGTGGTGTACGGCCAGTGTAGGAGATCGCTCCCCACACCATGATGCCGGGTGTTGGCCCTGTGTGCCTCGGTCGTATGCAGTCCTGATTGTGGCGCTCACCTGTACGGCGCCAAACACGCATCCGACCATCATTGGCACCAAGGCAGAAGCGACTCTCATCGCTGAAGACGACACGTCTCCATTCGTCCCTCCATTCACGCCTGTCGCGACACCACTGGAGGCGGGCTGCACGATGTTGGGGCGTGAGCGGAAGACGGCCTAACGGTGTGCGGGACCGTAGTCCAGCTTCATGGAGACGGTTGCGAATGGTCCTCGCCGATACCGCAGGAGCAACAGTGTCCCTAATTTGCTGGGAAGTGGCGGTGCGGTCCCCTACGGCACTGAGTAGGATCCTACGGTCTTGGCGTGCATCCGTGCGTCGCTGCGGTCCGGTCCCTGGTCGACGGGCACGTGCACCTTCCGCCGACCACTGGCGACAACATCGATGTACTGTGGAGACCTCACGCCCCACGTGTTGAGCAATTCGGCGGTACGTCCACCCGGCCTCCCGCATGCCCACTATACGCCCTCGCTTAAAGTCCGTCAACTGCACATACGGTTCACGTCCACGCTGTCGCGGCATGCTACCAGTGTTAAAGACTGCGATGGAGCTCCGTATGCCACGGCAAACTGGCTGACACTGACGGCGGCGGTGCACAAATACTGCGCAGCTAGCGCCATTCGACGGCCAACACCGCGGTTCCTGGTGTGTCCGCTGTGCCGTGCGTGTGATCATTGCTTGTACAGCCCTCTCGCAGTGTCCGGAGCAAGTATGGTGGGTCTGACACACCGGTGTCAATGTGTTCTTTTTTCCATTTCCAGGAGTGTATTATCCGAACAGGGCCGAGCGAAGTTACCTGCAGTAGTTCGGAACAGTACATGCAGTTCTAGCTGGGTAGCACTTTTAATAGACGGTGATAGTTAGCCAAGGTCTCTGTGAAAAGACTTGGTTTTTCGTGGATACAATTCCTTTAGTGCAAATTTGTACTAGGTTGAGGCTATTCTCCGAATAACGTCAGATGTTGTAAAACACTCAGAGTGTTCGTCATTCAGTACTACTTCCAGTTCTTAACTTTTATAATGAGAGAATTTTAACAGCATAGTCGGTGAACACTCCCTCTCAGTTAGGCCAACCGACTACACTGAGGCGATGCAAGTCATGGGATACCTCCTAATACTGTCCTTCTGCCCGGCGTAGTGCAGAAACTCGACTTGGTGTGGACTAAACAAGTCGTTGGAAGTCCCTGCAGAAATATTGAGCCACGCTGCTTCTTTAGCCGTCCATAATACCGAAAGAGCTGCCGTCAGGTTTCTGTACACGAACTTATCTCTCGATTATATCCCATAAATGTTCGATGGGATTTGGGCAATCTGGGTGGCCAAATTATTTGCTCGAACTGTCCTGAATGTTCCCATAAAAATTCTATCGTTGTTTGGGAACGCGAAGTCCATGAATGGCTGCAAATAGTCTCCAAGTAGCCGAACATAACCATTGACAGTCAAAAGCCGGTTCAGTCCATTCCATGTAAACGCAGCCCACACCATTATTAGCCTTGTTATCGGTCGTAATCGGTAAATGTGGCTTCATTACTAAACAAGCTACGTGATACATCTGGAGTATCCTAATGCCAATGTACAGAAATCAACACGATTCTCATTATCGTTTCCATGGAGCTCTTGATGGAGAGAGATGTGATAGGGATGGAAGCTATGCCGATGGAAAATGTGTAGGACATTTGCCTGACTTATGCCACTTCCTTGCGCGATTACGCGGGAGCTAACATGTGGATCAACTGCAACAGCTACAACAACATTAATTTCCTCCTCTTGCGTCGTCGCTTGTCTAGGAGCTACACTGCCGGTTTCAAGTAACTATTTGAAGATCTTGATAACAGTGCCTCCTTGTTGACAACTTTGGCCCGTGGGGTCTGTACCACACTCGAACCATACTATCAGCTCTTACCAACTGAAATCGATTTTGCAGTCGTCTCGGGTCCAAATGAAATGGCCACGAGCCCAGGAAAGGCGCTACAGGCGACGTCGTGCTGTTAGCAACGTCACTCGCGTCCGTCGTCTTCTGCCATGGCCCAAGAACGCCAAATTTCGCCGCACTGTGCTGACGGAGACGTTCATCGTATGTCCCGCATTCACTTCTGTAATTACTTCACACATTGTTGCTTGTCTGTTACCACTGACAATTGTATGCAAACGCCGCTGCTCTCGGTCATTAAACGAAGCCCGTCGGCCAATGTGTTATCCGTGGTGGGAAGTAATGCCTGAAATTTGGTGTTCTCGGCACACTCTTCACATTGAGGATCACGGAATATTGAATTCCCTAACGATTTCCGAAATAAAATGTCCCATGCATCTAGCTCCAACTCCCTGTCCGCGTTCAAAATCGGTAAATTCCCGTCGTACGGCCATAATCACTTAGGAAACCTTTTCACACGAATCATCTGAGTACATACACTACTGGCCATTAAAATTGCTACACCAAGAAGAAAAGCAGATGATAAACGGGTATTCATTGGACAAATATATTATACTAGAACTGACATGTCGTTACATTTTCACGCAATTTGGATGCATAGATCCTGAGAAATCAGTACCCAGAACAACCACCTCTGGCCGTAATAACGGCCTTGATATGCCTGGACATTGAGTCAAACAGCTTGGATGGCGTGTACAGGTACAGCTGCCCATGCAGCTTCAACACGATACCACAGTTCATCAAGAGTAGTGACTGGCGTATTGTGACGAGCCAGTTGCTCGGCCACCATTGACCAGCCGTTTTCAATTGGTGAGAGATCTCGAGAATGTGCTGGCCACGGCAGCAGTCGAACATTTTCTGTATCCAGAAAGGCCCGTATAGGACCTGCAACATGCGGTCGTCCATTATCATGCTGAAATGTAGGGTTTCGCAGGGATCGAGTGAAGGGTAGAGTAACGGGTCGTAACACATCTGAAATGTAACGTCCCCTGTTCAAAGTGCCGTCAATGAGAACAAGAGGTTACCGAGACGTGTAACCAATGGCACCCCATACCATCACGCCGGGTGATACGCGAGTATGGCGATGACGAATACACGCTTCCAATCTGCATTCACCGCGATGTCGCCAGACACGGATGCGACCATCATGATGCTGTAAACAGAACCTGGATTTATCCGAAAAAATGACGTTTGCCATTCATGCTCCCATGTTCGTAGTTGAGTACATCATCGCAGGCGCTCCTGTCTGTGATGCAGCGTCAAGGGTAACCGTAGCCACGGTCTCCGAGCTTATAGCCTATGCTGCTGCAAACGTCGTCGAACTGTTCGTGCAGATGGTTGTTGTCTTGCAAACGTCCCCATCTGATGACTCAGGGATCGAGACGTGGCTGCACGATCCGTTACAGCCATGCGGATGAGATTGCTGTCATCTCGACTGCTAGTGATACGAGGCCGTTGGGATCCAGCACGGCGTTCCGTATTACCCTCCTGATCGCACCAATTCCATATTCTGCTAACAGTCAGTGGATCTCGACCAACGCGAGCCGCAGCGTCGCGATACGACAAACCGCAATCGCGATAGTCTACAATCCGACCTTTATCAGAGCCGGAAACGTGATGCTACGCATTTCTCCTCCTTACACGAGGCATCACAACAACGTTTCACCAGGCAACGCCGGTCAACTGCTGTTTGTGTATGAGGAATCGGTTGGAAACTTTCCTCATGTCAGCACGTTGTAGGTGTCGCCACCGGCGACAACCTTGTGTGAATGCTCTGAAATAGCTAATCATTTGCATATCACAGCATCTTCTTCCTGTCGGTTAAATTTCGCGTTTGTAGCACGTCATCTTCGTGGTGTAGCAATTTTAATGGCCAGTAGTGTACTTTGTGTACGTGATACTGCCGCGATCTGCATATGTGCCTATCGCCGTCCCAGAGCTTTTTTCACCTCAGTGTATTTCCCTTTCTTCCCGAACCCTATTGCCCAATATCAAGAGCCACTCATTTTTTGGGGAGCGACAGTGAGGGGCCTCTATGTGTTTCGTGGTGGGTCGGGAAGCGCGCACAGATCGGTGATAGATGAGCAGAGCGTAATTGGTAGCCTCGGAACGTATCGACTGTTCGCGGCCGGCGCTGCAAAAGCTTCTGGATTGATCTGGAGCGGCGCGGTGCGGCGCGGCGGGCGAGAAGCGACGCAGTGGGAAGCGGCGACTGCTCTGGCGACGCCGTCGCCGTCACACGCGGCGCCTGGCACTGACTTCGATCATCCAGCCCGGCGGTCCGCCTGCTGGAATCCTCCAGAGCCACAGCCGCACCTGCTGCGCTGCGCCCTCTTCTCTATGGATTCCGAGAGACAGGCTCCCCCATAGCTGCGTCCGTTAACATTGAGTTGGCCCATAAGGCCTGACCTTTTTTTTTTAACTTTTAGGTCTCTGCCGGCCGTAGTGGCCGTGCGGTTCTGGCTGCTACAGTCTGGAGCCGAGCGACCGCTACGGTCGCAGGTTCGAATCCTGCCTCGGGCATGGATGTGTGTGATGTTCTTAGGTTAGTTAGGTTTAATTAGTTCTAAGTTCTAGAGGACTGATGACCTCAGAAGTTAAGTCACATAGTAATCAGAGCCATTTTTTAGGTCTCCAGAAGAATAAACACGAAATGATCAACAAATCCATCCATGCATTTTACGAAAATGGATGTACGTATACTGCGTGTATCACCTAAAACTTGCTCCGCAAATACTGAGAAAATGGAAAATGCTGTTGACGTGCGGTTCTCACAAAATGGATTGGTAGTTAGGGGGTTGCATTGTTAGCCAATAAGCCGGCCGGAGTGGCCGAGCGGTTCTAGGCGCTACAGCCTGGACCCACGCGACCACTACGGTCGCAGGTTCGAATCCTGCCTCGGGCATGGATGTGTGTGATGTCCTTAGGTTAGTTGGGTTTAAGTAGTTATAAGATCTAGTGGACTGATGGCCTTAGACGTTAAGTCCCATAGTGCTCAGAGCCAAATGTTAGCCAATAAACAGATTGAAATATTGCTTAGAAAGTGTCTTTTTTGTGCAAACATACACTTTTTAAATGGGTCAATGCCTACTGACAAACTAAAAGCAGGGTAATTAGAATGTCAGTGGTGTTTGTAGCTGGATTTTAGTGCGTGTCGTTTACGAGATATCCCTTTCTTGGAGAATTTCCCACGCTGACACTTGTACATTTGTAAGTAGGCTGTTTAGGTTTTTATGTTGGTAATGCCACGTACCGCTCTGTATGAAAATCACTGACTGCGCTGTCTGCAGTCTGTGGCTGGTTGGACTCATTGTTGGAATATTCGCTTGTCTAGTGTTGGGCAGTTGGACGTGAACAGCGCATAGCGTTGGGCAGTTGGAGATGAGCCGCCAGCAGTGGTGGATGTGGGGAGAGAGATGGCGGAGTTTTGAGAGGTTACTATAAGCGGACGATCTGGACGTGTGTCTGCCAGAACAAAGGAAATTTAGAAAGATGGTTGTCATGAATTGATAGATATATATATGATGACTTTTGAACATTATTAAGATAAATACATTGTTTGTTCACCATCAAAATCTTTCATTTGCTAACTATGCCTATCAGTAGTTAATACCTTGAGTAATTAGAATCTTTTATTTAGCTGGCAGTATTGGCGCTCGCTGTATTGCAGTAGTTAGAGTACCGAACATTTTTGTGAGGTAAGTGATTTGTGAAAGGTATAGGTTACTGTTAGTCAGGGCCATTCTTTTGTAGGGATTATTGAAAGTCATATTGTGTTGCGCTAAAAATATTGTGTGTCAGTTTAGAGATGATCAGAATAAGTAAAGAGAAAACTATTTGAGTACATTGAGTTTTGCTCAGCTATTTTAAAATCAAATAATGTAAGAGGTTTTCGAGTACTGTCATTCATAATTTTTCTGAGGGGACGTTTCACAATACCTGTGGCAGCACACACTAAAGTACAACACAAGTGCATACCCTAGTTACGTGGATTCTGACCAATAACAAGACAAATGACCGTCGCAAGATGTATTCAAAATGACCATCGGCAGCTGCAATACAGGAACCATTGCTGCACACGTGCCAGAATTTCAGCTGAGATGTCGAAGCAAGCTGCAGCAATACGTCGTCGCATGTCATGGAGTGTAGTTGATACATTCTTGTAGACAGCATCTTTCAGCTTTCTCCACAGAGAAAAATCTACAGACGTCAAGCCCTGTGAACGAGCGGCCATGGTACAGGTCCTCTGCGTCCAATTCAACGATTTGGAAACAGTTCGTGAAGGCGTGCAGTAGTACTTTATGTAGTATGGGCTTGACAGTCATCACAGGTTCCTTGTAGTCTGCAGAGGAACGTCTTCTAGCATCCGTGGAAGATGGTCTATTAGGAGGCTGCAATATCTGTGCGCGTTCAGTGTTCCCTCCACGTGAAACAGGCCTATAAGCTGATGGGTCACTATCCCACACCGCACGTTTACACTTTACACACCACAGATGCTGACGTTCCACCTGACGATGCCAACGGGGATTGTCAGCAGACCAACAGTGCGTGTTTCAGTGGTTTAATTGGTCGTATTCGGAAATTGTGGTTTCATTACTAAACAAGTTACGTGATACATCTGGAGTATCCTGTCTTAATGCCCACGTATAGAAGTCCACACGAGTCTCACAATCGTTTCCACGGAGCTCTTGATGGAGAAAGATGTGACAGGGATGGAACCTATGCCGATGGAAACGTGTAGAACATTTGCCTGACTTATGCCACTTCCTCGTGCGATTACGCGGGAGCTAACATGTGGATCAACTGCATCAGCTGCAAGAACATTAATTTCCTCCTCTTCTGTCGTTACTTGTCCGAGGGTTACACCGCCACTTTCAAGTAACTAGTTGAAGATATTGATAAATAGCTGCTTAGATGATTGACGTCAACTGGGATATCTTGCCGCATACACGCAAAAACGCATTCATCCTACACTCTCCATACACCATGAGCATGTTGGCATTTTCTGCGCTGGTAAATCCCATCGTCCTCTCACTACATACTACATCGATGTCCTAAATTAATACAACAAATAGCTATTTTCCGGTTATGTGTCTAATCTGCGATATAATCATACCAAGCTGTTAACAAAAGTCCGTATGATCGTGTTCTGCATGGAAGGTGGCATTCCGATCAATGGACAACCAAGCCAACGATGACATCAGGGCATCTATCAAACTGGGTAGTGTTCACGGGTAGTCACTCATCCACAATTGCTGTGTAAACAGTCACAGAGAGTGCAGTATGACACAGAGAAGATGCCTACCGGACTCCTTGCGGTGAAGAGCCATAGGAAGAATGGAGGCAGAACAGTCGCAGAAAGTTGTGGCCCGACGGCTTGACATGAATCGTTCTGTTGTTTACCGGATGTGGTGACAGTTTATAGAGACCGAAACTGTACCCTAAATGCCAGGGCAGGGCCGACCATTTGTGACATCAGAAAGAGAGGACCGTTATTTGGGTGCAAGGACACGACGGTACCGCCTTAGTACTGCACGGCAACTGGCATCTGATCCCGTAGCACCCATGGACGTGTTGTATCGAGGCAGATGGTGTACAGAAGGCTCATTGTCGGAAACCTGGTGTATGTGTACCTCTGATGCTTCTTCACGGGAAGCCTAGAGTGGAGTCGTCGACGTGCCACCCGGACGGCCGAATAGTGACCCAATGTTCTTTTCACAGACGAGTCCCGATTCGGTCTCAAGAGTGATACTCGACGGATTCGCATCTGGCGGAAACGTGGAACTCGATTGCGGCACCCAAGCATTGTGGACTGAAACCGATATCGAGGAAGATCTCTAATGGTGTTATGTTAACCACACGAATACCTCTTCATGAAATTTTTCAGGTGAATCGGCAAGGTTTAACTTCTGTCAGGTATCGTGAAGAGATCTTGGGACATCATGTGCGGTTGTTGCGAAATGGTTTGGGCCCAGACTTAGTATTGATGGACAATAATGCTCGACCTCAAAGAACACGAGTGGTTGATGTTTCTTTGGAAACGGGAGATACTGCACATGCGGGGTGGCCTGCTGGCTCACACGATTTGAATCCCATAGAGCATGTCTGGGATACACTAGGGAGACGGGATTCATGACGTCAGCTTCCACCAACCATCTCCAAGACTTGCGAGCAGCTCTGCGGAGGAATGAGTGTTATCGCCTCAACATGAGATTCATGACATTATTCATAGCATGCGCCGTCGTTGTCGTGCCTGTATTGCTGCCAAATGTGGTCACACCAAATATTGAACACATTAACCAGTTGTTAGCATGTATTTGCAAAGCTGGTTGAAAAAAAAGAACATTTTTTTCTACCGTTGTTGCACTTATTTACGTTCTGTATTCTTTACATTGTTTTCACTTCACTATCACTTGCTTATAATGTTTTATGGCAAAATAGAGGCAACCTTGCGAAATTTCCGTTTGTTGCTTTAATTTTGGACACCAGTGTAGTTGGACGGTCACACACTGACTGACTAACAAGTCGCAATGCATTCAAGGAACACACAAGCACACTGTAAGCTAACATAACAACATCGTACCTAGCAATTAGGCAGACTGAATGGCACAAACAAGTGTCTGTGGAAAATTTTCAGAACACTATACCTCGTAAGCGACTCGCACTAGGCTGCCACAACAAACGTCACTGACATTCTAATTTACCCTACTTTTAGTTTGTTAATGTCAATAAACATTGTTCCATTTAAAAAAGTGTATGTTTGCACAAAACACACTTTCTAAGTATTGCTACGATCTGTTTATTAGCTAACAATACCAGCCTCTGACTACCAACAGATTCTGTGAAATCTGCAAATCAATAGAACTTTCGCTTAAAGTAATATTTCTGATATAACTTTTAGGTGATTCACCCTGTATACACTGAATAACCAGAGAATTACGACCAGCGACCTACTATCCAAATAAACCCGCCCAGACTATAGCAGTGTCATCTGGCGACGAATGACTGATAGTCACACACACGCACGGTGCAGTGTGGAAGCTGTCTGTGTGTAGAATGAGGAATGCACGCGATCTATCTGAATTTAACTGAGGGCAGATTGTGATGGCTCGGAGGATCGGCATGAGCATTTTGGAAACTGCACCACTTGTCGGACGTTCGAAGAATGCTGTGGTGAGTGTCTTCAACACTTGGTGAAGCCAGTGTGAAACCATGAACAGACCTCGTGAAGTTGGGCGGTCACCTTTCATTACAAACGTCGTAGGCTGGGCAGACTGGTAAAACAGGACAGGCGGTGAACTGTGGCGGCTCTAACAACAGACTTTAATGCTAGGCAGAGTACAACTTTGTCTGAACACACAGTGCATCACTCCTAACGATGGGTCTTCGCAGCCGACGACCCATGCATGTGCCAATGTTAACACCATGATATCGGCAGCTACGACTGAAAGGGGCGCTGGACCATCGGCACTGAACATTGGCGCAGTAGTAGAGCGATGCCGATGGGAGTGCGCGAATCCGTCGTCTTCCAGCTGAACCACTCCTTGACATGTGTACTGTGGGATGGAGACAAGCTGGCAGCGGCTTCATTATGCTCTGTGGAGCATTCACGTGGGCATCCATGGGTTTAGTGGAGTTCATGCAAGGCGCCATGACGGCCAAGGAGTATCATACATAGATTGCACACCATTATTCAGACCATTATGTTTCCCGACAGCAATGGCATTTTTCAACAAGATAAAGCACCGTGTCACAAGGCCAGGAGTGTGATGGAGTGGTTCGAGGAGCACAGTGGCGAGTTTCAAGTGATGTGCTGGTCCTCCAACTCGCCATATCTGAACCCGGTCGAACGCATGAGGGATTTGATCGAATGTAGTTATAACATTCTGCGTGGTGTCTGTTTGTTCTATGTCGTGTCTCCCTACCACTTTCGCGCAACGGCGCTCTGAGCGTGTTTCTTAGGGAATTGACTGGTTTGAACCTGGGACCTGTTGCTGGTAAGGAGACGCCAGACCACACATGACATGTAGAGTTCAGAAGAGTTCAGTGAGACTAGCGATGATATAATCAAATACTTAATGATTTCAGCGTCAGCTCCACTGCACTCCCTGTAAAAGAATCTTAATACTAACTAAATTTAGTGGAAGGGGTTCAAGGTTTTCCTATTTTTAGTTAGCTGGTAAAATAACGTCGAAAAAGCAGTTAAGTTTACCATTGGAAATTTTATTCTACTCACAAAACATTGTTTATAAATTGCACTATTGATAAAAGGAAATATTTTAATACAGGATGACAAAAACCAACTGCGTTCAACAAAAATGTGAACGAATATTCCCTGAATGGGTTTCCAAGTTCTACAATGGATCGAATGATGATCTATGCCATATCGCACCTATAATCTAGATTTAAGTTAAGTTTCATAAAAGAGAAAACTATCAAAATGGTCTACAGTGACCCTCAATTATCTTTAATTACTTATCTAACTTGTCGTAAATTACAGTGGCTGATGTGGCTTCTCAATAATTATATAACAGAAAAATCACCGCGTTTCAGATTTTTACTTCAAGTAGAAAATGTGAACACCTTGAGATTTAATTGACGATCGACACTAGTATTACGTAAAAAGGGGATGTCACGGATGAGACTTCTGCAGTTCTGAGTGAAGCCTTATGCGCTGTTATGCGGCATCGCGTGCGTTCATTACCTTGATGGTGTTTAGACAGCGTCAGGGGACGGCGGGAGGCGCAGCTCCACTCACCTCGCTGTCCCAGAAGCAACTCTCCCCTAACTTCTCCTTACTACAATGTACCGAAGTTGGTTTAAAAAAAGCTATCTGGCTGTGTTTCCAACTGACCAATCAGGGTCTCAATGTTAACCTTAAACTCCGCCTACAAAATTCTGTCTATCCAATGAGAAACGTTATACTTTTAGTGGTGGGGCAATGCTTTTAACGTTTGCAACGTAACAGAGACGCGAAAAAGTCTCACGCTAAAACTTGCAACTGGTGTGGCCCTTTCAGTGTCATCGTAAGATCTATACTGTTCTTCTGGAGGGCTCTATCTTTTAACATGGGCTGGGGGGGGGGGGGGGGGGTTTGGCGGTCGGATGACGACGTGGGTGTCCATCCCTTATCGTAGGGCCTCCTAGCCTACACGATTCTGCTCTCGGCTTCTGTTCTCGTTTCTCCCCTCGAAACTGCGTCTGTTTCACGGTGGGAAGGTATGACATGCATTTAGGCGTTCTTGTGTTAGTCTGTGGTATTCCATTTGCTCACTCGTTGATCGTATTACTTTGGTTAATTTAATGTCAGGATTTATTTGGAGCTATGTGACATACTGCCGGATTTGCTATCATGTCAGGGTTTTCATGGAAGGTGTTGGATTTGCCTGACACCTTACATAGTGTCAGAGCTCAATGCCCCTCTCCTCGGAATTAACGGGAATTAGGTCACTTGTGTCCGAAGATGTGGTGCCGACTTCCTCCAGCGACCTACCAAGGCATCACTGCTTCAATGCCATGACACGTCGCTGCTGTTACCTGTGCCAGTGGTGGACATACCAGATATTAGGTAGGTGGTCGTAGTGTTCTGGCTGATCAGTGTATGTGTTTGTGCGTCTGTACGTATGTATGCTCCACATTTCCTCATTAGCCAGTGTACCAATTTCAACCAAACTTGATACACACCTGTCTGGAAATCATCGGTATGGGTGTAAGAACCACGTACCAATCAAGAAAGTTTGGGTGAGGATGAAAAAGCAGCGTGGCCCACGACCTGCGAAAACCCATACTTTAGTCATCCAGTACTTCAGAATGAGAACACTTACTGACTTGCAACAGACTTTACATATAATTTCAAGCCCTTGCGGAACTTTTCTCGCTTACAACCCTCACAAAATGATGAAAGGAAAAAAGTTTACTACATCTTTTCTGTTCATGCAGTGAAACTATAGCATGGAGGATGACGTGTGAATTTATTACCTCTTTACTACTCAGTGTGTTCACAACAGATTTCGCAGACAGTAGCCACGTATACTCCTGAATATGACTGCAGCACACATTTCAGGAGATACGACGACATAAACACCGAGCTGCTCGAAAATTAAACTATTAGGATAAATTCACTAAACATACAGATGAAATATGCATACAAATGCGTGTGATGTACGAGGGTAATCCCAAAAGTAAAGTCTCCTACTTTTTCATAAGTACATAGACCTGTTTATTTCTACAAAGGTTTACATCAGTTTACAGCTTGAACATTTAGCCATTTTTCGACATAATCACCATTTATGTCGATGCATTTCTGTAGGCGCTGTGGCAGTTTTTGTATGCCCATGTCATACTAGCTCGCCGCCATGCGGTTCAGGAAATTATGAACTGGCGTGATTGTTGCTTGGTCTCAGGTGTAATGTGGTATGCCCAGGTTTCGTCGCCCGTGACGACTGAGTCCAGAAATTTGTCCTGTTCGGTTGCAAGGCGGTGAAGAAACGCGCGGGAAGCATCAGCTCGTTGCCGCATGTGGTCCTCAGTCGGCATGCGTGGCACCCATCTTGCGCACACCTTCCGGTAGTTCAATGTTTCCGTTAAAATTCTGTGAGAGGTGCTTCGGGAAACCTCAGGAACCAACGCGCAGAGATGATCCAAACCGCTGATCTTCACGCATGCTTTGCTCAACCTTCAACACTGTCTCCTCAGAAATTGACGATCTCCCACTCCTTTGTTCATCGTGAATTACGATCCGACCAGATGCAAACTCTCTACACCACTTACGAACATTTTTGACATCCATGCACGACTGCCCTTCGCATTCAAAAACCGAATAACTGCGCGCAATTCGCACTTGGTGGTAACATCCAACGGGAACTCCATTCTCAACGGCTGCCAAGCCAAGACTGAGCGCCTCAGCGCGGTGTGCGCATGTTTACACACAGCGCGTGAAGCACTCTTCATAACAGTGTGACTAAAAACCACACAAACAGAGTTCTGTACTTATAAAAAAAAATAGGAGACCTTACTTTTGGGATTACCCTCGTATGTTAAACATATGTGAAAAATGAGGGACATGGGCGCATGCGGGCAAGGCGACGGGTACAAAGCTCATGCTAAACCCCTGGAACTATTTCAGACAAATTTAGTACACTCATTAGTTAGGATCTTTCGGAGTAAGAGCCACCAGCGTCCTAAACAGGTAAGCGTGATAATGTGGCGAGAGAAGTGGGGGTAGTAGATTGACGGACCGTGAGGGTGAAATGAGGAGATCGACGCAGGTAGGAGCAGAAAGAGACGAACGAAGGAGAGGGGGAAGGGAGAAATGGACAGAGAAAGGGAAGGGGAGGGTATGATCTGGGAGGGATGGGATGAGGAGATGGACAGAGAGAGTGGGAGGAGGAGATGGACAGAGGAAGGGCACGAGGAGATGGACAAAGATTGGGGAAATGTAGGGGAGGTGGACAGAGAGTGAGTGAAGGAGGAGATGGACTCATAGAAGACTGAAATAAATACGTACCCTGGCGATGCCGGCCACTCAGCCAGTCAATCAATGATGTGTTGGCCGGCCAGTGTGGCCGTGCAGTTCTACGCGCTTCAGTCTGGAACCGCGTGATCTGTACAGTCGCAGGTTCGGATCCTTCCTCGGGCATAGATGTGTGTGATGTCCTTAGGTTAGTTAGGTATAAGTAGTTCTAAGTTCTAGGGGACTGATGACCTCAGACGTTAAGTCGCATAGTGTTCAGAGCCATTCTCCATCGTTGTTTACAATTTCTTTCCGACCTTCAACAATCTGCTCAGTGCCCAGTGGAAATCACCTGGTTTGTAATCGAAGAAATCGTCTACTCAAGTCTTCAGTTCCACATCATTAATGAGTCGCTCAATGCATTCGAGAGGGATCGGAACAGATGGTAATCCGAAGGCACCAAGTTGGGAGAATACGGAGGGTGTGGCAGCAAGTACTAACAATGGGTGAAGGAGGAGATGGACTCATAGAAGACTGAAATAAATACGTACCCTGGCGATGCCGGCCACTAGCCAGTCAATCAATAATGTGTTGGCCAGTCGGTGTGGCCGAGCGGCTCTAGGCGCTTCAGTGTGGAACCGCGCGACCGCTACGGTCGCAGGCTCGAATCGTCCCTCGGGCATGGATATGTGTGATGTCCTTAGGTTAGGTTTAAGTAGTTCTAAGTTCTAGGGGACTGATGACCTCAGATGTTAAGTCCCATAGTGCTCAGAGCCATTTGAACAATTTTTGAATAATGTGTTCTCCATTGTTGTTTACAATTTCTTCCCGACCTTCAATAATTTGCTCAGTGCCCGGTGGAAATCACCTGGTTTCCAGTCGAAGAAGTCGTCTACTCAAGTCTTCAATTCCACATCATTACTGAGTCACTCAATGCATTCGAGAGGGACCGGAACGGATGGTAATCCGAAGGCTCCAAGTCGGAAGAATACGCAGGGTGTGGCAGCACATCCTAAGAAAGAGTCTGAAAGGCTTCCTTGGCGACGCGATGGCGTTGTCGTGTTGCAGGAGAACGACACGTGATCAGGTCACTGTTGCTGGACAGCGTTGTTGAATCGTTGCATTAGTTGGAGGTGAAGTTCCGCATTCACTATTTGACTCCGATTAAGTAATTCGCGGTGGATCATGCATGTCTTTGAGGTCGAAGTCGCCGCCTTTTAATCGCTTAAAACAATTTTGAGCCGTCGCCATACACTTCATTATTCTCTTAAGCAGCTTCTGCGGCTTTGGCACCTCGATTAAACTAGAAAAGGAGGTGTCCAAAACGGGTTTTTGTGTCGACACTCCATCTTGACGATCTGGAAAGAACAGGAAGTATGTCAGCATAAAAAAACTGAACAAAACAGACTGTTTCGCAGAGCACATAATTGTCTATCGAATTGAAATGCATTTCGAGACCATTTTTTTTCGCACAAAATATTAGCTTAAAAAGGACTCAAGGACTTACGGGCCAGTCCAGTATAATGGCTCTTTTGAGAAACGTATGCGGTCAACAGGAATGGGCGGGCGCAGACCAGAGTCGGGTCTTAAATAAACCTAAAGAGAGAAAAATAAAATTTATTTAGCATGTAATCACACACAAAGCTTGCATCAATAACATTCTTGAAGGAAAAGCTGGGAAAGAAAGTAAAAGGCCTGGCTTGGAAGGAGTGTTTGGAAGAGTTGGAGAAGAGGATAGGATGTGACAATTACATGGAACTGAAGCAACAATAAATGCCAGAAGAGGGTGATTCCGTCGACTAGCACTAGCGTTTAGCATATGCATATATGTAATAGAAACAAACTCTCACAAGTTTGTCACCATCATAACTCACAATATAAAGTTGAAGTGGGCGCTTAAAATCGCGAGTATTGTGAACACTCATCCGCAGGCTGTGGCTATCTGCACGTGTAAATAGTTCTGATAGGAGTGGTTCTGTTAGTCAGTTAGTTAGTTAGTTACTGTTGCCTGTTCCAGGGATCATTTTGCACGATAAATCGTAATGTATATATTCACATCGAAGATTAATTTGTATGCATGGCTACATTCTGAAAATTTCTAAGTCTCTTTAATTTTTATTTATTTTTTATTTTTGTTACAAAAAGAAAAAAAAAGATGTACAGACATGAGTTAGTAGGTCCTACCCACCATCTTTTACAGATTACAGTAACAGAAGTTCTTCCGCAGAACAGAAGGAGTTGTCAAGGAGAAGCTTTCTCATTTTGTTTTCAAATTTTACTTCGCTCACTGTCAGGCATTTTATATCACTGGAAAAGTGATCAAAAATTTTTGTTGCAGCATTGTGCAGCCCTTTTCTTGCTAAAGTCAACCTTAAATTGGAGTAATGAATGTCAGTTTTCCTTCCAGCATTGTAATTATGTACATCTTTATTCCTTTTGACTGTACTAGATTATTTACAACAAACTTCACGAGAGAATAAATATGCTGTGAAGCAGTAGTCAGAATGTTCAACTTCTTAAGCAGACTGCGATTCACTGGCAGATGTCTACAAGATGATAGTGTGTGGACGCCACATATTATTCTTACAGCAAGTTTCTGTGCAATGACGACTTTCTTTCTTAAAGATGAGTTATCCCAGAACATTGTTCCATATGTCATTACTGAATGAAAATATGCAAAATATGTAAACTTACTGATTTTTCCCTCGCAAAGATTTGCAATGATTCTAAAAGCAAATATGGATGATCTAAATTGTTTTAGGAATTCCAAAACATGCCTTTTCCATTTTAAATTTTCATCAATTTGGGCCCCTAAGAATTTTGAAGTTTCCGCCTTATTTATTATTTCCTCGCCATGTGTTACACTTATCATTCATGTAGTGAAAATTTAGTGTGAGACCTAAGTACAACTTTCTGCATTACTTTGGTTAGGCATGACTTGATCAATTGGTTGGCTATACCATCAACCCCATAAAACGTAAATTTTTCTAGGAGAATACTATGATTCACACAATCAAATGCCTTAGAGAGGTCATAGAACAAAACCAACCGGCGCTATTTTATTATTTAATGCTTGTAAAATCTTTTGAGCGAACATGTAAATGACATTCTCAGTAAAGCAACCCTTCTGAAGTCCAAATTGTGATTTGCTGAGGATACTGTTATTGCTAAGGTGATATACTATTCTAGAGTACATCACCTTTTCAAAAAATTGTGGAGAATGATGTCAGCAGTGAAACTGGTCGGTAGTTATTGATATCTCTGTTGTCACCTTTCTTAAAGGGGGAAGGGGGGTTAACATCGACATATTTCAAATGCCTTGAGCTAGTGATGTATTACATATTTTGGATAAGACTGAACTTTCTACATGGGAACAAATCTTTAGTATTCTATTTTGGAAACATCATCAAACTAGATGAGCTTTTATATTTGAGAGAATGTGTAATTTTCTTAATTTCAAAAGAAGAAGTTGGCGATACAATCATGTGGCATAATTTTATGAGGGTTACATTTTCAACAAACTGCTATGATTTTGCCCTTGAACTACGCTTTCTACTATATTTAAGAAATGGTTATTAAATGCATTTGCTACCTGTGACTCATCATCTATGGCCCTTCTATTTAGCTGAGTAGTGGTGATGTTCCGTGGCTAGTTGCCCTCTCTCTCGTTTCACTACATTCCATATAGCATCAAGTCTGTTGTCGGAAGTACTGATTTCTGATATTATGTGAATGTCTCTTGATTTTTTAATAACCTTTCTTAGTAATAATGAGTAGGTTTTGTATTGTGCTTATTCTTGCCAAAAGATATATTTCCATTTTCCTTTCATAAAATAATTTAATCCCTCTAGTGATACATGGTTTTCTACATGGGTATTTAGTGTCCTTTCTGATTAGCTTATGGGGAACGCTATTTTCAAATAATAATATGAATTTATCATAGAATAGATTAAATTTTATGTTAGAATTTTACTCTTCATAAATAGCATCCCAAGTCATGTCCTGTAACTATTCCTAAAAACATTTGTCCTGGAGTCATTAATGGTTTCCACTGCAGAGTATCCATACTGTAAGGCACTATGTTATTTATCCTAACTAACTGTGCATCATTGTCAGAGAGAGCGTTTGGTACTGGGTAAATAGTTATTTCCTTGCTCTGAGATTCATCAAACAAAACATTATCAGTTAGCATTCTACTATCTTTACCCACCTAGCTTGGGTAATTAATTACTGAGTTCAAACTGTAGAATCCAAATAGTGTTTTCAGATTCAAAATCTACATTGAAATCACCACAGACTATTAACTGCTTGCTACTGTCTGACAGATAGCACAGTGTGGACTCTAGATTGCTCATAAAAAGTTCAATATTTCCCAGTGGGACCTACACTACTGGCCATTAAAATTCTTACACCAAGAAGAAACCCAGATGATAAACGAGTATTCATTGGACAGATATATTTTACTAGAACTGACATGTGATTACATTTCCACGCAATTTGGGTGCATAGATTCTGAACAGTCAGTACCCAGAACAACCACATCTGGCCGTAATAACGGCCTTGATACGCCTGGGCATTGAGTCAAACAGAGCTTGGATTGCGTGTACAGTTACAGCTGCCCATGCAGCTTCAACACGATATCACAGTCCATCAAGAGTAGTGACTGGCATATTGTGACGAGCCAGTTGCTCGGCCACCATTGACCACACGTTTTCAATTGCTGAGAGATCTGATGAATGTGCTGGCCAGGGCAGCAGCCGGACATTTTCTGTATCCAGAAAGGCACGAACAGGACCTGCAACATGCGGTCGTGCATTATCCTGCTGAAATGTAGGGTTTCGCAGGGATCGAATGAAGGGTAGAGTCATAGGTCGTAACACATCTGAAATGTAACGTCCACTGTTCAAAGTGCCGTCAATGCGAACAAGAGGTGACCGAGACGTGTAACCAATGGCACCCCATACCATCACGCTGGGTGATACGCCAGTATGGGGATGACGAATACACGCTTCCAATGTGCGTTCACCACGATGTCGGCAAACACGGATGCAACCATCACGATGCCGTAAACAGAACCTGGATTCATCCGAAAAAATGACGTATCGCCATTCGTGGACCCAGGTTCGCCGTTGAGTATACCATCGCAGGCGCTCCTGTCTGTGATGCTGCGTCAAGGTTAACCGCAGCCACGGTCTTCGAGTAGATAGTCCATGCTGCTGCAAACGTCGTCGAACTGATCGTGCAGATGTTTGTTGTCTTGCAAACGTCCCCATCAGTTGACTCAGGGATCGAGACGTGGCTGCACGACCCGTTACAGCCATGCGGATAAGGTGCCTGTCATCTCGACTGCTAGTAATACGAGGCCGTTGGGATTCAGCACGGCGTTCCGTATTACCCTCCTGAACCCACCGATTCCATATTCTGCTAACAGTCATTGGATCTCGACCAACGCAAGCAGCAATGTCGCGATACGACAAACCGCAATCGCGATAGGCTAAAATCCGACCTTTATCAAAGTCGGAAACGTGATGGTACGCATTTCTCCTCCTTACACGAGGCATCACAACAACGTTTCACCAGGCAACGCCAGTCAACTGCTGATTGTGTATGGGAAATCGGTTGGAAACTTGCCTCATGTCAGCACGTTCTAGGAGTCGCCACCGGCGCCAACCTTGTGTGAATGCTCTGAAAAGCTAATCAGTTGCATATCACAGCATCTTCTTTCAGTCGGTTAAATTTCGCGTCTGTAGCACGTCATCTTCGTGGTGTAGTAATTTTAATGGCCAGTAGTATATATACAGTTACAAAAAAGTGAACTACTTTTCGGTATTAATTCACAAGCACACTCTTCTAATGTGCTGATCACTACAAAATGTACTTGTGTGATTGTTTTTGCACTTGTGTTCTGTCTTAGTGAAAACTCCTCCTCTAACTTTTTTGTTGGCTGGAGCTGCTGGGAGTGGCGGGGCGGGGGTGGGGGGTAGCGAGTCGTTATACCTATTCTGTCTTGACATACGGGGCATACGCAAAGTTCTACTGTTTGTCGGTTCTGCCTCTTGACACACGAGCCTATAACCTGGCTTGCATGCTTCCTACAGGCGGCCAGGAGGCAAACCCATCTACCTGGGAAAGCAACTGGCAACTATTCTGTGTTAAATATACACTACGCGATCAAAAGTATCCGGACACCCCCAAAAACATACGTTTTTCACATTAGGGGGATTGTGCTGCCACCTACTGCCAGGTACTCCACATCAGCGACCTCAGCAGTCGTTAGACATCGTGAGACAGCAGAATGGGGCGCTCCGCGGAACTCACGGACTTAGAACGTGGTCAGGTGATTGGGTGTCACTTGTGTCATACGTCTGTACGCGAGATTTCCATACCCCTAAACATCCCTAGGTCCACTGTTTCCGATGTGATAGTGAAGTGGAAACGTGAAGGGACACATACAGCACAAAAGCGTACAGGCCGACCTCGTCTATCGACTGATAGAGATCGCAGACAGTTGAAGAGCGTCGTAATGTGTAATTGGCAGACATCTATCCAGACCATCACACAGGAATTCCAAACTGCATCAGGATCCACTGCAAGTACTGTGACAGCGAGGCGGGAGATGAGAAAACTTGGATTTCATGGTCGAGCGGTTCGTCATCCTGGTGTAACGAGGGTAAATATTGGATGATTGAACAGTGGAAAACGTTGTGTGGAGTGACGAATTATGGTACACAATGTGGCGATCCGATGGCGGGGTGTGGATATGGCGAATGCCCGGACCACATTGAATTCCAGCATTACCAATGGAGGGCGCCATGAAGTTGTAGGTTATTTTCAGCCAGGTGTCTGGATACTTTTGATCACATAGTGTAGCTTGTTATTTTCTGTAATTCTTTTCCAGTTTCAAGACTTTTGATTTTCATCTCCTTTTATCCCTGGAATTTAGACGAGAAATTTCTGACCTGATAGAAGTAAAGATATGAACATTCTCATTAAAATATTTTTTTGTGGTCATAACCATATCTTTGTTATATAGATGCCTGGGAATCTGTAGGTGGATTCATTAGCTGACAGAAAAGTAACTACTGTGATTGCTCAACGTAATCCCTTGTGACCTAAACGCATTTAACCCTTTGAGTTCCAGCTCCCCACCCCCTCCCCCGGAAATTAACTATTATCCTACTCTTCAGGATAAATGATTACACCACGGATAACTTTCTTATTTAACCGTTTTATTGCTCGAAATTATGTTTCGTTGTTACGAAAGAGAAATATCACGGAAGATGTTAACTCCTTAGAACCAGGAGCAAATGTATGGTTTGCACGCTACACGTAATATTTGGTTGCAAGTCTCTCCGTAGCTGAGGCCGCAATCGCACGCTTGTGTGGTAGCTCGCGACTTGGAAGCAGGCCCACACATGCGTACAGAACAATACTAGCGTACATCGCGGTGATTCAGACAGCGCATCTTCTGCAAGAGGTCTTCCGCCCCCGCGCTGGCAGCTGGCATGGTGCGTCACCTGCCGGCGGCCTTGGAGGCGACACTAGAGGGCCTTACATAGGCGGCGCGGCGAGCCTCCGGGGGCAGCGCCGGCCGCCAACCGCCGGTCGCGACTGGGACGCCGCCTCCGCCCCCAACCTCTGCTCTGACTCAGACGCAGTCTGAATAGAAGACCACACTACGCCATACTAGGCGCCTCGAACGCTCTGCTTACTGTGCGGGAGTCCCAAGGGAAGAAACTTGTATGTCGTTGCCTCACTCTGGTGTTTGCTTTCTTGCACCGCAGTACTACGATTACGTTGTAGGTTGCCCCTCAAGTTTGTAACCGTATGCTAATAACTAGACACTAACACTGACAAATGGTTCAAATGGCTCTGAGCACTATGGGACTTAACATCTGAGGTCATCAGTCCCCTAGAACTAACTAACCTAAGGACATCACACACATCCATGCCCGAGGCAGGATTCGAAAGTGCGACCGGAGCGGTCGCGCGGTCCCAGACTGAAGTGTCTAGAACCGCTCGGCCAAAACGGCCGGCCTAAAACTGACAGCTTTATTCAACACAGCCCCAGTACAACAAGTAAAATATACCTGGTACAAACAAATGATTACAGTTCAGAAAAAGTGGATGATCTATTCAAGAGAAAGAGCTTCACAAATAGAGCAAGTCCATCATACGTTGGTCCACATCTGGCCCTTATGCAAGCAATTATTTGGCTAGACATTCGAATGGTTCAAATGGTTCTGAGCACTATGAGACTTAACATCTGAGGTCATCTACTTGAGCCTAAATAACCTAACAACATCACACACATCCATGCCCGAAGCAGGATTCGAACCTGCTACCGTAGCGGTCGCGTGGTTCCAGACTGAAGCGCCTAGCAACGCTCGGCCACACTGGCCGGCGGCTAGACATTGATTGGTAGAGTTTTTTGATGTCCCCCTGAGGGTTATCGTGTCAAATTCTGTCCAATTAGCGCGTTAGACCATCAAAATCCCGAGCTGGTTGGAGGGCCCCGCCCATAACGCCCCAAATGTTCTCAACTGGGGAGAGCTACGGCGACCTGTTCTCCAAGGTAGGGTTTGTCAAGCACGGAGACAAGCAGTAGAAACTCTCGCCGCATGCTGGGGGTCACTATCCTGCTCAAATGTAAGCCCAGGACGATTTCCCACGAACGACATGAAAACAGGACGTAGAACATCGTCGACAGGTGCTATAAGGATGCGGCGGTTGACAACCAAAGCTCTTCTGCTATGAAAGAAATGGCACAACAGACCACCACTCTTGGTTGTCAGGTTGCCTGGTGAGCGACAGTCAGTTTAGTACCCACCGCTGTCCGAGGCCAAAGTGCCTCTAGGGCTGGTCATCAGGGCTCACTTTGAAGCTGACTTCAGTACTGAAGACAGTTCTACTCCAATGAGATTTCAGGTCGACGACGTGTCTGGAGACGCCCTGAGCAGCGGTGGGGCACCAACCTGATGTCGCCCACCATACGGCCCGACAGCCACGAGTGATGGTCTGGAGTAGTATTTCCTTTCATAGCAGTACTCCTTTGGTTGTCATCCGCCGCACCCCTTCAGCACAGCGGTACATTGACGATATTGTGCGCCCCGTTTCTGGGCCCTTCAGGGCTGAACATAGTCAGCTTCCATTTCACCAAGATAGTGCCCACCTGCACATGGCGAGAGTTCCTACTTCTTGTCTTCGTGCTTGCCAGCAAGATCGCCAGATCTCTCCCCAACTGAGAACGTTTGTCGCATTGTGGGCAGGACCCTCCAGCTAACTCGGGATTTTGTTGGTCTGACGCTCCAATTGGACAGCATTTGGCACGACATTCCTCAAGAGGATAACCAACTACTCTATCAAATCAAAACCAAGCCGAATAACTGCTTACATAAGCGCCAGAGGTGGTCCAACGCGATATTAACTTGCTCAGTTTGTGACCCTCTTCCTCTTGAATAAATCATCCAATTCTTTTGAGATCGTAATAATTTGTTTTCTGTACATGTGCATCACGTCTGCCGATTTTCATTCCATTCGGATAATCCTTGGTACGTAGCTTCTTTTGCCTTACAGTCAAAGCCCACTAGAGTCAAAAACAGAATAAAATAGTTCACCAGAATATGCAAGGCATCGAAATCGATGTTATCGCACACAATGTTACTGCCCTACAACGTAGTAACACAGTATTTGTTCAAGTCCACAGGCAACGGCAGGGTTCCTCGATTAGTTCAAGTTTTGTAGACTGCGGCTTCATAATCTATAGTGAACTTGCATGGCCGACTCTAGTCTCTATGTACTGGGCACAAGCCATAATTAAGGGCACCACTCAATGTGTTGTGAACGCCTTCTAGAGGGTGTTCAAAATGGTTCAAATGGCTCTGAGCACTATGGGACTTAACATCTGAGGTCATCAGTACCCTAGACCTTAGAACTACTTAAACGTAACCAACCTAAGGACATCACACACATTCATGCCCGAGGCATGATTCGAACCTGCGACCGTAGCGGTCGCGCGGTTCCAGACTGAAACATCTAGAACCGCTCGGCCACATCGGCCGGTCTCTAGAGAGTGTAGCGATGTAGGTATGCGATAGTGCTGTTGGGGCCTGAGTTGTTGTTAGGCTGTGGTACAAGAGACGCAGATAAAGAAATTGTTCAAAATGCTTTCCATTATGTACTATTTATAGCTAAAAATGTAACTTCATCGGTTTTTTACTCTAGTTCGCCAAAGATGCTAGCACGCACTGAAACGTTCCCATGTTGCCACAATTGCCACAGTTTCTGGTTTGTGTTGGTGTTTGGGCCGCCTTACAGTGTGTGACCATAAAACCATGACTGTAGCATGGAAGAAAGTGTTGAGTATGATCGCTGGCGCCAAAGACTCAGGCATATATCTTGCCCTCTGACGCTGATGTTCTTTGATCTGCTTATGTCGAACCAGATACATTTTTTGGCGACCGGCGATCAGCGAAACGGACTGAAACTATCTATACGTGAGATGCACATAGGTCGGGATCGCTTCGCGTCTTTTTAATTTTCTTTTCCCTTTTTTTCCCTCAGGGTCCTGGCTCATACTTTAGAGTGCTAGTAGAGATGGGCTGCGGCTATCGAAAGGTGGAAGGTGGGGCATGATTATGACGTGCCGTAGTTCCTTGGATAACAAATGCATTGTATGAACACTGGTGTGTGTCATACCATGTGGTTTTAAATCATATTTTGTTAAAATATACAAAAGTTTTTCAAAAATATTTTTATGGTCTAGATCACGTATATAAGAATTAACATATGATGAAGAGACTAGTTTCACTTGTCAGTGCAAGCATCCTCAGATAATGCTCCTATTAGACGCAGGTTAAAATAAAACCATATCATGGGACAACTTACGCAAATATCAGGCGTAAGTTAAATAAGAAAAAAGAGACACGTTCCGTACGTAGCTCGTGTGAGATGCAGGTTGAACAGAGCTAGATAAAAAAATATTATTTTAAAGGCTAATCACTATTAGTGCTCTTGTATATCATAATTACGGTAGTGCTGTGATTGCTGTTGGAATGTATTCTCATCCAAGCACCTCTTAAAACTAAATAGAAGTGGAACATAAACATTTTACGCTTACGATACAACAAAAGTTGACCTCATTAGTCGGATTGAGAAAGATGAGAATAAAAATATGTTTATGGAAGAATTTAAAGTTGGTTCTTCAACAATCTATAGCATTAAAAAAATAAATACCAACTTCAAAAGTTTGCTTCCCAGACAGTTGTAGTAAAAGTCACTGAATTACGAAAAACTACGAAAAAGCACAGAACAGATCATTTGGAAGAAATTTTGTAACAGTGTTTCTGTACTAAAAGGTCTGAAGGAAAATCTGTAACTGGACCTATGACTGTGGAAAAGATAATCAGTTGAGCGATGATTTGGGGTTGTCAGAAGCTGAACGTGTATTTTGTTAGGATTGTCTATACCAATTAAAAACTCGTTATGAAATACGGAAGCTTGACGTAGGTGGGAGTTACGATCGACAGATCAAAATACACATGAAGAATCCAAAGAATTTCTTTGCAGTTTGGTTAAACACCGTAACTACTAATCATATCTACAGCGCAGATGAAACGGGCCTACTTTGGCCTTGTTTTCCCAGTTCAACTATGGAAAAAGATGAAAGGGGCGCCAAAGAAAAGAAATAAAGGATCGATTGACAGCTTCTATGTGTTCAAACACTTCACATGGCCTCTTGTTCACTCTTTGGCAACTACAAAAAACCAAAGGCTTTTAAAGGCATTTTAAATTTACATGAAAGTTTTTGGAACTCATTCCAATGCATGGATGCCTTCAGAACTGTTTGAGGACTGGTTTTTCCACAATTTCGTACCTTCTGTATGAGACAAAGTAAAAAGTCGGTGTACCTGAACGGTGCAGGGTTGTACTGTTGCTAGATAACTGTAGAGCCCATCTTCCAGCACCTGAATTGATCTCAGGGACTGCATCAGCCACTTATCCTCCAGCAAACGTTACTTACCTTATTCAGCCAATGGATCATGGAGTAACACAAAACTTCATGTCTTTTTACAGAGCTTCTTTTTCTTCAAGAGCTTGCATATTCAGATTGTTCAGTGGTAGATTTTCAAAGAAAAAAAAGAAGGAAATTGACATTGAAGATGGTGTTTTTGGAACTGCTTTGTCTTGGAAGAAAGTTAAACGTGCTGGTCTTCGGAAGTCTCGACGAGAACTCTGGGCAAAAGTCTATGAAGCAGAAACAGACTCCACTATTCCAATCGAAAATGATACTGTTGTTCAACTGTTGTATGTTGCTCATAACTGCATAAGAAATTTGCTGCGAGATGATGTTTTGGACTAGACAGACATTGACGATAAAGAACCTGCAGTCGATGAAATATCAAACGAACTGATAGTAGACAGAGTGATACGACCACAAGAAGAACTTCAGCTACCAGATATTGGAGGCGATGAAGGAGAAGGAGCTGACGTAACAAACTCAACATGTCCATCTATCTGAAATGAAGCAGCTGCCGTTGATTTACAAAACAGCAAGAACTTGCCAGTTTGTGTACTGTAGGTAAGGCCTTTTTGAAGACTTTTTTTTCTTTATTGTGATTTCATTCCCCTGCCCCATATGGGAAGGGGAGGGCTGTCAGCGGCACAATCCGCTGCCCTTCAGCCGAGTGACATGACAACTAAAACAAGAATAAAATGTTACATACACAAGGCGATAAAAAAGGGGAACATAAAACAGAGTAATGGGAGAAAATGGAGGTAAAAATACACTGCCATGGAGACGTTCATGGGGGCCAGTTAAAAAAGTCATCAGAAAGTTTAAAAAACACAGTTGGCGATTCTTAAAACACAGAGAAGACACTGAATGGATATACACAGGTTAAAAGTCGGCCACATTATTAAAAACACTCCAGAAAAACACACTTAAAACCCACCTGGAGCACACACGACGAAGACTAATACTGCCAGGTGGGACCTGCCGAGGCAAAGGTCAGAGAGGATGGAAAAGGAGGGGAGAGCAAGGGGCAACAGGGGAAGCAGCGAGATGGAAGAGAGTAGGGGCATCAGCGGGTACACTAAGAGGCAAGAGACACATGGGGCGGGAGATGAAGAGGGAAGACAAGACAGGAGGGAGTGCAGAGACACTGAAAGGGGGCACAAGAGAGGGAGGGGGAGTAGGAGGGGGAAGCCACTCAGGAGGAGGGAGGGGGAGGAGTGGGAGCCCTGAGGAGGAGGCAGGAAGATGGGGTTAGTGTTGGTAGGAAGGGTAGATGTCAGGGCGAAGCTCATCATCTGGGAGGGATAGATGGTGGAAGTTGTGTTGAGATGGAGGGTGTGGAGATGGAGAGAGGGTGGGACACAACAGTAAAGGTGCGGCAAGTGGTTGGGGGTGGAAAGGAAGGGAGAGACACCAGGGGGTGAGGGGGATCAAGGCAGCGGACATTATACAGTGTGCAGATGTGTTCAAGGAAAAGGAGAAGGTGAGGGAAGGGGATAAGGTCACAGAGGATACGCATGGGGGACGGAAGGCAAATGCGGAAGGCGAGGCGGAGCGCATGGCGTTTGAGGATTTGGAGGGCTTTATAGAACTGGGGAGGGGCGGAAATCCAAGCTATGCTGGCATAACAGAGGGTGGGGCAGATCGAGGATTTGTGGGTGTGAAGGATGCAGACCCTACGTCTGGCTGGACAGAAGTTTCAGGAGGCAGAGGCAGTTGTGAGCTTTGTTTTGGATGGTAAGGAGATGGGGAGTCCAGGTGAGGTGGCAGTCGAGTGTGAGGCCAAGGTATTTGAGGGTTGGAGTGAGGTGGATAGGATGGCCATGAATGGTGAGGTAGAAATCAGGGAGGCAGAAGGAGTGGGTGGTGCAGCCTATGATGATCGCCTGGGTCTTGGAGGGATTGATACTAAGGAACCACTGGTTGTACCAATCGTTGATATGGTCAAGGTGGGTTTGGAGGGTACGTTGGGACCGTTGAAGGGTAGGATAAAGGGCTAGGAAGGTGGTGTCATCAGCAAACTGGAGAAGATGCACAGGTGGGGGAGGTTTGGGCATATCAGAAGTGTGCAGGAGATAGAGAAGAGGGAAAAGGACAGAACCTTGGGGCACGCTGGCAGAGGGATAGAAAGTACAGGAGTTGGAATTGTGGATAGTCACATAGGAAGGACGATGGGAGAGGAAGGAAGCAACGAGACAGACGAAGTTGATAGGGAGAGCATAGGTCTGGAGTTTGAAGAGGAGCCTGGGATGCCAGACATGGTCATAGGCGTTCTGGAGATCAAGGGAAACAAAGGTAGCGGAGCGACGGGAGTTAAGTTGGAGGGAAAGAAGATTGGTAAGGTTAAGGAGCTGGTCGTCGGCAGAGAAGGAAGGCTGGAAGCCACATTGGGTAAGGGGAAGAAGGTGGTGCTGATTAAGGTGGCGATGAATACGATGAGAGAGGATGGCCTCGAAGACCTTACTGAACACAGAGGTGAGGCAGATGGGACGATAGGAAGAGGTATCAGAAGGGGGTTTGTTAGGTTTAGGGAACATAAGGACACAGGAAGTCTTCCACAGGTCGAGGTAAAATCCAGTGGAGAGAAGGACATTGTACAGGGTAGCAAGGACAGACAGGAAGGATGGGGGGGATTCCTTGAGGTGGCGGTAGGTGACGCCATCATGAGCAGGAGCAGTGTTGCTTTTGGAGAGGAGGACAAGTGTGATGTCTTGTGCAGTCATGGAAGAGTTGATGTCTGAGGGGGTAACCGATCCAAGTACTGGAAGCTATGGGCGAGCAGGGCGACAGAGGTGTCAGTGCGGTCAAGGACAGTGGGGAAGAGGGAGTAATCAAAATGGGGATCGTCAGGAATGGAGAAGACCTCAGATAGGTAGGAAGCAAAATGTTTAGCCTTACTGAGGTTGTCAGGAGAGGGTCGATCATCATGGAGGATGGGGTAATGCAGGGTAGGATGGGTACCAGTAAGGCAGTGGAAAGCTGACCAATACTTGGAGGAGTTGACAGGGAGGGTGGAGTTGAGGCATGTGCATGTCTGGCGCCAGTCCTGGCGTTTCTTTGCTGTAAGGATGTTCCAGATGTGTCGCTGTAGTTGCCGGTGCGCTGTAATTGCCGGTGGCGGGTGAGAGCATCCTGGTCACAGGTGCAGAGGAAGGAGCGGTAGAGCCTGCGGGATTCACACAGAAGGACACCCTATGAAGGAAGCGTAGGGCAGTGAGGTTGGATGAGTTTGGTAGGGACATGAACCTCCACAGTGTCAGTGGTGGTCTTCTGAAGGAAGGAAGAGGCATGGGTATGTCAGCAGGGTGGTGAAAGGTGAGGGGGTTGGTTTCGACCTGTAAGGCAATGGATTCCTGGTAGGCATCCCAATTGGCATGGTGGTAGTCATGGACAAACTTTGGAGGGGCAGCTGGATGGGTGACTGCAGGGGTGGGATGGGTAGAGGGATGGTAAGAAGGACAGGGAGATGGTCACTACCAACGGGATTGAGGACATCAATGGCAAAGCGACCAAGGAGGTTGGGGGAAGCAAGGATAACATCGGGGGTGGAGTTACTTCCAGGACTGGTGTGCTATGGGAGAGGAACAAGGTCACCATTGAGGGTGGCAAGGAACTGATGCCACCGCCAAAGGGTGGCAGGGTCATGGCTGTGGATGTTGAGGTCAGTGGCTATCACATAGGTGGAGAAGGTATGGTCAACATGGGAAATGTTGTCGAAGGGGAGAGGAGCTGTGGGGCGGATATAGATAGTGGCACAGGTGATAGTGAGGGAAAAAATAGGCTGAGGAGAAGGTGTTCAGTCGGGTCATTGAGGAGGGGTTGTGGCCGGACAGGGAGATGCTTGAGGTGGCCTATAGAGAGAGAGAGAGAGCCTCCCTGGGCTAGGGGAAGGGGACTGTCAGTGCTGTGAAGGAGGTAGGGGGAGGCGCGGACAACATGGTGGGGTTGGAGGAAGGTTTCATTAAGGATGAAGAAGTCAACCCGGTGCTGGGAGAGGGTATGTATGAAGAGGTATTTGTTTGCAGGGAGGGAGCGAATGTTGAGGTAGAGGAGACGATTGTGTTGACACACCAGGACGTTGGAGGTGGGAAGGATGCGGGAAGGGGAGAGAGGGGCTTAAACGAGGGTGTCAAGGCGGGTGAAGGTAAAGTGGGCCTGGTTGTGGGAGTAGGTGACGTAGGTGTTTAAGTGGAAAACAGAGCGGGCAGCAAGGGAAATCTGCTGGAGTGTGTGGGGGCACTGGAAGGGGTGGATGTTCTGCAGGACGATGGTGAGGAAGCGGATGATGTCTTCTGGTGTAGGGGGAGGGCGGAGGGAATTGTTAGGGTGGATGGCTGGGTCGATGGGACGAATGGGAATAGTGAGTTCAGGGTTGGTGGAAGGGGGTTTGGCTTTGCATTTGGAGGAATAGCTGGAGTGAGGTTCATTGCAGGTGTTGCAGGAAGGGGGGAGGCGAGGTTGGGACACTGTTTAAGGAAGTGGGAGGCTTTACATTGGGGGCAGGTGGGTGGGTTCTTGCAGTATTGGGTGAGATGGTCGTTGTACAGGAGATTTGATGAGAACAGATTCTCTGCGAGGGATAAGTTGGGTGATGGCAGCACCGGGAATGTACTTACAGATTTCGAGGGTGAGGGTGCGAGCATCCAGGAATTTCAGATCAGGGTTGGCTAGGACGAAGGTATACAGGGAGGGGGCTGGAGAGGAGGGAGGTGGGGTGGTATCCATGGCGGGATCAGAGGGAGGTGTGGTGGGCAGTGGCTTTTTGGATGAGGGTGTAGAGGAGAGGTCGCCACTGGGCCGTTTGGAAGATTCTTTTGCAGGTGTTGACTGGGAGGAGGGATGAGGGACTGGATGGATGGGGAGGTGGTGGGAGGCAGGGCCCTCCTGTGAGGCAGTAGCACCGGATGAGAGGGTAGGGTGCTCTGTGGCGGCGACTGTGGCGCGGCGGCGGTGACTCGGGCAGAGGAAGCAGTGGTAGTTGCAGGGGGGAGAGCGGGAAAGTCGTCTCGGTGGGCGACAGGAGAGTGAGGGGGGTGGGAGCAGGGGCAGGGGCAGGGGCAGGAGCAGGGGTAGGAGCAGGAGTGACATACAGGATGGGATACAGTGATGGGGAGGAGATAGATGGTGAGGAGACTGTGAGTGGCGGAGGTGGGTGAGACGGGTTAATCCCAGAGGAAGCACTCCATGATGTTACAGTGGGGGCATGTGAAGGGGAGGTGTAGATGGTAGTGGTAGTTGGCGTGTCCATGATTGCAGGCAATCTCCACGGGTGACAGGAGGCGCCGAAGTGCAAAAGGAACTAAAACGGGGGGTGGGGACGAGCACTTGGCGGCGGCGAGCACAGGGAGACGGCGGCAGCGGCGGCGGCGGCAGCAGCAGCAGCAGCAGTAGCAGCGAGCACCGAGAGACAGCGACCAGGCGGCGAGCACCGGTGGGCGCCGGCGACCGGACGGCGGGCAGCAGTGACGGCGTGCAGACGGGCAACAACACGACAGGCACGGTTGGAAATTTTCCACGTCGAAGATACACCATGAGAGTAGCCCAGGCAGTGTGAGTCCTCGATCAGGAAGTGAGGGAATCCAACCCTCGAGTGGCGCGTTTCTGAAGAAAAAATCGGGCACAAAAAAAACAAAAGGACATTAGGTTTTATTTCGAGCGAATAAAATAGAGTATAAAACAAGCACAGTACTATTACAACGCCATCTATCACAAAGCGAAAAAAGTGGTCCAACTAAAACATTCATATTTCTTTACGTACTACACGAATATGTAATAAAAATGGGGGTTCCTATTTAAAAAAACGCAGTTGATATCCGTTTGACTTTTGGCAGCGTCATCTAGCGGGTCACCCATAGCGCCATTTGATTTCCTCCTTCAAGCTAGACAAGCTTTGTTCTTTGTAGTTTTTTCGTTTGACACTTACTTCATGAGATATTTGGCCCGGTCACTATCAATGGACCACCCTGGTTGTCCTGTCCGGAACAAATTCTTGATTTAAAACTAATCTTTAGACACCAAAGGGTATCTAGTAACAATATTGTATTTACATTTGAGGATTTTAAAAAGGCTCACGACTCAGTTGATCGTGAATCTCTATTCCAAATTTTAAAAGAACAAGGGCTAGATAATAAAACTCTAACACTGATTAAGGAAACGTTAACCGACAGCAGATATGAAGTTAAATTTATGGGAGGAATTACTGAACCATTTGAAATAAATACTGGTGTTAGAGAGGGAGATGGACTCTCTCCATTGCCGGTTAACTGTGTTTTGGAAAAGGTAATTACAAAATGGCGAGATCAAAAGTTAATTCAGAATATAGACCAATCAATCAAATTAGATAGAAGTGATATTAGAGTAGATTACCTCGCCTTTGCAGATGATCTGGAAATTTTAACTATGGATGTTACCACAGCTCAAAAACAAATTGAAATTCTTAAAGAAGTCTCGGAAAAGGTAGGACTACAAATATCATTTGAAAAAACGGAATACATGACATACAACAAAGAAGCACCAAAGTTTTTGAACATGAAATATGGAAAAATAAAAAGGGCATCTCAGTATATATATCATCTGCCTGCCTTCCCAGTGATGTGTTGTTTTCAGTTAAGTGTTTCCAAATCTGGTATGAAGATACTGCCGTACTGTCAGCACGTTGTGCGCAGTACCACCATCCTGCCGTATCAATTCTGGAAAATCATCTATATTTTGTAGCCGTGAAAGAAGTGTAGCTCCGGTTCGGGCAGGGGAATGGTAGCGAAAGAAACTGGCCATGTAGAATTTTGGAATACGATTTATGATAGCGTATTGTGATACTTCTGGAGACCAAAAATCTCCTTTTCAGGAATCCGGAAGCATTCCGCAAACAACGATCTTGTGATGCCCAGCTCACTCTGTTCATTAACGAGAGCCAGAAAGAAGGTTCGTGCCGTGATTCTTGACTGCCAGAAGTCATACGATACTGTTCCGCACTGTCGCCTAATGAAAAAATAATTAGAACGTACGATATCACAGCAGATATGTGACAGGATAGAAAATATTTTAGCAAACAAGCACTGTAGATCAGTGCAACGGAGAGAAATCTTCAGACGTAAAAGTAGCTTCGGGTCTACCCCAAGGAATTATCATAGGACATTTGCTTTTCACAGTATGTTACGTGTATAAATGACCTATTGGGTACCGTCGGAAGTTACACGAGGCTTTTCGCAGGTAATGCTGTTACACAAGTGAGTCAGGAGGAAAGGTTCATACTTTGATGGGTGGTAGTATAAGTGATTCCGAACAAAAAACATCATATGATACATGAACAAGTGTCCCGCTCTTAACAGTTTCTGAATAAAGTAATGAAAACAGTTGGGAATAGGACGAATGCAGATGATAGCAAATGAAAAGTTGTGCTCGAATGCTTTAATTGTCTGTATTTCCTTACAAAAGATGTTCAAAAAGTCCACCGTCAACTGCAATGCATTTTGCAGCTCTTGTAGATGTTGCTGATGCGAGCTCATTCGTAGGGTCCTTTACTACCAGCACAAGCGTGTAAAATACGAGCGGGAAGTGCCTCTTCTGTGTCCACTTTGCGCTTGTAGACTTCGTTCTCAAACCAACCCCACAAACAACAATATAATGTAGTAATATCGGGTGACCTCGGTGGCCAAGAAATGACTCCACGCCGACCGATCTGATGTCCAGGATACGTTTCACTGAGGTATTGTGTCACTGGCCGTACGAAATGTGCAGGAGCTTCGTCGTGCTGAAAGTAAGAGTATGGTTTGAAAAGTTCTCGGAATCACCATGAGAGGTCAGCACTAGCGCAGAGTTCTTCAAGTTATATTATTTGGACTGTTGCCTGTAAACATGTACCACGTCAGTGCTCTTGGAAGAGAGTTGTGGCGGTGACGTGGCTCTGTTGTTGTTCCCGCGTAGTGATTTGAGAAGATGGAAAAAATCGAGATTCGGCAGTGATTAAGTACTTCGTAAAGAAATGTATGAAAGGAAAGGACATTCATGCCGATTTCCAGAATATACTGGGGGACTCTACTCCTTCATATTCAACTGTTGCCAAGTGGACAAATCAATTTAAATTTGGTCGGGACATCTTAGATGATGATCGTTGCAGTGGTCGGGCAAGATGTGTCACTACTCCAGAAATCATAGCAGAAGAGAACAAAATGGTCATGGACGATCGCCGAATTAAAGTGCGTGAAATTTCTCACGCTTGCCAGATGTCATCTGAAAGGGTATACCACATTTTAACTGAAGAATTAGAAATGAAAAAATTATCTGCAAGATGGGTGCCGCGACTCTTGACGTGTGCCCGCACATATGTCCCGTCGCCATGCCAAAATTACACGAACTAAGGTACGAATTGTTGCCATACTTGCCTTATTCACCTGATGTGGCTCCGTCAGACTTCCATATCTTCCCAAAACTGAATATTTTTCTTGATGGACGAAGATTCAATTCAAACTATGAATTGATAGCCAGAGTTGACAACTATTTTGCAGGCCTGGAGGAAACTCATTTCCGAGATGGGATCAAGGCAATGGAACATCGTTGGACCAAGTGCATTAATCTATAAGGAGACAACATTGAAAAATTAAAAAAAATGAGTGGTGTAACCACTTTTTTTCTATTCCGTTCCGAGAACTTTTCGAACCACCCTCATATGTACGACGTCGTGTTGCCAAAGGACTATTCTCCAAGTATTCTGGTAACACATTTTGAAGGAAATCGAGATACCGCATTCTACTAAGAATGTTATCTAAAACAACTGGACCGAAGAGTTATTCATCAGTAATAAGAACGTATTGATATGGTCAGTAAAGACAACACTACGAAGCGTAATGCCGCTTCGATTTTACGAGGTCTGTTAAAAAATCCGGAACTTTGTCCACAAAAGTTTTCTACACTTGCCTTTTACTTATTGTGCATCATCTCCTTCGAAATACTCTCCTCCACAATGGATATACGCCTCCCAACGCCGTTTCCACTTCCGGAACGCCTCTTGATGGATTGCGCAAAGCACCGTTTGCGAATTTTCTTTTGTCTCGACTACAGTAGCAAATCTTCATCGTTTCAACGGGGATTTCAACTTTGGAAATAAAAAGAGCTTCGCAGGAGCCATGTCTGAAGAGTACGGAGGATTAGGGGGCACAGTGATTTCGTTTTTTTGTGCAATAGTCACGCATCAGCAAGGATGAATGTATGTGCATTATCGTGATACAAGAACCATGAATTGTCTCGACACATTTCGGGCCGTTTCCGTCTCACATATTCTCGCAGGCGTCGCAACGTGTCTCGGTAGTACCATCGATTAAGGATTTCTCCCTGTGGCACGAATTCAAGATGAACCAATCCTACAAAGTCAAAGAAAACTATCAGCATGGTTTTGACATTTGACCTGATCTGACGATCTATTTTTTGTCTTGGAGAACCTTTCCGGACCCATTGTGAAGGCTGAACCATTGTCTCAACATCATAACCGTAGACCCACGTCTCATCACCACTTATGATTCTCTTGAGGAACACCTCGTTCTCATTTGCACGATCCAAAAAGTCTTCATAAACTGCGAGGGAAACGTCTTTCTGGTCTTGACTCGAGAGCTGTGGGACGAACTTGGCGGCAACACGACGCATACCAACATGCTGTGTCAGGATTTAATGAAATGATCCAACTGAAATGTTACATTTTTCTGCAACCCCTGGGACAGTGAGTCTTCGATTGGCACCCACTGTTTCGTTGACATTCCTGACATGAGCGTCGTCGGTAGACGTCGAAGGGCGTGCTGAACGAGGGTCATCTTTACTTCCGTTCGGCCATTTTTAAACACTGTGGACCGTTCGTAACACCGAGTACGGCTTAAGCACTCATCGCTGTAGACTTCCTGCATCATTTGGCGTGTCTTTGTAAAGGTGTTCTTTCACGCTAAATTTAATGCAGACGCGTAGCTCCTCTAGCGTTGCCATCTCGAAATTCGCAAACTGCGCGGCACAACGTTCTACTCAATACGGCACTGACCAATAACTAACAGACATACAACAATGCAACTGCCAGCAACTATGCATTAAACACAGGAGTGTGCAGGAATGCCAACCGCATTTCGGCCCACCTTACTAATGGCGCGGAATTACGAATGTTCCGGAATTTTTTGAAATACTTCGTTTCAGCAAGCGAGTGCTGGTGAAGCAGGACATGCGACTGACACCTGTGTTTTTCAAACAGCTGCATGTCGCATACGGTTAAGACAGAGCTTTACGTTCATTTCAAGTTGTTTGTACAGAATCACCAATACTACCACCTCTCAAGGCTTGTACCTTCCCTCCTGATCCACCTTTTATACAGAGAAGTCACAACGCTAGAAAATTGCAGCGAAATGTAGGAAGAACGGGAGACGATATGGAACATTTTGCGGTTAAAATAAAGCGGGTCCAATCGGTTTCCGTTTCCAAACAAGACGTCTGGCCTTCTCACTGGCCTAATACCAAGGAGATCTACTTATAAAAAACACGAGGGTGGACTTCTACAATGTAAATTGTTGTGCTGAAACCAGGGAACTTTCCTGCACCACATCGTGCGCATCTTAATAAAATTATCCATTCTCATTGTGGGTTCCCTCAATGTCGCCACTATCCAGTTGTAGTAAGTTGCACAACTTGCAAATAAAACTATCATCTTTGAGAGACCTTCAACTTTTTACTCTCATTACGAGACACGGAGGGAAAGCCGCAGAGCGTACTTTCCTAGAAAGGTCAACCAACACGTTGCTTCTCCCTACTTCCTTCTCGCAAAAATACAATGAAGGTAAAATGAGAGAGATCGGAGCCCATGTGGACGATTCGCGACTGGAGCAGGAAAAAGAGGAAGTAAAAGTGGTACACCAAGTACCCTCCGCCACACACCACAAGGTGGTTTGTGGAGTGTAGATGTAGATATAGATGTATCTCGTAATTAACTATAACCGAATTATTGAAACTGCGGACAACTTAAATCTGGATGGCCGCGCCGTCCTGCCGAATCAACTCGTTCGGTACTGTAACTTCAGAAATAGTTCCTAGGAAAAAGAGACCAGTTGCACATAGTCGGCAACCGTCTCGTAGAAAAAAACTGGACCCACGACTCTGTCTTTAACTAATTTATGTCTCACCGCGAATTATCACTTTCTTTGATCAGAAGACATGGAGCAGTTAGAATTTTTTAATGAGTAGTGCACAGTGATCAAGCAGTTGTTCTCCCTAGAAAGGCATAAAGTCTTCACTAAACAGAACTTCCGAGTGAAGCGTCTCATTGTTCTCGCAGTATTTGTCAGTTCTCCAACTGCAGTCGTTTTATTCGGATTCCCTTCACCTTAACGCAGAAAGAGTTGCATTTGTATGAACGTCTGCTAAAGAGACACACCACTATTATACGGCATGCCCTGTAGTCGACTCCTTTTTCAGGCGTATTTAACGAACATTCTGATAATTTTGCCAGAAACATTTTTTGGTGTGTTTCTATAAATTCTATTATTATGAACTCTGTCTCTTGACATTGACGTATTACTGAGTTACTGCGTAATAACATTGACGATCTGAGAGCTGTATTGTCAGTTTTCGCAATATATTGAAGGAAATTGAAAAGCTTTAAAAATACTGACGCCAACTCGATATGTTGCGCAATTTTTGCACCGTGTAAGGGTAATATTACGCCATACACGTCTGTTCCTGCCGAGGCTTCGTGATTTGCGGACGTTAAACAACTGATACAGCGACGCCATAAGCATATTGAATACATCAGGACAGGCAGATGAAAGGAGTCATCAGTTGAAATGCTTTGAGGATAGTAGTTTGATTACATAGTTATCACTTAATCAATAATTAACAGTAGAACATCCGACAAAAGTGTTTATGTACAGGGAAATAATACTGCAACTGCTTATTTGTTCGTTTTGGAACCTTGAATTCTCTATTTCAGGAATACGTAACAGCACTATCTACCGATCCTCTAGAATTATATATCTTACTGTTTCAAGGTTTATAAATCGCTTCTAGCGTTGTGGTAAGTGAAATCCGACGAATGTATCAATAATATCTTTTCTGTGTACGTAAGGTGTAACGAAATTCACCGATTCGTTGAAAGATTCCTCGTTCATCCATAAATTATCCCAATAGACTCTGCTGCAAATTCTCTTAACATGTTAGTATGGGCGTGTATAGAACGCCTTCCAAGCAACTTTTTCGCCTATCGCCGCTTCGTCTTGCTTCTCTTTTTGCAGCACGTCGCGACTGCAGTAGCAAATACTGTACATGCGAGTTCTACATCCTCGAACGCCGACATGTTCGCTACGAAGACAGTGTTCTAACTGTGCATCCTCGACATAAATATTGAGTAATAATATTGTGCCCTCTTGACCTCGTACTTTCGCGCAATATTTGACACAATATTACTGCGCAATAAATATTGAGCGTGTTCCACCTCGAAAACCACGCCACAGTCATTCCGGCTGCGCCTGCCACGCAATGGTTTCTCGATCCGAACAAAGAAGAAGTCATGGGTGCCATATCAGGAGAATTCGTGGGGGAGGCAAAATTTGACAACCCAAACACCACCATGTGTGACTGAGTAGTGTGCCGAATAAACTTGGACGACTCCCTGCGACACTTGGTGTTGACATCCTCACTTAACACCATCAGGCGATTTCGGTGGTACGCCTATGCTCCTGTGACGATTTGGCCGTTGTGAGCGTAATCTGTTAGCACCACACCATTACAGTCCCAAAGAACACTCAGCGTCACCTTGCTCAGTGATTGTTGACTCTACGTCGTTTTCGGCTATGGTGAAACCACATGTTTCCACCGCTTGCTCTGTTTCTCTGTCTCGGAGTCGTAGTGATAGCACTTGTCCGTGGCATTTCGGCGGCTATACAAGCCCGTGGATTCGCCTGACACAAGTCCAACATTTCCGCTACTGCCTCGGTGTTGTGAACTGGCGCAGGCAGTGGTGGAGTCCAACGGACGGCGACTTCTTCATGGTCTACATCTACATATACATGACTACTTTTCAATTTACAATTAAGGGCCTGGAAGAGGGTTCATCGAACTACCTTCAAGCTATTTCTCCACCGTTCCACTTTCGAATAGAGCGCGGGAACCAACACATAAACGAAAAATGTCGTATTACCGCCTTGAGCTGCTGGCGAAATACTTTATGTATACCAGTTTCAGTCGTCTGACCAGCATCGAATTCATAAAGTACGCACAGAATCATGTCAGATGAAATACAGAATCGTTATATAAATTACGTGGTCTATCTATAAAATCTCCTAGCACAATGTTTATAGACTGGTGACATAATTTATATTATGATATGATGATAGTGTATTATTCATGGTTTTATCACCTGACATTAGTGATTTTATATTTCGTCTAACATGATGCTTTTATGAACCTGTTGATGATCAGGCGACTGAAGATGGTTCTATAAATAAAGTTTTTTACCAGCAGACCAAGGCGGTAATGTGACATTCTTCAAATACATATACGACCTACGGGGCACCACATCCTGAAAATATACTGAACACCTAAATCTTTCCGCGCCAGCTCTGTTTGTTCTTATTTTATTACAATGAATATTTCTCCCTGTGTAGATGGGCGCCAATAAAATATTTTCGCATTCGAAGGAAAGAGCTGATGGCTGAAATTTCATGAGAAGATTCTGACGCAACGGAAAAGCAATTGTTTTAATGATTGCCACCCCAGCTCACGTATCATACGTGTGGCGTTCTCTCCCCTATTTCGTTATAATGCAAAACGAGCTGCCCTTCTTTGAACTTTTCCGATGTCCTCCGTCAGTCCCATCTGATGCGGATCCCACAACGCACAACAGTACTCCAGAAGAAGGCGGACAAGCGAAGTGCAGCCAGTCTCTTTAGTAGATCCGTTGCATCATCTAAGTGTTCTGCCAATAAATCACAGTCTTTGGTTCGCTTTTCCGGCGACGTTATCTATGTGATCGTCCCAATTTAAATTTTTCGTAATTTTAATTCCTAAATGCCTAGTTGAATTCATAGCCTTTAGATTTGTGCGATTTATCTCGTAAGCGAAATTTAGCGGATTCCTCTCAGTACTCATGTGATGATCTCACACTTTTGATTATTTATATCAGTTGACACTCTTCGCCGGACGAAGTGGCCGTGCGGTTCTAGGCGCTGCAGTCTGGAACCGCGAGACCGCTACGGTCGCTGGTTCGAATCCTGGCTCGGGCATGGATGTGTGTGATGTCCTTAGGTTAGTTAGGTTTAACTAGTTCTAATTTCTAGGGGACTAATGACCTCAGCAGTTGAGTCCCATAGTGCTCAGAGCCATTTGAACCATTTTTGACACTCTTCGCACCATTTTTAAATGGCTGCAGCATCTGCAAATAATGTAACAGGGCTGCGCTGATTGTCTCCTAACGTTTTTGCATGGAGCAGGAACGGTAGAGGGCTTATAACACTGCAGTGGGGAGCGCCAGGTATTACTTCTGTTTTACTCGATGACTTTCCGTCGATTATTACGAGCTGTGACTTTTCTGAGAGGAAATCACAAATCCAGTCGCACAACTGAGACGATGATCTGTAGTCACGCAAATCAACATGAGCAAGATGTTGGAAAATTGATCCAAGACTGATTTTCATTGTTTCCACTGTCGTCTCGATTGAGATATGCTGGTCCTCTGCCACAGATTCTCCACAGAAAGACGCTCTGCCACTTCGTTCTTCGTCATTCGACTAGTTTCACCAGACAGCAAGCGTCTGTGCGACCTACACGATGTGTCGTATGATGGTGCGTCGCTGTCGTGTACTTCCATCAACTGAGCGTTGATTGTCGCAGCGGTTTTTTCCCTTCAAATGCAGAAAATGAATTACCACAAGATACTCCACTATTATAAAAGGACTACGCCACTTAGTTTCGACTCCTCTTAAGGCGCGTTTTCATGGCAATGTTTATCGACAATAGCGTTCAGTCAACACTGCCGCAGTGTGGCTACAATATACGACAATTTTGTGATGAAGCTGGGCAATAACGCTCACGTTGTAGGTTGTTGTAAGTAGTTGAGGACGTATTGCCGAGGGATTGAAGGTGTTATCCATCTAGGATGGAGAACATTTCATGTTGCAAGGGCATATCTATCTCTGTCCTTGTCTGTAAATACTTCCCTCTCGCTTTCAACTTTGTTTTGTTCTTCTCTCACCGAAAACGCTTGAGGCAAATATCTGAGCGAAGAAACACGGAGATTACGAAAGTCATAGGATGGCGATATGCACATATACAGATGGCGGTAGTATCACGTACACAAGGTATAAAGGGACAGTGTACTGGCGCAGCTGTCATTTGTAGTTAGGTACGACGGTAACCGAAAAAGTAAGGTCTCCTATTTTTTTATAAGTACATAGACCTGTTTATTTCTGCCACGGTTAACATCAGTTTACAGCTTGAAAATTTAGCTATTTTTCGACATGCATTTTCGATGCATTTTTGTAGACGCTGTGACAGTTTTTGTATGCCCATGTCATACCAACTAGCCGCCATGCTGCGAAGAATGATGCCGCCACTGGCGTGATTGTTGCTTGGTTTCAGGTGTAAAATGGTATGCCCAGGTTTCATCACCCGTGACAGTTAAGTCCACAAAGTTGTCCCGTTCGGCTGCAAGGCGTTGAGGAAATGCGCGGGAAGCATCAACTCGGTGCCGCCTGTGGTGCTGTCAGGATGCGTGGCACCCATCTTGCGCACACCTTCCGGTAGTTCAATGTTTCCGTTAAAATTCTGTAAGCGGTGCTTCGGGAAACCTCAGGAACCAACGTGCAGAGATCATCCAGGGCGATCCGCCGATCTTCACGCGCGCTTTGCGCAGCCTTCAACACTGTCTCCTCAGAAATTGACGGCCTCCCGCTCCTTTGTTCGTCGTGAATTTCGGTCCGACCAGCCGCAAACTCTCTACACCACTTATGAACATTTTTGACACCCATGCACGACTCACCATACAGTTCCGTCAATTGGCGATGGATTTCAATCGGAGCAGTGCCCTTTACGTTCAAAAACCGAATAACTGCGCGCAATTCGCACTTGGCGGTAACATCCAACGGCAACTCCATTCTCAACGGCTGCCAAACCAAGACTGAGCACCTCAGCGCGGCGTGTGCGTGTTTACACATAACGCGTGAAGCAGTTTTCATAAGAGTGTGACCAACTGCCACACAAACAGAGTTCTGTACTTATAAAAAAAATAGGAGACCTTACTTTTGGGATGACTCTCGTAGTTCATATGAAAAGATTTCCGACGTGATCATGGCTGCACGACGGGAATTAATATATTCTGAATGCGGAATGATAGCTGCAACTAGACGCATGGGGCTTTGCGTTTCGGAAATCGTTAGGGAGTTGGATACTCCACAGTGTCAAGAGTGTGCGGAGAATACCAAATATCAAGCATTACCTCTCACCACCGACAAAGCAGTGGCCGGGGGCCTTCACTTCGAGATACAGCGGCGTTTGCGTAGAATTGTCGGTGATAAACAGATTAGCAAAATTGCGTGAAATAGCGGCTGAAATCAGTGTTGGATGTACTACGAGTGCATCCGAAATATGGCGTTAATGTGTTATGGTAGCAGACGACGGATGCGAGTGCATTTGCTAACAGCATGACATCACCTGCAGGGTCTCTCCAGGGCTCATGAGCATATCGGTTGGACCTTACACTACTGGAAAACCGTGGCCTGGTCAGATGAATCCAGATTTCAGATGGTAAGAGCTGATTCTCGAGTTCGAATGTGGCGCAGACCTAACGAAACTATGGGCCCAAGTTGTCAACCAGGCACTGAGGAAGCTGGTGTGTCTCCATAACGTGTGGACTGTGCTCACATGGAATGGACTTCGTCTTCTGGTCCAGTTGAACTGATCATTGACTGGAAACAGTCGTGTTAGGCCACCTGGGGGGCATTTGCAGCCATTCATGAATTTTCATGTTCCCAAAAAACGATGGAATATTAAGGATAACAATGTGCCATGTCACCGAACCACTATTGTGCGCGATTGGTTTGAACAACATTTTGGACAATTCGAGCGAATGATTTGGTCACCTAGATCGCCCGACATGTGTCCCATCGAACATTTACTGAACATAATCGAGAGGTCAGCTCGTGTACGAATCTTGCACGGGCAACACTTTCGCAATTATGGACAGCTATAGAGACAGCATGGCTCACTATTTCTGCATGGGACTTCCGTTTTGTTGGATCTATGTCACGTAGAGTTCCTGCACTGTGCTGGGCAAAAGAATGTCCTGTACCATATTAGGAGGTATCCTAAGACGTTTGGCACTTCTATGTAGTATCATCCCGCATTTTTTCGAAAGTGGGTATGTACGTTTAGCCACTTGTAGTGTCGTTTGTTGTATACAGTAACAGAAAAGTTAGCAGATGAGAGAACTAAGAATTTTAAAAATTTGATGTGTCTATGGAGACAACATTCCATTAGAACTACTGACGGCCTTGGGAGAGCCAGTCATGACAAAACTCTACCATCTGTTGAGCAAGATGTATGAGGCAGGCGAAATACCCCCAGACTTCAAGAAGAATATAATAATTCCAATCCCAAAGAAAGCAGGTGTTGACAGATATGAAAATTACCGAATTATCAGTTTAATAAGTCACGGATGCAAAATACTAACGCGAATTCTTTACAGACGAATGGAAAAACTGGTAGAAGCAGACCTCGGGGAAGATCAGTTTGGATTCCGTAGAAATGTTGGAACACGTGAGGCAATACTGACCATACGACTTATCTTAGAAGAAAGATTAAGAAAAGGCAAACCTGCGTTTCTAGCATTAGTAGGCTTAGAGAAAGCTTTTGACAATGTTAACTGGAATACTCTCTTTCAAATTCTGAAGGTGGCAGGGGTAAAATACAGGGAGCGAAAGGCTATTTACAATTTGTACAGAAAGCAGATGGCAGTTATAAGAGTCGACGGACATGAGAGGGAAGCAGTGGTTGGGAAGGGAGTGAGACAGGGTTGTAGCCAATCCCCGATGCTATTCAATCTGTATATTGAGCAAGCACGAGCGAGGTGGCGCAGTGGTTAGACACTGGACTCGCATTCGGGAGGACGACGGTTCAATCCCGTCTACGGCCATCCTGATTTAGGTTTTCCGTGATTTCCCTAAATCGCTTCAGGCAAATGCCGGGATGGTTCCTTTGAAAGGGCACGGCCGATTTCCTTCCCCATCCTTCCCTCACCCGAGTTTGCGCTCCGTCTCTAATGACCTCGTTGTCGACAGGACGTTAAACACTAATCTCCTCCTCCTCCTCCTCTGAGCAAGCAGTAAAGGAAACAAAAGAAAAATTCGGAGTAGGTATTAAAATCCATGGAGAAGAAATAAAAACTTTAAGGTTCGCCGATGACATTGTAATTCTGTCAGAGACAGCAAAGGACTTGGAAGAGCAGTTGAACGGAATGGACAGTGTCTTGAAACGAGGATATAAGATGAACATCAACAAAAGCAAAACGAGGATAATGGAATGTAGTCGAATTAAGTCGGATGATGCTGAGGGAATTAGATTAGGAAATGAGACACTTAAAGTAGTAAAGGAGTTCTGCTATTTAGGGAGTAAAATAACTGATGATGGTCGAAGTAGAGAGGATATAAAATGTAGACTTTCAATGGCAAGGAAAGCGTTTCTGAAGAAGAGAAATTTGTTAACATCGAGTATAGATTTAAGTGTCAGGAAGTCGTTTCTGAAAGTATTTGTATGGAGTATAGCCATGTATGGAAGTGAAACATGGACGATAAATAGATTGGACAAGAAGAGAATAGAAGCTTTCGAAATATGGTGCTACAGAAGAATGCTGAAGATTAGATGGGTAGATCACATAACTAATGAGGAGGTATTGAATAGGATTGGAGAGAAGAGGAGTTTGTGGCACAACTTGACTAAAAGAAGGGACCGGTTGGTAGGACATGTTCTGAGGCATCAAGGGATCACAAATTTAGCATTGGAGGGCAGCGTGGAGGGTAAAAATCGTAGAGGGAGACTAAGAGATGAATACACTAAGCAGATTCAGATGGATGTAGGAAGCAGTAAATACTGGGAGATGAAGAAGCTTGCACAGGATAGAGTAGCATGGACAGCTGCATCAAACCAGTCTCAGGACTGAAGACCACAACAACAACAACAACATGTAGTATCATCCCGCTTTTTTTCGAAAGTAGGTATGTACGTTTAGCCAATGTAGTGTCGTTGGTTGTATATAAATACAAAAAAGTTAACAGATGAGAGAATCAAGAATTTTAAAAATTTGATGCGTCTATGGGCAGAACTATGGGACGCCGATATTAACGTATACAAAGATAACAGTCTGAAAAAACAGTTGGCAAACTGTTGTCGATGAGCTCAGAATCACTCTTGATGAAGAATACAATAAATTCTTGAGTCTTCAAACCTATGCCAGAAGCGAGGCAAAAAATCTGTTTAGGAAGAGTGGAAACGCAGGTGACTCTTCATCCATATGGATTGATTTTGATGTCATTAGTTTAGTAGTATCTCGAGACGTAGCTGAAGAAGGGTGTAAACAGTGGTGTGTGCTGGTCAAAAATAAACAAATAAGTACTGTCGTCTTATTTCAGTTTTCCGTTTCGCTGCCTTTCAGTTCGACCAAAGCACTGCATATCACTAGCACCATGAGGTTTATTGATGAATAGTGAACTTTAAATATGCACGTTTAAGTTCTGTACGAATCACCAGTAGCTAAAAACTGAAGGATGATGTCCAATCGGGGTGTATCTAGTATACACTTATAGCGTCACAGCCAGAATTAAAGGCATTTCACCCCTGCTTTTTATTTAGAACTTTAAAGTCGTTATGAAAGCGTCATGTACATACGAAGTGAAATAATAATTAACGTATAAAACATTTGTCGACTGGGGAAGACCAGTGAATACTGTACTAATATCGTTGTAATATAAGGACGAGATAATGGCAAAATCGGCCATTCCATTGCATTGCACTGATATTGCTACGTTGCCTTGCTATTAGCTCGTCTATCAAGTGATTTTCTTTATTCATGTGACTTGTCACACGTTCTCGTGTCAAAAAAAAAAAAAAAAAAAAAAAAAAAAAAAAAAAAAAAAAAAAAAAAAAAAAAAAAGGTTCAAATGGCTCTGAGCACTATGGAACTGAACTGCTGAGATCATCAGTCCCCTAGAACGTAGAACTACTTAAACCTAACCTAACCTAACCTAAGGACATCACACACATCCATGCCCGAGGCAGGATGCTCGTGTCTATCAGTGTTTAAAGTAAATAAAGTGATTTAGTTAGCTATATCGTGATTACTTCCTTGAATATTTGCTTCCCTTTTTATCAAACAGAACAATTCATAATAGTGATAAAAAGTGAAATATTTAAATACGGAAGCTTTTCGTTTGGTACCAGTTGCAAAGTTTGCCAATATTATTTTTCAGTCATTAATTACAATAGAACCTGCAATCACTTGCCTTCGTTGCGAAGTTCAGTCATCTTTACGAACTTCAAGATTCACAGAGCTGAAGTCAGAGAATAAAGCCAAACTAATTGTTTCCAAGTAAACTGTGGGGCGTTGCTATTTTGAAAATAATACTAAGACACACACAGCCATGAGATTTTCAGTAGCTCTATCTTTTTATTGAAGGCAGAATTCAATAACTAAGTTCAAGATTAATTTTGGTCCCAGTTAATACATTTATCGTTGACGCAACGTAAGTGAATAGGACGAAATAGCATCTTACGTGCCATTTAATAAATGATGTTATTAAATCACAAATAAAGAAAGAAAGTAAAACCTCAATTTTCGTGTGGTAACGGTAAACATTGTCTCATATTTGTTTCGGTTTTAGGAATTCTCCAACAAATTGCTTGTGTGAGATATTCGAAATCGTGTTTCGACATTCTGGCAAAATTCTGGAACGGATGTGTACCCTGCATCAGCTCATTAGTTAAATTTTCGGAAGCATTCCGCTTAATTTAAAAAGAACTCATCCACGGAGTCCTAATTTGTTGATCTTACCAAATCATTCCTTGCGCAATGTAAAAGCAGTAGAGCCACACTCACTTTGACTAGCTCGCGTATGTCCATTTTGTGGCAATAGCGTGGCCCCTTGTAAAATATTCTGGCACTGAGCTGTAGTGCCACAAACATTGCGGGCAATAGTGACCGGTAATGCTGTAGAACATGTGGCTGCAATTCGTGTGGCCGCGGTGTTACCGGACAACATTGACGGGACACATTTTCGGTAATATGTAATTTCTGTGGCCCATGCAAACATGCGTAATGCAACAGGACTGTAACGGGAGGATGTCAATGAGTACTGCAACTAAAAATATTCCCTGCAAAGAAACAAAAAGTAATTGCATAATTTAATTTTGTTTTTTTTTTCCATGTGATAACGGAAAGCTTGTGTCTACACCCGCAGTCTACCGTGCGCAGCTATGTGTGAGTCGAGAACCATGTAAATTGCGGGCTCCACGACGAATTTGTGAAGTCACCCTAGTTGCTTTGCCCACATAGATCGCGAAAGCTCAGCAACGCCCGGGGCCAGGTGGGGAACCAGTAATGTCAACGAAAAGGCACCCAATAAAGCTCCTAACTTCGTCTTATGTTATTGACAGCGCGAGTCTATTCAAACGCGAAGCATTAAAGTAGTTTCAAATAGTAACTCGCTGCTCACTGCAGACAGTCAGTTCAAGTCGTAAGACCTATAGTGTCACGTGTTGTGATGTACACCACAGGTCCGTATATCTAATTGGCCCAAGTGTGATTATGAAGCAAGTTTCCCATTCAGAAATCACCTTTCAGTGTCGGTTGTTTATTAGTTCGCGTTACGCCGCGTCTAAAGAGGAGAAACGTTTACCAACGCATACCACAGATTTGTAGCCAATCGAGGCTGCAGTTTATCGTTTCGCCATATTGCTGCTAGCGTCGTTCGTAATCCCACGAGTGTCATGTCCATATGAGGGTGATTCAGCTGCGCCTACCTATGGGTTTTATTCAAACCGCAACGCCTTCAAATACCACGTGCGAAGTTTCACATTCTCTCGCTCGCTGCATGCAAACTGTTAGTCCTACAGAAAAAAATTAACAGGACCTTTTTGTAGGAAATTTAATGTAGTTAAATTTTGTACGGAGATACGTTTTCAGTGGAGGCCACGTTTTTCAGTTATTTACGAGAAACGTACGGAAATGACCTTCGAACGCGTTTTCCTTGAATAGCTCGGAAACCATTGTCTCCAGGGAAAACGTACTTCGGTACAAAAATTAACTACTTTAATTTTCTTACAAGAATAACTCGTTCTTTTTTCTGTAGAACTAACAGTTTGTGCATAGCAAGTGATAGAAATTGAAAATCCTCTGTGTTGTTTTTGAAGGATTTGTGGGTTGCGTAAAACCCGTAGGTAGGGGCAGCAGATTCACCCTGTAGAAGTGATTTGTTCAAGGTGGCCATACACAACGACACTCAGTATTTCAACAGCCCCATGCGACTAGCGTCCGAGAGGACACTCATATTGTTCGTTTGGGCCTGCAGGATCCTGTTGTCACACCTTGTACCATAACCCAAGCAGTGGGCTTGTTTGCAGCAAGACAAGTATATACACGGACAGTGCGACGGTGTCTGGAGTACCACGGACTGTCGGCACGGCGACCATTATTGTGGCTTCCCTCGCCGCGGCAACAGAGATGCGCGCCGGCAATAATATGTCCGACGACAACACTTGACACGTCAGTGGCACCACGTCGTCTTTTCACACAGAATCACAATGGATGGACCCGTGTGTGGAGATTCTGAGGAGAAGAAACGTTCCCGTATTTCATACGTCACATGGGCCTTGCACCCGGCTTTTGGGATCAGATGCCACTGGATACACAACATGATCATTTCTGTTTCGTATTGCTGGTAATGTGTACTGCAGGCACTGAGATTTGACGTAGTAAGGTCACTGTCTGTGCCGTATCTTCTAGATGTCTGCCCCGTTCTACCTCGACAAAAGTGTGTTCGATTCTTGCCATTGGCAACACTGTCTCTACAGCTCTTGCCCACTGAAAACACGTGTTAATGGGATGCTGGGAGGCTGTCGTGCTATAATTCGCCAGCCATTACACCTGATGAACTCTGGCACAGAGCTGAAATAGTATGGGAAGATGTATCCGTGCATCATCCGAACTCTGTTTCATATTGCTGGTAATGTGTACAGCAGGCACTGAGTTTTGACGTAGTAAAGTCACTGTCTGTGCCGTATCTTCTAAATGTCTGCCCCGTGCTACCTCGACAAAAGTGTGTTCGATTCTTGCCATTGGCAACACTGTCTCCATAGCTCTTGCCCACTGAAAACACATGTTAATGGGATGCTGAGAGGCTGTCGTGCTATAATTCGCCAGCCATTACACCTGATGAACTCTGGCACAGAGCTGAATTAGTATGGGAAGACGTATCCGTGCATCATCCGAACTCTGTTTCGTATTGCTGGTAATGTGTACAGCAGGCACTGAGTTTTGACGTAGTAAAGTCACTGTCTGTGCCGTATCTTCTAAATGTCTGCCCCGTGCTACCTCGACAAAAGTGTGTTCGATTCTTGCCATTGGCAACACTGTCTCCACAGCTCTTGCCCACTGAAAACATGTGTTAATGAGATGCTGAGAGGCTGTCGTGCTATAATTCGCCAGCCATTACACCTGATGAACTCTGGCACAGAGCTGAAATAGTATGGGAAGACGTATCCGTGCATCATCCGAACTCAGTTCGGCACTATGTGCTCCTGCGTAGAGCTTCGGCACTATGTGCTGCTGCGTAGAGCTATTGTTTCTGCCAGCGGTGGCAGATCGGTGTACTAACCTGCGCATCCAGTTTATTTCAAAATCACCTCCCAATTTAATGATATGGTCTTCTTTCTATAGTGTACACGCAAAATAATTAAAATTTCGTAGCTTGCTCTTCTGAATGGTGTTGCAATTCTACCGGCAGCAGTCTACAGGATGGTTATAATTAAACTCTCTCTACCTGAGCCAATGTGGACGGAAAAGTATTTACGCTGTGGCTACTCAAATTTATAGGAATGATTTTCAGATTGTGCGCTACAGAATTTGCGTTGTTAGTGGTGTTAGTGTCATGACTTGTCGAAATATTGTTGCTCTTCGCGAATATCGACGCACTAAAGGAATGCGGTGAGGTTCTCTTTCTACACCGCGGTTGAAGAACATGATTCGGAAGTTCGAATTAATAGGAGATTTGGGAACTGCTCCTGAGAGAGGCGGACGGACAATTGCGCCACAAATTGTTGAGGAAGTAACTGACTGAGAGTGATGGTCGTAATATGTGAGCTTCAAGCAGTGCACGAGCAATTTCACTACAGCTGAACATTCCATGGTCCACCGTTCGAAAAGTGCTGCGTGCAGTTGTGAAATGGTATCTCTAGTGTGGTTCCAGGCTCTCGTGGATGCAGCTGGTCTTAAGATTGAGCAACGTTTGTAACCCAGAACATAAATATGAAAAGCAATTAAAAAATGTTATCCACTCATGTTGCGATTACAATGTGTTTCTGTCTTTGCTTCATTTGTTATCCCTCTTCCTCATGTTCTTGTTAATGTTTTCACAAGTTTTTCATCGAGGCCCTCTCAAGAAGCGAAAACTTAATTATGACCACCCTGTATGTTAAAGTCGAACATAAATTTAAGTGTTAGGAAGTCTTTTCTGAAAATTTCTTTGGAATGTCCCCTAATATGGAGGTGAAACATGTGTTGTAAACAGTATCTACCAGAAGAAAATAAAAGCTTTGGAAATGAGGTGAACAGAAGAATACTGAAAATTATATGGGAAAACTGCATAACTAATACAGAAGTACTCAATCAGGACGAGGAGAAAAACGTTTTATGGCACAACTTGACTAAATGAAAGGATAAATTAATAGGATATGTCCTATAGCGTCAAGAAATACTTAACTTGGCACTGAAGGGTATTGTAGGGAAAGAAAATTCTAGACGGAGATTAAGACTTCACCAGTAGGCGGGTGCAAGTGGATGTAGGTAGCGGTAATCACGTGGAGCTGGAGAGACTTACATAGAATAAACTGGTGTGAGGAACTGCATCAAACCAGTTTTAAAACTACTCGCTGCAGCAATAACGCTGAATTTCATAAGAAACAGTAAATAATAATTTCTTCGTCTTCTTTAGCGTACACTTATAATCCACATAAATACTTTAGTATGAAGTTGTAATTAAGAAGTTTTACAGCCTGCCCGGTTGGCTGTCTAACGCAAGACTTTCCGCGCGGGAAGGAGCGCCCGGTCCCCGGCAAGAATCCGTCAGGCGGATTTGTGTCGAGGTCCGGTGAACCGGCCAGTCGGTGAATGGTTTTCAGGCGGTTTTCCATCTGCCTCGGCGAATGCGGGCTGGTTCCCCTTATTCCGCCTCAGTTACACTATATCGGCGATTGCTGCGCAAACAAAATGGTTCAAATGGCTCTGAGCACTATGGGACTTAACATCTATGGTCATCAGTCCCCTAGAACTTAGAACGACTTAAACCTAACTAGCCTAAGGACATCACACAACACCCAGCCATCACGAGGCAGAGACGCCGCCGGGAATCGAACCCGGGAACCCGGGCGTGGGAAGCGAGAACGCTACCGCACGACCACGAGATGCGGGCGCTGCGCAAACAAGTTCTCCACGTACGCGTGCACCACCATTACCCCACGCAAACATAAGAGTTACACTCGTCTGGTGTGAGACGTTCCATGGGGGGGTCCACCGGGGGCCGAACCGCTCAATAACCCTGGGTTCTGTGTGGAGCGACGGAGGGGTGAAGTGGACCGAGGTAGTCATCGTGGGGTTGTGGACCACTGCGGCTGTGGCGGGGACGGAGCCTCTCCATCGTTCCTAGGTCGCCGGTTAACATACAATACAATACATACAATACAAGAAGTTTTACAAACAACATTGTAAGTGTTAATAACAAAGTCTCTGGGTAACTCTACAAATGTAAGCAATAAAAAAAACTACAGCAATTCAGAGAAACGCTGATACACTAAATAATAATACCACGTTATTATTTGCATTTTAAAATATCTCGGTGCCACAACTGTTCCAGTGTTAGTGAGAAATACATGTTTCACCTGAATCACGAAGAAATTAGTTGTCGTCTGGAGATTTAGCGTACGTGCATGATCCGCGCAGAATTTAAACACTTTTTTTTTGTGGACTTAACATTCAGCTTGGGCTCAGTTTTCAGCAACGTATCCTTTCCTATCACACATACAATTGTTCTTCTCTACCAGATACGTTTTGATCTAATGTTAGTGATATTTTTGTAACTGGACAAATTAAAGATGGGCTCATTATATGCAGCAAAGAAACAAATTTAAGTATACTAACAGTTACAATTGTGTTTCAAATAGTATAATATTAAATAATAAATGTCTTTCGCAAGTAGTGCCTTCAGTTTCATTACATTTATACATATTTATAGTATTACGTAAGTTGTATGGCGAAAAAATAGTAAATCGCAGAATAAACAAAAGGTTAGGGTAAAATGGTGTTAAAACAAGATAAATCTCAGATTGAACCTTCCGAACTGCATACTAACTTGTCTTTTGAATACACCATCTTGCATTCGTTTTGTAGGTTAACTCATTAACACAAGAACTCTCACGTACGGTTTGTTGTGGAATACGATACAGAATATGAAAAACTAAAACATTATTACCACGTGCTTAAGAGCGTGTTGGTCAACGGAACAGTCGCCCGATAGAGTCCCAGACGTATTCCACTGGGTACAGACCAGCTGAATCTGCTGGCGAAGACATCTGCGTAAGTTAACTAAGATGTTCCTCAGTTCACTGAAACACGGTTCTAGCAATCTGACACGGACGGTTATCCTGCTGGAAGATACCATCGCCGTCGAGGAAGACATAAAGAACAAGGGGACGCAGGTTGTCCGAATTAATGTTGGTGTAATCCACAGCAGTCAGGGTGCCTCCGATTAGTTCCACGGGTTCGATGGAAGCTCATGTGAGATTCCCCCTTAGCGTAGCACCAGCCTTGTCGGGTCGTGTCCTTGGTGTGATGCATGTGTGGAGTAGCAGTTCACCTGGATGATTGCGTATGCGGACACGACTACAGCTCTATTTGAACAAGAGAGCTGTTGCATCGGACCAAACGAAACGTATGAATTGATTCACGCTCCAATCTCGATTATTCCTTTCTCACTACAATCGTAACTGACGCTGTCTTTGGGAAAAAAATCAGAACACGTAAGGGACGTGGGCTGAGGAATCCCATGTTGAACAATACAGGGTGAGTCAAAAAGAATTTTACAACTTTGGAATGAAATAGAAATTTATCGAGGTAACTTGCAGTCTAGGTACACTACTGGCCATTAAAATTGCTACACCACGAATATGACGTGCAACAGGCGCGAAATTTAACCGACAGGAAGAAGATGCTGTGATATGCAAATGATTAGCTTTTCAGAGCATACACACAAGGTTGCTGCCGGTGGCGACACGTACAACGTGCTGACATGAGGAAAGTTTCCAACTGATTTCTCATACACAAACAGCTGTTGACCAGCGATGCCTGGTGAAACGTTGTTGTGATGCCTCGTGTAAGGAGGAGAAATGCGTACCATCACGTTTCCGACTTTGATGAAGATCGGATTGTAGCCTATCGCGATTGCGGTTTATCGTATCGCGACATTGCTGCTCGCGTCGGTCGAGATCCAATTACTGATAGCAGAATATGGAATCGGTGGGTTCAGGAGGGTTATACAGAACGCCGTGCTCGATCCCAACGGCCTCGTATCACTAGCAGTCGAGATGACAGGCTGTAACGGATCGTGCAGCCACGTCTCGATCCCTGAGTCAACAGATGGGGACGGTTGCAAGACAACAAACATCTGCACGAACAGTTCGACGACGTTTGCAGCAGCATGGACTAACAGCTCAGAGACCATGGCTGCGGTTACCCTTGACGCTGCATCTCAGACAGGAGCGCCTGCGATGGTGTACTCAACGACGAACCTGGGTGCACGAGTGGCAAAACGTCATTTTTTCGGATGAATCCAGGTTCTGTTTACAGCATCATGATGGTCGCATCCGTGTTTGGTGACATCGCGGTGAACGCACATTGGAAGCGTTTATTCATCATCGCCATACTGGCGTATCTCACGGCGTGATGGTATGGAGTGCCATTGGTTACACGTCTCGGTCACCTCTTGTTCGCATTGACGGTATTTTGAACAGTGGACGTTACATTTCAGATGTGTTACGACCCGTGGCTCTACCCTTCGTTCGATCCCTGCGAAACCCTACATTTCAGCAAGATAATGCACGACCGCATGTTTCAGGTCCTGTATGGGCATTTCTGGATGCAGAAAATGCTCGAATGCTGCCCTGACCAGCACATTCTCCAGATCTCTCACCAATTGAAAACGTCTGGTCAATGGTGGCCGAGCAACTGGCTCATCACAATACGTCATTCACTACTCTTGATGAACTGTGGTATCGTGTTGAAGCTGCATGGGCAGCTGTACCTGTACCCGCCATCCAAGCTCTGTTTGACTCAATGCCCAGGCGTATCAAGGCCGTTATTACGGCCAGATGTGGTTGTTCTGGGCACTGATTCCTCAGGATCTATGCACCCAAATTGCGTGAAAATGTATTCACATGTCCGTTCTAGTATAATATATTTGTCCAATCTGCATTTCTTCTTGATGTAGCAATTTTAATGGCCAGTACTGTAGATGTGTCGTTTTGTAGCAAAAAAGCTCAAGTTTCACATAAAAGTGTCAAGTGTCATATTCTTTCGGTGTGACTACTATTTGTGATGCGGCAACCATCATACTGGTAATAAATTTTTTCCCGCGCTCGTTGCAGCAAATCGAGCATAACTTGTGCAACGACAGTGTAAATTGTTTTTTTTTTTCATTTTGGCTAAATTGTTTGCTAAGGGAGGAACATACACGCGGTCTTTAATGAAAGCGCAGATGAAGAAATGCAGTGGTGTCAAGTCTGAGGAGCGAGCTGGCCATGCGACTGGCTCCAACGTGGGAAAAGGCCTTTGATACAGTTCCCAGAGAAGCCATGTGGATGGTCTTAAAACGCTTCGGCTGCCCTGAACATTTTGTTGACTTGATTGAAGCTGTCCACGATGATATGACTGGACAGGTCCTCTGCCAGAATGAAACAACTGGTGAATTCCCAATAACAAGTGGGCTTAAACAAGGATGCGTTCTTGCACCAACATTATTTGCATTGTACCTGGCAGCTATGCTTTACGAGACATCTGTAAGGAATGCAGGAATAGAACTAAAGTACAGGTTCGAAGGAGGATTATTCAACCAGTCCAAGCTCCATTCAAAAAGGTTCACCAGTACCACTCGTGTGACAGAGCTGCAGTATGCTGATGACAATGCTTCTCCAGCTCATTCACCTGCAGAGTTGCTGCTGTCAGTTGATTCCTTCAGCAGGGCGTACGAACGATTTGGTCTCTCCATCAATATTCCAAAGACAAAGGTGATGGCGCAGCCAACTCCTGGCTCCTCCGTTCCTGATTTCAGCATATCCATTTATGATACACCCTTGGAACAAGTGGTCCATTTCCTCTACCTAGGAAGCATACTGTCATCTGCTCATCTGGAAAAGATGTGGAGAATAGATTACGTGCTGCCCATGTAGCATTTGGACGTCTTACAAAGCGTGTCTTCCTGAACAAAGACTTAACACTGTACACCAAACTGATGGTGTTCAAGCTGTAGTCATTTCCACCCTGCTATATGGTTGCGAAACCTGGACGTTATATTGCTGTGATCTGAAGAAACTAGAACGCTTCAACCAACAGAAGCTAAGATATATCATGAACCTGAAATGGGATGACTTCATATCCAACACAGCTGTTCTTGAGAAAGCAAAAATGTATAGCATGGAAGCTCTTATCATTGGGCATCAACTCAGATGGGTCGGACATGTCCAGCGGATGAAAAATGACAGACTTCCACGCCAAATGCTGTACAGCGAAGTGAGCACAGGTAAAAGGCCACGAGGTGCCGCTCTCAAACTTTATAAGGATCAGTACAAGAAAAATCTGAAAAACTTGAACATCGATCCGAGTAACTGGTCCACAATAGCAGAAGATCGAAGTCGCTGGCGCTCAGTTACCTCAAATGCTCTTCAAAACTTTGAGCTGGAACATCGAAGAATGGAGAATGACAAACGTCGGAGACGTAAACTCCTCCAGGCTCAGCCACGTCCTCCACCTTCCATCAGCTGTAATGTCTGTGGTCGCCTGTTCCACGCTAGGATTGGATTGCTAAGCCATCAACGACACTTCCACGCTTGAACCGTGACAAAGGAAATCTCAGGAGAGAAATGAAAACTCGGATACGAGTATCAGCCGACGACGACGGGAAAAGGCGTGACCGAGCGGTTCTAGGTGCTTCAGTCCGGAACCGCGCGACTGCTACGGTCGCATGTTCGAATCCTGCCTCGGGCATGGATGTGTGTGATGTCCTTGGGTTATTTAGGTTTAAGTAGTTCTAAGTCCCATAGTGCTGAGAGCCTCTTGAACCATTTTTTGGGAAAAGGCTATCAAGGCAACCTCGAATTTCCGTGTGAAAATGAAGTGGTATACCCTCTTTCTGATAGTAAACCATCCCATCTCGGTCATTTTCATCAACCTACAGCATTAAAAAGTTTTTAAGCATGTCGAGATACACAGCGAGCACGCTCCGCACCAGTGAAAGTAACCACATTAACTGCTCACTGCGATGGAGCATCTGGTAGCGGAATGGGGTGCTGACTACGTGAAATAAACTTGAGAGTTTTTGCTACAAAATAACACAACTACCGTGTCTATAAGTATCTCAATAGATTTTTATATCTTTCCGAAGTTGTGAAGTCAGTTTTGAGTCACCTTATATGCGGCTAACGGTGTGGTACGAAACAATTAAGCACCTTCACAAGCACTGTCGACATCCGATCTGCCACAGATACTGCCTTACAGAGCATTAGCCTTCGAACTCTACGTTCTGTGATGAGGTGTGGACCTCCAACTCCTTGTCACCTATTTGTGGCCTCACCGGAAATGGTTCGTGAAGGCGGCCATAACCGAGGGCAAAGGGGGGCCGCTGGCCCCTCCTGGCCCCCAGGGAAAGGAAAAAATGTAGGGTATTCAGGGGTTTTTCTTTCAAGAAAATGATTTAAATTCAGTATTATGGAAGTATTTGCAGGGTCTGAACTGGATATTTAACTTACAAGTAGCTTTTCGTCTTCCAAAGTATTAAAAATACTCGATACCTCCATATCTCACCCTTCCTTCACCCCCCCCCCCCCCCTCTTCAAACTACCGTTGGGCGGCCTTTGTAGTACGCAAACAGCCGATCCGATATGATCGTCCCCAGGCACCGGATCATAACAAGCTGCCCTTTGCCGCTTACGAGGTCAGTTCAAAAAATTCCGGAACTTCGTCCTCATAATTTTCTACTCTTACCTTTTACTTATTGTGCATAGTCTCCTTCGAAATATTCTCCTCTGCAATTGATACACTACCCCCAAAGCCGTTTACACCTCCGGAAGCAGTCTTGGTACACCTCTTGCTGGATCGTGCGAAGCCCCGTCTGCAAATTATTTTCTTTTATTTCGTCTATCGTTGCAAATCTGCATCCTTTCAACGGGGTTTCAACTTTGGTAATAGAAAAAGTCGGCAGGAGCCAGGTCTGTAGAGTACGGAGGATGAGACAGCACAGTGATTTCCTTTTTTATGCAATAGCCACTCATCAACAGCGATGAATGTGCATTATCATGATGCAAGAACCATGAATTGCCTCGCCACATTTCAGAACGTTTCCTTCTCAAATTTTCTCGCAGCCGTCGCAAAAAGTCCCGATAGTAGCATCGATTAACAGATTGTCCCTGTGGCACGAATTCATGATGAAATAATCCTTCAAAATCAAAGAAAACTATCAGCATGGCTTTGACATATGACCAGAACTGAAGAGCCTTTTTTAAATTTTTTTATTATTTTTTTCCTTGGAGAACCTTTCCCGACCCTTAGTAAAGATTGAACCTTTGTATCAACACCGTAACGGTAGAACGACGTCTCATCCGCAGTTATGATTCTCTTAAGGAACATCTCGTTCTCATTTGCGCGATCCAAAACTGTTCACAGATTGCGAGACGAAGGTCTTTCAGGCCTTGACTCGCGAGCCGTGGGACGAACCTGGCGGCAACACGATGCATTCCAACATGCTGTGTCAGGATTTCATTCTTCTGCAATTCATCGGATAATTAGTCTTCGATAAGTATGAACAATTTAATTGAGGTTCTTTACATGAGCGTCGTCGGTAGACGCCGAAGGGCGTCCTGAACGAGAATCATCTTAATCTTCAATCCGGCCAATTTTAAATTGTGTGAACCATTCGTAAGATCGAGTACGACTTAAGCACTCATCACGGTATGGTTCCTGCATCATGTAGTACGTCTCTGTAAAGGTTTTCTTGAATTTAATTGAAAAATTAACGCAGACGCGTTGCTCCTCTAACTCGAAATCCGCAAACTGTGCGACACAATGTTACACTCAAGACAGAACTGAACAATAACTAACAGATATACGACAATGAAACTAACTGCAGTTACGCATTAAACTCAGATGTGTGCACGGATGCCAACCACATTTTGCTTCAACACGCCTTTGGCGCGAAATTGCGAATGATCTGGAATTTTTTGAACAGATCCCGTATGTCAGTGGATTTTCTTATTTGCAGCTCATGTAGTTGCCCATTCATCTCTGCTCCGCTTATATGCAAGGGCATGCGAAAATGTAGTGCCTCCGAATTTTTTAAGTTAAAACTCTTAAAACTTTTTAAATAAATGAAACGTCATTAACATTTCACGTATTTATTCTTCATGTCTACATATCTGCAGCCCTCTGCCGTCATAGGCCCTACGAATTGTGTGTAACGTGAATGTGTGTACACTACAATGTCGGTCCGTGAGAATCAACGTGCTGTAATAGAGTTCGTACACACATGGAGCACGTTTCCTTCAGCTCGACAATGCCGGACCACACACGAGCGATGCGACACCTGCAACAATCAGACGCCTTGGTTTCACAGTCATCGATCATCCTCCATATAGTTCCGCCTTGGCCATATCCGATTTTCAGCTGTTTACAAAACTTAGAGAGAACAATCGAGGACTTCACTTTGATAGTGATGAAGCAGTGCAAGCAGAGGTGAGGTTGTGCCTTTGTCAACAAAGTGAAACATTCTACAGTGACAGTATCAACAAACGGATCTCTGGTAGGGAGAAATGCGTTCATCGCCAGGATGTCTGTTGAGAAATAAAGATGTAGACATTAATCACAAAGATGTAGAACGTTAGTAACGTTTGTTTTATTTAAGGAAATTTAAGAGTTTTCACATAATAGATCCAAAGGCATTACTATTCAGCACGTCCCCGTACTTTCGTTACCGCGACACGTTCCAGCAACGCCATGAGGCAGCAATGAATCTTGCAACGGTCATTGTTGTGGCTAATCAGCGTATAGAGTGTGTAATAAACATTGGCTCTAAGATGCATACTTTAGGAAGTATGAGCGCTTCATCATCTACGATACTGTGTAAAAAGCGTCTTCTATTTGCAAACCATTTGTTTCACATATTATGAGAGTTGGTAGTGTAGAGCAAAACCAGAAAAAAGTCTGGTAAACGTGGGATCTTGAAAACCTACCTTAAGAGCTAAGAGCGCTTGTTCATCTTTGCTACTGTGAAACCCATCTTTTCTACTGAGCAAGTGCTCATACTGTAACGGCTAAGGTACCGATTTTAGATTATATGTTTAACAGAAATTTTTTTTCTTGTTTCGGTTCATACTACATCGTCCGAAAATATGGAAAGCAAGAAGCTTGCAGGAGAAGCTCTTAATATGTGCATTTCAGATCCCATATTTACAAGCGTTTTTTGGTTCGAATGGCCGTTCCCGTTACACTCCTGAAAACTGACCACTCCTCTTTGGACGCCATGTGTAAATCCTTAAATTTTACTTGATGGACACCTGTTGACGGAACTAGATGAGGTAGTCACCGCAGTAATTGTCCTCCACCGGTTTAAAATGGGAAACCAACTTTATTGACAGCATCCTAACAACTATGTGTCTTCGAGTAGCATGCTAACACTTACGCCCTGTCCATTAGTGTGACGGCTCCTGTCGTAATGTGACAATGACAAAGAGGTAGAGAATACATAGAAAGGCTGTTGCACATTATTCAGTGTTTCCCGCGACGCTACCCTGTGGTAGTAGCCGCCAGGTATCGGAAGTCTTTCTGTGGTTCGTTTTGAAACCTACACAGTTGCTCAATTTCTTTTCGGATTCGTACCTGCTGTGTGCTCAGAGCATAAATGCACGCTTGTATATCCACAAAAGATTGCAGAATAATGTACAAGGCCGGCCGTTGTGACTGAGCGGTTCTAGGCGCTTCAGTCTGGAACCATGCGACCGCTACGGTCGCAGGTTCGAATCTAGCCTAGGGCATGGATGTGTGTGATGTCCTTAGGTTAGTTAGATTTTAATAGTTCTAAGTTCAAGGGGACTGATTACCTCAGATGTTAAGTCCCATAGTGCTCAGAGCCATTTTTTTAATGTACTTGTTTTTACACACGTTCTGCAACTGCGCTGTACTTTTGTGTACATTGATGTATTTGTTTACCTGTTCAAAAAAATGGTTCAAATGGCTCTGAGCACTATGGGACTTAACATCTGAGTTCATCCGTCTCCTAGAACTTAGAACTACTTAAACCTAACTAACCTAAGGACATCACACACATCCATGCCCGAGTCAGGATTCGAACCTGCGACCGTAGCGGTCGCGCGGTTCCAGACTGAAGTGTTTACCTGTGTTTCATCTAAGTTTTCCATGGCATATTCCTTAAGTCATACAATATTCCGAGTATTTTGTGACGATGGAGAAGCCTTACAAAGGCTTGCACCATACTCTGTAAACAATTCCGAAACTTCAGTGGCATTTTGTCATGACTGAAAACATAGTTGCTGTTTGGAAGATCTGGTCGATAATGTCTTTTCTGTATGACCGTTATAAAATGAGTGATTCAGTTTCTGACAGTTGCAAATAGACGTTACTCCAGTAATGTTTTGTTACTTTCTGCAAAATTTAAACAAAGTATGGTATTACATTAGAAAGGCCTGTAATATCCTGTGAAGAAATGTTTACTTGTTTTAAATTATAACTACAGCTTACAGGAGTCATGTGTATGCAAAGCAGAAAGTGAAAATATCTGTATGAAACAATCTTCGTGTGCTTTTATACATGGGCTGCAAAGTTTGGATCTATATAATGAGCAGATGATAAACTAATTCAGGAGACATGTGGTTTAGTGAGCAGTGAATTAAGTATTAATTTCGTTAACTTACAATCATCCAACAACGTCGTTGTATTTTCGACTGACTGGTTGGGTTAGGTCTTAATGTACCTGCGCCGTGAGTAGCACACAGTTTATCTCACTTATTCCAAATACAAGTTTACCCTTTGTTACATAGAGTTTATATGAAAGCGAACTTTTTCCAGAACATTTTTCTCGTAACTCCGTTCTCCAGAATTTGTGGGTTACACGTATCTCCCACTGATTTCGCAATTTTTCTGTGTTGGATGTGCGTTATGTGTGGTAAAGGATGTATTGAACCACACGAATACTGATCCTCAACTGAATTTTCCAGAGCATGTCTTCTCATTCTCAATGTCACGCAATAGATCGTCTGGGACTGGAGTATTTGTATGTATGTGTTACAGTAATTGCAGGAAGATTATCTATAGCAAGTGTTCGTCCTTCTTTATCAGGGATAATTTCGTTTCTTGCTGTGCCTGCAAAACACTGATAATTGAACATTATCTTGTAGTTATTTGACACATTATCTGCCTTTATCTTATATCACACCCTTCTTTCTTTTACTTTCAGAACATGGAGGAGGGTTGTTCAGTTTGCTCCACTTTCGTCGCGATGTTACCTCTCTATGTCATTCTATTTGTTTGGGCTGTGACGATCAGTGAAAGAACCTGATGCCGAAGATTCTTTTTATGGTCTTTTGTCGTCTGACTTCATGCAGCCTGCCACGTTTCCTCTCTGTGAAGGACAGGGAACTGAAACGGAGTCATTCCTGTGAGAGGAGTCAAGCCCACCAGCAGCAGCACGCGAAACCAATCAGAGAAAGTCGCGGTGCAGTGCCCATACTTGGATTTAAACTCGTTTCCAGACGGCTCGCCGCCCAACCACGTCAGCGACCGGTGGTTCGGAGGCCGAGTGCGCGTGGGTCTCAAGTACTTGTCGCCGCACGGCGTGTCCCAAGGCCGTATCTGGACCGCAGACGCCGGCTCTGAGCGACTCAGGGCGGCGATTAAAAGCTGTACTCGAGGATCGATTTGAACACCACTAAGCTTTGTAGGCGTGACTCGATTGCGGGTTGCAGCCTGTCATTTTCCTTAGTCTGCCAGCTGACTCATGCAGCTAGTCATGTGGGCACATTGGTCAAATATCACGCGGAATCTGAGCTACGATGCAACCTATCTTTATTAACATACAGCATGAGGTGTTAAATGTGACGACTATCGACCTCAGCAAATCGTTCAGTGACAGTACATCATCTGTCATTAAATAATGTCCTCAGCTCCTAGTGGTTAGTGCCAGTGCTTCTGGAACAAGGGTACCGGGTACGATTCCCTGCCGGATCGAGATCTTGTCTACTCGGGGACTGGGTGTTTGTATTGTTCTAACCATTTCAACTCAATCAACGCCCAACTGGCGTCAAAAAGAACGACTTGCACTAGGCGACTGAGCAATCCCAGACGGAGTCTATTGGCCAGGAATGCCATAAGATCATTTCATTTCATTATCATAAACAGGAAAATGTAGTGGAAGCGGCTGGTGAGATATTACTTACGAAACATGCTGGGTTCTGTTACGAAAGGGTTATAATGGGCAGAACAGAACAGGATTTTATGAAGTTACCAATTATAAAATGAATTTTGAAGGGTAGCGCTGAAATAAGAATGATTTTTTTTCAGAACACAAATGCTTTTTTGTTTGTTTCACTTTCGTGTCTCTTCCTCCGAATAGTCAGTAATCATACGTCATAGAAATACGTTTTCCCTTCGAAACGGCCGGCCGAGGTGGCCGAGCGGTTCTGGACGCTACAATCTGGAACCGCGCGACTCCAGGAAATAAACAGAAAGAAAACAATTCATTTTATAAGTGGCAAGCAGCATGGAGAGAATGGATGACTACATTGCAAGTTGCCTAGAGGTATACTATCTTCTCCACGAAGAAATATTGAAACAGGAGATGATGGAGAAAGTGTAGTTTTGGCACTACTCAAAAAAAAAAAAGAAAAAAGAAAAAGGCTCTAAGCACTATGGGACTTAGCATCTGAGGTCATCAGTCCCCTGGACTTAGAACTCCTTAAACCTAACTAACCTAAGGACATCACACACATCCATGCCCGAGGCAGGATTCGAACCTGCGAATGTAGCAGCAGCGTGGCTCCGGACTGAAGCGCCTAGAACCACTCGGCCACAGCGGGCGGCTTTAGCACTTCTCCCAAGTGAAGAATTGTCATATCGTAAAAGGAAACCACTGACAGCTGTGTGCCGGTCCGTTATCGATATTCAAAGATATCGAGGCCGCGCCTCTTGATAACGCCTTCCCAGCGTCCCGTTAGGCGGCAGCGGGGTCGTTCGATGAGGTTTCGTGCTACGTGTTTTAGTTAAAGGACAACAGGCATAACAAGTACGGATCGTGCCATCTGGGAATATGGCCGAATGTCGCTGTATTGCCTGTGGATTTTCGTCGCAGCAATGGAAGGAGGGGGAAACCGAATAAGCGGCAAGCGTTTACAATCGATAACCAAACATTTGTCAGCTTTAGTATTAATGTACGGCAACAGTTAATCTTTTGAAAGACTTGTAAGTAGGCTGTTTAGGTTTTTATGTTGGTAACGCCACGTAGTGCTCTGTATGAAAATCGCTGACTGTCGTGTGTGCAGTCTGTGGCTGGTTGGACTCATTGTTGGAATATTGGCTTGTGTAGTGTTGGGCAGTTGGATGTGAACAGTGCGTAGCGTTGGGCAGCTGGAGGTGAACCGCCAGCGGAGGTGGATGTGGAGAGAGAGATGCCAGAGTTTTGAGAGGTTACTGTAAGCGGACCATCTGGTCGTGTGTCCGCCAAAAAAAGGAAATTTGTAAAGATGGGTGTCAATATATATCTGATGACTTTCGAACGTTATTAAGGTAAATACATTGTTCTGTATCAATATCTTTCATTTGCTAACTATGCCTATCAGTAGTCAGTGTCTTCAGTAGTTAGAATCTTTTATTTAGCTGGCAGTATTGGCGCTCGCTGTATTGCAGTAGTTCGAGTAACGATGATTTTTGTGAGGTAAGTGATTGATGAAAGGTGTAGGTTATTGTTAGTCAGGACCATTCTTTTTTAGGGATTATTGAAAGTGAGATTGCGTTGCGCTAAAATATTGTGTGTCAGTTTAGTGATGATCAGAATAAGTAAAGAGAAAACTGTTTGAGTACGTTGAGTCTTGTTCAGCTGTTTGAAAATCAAATAACGTAGAAGGTTACCAGCACCGTCATTCATAATTTTTCAAAGGGGACGTTTTAGGCTCTCGCAATGTCTGAAACATTCTATTCAAGTCTATATTGTGAGTGGCACATTCGATGCCCAGACGGTTCCTCGATTTTTGCACTCTGGTTTCAGCTGAGTGCCGTTAAGTTTTGTGTTCTAATTTTGATGCTTATTGGTCTAGTCTTTGTAAAAAAAAAAAAAAAAAAAAGTAATTATATGAGCAGGCCCCCTTGCCTTGCTAAGTCTTCCTCCTTTAAACTGTTTTAAAACTAAATATACTGATAAAAAAAAAAAAAACTGCAACACCAAGAAGGAATTGTGCGGCGTAAACGAAAGTTGGTAGACGCGTTTCTACATCCGAAAGATGACGTCTATTCAAATTTCGCACCAGTCGCAAAAGATTGGCGCTAGTAGCTCTACTATGAGGGTACACTTCAAGTTTACTTTAATCGCTGTAGAGGACGCGAGCGTTAGTTACCTTTGGGATTTGACGTGTTGGGTTGATGTTAGTCAAGAATGCCTTTAAGGCCTCAAACATGCTATAATCAACACCTCACTGAGTTTGTACGAGGTCGTGTAATAGGGCTACCAGAAGTTGGATGTTGCCTCTGCGACGTTGCAGAAAGACTTGGCGGAAATGTAACCACTGTAAATGATTCCTGAGAGCCGTGGCCACGAGGATGTGCTGTCGCTAGAAGACTGGACTCTGGGCGGCCACGTGGCTCTACCGAGAGGGAGGAATGTATGGCCTTGGCTCATCATACTGCATCTGCAGCATCAATTAGAGCAGCAGTTGACGCCACAGTGAAACAACGAATCGGTTACTTCAAGGGCAGCTCCGAGCCATATGCCCTGTCGCGTATATTCCACTAACCCCACACCACCGCCATTTCTCACTTCAGTGATGCCAAGCGATAGCTCATTGGAAGGCAGGGTAGAGGTCTGTTGTGTTTTCTGATGAAAGCTGGTTGTGCCTCAGTGATGGCCGTGTGTTGATTAAGAGGCCAGTTGAGGGTTGCAACCAACCTGTCTGCGTGCTACACACACTGGACGTATACCTGGAGTTATGGTCTGGGGTACGATATCGTATGGCAGCAGGAGCACTGTCTTGGTTATCCCACGCACCCTATCTGCAAATTTGTACATTGATTCGATCTGTTGTGCTGCCGTTCATGAATAACAGTCCAGGGGGAGTTTTCCAAGAGCATAACCGCTGTTGTAACTCAACATACGAGGTTTGTCCGGAAAATACGTATAAAAGTTGAATAATGTCTTTATGTTACAAGTTGCAGTCACCGCCAGGTGGGACTACTGCTGTAATCAATCCCATCAAAGCTCAGTTTGAGTCAGAGCACTATGCGTGAAGGTGGGAGTGTGCGGCAGCTTGTTGACAGTTACCCTGCTCTCTCTGATTGAGGAACAGCGCGTCAACATCAAGTTTCTTGCAAAGCTAGGCAAGAATGGCCGTGAAATTTCTGAGTGTTTGAAACAGGTTTACGGAGACAATTCTCTGAAGGAACCAACCGTGAACATGTGGTTAAAAAGGTTCTGGGATGGCCGAGAAGAAGTGAACGATGACCCTCGCCTACGACGCCCGTCGACATCGAGTTCCGATGCAAATGTTGAACGAATTCGGGCTTCTTAAAGACCGTAGATTGACATTCAGAATGATTGCTGACGAGCTGTGAATCCCCAAAACAATCGTTCACGAAATCCTGACACAAAAACTTGAAATGAAGAAATTGTGTGCGAAAATCGTACCGAAGCTCTTGAAGCCAGAACAGAAAGCAAAGAGGGTTGAGTGCTGTGAGGATTGGTTGGAAGCAGAGGAACAAGGGGACTTTCTCAACCGAGTCATCACTGGAGACGAGTCCTGGTTTTACGAATTCGATGTGGAGATCAAATCTCAAAGCAAGGAATGGAAACTAGCAGGAGAACCGAGAACAAAAAAGTCGCGAAAATCAAGGTCCAATGTGAAGACAATGTTGACCATTTTCTTTGATTCTAGGGGCATTGTTCACAAGGAATTTGTCCCTCCCTGCCAGTGAGTGAACGGAAATTTTTACGTTGAAGTACTGACACGTCTCAGAGCTCGTGTAGTCCGAGTTCGACCGGACTTGGCAAAAGGGGGCAGGTGGATCCTTCATCACGACAATGCGCCCGCTCACACGTCGCTCGTTGTGCGCGAGTGTTTGGCCCGAAGCTCAATCACCGTGACAGACCACCCTCCTTATTCACCCGATTTAGCCCCGTGTGACTTCTTCATGTTCCCGAAATGCAAAATGGTGCTACGGGGGCGGCACTTGGGAGATGCGGAAGCCATCAAGGCGGAAATGGCATGGTAGCTGAACAACATCACAACTGAAGACTTTCAGCAATGTTATCAACAGTGGAAACGGCGTTGGCAGAAGTGTATCGCGTCTCAGGGTGAGTACTTTGAAGGAGACCATATTATAATACCTGAATAATTGTAAAATAAAGTTATTATTCACTTTTATACGTATTTTCCGGACAAACCTCGTAGTGTCGACGTGCTACCTTTGCCTGCTAGATCACCAGATCTGTCTCCAGTCGAGCACATATGGGACGACGTCGGACGAAAACTCCAGCGTCATCCACAAACAGCATTAAGCTTCACTGTACTGACCGTCCAAGTGCAACAGGCATGGAACTCCATCCCAGAAAGTGACATTCGGCACCTGTGCAATACAATGCATACATGTTTGCATGCCTGCATTCAAAATTCTGGTGGTTACACGGGTTATTAATGTACCAGCATTTCACATTTGCAATGGCTTATCTCGCGCTAACATGTGATCTTGCCGTGCTAATTACTTTAATATGTTACCTAGACAAATGTATTCTCGAAATTTCATTACTTTGCGTTAATTATTTTTTGGTGCTGCTATTTTTTCCATCAGTGTATATCTTATAGCTCTAATCTTGATTGTGTTTAGTGATCTGTTGTCCTTAGAGAGAGCTCTTGCCTGAGATTCATGTCAAGCAGGTTGCTTTTGAAATCATATTGTAGAAAAGTTGCCTTTAACTTTTAGCGCTTGATATTTTTCCAAGCTTTGATGAAATCTTGTTATTTAAATATAGTTAGGAGTAGTGTTTTATTCAAGGAGGCTCCTGATTTAAGATCTGTTTTAGTTTCTTACTTGGTTTTCTGATCATATTACCGAAGAAAGTGTTCTCCTTGCTTTACAGTGTAAAGCACGTAGTGACTTCTATCATTTTAAGACATGTATCTTAATTGTTTCTTACGTGTGTTCTAGAATACTAAAGAATATGATTCCCTATGTATTGTGACTAACCTGTTTGAGACAGCCCACTACATTCTAATCTGTCGCTTACGGCGGTTATTTTGAAGCTGTTATGAACAGTTGGATTCCACAAAGGAATTGTATCTAATTTAATGTCAACATTGTAAATGTCTTAATGTAAAATAATTGTTTCCCACAGTGGCCTTCATTGACGTTTGTAATTTTTTATGTTAGCCATTTTAATTGAGTCATTTGATTAAAAAAATCGAAAATATTTTACATGTTTATTCCTCGGTGGGCGCGTCTGGCTTTTTTCACTATCGAATTAAATGTTAGATGTTGTGGTAATGCTGAAAGTTTAGTCGGAAAAGTTAGATTTCATACTGAAGACAGTATAAAATCTTTAAAAACAAAGCATTCTAGTGGTTACGATGAAATATCAACAAAGCTAATTAAGGCATGTTCTTGTGAGTTTAGTACAATTCTAAGTTACTTGTGTAACCAGTCAATTATAACTAGAACATTTCCTGACTGGCTAAAATATGCAGATGTTAAGCCTCTATTCAAGAAAAGTGATATAGAGATACCATCAAACTACAGACCGATTTCACTTTTGCCAGCATTCTCAAAAATTTTAGAAAAAGTAATGTACAGGCAGCTTCTCAACCATCTGACCACAAATAACATATTATCAAGAACACAGTTTGGATTTCTGAAGGGTTCCGATATCTAGAAGGCTATTTACACCTACAGTGAAAATGTACTTAATTCATTAAATAACAAGTTACAAGCAACAGGTATTTTCTGTGCTTTGATTTCTCATCAGTTACACTGCCAGAAGCAGAGTTTGTTTTGTTTGCAGATGACACAAGTATAGCAATAAATAGTATGTCAAGTGTAGTTCTAGAAAGATCTGCTAATGATATTTTCATAGGTATTAATAAATGGTTTAAAGCCAACTCACTGACATTAAACTTCGAAAAGACTCACTATATGCAATTCAGAACCTGTAAGAGGTTTCCACCCAGCATGTGCATAAAGTATGAAGAAGAACAGATAGAAGAGGTTGACAGTCTTAAAACCCTGGGATTACAACTTGATAATAAATTCAGTTGGGAGGAGCACACCACAGAACCGCAGAAACGCCTTAACAAATCTGTATTTGCAATTCGAGTGTTAGCAGACATAGGCGACATAAAGATGAAAAACCTTGCATACTTTGACTACTTTCATTCCATAATGTCATATGGTATAATATTTTGGGGTAACTCTTCAAGTCAAACAAAAGTTTTCAGAGTCCAAAAGCGAGTAATACGTCTTATTTGTGGAGTAAATTCACGGATGTCTTGTGGAAACCTCTTCAAAGATCTGGGTATACTAACTACTGCCTCTCAGTATATTTACTCATTAATGAAATTTGTCCTAAACAATATATCTCTTTTTTCCAACAAACAACTCAGTTCATACATACAATACCAGGAACAAAAATGATCTGCACAAGGACTTAAAAGCACTTACTTTAGTTCAAAAAGGGGTCCACTACTCAGGAACACTCATCATCAATAATTTGCCAGCAAACATAAAAAATTTAGTTGCGAATAAAGATCAGTTTAAAAGGAGCCTGAAAGACTTACTAGTGGCCAACTCCTTCTAATCCATTGACGAATTTTTTAATAGGAACAAATGATGTATTGTATATATTCATACTATTAGTATTGTTATTTCAGCTTCAAAAAAAAAAAAAATAAAATAAAGACATGTTCCACATCCACGAGGATCTCCTCAGCACGGATCTATGGAACGAAAACTAATCTAATCTAATCTACATCACATATACAAAACAGCAAAATATGTTTCTGGAACGAAGAAACTAAATGTAAATAGAACTGTCCATTAATAGGAACACATTATAATATGCTGAATTAAACAAAACGTTTTGGAAATGTCTTCGATATGATGAAGTGATTAGATACAGTGCAAATTTGGCAAGACAAATAATCGAAAACAATTGGAGTGTGAAGAGAATAAAACAGAAAATTACTGTTGGCAAATATCACAGTTCATCATCAGTTAAGATGATAGATGGCAAACAAACTAACAATAGAAAGAAAACTGTACAAATATTTCAAAATTCCCATTATAGGTTTATGTACTTCAGCTGCTGGACTGTCGTTACTTTGTAAGGCTTGAGTTCGTACACTCATCTATGAGGAGGTACTATTGGCACACCAGTTTGAAGTGCTAAATAGCACAACGATTTTCTTGGACTTGTTTCCTAAGTCTTTGTTGATCCATTATGGACTGGGACAAAGGCTGGCATGTATTTCTTGATGCAATAATTTACCAACAGCCGTATGTATTGTAGAAATTTATTTTATGAACTTCTTATGTGCTACACGTTTCGGCATTACATTGATGCCATCTTGAGGCCCCACACGTTGGTGGTCAAGAGCTGTTGCATAACTATTTGATTCACGGATCCAGTGTATAGCGATTTTACGAGTATGACATGTAGGGCCTGAAGATGGCATCAATGTAATGCCAAAACTGGTAGTACATAAGAAGTTCAAAAATTAACTTTCTACAATACATACGGCTGTTGGTAAATTATTGCATCAAGAAATGTTTCCTAAGCCGTCTGATTCGGCTCACACCGATATTCCACCTGGGAAAATGCGAGGAACTGCTTCAAAATGGTTCAAATGGCTCTGAGCACGATGGGACTTAACTTCTGAGATCATCAGTCCCCTAGAACTTAGAACTACTTAAACCTAACTAACCTAAGGACATCACACACATCCATGACCGAGGCAGGATTCGAACCTGCGATCGTAGCGGTCACGCGGTTCCAGACTGTAGCGCTTAGAACCGCTCGGTCACTCCGGCCGGCTGCGAGGAACTGGCCAGAGGATATACAGCAATTGGAGCCTCCTTCCCCAGTATTGCATCGTGTGGAATTGCGGACACAGCGCTTGTGTTTTTCATGTAAGTCACCCTGTAGTATTTCACAATAGATGATCAGTATGTGTGAAACACCCTGTAACAATAACCCACAGCAGATGATCAGTAAGTGTAAAATACCCTGTAGTGTGTGTGTGTGTGTATTGAACCGGGAACCTAGAAACGACGAAGAGGCTTTGTCCCGCCATAGCCCTCAGTGGTTCACAGCCCCACAACAGGCCACAGCTGTTCACCCACCTCACTGCTGCCCCACACCGAACCCAGAGTTATTGCGCGGTTCAGCCCCCAGTGCTCCCCCCCCCCGCCCCCCCCCCCCCCCGCCTCCCCCCGGGAACGACTCATGCCAGACGAGTGTAGCTTCAATGTTTGTGTGGTGGAGTAATTATGATGTATGCATACGTGGGGACAGTGTTTGTGCAGCAATCGTCGACATAGTGTAACTGAGGCGGAATAAGGGGAAACTGCCCAGCCCGCATTCGCCGAGGCAAATGGAAAACCACCTTAAAAACCATCCACAGGCTGGCCGGCACACGAGACCTCGACACAAATCCGCCGGGCAGATTCGTGCCGAAAACCGGCACGCCTTGCCGCTCGGGAAGCAGCGTGGTAGACCGCGCGGCTAGCCAGGCGGGCTATTCTGTAGTACTTCACAGCAGATGATCAGTACACGCAGAACACCCAGTTGTATTCCACTTTGTCGGCATTCTGCAACGTGTGTATGCATTGTATGTTGTCTATGATGAATTTATATAGCCTGCAGGTAAAAAGGTGTAGGCCGAGCAAAACTAAAGTTCCTGATTTACTTTTGAAATATCTTTCTCCACTTACAAACACTCATTCGCAAGGTTTTCTTATTGAAAATCACTCAAGGAATTTATTGGGGTAGATAGGAAGCAAATTCAGGTACACCTGCTTAGTAGATGCTGCTAGTTATCCCATGAACACCGAATGCAATAGACACCTAGGGACGCGTAGAAGCGTCAGCGAACATACTTTCTCTAAGAAAAGATTTTCACCGTAACGACACCCTGCCACCACTCAGGGGCATAACCAATAATGAAAGACGCCTTAGTGTTAGTGAGAAGCGTCAGCGAACATCTTGTCTCGAAGAAAAGTTGCTCCTTGTGGCATGATGTATATCACCCCTAAACTCTTGAGGCTAAAACTTTGAAACAGCCTACACCATGCACTACGAAAGAACACCTACTCCATACTACCATCTGGCTCACAGCTTCTGAACAGGAACTCTAATTATAGCGAAATTTTACTTTCCCAAGGTGGTCAAACACTCGGGATGGACGGTTTTGACAGTATCGAAGCAGGGCCCTGCAACAACTGCATCTGCAGATGGCCCTTTCAGACGATCGAAACCTGTAATCTCAAAATAGAATTGTGATTGTGTCAGAAAAATAAGAATGATTAACCATTATAACTATTAAGTAGGTATCATTTTAAATATTCCTCCGGCAGACCTGAAAAAGAGATTAGTTAACTCCAAGCCTTAAAGTTGAAAAAATCCCTGTGACGCATTCCTTCTATTCTGGTCAGGAGCTACACACATTAGTTGAGAACTTCTGGCTCTAATGTACTATTTGTTTGTATGCTCTCTCATAAACTTTTTTCGTCTTTTGTCAGTGCCATACATCTTTTATTTACACATTTTCTGATCAGGATTCTGTAAAATATGTTGTGACTCGCTCCACGACCGAATTTCTTTGGCTCGGTTGGTCCCACAGAACCTGATGATCTTCCTACCATTTAGGACATGCTGCGAAGGTTGACTCTGGATACGTTCAACCTCTTGAGAACAACAAAGAAATAGTAGGGCCCCAGACCCTGCATATCGGTATTCAGAATTAGGAGATTGGTATGGCGACCACATGCCTCTCAAATATTACCACCCATTGACTACTTAGGTATACGATTAAACGACACGTTGGCCAATATGCCAGTATGCTAAAGAACAGTGGAAGCTCGAAGTTTAGATTACACTGCTGGCTGTTAGAATTATAACACCAGTGACGATAGCAAACAATAGATTTGTACTGTGCCGTGTACAGCATGATGATTTTGGTTGACACTAACCGATTTGTGTTGGCCGACTGCCCTGCCCATGCATGTGGAATTTTCTGGGGTGGGAAGGGGTTTATCCTCGGGAGGCAGGCTTTGGAAGGAGGAAGATCGGTGGTTGTGAGGACAGGGGGCGGACGCACGAGAGTGGAAGGAACCTGGCCTTGTGTGGAAAGCGCCTTTCCTAGCGAGTGCACCGGTGTTCAATTGATGGAAGCTACGCTGGAAAGATATTGGGAAGTTTGCAAAAGATACTGTCATTTGTCAATATTATAGGGTCGCCATCTTGGTCGAACATTAACTTCTGCTGCATCGGTATCACATTGCTCATTCTTGTGGTTAAAGCCTTGTCTTCTGTGGACTTAGAGTATAAATAGTTGCCTGAGTGTGTTGTGCTAAATACATTCATGAAGTGGGGGTTGTCACCAATTACGGAATTAGTTGATGCTCATTGGTGTCTGGTTGTTTACTAATCACGCTGGTAAAGCTTGCTTGCGGGAACTGTAGTGTCAAGTGGCTGCAATCGAAGCTATTTGCTTCTAAAAATTGTTGTTACTTCTGCTCTTTGATACTAAACTGTTTCAGGCGCAATAGCCAACATTTTATTGTTTTTATGTGGACTGAGGGTGATGGGTAGAGCAAATCGTTGGACATATTGTGTGGTGGAGCAGCGGTGGTGACACAGTCAGAAGTTACCGAAAGGGAAAAGCAATGTTGCATTTGTAATTGTATCAAAACCAATGTTAGTGAATATATATATGGTTGTATATTCACTTGTTTATTCTCGTAAGTTTAGAGATTGGGAACGCGATTTGTATTCTGCCGCGAGAGTAAATGTAGAAAACAATTTTTGATGTTGCTGAGCAACAGTCATACAATAATTTTTAAATGAACACACCGTCATTTGACTGTATTGTTGTTTATTTAATTGCAATCCAGGTTTCGGCCTTTTATGCGGTTTTCAAGTGACTGAGTTTATGTCATATATGTTAATGACATAATCACTTGATAGTGGAATAAAATGCCTAAACCTGAGTCGTAATTAAATAAACAACAAAAGTGGTTCAGAGGGGTCTAAGCGCTATGGGACTTAACATCTGAGGTCATCAGTCCCCTGGACTTAGAACTACTTAAACTTAACTAACCTAAGGATATCGCACACATCCGTGCCCAAGGTAGGATTCGAACCTGCGAACGTAGCAGCAGCGCGGTTCCGGATGAAGCGCCTAGATCCGCTCGGCCAGAGCAAATAAACAACAATACAGTCAAATGACGGCGTGTTCATTTAAAAATAAGTGTCGAAAGGAGTCAGAAGATTATTGGTTTAAATAAGATAAAGATAATTGAAATTTCTAAGAAAGAACGATAATTGAAATATTTCCATAAAAGATTAAATAGTGAATTTTATTATCAGCATTGGCACGGTTGTAATATGGTTATTTAGTGTTGGTTTCCTTATGGAAATATTTCATTGGAAATGGTTACGCCTGTATTGGACAACTTCCTTATGTATTGTTGTCGGGTTATGAGAGAACAAGTTTGGTGTCACTTTGTGGTTTTAAAATAAATGTTTAAAGTGTTATGGTTGTGTCTACCCAATCAATCGCTCTACCCTTCTCCACCGTGGCTCAGCTGCCTCTGACAGTATCTAGTGGGCGTTATCAGCATAGTAGCAAGAATACATGATTAAATTTGTACGTTTTTTGGATTATGGAGGTGCAAATTTAGTCCACAAAGCTGCCTCCCCTGTCGTACTTTGGCTGTAGCCAGCTTGGATGACATACAGGGTGTAACGGCTGCAAGTGCAGATATTTTTATATGTGCTATATTAATATATGCACACATCAGGGTGCTGGTTGTTTTTTCTGTGCGTCGAAGATCCTCCCCATAAACACGTCACAGACTTTACAACCTGATGTTTTCTGCACATTCGAATTGCGCCACTAAGTACAGGCACACGTACGTAGAGGTGCCGACGAACCTAAAACATACGATTTATTATGGCTATAATTAGTAGCCTGCAAATGACGTAAATACTGATGTTATGTTGTTCAGTACATCGTCCTGAGTCACCAATAGAACTTTCTGCACTTACACCCATTACGTCATTTCAGGCTGGTTCAACTGTACACTGGAGTTCCTCTGTCCTGGTGGTCAATGGGTGGGTGGTGCTGTCGACAACCCTTGATCAGATAGATGTTTTGTGTGGGTGAGGGATCTGGAGAACGTGCTGACGAGGCCAGAATTCAAACACCCTCTGTTTCGAGGAAGGTCACGGCATGACGCCAACGTGTAATCTTGCCTTATCTTGTTGAAAGATAACATTACAGAGACTTCTAAGACAAGGCACAGGTACCGTAGTTGCGTCAGAAATAAAACTTCTGATGCCCAGATTACTAGCTATGAAAAACATAGGTGATGGTGTTGTGTACACCATCTGTCCAAAAAGTTCCGAGATTGATTTTATTCCTGGCGTATAAGCGACATCAGTGCAGTAACTACGGTGGCAGTTTGAACTAATAGCTGTAAACAACAACTGTACATTCGACCCGGCAGTTGGGAGCAGACTGTGTGAAGTAGTCTACATGTAACCATAGCGCGTCAACATTGTTGGGTCACAAATCACAACAGAACAACATCTCTAAATAAAGTGTTCAAGACATTCTCCAGAATGTTTTGAAGGAGACAAAATTATGTGGAATGTTTGTGGTTCCTGAGCAAAAGCAATGACACAAGGACACCTGCCATGACTTGACTGAAACGGAAACGTGGACAAACCTTTTCTGGAAAGGATCATCGTAGGAGACAGGACTTGGTGTTGTCAATGTGAACCCATCACAAAACAATACAGTGTAGAAATTCACGTATATGTTCAATGCTCTGACAACATGCCAGTATCCAAGCCAGTGAAATACGCAAGACGAACAGCATCACAAAGAAGAATTTGTACGACAGATCCCCATGGTTGTAATGAACGTACTTAAGTGGGGCACAGCATTAAACTTTATTATCAAGGCGAAACTCAGTCATAATGTCCTGGCATGAACATCCACACAACTACATATAACAGAAATGTTTCTCCTGTGACGTTGCCTGTGATGCACCTACACGACGAACCCCAGAGACGTGGTAGACGATGGCGTGAAAGCCTGTGACGTTACTGGGCCAGTACTGCCAGCGCGCGACTGTTAACATCCTGGTGATGAAGACCAGGATGAACTAGGCCGGGTCGACTTACATGGAACGCAGAGACGAAACTGCTGGTACTACCAATTTGTACCGCTGAGACTGAACTACTGATGTGGCCGGACAGGACAGCTGGTACTGACTTCGTATCATCTGGCGACTGCCGAAATAGTCGCGAGCGAATGGGAATCCACATGGATGGGCATCCTGCCAACTGCGCTGTCAGCTGCTACAGACACACTGTCTGTCGGCGAATTGCCCCCCCCCCCCCCCAGATGCTGTGGAGGCGACGTGTAATGTCATGATAAACAGCCAAGCCGTACAAAGAAATATTTATCTCTCTCTCTTTCCAAGCATTTATTTTGACTTGCAGGGTCTGCTGGTTAATCGGATGTGGTATGTTAATTTTAAGGGGTGGCTGGATGCCGTTCCTGTCGCCACCCCGTACCTCCCGGGAAGGAATTAGTGTACCGCAACTGTCTGCATCTAGTGTAATCCATGGAATAATGCGAATGTGTTCAGATGTCTGCAAGCCGTGTAACTGAGGCGGAACGTGGGGACCAGCCCGGTAATCACCTAGCGGCATGTGGGAAACCGCCTAAAAACCACATCCAGGCTGGCTGGCACACCGGCCCTCGTCGTTAATCCACCGGGCGGATTCGATCCGGGGCCGGCGCGCCTACCCGAGTCCAAAAAGCAGCGCGTTAGTGCTCTTGGCTACCCTGACGGGTCACAAAGAAATATTTATCGGTGTTGATAACAGCCATTTACGCTCGTCCTCCTGGCGGGGCGGCTGCCCGCACGGCCTGCCCGGTGTGTGGAAGAAACGACTATCAAGCGGATACAACAACTTTATTTTTGTTACCCAGTCTCTAAACTTTTTGGACTGAAGGTGTATGTAGCCAGTGGCATCCTACACCACCACATCAGGTGACGTCATCTCGCAACAGTTGTTCTCCTGGGAACGTACACATTCAGGTGCGTTCATCATGAACCGCGAACAGTGTGAAAAGATCGTAGTTGCTGTCAAGCGAAGCTGCAACAATGGTTGCCGTGCTGACAGTCCGTACCACCACAGACGCCGTACCACTGTCCATGTGGATATTACACTGAGGCAACAAGAGTCATGGGACGGCGATATGCACATTGGCGTAGTGGCAGTGCGTTGGCGGAGCTGTCATTTGTACTCAGGTGATTCTATTGAAAAGGTGTCCGTCATGATTATAAGACACTTTGAACGCAGAATGGTAGTTGGCGCTAGACGTTTGGGACATTCCATTTCCTCTTATCTCAGACAGCGCAGTAGCCGATGACCTTCACTTAATGACCGAGAGCAATGGCAATTGCGTGGAGTTGTCAGTGCTAACAAATACGCAACACTGCGTAAAATAACCGCAGAAGTCAATGTGAGACGTGGATGAACGTATCCGTTAGAACAATGGGGGATTTTGGCGTTAATGTACTGTGGCAACAGACGATCGACGCAAGTGCCCTCGCTAACAGCTGAAATAGATTGTCCTGCCCAAAGTTGTGACCTGAACCCACTGGAACATCTTTCGGAAGAATTAGGACTCCGATTTCGCTCCACAACCCAGAGTGCAACATCGTTACCTTACTTAGGTTTGGACTTTTGGGGAAGAATGGCCCGTAATTCCTCCAGATATATTCAGACACCTCACTGAAACTGTCCCCACTACAGTTCAAGCCGTCATGAGGGCGAAGAGTAGAAGCACACCACGCTAAGATCCACTGATAGGTGTTCAGATACTTTGGTCAGATAGTGTGTCTATTACACCGGCTTACTACACTGAAACGCCAAAGAAACTGGCATGGACATGCTTATTCAAATACAGAGACATGTAAACAGGCAGAATACGGCGCTGCGCTGGGCAACGCCTGTATAAGACATCAAGTGCCTGGCGCATTTGTTAGATCGGTTACTGCTGTCACAACGGCAGGTTTCCAAGATTTGAGTTTGAACGTTGTGTTATAGTCGGCGCACGAGCGATGAGACACAGCGTCTCCGAGATAGCGATGAAGTGGGGATTTTCCCGTACGATCATTTCACTAGTGTACCGTGAATATCAGGAATCCGGTAAAACATCAAATCTCCGACATCGCTGTGGCCGGAAAAAGATCCTGCAAGAACGGAACCAACAACGACTGAAGAGACTCGTTCAATGCGACAGAAGCGGAAGGAATCCGCAAATTGCTGCATATTTCAATTATGGGCCATCAAAAAGTGTCAGCGTGCGAACTATTCAACAAAACATCATCGGTATGGGCTTTCGGAGGTGAGGGTCCACTCGTGTACCCCCGTAATGACTGCACAACACAAAGCTTTACGCCTCGCCTGGGCCCGTCAATACCAACACTGGACTGTTGATGATTGGAAACGTGTTGCTAGGTCGGACGAGTCTCATTTCAAATGGTATCGAGCGGATGGACGTGTATGGGTATGGAGACAACGTCATGAACCAGGGAGCCTGCATGTTCAAATGGTTCAAATGACTCTGAGCACTATGGGACTTAACATCTGAGGTCATCAGTCCCCTAGAACGTAGAACTACTTAAACCTAACTAACCTAAGGATATCACACACATCCATGCCCGAGGCAGGATTCGAACCTGCGACCGTAGCAGCAGCGTGGTTCTGGACTGAAGCGCCTAGAGCTGCTCGGCCACCACGGCCGGCGGACCTTGCATGTCAGCAGGGGACTGTTCAAGCTGGTAGAGGCTCGGTAATGCTGTGGGGCGTGTACAGTCGGAGTGATATGGGATCCTTGATACGTCTAGATACGACTCTGACAGGTGACACGTACGTAACAATCTTGTCTGGACACCTGTATCCATTCATGTCCATTGTGCATCCGACGGACTTTGTAAGGTGTCAGGCAAATCCAACACCTTCCATGAAAACCCTGACATGATAAGCAAATCCAGTAGTATGTCACATAGCTCCGAATAAATCGTGACATTAAATTAACCAAAGTAATACGAGTAACGAGTGAGCAAATGGAATACCACAGACTAATACTAGAATGCCTAAATGCATGTCATACCTTCCCACCGTGAGACAGACGCAGTTCCGAGGGGAGAAACGAGAACAGAAGCCGAGAGCAGAACCGTGTTAAGCTAGAAGGCCCTACGATAAGGGACGGACATCCACGTCGCCAGCTAACCGCTAGGACCACCCCCCAGCCCATGTTAAAAGCTAGAGCCATCCAGAAGATCAGTATAGATCTTACGATAACAATAAAAGGGCCACCACAGCCGCAAGTTTTAGCGTGAGAGTTCTTCGCGTCTCTGTTACGTCAGGACCACCACCCAGCCCATGTTAAAAGATAGAGCCCTCCAGAAGAACAGTATAGATCTTACGATAACACTAAAAGGACCACACCAGCTGCAAGTTTTAGCGTGAGACTTTTTCGCGTCTCTGTTACGTTGCAAACTTTAAAAACATTGCCCCACCACGAAAAGTATAACGTTTCTCATTGGATAGACAGAATTTTTGTAGGCGGAGCTTAAGGTGAACATTGAGACCCTGATTGGTCAGATGAAAACACAGCCAGATAGTTTTTTTAAACCAACTTCGGTAAATTGTAGTAAGGAGAAGTTAGGAGAGAGTTGCTTCCAAGACGGCGAGGTGAGCGGAGCTGTGCTGTTCGCCGCCCCCTGACGAACACTGACAAGGTAATGCAAGCACGCGATGCCGCATAACAGCGCATAAAACGTCACTCAGAACTGCAGAAGTCTCATCTGTTACACCCCCTTTTTGCGTAATACTAGTGTCGATCGTCAATTAAAGCTCATGGTGTTCACATTTGCCACTTGAAGTAAAAATCTGAAACGTTATGATTTTTCTGTTATATAGTTATTGAGAAGCCACATCAGCCACTGTAATTTACGACAAGTTAGATAAGTAATTAAAGATAAATGACGGTCACTGTAGACCACTTTGATAGTTTTCTCTTTTGTGAAACTTAATTTAAACCTATATTATAGATGTGGTATGGCATAGGTCATCCTTCGATCCATTGTAGAACTTGGAAACCCATCAGGGAATATTCGTTCACATTTTTGTTGAACGCAGTTGGTTTTTACCATCCTGTATTAAAACATTTTCCTTGTATCAATAGTGAAGTTTATAAACAATGTTTTGTGAGTAGAATAAAATTTCCAATGGTAAACTTAACTGCTTTTTCGTCGTGATTTTACCAGCTAACTAAAAATAGGAAAGCCTTGAACCCCTTCCACTAAATTTAGTTAGTATTAAGATTCTTTTACAGGGAGTGCAGTGGAGCTGACGCTGAAATAATTAAGTATTTGGTTATATCATCGCTAGTCTCACTGAACTCTTCTGAACTCTACATGTCATGTGTGGTCTGGCGTCGCCGTACCAGCAACAGGTCCCAGGTTCAAACAAGTCAATTACCTAAAAAACACGCTCAGAGCGTCTTTGCGCGAAAGTGGTAGGGAGACACGATGTAGAACAAACAGACACCACACAGAATGTTAGAACTTGTGCAATTTCAGCAGGACAATGCGACACGTCCAGAATTGCTACAGTGCAGTTCCCGGAACACTGAGTTTAAACACTTCCGCTGGCCACCGAACTCATTATGAAGCATATCTGGGATGCCTTGCAACGTACTGCTCAGAAGGAATCCCCACACCTCGTACTCTTACGGATTTATGGACAGCCCTGCAGGATTCATGGTGTCAATTGCCTCCAGAACTACTTCAGACATTAGTCGAGTCCATGCCACGTCGTATTGCGGTACTTCTGCGCTTTCGCGGGGTCCCTATACGCTGTTATTCATGTGTACCAGCATCTTTTGATCTTCAGTGTATATTCGTGCTGAAAGGGTAACCATTTGCTTATCCATGCATAAATGCAGTTCTCGCTAATTTGACGTTTGTTGCATGCCGGCTTCGTGGTGATGCAGTTCTAATGTCCAGCACTGTAGTTTAGATTATTTCTGAAGCGGGCAACGCGAATCAGTCATAGAGCGGAACAGTGGGCGCATTTGTCCAGCTTGAGTGTCGGTTTGCTAAGGAGCGGAACGCCAGTGGCTGGAGGCAGGAGCGAGTGAGCTGACTGAGGGAGTGTCTGCAGGCAGCTGGTAAACAGGCGAGCGCCCTGTGTCTGTGGGCGCTCTCCTTGGTCCACATCCGCACACCAGAACGCCGGCTGTTCCGTCCACATGCGCGCCTCTTGTGCTGGAAGTAGGCCAAGGGCCGGACGCAGCAATACTGGAAACGGCGCATGGACCACACAGGCTGGATGCGCGCCGAGGTCCAGCGCCGTTTGTAGTGGAGGACACGTTTTCAATCAGCGATGCGTAACACTACTGAATATGCGCGGTTTAGAGAGACGAGTGCGAGGAGAATTTGACAGACAACTGACTATGAGGTCTTTGTGAGAGACAAATGTGACAAAACTATTCCATCTGGTGTCCTAGATGCATGAGGCAAGCGAAATAGCCTCAGACTTAAACAAGAATGTCATAATTCCAATTTTAAAAAAAAGATCGATGTTGATAGGCGTGAATACTGCCGAACCGTCACTTTAATAAGTCTACATCTACATCTACATCTACATCCATACTCCGCAAGCCACCTGACGGTGTGTGGCGGAGGGTACCTTGAGTACCTTCTATTCCAGTCTCGTACTGTTTGTGGAAAGAAAGATTGTCGGCATATCTCTGTGTGGGCTCTAATCTCTCTGATTTTATCCTCATGGTCTCTTCACGAGATATACGGAGGACTCCTCGGTGAAGGTATGTTCGTGAAACTTCAACAAAAGCCCGTACCGAGCTACTGAGCGTCTCTCTTGCAGAGTCTTCCACTGGAGTTTATCTATCATCTCCGTAACGCTTGCACGATTACTAAATGTTGTTGTAACGAAGCGCGCTGCTCTCCGTTGTATCTTGTCTATCTCTTCTATCAACCCTATCTGGTACGGATCCCACACCGGTGAGCAGTATTCAAGCAGGGGGCGAACAAGTGTACTGTAACCTACTTCCTTTGTTTTCGGACTGCATTTTCTTAGGATTCTTCTGGCATCTGCTTTACCGACGATTAATTTTACATGGTCATTCCACTTTAAATCACTCCTGATGCCTACTCCGACATACTTTATGAAATTAGCTGCTTCCAGTTGCTGACCTGCTGTATTGCAGCTAAATGATAAAGGATCTTTCTTTCTATGTATTCGCAGCATATTACGCTTGTCTACATCGAGATTCAATTGCCATTCCCTGCACCATGCGTCAATTCGCTGCAGATCCTCCTGCATTTCAGTACAATTTTCCATTGTTACAACCTCTCGATATACCACAGCATCATCCGCAAAAAGCCTCAGTGAACTTCCGATGTCATCCACAAGGACATTTATGTATATTGTGATTAGCAACGGTCCTACGACATTCCCCTGCTGCACACCTGAAATCACTCTCACTTCGGAAGACTTCTCTCCATTGAGAATGACATGCTGCGTTCTGTTATCTAGGAACTCTTCAGTCCAATCACGCAATTGGTCTGATAGTCCATTATGCTCTTACTTTGTTCATTAAACGACTGTGGGGAACTGTATCAAATGCCTTGTGGAAGTATAGAAACACGGCATCTACCTGGGAACCCGTGTCTATGGCCCTCTGAGTCTCGTGGACGAATAGCGCGAGCTGGGTTTCACACGATCTTTTTCGAAACCCATGCTGATTCCTACAGAGTAGATTTCTAGTCTCCAGAAAAGTCATTATATTCGAACATAATACATGTTCCAAAATTCTACAACTGGTCGAAGTTAGAGATATAGGTCTATAGTTCTGCACATCTGTTCGACGTCCCTTCTTGAAAACGGGGATGACCTGTACCCTTTTCCAATCTTCGTCGTGGTTGCAAAATACTGACATGATTTCTTTACTGGTGAATGAGAATACTGGTGCAAGCCGACCACGAGGAAAGTTAGTTTTTGTTCCAGACAAATGTAGAAATACGTGAGGCAATACTGACACTACGATTTATACCAGAAAAGAATGGTAACTTACATTTAAAGCATCTGTAGATTTAGCAAAAGCCTTTGACAATACCGACTGGAAACTGGACTTTGAAATTGTGAAGGTAGCTGCGATAAAATGCAGGGAGCGGAAGGGAATTCATAACATGTACGGAAAACAGACTGCAGTTACGTATAACAGCCGAAAGACATGAAACGGAAGACGTATAAGACGTATTTGAGAAGGGAGTGAGGTCATCAGTTTGTACATTAAATAAACTGTGAAGGAAACCAGGGAGAAAATTGAAAAGGAATTTAAAAGTTCAGGGGGAAGAAACAAAAACTTTGTGGTTTACTGATGGCAACGTAATTCTGACGGAAACGACAACACACTTGGAAGGTCGGTTCAATGGAATGGATAGTGCCTTGGAAAGGAGGTTATAAAATGAGAAATAATCAAAGTAAAATAAGAGTAATGGAATGTAATCGGATAAATCACGGGTTGCTGAGGGAATTAGATTATGAAATGGGATACTAATAGCAATAGATGAGTTTTGTTATTTGGTCAGAAATGTTATTGACAGCAACCGAAATGCAGACTGACACTAGCAATAAAAATATTCCTGAAAAAGAGGAATGCACCAACATCGAATATAAATTTAGATTTTATGAAGTCTTTTCTGTCGGTACTTTTTGGATTACAGTCTTGTACGGAATTGATGTGTGCACGATAAACAGTTCAGACAAAAGAGAACAGAAGCTTTTGAAATGTGGTGCTTCAGAGGAGTGCTTAAGATTCGATGGGTAGAATGAGATTTTCACTCTGCAGCGGAGTGTGCGCTGATATGAAACTTCCTGGCTGATTGAAACTGTGTGCCCGACCGAGACTCGAACTCGGAACCTTTGCCTTTCGCGGGCAGGTGCTCTAACATCTGGGCTACCGAAGCACGACTCACGCCCGGTCTCACAGCTTTACTTCTGCCAGTATCTCGTCTCCTACCTTCCAAAGTTTATAGAAGCTCTCCTGCGAACCTTGCAGAACTAGCACTCCTGAAAGAAACGATATAGCGAAGGCATGGCTTAGCCACAGCCTGGGGGGGTGTTTCCAGAATGAGATTTTCACTCTGCAGCGGAGTGTGCGCTGATGTGAAACTTCCTGGCAGATTAAAACTGTGTGCCCGACCGAGACTCGAACTCGGGACCTTTGCCTTTCGCGGGCAAGTGCTCTAACATCTGAGCTACCGAAGCACGACTCACACCCGGTCTCACAGCCTTACTTCTGCCAGTATCTCGTCTCCTGCCTTCCAAACTTTACAGAAGCTCTCCTGCGAACCTTGCAGAACTGCGGAGACATGGCTTAGCCACAGCCTGATGGGTAGACTGAATAAAGCTAAAGAAGTACTGAATCGAATTGGGAAAAGATAAATTTATAGTACAATCTGACTATAAGAAGGGAATCACTAATAAGAAATGTCCTGAGGCAGCAAGGAAACCTCGGTTTGATGACAGAGGGAGACCAAAGTTCGAATACAGTAAGGAAATTCGAATAGGTATTGGTTAGAGCAGTTTTCCACTGATGAAGAGACTTGCACAGGATAAACTAACGTCTGGGTCAGATGAGATACCTGTAAGATTTCACAGATATGGTACGAAAGAGCTTGCTCCGCCCGAAGCAGTAGTTTATCGTAGGTAACTGGAATGATGAAGGATATCTAGCGACCGGGAAAAGCACAGGACAGAAGGTCATATTTATACGCCTTTACTAGTTTTATTGGTATCCCTGCTTTGAAGGTAGTGGCAAATTTTGCTGTCAGTATTTTACTGCTTTGTTTCAGTACTGCTTTGTTTGAAAACTGCACTGTTTTAGTTCTGTAGCTACGGTTGATATTAGCGGACACAGCTAAACGACGAGCAGTTAATGACATGTGCGTGGATAAGCCTACTCGAAAGTCCACAGACAGGACAAACAACGACAGAGGCAATGGGTGTGTTTAGAAATTGCTTTGGCAAGGCTCTACCTTATGAAGTAACCTCCATTGATTAGAATTTGTCTACTGACTGGGAGGATAACGTGTAACGGAAGCGCCAGTCCAAATATCTTACAAGATTTATGACTTGATGGAACTCGTTGCCTGTTGATTATTGAGAGATATCAGCACTTCTCAGAATTGGGATGGGAAAGACCCACCGTGGTTTAACAGCCCTGCTAGGAAGTTGTTAAGAAAGCGCAGTGAGCTTCATCACAGACTTAAGGGAAGACAAAGCTTAACCGACAAACAGAAGATGAACGAAGCGAAAATGAGTGTAAGGAGAAAACTGAGAAGAGCGTTCAGTTGAACTGAAATAAAAATTGTGCCAGCCGATCTGATTAAAAATCCTAAGAATTTTTGGCCTTACTTTAAGTACTCAGTCGCTCAGTGACCATTCTGACTCCAGAACAGATGATGACAGAAGGCCGAAAAACTGAATTCTTTCTTCGAAAACTGTTTCACGGCGGAAGATGCTAACATAGTTTCTCCATCCGATCGTCGCACGAAAGTCGAAATGTCACGGAAAAGAAAAGCAATTATAATCGCTTAATAATGGGAAGGCGTCTGGGTCAGATGAGATACCCGTAAGATTCCACAGATATGGTGCGAAAGAGCTTGCTCCGTCCCTAACAGTAGTTAATCGTATGTCACTGGAACGATGAAGTATACCTAGTGGCCGGAAAAAGCGCAGGAGAGAAGACCATAATTATAGGGCTATGTCACAAACGTTAAGCTGTTGTAGTATTATGGAACACTGTTCATGCTCACGTATTATAACACGTATTATAACATTTTTGAAGAACGGATATCTCTCCTATAAAAATCTGCATGAAATGCGCAAACAGAGACCTTTCGAATCTCAGCTCGCTCTGTTCGTCCATAAGATTCATAGTGCCGTGTTTCTTGACTTCAGTGAGGCATTTCATACGGTTCCGTACTGTCGTTCGGAGCTTATGGAGTATCGGAACAGATTTGTGTTTGGATTCACGACGTCCTTGCAAATAGAATAAGACACGTCACTGTTAAGGGAACAAAATCGACAGATGTTAAGGTAATTTCATGAGTTCCCCAAGGAAGACTGATAGGACTGTTACCGTTTACAGTGTATTATAAAGGTGGAAGCTCCATGAGGCTGTTTCAAGGTGATGCAGTTGTCCATAAACGTAGCAACGCCAGAAAGCTATAGTGAATTGCAGGAAGACCTGCAGGGGAACGGTGACTGGGATAGGGAGTCTCAGTTGACCTGAACGTAAATAAATCTAACGCACTGCGCATAAACAGGCGAAGAAATCCAATACTGTACGATCACACTGTTGTCTGCAAATCAGTGGAAACAGTAACTACCGTAAAACACCTAGGAGTAACTGTCCAGTGCGATCCAAAGTGGAAATCTGCATAAAGCGAACTGTAGGAAAATAGGATGCTGGGCTGAAATTCGTTCGAAAAATCTTAAGAAAACATAATTCATCTAGAAAGGAGTGGTTTACAAAAACACTGGTCGGTCGGTTCTTAACTGATGCTCAGCAGTCTGGGACATTTATCGGACTGGATTAATAAGAGAGTTGGAGATTAGCCAACGAAATGCGTTTCATTACAGGATCGTCTATTTGGCGCGGGATCGTGCGGAGAGGCTGCAGAAACTCCAATGGCTGACGCTAGAAGAGAGACATCCTGCATCATGAAGAAGATTACTAATGAAATTCCGATAGAAAACTTCCCGAGAAGAGTATCCAACATATTGATTCCTCCCACATATGACTAGCGAAATGATCATAACGAGAAAACCTGAGAAATTGTAGCTAATATGGAGGTTTACCGACAATCGTTCTTCCCATGGAACAAGCGAAGGTGGATCACATAGTGGTACTAGAAGTACCCTCAGGCACACACCGCAAGGTGGCTTGCGGAGTATTTAGGGTGTCCCAGGAGGAATGGTGAACCTTTAGGATATAACAGATACGATCATTCTAAGCAGAATAGTCTAGTAAACAGGGGCTCTAAAATGCTTACGTTAAGAACCATGAGTACTTCTTCATCTTCGATATTATGAAACAAATCTCTTCTATTGCAATCTCTTTGCTTTCCATATTTTCGGAAGAGGTAATATGGACCAAAAAGATGATGATGATGTTTGGTTTGTGGGGCGCTCAACTCCGCGGTTATCAGTGCCCGTACAAATTCCCAACCTTTGCTCATTCCAAACTCGCGACTTTCATGAATGATGATGAAGTGATGAGGACTACACAGTCACATTGAGCGTTCGACGTAGACATGAAAATGATTTTTTTGGGGGAAAAGCGTAAGGAATAAAGCCGTATCATTAGATTTAGCGTGAACAAAATCATGAAAATCACCTATTTTTCACGCGTTCAAAGAGGACTTTTCCCTTAAGAGAGAAAAGACGAACCTCTACTCCGTCTGTGGGACACTTATGCTAGGGATCCGTACGTAAAGATTTATAATGACTGCTGGATTATTTAAAATGCAAGCAACGTAACACTTACCGCTCAGAAATGGAGCTGTCTCGCGCAGATACTAGTCACGTGACGCCCATTTATCATCGGCGCACGTGCTAGTATTGAAATGCACTGTAGTGCTGTTGTAAAAGTCTGCCTGCTAATGGTCAGTGTATCTAAAGTTAATAATCAGCACGTAGAAAAGTTACTCTGGCATTATTATTAATGAGGCAATATTTTGGTTTGCTTTTCAGTTTTCACGCATAATGCAAAGATGCCGATTGTTTCAGTAAGAGTTATTTAATACCTTTCTAAAGGGTAACTACAATCAACTTAAGTGTGGATCATTAAAAATCAGTTATGTGGAATAAAAGCAGCTATGACGTCGATGATGAAATCGTCTCGGGTTATCAGCCGAGTCAAGTCCTCTAATTATATTCCTGCAGTGGTGCATCTAGTCCTTCTACTCAATTTTGATTATAAATAGTGCACTCAAGTTCACTGTGAATAGATAATAGATGTAGTTGATATACGTTAGATTTCCAAGCTGAATACCACAATAAATCGATCACTACAAAAATCAGCTTCCTAGTTAGCAGAGCTAACACCTCAAAATGAACTTTCTAATACGAGTGCTTGCAAGAAACTAAATCCTCCTGTGTTTATATGAACGATACCAACCGTACGACACAAATCAGAACTTCTGATTTTAGGATGCATGAAAAAATTCTTGCAATATCCAGCGTATTGCCCATGCGCTGAACAAAAGTTGAACAACTGTTTCGACAACAATTGCATCAAGGTCATTCACAGAAGGTTACGCTTCGATATTGGATCATCTGAAACACGATAGTGAGATAGTAATGGTTTTCACATGAAAAAGCTCTCTTAATTTTTTTTTCCTTTATTGATTTTCGATCCCCCACCCCCACCTGGGGAGGGGCGGGCTGACAGCATCTTAATACGCTGCTCTACAGCCGAGAGAAAAGTTAAACAAACAATGGTGAGAGAACAAACAACATAAAAAGGTGATAAAATGGCGGAAAGTGACGGAACGTAAAATACATAAACACGGCGTTGACGATGCGGATGAAGACACACAGGAAGGAGACATGCACAATTTAAATAACACGGCGACAGTCTGGTATCTGTTCGCAAGAGATAAAAACACAACTAGCGACAGTGTGGCGGCTGTTCGCAACACTGACAGGGGACCCACAACACTGAACACTCACTTATAACAGCACTGATAGAGGCGACACGGCAGCAGATTGAGGGGGGGGGGGGGGACGCTCTTTAATCAATCCACAACGCAGAAATTGTCTTATTCTCGTGATTTAGCCACAACTGCTGTTATTCCTAGTGTGGAACTTTTGTTTCTGGGAATTCCTTTTACCAAATGAGGATGTGATCGCTACCGCTATGGAATATTTCGTAGCATTTAACATACAGTGCGTATCAAAAAGGATAATCCGATTAAAAATAATCATAATAGTTTTGTTATTTGAGACTTGTGCGTGAACAACGAATTGTTGGAAAGAGTACATGGTTCGCGCTAGGGAGCAAAAGTGGGCTTCCAGTTCTAGTCGGAACAACAGAAAGCGTTTTTGTTCTACGTTTTTCGCAGTGCAGGTCAATAATAACTGTTCAGCATGACTTTCGTACTACAAATATGGTGTGGATTCTCCTACAGCAAGAGCATTAGACGATGGCATGAACAATTCCGAGAAACAGGTTGTTTGTGTAAAGGCAAATCGCCGGACCTCCCCGAGTGTCTGACACAGACGTCGAACGCATCCGCCTTAGTTTCACAAGGAGTCCGCAGAAATCCGTTCGTCGTGCAGCTTGAAAGCTCAACATACCTCCGATGTCCGTCTGGGGTGTATTGTGTCGACGTTTACACATGAAACCATACAAAAGTTAGGTACTTCAAGGTCTTCGTGAAGATGACAAACGAAGTTCTGTAGTGTCGTTCTTGGCAACATGGAGGAGGACAGTTTTTTTCCACGCTTGGTGTTTAGTGACGAGGCAGCATTCCGTTTAAATGGAAAGGTGGACCGTCATAATGTGAGAACAAGGGATACGGAAGAACCACATGAAGCTGTACAACATGAGAGGAACTCTCCAAAATTTAATGTGTTTTGTGTGGTTTCACGGTAACGGATGTATGGTCCATTTTTCTTTGCCGGGAACACTGTTCCAGGAAGCACGTATCTCGATATGCTTCAGACTTTCTTTTCCCACAGTTGGAGACTGATTCGAACGATTTCATTTACCAACAGCATGGGAGACCGCCACACTGGCACCTGGAAGTGCAGGGATTTTAAAAACAATGGATTACTGAACGATGGCTCGGTGGCACTGGACCAAATGATTCAGCCTTACATTCCTGGCCTCCAAGGTCACCGGAACTGACTGCATGCGATTATTTCTTGTGGGGGGTTTATAAAACACGCTGTTTATGTGGCTCCGTTACCAGTAACAATGAATGAACTGAGACGCCGCATAACAGCAGCTGTGGAAGCTGTAACTCAAGATATGCTCGCTGCAGTGTGGGACAATTTGAATACTGCATTGGCATATGCAGTGCATCGCAAGGTGCCATAGGTATGAAAAAAGCTTTTTGAGTTTCTCATTCATCAAAAAACAAAATTCATTGTATTTTTTTATTAGTTTCAGTAATATAGACGTGCCAGATCGGATGATTCTTTTTGATAGACCCTGTATTTTCCCAAGGGATGAATGGACTGGTAACACACTGGACGACACGTATAGCTAATGAAAAACACTATGTTCAGAAATAATGTGTCTTTTCGTTCACAATAAATAATTTGCTTTGCTATGGGCAGAATTTGTCAATCTGACACTGGAAAGTGTATGTGAAAGTAATTAGTGCAACACAGAAAGCTAACCGGAGAAAATATTTCTATTCTTTCGTGTGGGCATAGTGCCTGTAGCTGCTTTCCATTTTCTATTGCTATTCTATCGCTTGAGCCTTGTCCCGCAGTTACGCAGGGTCAGCCATCATTAAGCGGATTTGGCATGTTAATGGTTAAGGGGTGGCCGGATGCCCTTCCTGCTGCCATCCCGTACTCCCAGCACGGAATTAGTGTACCCCAACTGTCAGCGTCGAGTGTAATCCCTGGAATAGTGCGAAAGTGTTCAGATGTCTGCGAGCCGTGTAACTGAGGAGGAACATAGGGACCAGCCCGGTATTCACCTAGTGGGATGTGGAAAACCACCTGAAAACCACATCCAGGCTGGCCAGCACATGGGCCCTCGTCGTTAATCCGCCGGGCGGATTCGATCCGGGGCTGGCGCGCCTACCCGAGTCCAGGAAGCAGCGCGTTAGCGCTCTCGGCTACCCTGGTGGGTCCCTGTAGGTGCTTTTCATTATTAAAGGTAAATACTAAATGTTGTAAAAGTAAAATTTTAAACACTTTTAGTAAAGTGTTACCTGGTCGCAAGTCGTAACGAGCAGAAGACTACTGTCGCTCAAGGCAACGATCACATAATGTCCCTATTTTCACCGTGAGATTTTATCGTAATTTTTTCCAACTTCAGGGGAACTGAATGTTTTGAGATGAATCAACACCACCTAGAGACAAGGCCAAACAACTCTACTGTGGTGTCACAGCCAAGAGGTGATCGTAATATGTAGCAACCAACACTAAAATAATTGTGTAGCTCATAAAATGAGTGATTTTTGAGTTGACACTTGCGTGAGGTTAGCTAGTACAGAAAGCATGGATAGTTGTTTATGTGTAAACGAGAAAAAACTAGTCAAGAACGTATAACTTCGATTAATTTCGTGCATAGAATATACAACATGACCAGCACATTAGTAAACAAAACTACTGACGTCTTTGAAAAAAATTGCGTTATTTTCGTGGGTATACACTGTTAGGAACATTTGAGACTGTGCTGCAGTCGTTTAGTAAAACATTCATGCATTTCATATCAGCCGACCGAAGTGGCCGTGCGGTTAAAGGCGCTGCAGTCTGGAACCGCAAGACCGCTATGGTCGCAGGTTCGAATCCTGCCTCGGGCATGGATGTTTGTGATGTCCTTAGGTTAGTTAGGTTTAACTAGTTCTAAGTTCTAGGGGACTAATGACCTCAGCAGTTGAGTCCCATAGTGCTCAGAGCCATTTGAACCAATTTGAACCATTTCATATCAATATTTGTACACAACAGTGCGGAGGCACGCACATCACACAATTCTCTGTTACCAGTACGACTTCAAGCACAAATCCAGTGACTAGAAATCAGGTTAATGGAACTCCTTTTGAATAGACTTTCACTTTCAAATGATTACGAATAACAATATAAACTAAGTAACGGGATTGTACAGATGGTTAGCTACAGTAATCTTGATTGTTTCCTGCAGTTTTGCTGCCTCCAACGTCTTTTTTCTTTGGTACCTCTCTGGATGGTCCTGCAGCTGAAGTTAGGTAGGCTGGACAGATCGAAAAAGTGCCTGGCACGGCATCTGAATCAAGTCGTAGTTCTAAAACAGTCATATTTTTTTCGTCTATGGCAGATACTTCTCAGATAATGTCGCTAGCACTGAAACTTTTGTGACACGCTTGAAAAATGGGCAGTGAAATACATTAATCGTAATATATTCAACCCAAGTGATCCAGCAAATAATATTATACTTTAATCTAAATCATGCATTACTAAATTATATTCAAAACAAAACTTACCACTGAATAATTAGTAACTGCGAGAGCCTGTCTTGGAATTGAATGGAGCCATTTCTGTCTGATTATATCCTCTTTAGGAAATTTGAACAGATGAACCTTGTTTCCTGCTGTGCAATTTACATAACTTTTTGGTACGCAACACTCCATAACAACAACTGCATAAACATATATTATGTTGCGTTAAACTCACACAAGCACAATTTAATAACACAGAACATGATTTCTGTGTACTTAAACAACAATATCGTAACGACCACATAGCGCAACGAGTTTTTTATTATCCAACACGTTGTTGATACAACACCCGCCGCTTCTCATTGACGTCTTGAGTTCTCACGGTTGCTCGGCCTTTCCATCTTGGTGGTGTTGGCTGAATGCTGTTTTTATCAGATTAGATTGTTCGTTCAAATGTACAAAACCTACAACACGAAATAATTGTTTTGAAGCTGGAAAGCTAATGCTGGATTTGCATACAGATGGAACTTAATTTTATCTAAAAAATATATTACAAATTTTTATTACGTGCAGGAACTTGAAGAGCTATTTTTTAGTAGTGCGACGAAAGGTTGGTGAATTACTTGCACATTAGGAGACAAATTTAAGAGAAAAGATTCTGATTTACTATTTTGAACAGCGTGTAATGGTTGTGTTGCCGCTCCGAGGCGATTAACTACATGCAGTTGACGATTGACTGATTTGAAGGTTGTAGCAGTCGTCAGCCACGCTGTGTGGACCTTGTTATCTTTTGCTTATCATGCTACAGAAAACCAAAACTGCGGACCTAAAATTGAAATTACTGTTATCAAACAACAAAGCATTTAAGTACACAGCAGACAACATAGAGCTTGGGTACATATTCTTTTCTGTCTGAATTTTAATTAGTGTTTTACAAACTAGTAGGAGATAAAATAAAATAAGCAAAAATTACGATACGATCGTCGACGACGAACCAACACCACAGTAAGTTCTTGGCTTGACAAACACACAGGCGACGTGTTCAACCTCGACTGGCGCACTACATCACCCGATCTTAGCCCACAGAAAATGTCTGGCACTATTTGGAACAGTAAGTGAGAAGTAGCTGTCATTTCGTAACTCTATGGCAGGAATGGCCAACACTCTGACATGCTAACCTTTCTCTGGGACTACTGCCTCACTGTGCACTTCGCCCACTGAAAAAAAATGTTCAAATGTGTGTGAAATCTTATGGGACTTAACTGCTAAGGTCATCAGTCCCTAAGCTTACACACTACTTAACCTAAATTATCCTAAGGACAAACACACACACCCATGCCCGAGGGAGGACTCGAACCTCCGCCGGCACGAGCCTCGCCCACTGCTACGGTACGCTGTGTGAGGAGAGGAAAGAGAGCGGCAAGCTGTGAACGTGTCGCATTTAAATGGCAACGCAATCGTACTATAAACGACTTGGTTTTATATTTCACATTTCTCAACAACATATCACGAACAAAAGCAATTTTCAGTGTTATTTAACTATTTTTGGCGCACTCAAGACATAATACAATTTTTGTCTGGTACGAATTGTTGGCATAGGGACGGACGAGACAGTTTCACAGATTTTTGCACTGAGGTTGCCACGTAATCGTGACTTACTTCATTTCAAAAGCGAAAAAAGGTCTTTCACACACAGATGTTGAGCGAAATATTGTAGGAGTTTTGCAACCTCAGTATGAACACATGGAAACTCTACCTGAGGAAAGCAATGAAGCAATCCAGGACAGTTTTAACACGAAAGGATTTGGCTTTAAAACGGGAATTACAATGTATATCATTGAGTCCCATCTGCACAAGCAGAGGGGCGCTGACAACTGAAACCGCAAACGGTCTCAAATACAGCACGAAAACAAATGCAAGTTTGACAGTGTCCTGAAAACGCTTAGAAAACTTTCATTGTAATTCTTTCTAGACCTCAATCAATTTTTCATACCTCGCGTTTTCTGTAACGCCATTGAGGTTAGGGAAATGGAAGGAGTATTTTAGCAGAATTTGTCACTTCCTCAACGCGATTTTCTTTTTAAATGCGTCCGTATCAAATCAGAAATACCGTAAATAGTTTCTCACCTTGCAGCGTCTTACTGTGAGCAGTGTGCAGTCACATCCACTTAAAATGTGAGGTCTGCATTCCATTCAGGATCCTCTAATTTTCGTTCCCGCTTCCCTTTTTCCTTCATAAATTCAACAGAAATATTTAAAGTCTCCATACTCTTCGTCAAGTTCAATCGAAAACTGTGGTAACTGTCAGTGAAGTAATGAGTGCTACATCAGAAAATTTACTATTCGTATCACCAATTTCATCGCATGCTCCATGCCTGAAAATGCAGCACAAAGTGCTTCTTGCTGTACAGGACAATGAATGAAATCGTCGATCGCTGTAATTTTTTACTCTTACATCTTTAAGTCGCTTCTGCGTAGTGTAATGTCATTCCATAGCAAATTTGCAGTACACGTCAATTATGCCACTGTATATCGCATAGAGTGTTGGCAAATTACACTTTTCTATATCAGTTAACATGCACAAGCTGGAAATAATTTTAATCGACGTGAGGCATCGCATATAAGAGTTTAATGAGTCTGCGACGGTTTGTGGCTTATGCTAAGCTTTTGAGGGCTGACTAGCCACGAAATTTGTGGACTTTTTTCACTTTTTCGCTCATAACTCTATAACGGTACATCCTATAGAAAAATCTGAAGACACCAAAATGAAAGAACATAAAATTTCGCTTAGAATGACCTCTTAAATGTTAGACTCAATTCAACCATTTAGCCTCAATCTTTCTTTAAAAACAGGCAATTTCAATGTAACTCAAAACTGATTACTCGAAAATAAAATTGTCACCGATAAAACCTATACAGCATCAAATTTTGCCTGAAAAGAGTTCTTAAATTTTAAAATTCAGTAACTTCTTTGCAAAGATACGAGTAAAAACGTGAAAGTATTCGTAGCGCTAAATTCCATCTAAGACGTTTTTGTGAAGTCAAATTACTTTTGAAGGCCAAATCATACAAATACTCAAATTTGAGAGCAATTTGGTTAGGTACCTACCTTTCTAGTTAGCTTTATTATTTCCAGGGGCAGATGTGGACTCTGACCACAATCTATTGGTTATGAACTATAGATTAAAACTGAAGAAACTGCAAAAAGGTGGGAATTTAACGAGATGGGACCTGGATAAACTGAAAGAACCAGAGGTTGTACAGAGTTTAAGGGGAGCATAAGGGAACAATTGACAGGACTGGGGGAAAGAAATACAGGAGAAGAAGAATGGGTAGCTTTGAGGGATGAAATAGTGAAGGCAGCAGAGGATCAAATAGGTAAAAAGACGAGGGCTAGTAGAAACCCTTGGGTAACAGAAGAAATAATGAATTTAATTAATGAAAGGAGAAAATATAATAATTCAGTAAATGAAGCAGGCAAAAAGGAATACAAACGTCTCAAAAGTGATATCGACAGGAAGTGCAAAATGGCTAAGCAGGGATGGCTAGAGGACAAATGTAAGGATGTAGAAGCTTATCTCACTAGGGATAAGATAGATACTGCCTACAGGAAAATTACAGAGACCTTTAGAGAAAGGAGAACTACTTACATGAATATCAAGAGCTTTGATGGAAACCCAGTTCTAAGCAAAGAAGGGAAAGCAGAAAGGTGGAAGGAGTATACAGAGGGTCTATACAAGGACGATGCACTTGAGGACAATATTATGGAATTGGAATAGGGTGTAGATGAAGATGAAGATGAAATGGGAGATATGATACTGCGTGAAGAGTTTGACAGAGCACTGAAAGACCTGAGCCGAAGCAAGGCCCCCGGAGTAGACAACATTCCATTAGAACTACTGGCAGCCTTGGGAGAGCCAGTCCTGACAAAACCCTACCATCTCGTGAGCAAGATGTATGAGACAGGCGAAATACCCTCAGACTTCAAGAAGAATATAATAATTCCAATCCCAAAGAAAGCAGGTGTTGACAGATGTGAAAATTACCGAACTATCAGTTTAATAAGTCACAGCTGCAAAATACTAACGAGAATTCTTTACAGACGAATGGAAAAACTGACAGAAGCCGACCTCGGGGAAGATCAGTTTGGATTCCGTAGAAATGTTGGAACACGCGACGCAATACTGACCTTACGACTTATCTTAGAAGAAAGATTAAGGAAAGGCAAACCTACGTTTCGAGCATTTGTAGACTTAGAGAAAGCTTTTGACAATGTTGACTCTCTCTTTCAAATTCTAAAGGTGGCAGGGGAAAAATACAGGGAGCGAAAGGCTATTTACAATTTGTACAGAAACCAGATGGCAGTTATAAGAGTCGAGGGGTATGAAAGGGAAGCAGTGGCTGGGAAGGGCGTGAGACAGGGTTGTAGCCTCTCCCCGATGTTATTCAATCTGTATATTGAGCAAGCAATAAAGGAAACAAAAGAAAAGTTCGGAGTAGGCATTAAAATCCATGGAGAAGAAACAAAAACTTTGAGGTTCGCCGATGACATCGTAATTCTGTCAGAGACAGCAAAGGACTTGGAAGAGCAGTTGAACGGAATGGACAGTGTCTTGAAAGGAGGATATAAGACGAACATCAACAAAAGCAAAACGAGGATAATGGAATGTAGTCGAATTAAGTCGGGTGATGCTGAGGGAATTGGATTAGAAAATGAGACACTTAAAGTGGTAAAGGAGTTTTGCTATTTGGGGAGCAAAATAACTGATGATGATCGAAGTAGATAGGATATAAAATGTAGACTGGCAATGGCAAGGAAAGCGTTTCTGAGGAAGAGAAATTTGTTAACATCGAGTATAGATTTAAATGTCAGGAAGTCGTTTTTGAAAGTATTTGTATGGAGTGTAGCCATGTATGGAAGTGAAACGTGGACCATAAATTGTTTAGACAAGAGGAGAATAGAAGCTTTCGAAATGTGGTGCTACAGAAGAATGCTGAAGATTAGATGGGTAGATCACATAACTAATGAGGAGGTTTTGAATAGAACTAGTGAGAAGAGGAGCTTGTGGCACAACTTGACTAGAAGAAGGGATCGATTGGTAGGACATGTTCTGAGACATCGAGGGATCACCAATTTAGTATTGGAGGGCAGCGGGGAGGGTAAAAATCGTAGAGGGAGACCAAGAGATGAATACACTAAACAGATTCAGAAGGATGTAGGCTGCAGTAGGTACTGGGAGATGAAGAAGCTTGCACAGGATAGAGTAGCATAGAGAGATGCATCAAACCAGTCTCAGGACTGAAGGCCACAACAACAACAACAACAACATTATTTTATTCAGTTATTCAAGTAGGTAATTTATAGTGTTTTCTGTTAATTTCTTGTGTTCATGGTAATTATACAAGGAGTATCTAACGAAAGGGCAAAAAAGGCATGGAAAATATTCAAGGGCAAACGTGAAGGAAGTGCAGTTCCTTAGAAAGAAGCGAGTAGTGTCCAGTACGAACCGTGAAGTGTTCAGTGAACGTGAATGGTGAACCAGCCCTTCTCAGTCCTGATAGTTTTCCGTCGAATCCCTTTCCATATGAAGTTACCACAACAACTTGAGTCTATAAAGTGTTGGGCTATATGCAGCAATTGCAAGGGGCTTTCAAGCGTTAACTCTCTAACAGAAAAGGACGCTTTCCTTGATGCGGCGCAAATCGACGACAAGATTGACATCGTTAGGAGGAAATCGATTTAGATCCCATGCCAGAAGAAGACGAAGAACTGGACGACGATGTTTCCTCCCCAGGACAATCTTCCCCGAAACATCAAAAATATAAATTTCAAATAAATGCTAACACAACAATAACTGCTTAAAGAATGGTTGTAAAAAATTTGTTTCTCATAATTTTTGTAATAAATGAAGTATCTTTCCATTAATAAAACCTTTCACTTGATATGGTCTCTTTCGTTTTTAAACCCGTTGATTATCATCTTGAACTGGCGCGATAATTAATTACTATCTATACCTAGAGTTACCTATCCAGATAGGTTGGACGAATGTCGATGATTTGGCCTTAAAAGGTAATTTGAGTTAAAAACAATTTAGCACTGCCAATACTTTTACGTTTTTATTTGTATCTTTGCAAAGGAATTAGTGAATTTTAAAATTTAAGAAGTCTTTTTCCACAAAATTTGATACTGTATAACTTTTATCGGTGACACTTTTCATTTAGAGTAATCGTTTTTGAGACGGTGGAATTGTCTATTTTTAAAGATGGATTAAGGCTAAATGGCTGAATCGAGACCAACTTTTAAGTAGGACATTCTACGTGATATTTGATGCTGTTTCATTTTGTTGTTTTGAGGATTTCTGTAGGATGTATCATTTTCGAGTTATAAGCGTAAAAAAGCCCAAACATTTTGTGGTTTTTCGTCCGTGGATAGCTTATCACAAACCATAAATCGTCACAGACGCGTTTAACTTGTATCTGTGGTGCCTAACGTCAGTTAAAGTTATTTCCAGTTTGTGGACATTTGTTGACCACCGCGGTCTTTTTTCTGGCTAATCTTCCTGGACTAGTAATATGAGGGTCGTTCCAAAAGAAATGTACGCTATTTTTGTAAAAATACAGTTTTCATTCTGCATGTGCTTGTTTTCAAACTTAATTCAAACTGTACCCGTGAGTGGCGCCGTCACAGCATGTCTTCAAGATGGCTGCTACACTTGACGTTCGTCAGAAGCAACGTGCTGTCATAGAATTCCTGTGCTATGAAAACGAGACAGTGGGAAACATCCACAAGAAGTAGAAAAAGGTGTATGGAGATGCTGCTGTCGATCGCAGTACAGTTAGTCGGTGGGCAAGCAGGTTACGTGATGCAAGCGGGCACGGCAATATTGAGGATTGTCCTCGCAGCGGCAGGCCTCGTACTGCACACACTCCAGACAATGTGCAGAGAGTTAACGAATTGGTGACTGCCGACAGACGCATCACAGTGAACGAATTGTCACGCTAGGTTGGGATAGGGGAAGGAAGTGTTTGCTGAATACTGAAAGTGTTGGCGTTAAAAAAGGTTTGTGCCAGGTGGGTTCCCAGGATGTTGACAGTGGCTCACAAAGAAACAAGAAAATCTGTATGCAGCGAACTTTTGGAACAGTACGAGAATGGTGGAGATGAATTTCTTGGAAGAATTGTGACAGGTGATGAAACAGGGCTCCATCATTTTTCACCAGAGACGAAGAGGCAATCAATGGAGTGGCATCATGCAAACTGACTTAAGAAAGAAAATTCAAAACCACACCTTCTGCTAGAAAAGTTATGGCTTCGGTGTTTTTTGATTCCGAAGGACTCTTGCTTGTGGACATCATGCCAAGTAGAACCACCATAAATTCTGATGCATATGTGACGACACTGAAGAAACTTCAAGCCCGACTGTGTTCGACCACAACGGCAAAAGCAGGATGTTTTGCTGTTGCACGACAATACACGGTCACATGTCAGTCAAAAAACAATGGAAGCGATCACAAAACTGGGATGGGCAACACTGAAGCACCCGCCTTACAGTCCTGACCTGGCTCCATGTGACTATCATCTCTTTGGGAAACTGAAAGACTCTCTTCGTGGAACAAGGTTTGAAGATGATGACTCCCTTGTGCACGCTGCCAGACAGTGGCTGCAACAGGTTGGTCCAGAATTTTACCATGCGGGTATACAGGCGCTGGTTCCAAGATGGCGTAAGGCAGTTGAGAGGGATGGAAATTATGTGGAGAAATGAAAATATTGGTCCTAAAGGATGTATCTACACACTGTAAAACTTTCAAACATGTAGAATAAAAGATGGATTTTTAAAAAAATAGTGTGCATTTCTTTTGGAGTGACCCTCGTAGATATTGCTAATTCTTATCCATCTCTCCTGTCATTCCCATTCATTTTAAAGGCTTGTGACGACAGATGACTAGACTGCCTCTTTTGTGCAAACAGCCACTGTACCAGTGAACTTTTTTATACTATGAGTAAATGAAAGGTGAATACGTGAGGTGAAATGCTCGGTCGCATCAGCGACACTGCTGTCCTCATTAGGGCAGGTGAACAGGCACTCAAACAAGCAATACGTATTGTCCCAAGAGTGCAGAAATGCACTGATGTCGACGGTGGGATATTCGAACATTTATTGTGAACTGTACAACAGCTATAATGTTGTGTGTACGATAATGCTTAAAGGTGAATGTGTTGAAAATACGTATTTTTCAAATGATACTTTGTAATGTTTACTAATTGTTGTACATGTGCAAAGCTGACGACTAATACGAGGGACACTCAATACGTAACGCAACACATTTTGTTTTCTGAAAGCAGGTTCGTTCTGTTCAGGATTCCAGTACACACTATTTTCGCCCACTCTTTTCACTACGAAACCATATTTTGCAACATAATCTCCTGTCAATGCAACTACCTTACGCCACCTTCCTGGAAAGGCCTGTATGTCCACATGGTAGAATCCTACTGGTCGACGTTGGAGCCAGCGTTGTGGTGCATTAATAACCTCCCCATCACGCATGTACTACATCACGCGAAGTGCATCCTTCATTGGGCTAAACAGATGGAAGTCGGATGGTGCAGAACCAGGCGGTAGCGCTGTTGAGGAAGAAGAGTCCAGTAAAGTTTTGTGAGCTCCTGTCGGGTGTGCAGACTTGAGTGAGGCCTTGCATTGTCATGGAGAAGTTCTCATTTTTGTGGCGGCGAACACGCTGAAGTCGTTCCTTCAATTTTCTGAAGACAGCCCTAGACACTTTCCAGGTGATCGTTGCATCAAAAGGAGGGCATCAAAGAGAGTAACTCCTTCAGAATCCCAGATGGCCGTCGCCATTACAGGATGAGAGCGCGGCTTTGTATTTATTCTTCGAAGTAGAGGTGGTGTGACGTCACTCCACTGACTGCCTCCTTATTTCCGGTTTGAAGTGATGAATCTATGTTTCATCGCCTGTGACGATGTTCGACTAAAAATTGTCAAGGTCAGCCTCGTAACGTGCACTGATGGTCCTTCGTTGCTTTGTATGATCTGTTGGGTGGCAAGAAAACCAGCGGACACGCACCTTTGAGTTCCCCAAATGGTGCACGAGCGTGTCCGCGCTACCATCAGAGACGTCCAGTTGAGCAGCGAGGTGTTTGGTTGTGACCCACCGAATGAGAGTGTCCGCACGTTCCAGCATTGCAAGAGTTACAGCCATATGGGGCCGGCCATCACGCTCGACGTCGGACAGGTTTGCGTTGATGACAGACGCCTCTCCAAACGACTCACCGTGCTTTTGTTGACTGCCAGGTCTCCGCCGAGATTTTTCAGCCGCCTATGAATATCTGCGATGCTCTGGTTTTCCGCCAAAAGAAACTCAGTGGCAACTCTCTCCATGGAACGCACCTCCGTTACAGACGCCATTTTGACTGCTTCTTATAGCGCCGCCACCTACCGGAACTTCATGAAACTATAGGGGCTGAATCGGGAACATTCCGCGATGTCTCACAACAAACTCCGCAAGTTTTTATAGCCGTAATTGGAAGAGAGAAAAATGTGTTACATTACATATGGAACGCCCCTCGTACACAAAATGAGTAACAATGTATATTAAGTAAATTCTATCTCTGAAACCATTCAGAATAGGACATATGTCCACATTAAGCTTTTTGTTTCAAATGACTGTCCTTCTCATATCCCTGAATATTTCTACTCCTCCTGGTACATACCGTATACACAGCTTTCATCATTCCCTTCTTTAACTGATGTATAATAACTTACAAATCATCAGTAAACATGAAATTTTTCGTACCGAGCACATTGGCATTGTGATGAGTCGTAGGCTTGACTGAGGTATTTTTAGTCTGGGATATAAAGTTGACCGATCACACAGAAAGAAGGAAGAAGGAATAGAGTTAAGGGCCCAGTTGACGACGCGGTTATTAGAGACGAAAGACAAACTTAGGGAAGGTTGTGGAAAGGACATTGACAGCGCACTTTTGAAAAAAATCAAAACGGCATGTGTCTCAAATTATTTAGGAAAACATCAAAGCCTTCCTGGATGATCGATGGTCTCACAGAGTCGACTAAATGTAATGCGAATGACCAGTTTTAATTCATCATTAGGACGCGAGGAAACTGCAGTATGAACTGCATTACTAATGAACCATTAGCAGCTGGTGCATTGGAATACTTCTGAAGTGTATAAAATAGTTTCGGGCAAAACAACCCTGTTCTCGATAACCAGAAGGAATGAAATTCAGCTTCAGCCATGGAGCAGGCTCTGCTCGTAAAGTTCTGGGATGCCTGTGTCCATTGTAAGAGAATTTGCTGCGCCTATAAGGAAAATAGTTTTATGCAAACGCTGCAAAGTTACATGTGGTTCTTAGTTTTTCAGACATTACTGTAATGTTTGCGTAAAAATACAAAAGTCACTTTTTTGGATTATCCTGTTTTCTTTCCTAAGCAGTCTTTCTCCTGCAATTTTACGTAAATCGTTCGATAGAAAAATGGTTTACTTTTAAATGCTTCAAATGGCTCTAAGCACTATGGGACTTAACATCTGACGTCATCAGTCCCCAAGACTTAGAACTATTTAAACCTAACCAACCTAAGGACATCACACACATCCATGCCCTAGGCAGGATTCGAACCTGCGACCATAACAGCAGAGCGGTTCCGGACTGAAACGCCTAGAGCCGCTCTGTCACAGCGGCCGGCTACTTTTAAATACATCTTTTAATACAAGTTACTTAATTGGCGCCAAGTGAACAAATTAAACAGTGTCACAAATAAAACAGTGTCGCAAATTAAACAGTGTCGCGAATCTCCCAAACCAACCAACAGTTGTTGTCTTTCTGGTATCGAGTGCTGTCAACACGAGCCAAATCGCAACATGAAGTGACAGGTATGACCTCTCAGGAATTCTCGGCGTCACTAATTGATGTTGATCTTTCGGATGTTCGGCTGAATTGTTGGCTTAGTTCTTCTGCACAATCGACCTACCCAGCCGTCATCTTCAGGTGCTGCGAGCTCTCTTATCGTGCATAGTCGCTGCCACGATTCCAACCAGACTGCGCAGCGCTGCTTATTACAGCCTAGTTCGACCCCGGGAGGAGACCATCTGTGAAGAGTAGTTCCCCTCAGTATTGTTTTCACATAATTTTACAGTATTCGAATGCTCGACCCCATTCTCGAGAACACGTTGGAGTAGATAATTACAAAATTTTTAAGTTCTCGGTTCTCAGATTTCCCCGGACTAGTAACAGATCCAGGTGGATGGGCTAACAGGAAACATATCGCTTATTCAAGAAGGGCGGTTTGTGGGATAGGAGAGTGTAAGTGAAATGTTGCAGAATCTGAATTGGTAGATAGTTGAAGGAAATCGCACACGGTATCAAATGTAGTGTTAGAATATTTCAAGAACCTAGTCTCTGCAGTTATTCTTCAGCCTGTTACATGGTGGTGTTCCCAAGAATATGGCAAAGCTAAAGCTAGACTAAAAGGAGCGTTAACACTCCATCCCACAACCCTTGCGCTATAGGCAGCTTCAGTACACCGATATGATATAATGAGAAACATGCACTGTATAGTTATTTGCAAGGTTTAGTGTACAGGTAAATTATTTGATCAAAAAGTATCCAAACATCTATTATCGGGCATTAATATGGGGGTGTGCCCACCTTTCGCCTTCATAACGGCTTGAAATCCGCTGTGAACACTTTCAACGAGGTGTCTGAATGTCTATAGAGGAATGACAGCCCATTCTTCGTCAAGACCTGAAACCAGAGAAGGGTTGAACGCTGGGATTCGGGAGCGAATTCGACGTTCTGATACCAAAGAGCTTTTAGTAACACTGACCTTTCCGGTCAGACAAAAAAGGGCACTATTCGGCCTATGTACACATCACCTCTCTGCCATTTAAATCATTATGGTTCTAATGTTGTACACGTCGTCTCATCGCGGCGTGTTGCAGACCATTGCTTCTCAGAGTGTTTGGTGCAGCTAGCCTGTGTTATTGTCCACAAACAATTACCTCACAGATGCTACTTCATGACACAGTACATTATCATGACGATACAGATAATCATAGTCTCTGAATTATTCGTCTACTGTATGCAGCACACAGTGCTGTAAATGCATTCACATCCTTCTGCATTTACTAGCCTTTTTCCCCTTGGATTTGCTCACATATGTGTTCAGCACATATATTGAACACACCTGCTCTTTCCCCTCTACGTGTCTCTTCATCTCCTCCTTCAGCTCTCTTTGTCTAATTACTTCATCACTTCTCTCTGACCATCCCCTCCTCCATCCATCTCAACCTGTCCACAGTCATACTCATCAGCACATGCAGCCCCTGCAATACAGTGAATAAAGCAGGCTAATACTAATAGCACAACACACCTGTCATGCAGGGCTGGCTACACATCAGGGGCTTGAAAGTCATTAGTAGCCAATAATGTACAGGCCACCATGCAAAGTGGCTGATAAAGCAGGCTGATACTACTCCGACATAACACACATGTCATGCAGGACAGCCTATATGTGGGGGGCTCAGAAAAACAGCTTCTTACTCCTGATGTGTAGGCTACCCTGTAAAATGGGTTGATTTGGGAGGCCAATACTGTTCCCACACAAGATGCTACTATTGGAGCTGTGAGGTTCAAGCCCCACAGTGGTGATACTCATGAATCCTGTCGTTTCTGTGCAAAATTTCGTTGAAATCGATCGAGAGTTTTAGGAGGAGATACTGGACATACTGACATATACTTTCTTATATATACATACATACATATATAAGTGTGTGTATGTATCTATGTGTGTATGTATAACAGATTGTTTGCTTATTTAGCCTGACAAGATAAACAGTAAATAAATAATTAATAAATAAATGTAGAAGGATGTGAATGCATTTACAGCATTGTGTACTGCATACAGCAGAGGAACAGTTTGGAGACTATTATTGTCTGTATCATCATCATAAGACACCCTGTCATAAAGCAGCATCTGTGAGGCAATGGCCTTTGTACAATAACACTACTGGAAATGAGCATTTGTTTAGTGCAATAAGGGGACCACACGGTAACCAAGAAGAACTCCCCAATACCATAACACCATCTCCTCAATACTTCACTGTTGGTACTACTCATAATGGTAGGTAACGCCCTCCAGACATTTGCCATACCAAAACCGTTTGATAGGACTGCCATAGGGTACTGCGTGATTCATAACTACAAATCACTCGTTTCTGGTCGTCGACTGTCAGGGTTGTCGCATTTTACACTACCTCAAGTTCATTTAGCACTGACTACAGAAATGTATGATTTACCAGGAACTGCTCGACCAACGGTCATTGTGCTAGCTGGACAGCTGGTAGCACTTTGAAGTGACTCAAACAATTTTTTACAACTAGCCTCTGCAATGCTGAGTGGCCCCTCTTGGTCGGTATATGAGATCTGCCTGGTCTTTATTTAGCTGTTGTTGTTCCTGCATATTTCCACTTCAAGATCACATCACCAACAGTCGACTTGCTGAGCTTTTGAAGGGGTGAAGTGTCTCTGATGGGTTTGTTACTCAGGTGACATACAATGACTGGTCCACAATCGAAGTCACTGTGCTCCTGGCTGACCCATCCTGCTTTGACTGCTTCTCTACTGCAGGAGTTCCCAAGTTTTTCTTCTGACAGAACGCTTTGGTAATCCTGGTAAAAAATTTGCTAAAATACCTCGTTTATTTTAAAGGTTAATAAAATTTTAAAAAATGACAATAACTTGTTTTAGTCAGTGGTTACTTCAATTTAAATCATAACTAATAATACAGAAATCATAACAAAATTAAAAAGATAATTAGAATCGTCGGAATGTCGAGGGAAATAAACGCCATGTTATTAATAATTTTTTGCGCAGCATTTTCTCACTTCCCATTGAACATCTGTCTTCCCCAGAACACAGTTTGGGAAACTCTGCCCTACTGCCTGCTTTTATATTGGTGCGTCCGCCTCTCGTGAATGCTAATGGTGAATTCCGCATTACATATGGGTGACCAGATACTTTTGATCAGTTGGTATACTCTTTGCCTAGATTCCAACCAGACTGTGATGTGCTGTTGACAGTGCGCTGCTTTGAATATCCAAGATCAACCAGCGACATACTGTTATACTGTGAAGGGCACATTCCGTTGCATCATATTTTCAGATATACTATTCAAATACTCGACAGCAGTTCTCGGGAACATATTGGAATCATAGCTTCTATGTTCTTGGTTCTCAGACTGCCTGATTGCTGCGTCTGGATCACGGGGTCCCGGATTCAATTCCCGGCCGGGTTGGGGATTTTCTCTGCCCGGTGACTGGGTGTTTGTGTTTTCCTCATCATTTCATCATTATCATCATTCGTGACAATGGCTAAATTGGACTGTGGAAAAAAATGTGACTGTGTAAAAATTGGGACTTTGTACAGGCGCTGATGACCGCGCAGTTGAGCGCCCACAAACCAAATATCATCATCATCAGACTGCCTGACACTAGTAACAGTTCCATAGACGTTGGGGTTAATAGGGGACATGAAGTGTATTCAAGAAGGGCGATCTGTTTGAGAGGCGAGAGTAACAGAAGTGTTGCAAAATCTGAATTCATAGATACCTGAAGGAAGTCTCATGCTACACTACTGTCTGGAGAAAGTAAAACACCAAGACCGAGTGATATGATCATAATGACATTTATTCCACTAGTTAAGGACATGACACTACAGAAATGATTAGATTTACAGATCTGTACATGTAATCTGACTGTGGAAATTCAGTACGGAGTAGCATGACCACGTGCTGCAATCAGAACCACTAAACATCGTGGCATGGAATCAAAGAGCGCCTGAATCTGTTGCAGCGGAATACTCTGCCACACGGTTTGTAGGCGCGTTTACAAAGCATTGACAGTGGGCTGCAGGAGGACCTGAACGAACGAGTACAGACCGACTATATCCTAGACGAGTTCACTGGGCGACATCTCAGGCGAACGGGCGGCCATTGAAGCATTGCTAACCGTCGCTCTTCGAAGAAGGCTTGCAAATTCCTCGCCAAATGTAACCGGACATTGTCCTGTTGAAATATGGCATGTGGTACGCCTGCAATGCCTCAGACTGTAAAACCTCCTTGATTTAGTAGTAGCTCTTAAGACTGCCCTCAAGACGTGGGAGGCGAGAACGCGTGTTATAGGCAGTGGCGCCGCAAACTGTCACACTTGTCGTTTGTCCGCTATGCTGCTTAACAATACAGTCTGCCAGGTTGCGTCCACCACGGCCATGTCGAAAGCGTAAACAGCCATTACTGTAGGAGTTCATGTGCCCATCGCAGTCAGCGGCGTTGCTGGGTTCTGGTCAATCGAATCCCACACAATGGCATGCGTGCCACCAGTCCAGCCCACAGAAGAAGGTGACGAACCGTCGACGTACACATGTCCACACCAACTGCGGTGCTCGAAAGTCGCACCAACAATGTGGATGGATCTGTTGTGCCCGTTACGGCCAAGCGGACAGGATGGGGATCACATCGTGCTTTGGTCACACTGTGTCGTCCAGTACCCTGTATGTGATGTGTGCGGCCCTCTTTTCTCTGCTGGTTCCACATACGCCTCACTGTTGATGCAGCATGTCCTGTACGAGCCACAATGTCACGGAAGCAGAGACCCGCCTCCCGGAGACCAAACGTCGTGCCCCGTTCGAATGCACTAACATGCAGATATTCCACCTTATGATATTGGACAGGCATAATGGCACTTGGTTACATGTTTACACTTCGTATGATGGCTCTGAACCCAGTAAGCGTTTCGTAACACTGACCTGTCTGGTCACGCGAAATAGAGCACCGTTCGCCTAATATACGCCACCTCTCTGCCATTTAAATCACTTATTATGATTTCGCTGTTCTACACGTCCTCTTTTCTTGGCGTGTCGCAGACCACTGCTTCTGATAGTATCACTTTTTACAACAGTAGTGTATATCAAATATATTCATTCCAGGCACCTCGTCTCTGCAGTTATTCTTCATCCCGTTACATATCGTTCCCAAGAAGATGGCGTAGGTGAAATTAGAATATCAACAGCTTTACATTAGACCCTCTATGGCACTACGGTCTTCTGGTTACCTTGGCTTTCTCAATCACAGACTTACAGTTGTCTCGGTCTTCAGCACGCCTGCGCCATCTTCTCACTCCCCTCCTCTCAGGTCGGCTTCTACATCTTCCAGCCATCTCACACGTGGTCGTCCTTTCCTTCTTTTACCACCAGGATATTGCATCATCAGCTTCTTCGGGAACCTTTCTTCTGTCATCCGCTGAACATGTCCTAACCATCTTAGCCTTTCCATTTTGACTGAGGTTACCAAATAAGGTTCTTTGTATACAGGCATTATTTTTTCATTAATCCTAGTTCTCCATACCTCTCCTTCTCTTACAGGACCAAAAATATTCCTCAGCACTTTCCTTTCCCAAATATTTAGCTTCTTCTCCAAAGCCTCCGTCAGTACCCATGCCTCACTGCCATACATAAGAACTGGTCTGATCATTGTTTTGTAAATTGTCAGCTTTAATTTCCTACTTAGGTTCTTACTTTTGAGCATGGAGTATAGTGCTCTATATGATCTGTTGGAAGCCTTAATTTGGTTTGCTGTATCTGCCTCCACTTTGTTTTCTGGTGTTATTACTGAGCCAAGATATATAAAACTGTCTACTCTTTCGAAGCTCTACCCTTCTAACTGGAGATCATCTATGTTTCTTCTAACTCTCTCAGTTACCATGTACTTAGATTTTGTCTCACTAATTTCTAAACCAAGGTTCTTGTCAGCGGCTACAAACTCTTTGAAAGCTGATGTACGCGCCTCCGTACTTCTATCACTTCTTACCACGTCATCTGCATAGGCTACAATTTGACGAAGTCTATTGTAAATATTGCCTTCTGGGTTTGTGGTTATTGATCTTACTGCATTCTCTAACACCAGGCTGAATAGTACTGGGGATAATGGGTCTCCATGTCTTAGGTCTTCTCCCGTTGGAAACGATCTCGACAGACATCCTCGAACTTTAACCTAGCTTCTGCTGCTTTCTCTTGGACGCAAGATAAAATTCTTCCTCGCAATACCCCTGAGATAGGAGAGGAAGACAAGTTGCAATTAAAAGCACTGCACTGTTATATACGGGATCTTGATGTACTTGATGTATACATAGATGTTAAAATCGCCGTCCTGTCATCAAGATTGAGATTATCAGTTATTTTACTAGATAGCTCCATCAGATTACCAGGATGGTTTCCTCAAAAAGACCGCGATAGATTTCCTTCCGTAGCCTTGTGAAACTGAGCTGGCTTTACCTCCATGTCGATGGTACACTGCACCCTAATTTCCGCGCTTCCTGTTGGTAATTTCCTTCTCCTCAGATCTCGCTGTTAACGGACAGGTGCTGAATCTGACTCTCGCCTTAGGCTGGCCTTCGTGTATGTGTTGGCGTTATTCAAGTTAACAGTGCCAATCATCAAGAGTGAGTCGTCGAGACAAACATGAAAAACAATATATATATATATATATATATATATATATATATATATATATATATATATATATATATACATACAGGGTGAGTCACCTAACATTACCGCTGGATATATTTCGTAAACCACATCAAATACTGATGAATCGATTCCACAGACCGAACGTGAGGAGAGGGGCTAGTGCAATTGGTTAATACAAACCATAAAAAAATGCACGGAAGTATATTTTTTAACACACACCTACGTTTTTTTAAATGGAACCCCGCTAGTTTTGTTAGCACATCTGAACATATAAACAAATACGTAATCAGTGCCGTTTGTTGCATTGTAAAATGTTAATTACATCCGGAGATATTGTAACCTAAAGTTGACGCTTGAGTACCACTCCTCCGCTGTTCGATCGTGTGTATCGGAGAGCACCGAATTACATAGGGATCCAAAGGGAACGGTGATGGACCTTAGGTACAGAAGAGACTGGAACAGCACATTACGTCCACATGCTAACACCTTTTTATTGGTCTTTTTCACTGACGCACATCTACATTACCATGAGAAGTGAGGTACACGTACACACGTGGTATCCGTTTTCAATTACGGAGTGGAATAGAGTGTGTCCCGACATTTCAGGCCAATAGATATTCAATGTGGGGCCATCATTTGCTGCACACAATTGCAATCTCTGGCGTAATGAATGTCGTACACGCCGCAGTACATCTGGTGTAATGTCGCCGCAGGCTGCCACAATACGTTGTTTCATATCCTCTGGGGTCGTAGGCACATCACGGTACACATTCTCCTTTAACGTACCCCACAGAAAGAAGTCCAGAGGTGAAGGATCAGGAGAACGGGCTGGCCAATTTATGCGTCCTCCACGTCCTATGAAACGCCCGTCGAAAATCCTGTCAAGGGTCAGCCTAGTGTTAATTGCGGAATGTGCAGGTGCACCATCATGCTGATACCACATACGTCGACGCGTTTCCAATGGGACATTTTCGAGCAACGTTGGCAGATCATTCTGTAGAAACGCGATGTATGTTGCAGCTGTTTGGGCCCCTGCAATGAAGTGAGGACCAATGAGGTGGTCGCCAATGATTCCGCACCATACATTTACAGTCCACGGTCGCTGCCGCTCTACCTGTCTGAGCCAGCGAGGATTGTCCACGGACCAGTAATGCATGTTCCGTAGATTCACTGCCCCGTGGTTTGTGAAACTCGCTTCATCGGTAAACAGGTAGAACTGCAACGCATTCTCTGTTAATGCCCATTGACAGAATTGTACTCGATGATTAAAGTCATCACCATGTAATTGCTGATGTAGCGACACATGAAACGGGTGAACGCGGTGACGATGCAGTATGCGCATGACACTACTTTGACTCAGTCCACTGGCTCTCGCAATGTCCCGTGTACTCATGTGTGGGTTCATGACAACAGCAGCTAACACACCAACTGCACCCGCTTCTCCTGTGACGGGCCTGTTACGGACCCGTTTGCGTGCTACGACCATACCTGTTGCATACAGTTGGCGGTAGATGTTTTGCAATGTGCGGCACGTTGGACTCTGTCCGGGTACCGTTCTGCATACACCCTGCAGGCTTCAGCTGCATTTCGTCGACACTCGCCATAGAGGAGTATCATCTCCGCCTTTTCAGAGTTTGAATACACCATGGTCACAGTTCCTACAACACTACACTATCACAGACGTCTGGTAACACGGTGTACTACAGTTGGTCTGCGTGCGGAGACGAATGCAGAATAACAATAGCAGCAAGCGCTACATGCGGACACTGCGACAGCTAGACCAAACCACAACAGTGCACTACAGCCACACTCGTAAACACGGTCGTCATCATAAACATGTCCCTGCAGATGCTGCTCGCCGACCGTGGCCCGTGTTTGTTACAACACGCAACTGAACGTCGGAGGTTTCAAGCGTCAACTTTAGGTTACAATATCTCCAGATGTAATTAACATTTTACAATGCAACAAACGGCTCTGATTACGTATTTGTTTATATGTTCAGATGTGCTAACAAAACTAACGTGGTTCCATTTAAAAAACGTAGGTTTGTGTTAAAAAACATACTTCCGTGCATTTTTGTATGGTTCGTATTAAACAATTACACTAGCCCCTCTCCTCACGTTCGGTCTGTGGAATCGGTTCGTCAGTATTTGATGTGGTTTACGAAGTATATCCAGCGGTAACGTTAGGTGACTCACCCTGTATATATATATATATATATATAGAAAGAATTCTATTTGCGCCAGGGTATTCGAGCAGTTGCGGAACTGGAAGTTCGTCCAAGTGTGTTATAAGGATAGCGAAATGGAGAGGAATAATATCCAGCGACGACGTTTTTGTAGCAGTGTGGTTTCGTATAGATCGTTTCTCTCTGGTGCGAGAGCGAGAGAACAAGCTTGATCCTCCTTGGAACGATCTTCATGCTAGAAAAAGGGGCTGTTATCAGACTGTTCTTATTTACGTCTAAATCTGCATCTGCATCTACATCTACATACCTGTACTGCAAGCCACCGTACGACGAGCAGTAGAGGGCACCCTGTACCACTAATAGTCATCTCCTTTCCTGTTCCACTTGTAAACAGAGCGAAGGCAAAATGACTGCCTATATGCTTTCCTACGAGCCGTAATTTCTCGTGTCTTATCTTCTTGGCCCTTACGCGAAATGTATATTGGTGGCAGTAGAATCGTTTTGCAGTCAGCTTCAAATACTGGTTTTCCATACGTTCTCGATAGTGTTCCTCAAAAAGAACATCGCCTTCCCCGTCAGGGATAGACATTTCAGTTCCCCAAGCGCCTCCGTAATGTATTGTTCGAACCTACCAGTAACAAAACTAGCAGTCCGCCTCCGAATTGCTTGGATGTCTTCATTTTGTCCGAACTGGTGCGGATCCCAAGCACTTGAGAATTACTCAAGAACAGGTTGCACAAGTGTCTGATGTGCGGTCTCGTTTACAGGTGGACCAAACTTTCCTGAAATTCCCCCAATAAACCCAAGTCGATTATTCGCCTTCCCTACCACAGAACTCACATGCAGTCCTTGCAGAAGCTTACACAACTACAATTTCGACTTCGTATCTGAACGGGTAGTTGTCCGTTCTGTTAGCATCCGGTAGCTAGTTGCTTCCGTAAACTGATAATGCGCACGGATAGAATAAAAAAAAATAGGGAGAAGCCACATCTCGACAGTCAAATAATGACATCTACCTGCTCGATTACAGAACATGATTATTTTTACTACAGCCAGGATTGCAAGTGTCAGCAAAACGTAGGTCCGATGCTACCTCTAATTTATTTAGAAAAATGGTTCAAATGGCTCTGAGCACTATGGGACTCAACTGCTGAGGTCATTAGTCCCCTAGAACTTAGAACTAGTTAAACCTAACTAACCTAAGGACATCACACACGTCCATGCCCGAGGCAGGATTCGAACCTGCGACCGTAGCGGTCTCGCGGTTCCAGACTACAGCGCCAGAACCGCGCGGCCACTACGGCCGGCATTTATTTAGAAACCGTGGGGTATTTAGGAATTAATAAACATATTTAACAATGACACATATTACAGTAAACATTATTACTGAATAAGCGTTAGATTTGGCGGAATAAGAACGTATGCTGATCAGTTCAAACAAGTGTCGGAAAACCGAGCGACTATCGTCAAGTGGAAGGGATTCTTCGTTGCCTGCAGACTGCGCAGACAGTATTACGAGGAGAAGGAATGCTGGCAACTGGCTGCAGTATTATCTCATGAAGATTCCGTTGGTTGACCTTTGGACACGATAACCAAAGCCTGGAATGCACTCGCTGTAGCAGCACGCATCAGAGCAATTACGTGATAAACCGTAAGCAACAGACCACGCTCGCCGGCCGAGGTGGCCGAGCGATTCTAGGCGCTACAGTCCGGAACCGCGCGACCGCTACGGTCGCAGGTTCGAATCCTGCCTCGGGTATGGATGCGTGTGATGCCCTTAGGTTAGTCAGGTTTAAGTAGTTCTAAGTTCTAGGGGACTGATGACCTCCGAAGTTAAGTCCCATAGTGCTCAGAGCCAGACCACGCTCAGTTACTCAGGCACAACATCGCTTTTGTATGTAGGGATACTATTTGTTGCTTCCACTTGTTTACCATCATTGGTTTCTTAGACCGACTTTTCGTTCATCTTAGGGTCTCTGAGCGTCGTCTGTTGTCGTTTCACATTTCGTAATCATACTTTTTACGTGCCGGTTTCTTTTGTTTCCACGTGAATCTTTTAAATACCATACTGTTCTGCATCTTATTCTCTTTTTAAAGCATTTCGATTCATCACTTACCTCTTCCTGCTAACCTCCCTGCCCTCTACAGGGCCTTCCAGTAATTTGTCCTCGGTTTTAAGTATCATCTCCCAGCACGTCTCATCAGTCGTTCCATGTTCTCCCAGGACGACTGACGTTTAAGTTCTTGTTACCTGCATCGTTTTCTTAGATTGTAATCTAGTTTATATAATATTTATGTTATTGCGCTCTTTTTATCATGTTTGTTGACACATCATTTTTCAGCATTATTTATTTTGTGTAACATAGATCGATTTTTAATAATAGGAGAGATAACATAACATTATTTTTTATTATGTTGCTCTTACGAAGTTTGTAGACGATTTGTTTTTCAACATTTATGTATTATGCTCGCTGTTAATGATGTCTACAGCTGCATTCTTCTCTGTTTGACTAGTCGCACTGTACTTTGTTTTTCGATACTGCGTAGATACCATCTCGCGTGCGGCGTGTGGTTCAGTCCTTCATCCATTCATCATTGTGCCTTGGTTTTTTAAGATAAAAAGAAAGTGCAACTAGTGCTGGCATATTGTCCAAATCCGGTAACCATCCCGATTTAATCCCGTAGATCGCTTCTAGCTACTCCTATATTTGGAACACCACGTACTGGTGTCCAGTACCGTGCTAACATGAAATCACATCCGCAGAACATACGTGATTGGCGCCGTCAGGCATAAACAGGAAAATAAGCAAATTTGAAAGAACCAAATCAGGTTTTGTCTATCATCACCTCGGTCCCCTGCACCGTATCCCGGTACCAGCAGAACTGCCGAGTTGCAGGTGACAGCACTCACCTGTTGAGACAGCGGGAGGCGGGGGTAAATCTGCTTTACTAGGTTGGTAGACACTCAAAACCTAGGCAGATGGCTCTGGAAGCGCATTTGTCAGCTCCTCAGGCCACCTGCCCTAACGGGGAGTGCCAGCGGATACCTCCGTGTAACTATTGTTTTTGGTATTTGGCGCGCTCAGGAGTTTCCATCAACGACAAAGTTTTTGAAGTCAAATGTGCGCCATCTTTTTTGATATCTTGAGTCATTGAATGTGGGGTGATAGTTGTTCAGAAATCGGGAAGTAGGTCTCCCGTTTCTCAGGATCATAACGATATAAGCTAGTTGATTTCCTTTCAATTTACCATAAACTTCGCCCATCAACTTTTATGAATTGTTAATTAAATAATCAATGAAAATTTTAATGCGAGTGTTTTGATCTGCATCCATTCCCAAATCAATTCTTAAATTGTTATTTATAATTTCTTATTCGTGCACAGTATTATTTAGGGAAATAGGATTTCAAGTGTTTTGCATAAAACAATGATAAAATACGAGTAATATATAACTCAATGTTTATCACTGCTGATATGACACAACTGCAGTGAAAGCATGCTTTGAGGGCGTGGATGATTCAAAATTTCATTTCTAGTCATCATAAGAGCACAAAATCTGAACCAACTCAGAAAAGAAACGCCGGAAATAGCTGTTTTCCATTCTAAGAGAGAGAACACTTTACTTGCAGCGAAAAAGTACAGCACTCCACGAGTTTAAAATGAATTGTGTCCAGCCATTGTAGTAACTCGGTCATAAATCAGGAGGATGGACTTGGAAAAAGGAGTAGCTGCTACAAAAAGGAAAAATAGAAACCGATTTACGAATAATATGCTCCTCAGCTGACAAGCTAAGTCACCGATCTCAGTCGCACAGAAAATGTTTGGGACCAACAGCAAGTGAAACGTAGCTTTCAACAGCTACTAAAAGACAGATCACATTACTTACAAGGAAAAGGTACAGTACCACACTGGTTCAAAAGTGAGTCGAACCATTTTAGCACCTCGGTTAATGAAAGTAAAGATTAGATGCTACAAAAAGAAAAAGTGGAAAACGAATTACGATAAATATGCTCCACAGCTGACAAGCTAAACGGCCCGATCTCAGTCGCACAGAAAATGACTGGGACTAACAGCAATTGAAACGTAGCCATCAACAGTTTCGCAGTTTAGTGGCTGTACAGATTGTAATCATCAATGAGTGGCTTCAGACGGATATGGTACACGAAAGAAACTTGTGACCCTTCCTCGCCATTATTAAGGCTCGAGGAGGTTTTACATGGTACTGGCGTGATGTCTTCTGAAAATTAGTTTTTGCCCAGTCTCCCTATATCACAGCTGAACGTATCGAGGTATCTCACTCTATGAGCAAGTGCAATATTAAGGCTGATGTCAAGGAGACACTATTCCAAAACAAGTATCGCTCGCCACATGGAACTCTAGAGATCTGTGAAGTAGGAAGTCGTTCCTGATTCGAGCGAGATATCTCAGAGTCCATCAGTCATGGTCGGAGCCCTTCAGAGCGAGATCGCTGGTAGGCACCTGGTGGCGCGTGGGCGGAAGCGCTGGGACCCGGCGGGGCTGCGTCGCCCACGCCTGCGGCAAACCTGCCCTGCATGTCGCGCCGCCCACACACGGCCGCGTCGCCCACGCCCAACAGCTGCAGATATCCGCGAGCTCCCGCCGGGGAAATCTCGGGAAGTGCCGTGCTGTTACTTTGTGCTCTCAGCAGAACAGCTGGGACTCTTGATAGCTGTAGCGGTTCCTAACTGATTTATCTCAAGCAGCCGTGAAATTGGCACCTTTCTCCACTTGCATTGATTGTAAATCTCCGGTGCAACGAAAAGTCCCAAGCAACGCAAAAGAGCACAGGTGTCTCCGCTTATTAGGAAGAATAAATGCAAACTGAAACCCAGTATCCTTAACAGAAAGCACTGTTTACTCTGCAGCTGAGTGTGCACTAGTATGAAACTTCTTGACAGATTAAAACCGTGTGCTAGACAGTGACTTGAAATCAGGAACTTTGCCTTTCGCGGACAAATGCCCCACCAAGTAAGCCACCCAAGCATGACTCGCGACCTGTCCTAGAAGCTTTACTTCTGCCAGTACTTCATCTCCTACCTTCCAAACTTCACAGAAGCTCATAACGAATAAAAACACCGATGATAGCTGGTAAAACTTTGTTTTATTTGACCACTCTACCAGGTTTCACAGCTTTCAGCCGCATCATCTGGCGCAACCTACGTATTTAAAAAATGAAACACACTGACGGAAAGAAAATCTCAACACAAAGAAAGAGTTGTATCACATAAATGAAAGTTGGTAGACGCATTACTACACTATGTGATCAAAAGTATCCGGCTGGCTGAAAATGACTTTCATGTTCGTGGCGCCCCCCATCGGTAATGCTGGAATTCAATTAGTGTTGCCCCCCCCCCCTTAACCTTGATGACAGCTTCCACTCTCGCAGGGATACGTTCAATCAGGTGCTGGCAGGTTTCTTGGCGAATTGCAGCCCATTCTTCAAAGAGTGCAGCACTGAGGTGGGGTATCGATGTCGGTCGATGAGGTCTGGCACGAAGTCGGTGTTCCAAAATATCCCAAAGGTGTTCTGTAGGATTCAGGTCAGGATTCTGTGCAGGGTTGTTACTGTCGTGTAACCATTCAGGCACAGGCCGTGCATTATGAACAGGTGCTCGATGCAATCACCATCCCCTAACTGCTCTTCAACAGTGGGAAGCAAGAAGGTGCATAAAACATCAATGTAGGCCTGTGCGGTGATTGTGCCACGCAAAATAACTGGGGGTGTTAGCCCCCTCCATGAAAAACACGACCACAACATAACGCCACCGCCTCCTAATTTTACTGTTGGCACTACACACGCTGACGTTCACCGGGCATCCGCCGTATCCACACCCTGCCATCGGATCGCCACACTGTGTATTGTGATTCGTCACTCCACACAACGTATTTTCCACTGTTCATTCGTCCAAAGTTCACGCTCCTTACACCGAGCGAGGCGTCGTTTGACATTTACCGCCATGGTGTGTGGTTTATGAGCAGCCGCTCGACCATAAACTCCAAGTTTTGTCACTTCCCGCCTAATTGTCATGGTAGGCCTACTTGCAGTGCATCATGATGCAGTCTGGAATTCCTGTGTGATGGTCTGGATAGATGTCTGGCTATTACACATTACGACCCTCTTCAAGCGTCGGCGGTCTCTGTCAGTCAATAGACGAGGTCGCCCCTTACGCTTTTGTGTTGTACGGGTCTCTTCACGTTTCCACTTCACTATCACATCGGAAACAGTGGACCTAGGGATGTTTAGCAGTGTGGTAATCTCGCGTACACACATACGATACAAGTAACACCCAGTCACCTGTCTAATGACTACTGAGGTCGCTGATATGGAGTACCTGGCAGTAGGTGGCAGCGCAATGCACCTAATACGAAAAACGTATGTATTTTGGGGTGTCCGGATACTTTTGATCACATAGGGTACGTCTGAAAGCTAATGTCTATTCAAATTTCGCGCCAGTCGTATAATAGTAGCACTAGAAGCGTCATTAAGAGAATGCAAATCATGTTTGTTTCAAATACACGCTGTGACGGTCGTGAGCGTTATTTTACTTTGAGATTAGACGTGGTGAGCTGATGATAGTCAAGGATGCTTTAAAGGCGACAAAGACGCCGTTATCAACACTTTACTGAGTTTGAATGAGGTCGTGATACACAGTTACGAGAATCTGGATGTTCCTTCCGCGATACTGCAGAAAGGCTTGGCAGGAATGCTTGCTGAGGTTGTCACGATAGTGTACGGTCGCAAGAGGTCCGGACTCTGTACGGCCAAATGACACTACCGAGAGGGAGGAACATAGTATACGGCGTATGGCCTTGGCGCATCGTTCAGCAACTGCAGCAACAATATGTGCTGCAGTTGGCACTACGGTGTCACTCTGAACTGTTACATATCGTAAATGATGACTAACTGAAACCCTCAGCTGCCGACAGGTTTTGTTGATATACCTCGATGTGGACAGCTGAAAATGTGTGCCCCGACCGGGACTCGAACCCGGGATCTCTATAAGGTACATCACATATCTAGAATTGTGGACAGTTGGGAATGTGAGTCTCACGGGAAGCGTGCAAGGGATAAGTCCCTGCAGTCGCGCTGTTCATCTGTGTCCTCGGTGGCTCAAATGGATAGAGCGTCTGCCATGTAAGCAGGAGATCTCGGGTTCGAGTCCCGGTCGGGGCACACATTTTCAGCTATCCACATCGAGGTATATCAACAACACCTGTCGGCAGCTGAGGGTTTCAGTTAGTCATCATTTATTCCAGGGGAAAGCTGCACGGTCATCAACAGTATTCTGTTCTTTCGAGAACATTTACTGTCTTCATATGTTACACATCGGTTACTTCAAGGACAGCTCCGAGACAGACGCCGTGCAGCTTGCATTCCACTAACACCAAACCACCGTTATTTGCCACGTCAGTAGCTACAAGCGAGAGCTCATTGGAGGGCGAGTGGAGATCCTTTGTGTTTCCTGATGAAAGCTGATTGTGCATCGGTGCGGGCGACGACCGTGTACTGGTTAGAAGGAGGCCAGTTGAGCCCATGCAAACAGCCTGTTTGCGTGATAGACACACTGGCCCTACAGCTGGAGTCATGATCTGGTGTGCGACTTCGTATGATGACAGGAACACTCTCGTGGTTATCCCACACACCCTGGCTGGAAATCTGTATGTCAGTCTGGTGATTCAGCCTGTTGTGCTGCCATTCATGAACAGCATTACTGGGATGTTTTCCAACAGGATAACGCTCGCCCACATACCGTTGTTTTGGCCCAGCTTGCTGTACAGATTGTCAATATGTTGCCTTTGCCTGCTCCATCACTAGATCTGTCTCCAATCGAGTAGGTATGAGACAGTATCGGATGACAACTTCAGTGTAATCGACAATCAGCATTAACCATCCCTGTATTGACCGACCAAGTGCAACAGGCATGGAACTCCATTCTACAAACGATTACACCGATTATTAATGTACCAGCATTTCACATTTGCAATGGCTTATCATGGACTTCCATTAACCTGTAATCTTGCAATGTTTATCACTTCAGTATGTTACCAAGACAAATGTATTCCCGAAATTTCATTACTCTACATTAATTATTTTTTGGTGTTGCTTCTTTTACCGTCAGTGTGTAATTATAAACTTTATTACAATATTGGGATATTATGAATCATTATTTGAAGATTTATTCCCATAAAAATTATTTCATTAATCCATCATAGCTAAACCCAGCGTTCTTAGTCAAGATATTGCCATTCTGCTAGTATTGTCAGTATTAAAAGAAGAAGTAGAGTAAAAAAACTAGACGAATGAAGACATAGTTCAGTCACAGACTGGGGGATGTTTCGAAAGTGAATTTCTCACTCTGCAGTGGAGTGTGCGCTGATATGAAATTGATACTGGAAGCACCCCACCAGGCTGTGGCTAAGCCACGCCTGCCCGATGTCCTTTCTTCCAGGAGTGCTGGCCCTGCAAGATCCGCAGGAGAACTTCTGTGGGGTTTCGAAGGTAGGAGATGAGGTACCGGCGAAAGTAAAGCTCTGAGGACGAATCCTGAGTCGTGCTTGGGTGACTCAGTCACTAGGCAACTTGTTCATAAAAAATTAAAGGTTTCGAGTTCGAGTCTCCGTCAGGTACATAGTTCTAATCTGCCAGGAAGTTTAATGTCCCTAACGTGTGTTCGTTGAACTTTTCTGGATCGGTTCTCTAAACCAAACTATCATGAATTTCATCGAAGGAAAAATTTCTCTATAAAAATCATAAAGGAAGCTGAGTGCCTCACTCTTGTGAAATACAGCTCGCCCTTCCGAATCGCAGCGTCCTTGCATGCCGTGCAGTTGGGAAGATCATGTATTCCTTCTTTCTAGCTTTGCAGCTGGAGTTCCATATCGCATCCCAATGTCGGATGATAATGAAATGACCAAACAGGACGAGCACAAAGTTTTTCCCTGATTGTAAACATTCATTTCTAAGGAACAGTGGTAGATCCAGCTTCCACATATGCTCCGTTTGTTGGCCGTGAAACGTCTAGGCAATACTTAATTTATCTCCATGTCTTTGCCAAAATCTCTTCCGCCACCGCCTCTACCGCATCTCGTATTCGCACTGTAACAGCCTGCAAATCAGGAGCTGGTGTACTTTATCCCTAAGGTAATACCCTTCCCCTCCCCCCAAAAAAGATCGACAGGGGTTACGTCTGGTGAACGTGGTTGCCATGATTTTGAGCTGCCTTTGCCGATCCATGAAACCACGAAACACATTGCGCTTGCTGCTGCGTTCTCGCTATTGTGTCTGCAGCGCTCCTACATTACGATATATGTAGTAAGAGCCAGTCTTCATGAGTTAAACTACAATTTGCAAAACACCCCATAGACGTGTGGAAGCGTCTCCATAAAAAATATTTAAGAGCTAAGCTAATATTTGCAACAAACCGCATAACAATAACCGGCGTAGATCCTCGGAAGTATTTTTCTCTAATCAGGGAAAGACAGTATGTACATCCTGCAGTACCCATACCATGCAATGAGCGAAGAATTTTTATGGCCAGAATCACATACGATAATCCTAAACGACTACTGTACGCCACAAATAGAGAAAAAAAAGCGAGGTTCGAATGGCTCTAAGCACTATGGGACTTAACATCTGAGGCCATCGGTCCCCTAGACTTAGAAACTACTTAAACCTAACTAACCTAAGGACATCACACACATCCACGCCTGAGGCAGGATTCGAACCTGCGACCGTACCAGCAGCAGCGCGGTTCCGGACTGAAGCGCCTAGAACCGCTCGGCCACAACGGCCGGCAAAAAGAGACAATATGATGTGTAATCTCAGATGTAGTAGGATAGTTACACGATGTGGACACGAAAAACATTTAATAAAGAGTTAGAGATGTGGCAACAAAGTGTTCAAGTGATAATGCGTGAGGAGAAACCTCCCCAGATAGATCACGGATCAATAAATTTGTGTAAAGTAAATTTTGTGCAAATAATATTTATTTCTAAACATTATTACAATACATTTGTCTCAACGAAGGTCCAACTTTTTATTTCCTGATTTTTCAGCTATGTACAAAACCAGTTTACTGTGAAGATAACATCCTCATTCGGTAAACTATTCGATGAACCGACACACTAAACATTTTTTATGTTAGGTAATGAAAATAATCGTTTGAGCCAAAATGTGAGGAATGGCATTCGGGAGTACTGTGGTTCAATAAACCGCCTGGCCATGCAGATTTAGTTTTTTTAACAGGACGGCTGCTTTGCAAACTATACGGCCGATTTCTTAGCCATCCTTCCACAATCAGAGTTTGAGCCTCATCACTGCTGACCTTGTCGTCGACGAGCATTTAACCCCCGTAATCTCTTCTTATTTTAGAGAAAGAGTGGATGAGTAACTGTCTCTAAAGCCAGCACAATCACTTTTATGCACTAATCTTGATTTACTAGATCTACGATGGTACTGTCCACAAAGGTGATACACATTAGGACATCGTCTGATCTATTTTCGTGAACTGTTCAACACACACACCGCTGGTGGACGCGAGTTGGAGACGTTGTGCTGGAATTGTAGCAGTTCTGTTTAGACACAAAGGAATTAAAAACATTAGCTGCCAGTGGATACTGATTTATAACAACGAGCCAAGTTGAAAATTTGTACCAGATCGGGATTCGAAACTGCGTCGCCGGCTTCGTAGGCAGATGCGCTGCCACTACGCCATCTGGACACAGGGGTCACCACAACTGCACGGACTACCCTGCACATCTCCCGTCAGACACAAATTCTCAGCTTACACCACACAGTAGTGATGTAGTGCCCCTGCTCATTAGCCTTATTACTCGCAGTATCTCACAGATTCCCATAAGAGTTCGAACTTGGTGTGCATTTTCACTAAAGGGATCATTGACTGTCATCGTCATAATTATACAATGACGTGACAAAAGTCATGAGATACCTCGTAACGTCATGTCGGACCTCCTTTTGCCCGGAGTAGTGCAGGAACTGGACGTGCCATTGACTCAACATGTCGTTGGAAGTCCCCTGCAAAACTATTGACCCATGCTACCTCTACAGCCGTCCATAATTGCGGAGCAAGGTGTTGTGCATCTCTAGATTATTTGCCACAAATGCTCGATGGGTGGCTAAATCATTCGCTCGAATTGGCCAATCGCGAACAGTTTTGGCCTGGTGACAGTGCATTGTCATCCATAAAAATTCCATCGTTGTTCGGAAACATGAAGTCAATGAATGCTGCAAATCGTTTCCAAGAAGCCGAACATAACCATGATCGGATCAGTTCTATCAGATGACCGAATATATTCCATGTACGCACAGCCCCACACCATTAGGGGGCCACCACCAGCTTTCCAATGTCTTGTTGACTACTTGGGTCCATGTTTCGTGGGGTCTGCGGCACACTCGAACCCTACCATCAGTTCTTACCAACTGGAATCGGATCTCATTTGGCCAGGCCACGGTTTTCCAGTCGGCTAGGGTCCAACTGATATGGTCACGAGCCTAGGAGTGGCGCTGCAGGCTATGACGTGCTGTTAGCAAAGGCACTCGCCTCGCTCCTCTGCTGCCATGGCCCATTGACCCGACTTTTCGCTGCATTGTCCTAACGGATACGTTCGTCTACGTCCCACATTGCTTTCTGGAGTTATTTCACGCAGTGTTGCTTGTCTGTTAGCACTGAAAACACTACGCAAATGCCGCTGCTCTCGGTTGTTAAGTGAAGGCCTTCAGCCATTGCGTTCTCCGTGGAGAGAGGTAATGTCTGAAAATGGTATTCTGGGGGAACTCTTAATACTGTCGATCTCGGAATATTGAACTTCCTAACGATTTCAGAAATAGAATGTCACATGCGACTAGCTCCAACTATCATTCCGCGTTCAACGTTTGTTAATTATCGCCGTGCGGCCATAATCACGTCGGAAACCTTTTCACTTGAATCATCAGAGTACAAAGACAGCTCCGTCACTGCGCTGGCCTTTTATTCCTTGTGTACGCGATATGTATATGTGCATATCGTTACCCCAATAACTTTTTTTCACCTCAGTGTATGTCCGAAAGAAAAGACACGACATATATAAGTTCGGTTTAGTCCGTGAAAAAACGTTTAAGAAAATTGGAAATTTGTGGTAAGGTCTTATGAGAGCATTCTGCTGAGGTCATCGGTCGCTAAACTTACACACTACATAATCTAACTAAACTAACTGACGCTAAGGACAACATACACACCCATGTCCGAGGGAGTAGTCGAACCTCCGACGGGAGGGGGGGGGGGGGGGAGCCGTGCGAACCGTGACAAGACGCCCGAGACCGCGCGGCTAAAGCTTTCAAGAGATGGTCTCGGAGCATATATGCGAGTTGCGGCAATGTTATTCTCACAAAGCACTTTTTTATAAATTAATATAATTGGTGTACTAATCTTTCTGAATAGCCGTGCGCGGTAAAACACCGCTTCCGGAACGGACTGAATCCGGATTAACGAGGAGGGTCGGTGTGCCTAGCAACCTGGATGTGGTTTTTAGACTGCTTTCCACATCCCGCTAGGTGAAAACAGGCCTGGTACACAGGGCTGTAATTTAGGCATGTACAACATGTTCAGCAGCAACGGCAGCAAAACTTCGTGGACGACAAAACGTTGTCATCGAAAAATTACTTTTTAAGTATAATTTTAACGTGCATTGAATCAGCGCTCAGGCATTCAGACATTTATTGGCAAAGTGTTGACAAATATTTCTACCTGTCATTATCCTCGTACTTTACTCCTAGTCCACCTGTATAACATTTTCTGTCTGCAGCACATTAATCTCGTAGACTACGGTAAGAAATAGCTCCCCACGTAATCGCTTAGCCTACGAGATCTCGCGTGCGGCGTGTGGTCCAGTCCTTCATCCATTCATCATTATGTTGGCGTCACACACAACACCATGTAGTTCCATGTGGTTCTCAGCTTAAAATTAAGGTAAGTAATTAGAGCACTAATTGGTCACAGCGAAGCTGGTTCTACTGTATTTGTTCAGTTTCCAGCACTCGACATTGCAGAATTTTTTTTTTCAATTCACGATAGCAGTATGGATGGACGGTCTGAGTTAAGTGGTACTGCGTATCGAAAGAAAACCAAAAAAAGTACCGAGGTAAAACAAACTTTTACAGAAAATACCACGGCCAGTCGAAAATCTAAAAGTGAATCGTGTGGGTCTGAACATTCAGCTGAACTTGCGGTTCAGAACACTCACAATGAACTGTGTAGCTCTGGAAGTGCACTCAAAATGAGAGTTATAAACAGTAAACAGTAGTTCTCACTTTAGGAGTTCCGGATAGATGTGAAGAATATACGCGCGCTGAAGCAGAGGATTTTCCTGTTCCTAGTAGTGACTCAATTTTTTGAGAAATTGCTGACCAGACACTGGATTATTTCGTTAAAAATGTTATTAATCAAAACAAAAATGCTGATTTTTCTATCCCCTCACAGCGATACGCCAAAGGATTTCAGAGATTTTGTATTAAAATACTGTTTCAGAGGGTTTTCGTGAAAGAGGAACTTATCAACTGTGAATATTTTGTATATTCTCCTAGCCAAGTATCTTTCTTATGAGCATGTTGTAGCATATTCGGTCGGCCTTCTCAATTTGAAACATCTGGTTTTAGTCTTTGGAACCATGCTGGAATACGAATAGCTGAATATCAAAATTCTATCGCTCAGCGAGGTTGCTTGTTAGAACTAAAAAAAAACCAGAACAGATGATATGAATAGAACTGACAAACGGTTGCTCACCCAGCATAAACATGAAGATAAGTGTTGGAGAAATGTGTTCAAAATAGTTATTTTTGTAAATAGAAAGCTAGTTTCTATGAGCGCAGTATTTCGTGGAGGCAAAGACGTGTTTGACTCTGTGGAAAATGGAAATTTTATTAGGTGTCTGGAATTAATTTCAGAGTATGATTATTCTTAGGCCGAGCATTTAGCAAGGTTTGGTAACCCCGAAAAATTATTTACTTCATACGTTTCCACCTGATACTTACGAAGATTTAATACTTTTTATGGGCTGGCCAGTGACGTAAAGAACAGGTAATAAAGTTATTTTTCAGTTATAGTAGATTCTACACCAGATATATCCCTTAATGACCAGTTAAGTATAACCATTAGATATATGACTGAATATGGATTCTCAGCTGAAAGATCTCTGTGTTTTATAAAAGATGCAGGCCGTACTGGAGAGAAGTTTCTGAAACAGTTTAGAACTCTCCAGAACTACACGAACCAAAATTAAGCAGCTGTAGAGGGCAGCCATACGATAACGCAGCCAACATTTCTGGTCTATGTTCAGGTTTGCTGGCAAGGCTCATGGTCCAAAACTCCCTAATTTTCTTCATTTCATACTCGGCTCACTAGTTGGTTCACGAACTGCACAATGCTGCACAGGAGCAATACGGATTTTTTAATTAATTCAAGGTTTACACAATTTCTTCGTAGACCCTACAGGTAGCTGGAATATCTTGGAAACATTTTTTGATTCCGCTAATATGACAGTAAAGTTACGGTTTACAACTCGATGGTGTGTACATGAGATGCCTGTACGAGTCTGAATGAAGATTAGAAAGCAGTGTTTTCTGTATCAAGAAAAATTTCAGAAAATGAAAGTAGTAGAGTTAGATGTGAAGTTGATGGTCTTCTTAGAAAATTACATAGTATTGAAGTAGGTTTCACGACAGCGTGGGATCATATTCTGCAAAAGTCTGTCAAAGCAGTGAAAAACAGCAAGCGAAAGATGTAGATATTTCTGTTTTTGTAGAAATCTGTGACTCTCTTCAATGTTTTGAGCTGAACTTCAGGTATCTTTTTCAATCCCCAAGGATTCATCTGAAAAGACACCTATGGAAATCCGGAGTTCGGAATCAGTTTCATCTCCATCAGCTGCTGAGAATCAGAAAAGGAAACGTCAAATCAAACGTAACAGATTCTTTGATGAATCATCTGATTCAGAAGAAGAGCCCAGATGCACTGAAGAAGAAACAGGATCAAATTGTGTTGAGATCTGGAGAATAACGAAAATGTCTAAGATTATTCAGGATTTGTTACAGAAGAGAGTTAATGTCTACAGAGAATATAACTTAAGATTTTCATGTCTCTAAAATTTAACGGAACTGGAAGCTTTTCAAATGTAAGATGCTGCAGATAAACTTAGAGTATGTGTAATCCTCACATATGGAACAACTTTGCTGAAGAATGTGTACATTTTAAACGCTATCTGTTCTATGAAGGAAAAAATGAGCTGATGACAAGTTGTCCTCTTTTCCATTCTCTGTAGAACGTTGGTTTAAAAAGTTGGTTATGTGCATTCAGATGTGTACACAACACTCGAGATATACCATAAAACTGTAATCCAGCATCAAATTGTTCTGCTGAGAGGTCCTTTTCTGTTTTACAACGGATTTAGAACTACTTGCGGACAGCAGAGACTCAAGAACTACTCGTCAATCTAGCCATAGAATCATTCATGACAGTCAGTCTGGATTTTGAGGAAGTGATAAAAGAATTCGCAAATAGAAAAGTGAGAAGGAAGTCATTGGTCTAGGATCGCTAATGTTTGGAAAAGATCAATTAAATGGTGCCGTGTCATGTATTTGGGACTGACCAAATTTCACATTTAAGCCAAGTAATTTTGGTATAGAATATTGAACAGTAGTGATTTTCTGTGTATTTTTACCATATGTCGTGTCCAAGTTTGACGTTTCCGTGGCAATTTTTCAATAAAAGCGGCTATTAAACTGTAGTAGTTATTTTATTATTACTGAATATTTAGCTCGCATATTTTCTTTGTGTTATATGTTATTTAAATACTCCAGTAAAGTTTAAAATAGAAGTTAATGATTACGTAGCTTTATTGTTGAAGTCTGTAAGCGGATATAAACGCTTATGTTGAATCCTTGTTGTCGCTATCTTTCATGTCGTCTTCCTGTGTCTGCACTGCAAGGAGAGGATGTTGGTTGGTGGCCGGTATCCTCGTTCTATAGCACAAACTGCACGCAATTGTTAACTGGGTTCTTTATTTATGAGTAAAGAGCTACTTAAGCTTCCATCTGCTGTGGTACAAGCTCCCCTGTATAGTCCACTTCAGCCTCACTGCTGGTGAAGTAGAAGTCCGCTATGTTCACTATAAGGTTACCAAGTGCGGCCTGTCTCTGTGCTAGAGGCTAAGACTACACCTCCGACTCAGTAACACGCTCTACGGCAGACTCGAACTAACTGGGAGTAACAGGCTCGAACTAACTGAACTAACTAACTGGCCCTCCGGTCGGCAGTGGCGATCCTAAATACTGGGGCCGAGAGGGCGTTGGTGGAGCGTTTCCAGCGAGTCTGTAGTTGGCATTTGTCGATACTCTCGTAACCTCTACGTCGCATGGTATGCAGGCGCCAGTGTACGCCAGCACAGCTTAAGTTTGGGAAGGAGGAGGGAGGGGGGGGGGGGGGGAGCGGCTTAAAATCAGTTACTGCATAGGGGTGCCATGCACCCTAAATATGGCGCTGCTGGTACTCAAGTACAACCTCATTTAGAGCATTTGCAAACATTTAGATATCTTTCGCTAATATTCACATAAATGACACTACATGCAGGCAGTTGCAGCACACTTATTTCGTCCCGAGGGGTAATAGGGTAGCGACAGGGACATCTGGACACTCCATAAACGAACAAAGGCAAATTCGTTAATAACCATGTAGACACTGCGCTGATGAGAGACAAAGGCATAAGAGAAAGAAGGAGAAGGAGAAGAAGAACAAGAAGATGATAAATGTATTACATGACCTATACTGGGACATCACATTTCCATCCCCTACCCTATATTCTATGGAATGACGAGAGGGTGATAGTAACATGACTCCAGGAAGAATAAAACAGAAGAAAGAAAGGAGGAAGTGATAATTGTTTCAAGTACTTTCCGCTGCTTTAGAATTGTTTGTTGAGTATAAAATATTTTGGGAAAATTGCGTAACAGTGAAGGAGGCAACGCAGGGTTGTCAAACTCATGACCATGTTCATTACCATCATAAACATGATTAAAACTGTTGTTATCACTGTCATCACCACCACAATCGTAATAACTATCATCACCATAATAAACACCAATACCATCATCACCACAAGCCCTGTAGACTGTGTGTTGCTCCTGAAAAAAACAAACCGGGTGAGGTTTTCTAGTCTTACTCCAACATTAGCACCCGTTTTCTGTAACGTGTGGCAACACCCTTCTGTTTAATTAATCTCCTTAATGCATTGTCGTAAGACGATGGATCAGGACTTTGGGGTGGTCACTCCGAAGGTGTAGGTAAATTGGCAGAACAGAACCACACCCAACCCATGTGTCAGCCAATATGTCATTGAGATATCCTCTAACGGCAATAGCACAACGAGATAGTGTTCTATCACACTGGAAATATACACGACCGAACTGTTCCTGATCTAGCAGATGTGGAATAAAACAATCATTTAACATGGTGAGACACGCAATTCACAGCAGCGTCAAAGAAATATGGACTTACCAAATTTGGGTTGCAGACACTGCAGCCCAGATGATGAAATGTGACGGACTGATTTCAAGTTCTTCATAAAAATGGGATTTTATTTTTCTCCAGAAATAAATGGTTCTCGTTTTTGCACTGCGATATATGGCACACTCATGCGAGAAAAACACTTTCCCCTTTGAGACATCGAGTATTCGTCCGTAAACTCGATGACGCTTTTGCATGTCATTATCATTCAAATAGTTTACAGACGAAGGTTTAAATGCCTTTAACTTTAAATCATTCCTAATATATCTTTCTAATGCAGAGTATAGAACTGCCAATTCCTGTGACAGCTTACGAATAAATTTGTTTCGACAGACGATTCAGCCTTCACACACGTTTCCAGTCATATTGGTCGTCTACCTAGGCGGTTCTAATCTTTTGTGCAACCAGTTGCAAAGAGCTTTTTCTCCCACAGTAAAACTGTTGGTTTGTGTGGAAGGCTTCTGAAACCTTACTGTGAAATCAAGCTGAATATCTGTCACTGATTTTCCTGTGTGGGGTCGTTAGTGAGCCCAGGTGCTCATTACGATCTCTTCCTCCATGATGTAAGTGGACTCTTTAACATCTACGCAATATGTAGAGGGTAATGGGACTTTGTGACCACTCTGTAGATCTATATCCGTTCCTTGGAACTTTTCTCTTAAGTCTAATTGTTATTAACTGCCGGAAATGAGCCAGGCATCTAGATATCTGAGTCTGTCTAATGATGCACCTACCTACAAATAGCGTGCTCTTGTCTTACTCTCTCCTTGACTGCATAGTATTTTCCGGCCTGTTGCAGAATTCCATTTGCTACCGCCTTTAATTCGCCTCATTATTACAATGTTATATGTGTGGGGTCGCCATTTACGATGTCCGTTCATGCTACCGCATTTCACTGTCGTTTATTAGAGCGTCTGTTCACTCATTTCATTGCTAGCATGAATGTTCCATCACTCTGTTGGAGTCTCCGATTTATCTCCCGCGCCTCAGCCGCCTATCCATAACAAAATACTATTCTTCTGATCTTTGTACGATACAGGAGTTTGATTGGTTGATGATTACAATTAAAAGGAGCCTGCCCGAGCTGATAGAACATCTTAAGTGTGCATACAAACAGCAGGAGAGGGGCGTTGAATCTGAAGCCCGTGGCTCGTTTTGTGTCAGCAGTAAACACTGTCGACGCGAAAGTGCAACATACATACCATGGGGCGAGGTTTTAACGGGGCAGGTCTTCTCAAGTGTGGTTTTCTGTACCGCGATGTACCCATACACGGCTTAATGGTTCTACCGTAGAACGAGTGTGATAGGCATGAAGCGAAAAGGCGGGACTAGTCGTAAACAGGGTTGTGGAATGGCTGGCCGTAAAGCTGGCGTAGCGATGACAGACGTGTTTCTCCCGTGGCAGTAATGGACCGTCGAGTTTCATCTCAAGTGTTGCTGCAAGGCTGCAGTACTGCTCGCAGTAGGCCAACGTCTGTGTCCACTCTTTGCCGCTATCTGCTGCACGTAAATGGGATATCACTGTAAATGGTTTCCTGGCGATGAGTGACAAATCGTCTTTTGCGATAAGTCTAGCTACAGTGATTATCACCCACGCAGGACTCGCTGTGTACATAAACATCGCCTCCAGAATGAGGTGGCATGATTGTCTGGGTCGCTGTTGGATATCGTGGGCTATTCCAGCTACCTTAAATTACAGATACTCTTGACAACAACCGCTGCCTCGCAGAAATTTGTACAGACCGAAGTAGTACCACTGATTAAACTAACCCACATTCCAAAAGTACAATGCTCGTCCCCTTACACGAGTATTATTGTAGACTCTTCCGTGAACGGAAAACATAGCGACTTTTCAGACCAATAAATCGTCCATTATTGTTGTTGCTGGTGCAGTCTTCACTTCAGAGACTGGTTTTATGCAACGTTAATCTATCCTGTGCAAGCCTCTATATGCCTCCTTAACCATTCCTACCAACACCAGTTTGAATCTGCGTACTATATTCAAGCCTTGGTTTCTCTCTACAATTTTCACCCGCCACACTTTCCTCCACTACCAAATGATCGATTCCTCGGTGCCTCAGGATTTGTGTTACAACCGATCTGTTCTTTTAGTCAGATTGTGCCATGCGCTGTATTCTTCTCATTTCGATTCAGTACGCCTTCGCTAGTTATTCGCCATCTAATCTCCAGCATTATTCTGCAGCAAAACATTTCGGAGCTTCTATTCTTTCCTGTCCAGACTATTGAATGTTCACGTTTCACTTGTGTACAAAGCTGCGCTCCAGGCAAATACATTAAGTAACGTAAGTGGACTTAGGATTCGCTCGCAGTTCTTCTCTAATAGCTCCTCGTTCAAGACGTTAAGGCCCAAGGAATGTCTACCGGGCACTGTGTTATCCTCTGCCCTGTGATGTCATGTGGACACAGTATGGAGGGGCATGTGGTCAGCACACAGTTCTCCCTAAGCGTTTTGCAGACTTTCGAGACCGTGGAGCCGCTACTGTTCGGTCAAGTAGCTCCTCAGTTGACCTCACGAGGCTGAGTGCACCCCCCCCGTACTAGTCCTCCTACCAAGAAAAAAATCCGTTGCTATACCGGGAATCGAACGCGGGTGCTCCGCGTGGCAGCCATTTACTCCGACCACTTCCTTTTTTTTAATTTTAAAACGGGCACTGGAAAGTCCATGGTCAGATCGAGATTCGATCTCACAACATCTTGGTTTACACACAAGCGCTCCACCGCTTTTTTAAAAAAAATTTTAGGAAATATGAGAGAGAAAAACATTATTACCAAAAAACACAGCAGACAACGTCCGGAAATGCAAATGTGGAAAACTGATCGTTCCTTGTAAGTGGACGGAACCTAGAGACGATAGTCAGTTATGGTGGCGGTCAATAGCTAAAATAGCTAAAGACTAAATTCTAATAGAAGGTATTCTTCAGTATATTACCGAAGCTGATAGCGCATCGAATTGTATTCAGTAGTAATAAAATATTGTACAGAACAGTCTTGATCAGATAAACACTTTTATTCATAAGTGGCGACCGATTTCGACCCGATGAGAATCATCTTCGGACCATATTCCAGATAACGTGTGGTGATATGGCACAGAGCAGGAATTGTGTATACCACCCACTGATGTCGACGGCTGGGTGCTATTTGAAGAGGTACTATCTCAGGTACTGACTGCTGATTAGGGCCGTGTGTCTGCTTATGTCCACGTTTGGTGGAATGGATGTCCACTGTGGAACTACTTGTGCGACGTAAGGCGGAAGCGTAATGTAGTCCTTGTCGATTGTGTCCTCTTTGGAGATTAACTGTTCAAATGTGTGTGAAATCTTATGGGACTTAACTGCTAAGGTCATCAGTCCCTAAGCTTACACACTACTTAACCTAAATTATCCTAAGAACAAACACACACACCCATGCACGAGGGAGGACTCGAACCTCCGCCGGGATCAGCCGCACAGTCCATGACTGTAGTGCCTCAGACCGCTCGGCTAATCCCGCGCGGCGGAGATTAAATAACGAGTAAGTTGCGCTTGAGTCGTAGGCAGCTCGGCACTCTTCTCTACGCTGCGTCCCGTATCTTTTGGAGGTCACAGATAAACCATACCTGTTTCGCTTCCTTTTATTTACGAAGCATCCTCAGTGGCCTGTATGCGTGTTTGATGTGCTAGTTTTGTAAGGTTAAATGACACTTTGGTTCTTTCTTGGGAACTTCTTATCAAATATGTATCACCCTGGAATTCTGCTCGCAAACACCAGAAACAGGACATCGTGGTGTACGAAAGACGATGGGGCACATTTTACTTAAACACTTTCAACCGCTGCCCCCCCCCCCCCCTCTCCCAAAGATGATGATGATGTTTGGTTTGTGGGGCGCTCAACTGCGCGGTTATCAGCGCCCATACAGATTCCCAACCTTTGTTCAGTCCAAAGTCGCCACTTCCATGAATGATGATGAAATAATGACAACACAGACTCCCAGTCAAAAAATGTTCAAATGTGTGTGAATTTCTAAGGGACTAAACTGCTGAGGTCATCGGTCCCTAGACTTACACACTACTTAAACTAACTTATACTAACAACAACAACAACAACAACAACAACAACACACACACACACACACACACACATACACACACACACACCCATGCCCGAGGGAGAACTCGAACCTCCAGCGGGAGGGGCCGCGCCGTCAGTGACATGGCGCCTCAAACCGCGCGGCAAACACCCAGTCATCTCGAGGCAGGTGAAAATCCCTGACCCGTCCGGGAATCGAACCCGAGACCCCGTGCTCGGGAAGTTAGAACGCGACCGCGAGACCACGAACTGCGGACTCCCAAAGATGAGTCGAGTGTCTTACGACTGCGCAACCTCGCTCTTTATAGCACCTAAGGAGGGATCTGAGGTTTCAGCAACACAATGCACTACATCATCGCTTCCGAATTGTATATGAACGATTTGAAGAACGCGTCACGAAGATAAGGGTGCTTGTATGACACATAATCAAACCTGCTGAATGAATCTGGGACGCCATCGAGTGAGATGTGCTCGCATTGGACTTATGTTCGATCAACGAGGGACGCGGTTGAGGGGTAATAAATTAAGAGTGGCTACCTAAAGTTTCGGCGTATCATTATGTCCTAATAATCAGGGTAATATAGGAAACAACATGCTGTTAGCTGGGTGCCTAATGCTGTTGCTCAATGGGTCATCACATTTTTACACTGGTAATACACTTCTGTGTCCCGCACTACTAATAATTTCCTACTATCGGTATTGAGTCACATACGATGTTTCTTTTCGTTTAAGGAATATTGCACAGATGGCAGAGTATGAGGATATCAGTATCAATCTTTGCACGTTTTGTCAATTGCAGTGTCTCTATCACGGCACCAACAACGTTTTATTCTGTTACAGTAAACGTACTGTTTATGTGTAGAGGGATTGCTGTTGGGTTATTATCACACACCGCCTTGCAGCGATGTACAGACATATGTACAGCTCACAAGGGAACTGTCCAGTCCGACATGTCGAAATCCTCCCTGAAATTTTTTATATAGGAAGATACACAGAGAGAAATATTATGTCAAAGTTTTACCTGCATGTATTTTTTGAAAATTTTGAAATTTGCCAAATGCGTAGCTCGCCAGGCAGTTGGAGACATGTATAACTCTAATAGTAAAATTTAAATTTTCACGGCCGGAATTGTCACAATTAATAAAATATTCCGGGCTATTATGCCGTGGTCGAAGGAATTTCACTTTGAAACCCAACATTTCGTCCCCATCTGCGGAGGACATTTACAAGGGGGATCGTAGCTTTGTCGAATGTTCGATTCACACCCTGGCTCGCTACTGACTACAGCAAAATTCCGTTTCCGCGAGTTTCCGCGCAGTGGCGTGACGCGTGACGTCACATGTTTTGAATATGCGAGCGCAATTAGCCGTTGACTGGCGTCGTCCACTGTTACTATCATCCCATGATGGAAGACTGGTACACATCTTCTTCAGCACCGGAATCCAAATTCCATTCACTTTCACGCCCCCCCCCCCCCCTCCTTCCAATTGAGATTCCTGGGATGATTCAGTATCTCTACGACCTCTCTGTATAGCCTTTCATGGTATCCGCTTGCAGCTGCCAGTACTTGAGTCTTATCAAAATGAGTGAGGTGGTCTTCTGGCTGTAAAGGATGTTCCACAACAGCTGATCTGTCAATCTGCCCTCTTGCGCAAAACGGCGCACAAATATCCTCGGATGAAGGCACATCAGTAAGCACAATTACGGCACAATGCGATCGTAATTTGTAAAGTGAATTTCAATTTCTGTTGATAGTTTCTCTAACACAATTGTTTACAGTTACTATTCGCTCGAATTAACAACTCTTTTAATACTAAAAAAATAAGCAGTTGCCTTTGCGGTATCGCTAATAAATTTTCTTTGTGATTTCTTCGTATATGTTTACTAATAACATTTTTCCTTGTGCAGGTATCAGAGTTTGCAGTAAAGTGGAATCCAAGTATGTTTTCAATCTTGCAAAGATGAAATATGAAGAACGTGGCACGCAATCGAAATTTCCCACTTTTCCTGAAGATCTATATATGTGTTATTTATTAGTTGATTTCTTGGATAATCATTGAAATGATGTGGACATTCCATTAGAAATTAGGTAAACATTAATGGAAACAGGAGATAACTCTGTCGATTATGTAAATTGTGGTTCGATTGGTCACTGTTGTGCTAATTAAAATCCAGGACAAAAACAGATTACCTTCTAAATCGAAAGAAAATATATGCAGTAATAACTTTCAGAGACAAAGAATTTTTTGCATAAAAGAAGGAGGGATAAAGCTCTCAAGCTGTCTGCAAAGCCCGTTTCATAAAATCTGAAAACAAATTGTATAAATGAAAGAAGGATTTACACGGAGTACGAAATACGCTCCAAAATGAAACTCGCAAAAGTTTGAACGAAAAACTAATCGAAAGATTTAGAGTTGCTCGTGAGACTCAAGGCACAGTTACCGAGAGAGATCTATGAGACCGGGCGCTGTGAATTGCAAGTGAGATGAACATTACTGATTTCCGGGCTTTTCCGACCTGGTTACACCGATTCAGGAAAAGGACGTCGCAAAACTAAGAAATTTACCTCAAAGAAACATGTTGGGGAGATGTCATTAACAGGTAATACTACACAGAAATTCGTACCTGACGTGAAAAATGGTTCAAATGGCTCTGAGCACTATGGGACTTACCATCTGATGTCATCAGTCCCCTAGAACTTAGAACTACTTAAACCTAACTAACCTAAGAACATCACACACATCCATGCCCGAGGCAGGATTCGAACCTGCGACCGTAGCGGTCGCGCGGTTCCGGATTGAAGCGCCTAGAACCACTCGGCCACCGCGGCCGGCACCTGCCGTGAAGATGAAGCTTCTTGGAAATCTCTAAAATACTGTGTATATTGCCAATTAGTTACTTTTCGCGCAAGAACTGGGTGCAAACAGCACGATTAGAGAGAAAAAAAAGAGTTGCTTTGTAGTCGATGAAAGCAACAACACATTTGTATACGATAATTCTAGTGGTAAGTATAAGTGGAATAGTGTTTCCGCAGCTTTATATTTCACTTCAGGTCCTTCAGGAGAAATTAGGACAAAAACTTTAAACAATTACCGTTTAGTTTCAAATATCTTGTGATTTACATAGTAAAATCGGGCAAGAAGGGGGAAAACAGTTTTCAATATTACATCCAATACATCTTTTTACCAGTGCCAGAAAAAATTAATTGCTTTTATTCGACTCGTGGCCTGAACATAACAATACCTTTGTCAGTAAGATAAACACGAAATGTCTGTCTAAAGTGAGATTTTGCAGTTCATTTCTGTGTAAATTCACTACATGTAACGTATATTTCGGAAATGTATCTTAGCCAGTATCGGTACAGTCGCTAAAATTGTGAAAAAACAGTAAGTTTCCTCAAACACACTACACATTTGTTTATTAGCATTCTTCGGAGCATAAGTTTCAAACGGATTCAAGGGAGTTTGGGCCAGTAACGAGCAATCTCACACCCCCGATGCACAAGACATGGTTAGATCAATCTGCGGGGGGAGAAGCACCTAAAATACCATTTGCGACGCAGTGGGTAAGTGCAAGGTCGGAACATTAAGGTTCAAATTTCCGTTGACGGCGTATTAGAGATGGAACACAAGATTGGATTAGAAAAAAAGTGGAGAATGAAATCGGCAGTGTTCTTTTCAGAGAAACTACCATGGTCTACGTCGTTTTCCTTATCTCGGCTCCCCTAAAAAAATTGAGGACTGAATCCCAAGCGCTAAAGATCATATACACAGAGTTTAAAAAAAGTCATGGGATACCTCCTAATATCGTGTCGGACCTCCTTGTGCCGAGTGTAGTGTAGACACTCGACGTCACGTAGATTCAAGTCGTTGGAAGTCCTTACACGAATACTGAGCCATGCTTTCTCTGTAGCCTCCATAATCGTGAAAGTGCTTTCGATACAGGATTTTGTGTACAAACTGACCTCTCGATTATGTCCCATAAATGTTCGGTGGTGTTCATGTTGGCCGATCTGGGTGCTCAAATCATTCGCTCGAATTGTCCACAATGTCCTTCAAACCAGTTACGAACAACTATGGCCCGGAGACATGGCGCATTACCGTCCATAAAAATGCCATCATTGTTTTGGAAGAAATGGTCTCCAGGTAGACGAGCATAACCATTTCCAGTCAATGATAGGTTCGGCTGGGCCGGAGAACCCAGTCCATTCCATGTAAACACAGCCCACACGATTTGGAGGCATCACCAACTTGCACAGTGTCTTTTTGGCAACTTGGGTCTTTGGCTTCGTGCGGTTTGCGTCACACTCGAATCCTACCATCAGCTCTTACTAACTGAAATCGGGCCTCATCTGACGCGGCCACGGTTCTTCAATCGTACAAGGTCCAGCCGATATGGTCACGAGCCCAGGAGACGCGCTACAGGTGATGTGCTGTTAGCGAAGACTCTCACGTCGGTGGTCTGCCGTCATAGGCCATTCACGCCACATTTAGCCGCACTGTCCTAAGGGATACGCTCGTCGTATATCCCAAATTGATTCTGCGGTTATTTCACGCAGTGTTGCTTGTTTGTTAGCCCTGACAACTCTACGAAAATGACGCTGATCTCGGTTGTTAAGTGAAGGCCTTCAGCCATTGCGTTGTCCGTGGTGAGAAGTTATGCTTCCCGACACATATTTGACACTGCGGATCTCGGAACATTGAATTCTCTAAGGATTTCCGAAGTGGAATACTCTATCCGTCTATGTTCAATTACCATTCCACGTACAAAGTCTGTTAATTTCTGTGCGTCCATATCTCGTGGGAAACCTTTTCACATGAATCACCTGAGTACAAATGACAGCTCCGCCAGTGCACCTCTCTTTTATACCACGTGTTCGCTACACTACCGCCATCTGAATATGTGCATATTGCTATCCCACGACTTTTGTCACCTCAGTGTAATTTGTGTTGCTATAGTCTGTCTTGGATGAACCGCCACTATGAGGAGTTTAAAATAGAAATCCCCGAAAAAAATAATTTAACTACATAAAAATCATATGTGGCGCCCTAGAACTCACGTCTGACTGCTGTTAATAATGATCTGCGCTCCTGACGCTGACGATCAGCGACGAGTACTATATGGCAAAACAAGGAATAAATTAATATCTGAGATTCGCATAGCAGTTGAAAAAGCTACACACACTGTCAGTTTGCCGACCGCGGTGGCCACGCGGTTTAGGCGCTGCAGTCCGGAACCGCGAGACCGCTACGGTCGCAGGTTCCAATCCTGCCTCAGGCATGGATGTGTGTGATGTCCTTAGGTTGGTTAGGTTTAAGTAGTTCTAGGGGATTGATGACCTCAGATGTTAAGTCCCATAGTGCTCAGAGCCATTTTTGAACACTGTCATTTTGATTGAAAATATAACAATCCAACTGCACAGTAGCTCATCTTGTGAGGACAAAGGAGAAATTATTTTCGCTGTGGCCGAGCGGTTCTAGGCACTTCAATCCGGAACCACGCTGCTGCTACGGTAGCAGGTTCGAATCCTGCCTCGGGCATGGATGTGTGTGATGTCCTTAGGTTAGTTAGGTTTAAGTAGTTCTAAGTTCTAGGGGACTGATGACCTCAGATGTTAAGTCCCATAGTACTCAGAGCCATTTTTGAACACTGTCAGTTTGATTGAAAATATAACAATACAACTGCACAGTAGCTCATCTTGTGAGAACAAAGGAGAAATTATTTTCGCTGTGGCCGAGCGGTTCTAGGCACTTCAGTCCGGAACCGCGCTGCTGCTACGGTCGTAGGTTCGAATCCTGCCTCGGGCATGGATGTGTGTGATGTCCTTAGGTTAGTTAGGTTTACGTAGTTCTAAGTCTATGGGACTGATGACCTCAGATGTTAAGTACCAAAGTGCTTAAAGCCATTTGAACCATTTGAAATTATTCTTGAAATAATATTACAGGCAATGCACCTCATATGCCTTGTAATATTAAAGTCCCTAACAGTCATTCGGGAGGACGACGGTTCAATCCCGCGTCCGGCCACCCTGATTTAGGTTTTCCGTGATTTCGCTAATCGCTCCAGGCAAATTCCGGGATGGTTCCTTTGAAAGGGCACGGCCAACTCCCTTCCCCATGCTTCCCTAATCCGATGAGACCGATGACTTCGCTGTTTGTTCTCTTCCCCCAAACAACCAAACCCAACCCCTTAACAGTCTTTAAAAGGAATTCAGTTATAACCGCAATACCTCTGCTGTAATTATACATACACTGTCTGACAAAAAGCACACAGTTAGGGGGGAGGAAATAAAACTTCACAGATTAATAGGTTGTGTGAGGTATTTATTCACTGTTTTATTCATAAGTTATTTCAGTGATCACAAATTCGAGTGAAATTCACAAAGAACTTGGCAGTATGAGCTAACTTATCGATATTACGTTGCACTCTCTCTGATATGAATGCGTGCACTAATTCGGTTGGGAAAGGTTTCATAACGCTGCTGTATCTTCTCTTGAGGCAAGCTATACTCGAGTCGGCGTAAGAAGATCCCTGACAGTAGCGCTGCCGCCAGCTATCAGCTGTGTAGCGCTAACGGCTGCAGTTTTAAACAATGATCTATCATATAGCTGCAACAACAATGATGCGTTGGCATATAGATGTTTATAAAATCGCGTTATGTAGTTGTTAGAGGTAAGCATGCGAAGTTGCTACATCCACCTCACTGCAACTGTGAGAGGTCTTCTTACGCTGGCTGGACTCTATCCCACAACTGTTGCAACTGGTCCTTGGTTACCCAGATAATGGCAATGGGACAGAGTTTACCTCTGAACAGGTCACACATGTGTTCTATTGGGTACAAATCTGGGGATCTTGCTGGCCACGGAAGTAACTCAACATAATGCAGAAAGTTCACAGAGACATGTGTCATTTTGTGGACGAGCATTACTCCGCTGAAAAGTGGCAGCACTCTGCTATCATATGAGAGGTGACACATGAGGACGCAGGATGTCTGTGACACACCGTTGGCCGTCGGTGTTCACTTAATGACTATCAGCAATGACTTGGAGTCATACCCAGTTGCTCCACACCTTAGTATCAGATCTAACACCGCTTTCTCTCTCGAAAACATTGGAAAAATGGGACATCTCTCGCTGACGATGATCATCCAGGGTAGTACAGAACCGTGATTCATCACTGAACATAATGTGACGGAGTTCATTAGACTCCAATGCTTCGAAGTCGTGGCACAACTATAAACTCAGTCATTTATTTGTGGTAATAGCGTAAGCTCTCGCATTGGACAGTATTTTCCTACTATAGCTGCTGCTAGTTTGCGACCAGGGGAGTGGGATGACACACTATATTGGAGGAACCTCTCACATGGCAGGCACGGATGTGAAGTGGTTATGATAGGTTTGGTGTACAATACAGTAATACTCCATTGTTATGGTCAGACATGATCAGTGAGAACCTTGATGGCAAGTATGCCTGCCCCTACATTCCCATGCTGTTCAACATCGGGCCACTGTTACATCTGAATGCCCCACAGATCTGGATACTGCACGATACGACCAGCCAGACAAAAGGAGACCTACAATTAGAACCCTGTTAAACTCTGTTAACTGCTGATAATGTCGTCTGACACACGTATGTGGCATCTCTGTGTTCTCCATAGTAATCACTCAACATCTGGTGCTACTCACGCCCATTATGTACTCTACCAGGCCTGGTAACAACACTAATGCAATCTGATGGCCGTTCTACCTGTCGCAAGGAAATACATCTTTAATCATTTACTTAGCGCCAATGGTGTGTATGGGTGTGAAGCTACATTGACATCCAACCACGATTTCTGGGTGATTCACTTTTTTTGTCAGGCAGTGTATATCGGTCAGTCCTGAACGAATACAAGACAATTACTGGCTTGTACAATTACACAATTTTATTGTTTCTGCATAGCAACAATGGGTTGTGGGGCCCATGGCTTTTGGGCTATTTTTCCATGCCTCCAGCACATGCACATCACCCAGGTACCGCATTCCCTGGAACTTGAAGCTTGGTGGTAGCTTGTAAGTTCTTTGTCAATTTCATGTGTACGTGTATAATTTATTTTTTACTTATAAAGCTTCTTTGTTTACAACATTTGAAGTAGTATGATTGGGGACATGAACAAAGAGCTTGTTTGCTTCACTAGCATCAGAGAGCTGGTCGTGCAAAAAGCACTTTATAATAAGGTTCACACCTGCAGCACACAGCTTCTGGCCTTTTGCTTTGTTTATAGTCATGACACACCATAAGCTTACCAGGAATTGTACGCGTTTTATGCGAAATTGTAAACTGAAAGAAATAAGCAGGATTCAGTGTACAAAACCACGCTCGCCTGTGCCACTGCCTGTCAGAATTTTTGTTTCTGTGACCTTACATTGGAGAGAAGTAGCTTTAAGCCTCTGTGAGTGAGGGTTCTGAGGAGAAAGGTAATGCATGATGCTCTCGATCAGGGTTATGTCATGTCTCGCTTTTGGAAGGAGTTTCCAGAGAGTGAGTTACAAACTGATGCTCTTGAGGCACAGCAACTGTCGCCTCACGACCTTCATTGGTTTCTTGAGACCGCATAGTCATCAGTCTTTTAGCCATCCTGGTGTATTCAGAAAGACCCATTCATTTTCTAACCATTTTTATATGTAAACAAAACGAAATCAAAATGCAATGAGGAAGCACCCAACCTACAAAGAAAATTTAAAAAATACATTTTTCCTAGGATAGAATATAGCCGGCCGGAGTGGCCGAGCGGTTCTAGGCGCTACAGTCTGGAACCGCGCGACCACTACGGTCGCAGGTTCGAATCCTGCCTCGAGCATGGATGTGTGTGATGTCCTTAGGGTAGTTAGGTTTAAGTAGTTCTAAGTTCTAGGGGACTGATGACCACAGCAGTTAAGTCCCATAGTGCTCAGAGCCAGTCATTTGATAGAATATAAGTAAAACCTACTGAAACAGATAAAGCAATGTCGCTAACTTTTTAATACACAAAGCGAAATCAGTAAAATCCATGTGTTCTAGCCAAGTAAATCTTGGTTTTAGTTCGTATTCATATAGATAAGATAGTGGCACGTGATTTTATCCCTGGCGAAAACGCCCGCTATTACGTCTGTCACTGTGCTAAAAGGTATTAACAGCACCGCCTGTCGGTTCTTTGGTGTACTGTATAACTAACAACACCCTCAATTGGTTCTCTGGTGTACTACACTGTGATGATTGAACTACTAAGCTCAGCAGACAGTTATATCTTTTTTGTGATCCAATTCTGATGAAATAAAACCTGTATGTTGCCCCAAGTTACGATAAAATTACGTACAAAAACGTCATTTCAATTAGTCTGGTAGTTTTGGAGATTAGCCTGTTCAAACAGACACACACGTTGTTTTTATAGTGGCTCTGAGCACTAAGGGACTTAACATCTGAGGTCATCAGTCCCCTAGAACTTAGGACTACTTAAACCTAACTAACCTAAGGACATCACACACATCCATGCCCGAGGCGGGATTTGAACCTGCAACTGTATCAGTCGCGCGGTTCCGGACTGTAGCACCTAGAACCGCTCGGCCACCGCGGCAGGCGATGGTTTTATAGTGTTATTACTAGTACAGAAGAGTAATATTTTCCTAGCTTTTATTTAAAGTTGATCTTTTAGTGAAAATTATAAAAAAAAACCACTTTTAACCTGACCATTACAACCTGTATGAATTTAAGCAAATCATGGGTGAGCTAATGTGGTGGGGTCAGAGGGGATTTCGAATTGGCATCCTGTTGGTTGTGAACTAATACCTCACCACTGTGCTGCCTTACTCATTTAGATAAGACAAGAAGAAAGGACTGCTCAGTGCCAAAGACATTTCACTTGCATGTGTACATTAATATCCAACTACTATGTCATACACATCTAAAAATTTTCTTAATTTTAAATGGAATACAGGATGTAATGGGTATACATACAGATATTTTTATGTATTGTATCTTAATATGTACACACATCAGTGTATGGTTGTTTCTTCTATGAGTGAAACTGTCTTGCCCCAAACACGTCACAAATTTTACCACCTGATGTTTTCTGTATAGTCATAACTGCACCACTAAGTGGACTACAGCTGTCACTATAGACTAACAGTTTTGCACCGACGCATCAACACTTCAACACCTGGCCTACTGCCCAGGGGAAAATAAGCATTAATGGCTTGATCTTGCCACACACACATACTTCAAGATACTAACCAACCTACAAACATACAACTTGTAATAACTATAATTATTAGTCTGAAAATGACGTAAATACTGATGTAATGTTGTCCAGTACATCTTCTCAGTCACCATCAGAATAACCTGCACTCATAAGCATTACAGCCCTTATAATCATTTATAAGATTTTTATTATTTTGTATCATGTTTTGACTATTATCATGCATCTTGTTCTAACGTCTTATGATAGGTGCTATATATGTATTAAAAAACGAGATTCGCACAGCTGATGAAAATTAAATATGCTCTGACGTACATAAACTTTTATATGGTTGTTGCATGTGACAGTAGATACTATTTCCTGTCATTTTCGTTTGCATACGTCGATTAATGCAGGCTCTATTCTATAAAACAATCCCATGATTTCACTCTTGTGTAGCCGACCGGAGTGGCCTATCGGTTCTAGGCGCTACAGTCTGGAACCGCGCGACCGCTACGGTCGCAGGTTCGAATCCTGCCTCGGGCATGGATGTGTGTGATGTCCTTAGGTTGGTTAGGTTTAAGTAGTTCTAAGTTCTAGGAGACTGGTGACCTCAGCAGTTAAGTCCCATAGTGCTCAGAGCCATCACTCTTGTGTAACGCAAGCAGCGAGCGTGGTATCTCTGGCGGGATACCAACTAAATGTAGTTAATTTAAGGACATTGGTTTCAAAACGTACTTAAAAGTTTTTCTAGTTAATTTGTTCCAATGTATAGTATCCACGTCAGGTAAAATTAACTGGGAGTACTGGCATCTACCAATAAAGAGAGGAAGGATTGTGAAATGTCTGTTTGATCTGCGAAAAAAGCCAGAGAAATGCCGAAAAGTCTGAGATGTCAGACTCTTGAGCAAAGATGTCGTATTTATTGCAAAGCTGTAGTTGCAGCATTTGTGTAATGCTGGAACTTTGATTTTGATTACAAAGCGAGATATCGTTGGCACCATTTACATGTTATTCATGCTTGGATCGGGTGTTACGATCATATCAGCTGCACATCACTTACTTTGCAAAAATCCATTCCAAACCTTCGAAAATTATGGTGTTACACAGAAAACAGAAGTAAATGTTGACGATTCACTCATGCCGAGAACAGTTACTGTGATAAACGTAAAGTTTGATTGTGTTCTGTAACAAAGCGCAACACCAGGCAAAAATATTCTAGAATGTAATCTGTTGGCGTCCTCGTCTTTAAATAATATCCGCGGCAAAGGGGGGTATTGTGGTTAGGTGAATAGCATATGACTGAAAATCGTAAATATAACATTGTCCAGAATATTTAATGCGTCATAGAATGAGAGAGAATCCAAAGCCGATAATATAGTGTGACCCGCTACGGAAACTGAACAGAAACCAAGTAATTTTTTTTTATGAATTGCGACCCAAATGACACATGTTGACTGAGATACCAAACAACTTTTTTACAACTGAGGTTCTGTAGCCAAACAAGTAGTTGTAACACATTGGAGCTCATTTAACGGGTCGTTAGATGAAAGGGCAGTTCTGGATACAAAGCGTCTGCAAGCACTGATTGCACAACGTCGACCATGAATTGGCCTCCACGTTCTCCTTACTCCACACCCACTACATTTCCATGTGACAGAGCTTGCGCAACTAGCGTGCGGAGCATTCGAGATTTCCGAGCGCAGAATGCTGGATTGTTCGTGATGTGTCACTGTCGATCTCGAACATCCAGAACATCGATTAGAAAGCCTTCACAGCATCAAAAGTACGCAAGTATATAAACTATGTTTTCTTTAAAAAAAATGAAGACATTTCCAATGTAATGACGCTGTAAACATATTTTGTAGGAATCATTGCCATAAATTTCATAACTAATCGACGTGGATGATTTGTGTCTGCATCATAAGTCCCACAAAATATGTACTTTAATCCCCTACCAGTGGTTTTTTTTTTTTTTTTGTTGGTGAACTGTTGTTAACTGACATACACAACTGTGTAGAACTAAGTTTTGATTTCTCTACACATTTAATAACGCACAGTTTAGTTTGATGGTCAGTTTTGTAAACTGTAGGACATCTTTATCTTTGCACAGAACAACTTCAAAATTGTAACTAGTGCCAATAATCAACAAAACAGCTGTACATGTTATGAGTTTTATTGCGAACTTTACGTAGCAAATACACACTTTGAACATCTAACCACGACTCACTTAGATTTACACAATCTGACTACCAGCAGGTGACAGACTAAGAACATAATGACTGATCTGTTTGAATAGAGAACGCGGACTAATTCAGGCTTTGAGCGTGACGCCATTAAATTGGTAAATTACCACGCCGTTTTATTTTGGATATTAACAAAGAAGACAGGAAAATTAAAATGGATAAACAAACAACAATCTGAAAAGTAAGTTCACTTAACTAAGAGCTGTACAACTAGCAAATTCCAAAAGTATCGGAGCTATTTTGCTGTGGAGCAGTTTTAATGTACATAGGGATTCCAGAATTCTGTTAAAAAGTTTTGGTGAATAGAAAAAATTTCTAAATGGAATAATTAACAAATTATCATTTCGGTGAAATTTACGTTTTTGGAAATAGAAAAATCGGGCCTACAAAACTATGGCACGGAATTTTGAAAATAATACAATTTGTAGATTGGAACAGTAAAGTGCATGAAAATTTTAAATGCGGATAACCTTTGAAGCATTAAGACTAAGTATTTCGAAAAAGTAAAATGTTTGTTGGAAAACAGAGAATGAGGACTTTTATATACAGTCCGGTGACATTGCGGTGACCACTGCCTATGTTCGATATCAACGTGCAATAGTTGCTCACAGATGGCAGGCGGCATCAGTAGCAGTGGAGGTTCTATAAAGCAGGTCAGGGGATGCGAAGGACAGTGCAGTCGGTGTCGTATTGCGGAAACAAAGCGTTTATCCGACTTCCAGAGGCTCATGATCCTTGGCTTTCGGGCCAGGTGTGGAAGCATTTCCGGAACGGCTAACTCTGTAAATTATTGGCGTGTAGCCGCGGTTGAAGTATATAATTCATGGCAAAATGACGCTATCCGAAACCGTCTCTCAGGCAAGTGTGGTGCACAATGGGCCATAGTTGACAGAGGGGATGTGAACGGGCAAAAGGCGTGGAACTGTTCAGCAACTGAACGCTCAGATGAACCAATGGACTATCAAGAGTGTCTCCTCGACGACTGTTCAGCGAACGTTGCTGCGTGTGGGCCTCCACAGCAGGCGCGTGGTTTATGCACCAATGCTGACTGTTCTTCATCGGCGACCAGGGCTGCCATTTGCACGCCGTTACAGCAACTGGACATCCAATGGGAGGCAACAGATTGCTTTTCAGATGAATCACGTTTTATGCTCCATCGGACTGAAAGCAAACACAACACAACAATCATCAGACTAGTTCGAGCAGGAGGAGGGAGCGTTATGGTTTGGGGAATATTTTTCGTGGCATTACCTAGATGAGCTTGTCATTCTAGAAGGCGGAATGGATAAACGCAGGTATGCATATAGCAAGTGGTTAGAAAACCAGCTCGAGATGGGAACATATTAGATATCTTGGCGACAAACAGACCTGATCTTTTTGAGGAAGTTAATCTAGAAGAAGGTATTAGCGACCATAATGTCATTGTGGCTTCTATGTCAGTAGAAGTTGCAAAAAACCGAAGAAACAGCGTAGAGTTTTCTTGTTTGGGAAAGCAAATAAAAATGTCATTAATGAATATCTTCATAGTCAGCTTCAAACATTCACCTCGGGACACAAAGATATTGAGCATCTTTGGTCCGAATTTAAAGGTATTGTCCACTTGCACTAGAGAAGTATGTGCCTAGCAAAAATATAGGAAAGGGAAAGGATCCACCTTGGTACAGCAAACATATTAGGAAGTTGCTGAGAAAGCAGAGAATTTTGCAGTCGTTTTAAACGTAGTCACTGCCTCGCTGACAAACAGGGCAATGAAAGATTCTTTTAACGAATTTGAACGCAATATTTTATCTGCAGATTCTAAAAAAAATCCCAGAAAATTTTGGTCGTACGTAAAATCTATGAACACTACAAATAATTCAATACCTTCTCTTGCTGACAGTATGGATAACGTAACTGATGATGCCGGCCGCGGTGGTCTAGCGGTTCTAGGCGCTCAGTCCGGAACCGCGCGACTGCTACGGTCGCAGGTTCGAATCCTGCCTCGGGCATGAATGTGTGTGATGTCCTTAGGTTAGTTAGGTTTAAGTAGTTCTAAGTTCTAGGGGAGTGCTGACCACAGATGTTAAGTCCCATAGTGCTCAGAGCCATTTCAACCATTTTTTGTAACTGACGATGATAAACAGAAGGCCGAAATTCTAAACCTAGCTTTCAAAAACTCGTTTACGGTAGAGGACTGCAGCACCATTCTCCCTTTCAGTTATCGAACAAGCGCAAGGATGGCTGAGATAGTGTTTAGTGTATCTGGGATTGTAAAACAGTTAAGATCCGTAGATGCCAGGAAGGCATCTGGCCCAGACGGTATGCCCGTAAGATTATATGTTGACTATGCTACAAATATAGCGCCATTCTTATCCATCATCTATCAGACATCATTGGATTCAAAAAAATGGTTCAAATGGCTCTGAGCACTATGGGATTTAACAGCTGAGGTCATCAGACCCTAGAACTTAGAACTACTTAAACCTAACTAACCTAAGGACATCACACACATCCATGCCCGAGGCAGGATTCGAACCTACGACCGTAGTGGTCTCGCTGTTCCAGACTGACGCGCCTAGTACCGCACGGCCACAACGGCCGGCCAGAGATCATTGGAACAGCGGAAAGTTCCACGGGACTGGAAGAAGGCCCAGGTCATAGCAATCTATAAAAAGGGTAGAAAATCGGATGCACATAATTACCAGCCAATTTCACTGACATCGATTTGCTGTAGAATCATGGAACATGTTTTGTGTTCAGACATAATTACCTTTCTAGACTCTGAGAAGCTCATCTGCAGAAACCAGCACGGTTTTAGGAAACAGCGGTCATGTGAGACACAGCTGGCCCTCTTTGTGCATGATATACAACAAGCTCTAGATACCAGCTCCCAGGTTGATGCCATATTTCTCGACTTTCGAAAGGCGTTCGACTCATTTCCGCACTGTCGCTTGCTCCAAAAAAAAAAAAAAAAAAAAAAAAAAAAAAAAAAAAAAAAAAAAAGGAGCAGTATTTCGTGCTGAACGGGGTGACGTCAAGAGAAACAAGCGTAACTTCAGGTGTGCCCCAGTGCAGCGTAATAGGTCCGCTGCTTTTTACGATTTACATAAACTATCTGGTTGATGGTATTGACAGCGGCATTAGACTGTTTGCCGATGATGCTGTAGTCTACAGGAAAGTAGTATCACACGAAAGTTGTGAACAAATCAATGAGGATTTGCAGAAAATAAATGCGTGGTGTAATGACTGGCAGTTATCTCTTAATATTAGTAAGTGTAACCTACTGCATATAAGAATGCGAAAATCCCCATTAATGTATGAGTACAAAATAAATGCCCAGTCTTTGGAAGTAGTAACATCCGTCAAGTATCTGAGTGTGACTATTCGAAATGATCTCAAACAGAATGATCAGATTACACAAGTAACGGGTAAGGCAAACTCTAGATTGCGGTTTATTGGTAGAATCCTGAAGCGATGCAGTCCTTCAACAAAGGAAATAGCTTACAATACGTTAGTTCGTCCAGTCTTCGAGTACTGTTCGTCTGTATGGGACCCTTACCAGTTGGGTCTGATCCAAGAGACTGAGAAGGTCCAAAGAAGAGCGGCAAGATTCGTGACCGGTACATTTAGCCATCGCCAGAGCGTTACAAATCTCATAAAACGTTTGAAGTGGGACACAATTGCAGATAGACGGCGCGCTAAACGGAAGGGGCTACTCACTAAATTCCGAAATCTGATCTTCACCGAGGATGTAGAGCATATATTATTACCACCAACTTTCAAATCGCGCATTGGTCACCATTCAAAGATAAGGGAACTTAGAGCTCGTACCGAGGCGTTCAGACAGTCGTTTTTCCCTCGCGCGATCCGCGAGTGGAACAGAGGGAGGGAAATATGACTTTGGCGCGAATTGTGCCCTCCGTCACACACCGCTTGGTGGCTAGCGGAGTATATATGTAGACGTAGATGAAGCATGAGGACCTCGTCAACCCCTACATGCAGTTTGTTTTTCCCCGGCACGATGGCATCTACCAGCAGGACAATGCAATGCGTTACACAGCTCGCAGTGCGTGGTTCGAACGGCACCACGACGAGTTTACTGTAATACCCTGCGCATCAAATTCTACGGATTTAGATCTAGTCGAGAATCTGTGGGACCGCTTCGATCGGAATTTCGCGCCGAGGATCCTCAGCCGAGAAACCTGTTGCAGCTGACCACGGCACTGCGGTCGGCTTGGCTCCACATCGCTGTCGGTACCTTCCGGAACCTCGCTGACGCTCTTGCCGCCATCAAAACGAGGTTACTCAGCTTTTTTCACGTGGTCACTGCGACAGGACAGTGTTTAAGTAACAGTCAAGTGTATAGGAGACAGCTGGAAAAAAGTTAGTAAACTGTTTATTATTTCAAAAATAATCGCTTGAACTGTTAATACAGTTATACTACTTCGTGGAAGAATGTTTGTGGTTGTCGACAGAACCATGATTGTACCCAGGCGTGCGCGGCTTCGTCAGAAGCAAATCGGCGGCTATGAACGTTTTCCTGCAGGGTTCCAAAAATATGGAAATCGTGTGGCGAGTCATCGTGACTGTATGGAGGATGTGTAAAGGTGTCTGTCACGTGTCCGTCTGCGATGTGTATTGAGTTCTATGTTTACGACCTGCTTAATTTTAATCCGATCATATGACGTACCGTACACTGATTTTAATGTCGGTATTGCTAAGCAGGGCCATGATAAACACTCAGTGTGACACGACACGGACACCTAAAAACAATATTTCAGCAACTAACTTGTAGACACGCATCTGACCTAGTTCATAGCGCGAGTACATGGTATAGCGACAGGTGCAAGAAGCCTTTTCAGGATCCGCCTGGAATAATTTAGAAACTACTGAAAATGCAAGTCTAGATATGACCAGACCAGGATATAAAGCTCGAAGGCCATAGCACTACCTACTGCAGACAGCAAGTCACATCCACTTTATCCACTAAATGTTTTTGAGACCCTTATGCTACAAGTAAAAGATCTACCTTATACACTGAAGAGCCAAAGCAACTGGTACACCTGCCTACCATCGCGTAGGGCCCCCGCGAGCACGCAGGAGTGCCGCAACACGACAAGGCATGGACTTGACTGATGTCCGAAACAGAGCTAGAGGGAACTGACACTCGGCATCGTGCAGGGCTGTCCATAAATCCGCAAGAGTACGAGGGAGTGGAGATCTCTCCTGAATAGCACGTTGCGAGGTATCCGAGATATGCTCAATAATGTTCACGTCTGGGGAGTTCGATGGCCAGCGGAAGTGTTTAAACGCAGAAGAGTGTTCCTGGAGCCACTCTGAAGTAATTATGGACGTGTGGGGTGTCGCATTGCCCTGCTGGAATTTCCCTATTCCTTCGGAGTTTTGATGTTTTACCGGATTCCTGATATTCACGTGACACTCGTGATATGCTCGTACGGGAAAATCCCCACTTAATCGCTACCTCGGAGATGCTGTTTCCCATCGCTTGTGTGCCGACTATAACACCATGTTCAAGCTCACTTAAATCTTGATAACCTTCCATAGTAGCAGCAGTAACCAATCTAACAACTGCGCCGGATGTTTGTTCAAAATGGTTCAAATGGCTCTGAGCACTATGGGACTTAACTTCTGGGTTATCAGTCCCCTAGAACTCAGAACTACTTAAACCTAACGAACCTAAGGACATCACACACATCCATGCCCGAGGCAGGATTCGAACCTGCGACCGTAGTGGTCGCGCGGTTCCAGACTGTAGCGCCTAGAACCGCTCGACCACCCTGGCCGGCGGATGTTTGTTGTTTTATAAAGGCGTTGCCGACAGCAGCGCCGTACCCTGCCTGTTTACGTATCTCTGTATTTGACTACGCATGCCTGTACCAGTTTCTTTTGCGCTTCAGTGTATAATGGGCAATCCTGGTGATTCCTTTCTTCCACCTTACCGTCGACTACAATTTTCAGCAATTGTAAGGTGGAAGCAACGACTGGCAAATAGCGCCCTTGTATGTTGTTCAGTTTTTCCAAGTGCGCAAAACTATTTTTCATTCAATAAAAGTGACTTTTTAGCTGTTCAGAATTCTTAATAAAGAGTTTTTTATTTATTTCAGTCTTTATTTATGCGTAGCGCAGCCTTTCTCTTTGATTGTAAGATATCACCTAAAAAGTAAGCCTCCCACTTTTTTATGTGAAAACCCTTAACACGTTTTAACAAAAAAACGTTATTAACACACTGCGTGTTTGATTTTCATATCTACATATTTATTTCTCAACAACAAAAGACAATTTTGTTGATACCGCCAATGTAGAATGATTGACTTCGTTGACGGAGCCACAACCTCACCTCTGCTTGTATCCTCACCTCTGCTTGTATCGTTTCATCACTATCAAAGTGAAGTCGTCGAAAGCGTTGCTTAAATTTTGGAAATAGATGAAAATCGGACGGTGCCGAGTCGTAACTGTATGGAGAATGATCGATGACAGCGAACGCAAGGCGTCGGATTGTTGGAGACGTTCCAGAGCTCGTGTGTGGTCTGGTATTGTGATGCAAAAGAGTGGATGCTCCGTGTGTGGACGAACTGTTCGAATTCGAAACTTCGTTACAGTGCGCTGTTTCTCACGCAACGGCACAGTTACGTTTCACATGCCTATGTTATACGCTACAATTCGGAGCCCTGTATCGACAGAGGTGTGTAAATATGTAGACATGAAAAATAAAGATGTAGAATGTTAATAATATTTGTTGTACTTAATGAGTTTTAAGAGCTATCACATAGAAAATTCACAGGCAGTACTTTTCAGCAAGCGATCGTACTGTTGTTGTTGTTGTTGTTGTTGTTGTGGTCTTCAGTCCTGAGACTGGTTTGATGCAGCTCTCCATGCTACTCTATCCTGTGCAAGCTTTTTCATCTCCCAGTACCTACTGCAACCTACATCCTTCTGAATCCGCTTAGTGTATTCATCTCTTGGTCTCCCTCTACGATTTTTACCCTCCACGCTGCCCTCCAATACTAAATTGGTGATCCCTTGATGCCTCAGAACATGGCCTACCAACCGATCCCTTCTTCTGGTCAAGTTGTGCCACAAACGTCTCTTCTCCCCAATCCTATTCAATACTTCCTCATTAGTTATGTGATCTACCCATCTAATCTTCAGCATTCTTCTGTAGCACCACATTTGGAAAGCTTCTATTCTCTTCTTGTCCAAACTATTTATCGTCCATGTTTCACTTCCATACATGGCAACACTCCATACAAATACTTTCAGAAACGACTTCCTGACACTTAAATCTATACTCGATGTTAACAAATTTCTCTTCTTCAGAAACGCTTTCCTTGCCATTGCCAGTCTACATTTTATATCCTCTCTACTTCGACCATCATCAGTTATTTTGCTCCCCAAATAGCAAAACTCCTTTACTACTTTAAGTGTCTCGTTTCCTAATCTAATTCCCTCAGCATCACCCTACTTAATTAGACTACATTCCATTATCCTTGTTTTGCTTTTGTTGATGTTCATCTTATATCCTCCTTTCAAGACACTGTCCATGCCATTCAACTGCTCTTCCAAGTCCTTTGCTGTCTCTGACAGAATTACAATGTCATCGGCGAACCTCAAAGTTTTTATTTCTTCTCCATGAATTTTAATACCTACTCCGAATTTTTCTTTTGTTTCCTTTATTGCTTGCTCAATATACAGATTGAACAACATCGGGGAGAGGCTACAACCCTGTCTTACTCCCTTCCCAACCACTGCTTCCCTTTCATGTCCCTCGACTCTTATAACTGCCATCTGGTTTCTGTACAAATTGTAAATAGCCTTTCGCTCCTGTATTTTACCCCTGCCACCTTTAGAATTTGAAAGAGAGTATTCCAGTCAACATTGTCAAAAGCTTTCTCTAAGTCTACAAATGCTAGAAACGTAGGTTTGCCTTTCCTTAATCTTGCTTCTAAGATGAGTCGTAAGGTCAGTATTGCCTCACGTGTTCCAGTGTTTCTACGGAATCCAAACTGATCTTCCCCGAGGTTGGCTTCTACTAGTTTTTCCATTCGTCTGTAAAGAATTCGTGTTAGTATTTTGCAGCTGTGACTTATTAAACTGATAGTTCGGTAATTTTCACATCTGTCAACACCTGCTTTCTTTGGGATTGGAATTATTATATTCTTCTTGAAGTCTGAGGGTATTTCGCCTGTTTCATACATCTTGCTCACCAGATGGTAGAGTTTTGTCAGGACTGGCTCTCCCAAGGCCGTCAGTAGTTCCAATGGAATGTTGTCTACTCCGGGGGCCTTGTTTCGACTCAGGACTTTCAGTGCTGTGTCAGACTCTTCACGCAGTATCATATCTCCCATTTCATCTTCATCTGCATCCTCTTCCATTTCCATAATATTGTCCTCAAGTACATCGCCCTTGTATAGACCCTCTATATACTCCTTCCACCTTTCTGCTTTCCCTTCTTTGCTTAGAACTGGGTTTCCATCTGAGCTCTTGATATTCATACAAGTCGTTCTCTTATCTCCAAAGGTCTCTTTAATTTTCCTGTAGGCAGTATCTATCTTGCCCCTAGTGAGATAGGCCTCTACATCGTACTGTTTTTCCTTTTACATATTTGGTCTCTCTTGTCCGAGAACATTGTTAGGAAATATTATCACATCATCATGCAGTTCAACAAAATAATGATTAAGAACACATAAAAGCACAAAATCCAATAATATAATAGGAGACACCAAGATATTAATGGATTAACTTTCGATGTTAGCGGCCAGTGCCACTGTCCCCATTTCTGCACATATAGTCAGCAGCATAATCCGAATACTGAACTCCACACTTGGTAACTGATGTCACTGGTTAACTCCCAAAGTGGTTTGCTGCTGATTTACAGACGAACATGTGACGCACGCTCAACACGAGCAGTCGATTTTGACCAGACATTCGGTCGTGTACAATGGGGTATAGACAGCCGAATCTTTTGGGAGCGTGGCAACCATGTCACATGGGAGTGGCCGTTAGCCATGCACAGAAAATAAATGCTCGGCCTGGTAAGAGGTTCCGCAGGTGGTGTCCGGCCAGTGGGGCCTTTGTTATGACAATTCTCGTACGCAACTATTAGAGTACATATTGCTCCGTGCAGACAGACAACGGTGATGGTGAGGGCTTCGCAGCAGGCGGCCACTGCACGGTAGGGGAGGTGCAGCTCAACAGCTGACGTTTACTGAGAAGCAGTGTTTGTAAGCTACAGCTAGGAAGTCTGCTAACGATTGTGTGAACATGTTATGCCAGTAGGACCAATAATTCCACAAGCTGACCGTCTATTAATAAAAACACAATGAGTTACACTATTACGCAGGAATTGCAACAGAGGGAGTGATTATTTTCACCTGACATGAAAAACCATTTTTTCTTTCTCTTGTTGCTATATTAAAATTAGCTTCTTTTGGCATAACACAGTGGGTTTACAGAATTTGACCTCATTAGCATGTTAATGCGGCCACAACTGCGACAGAACCGTGAAAAATTAAAAAAAACAATTGAGGACAAATGAGGTCAATAGCTTGTGAAGAAATCAAGCTCAGTATAAAAGTAAACGACTAATTTCTTCACTTGTGTGGTTATAAATCACAGAAATTCTCATTTCATGAGCTACTGGTCTCGCTTAAAATAATTACATTAAACTTTATCGAGTGTCTGTGTAAGTTTTGTTTACCATTTGACTATATCTTTTCATGTTCTATTATATCAATAAAGTTTTCTAGATAGTATTTATGTTTAAAATCTGTGTGATCATATAGAATTTCGTGTGATTATTTCATTGTAAAAATCCATAGTTTTTCATGTATTGCAGTAGATGCATAGTTTTGTATGTTACCCATATGGCAAAATTCTCTCCAGATTTTGTGGTATAATTTGTCAAAAACTCGTTTCGATATCTCCAACCAATTATGAGATACGATGGATGTTATGAATATTTGACTTTTACTCTACCATGCGTGGTCGCAAGTGGAAGTAAGTGCGCTACATATAATCCATTTCCTCAAGGTTGGAGCTACATACAGACCATGTCTCAAGTTTAAAAAGATTCTATATATTAGCTACAACTTGTACAGAATAATGCATGATCCAACATGCACCAAATGCAAACTCATAGTGACCCCTCTTTTGCACGTGCACTATTTTAGTCTAGTGGAGTAGTTTACTTCATACCAAAATATCACAATAACTATGAACATTGGCGAAACGATAACCAGTTCGTTATGAAACTGAAGGATAAGACATTGAGACGTGATAGAATCAATTTTTTTCACCGAAACGTTTTTTTAAAAATCATTTGAGAAGGATTGCAAAGCAGCTGGCATGCGCTCGCCTGTATTCCCACAGTATAGCGAGTCGGCCATGTGACGTATATTTTTATACATATGAATTTTCGGTGCCTACAGTGTCACATCTTTCAGTGTCACACAAATTTTTATTTTTAAAGGGGATCACTTAAGACTATTTCCATGGGTTCTCCCCTCAAATTTCTCCCTCATATCACAAAATTGTCGTCTGATGTAGTACAAACTGAAAAAATAAATTCATTTTAAAGCATAGTTTCGTGTATAATTTATATTCAAAACCTTACACCTGTGTCACAAAACAAATCCTACATCGAGAATACTTTATACAAGTTTAAGGGAAGAAATGCTTCCGGTAATTATTACAGAATTTAAAGAACGTCAAAATATGAACAGGCTGAAATGAGCAAACAGTACATGAGAATATGTTAATCAATTCAACTGTAAAAAGCTAATGAGCATATTATTAGCAAAATGAGAAATATGCAAAAGTGAAATGCCAAAATGAGCACTTCTCAGTTGGGAGTAAATCAAAACAATCAGAATGGCTGAAAGAGAGCACAATAACATGAGCCATAAACGAATAAGCGCTAAGCAACTAAGCAAATAAGAGAATAGGCAAAAATGAGATGCCAACAAAAATGAGCCTGGCCGAACTCCGTCGGCACTTATATACGGTTGCGCTCGTGGCGGCACCTCGTGGCTCGTACGCAACACGGACGCCTGCGATCGCAATGGACTCAGCGCTCGCGGCGGCGTCTAGCGGCCCGTACGCAAGTTGTGCGGATTGCTGTCGCAGGTCGACCCTTAATCTATGATGTTACAGCCACCAGCCATGCTGACATGGGCACAGAATGCATCGTTAATAGCGGACGAAGTATACAAATCAGTAGGCGACAACAAACAGAGGCGCCCACCCCATGGGAAGAAAGGGATGGACTCGCCCTGAGAAAAAGATTGTGTTTCTGCACAGTTACCAAGTTATCTTGCAAGAGTTGTAACTTTATTTGCTAGATGTGGACTGTATGAATTCGTACTGATGACACCGCCTTCCTGGCTCTCTATCCTACCCTTCAATGGTCCCAACGTACCCTCCTTAACCAGTTCACCACTTTGTGTAATCAGTGGTTCCTCCATCTCAACCCCTCCAAAACCCAGGCAATCATCATAGGCCGCACCACCCGCTCCTTTCGTCTCCATGATTTCTACCTCACCCTTTATGGTCGTCCCATCCAGCTCACCCCCACCCTGAGATACCTTGGCCTCACCCTCGACCGACACCTCACCTGGACCCCTCAACTCCAGACCATCCAACAGAAAGCCCATTCCCACCTCCGCCTTCTGAAACTCCTATCTGGCTGGACATGGGGATTGCATCCTTCTACCATCCTCCACACCTACAAATCCCTCATCCGTCCTATCCTCTGTTATGCCAGCATTGCCTGGATCTCCGCACCCACCCGCTTTTTCAAGGCCCTCCAAATCCATGAACACCATGCGCTCCGCTTTGCCTTCCATATCCGCCTTCCTTCCCCCACATGGCTCCTGTATGAACTGATCCCCTTCCCCCACCTCCTGTTCCTGCAACATCTCCACATCCTTTACATTGTCTGTAGGCTTGATCGCCCCCACTTTGTGGTTTCCTCCTTCCTCTCCACCCCCCGCCCGTTGCCGCGCATTTGTCGCTGTATCCCTCCCTCTCTCCACCTCCACACCCTCCATCTCCTTCATCAGGGCAATTTCCAGCGCCTCCCCCTCCCAGATGATGAACTTCGCCATGATATCTACCCTTCCTTCCCACTATAACCGTGCGACTGCTACGGTCGCAGGTTCGAATCCTGCCTCGGGCATGGACGTGTGTGATGTCCTTAGGTTAGTTAGGTTTAAGTAGTTCTAAGTTCTAGGGGACTGATGACCACAGCTGTTAAGTCCCATAGTGCTCAGAGCCATTTGAACCATTTTGAACCCACTATAACCTGGCCTTGTTCCCAACCCCCTCCCCAGGGCCCCCTTTTTCCTCTCCCCTCCTTCTCCCAGAGCGGATTTTCCTCCTTCCCCCTCCCCCTGAGACCCTGCACCCCATCCTTGACTCTTGCCTTCCCACATCCCTCCCTTCCTGGCCCTCTTCAGCGCGCCCCCCGCCCATCTCCGCCCTCTCTTCCCCTCCCTCCCTCCCTGCCTTCTTCCGGCCTCCCTCATCTCCTTGCGCCTGGCAGATCCTCCGTTTTGATCATCGTCAATGTGCCACGTCAGTGTTGTGTTTAGTGCTGTTTCTCCTGTGCGTCAGGAGGTGTGATTTTAATTGTGTGCTGCCTTAAGGTTCGCTGTCAGTGTGTTGTTATGTGCTACACCATCTGTCGATACTTTTATGCTCTGGTCATACTGTGCCTTGTGTTCTTTTAATTGTCCCAGTGTGTGGTTTTTTGTGTGCGCTACTTTTTTCTGGTTTTTATCTCCATTTTACAGTCGCCCCTTTTTTTGTCTATTGCCTTCCAGGATGTTCCCCCTTTTTTATATCTATGTTCACCATATTCTCTCCTTTGTATATTTTTAACTGTCCTCTATAGTTTGTTCTATGTCTTTCAGCTGAAGAGCAGCGCATATGCTGCTGCCAGCCTGCCCCGATGGGGAATTGAAATACAATAAAGGAAACAAAAAACTGTATGAATGCGTACACAATGGTAAGAACAGGTGGGCTACAGACTGGTGCAGCAACCTTAGTTGTAGCAAAGCTGAACAGGAGCAGAAATGATTAGTGAACAAGTTATCACAGCAAACAGAAATTTACTTAGCTTTTATTTCTCCAAGCAGACAGAGACTCATAACAAGTAATGCAGCAAGAAATAAGTCCAGCTTTGAACAACAACAACGAAGAGTCTCTCCGTACTAAGCACGAATTAGGGTGTCATAGCGAAGAGGACCCTAGTGCGAGTAGCTGTGCCTGCCACTAGCTGTCCGATATTACAGCGGCATAGGGCATTCCTGGTACCGCGGTGCCGGTGGCGTGGCTCAGCGGGCGCACGCCATTGGGTCACCAGATCCAGCAAGACCGCTATCAGCGTCTGATGGAAACTTGCAATTCAAATATTATGATGCCCGTTGGGTGGTATCGTTACGTGATTCCACAATTAATCGTTTCATTACCGTCTTTCCAGTAGTCCATGTTTCGTCAATTTACAGAGCTGTGCTCCATACATGCCGTTTTACACATTTTTCATGTCTGATTGTTTCCAATTTCCGATGACTGCAGCCACTTCTTTTATAGAAAGCGTTTTTGTCTTGTTACTCTTTGCACACTGTCATCATCTTTATTTTTTCTACCCTGTGATATGAAAATTCGTCTACTTTATCAAGACTCTCTTGTTCAAGTTTATTGTTTAGTAAAGTTATGCGTAACCTGCTGCACACACGATTCATTACCTTTTTCCTTTTTGTATACCATAGACTTCACTAACAATCATTTTCATTTCGTTGAATGTGCAAATAAGTTTCTGTTCACATTCAACGACTATTGCTATGTCATAAGGCGACTGTATCAAGCTGATTTTCTGTTTGTGAGAAACAGTTCCCATACGGAGAGAGTCGTTTACTTCCCTTAATGTCTCTTCAACATACAAATGAAATATCAGTGGTGATAATGAGCCATACATTTTTTTTTAATTTTTCGCCTCTTACAATGCTCTGTCACTGATGGCTACTCCACTCTGTTCATATATTTAGTACCACATTGCCTATGAATGGAAAACGTTTTGTTCCATTCAACATTATAATAAGCCATCTCCTAACCTATGTTATGTTATGTTAACTGGGGACCTAGAAACGAGCCGGCCGGGGTGGCCGAGCGGTTCTAGGCGCTACAGTCTGGAACGGCGCGACCGCTGCGGTCGCAGGTTCGAAAAAAAAATGGTTCAAATGGCTCTGAGCACTATGGGACTTAACATCTGTGGTCATCAGTCCCCTAGAACTTAGAACTACTGAAGCGCCTAGAACCGCACGGCCACAACCGGCCGGCCGCAGGTTCGAATCCTGCCTTGGGCATGGATATGTGTGATGTCCTTAGGTTAGTTAGGTTTAAGTAGTTCTAAGTTCTAGGGGACTGGTGACCTTAGAAGTTACGTCCCATAGTGCTCAGTGCCATTTGAACTATTTGAACCTACAAACGATGGAGAGGCTCTGTCCCCGCCGCAGCCGCAGTTGTCCACAACCCCACGACGACTATCGTAGTCCGCTTCACCCCTCCACTGCCCCACACCGAACCCAGGGTTACTGTGCGGTTCGGCCTCCGGTGGACCCCCCAGGAAACGTCTCACACGAGACGAGTGTAACCCCTATGTTTGCGTGGTAGAGTAATGGACGTGTATGCGTACGTGGAGAACTTGTTTACGCAGCAGTCGCCGACATAGTGTAGCTGAGGAGGAATAAGGAAAAGCAGCCCGCATTTGCCGAGGCAGATGGAAAACCGCCTAAAAACCATCCACAGACTGGCCGGCTCACCGAACCTCGACACAAATCCGCCGGCGCTCCTTCCCGCCCGGAAAGCCGTGCGTTAGACCGCACGGCCAACCGGGCGGGCTCTCCTAATCTAAACATGAATTGTATGTGTTCCGATGTAACCACAAGCGCCGGCACAAAGATGGACGCAAGAGCAGAGAAGGCTGTGAGTCGATGTCAGCCAGTAGCCCGCTGACTACGACCGCACCGAGACAGGAGCGACCTCTACCCGAATAGAATACACTCCTGGAAATGGAAAAAAGAACACATTGACACCGGTGTCTCAGACCCACCATACTTGCTCCGGACACTGCGAGAGGGCTGTACAAGCAATGATCACACGCACGGCACAGCGGACACACCAGGAACCGCGGTGTTGGCCGTCGAATGGCGCTAGCTGCGCAGCATTTGTGCACCGCCGCCGTCAGTGTCAGCCAGTTTGCCGTGGCATACGGAGCTCCATCGCAGTCTTTAACACTGGTAGCATGCCGCGACAGCGTGGACGTGAACCGTATGTGCAGTTGACGGACTTTGAGCGAGGGCGTATAGTGGGCATGCGGGAGGCCGGGTGGACGTACCGCCGAATTGCTCAACACGTGGGGCGTGAGTTCTCCACAGTACATCGATGTTGTCGCCAGTGGTCGGCGGAAGGTGCACGTGCCCGTCGACCTGGGACCGGACCGCAGCGACGCACGGATGCACGCCAAGACCGTAGGATCCTACGCAGTGCCGTAGGGGACCGCACCGCCACTTCGCAGCAAATTAGGGACACTGTTGCTCCTGGGGTATCGGCGAGGACCATTCGCAACCGTCTCCATGAAGCTGGGCTACGGTCCCGCACACCGTTAGGCCGTCTTCCGCTCACGCCCCAACATCGTGCAGCCCGCCTCCAGTGGTGTCGCGACAGGCGTGAATGGAGGGACGAATGGAGACGTGTCGTCTTCAGCGATGAGAGTCGCTTCTGCCTTGGTGCCAATGATGGTCGTATGCGTGTTTGGCGCCGTGCAGGTGAGCGCCACAATCAGGACTGCATACGACCGAGGCACACAGGGCCAACACCCGGCATCATGGTGTGGGGAGCGATCTCCTACACTGGCCGTACACCACTGGTGATCGTCGAGGGGACACTGAATAGTGCACGGTACATCCAAACCGTCATCGAACCCATCGTTCTACCATTCCTAGACCGGCAAGGGAACTTGCTGTTCCAACAGGACAATGCACGTCCGCATGTAACCCGTGCCACCCAACGTGCTCTAGAAGGTGTAAGTCAACTACCCTGGCCAGCAAGATCTCCGGATCTGTCCCCCATTGAGCATGTTTGGGACTGGATGAAGCGTCGTCTCACGCGGTCTGCACGTCCAGCACGAACGCTGGTCCAACTGAGGCGCCAGGTGGAAATGGCATGGCAAGGCGTTCCACAGGACTACATCCAGCATCTCTACGATCGTCTCCATGGGAGAATAGCAGCCTGCATTGCTGCGAAAGGTGGATATACACTGTACTAGTGCCGACATTGTGCATGCTCTGTTGCCTGTGTCTATGTGCCTGTGGTTCTGTCAGTGTGATCATGTGATGTATCTGACCCCAGGAATGTGTCAATAAAGTTTCCCCTTCCTGGGACAATGAATTCACGGTGTTCTTATTTCAATTTCCAGGAGTGTATTTATACTTAAACTTGCTTGTGTGTCTAAAACAGGGAAGACTCTGACAAGGTTAAGGAAGGGTCATACACTAGATACAGAAAATTTTAGGCATACCTGTCTGTTCTCATCAATAAAAAAATAACGGAGTCAATTATGAGTGACATAATTTCCAATTGCTTCACTTAATAAATGCTGTGAGAGACCTGAATATGAAAAGAAAGGAAGGTTAGAAATTAATATCGAATTGCAATGGTGCTTTAATTCATGTTAGATAACAGCAAGTAAGGAAACGACTGCGGCCTTAATGAAGAGACTACATACGACATATTGGCCTCGGAGAGGATTAATATTCTTCTTCTATTACACTTCAAGTGCTAGTCATTTACAATATCCATCTTCACAGAGTACACCGTAGTCGACATTATTAACAAAACTAAGGAATGGCTCAGGAGATAAAAGGCGACACTGTCAATGAGCAAAGACAACACAAGAAAAAGAAGCCAGGTTGCAACAATATCTTGAAGCCAAATGATGATAAAAAGACGAATTACAAAAAACAAGGCAGGACCATTGGGGCACTTTTGTCAGAACATGTGGGAGGATCCCTTCAAAATACAAACCGAGAGAATAAAAACACTAACGGCAATTCCAACAATTAAGCGACAAAACGGCACAATGATGCCCGGCAGAGTTCCTGCTAAACAAGTTACTATTAGACGACAACCCTTCTCACAACCAACACCAACACATAAACCTAAGCAGACAAATGGACATTAACTACATGAGAAGGAACCGTTGGTTCATCTGGAGACTGTGCTGGCAATAAAGAAACTTAAAGACAGAAAAGCTCCGGGCCCAGATGGATTCCACTCAGATGTCATTGAAACTACTGGACTGCAGATAGTCCCCTACCTGACAGATGTGTTTAATTACTCTTTACAGCAAGGGAGAATGCTCGCTTGATAAAAGACGGCCAATGCGTGCAGCAATTATCAAAAAGTCAGAGGGCAAGAACTCAACAGACCCAGACTCCTATAGACCGATCTGTGTACTGAATGTAATAGGCAAGGTCCAGGGGCGGCTTATGTGTGGCAGAATACGTAGTGTTCCTGCAATTCAGGGGAAGGCACTTTAATGTCTAATAGAATTATACGAAGGAGCACTGCGCTATATGGAGCAGCAGAATGTGGCGACATCAGCTGACAAAGATGGCGGGACAGACGTTTTTCACAAAAACTACCGATTCTTTTTTTCTGAAAATAATATATGTACTATAGTAACAATTGTACAGTAGTTTATGTACTACATACATGTTTACAATAAATGATTAAGCTGTATTAGAACATTATTTCCAAAGCAAAGTCTAAATAATACACCAACTGATTAATAAATGTGTTTACTATAATAATACTGTGAACATGACTTTTAAAGTCTGCTTTTAAATAAAATATCTCTAACATTGTAACATTTCATGTAATTCGAGTTTTCGCAAATTCGAACTCAACTCGGACACAATTACCTCGAGCTACCAAGGTTTTCCTGTAGTGTTATACCTCTAATGACCTTGTAGTTGAAAGGAGATTAATTACCTTCTCTTTCCTGTATATTATATCCAAGCATAATTTCTCTTTCTGATTTACTACATTTCTCTGTAAGCTAATGTTGCCTCTTCTGAATCTCATCTTCGATAAGGCTTCTAACATTATTCCATAAATCTTTATGAGCTTGACTCTGTTTTATGTGTCATTCCTACTTTGTTGATAAATGTAATGATTTCATTCAGATGAATTCTTTGAGATGTTTAAGACATGATACTTTATTTGATGTACTAACATGTTCTGTTTCTTTATTCCGAATTTGTAACCCAATTTTAATTAATTCTATTGTAATTTGCCCCATTACCTTATTGAGCAATTATTATATTATTATTATTATTATTATTATTACTATAAATTGTCCTGTTTGTCATTAACATCGCCTATTTCTCATATTTATGCAGTATTGCACGGTATTTTTATATATATATTTATTGTTGCTTCGTTGTTCTGTTGACCTTTTCTATTGATTTGCATCTTGGTTCTTAGTTGTATTGTAATATGGATAGCGGAACTCTTATTTTTTGCCAAGGGGCTGGTTCTACAGTTGCTAATTCTTGTAATTGCTGTCTAGTAGGTCTGAGTCTTTCAATTTTTTCGGTGAGTCTTCTTGTAGAGGTGATGATTTGGTTGTCCACTGCCGGCATGTTTAGTTCTTCGTGTATTCGATTTGTACTCGTCCACCATGGTGCGTTAAGAATGAGCTTTAAGCATCTGTTTTGAAGTGTTTGGAGTGGTTTCCTATTGGTTTTACTGGTTATGCCCCACGACGAGCAGCCGTAGAGCATCATAGGTAGGACTATAGCTTTGTATATGTTTAATTTTGTTCTTTGAAACATTTCTTTGCTGGCCAGAAGAGGGTAGATTGCGTGGATGGTTCTTGATATGCGTTGTCGTTTTTGTTCTATGTGTTGCTTAAATAACATTTTATTGTCTATTGTTACGCCATGGTATTTTACTGATGTTGTCCATGGTATTTGCGTTCCGTTTAACTCTATGTGGTCGTGTATTTGGGGTCGACGGCGTGTAAATATTATGGCGACTGTCTTCTCTGGGTTTATTTTGATCTTGTTTAGTTTGGCCCATTTTTCTGTGTGATCAACTTGTTTTTGTAGTCTATTTACTGTTGTTGATAGTCGTCTGTGCGTTTCTAGAAGTGCTGTATCGTCTGCGAATTGCGCTATTGTCGAGATTTCTGTTTTCGGGATGTCATTTACATATACGGTGAATAGGGTTGGCGAAAGTACCGAACCCTGCGGTATTCCTTCCTGTAGTACTTTGTGTGCTGATCGTTTGCTATCTATCTGTACAAAGCATCTCCGGTCGCGTAAAAAACTATCAATCATTTTGATGTAGCATTCAGGTATGTCGGTCTGGTCTTTTAGTTTCGTGACTAGGTTGTCCTTCCATACTTTATCGTATGCTTTCTCGACGTCTAGAAAAATTGCGGCTGTATACTTGGAGAAGTTCATGTTTTTAGTAATATGTTCTGTAATACGGAGGATCTGGAGTTCTGCTGACAGTTTTTCTTGGAATGCAAATTGTTCTTGTCGGATGATGTTGCCGTCAAGTAATGGTTGTCGAATTCTTGTGAGCAGGATGCGTTCCTGGAGCTTTGACATCTTTGGGAGTAGGCTTATCGGTCTGTAATTATGTGGTTGTTTCAGGTCCTTTCCAGGTTTTAGGATAGGTACTATTTTGGAGATTTTCGATGCTTGAGGGAAATAATGGTTGATTAGACAGGCGTTGATGATTCTGGTCAGAAGGACTAAAGGCTTTCTAGGCAGGTTCTGGAGTTGAATGTTGGAGATGAGGTCCGGTCCAGGAGCGGAGTTTGTGCCGAGTCGGTTGATAATTGTTTTTATTTCAGTAGGAGTGGTTAGTTCTGGTAGATCGTGAGGTGGTGTCTGACGTATATTCTGGGCTGTAGCTGTCACATGTTGTTGATATTGCAGTATGTCAGGTTGTTGGTTTCCTTGAGGTTCTGTTGTATTTTGTTGTTCGTAGATGGCTGCAAATAGTTCTGTCTGGTTGAAGGCGTCGAAGATGAGATTGTTATTGTACAGTAATGCCGGTTTGTGTGTTTTTGTGCGTCGCAGGTTTTTGATTAGTTTCCAATCGTCTTTGTTTCGGAGTTGCAGGGTGCTCATACGGTCTTCCCAGACTTCGGCTCTCCATTCTTGTACACGGTGATGTATTTGTTTTTTGAATCTGTTTAATTGTCTTCTATCTTCCGGATTGCGTGTTAGGAGCCATTGGCGTCTAGCTGCGTTTTTGAGGTACTTGAGATCTTGTATAAGTGGTGGCAGAGTGTGAACGTTTGTTTCAGGAAATATTGTAGTTGTAGATGCTTTCTTATAGGCTGTTTTAATTTTGTCTGATAGAGAGCCGATGGCTTCTTCTATTTTTTGTGTAGTTGTTAGGTCCAGTGTGGGACGAATGTTATTATTATTTAGCCATCTCTGGAATTGGTCCCAATTTATTGTGGTTTTGTGTCGTGGGTGAGGCGGTTCTATTGCGTTACCGATGTGGCCGATTACAGGTCGATGGTCGGAGGTGAGATCTTGAAAGGTTCGGAGATGCAGGTCGGGATCGAGGGTCTTGGTTATGCAGATATCTAGAACGTCCGGTTGGTGGCGGTGATTGAATGTAATGTGGGTAATATCTTCAGGAGCGGATATTGCAGCGTTCAGTCGTCCTTGTAGGTTATATAGTGTGTTTCCGCGTGCATTGTTCCGTCGTGCATTCCAGGTGGTGTTTTTTGCATTTAAGTCGCCGGCCAGTAAGATTTTGTTGTTGTTATTAAATATTTGTAGTAAGTCGTTTTCTTCGAATATTGCTCTGGGGCTGAGGTATGCAGCCACCAGGGTTATTTTTCCTTGTGCTATTTTAACTATTGTGGCTTCTAATGATGTAATTTGTGGCGTAATTTCAGGATTGTGTCGTATATGTGAGCGAATGAAGATGGCCGTTCCGCCTCCCTGTCGGTTGGTTCGGTCTGTTCGGTGGCATACCATATTCCTGAGTTTAAAAGATTGTGTTGGGCGTAAATGTGTTTCAGTAACAAATAGTATGTTGATCTTGTTTTCTTCTATGAATTCATTTAATAAGTCTTTTTTGTTGTGTACTCCTGATGCGTTAAAGTTACAAAAACGGAGGTTTTGTTTCCTGGTAGGTCTAATTTCCATTGTCGGTACCAAAGACTTTCATTGCTCCACCGACAATTGCCATTATTTTTGATAGTATGTCTGGTGCAGTCATGTGGTGGTGATGATTGATATTATGTTCGTCCACTGTGTATTTTTCCAGAAGTTTTTAATATGGTTCAGGAAGTCGAGGAAGGAAGCAGGTCCGGTTGTTTGGTTTGAGGTTGACTTTGGTGCCTGTTGTGTCTAGGAAGTTGAGGGTGATTCCTGATTTGTCTGGATATTTGCCCATGTTTTGCGTCCTCTGCGGCTGGCTTCGGCTGGAGTTGGCATTGGTGTGTTATTTATGGCTGGTTGAATTGTTGCTACTGCTGGAGTGGTGGTTCTTGGTCGTTGGGCTTGGTAAATGCGTATTGCTTTCTGGAATTCTTCGCAGCCGCGAAAGGACGCGGGGTGGCCATCTTGATTGCAGTTTACGCAGTGTGATGTAGCATTTACTGGGAGGCTGCATTCTCTTGCTCTATGGGCGCCACCGCAGCGGACACAGCGAGTTGGCATAGAACAATAGTTTGCGGTGTGAAAGAATCCCTGACACTTTTTACAGTGTGGTGGACCGTCTTTATTTTGACAAGATTCAATTGTCACCTTCGTGTCAAGTATGTAGCGAACGTGGTAAATGGCGTCGGTTTCAGGTTTTCTGTCAAGTGTTACGCAGAAGACATCCATGAGTCTTAATTGCTTTGTATTATTGTCTCTTTTCTCATATTGGTGAACGTTTCTCGGCTTGAAGTTGAGGTATCGTAAGTCCTTGTCTACTTCTGTTTCTGTGACTGTTTCTAGTAAACCTTTAATCACTACTTTGAGGTGTCTTTCACTTTGCGGTTGATGAGTAAAGTTGGAAATGTTGTGGTGATGAAAGAAGTCGAGTGCTGTCCGTTGGTCTTTCATTGAGTCAAAGTGATATTTGATAGTGTCTCCTTTATAGATAGCCTGTATTGGTCCTTCCATGGGCTTTTTCAATGCTGCGTTGAGCGTTAGGTAGTGGCCTTTATATTGGATGGTAATGGGCGGGATCCTTGGTTTCTTTGGGATGGCTTGAGGAGCGTTTGATGATGATGGAATTGGTTGTGTTGCAGTTTCTGGATTTCTGGTACTATTGCTTCATTGTGTTGGAGGTGAGAGAGGTTCAAATCGGTTTTCTGTTTGAATGGAGAATTGTTTGTGCGGTGCAGTGTCGTCTTCAGTGTTCTTCCGTTTTGCTGTTTTCCGTGGGGGAGGGGTTTGGAATTCCCCTTCCCCATCGTCTTGTTCCATCTCTTCTTGCTCAGATATCTCAGATTCTGAAGAGCGGTAATATTGTGAAATGTTGTCTTCGTCGTATGTTTGATTTGTGTCTTCATTTGTCGAGTTTTGCTCTGTGTCCTGTCGTGGTGCGTCGTGATTGGTTGGTTGGTTTTTGCGGGAAGTCGCCATGTTGCTGTCTTGTTGTGCCTGTTGTAGCTTCTGAATTTGTTGTCTGAGTGCGTGTTCAACGTCTGTTTCCTGTGTGTAGGTGGTATTTGGCTCAGACCTACTCGCGAGATCTACCTCAGCCCTATTGCTAATTCTTTGCCTGGAAGGCCGCGGACGTACAGCTCGCGGGGGGCCGGCCTGCTCTCGGTCTGAGGCCCTGGGTCTTCATCGTTCCCTTCGCTATCCATTCTATCCCCAGCTATTCCAGGGAGGCTCTCCTGATTCCTATTTCGCCCTGTCAACCTATCGACACGACAATTCCGCAATACATTCACAACGGTGCGATGTAAAAACGCCGCCCCTTCGTGAACGTCACACAGCTCGCGCTGCTCGGCGCCCGATGAAGAACATTCCTGTTTTCGCGTTTTGTATGCATTTCTGTGTGTAATGTCAACATGTAACTATCTGTTGCTGTATATCATATCTGGTAAGTACTTTGTTAACATTTGGTTTTCACTTGATGTTTCTGTTGATGGTAATTAATCTGTGACAGACTACTAAGTACCATATGCATATTTTGGTAAATCTTTTATTTCAGAACTATCAGTTAATTTGAGGTTCCCCAAAGAAAAATTATTCAAATATGTTTCCATTTATATTGACAGTAAGGTGTACTGTTCTTTGTATTACATTTTGAATGAGTAATTTTCAAATTCTTGCCCTAAAATTTCCAAGTGAAATTAATCCATGGGTATTTTGATGTACGTGCACCGTTTCTAAAAATGTGCTGCAGAAATGTGTGCGTCGCCTGTTTTTCCCTCTTCAGTTGCACAGACCACAATAAACGTCACGCTTTTACCATCCTTTTTTGAAGTTAGAATTAAGATTTTGGATTTGAGTTGGTGTTTATATTTTCCAGTTTTTTGTTTGTGTAAATTCCTATTTTTTTACTTACTGTTCCATGAGAATTTCATCCATTATTAGACGTGACATGTGCTCCTACCTTATTGTTGATTTCTGTTATGGCAGCTATGTCAACATTTCTGATAATTCTTCTTCTTCGTCTCGTAAAACTCTTACACTCTACGTATTATTGTAAGGATTTTAGAAATTAATTTTCGTTGCATTTCTTCATAGCTGTTGGTCCATTTTCTCCGGAGCCAGGTGATATTCCCGAGTGTTCCAGTTAGCTCATTGGCCCATGAATTGCTTAATAAGTCATAACAAGTTAGGTTATTCATGGGGCTCCCATTTTAGGATAGAATGGTATCTGAGTTTTCAATGAGGAGTGGTACAGCATTGGTTGTCAGTATTTTCTTCGATAGGCAGGGTACTCCACAAGCCAGTAAACAGTAAAGTTGGTTACTCTCATCGTCACCTTATCAGTCTCAATCCCACCCCCCACCCCCTTTCGCATTAACGTACCACCTACAATAAACATATAAAGCCCTGCTAAACAGTTAAACAAATGACGTTAGCGATTTGAAATAATCTCATGAAGGTAGGAGTGTCTATAAGCTCTAGTGTTGGCTGTTCCTCTAGAGGCTGCCCTTCAATATGGTACATGGCTCAGTTGGTTGCTGGGCGTAGTTGCTCTTAGCCATCTCACAGACCGACGTCGGTGGAGTATACAACCGTCACAGCAACGAAAGCTGTAACCCGTTCAACCCACGACCATTAATCGCTTTAGCATGAGTTACTTCCGTGCCATCATTCATTTTGTTCTGAGGGTACCTTTTCTGTTTGAAGTCGAGCTCAAATAAACCTCCTACGTTTCCGTAGATTCAATACGGTACGCAGTAGAATGAAAAGAAAATCTGACAATAACCATGATCAGTGAACTTAAAGAGTATCTCAGACTTGGACACACGGAGAAGTCTACGATTTCTGAATAGAAGTCACTAGGCATTACAGTGAACAGGGGCTACTATGGCAATTTACTCAGAGAAACGATTGACATACAAAAACATGGCAACAATCTCAGCACGATAACAGTCGAATAGCAAGATCCGTAGCAACTGTCGCTGTGAGTGTACATAATCTCCGGAAGTGGATTTAGTTGCAGTCGGTTATCAGTTGACTGAGAAATTCGGAAACTGATATTTGTCGCGATACAAACGCTTTTACGAAACTGTTCGTCGAGGTTAGGAGAGTTCACGACCGGCGAGCCCCCCCCCCCCCTCCCTTGTATCCGCTCTTGATCTAGTTCCGTTCGAATAATGTGTCCCAAATGCATGCAAAATGTACTTAGAACGACAGTACAACAGATTTTAACCTATACGGGCCATTGGAACCAGGCTAGGAGGCCTCGTGCTCGTGTGACATTGTACGTCACATGTTTCTGTGTTGCTATGCTTAGTTTAAACAACACGGTGTCACCAGGAGAAAATGAAGTTTTCGTGGGCCGCTTAACTTACGAACACGATTATAACGTCCTGTCGTCACTTGGCAGGTCTTAGGGAGAACAGTTCTCAAAGTTGAACAAACGTACATCCAGACTCATTTCTTTTTGGCTCCTGTTATTCTGAACAGTAAGCTGTTGCAAGCAATTGGTTTTTTTTTCCTTCTTACATGGAATAAGAGCATACGACATCCCAGTGATTTTATTATTTCATGAAATGATTTGATTTAACCAAGGGGATAGAACATCTCTGGTCCTAGCCCCCTATTGGTCATATGGAAACTATGTACTTTATATTAGGCAGTACACCTCCCTATCATACTACAAGAAGCCAAGCGGTACCGTTAAAGACTAGCTGCAGTCTCTTTACTACGTGTCAGTTAGCTACAATTTCTTCGGAAATTAATGACACAAATACACTGTCGGAAAAAAAATGTTCAGCTGGAAAGATGACGTCGATTTTGATCTGAAAAGCGTATAAGCCACCTGGGGAATAGTAGACGTACTGATAACTGTTTCTGCGTCATTCGCCAAGAGATAGCCTAGTGGTGTAGCTACCATCTGTCTCTACAGGGAATTCTGACAGCGCTAAGGCTCAGTGCGGTGCAAATGTGTGATGCAAGCAGGCAGCCATGCCACAGAGACGCGCTCAACTGAGTTTGAAAGGGGTCAAATTGTGACCTTCCGAGTAGTGGGATGGTCCTTTCGGAGAATTGCCACACAAATTGGACGTGCTGCATCAGTTATGGTTGAAATGGCTCTGAGCACCATGGGACTTAACATCTGAGGTCATGAGTCCCCTAGAACTTAGAACTACTTAAACCTAACTAACCTAAGGACATCACACACATCCATGCCCGAGGCAGGATTCGAATCTGCGACCGTAGCGGTCGCGCGGTTCCAGACTGTGGCGCCGAGAAACGCTCGGCCACTCCGGCCGGCGCATCAGTTATGCAACGACGTGGTATCAGTGGCCGTGTGAGTATTCTCACTCCCATATGCGAGATTCTGGACGTCCACGCAGCCCAGGCGCCCATCAGGATCATCATATTGTAAGGGCACCAATAGCATATCATACAGTTACTACAGCACAGATAAGAGGACTTTTGAGCTCTGTCGTGTCAACATGAACTGTTGCGAACCGGTTATTAGCAGTGGGCCTAAGAGCACGCACACATCTAGCCCGTATTCCACTCACGCAACGGCATCGACGAGCAGGGCTCGACTGATGCTGTCAGAGGATCACTTGAAAGATGGAATCGAGCGCCGTGGTCTTCAGCGATAAAATCAAATTAGCCTTTACGTAAGTGGTGGTCGTTTGCGCGTACGATGTAGAACTGATGAGCGCCCTCTCATAGAATGCATTCGTACAAGACACACTGACCCCGCCGGCCGGTGTGGTCGTGCGGTTCTAGGCGCTTCAGTCTGGAACCGCGTGACCGCTACGGTCGCAGGTTCGAATCCTGCCTCGGGCATGGCTGTGTGTGATGTCCTTAGGTTAGTTAGGTTTAAGTAGTTCTAAGTTCTAGGGGACTGATGACCACAGATGTTAAGTCCCATAGTGCTCAGAGCCATTTGAACCACATTGACCCCATCCCAGGCATTACGGTCTTGGGTGTGATAAGCTACAACTCTCGTCCACCTTTGGTGTTTCTGGAAGGGACGCTAACCAGCGCTCGGTACCTGCAGAATGTTGTCGGACCCGTTCTTTGTTCGTTCTTGCAACATGAAGGTGAAGTGTCGTTCCAACAGGATAATGCTAGCCCACAAACTGCCCGTGAAACTTAATGTGCTCTGCAAGATGTGCAGCAGCTCACCTGGCCAGCACGATCTCTAGACTTGGCTCCAATCGAGCACGTGTGGGATATGATAGAATGAGAAGGGTCTCATGCGACTCGTCAACCAACAACTCTTACAGAACTACGTGAACAGGTACAACAGGGGTGACATAACGCATCCCAGGACGGTATTCGCCATCTGCACGATCGACTGGATGCCAGAGTCCGCGCCTACATTGCCGCCGTTGGAGGCTACGTTGTTGTTATTGTTGTTATGGTCTCCAGTCCTGAGACTGGTTTGATGCAGCTCTCCGTGCTACTCTATCCTGTGCAAGCTTCTTCATCTCCCAGTACTTACTACAACCTACATCCTTCTGAATATGTTAAGTGTATTCATCTCTTGGTCTCCCTCTACGATTTTTACCCTCCACGCTGCCCTCCAATGCTAAATTTGTGATCCGTTGATGCCTCAGAACACGTCCACCAACCCGTCCCTTCTTCTTGTCAAGTTGTGCCACAAACTCCTCTTCGCCCCAATTCTATTCAATACCTCCTCATTAGTTATGCGATCTATCCATCTAATCTTCAGCATTCTTCTATAGCACCACATTTAGAAAGCTTCTATTCTCTTCTTGTCCAAACTATTTTTTGTCCATGTTTCACTACCATACATGGCTACACTCCATACAAATACTTTCAGAAACGACTTCCTGACACTTAAATCTATACTCGATGTTAACAAATTCCTCTGCGTTAGAAACGCTTTCCTTGCCATTGCCAGTCTACATTTTATATCCTCTCTACTTCGACCATCATCAGTTATTTTGCTCCCCAAACAGCGAAACACCTTTACTTCTTTAAGTGTCTCATTTCCTAATATAATTCCTTCAGCATCACCCGATTAATTCGACTACATTCCACTATCCTCGTTTTGCTTTTGTTGATGTTCATATTATATCCTCCTTTCAAGACACTGTCCATTCCGTTCAACAGCTCTTCCAAGTCCTTTGGTGTCTCTGACAGAATTACAATGTCATCGGCGAACCTCAACGTTTTTATTTCTTCTCCATGCATTTTAATACCTACTCGGAATTTTTCTTTTCTTTCTTTTACTGCATGCTCAATGTACAGATTGAATAACATTGGGAAGAGGCTACAACCCTGTCTCACTCCCTTCCCAACCACTGCTTCCTTTTCATGTCCCTCGACTCTTATAACTGCCATCCGGTTTATGTAAAAAATGGAAATAGCCTTTCGCTCCCTATATTTTACCCCTGCCACCTTTAGAATTTGTGAGAGAGTATTCCAGTCAACATTGTCAAAAGCTTTCTCTAAGTCTACAAATGCTAGAAACGTAGGTTTGCCTTTCCTTAATCTTCCTTCTAAGATAAATCGAAAGATCAGTATTGCCTCCCGGCGTCCTACATTTCTATGGAATCCAAACTGATCTTCCCCGAGGTCGGCTTCTACCAGTATTTCCATTCGTCTGTAAAGAATTCGCGTTAGTATTTTGCAGCTGTGACTTATTAAACTGATAGTTCGGTAATTTTCACATCTGTCAACACCTGCTTTCTTTGGGATTTGAATTATTATATTCTTTTTGAAGTCTGAGGGTATTTCGCCTGTCTCATACATGTTGCACACCAAATGGTAGAGTTTTGTCATGACTGGTTCTCCCAAGGCCGTCAGTAGTTCTAATGGAATGTCGTCTACTCCCGGGGGCCTTGTTGCGACTCTGGTCTTTCAGTGCTCTGTCAAATTCTTCACGCACTATCGTATCTCCCATTTCATCTTCATCTACATCCTCTTCCATTTCCATAATATTGGAGGCTACACCATATACTAATGTGGCTGTTTCAGCATGGGTCGATGCTGGTATCTGAGAACCACTTGTGCTACTGATCTGTAAATGTAATCATTTCATGTACTCCACTTGCACTATTGCAACAATAAATCTTAATTCGACTGGAAACCTATGAAAGGGTGTGCTACTTTTTTTTTTCGCCAATGTATTTTTTGTCTTTTTGCCGCTAGTACTTCTAACTAGAAGATTGAATATGTGCCATTTCATCCCCCGTATTCTGCATTTAGACGCTTGTTTTTCTGTTCCTATCGTGTGCAGATGTTTCTTGAAGCTACCGTGGGCAGTTATTAAACCTTCCTGTTAAAGCCCAGAATTAAGAGTTTCGCTTCAAACATGGTTTCAGCATCATTAGCATGGCATATTTTAGTTTTTTGGGATTAGTCCACATTTTACATGCTTCCCTCTGGTCCAGATACTCAGTTTTCATTTTACCATCGGCTAAGTGGTAGATACGACAGGTTTCGGTCATACAAATGGAGTCGATGCCCCCACCCTGGTCATCCTATCAGCTTATTAGTACTATTATTATTACTATTATTTGCACTATTATTTCTATTCTATCGTTTTATTGTTCGTTTACTTTCTTTCTTTTCTTTTAACACATTTCATGTGTTGTCATGTATTATATCTTATTATGTCACTGACACAAATGTTCAAATATGTTTTTGGAGGGGGGGGGGGGGGGGAAAATCAGATGATAAGGCACCAATTTCATTGATTTTGATCCCTATATTTACTTACTAGATGTGGCTGTGGTATTAGGACCACCATAAATGTTGTCTTAATTCAACTTTAAAATACTGAGTGCAATTTTACACCTAGCCCTAGATCTCCCAACATTTTTTCACAATAATATCTTTCTTCCCTTCTCTCGTGTTATTGGTCAGTTCATTCCACTCGTTCAGACATATTATATTGTCGTATTGGCTCTTTTTGCGCCGCAAGAATTCCACCCACTGCCGCCTTACGTCGCCCAAACTTACACAATTTGTAATACATCGCTATCCTCTGCATAAACGCGTAACACACTTTGAGATAAATTGTTGATGGTGTACAGCAACCAGCCATAAACAGATTTTAGGTTACCTTATTCAAAAGGTACCATTAGAGTTTCGAATTTTTCACAGTTCATCACCAAACGACTTTCATATTTTCATCAAAACAAATAATACATCGATTTCCTGTGAGTTGCCCTAAGATAAACAAACTTGTAACAAAAATTATTGCGCTCCAGATTTGTGTTGGAATGCAACTTACGTGAAATGTCGTTCTGGCGCATTTGCTTTTGCAGTTTTCTTCCAAAGAAATACAGTCTCAAAGATTTCTCATATTTTACTATCACATAGGTTGGCTTGCATAGTAACATACTTTCGTTTGGTCACAAAAAGAATTTCCAACGCTCAGCACATGTTTTGATTCACAACATACTAAAACAAACAGAGAGTTCACAAAGTATGTGAGTGCCAAAGATGCGATACAATGATACAAAGATATGGCATTTTTGGGAAGGGAAGCGAAAATTATTGTTGTTTTAATCTGAAAAAAGTATTTTACATTAAATGTAGGGCATTAAATACAGAGAGAGAACTATAAATATGAGATTTTATGAATCACAGCATTACAAACTAATTTTATACAACGAGAGAGAAACAAATGTGGACAAGGAAGTATGTGATGTCTTTACATGCTATTTGAACATTGACGATGATAACACTTTAAAATTAATAAGTATTTAGTGCCATGAAAAATACTGACTATTGTAGGTACACACAATATTACAAGATTAGCTTCTTGATGTGCAGGTAGATGAACAAACATTACTTATATTGGAGCATGCAAAGCACTTTCTGGAAGTTTTCAGGAAACGAAAGTTAGCCATTGCATTCTGCTCGTTAAGGATATGATCAGGGATAGTGTATTTGTGTGTGTGTGTGTTTGTATTTCTGCTTACAGATTCATAGCGGATCATTTTCCTGCCAAATGTAATATTTTCATGTTGTTTTCATTGTTTCTCACTGAATGATTTTCTTCTACAATGTGGGCTGCTAACGTTGATTTATTCAAGTTTCCAAGTCATAAGGCATCAAGTTGGTCTGACAGGCAGAAGTTCTAAGATTAGGCTCAAAGAAAACATTAAGGTGGTCAGACAGGCAGAAGTTCCAAAATTAGGTTCAAAGAACACCTTGATGCCTTAAGGATTCGAAACTTGAATAAATCTACATTTGCAGCCCACATTGCAGAAGAAAATCATTCGATGAGAAGCACTGAGAACAACAAGATTTTACGCCCACATTGGAGTACTTTAATCAATCCACATACATTTAAGTCTTAATACTAGTCGTAGATTTGGCTCTCCTCTTCTGCTTCCAAAACTTCTTCATCCTTTCCGACCTGGCTGCCCTTTCTTCATCAGTTATGGTGTATTTTTTGCTTGTAAATGTCTTTAGTTTAAACCTTGTGTCACTGTTTTTCAGGATCTTCTTCTCTTCTCTGCCTTGAATTTTTTGCATTGTCAAGCCTAACTTGTCTAAATCATCTTGAACTTCTTTGAACCAGTTGTTCTTGGTCTTACTTTTCCAAAAGTAGGTGAACAGTCGTTTCAGTAGCCTGGTTTATGGTAGTCTGGAAATTTGGCAGAAAAAAGCAACCCTCCTTTTCCTCACTGTGTCAATTATTGACTCAGTTTCTTGGTATACAACTTCGTTAGATAATAGTCCCAACTGTCCCTATACTTGGTATTTTTTGTTTATAATTGGTCTAAGGATTCTTCTGTCTGCCTTCTGTAGTTTGTCTGTGGTTGATTTGGTGTTCATCTTGAACAGTGTTTCACTAGTATAGGTTACTTCAAGTTTAATAGCAGATTGGTAGTGTCTGAGTTTTGCATTTATTGAGAGACATTTCTTCTTGTATGTTGGCCAGGTGATGCGTTGTGCTTGTTTCAGTTTAGGTGTTCTGCTTTCTACTGACATTTCCTCGTTTGAATTCCAGCTCATAATATCCCCAAGATATTTGCATTTATTTACTATTTTAATTTGTTTGTTATCATTCAGTGTAATGGCTGGTGTTTCAACCTTTAAGGATGGCATCATTTCTGTCTTTTCAAACGAGATACGTAGTCCGACTTTTGCTGCTATTTTTTCGTGTTCGTCAATTTGGTGTTTAGCCTCTTTCACGCTTTTTGCGAGCAGCGCTAAATTATCAGCAAAGGCCAGGCAATTGAGTTTGATGTTTCTGCCAGTCTTGGTTTTTGGTTGGCATTTCTTATTACACTCTCGCATGACTTTCTCCTGTGCGCAGTTAAATAGTAGTGGTGAGAGACCATCCCCTGTCGAAGTCCCGTCCGGATTTCAAATTATTCAGATAGTTCCCCTCTGAAGTTAACTTTTGATTTAATATTCGTAAGGGTGAGTCCAATATGATTAAAGAGTTTCAGGTGCAATCCAAATTCCGCGAGGTTTTTAAAAAAATTGTTCAAATGGCTCTGAGCACTATGGGACTTAACTGCTGTGGTCATCAGTCCCCTAGAACTTAGAACTACTTAAACCTAACCAACCTAAGGACATCACACACATCCATGCCCGAGGCAGGATTCGAACCTGCGACCGTAGCAGTCGTGCGGTTCTGGACTGAGCGCCTAGAACCGCTAGACCACCGCGGCCGGCGAGGTTTTTAAGTAACGACTCACGATGGATACTGTCATATGCTTTCTTGAAGTCAACCAAAGTGCTGACCAGCTTCTTGTTTCACAGTCTTTGATGTTTCATGATCCTCGTACAATTATCTGCAAATCAAACAAGTAATCTTATAATATTGTATGAACCTATAATAGCCAATATTATTTATGGCACTAAATACTAATGAATTTTAATGCACTATCATCATCAATGGTCATTTAGCACATAAGAACATCACACACTTCCTTGTCCACATTTCTTTCTCTCTCGTTGTACAAAATCCCTTGTATTTATAGTTATCTCTCTGTATTTAATGCTCTACGTTTAATGTAAAATACTTTTTTCAGTTTAGCACAACAGTGATTTACGCTTCCTTTCCGAAAAATGCTTTATCTTTGTCTCATTATATCGCAGCATCTTTGACACTCACATACTTTGAGAATATATTTCGTTGTAAGAAAACTGCAAAAACAAATGCAAAAGATGGACATTACACGTAACTTGCATTGGGCAACTCATCAGCATTTAATTTCGTCTTCTTCCTCGTAGACAAAATCAGTGGCATGCTGGGAACCAATGTACCATATGGCTGTTTAGCCAACAGTCCTGTAGTCTCAGCAATACTCCAAGTCTTCCAAGCAATAATATTTGCATCTGAAAATGCTTCAAGGCCACCGTAATCTGCGTGGTTGCCCCACACAACATCCAGTGTCAGCCATGTACTATCTCCAAACACTGCTTGTACATCATAAGTGAAGTTCAGACGCAGTACACGAAACATATTTGGACCTCCAATTAATTTGCTGTTTATTAAACTGCCCAGCCAAGTCTATATCAATTGCTTTTAAGCTCCGATACACAGGTACACTGCGCCGCCAGCGACGACGGTAACCTAGACGTCGCAGAGGCATTGCTGAGGCACGTTATCTTAGAATATATCATAGACCTTTAAAGGCAGAAGGCCAACAAGAAAACCTTAAAAAATCAAAAATTCAATGAAGATGGCAATAAAATAATTTAAAACCCAAAAAGCAACATATGCAAGTTGCAACACAAATGGCTGAGGGCCACAATTAAATTTCAAAACTTCAGAATATATTACCATAGACTTTTAAAGGCAGAAGGCCAGCATGTTTAACAACAAGGAATCTTAAAAATCAACAAGATAAAAATACAATTAAGATAGCACTAAAATAATTTAAAGAAACAACATATGCAAGGTGCAATACCAATGGTTGAGGGCCACAATCAAACTTCAAAATTTCAAAATATATTACCATAATCTTTAAAGGCAGAAGGCCGCAGTGTTTAAGCTTGGAAGATAAATTTATAAATTAATTTGCAAGATTTTAAGAAACAAACAAATAACCGTGAGCCTAAAATTTAAAATAGCTGACAACAGATAATTAAACACCGTTGGCACTCAGAAAGCCGCCAGGGAGGTCGATCTGCCCTCGCTCACTTAGGCGAGACAGGTGGTGAGCCCAACTATACTTGATCCGTCGGAACCCAACCAGGGGACAGCCACGGAGCGACTGACACAACGACTTGCTTGCCACGAAAGAGTACATGAGAATTCAGATCAAAAGTTACGAGCGTCACTATCCACAAACCAAATACATTTGTGTACTAAGCTGCCAAAACTGCACACCATGCGCCGGCCGGGGTGGCCGAGCGGTTCTAGGCGCTACAGTCTGGAACTGCGTGACCGCTACGGTCGCAGGTTCGAATCCTGCTTCGAGCATGGATGTGTGTGATGTCCTTAGGTTAGTTAGGTTTAAGTAGTTCTAAGTTCTAGGGGACTGATGACCTCAGAAGTTAAGTCCTATAGTGGTCAGAAGAGCCATTTGAACCATTTGTTAGCCCTGACAACTCTACGAAAATGCCGCTGATCTCGATTGTAAAGTGAAGGCCGTCGGCCATTCCGTTGTGCGTGGTGAGAAGTAATGCCTCCCGGCACACATTTGACTGACTGGAAGACCCGAACTCCCGACACGAACTGCCGATGAACTCTCCTGCGACAGATAACAACCGGGAAGTAGCAGCAGTCTTTCAAAGATACTACAAGAGGAGATATATCGATACGCGGTGCTAACGCCGCTCACGGTCAGGCAAAGCAGCAACTTAGTGAAAGTAGCAATTTAAATTAACGTAGTGAGGTGGAAGTACATTAAAAACAGGGTGTAAAATACATGATGGCAGGAACACGAGCCACGCACGGCTCAAATGCGTTGTGTGCAATGTCCAGTCATGGAATAATCGGTGCGACATTCCTTGACGGCACGGTGACTATTGAACGGTACGTGAAGGTTTTGGAAGATGATTTGATCCTCATTATCCAAAGTGACCCTGATTTCGACAATATATGGTTCATGAAAGACGGAGCTCGACCCCATCGAAGCAGAAGAGTGTTTGATGTTCTGGAGGAGCGCTTTGGAGACGGCATTGTGGCACTGGGGTACCCAGAGGCCACTGGTTGGGCCTCGACTGGCCACCGTATTCTCTGGATGTGAACACTTGGGACTCCTTTTTGTGGGGCTTTATTAAGGGCATGGTGTACAGCAATAACCCCAACACCATTGCTAAGCTGCTAACAACCATTCAGGAGGTCATCGACAGCATCGATGTTCCAACACTTCAGTGGGTCATGCAGAACTTCGATATTCGTCTGCGCCACATCATCGCTAATGATGGCAGGCATATCGAATGTCTGTAGTGAAGTTTACATGTTGAATAAAGTGTGTGGACGCTGTAGTTTCCAACTAATTTACATTTGCTTTCATCTAGTTCGATAATTGTCACCCTGTATAATTGTATGAGACATATTGCGAGAGATATGACATCATATGAAGCCGACCTCGGGGAAGATCAGTTTGGATTCCGTAGAAATACTGGAACACGTGAGGCAATACTGACATTACGACTTACCTTAGAGGAAAGATTAAGAAAAGGCAAACCTACGTTTCTAGCATTTGTAGACTTAGAGAAAGCTTTTGACAATGTTGACTGGAATACTCTCTTTCAAATTCTAAAGGTGGCAGGGGTAAAATACAGGGAGCGAAAGGCTATTTACAACTTGTACAGAAACCAGATGGCAGTTATAAGAGTTGAGGGACATGAAAGGGAAGCAGTGGTTGGGAAGGGAGTAAGACAGGGTTGTAGCCTCTCCCCGATGTTATTCAATCTCTATATTGAGCAAGCAGTAAAGGAAACAAAAGAAAAATTCGGAGTAGGTATTAAAATCCATGGAGAAGAAATAAAAACTTTGAGGTTCGCCGATGACATTGTAATTCTGTCAGAGACAGCAAAGGACTTGGAAGAGGAGTTGAACGGAATGGATGGTGTCTTGAAGGGAGGATATAAGATGAACATCAACAAAAGCAAAACGAGGATAATGGAATGTAGTCGAGTTAAGTCGGGTGATGCTGAGGGTATTAGATTAGGAAATGAGACACTTAAAGTAGTAAAGGAGTTTTGCTATTTGGGGAGCAAAATAACTGATGATGGGCGAAGTAGAGAGGATATAAAATGTAGACTGGCAATGGCAAGGAAAGCGTTTCTGAAGAGGAGAAATTTGTTAACATCGAGTATAGATTTAAGTGTCAGGAAATTATTTCTGAAAGTATTCGTATGGAGTGTAGCCATGTATGGAAGTGAAACATGGACGGTAAATAGTTTGGACAAAAAGAGAATAGAAGCTTTTGAAATGTGGTGCTACAGAAGAATGCTGAAGATTAGATGGGTAGATCACATAACTAATGAGGAAGTATTGAATAGGATTGGGGAGAAGAGAAGTTTGTGGCACAACTTGACCAGAAGAAGGGATCGGTTGGTAGGACATGTTCTGAGGCATCAAGGGATCACCAATTTAGTATTGGAGGGCAGCGTGGAGGGTAAAAATCATAGGGGGAGACCAAGAGATAAATACACTAAGCAGATTCAGAAGGATGTAGGTTGCAGTAGGTACTGGGAGATGAAGAAGCTTGCACAGGATAGAGTAGCATGGAGAGCTGCATCAAACCAGTCTCAGGACTGAAGACCACAACAACAACAACAACATGACATCATAAACACTGAGATATGTGAAAAAATGCAGCATAATGATGAAGTTTTAATACATTTATTCCTTACCACCAACACACACCTACAGTCGAGTCAAATCAAGGAAATCCGTGACATCTGGCGTCGTCTTTGAGAGCTTTCAGCTGTGAAGGGCAAACGGCTGTAAGCCGAAAACAATAGCCGTCAATAGAGCTATGACGAGGCGAAGCCACACAGACGTTTACAAAATCGTGTTGTAGGTAAGCGAAGCAGTTGCGCTATGCGTACAGAAACTGCCCGTGACCCTCTCACACTGGGTCTACCGCAGGAGTACATATAAGGTTTCATTTCTAACAGAAAATTGGCAGAATGAATACCCAGGCAATGCCGGGTTTGTAGCTGATAAGTGCGCAATATATATTAGGAACTGTTTTGAAGAAGATGATGTTGATGTCGAGAAATAAATGGGTTCCTTTAAAAATAATCCCCTCAGTTTTTGAACACGCCTCGTATGTGGTATTGAACGCATGTTGGAAGAAAGCTGGATTCTGTCATTAATGACACAGCTGCCGATGGGCCATTAAACTTCCTCTCGAGGAATAGCAAATAATTTAGAGAAGTTTGCGACTTGCACTACATCGGAAATAACGAAACCGAGCGCCACCCAGAAGGTATGTACTCGCAAGCTGTTCCTTTGGCCGGCGCGGCGCTGCATACTGTATAAAGCCGGCACAGCGCCGCACCGGATGACGTCACATGGCGGCCGGTATTTGTGGCGGCGGGCGCGCAGAGAACCGTCAGTCGACGTTCAGCCACCGCGGGAGAACCAGCGCAGCAGCAACCCAGCGCACCAGGTCAGTAGCCTCTCCTCTCATCTACAGCCGCTCGTTAACTGCCCAGTTTCCATCAGCTGTACTGTATTCGGTTGATTTTAACTTCTCTTCAATCGGGTCGATAATCAGTGCAACATGCCAACTCCTCTCTACGAAAGATTTATTATTTCTAGCGATGGCATGTAAATTGTGATACCACTGTGGCCCAGTTCGCGGTAGTCCTCTGAACTGTTACATGTCATATAAGGCTGTAAAAACACTTAACATGACACATTATGTGCTCCGCAAGAAGTGAAAAATCCAGTACATAAATTGACAGACAGCAATTTTCAAAGCACTTCAACGTGATTCCTGCGATGCATAAGGTTTGATATTGCAGAGTCAATAAGGGCAAGAAACAGTGTTAAATATAGTTTGAAATCTGATGATCTACCAGCGCAGATTGTTCAAGAAATTACCGTCAACTAGACATAAAAATTACGGAATGAAGTAATCTGTTTTGTGATGTTTGTCATGGGACGAGAGTCAGTGACGCACAGTTTTGTATATCAAAAACCCTACGCACTATACGACGGCGAGAAGCCAAGTAACACTGTCCATAATGATCAGCCACGGGATGGAGCGTCAGGCAATTGCTACTTCAACCAAGGAAAGAACATAAGTCATTGAGTTCAATTTCAGGAGAACACGGAGGTGAGGCAAAGGCCCAGGAATCCAGTGGGAGCCGAACACTTTCATTATTCAAAATGTCCTGCAAGATGCTGAAATCTTATTCATGAGTGAGTTTCACTTACTCCACTGTCGTCTCGATTTTTATACGCCGGTTTTCGTGCACTAGGGTCTCCATTTCTCTTGCGCTTCCTGGTGCTTAACAGAGAGATGGTTCGCCGTTTCGTTCTCCTTCAGTTAGACTTCTCTGACCACACTGCAAGCGTCTGCGACACGAACACTGTGTCATATCATGGTACAGTGTTGCCGTAAAAGGATATGATCGTATGACATTCTTGGCTACTTGGTGCAAGAATCTGTGTTTGACGTCATTATGGCTACTTACGCGTCTCTGTGATGAATATGAGATAAAATGATTAGGACAACAGGAACACTCATTCCCCGAGTAAAGAAAATCTCGGACCTAGCCGGTCATGGATTGTTGCAAACAGTGATTTCCATCAAAAACAGAAAACTAATTTGTAAAATACTCCCCTGTACCAATGGGCTGCAACGCCTTTCATTGGCTCCTCTATCAGCGTGCTGCAGTAGTGTGCGGAAGTGGATTTCATTGTGTACAGGTAATGCAGACATGTACCTGTAACAAACAAAAAATTATTTACGTAACTTCATGCTAACGAAAATTTATTTAATAAAAAATTTTCAAAGTAAAAAAGCCTTTAATGCCTAGACCACAAGTTTCCTATTACAATTACAATACGATAACTAGTTTCGGTTGCTGTCTATAACCATCTTCAGATCGTCCAGAATGTAACAAAGCGATGAATATGCGTTGGAAAACATCATTAACTGTAGTCACGCAATGACATACATTCGTAAATATCAAGACAATGACAGTACATAGTTTAAAAACTTCGTCGTGAGCAAGTCGTGCTGTAGGCCGTAATCTGGCAGAATGACGGTAATAAAGGGAAATGGACAGATGCATGAGTAAAAGTTGCATCAGACGCTCATTTCTGCAGTAGTTTAGCTGGTATTGTACTGAGAACAGTGTATGCAACCATTCCAAGGATTGTCAGCTTTTCCGTAGCCTGGCTTACAAAGGATGATCCTGCATGGCGTATGAAATAGTCATCTTTATGAAATGTGCACTGGTTGAAGAATAAAAGGATAGTGTTGCATGCCTACCAGCCCGACAAGGCACGTCAAAATTAATATCTGATCACTATTATGACTTCCTCTCATACGTATAAAACTTCTGGATTATGAACGAAGCGCGAAAGTTAAGTTTTTCTGTGTATAAAAGTAGCTGCATAACGTCCAACGAATCCCCTCACACAGATGCAGATGACATGATGTATGCAGAGAAAAACGGCAACCGGATAACACAAAAAATGTGCCGCAAACAGCGAAAACAATTTTAAAACCGTGCTGTGACGTATACTAAATAAGAATTAAAGAACCCACTGATAAAGCCGATATTTGTTGCTGAACTAGTTTGGGGCCGGCCGGAGTGGCCGAGCGGTTCTAAGCGCTACAGTCTGGAACCGCCTCGGGCATGGATGTGTGTGATGTCCTTAGGTTAGTTAGGTTTAAGTAGTTCTACGTTCTAGGGGACTGATGACTCATAAGTTAAGTCCCATAGTGCTCAGAGCCATTTGAATCATTTGAACTAGTTTGGGCAATAAATAAACAAATAGACAGACCCACAATTCCCATGTTGTCTATGATAATGTATCTGTTATGCCTATCGTATTTTACCTGTCTGTTGTATGTAGTGAGCATGGTGTGCAACAATGAGCTGAAACTGACGCAGCGAGAAGCGAAATTGTATTTAAAAAAAAATTTTAAAAAAATAAAAATTAGTATTTTATGTCCCACTGAGGAGAAGTTCGTTTAAGACGAAGTACATATTTGGAAGTATAGGGGAGGAAATCGAACGTGTCCTTTCACGACACGCCTTAGTCGATTCAAGAACAGCCCGGATAACTTAGTTCTGAATGAACTGGAAGGTAGGAGACGAGATACTGGCAGAAGTAAAGCTGTGAGTACCGGGCGTGAGTCGTGCTTCGGTAACTCAGATGGTAGAGCACTTGCCCGCGAAAGGCAAAGGTCCCGAGTTCGAGTCTCGGTCGGGCACACAGTTTTAATCTGCCAGGAAGTTTCATTAGGTCTGGATGTTGGACGAAAATTTCGCTTCTGCCGAATGAGAGCCCATTACCTTTACCAATGGACTATCGAGCTTGGTATTTATGCAAAAGTAAGGTGTAAGTGAAAATTTCCTGTACTCGAAGATGGATCCTCCAAACTGGATGTGTGATTAAGAAAATTCTGGAAATTTGTGGTAAGTTCCTAAGGGACCAAACTGCTGAGGTCATCGGTCCCTAGGCTTATACAGTACTTAATCTAACTTCGCTAAGGACAACACACACCCATGCTCGAGGGAGGACTCGAACCTCCGACGGGGGGAACCGCGCGAACCGTGGCAATGCGGCCAAGACCACGCGGCTATCCGTTGCGGTTTGTGATTAAGGAGGGTTTCATACTTATCATTAACAATTATCAACTTTTACTCTCGAAAACTAATCGAACATAATATTTCGAAAATCAACAATTCTGCCTTTTTGCAGTGAATGATCTCCACTGATTTTCTGAGCAGCGTTTTCAAAGCTACTGTATATGTATTGGAACGGAATAATTACTTTTCCCCCTTTCACCGACGCAGATAGGCTAAAGTAATTCTTTTCTGTACTGGAGAGTCAGATCAGTACACTCTGGGGTAGACTGAGTCTTCGTACTTCAAGTTGGAAAAAAAAAATAAAAAAAATAAAAGATCAAAGATTAACTACGACAACACAGAGAGGTCTATTTCGACGCCGATCAGAATAGATCTACATCTACATTCGTAATCTACATCTACATTTATATACCGCAAGTCATTGTACGCTGAATGGCAGAGGGTACCCTGTACCACCACTAGTCATTTTCCTTTCTTGTCCCACTTGCGAACGGAAGAGGGAAAACCGGCTGCCTGGAAGCCTCCGTACCAGCCCTAACTTCTCGCGACTTATCTTCGTGGTCCTTACCCGAAAAGTACGTTGGCGGCAGTACAATCGTTCTGCAGTTAGCGTAAAATGCCGATTGTCTAAATTTCTGCAATACTTGCGAAAACAGCGTCGTCTTCCCTCCAGGGATTCCTCTTTGAGTTCACGAAGAATCTTGTGTGCTGTTCGAACCACTGGTAACAAATGTAGCAGCCCGGCTCAGAACTGCTTCGATCTTTCGACCTGGTGGGAATATCAAACCCTCGAACACTAGTCAAGAGTTGGTCGCACTAGGCTAATACATGCGGCCTTCTTATGGACCAGCTACAATTTCCCGAAATTCTCCGAATAAAACGGAGTCTAGATTTTTAACAGACGTGACTGTGTCAAGTAGCACCCTCATAATGCTGCATTCGAACGTTGCAGGATTGTTTTTCCTATTCACCCGCGTTAACTCACATTTTCCTACGTTTAAAGCAAGCTGCCATTCATCATACCAACGATAAATTCCGTCTAAGTCATCTTGGATATTCCTACAGTCACCGTATGACGAATGCTTCCCGTACAACACGGCATCGTCAGCAAACAGCCGTAAATTGCTGTTCGCCCAGCCTGCCAGTTCATCTATGTAGACAGTGAATAAGAGCTATCCTATCACACTTCCTTGGGGCAGTCCTGATGATACCCTTGTCCCTGATGAACACTCGCCGTGGAGGACAACACATTAGATTCTATTAATTAAAAAGTCTTCGAGCTACTCACACATCTGGGAACCTAATCTGTATGTCCGGATCTTTGTCAACCGTCTGCAGTGGGGCACAGTGTCAAACGCTTTCCAGAAATCTAGGAGTATGGAAACTGCTGTTGTCCGCCATCCATGGTTTGTAGAATATCATGGGACAAAAGAAAAGGCTAAAGTTTTAAGCGAGAGAAGCTGATTTGTTTACAGAACCTTTCCTGTCTCAAGGAAATGTATTTCATTCGAACTGAGAATGTGTTCAAGAATTCTGAGGCAAACCGATGTTAAGGATATTGGTCTGTAATTATGAGGGTCCGTTCTTCTACCTTTCTTGTCACTTGTGATTTTGTGCTACGCGAGGGACTCGCGATAAATGCAAGCTAAATAAGTGGCCAACGCCGTGGAATACTCTGTAATAGCGAATGGGGCTGCATTTGGACCTGGCGACTTACTTGTTTCCAACACTTTGAGTTGCTTCTCTATGCCACGGATGCCTGTTTCTATGTCCTCCACGCGGGAATCTGTACGTCGATCAAACAACTTTATGTTTGTACTATCGTGCTGCGTGAATGATTTCTAAACATGAAATTTAAAACTTCAGCCGGCCGAAGTGGCCGTGCGGTTAAAGGCGCTGCAGTCTGGAACCGCAAGACCGCTACGGTCGCAGGTTCGAATCCTGCCTCGGGCATGGATGTTTGTGATGTCCTTAGGTTAGTTAGGTTTAACTAGTTCTAAGTTCTAGGGGACTAATGACCTCAGCAGTTGAGTCCCATAGTGCTCAGGGCCATTTGAACCATTTAAAACTTCAGCTTTTCTTTTGCGTCTTCTGTTGCCACCCCAGACCGATCGACGAATGACTGAATAGAAGCCTTCGACGCCTTAGTGACTTTACGCATGACCAGAATTTTCTCGGGTTCTCGGCAAGATCTTTCGCTAAGATCACGAGCTAAGCTACATTCTGAAATGACCATCAGAGCAGGAGACTTGACTGTACGGTCAACAATGGAATTTGTAAGAGTTAACAGTTATAAAATTTCTACCGAACAAGAACTCAAAGTGCCTATAGTTTGGAGGTTAGCAACTCTGTTAACTAGTTCCTTTTTCTTACCCTAACGAGTCCTCTAGATTAGTGTCATCTCGCTTTGACATTCATACCCTCCGAAAAGCAATTGGCGCTTCTTGCTTCATTAATTCATGTATGAAGAAATTAGTATTTTAAGCTCTTCTATTAACTAAACAGCTTGCACTGTTTACCTTCTAATAACTAACAACATTCACAAAAGAAGGAACCTTATTTTAGTATTTAAAAAATTCTGTCACTTTATGACAGCCTGATGCCACACGAAGTTTTCGTAATTTGGTAAGAAAAGATATACTTCATTACTTTACAGCCTACACTTCAATTTACTTTTAGCATGTAAAATCTAGCGTATAAGTGCTATAATATAAAGACTATTATTGATTTCTTCCTCTGCGAAAGGCTTTTCTAAAATGCCGGGGGATTTTGAGATCAGCTTCGATATTTTTCAGAATTGCCTCCACGAGATTGTTCCTTGTCGTTTGTGCTCCTTGTTAGGAGGCAACATTTGTGGGAGAGAAGATTTTGTTAACAGTGTAAAGATGGAAACGAAAACAAATATTAATATATTGTAAAATAAGTAATTCGATAAGACGATCCATAAACTTTTACCTCAATGTTTGGTATGTAATACGGTACGAATTTCACTTGTAAGGCTCCTTCAAAATTATACGCAAGGCATCGCATTACTCATTTCACGAATGGGGAAAAGATACTGATCCGGCTATGTAGGTATAATCTGCACTATAACTGTGTAACTTTTTGCATCTGTATGCAGCAGATTATAACCCAATTCACTTTTTGACGTTGAGTGAATCTCGGGACAACTGGCGCTACTACTTTTTGTATCATGCAGAACTGAATTGAAAACATGAAAACATGCGGAACGGATCTGAATCTCTAGGCATTGTTGAAATGATATGAGAGAAGACAGCCAAAATGCGCGCTCTACAACTTTTACAAGGAGGACATCCAAAATTATGTAGTTCAGAGAATATGTACATGTACCGCGCGAGTAATTTTATCTGGGAAGTGGCTCAGAACGGACCGAAGATCTTCAAAGCTGCTTAATCATATACACCAAGGCCATGCTTCTGGTGAATGACTTTCTGGTAGTTTCTCTGGGTTCACATTGATTATTTATTAAACTCTGAGGAATGTTGAAGACAGTATACATGATAAACACTTATATGTTTCCTTAAAGCACCATTAAAATAGCTTTATACAAGCAAACTATTGTGTTTCGAAAGCCTCCAGAGTGATGTTCCATATTCCATGTTCCATTTCAACGTACTCTTGCATGATCACACTGATGCTTAGGCACCCCAGCTGAAGAGATATACTTTTAAAAATAGCGCAGTACTACTATAAACGTAGTATTGAAAGTTATTGATATTATGGAACTCGTTCGCAAGTAATCGTTATTCGTAGCAAGGAGACAAATACTAGTACATAGTCAACAATAGACCATCGAAGTTTGCAGTCTAGTTTTCAAATGGCTCTGAGCGCTATGGGACTTAACTGCTGAGGTCATCAGTCCCCTAGAACTTAGAGCTAATTAAAGCTAACTAACCTAAGGACATCACACACATCAATGCCCGAGGCAGGATTCGAACCTGCGACCGTAGCGGTCGCTCGGTTCCAGAGTGTAGCGCCTAGAACCGCTCTGCCACTCCGGCCGGCAGTCCAGTTTTCACTCAAACACTTTTTCCCCCAGTGATAATTTTTTGCACTGAGAATCCGAAGGGAATATGTCGATGCATTGTGAGAACTACTCAATGTCGGAATTTGAATGTTATATGAAAACAAGCGCAGTAAAATCCGCATACAATCTGAGAAAACAACAAGTGATATATTTGAACCAGTTACAATCTAAATTCTCATGTCACTGCTTTTCAGCTATTTCACTATTAGTTTTTTCGTCGCGTTTCAAAAGTCTTTTCGACTTTCCCATCACTCTGCTCACAGTCTTTTTAGTGTCTCGTACACTATCATTACACCGAAAATAAATTCTTTTTGGAATCATGATAAATGGATTTTCAAGCACCCTAAATAACTGACAAAACGATAAAAGTTTTCACGGTGTATGTGATTCTCTTTGTACATACTGCAAGTTTTGAAGGCTTAATGTTTCCCTGGATTTAAGAGCCACCGGTGGAAGATAAATTTAGTTCAGCCTACTTCAGATCAATTTCACTGTGACTTTTTGCTTCTGCAGGTTATTATCACCAATTTCAGTTTTCCGATATCGTTACTGTAATACACTCATAAGATCTTAATGAAAATCGACTTTCGGCCCTTATTGAATTTTAATTCAGTTTCAGATTCTGGCACTCAAGTTTGCTGTACGGTATATTCGCAATCTCGTGAGGCTGCATCCACTTGGAGACATATAGAACACTTTTGGAGACGAAAGGCTGGAAATAAAGCAACGACATTTGAATGAACATTTAAAATATAGCACTAACATTGAACAGACTACAAGCCAGGGACTGATGCTTAATGGCTGAGTGTTTCCTTGTAATTTGAGGGAAACAGTCACTTAAAATTAAATAATTTACTTTATATTTGACGATGAAAATGTTTTACACTTCGAAAAAAGTGTGATAGTAAATTGGAAAATTAAAGGTGGTTGAAGGAGTCCATTTGTTCTCTAAGGAGATACGCAGGGAATTTTTTTCAGCGGAAGTTCTCTGTTTCTTGAGATGTTTTCTGTTAGTGGATTTTTGCATATGTAGTTCACTGAGTGACTGCTGTGATGTTTGCTTCCAAACACATTCGTGTCTAGCCGTAGTAATAAACCCAAACTACCCTGTCATCTGAATTGACACAAAATGAATTTCATTGATGATACATGTACTTAGCGAACAAACATACTTCGACAGTCACAACTGTTGCACCAGTTTCACTGATGTGTTCCTCCTGGATGGAAAATATTTCCTACTGAAATGTAATGTTATCAGTTACTTTCAGTGGTCAGGTCCTAAGACAGTATTTGGAAGCTTTCAGTCTTTAAACCATCGGTTTCTGGCCAAATGACCCTGACACGTCAAACGTACTCCTTTAACCGTCTTTAATATGACTATGATTTACCGTACAGATCGTATCCATTGTACTCCTAGGCATTAATAACACACGGTGATATGAATTCCTATCATACAACCACATACAGGGCCAATAAGGTGGATATAATTACCATGTAGATCTTTGCGGTCCCTTTATTTTAGTGTTACACTGTATTGAGTGCAATTTTTAGTGTTCAAATAAACCTGTCTGTTCGTGCAATTTATGGCCTTCAAGCGTGTTTATTGACAGAGTACACGGGCGACCGCACACTGTAATTCCGTAAGGCAGCCCTGCAGTTAATGTCATTGTATAGTGTAAAATGAAAATGTAGGTGTTACTGAAAGCTAGTATTTACTCAAAACGTAATCAGTGATTAGCAGTACACTCCCCACCAACGACAGTAAATAGATTACGAATGGATCTGAATATTTACTTTTTCTCACAGTTAAAAGAAGTATATCACATGACTATCTTTTTTAATTCTGACTGTCTGCAAAATTCATTTCAGCAGTCCATTTACAACCTTAGGTTAGTATATTTTATTAAAAAAGTCTTGATTTAGGTACTTTCTGAAAGGAAATATGTGAATCAGGAAATGCGTTTGCATTCAAATGTGTCTTGAATACCGTCTTTAATTAGTAGATGCGGCTGTATGCGTAGAGGAAAACCATCATCAACACAGAAGGTGTACTAAATTCTAGAATGATGATACTAAAGCAGAATCCACGTGGTCTATACGGCGAGTACCCTTAGATTAACCGAGATATTTGAATATTTGTTTTCACCTCCTGCGGCGCATTTCTCGCCATCGAATTTCAAATGTAACGAGACTGTGAATTAAGATGGTAGTTGTTCTTATTTCTTCGTCATACCTTGTTTTCTGGAAATGAACATAAAACATTTAACATTGTTGCCATGATCTGTTAAGTACCGACGGAATATTCACATAATGTCATCTTCTCCAGTTTTAATTTTACGAGGGCGTGCTCTAATGAAATGCCTCCGAATTTTTTAAGTGACGTCTCTTAAAGATATTTTAATAAAAAAAATTGTTGGCATCCTTCTTCTACATACCTACATATTTGCAGCCCTCTGGCGCCATAGGGCTCCGAATTTTAGCGTGAAACGTGACGCGATGTCATATAACTATGTCGGTGCATGAAAAAAAGCGAGTTGTAATCGAGTTTCGGATTAGAACAGTTCATCCACACATTGAGCACTCTCTCCTTATACCGAGCTAGGTGGCGCAGTGGTTAGCACACCGGACTCGCATTCGGGAGGACGACGGTTCAATCCCGTCTCCAACCATCCTGATTTAGGTTTTCCGTGATTTCCCTAAATCGTTTCAGGCAAATGCCGGGATGGTTCCTTTGAAAGGGCAGGGCCGATTTCCTTCCCAATCCTTCCCTAACCCGAGCTTGGGCTCCGTCTCTAATGACCTCGTTGTCGACGGGACGTTAAACACTACCCACCTACCTACCTACTCTCCCCTTCAGCTTGATAACATTACAATGCCAGAGCGTATGCGAACACTGCAACATCTGCAATTGCACGTTGGGTTCTCTGTCACCGATCATCCTCCAAGCAATCCAGACGTGGCCCGATCCAATTTTCATCTGCTTCCGAAACACTTTCGACAACGTCACTTTGATAGTGATAGGCGGTGAAAGCAGATGTGAGGTTGTGGATCCTTCAACGCAGTCAAACATTCTACACTGACCGTATCAACAAACCGTTTTCTCGTTGGGAGAAATACGTTCGTTCCGAGGGTAACTAGATGAGAAATTAATATGTAGACAGGAAGAATAATGATGTAGAATATTAATAACGTTTGTTTTGTTTAGAAAGCTGTAAGAGTTTTGACATAAAAAATTCGTAGGCATTCCCTTATATGTTTTATAGTTGTTATGGAATTCATATTTTACACATTACTTATACATCATGTTTGTAAAGCATACTTTCTTCATTCACTGAAATCACACATATCCTGCAGATAACGAAATAAATGATTCCGTGATACGCACGTTGTATACAGTAGCTGTAGTAATAATTTTATACAGCTCCTATCTTGCCCGAATGCGGCTCTAGATGAAGACATCTCAGCAGCTTCTGTGTCGGTGGCATTAAGTGTGGAAGAATGATGAGAGATTGGAGTCGTTAGCACCGAAAGAGGTGGCGTGATAGGTAACGGCCTGGTCAGGAACGGGGCTCAAATCTTGTTCCGGGCATTCAGATTTAGATTTTACGTGCTTTCCCTGAATTGTGAACGATGGATGCTGAGAGGCTACTTCTGAAAAGAACACAGCTAATTTTTCTCTTCGCCCTTGTCCAGTCTGTGCTAGTGGTCTGTCTCTACTGACCTTGTCATCGACTGGACGCTAAACCTTGCTGCTCTTCCCCCCTCCCCCCCCCCCTCTTTTAAGAGTTTAGTGTCATATTTGAGTTGTTGATAACGAGAGAGAAGAGAATGGATGAAATCCGGTGCTGGCTCTCGAATTGGAACCAGGGCCCCGTCAATTTATACGTTCGCAACGGATCACACTCTGCGGTACCGCATGCTGTCACTTGTAATACACAGGTGAGAGTTTGGGAACTTAACCCAGAACAATTATGTAAAATCTAGTGGTCAGTAACTATACGCCACTATCTCTCGTTCCATTATCGGCCAAACTGCGATGATAATTACTTCCACCACTAGTATTCGAAGCGGATGACTCCAGATCGAGCGCCGCTGCAGTAAAGTTGGTTCGTGAGCACGAATATGGAGGTGGCTGCAGCTCCGTTCACAGTCCCCATAGTTTCTAATATTACGAACTGGCCGTGCTGAAGACGAGCAAGTGCGAAAATCCAGTCGCGTCGCTGTTCAGACCGGGTAACGGGTCCGCCAAGAGACCGCTGGCGAGAGCTGGTTAGCAGCGGCGGTGCCTGACCTCCAAGTGACGTCACCGCCGTCCGGGGCCCGCCACGGATGCTGGCGGCAGACAACCATCGGCAACGTGAGGATGCCTTGCAGCAGCAACGTGCCAGCAATTCTTACGTCTGAAGCACACGGAAATAGTCACCGGCCGCTTTGTTTGCTTTAGCCTTTAAACTATCACCATCTGGCACGATAAGTTCTTCCTTTATTAATTACGACCCGCGAAATCCTGAAAGACTTCCGAACAAAGGAGTAAGGAAAAGTTCATGTAATCATCTGTCGTATTGCCAATAAAGATCCCATTAGAGTCTGCTATATGGAAATGGAAATGTCGTGTGGCTAGGGCCTCCCGTCGGGTAGACCGTTCGCCTGGTGCAGGTCTTCCGATTTGACGCCACTTCGGCGACCTGCGCGTCGATGGGGATGAAATGATGATGATTAGGACAACACAACACCCAGTCCCTGAGCGGAGAAAATTTCCGACCCAGCCGGGAATCGAACCCGGGCCCTTAGGATTGATAGTCTGTCACGCTGACCACTTTTTTTTTTTTTTTTTTTTATTTTTTAATCTCATTTTGTTCGCTTTTGTTCGTTGCATGTGCTCGGCGCGGACTCAGCTACCGGGGCGGACAGAGTCTGCTATAATGTTGGTTACATACGTATTTCAAAAGCAATGAATGTCGTTATATTATTTTTCATATTTGTTTCCTAGCTACGTGTTTCGACTCTGGCGTTAATTTACATGTATCGAACAGGCAATCTGAATCCTTAGTTGCTATGTATCCCAAAAATTATTTTGTACTCTTTTGTTTGTATAAATAAGAACTAAGTTTTATTCAAGAAATGGCTCTAAGCACTACGGGTCTTAACATCTGAGGTTTCAGTTCCCTAGATTTAGAACTACTTAAACTTAACTAACCTAAAGACAACACACACATCCTTGCCCGAGGCTGGATTCGAACCTGCGACCGTAGTAGCAGCGCGGTTCCGGACTGAAGCGCCTAGAACCGCTCGGCCACATCGGCCGACTAAGTTTTATGACTAAAGATAAGCAGCAGTGGCTCGAATCTCGTCAAAAATAAACATATATGATAACAGTACAGCAAGATTTATTAGCATGTTGCGGAAAATATATACAACCTTCAGATCATGTTAAGAAACGTGTAATGAAGGGAAACTGCTTCCGAATGTTTGTGAAGCTCGTATGTATAAGAAGCGAAGAGGGAACGGAAACAGAATTTCAGAATGGGAGTGAAAGTTTAAGGCGAATAGGTATCAATGATAAGGTTCACAATTGAAGATAAGAGCGGTGGGGAAGAAATGCTAAATAGAACAGTCAGCCTGTTTAGCACAAAATTTACGAAATAAATGGTTCAAATGGCTCTGAGCACTATTGGACTTAACATCTGAGGTGATCAGTCCACTAGAACTTAGAACCACTTAAACCTAACTAACCTAAGGGCATCACACACATCCATGCCCGAGGCAGGATTCGAACCTGCCACCGTAGCGGTCGCGCGCTTCCAGACTGAAGCGCCTAGAACCGCTCTGCCATACCGGCCGGCTAAAATTTACTACTAAAGTAGTAGATAGGTGAATAAACCCAAAATGGAGAAGATACATACAGAAATTGATGGTTACTGATCGCTTCAGGTCTACTCCACTATATTGCAGTAATTTAGCTCCTCCCATACAAGAATATCATGAGCGATCCTGAACTTCGCCGGCCGCGGTGGCCGTGCGGTTCTGGCGCTGCGGTCAGGAACCGTGGGACTGCTACGGTCGCAGGTTCGAATCCTGCCTCGGGCATGGGTGTGTGTGACGTCCCTAGATTAGTTAGGTTTAAGTAGTTCTAAGTTCTAGGGGACTGATGACCTCAGATATTAAGTCCCATAGTGCTCAGATCCATCCTCTTTTTTCACATTATAAACGATGTTTTTATTATATTGTAATACCGTGTGCGCCATACGGTAGATAAAATAAAATAAATAAGCCCTTCTCCAAAGGCAGTGTCCTATTTCTTGTCCCCTCCTCACTCGACTGAGGTTGTATTCCATCATGACAGAACTCGACGAAACGTTAAACTCTATTCTGTCTTGTTCTCCAAATATAGGACTATCACGCATATGAAATAAAAAATAAAACGTCACGAAATCGTGTATTCTTTTTAGGCTCATTTTTGAAAGATATTCAATAAATTCCGTAACATGATACGCTGGCAGCTAACTTCCTTTAAGAGTAAATTCTGGTCCTTTCTGTGTTAACAGCTAACTGCACGAGGAGTTTTCTAGCAGTACGGCGCTCGCTCGCTTACACGGAAGCGGCGGAGAATTACGCGACGCCGCGGCAGGCTCGCTATTGACTGAGCGCCGGCAGTCACGAAAGCGCAGCCCGCAGCCCAGCACAGGGAAAGGGTTGCGCGGGAAGCGTTCTTTCTCTATCGTGGCGCGGCTAATTCAGGCACAGGCCGCAGTCTTCCCCGAGCACAAGTCTCGGTCACCTCACTCCATAGGGGAACAGGGTAGACAGTCCAGGAATAACAGTGACTCTCTCTTGAAGCCCCCAAACCTATGGGAGGGATTGTTGATGTTGGGCTTTCTACTTTCTACATCTATACTCCGCGAGCCACCTTACGGTGTGTGGCGGAGGGTACTTATTGTACCACTATCTGATCCCCCCTTCCCTGTTCCATTCACGAATTGTGCGTGGAAAGAACGACTGCTTGTAAGTCTCCGTATTTGCTCTAATTTCTCGGATCTTTTCGTTGTGATCATTACGCGAGATATATGTGGGCGGTAGTAATATGTTGCCCATCTCTTCCCGGAATGTGCTCTCTCGTAATTTCGATAATAAACCTCTCCGTATTGCGTAACGCCTTTCTTGAAGTGTCCGCCACTGGAGCTTGTTCAGCATCTCCGTAACGCTCTCGCGCTGACTAAATGTCCCCATGACGAATCGCGCTGCTTTTCGCTGGATCATGTCTATCTCTTCTATTAATCCAACCTGGTAAGGGTCCCATACTGATGAGCAATACTCAAGAATCGGACGAACAAGCGTTTTGTAAGCTACTTCTTTCGTCGATGAGTCACATTTTCTTAGAATTCTTCCTATGAATCTCAACCTGGCGCCTGCTTTTCCCACTATTTGTTTTATGTGATCATTCCACTTCAGATCGCTCCGGATAGTAACTCCTAAGTATTTTACGGTCGTTACCGCTTCCAATGATTTACCACCTATGGCATAATCGTACTGGAATGGATTTCTGCCCCTATGTATGCGCATTATATTACATTTATCTACGTTTAGGGAAAGCTGCCAGCTGTCGCACCATGCATTAATCCTCTGCAGGTCCTCCTGGAGTACGTACGAGTCTTCTGATGTTGCTACTTTCTTGTAGACAACCGTGTCATCTGCAAATAGCCTCACGGAGCTACCGATGTTGTCAACTAAGTCATTTATGTATATTGTAAACAATAAAGGTCCTATCACGCTTCCCTGCGGTACTCCCGAAATTACCTCTACATCTGCAGATTTTGAACCGTTAAGAATGACATGTTGTGTTCTTTCTTCTAGGAAATCCTGAATCCAGTCACAAACCTGGTCCGATATTCCGTAAGCTCGTATTTTTTTCACTAAACGTAAGTGCGGAACCGTATCAAATGCCTTCCTGAAGTCCAGGAATACGGCATCAATCTGCTCGCCAGTGTCTACGGCACTGTGAATTTCTTGGGCAAATAGGGCGAGCTGAGTTTCACATGATCTCTGTTTGCGGAATCCATGTTGGTTATGATGAAGGAGATTTGTATTATCTAAGAACGTCATAACACGAGAACACAAAACATGTTCCATTATTCTACAACAGATTGACGTAAGCGAAATAGGCCTATAATTATTCGCATCTGATTTATGACCCTTCTTGAAAATGGGAACGACCTGCGCTTTCTTCCAGTCGCTAGGTACTTTACGTTCTTCCAGCGATCTACGATAAATTGCTGATAGAAAGGGGGCAAGTTCTTTAGCATAATCACTGTAGAATCTTAAGGGTATCTCGTCTGGTCCGGATGCTTTTCCGCTACTAAGTGATAGCAGTTGTTTTTCAATTCCGATATCGTTTATTTCAATATTTTCCATTTTGGCGTCCGTGCGACGGCTGAAGTCAGGGACCGTGTTACGATTTTCCGCAGTGAAACAGTTTCGGAACACAACGAGATGTGGGGTTTGGAGGCGATTATAAAGCGGACGCAGTCTCTAAGAATACCTGTTTGCAGAACTATCCTACCTCGCTGTTGTGCTCTCATCTCACTTACAGAGTTGAAAATCATGAGTGATTTGGTAGAAAAAAAGTCGGCAGTAACTACGGCGACAAGTGTCGTGCGATACCTCTTAATATCGCGTCGGGCATCCTTTTATCCGGGGTAGTGCAGCAACTGGCCGTGGCATGGACTTAACGACTCGATGAAGATGGTGACAATATAAAATTAATTGTTGGTAATGCGGGTGTCAGGTTGAGATTCATTGGGAGAGTCCTTAGAAAATGTAGCCCATCAACAAAGGAGATGGCTTACAAAACACTCGTTCGACCTATAATTGAGTATTGCTCATCAGTGTGGGACAGACGAGATAGAGAAGATCCAAAGAAGAGCGGCGCGTTTCGTCTCAGCGTCATTTGGTAAGCGTGATGGCGTTACGGAGATATTTAGCAAACTCAAGTGGCAGACTCTGCAAGAGAGGCGCTCTGCATCGCGGTGTAGCTTGCTGTGCAGATTTCGAGAGGGTGCGTTTCTGGATGAGGTATCGAATATATTGCTTCCCCCTACTTATACCTCCCGAGGAGATCACGAATGTAAAATTAGAGAGATTCGAGCGCGCACGGAGGCTTTCCGGCAGTCGTTCTTCCCGCGAACCATACGCGATTGTAACAGGAAAGGGAGGTAAAGACAGTGGCACGTAAAGTGCCATACGCCACAAACCGTTGGGTGGCTTGCGGAGTATAAATGTAGATGTACATGGTAGCCCCCTGCGGAAATATTGAGCCATGCGCCTCTATAGCCGTCCATAATTGCGAAAGTGTTGCCAATGCAGGATTTTGTGCGCGAATTGACCTCTCGATTATCTCCCATAAATGCCTAAGGGATTTATGGCGGGCTTTCGAATTGTCCAAAATGTTCTTCAAACCAATGGTGAACAATTGTGGTCCGGAGACACGGCGCGTTGTCATCCATAAAAATTCCATCGTGTTTGGAAACATGATATCCGTGAATGACTACCAATGGTCAATGATCGTTTCATTTGGACCAGAGGTCTCAGTCCATTCCATGTAAACACAGCCGACCACAATTATGAAGCCACCACCGTCCTGCATAGTGCGTTGTTGACAATTTGCGTCCATAGATTCGGGGGATCTGCGCCACACTCGAGCCCTACCATCAGATGTTACCAGCTGATGGTTCAAATGGCTCCAAGCACTATGGGACTTAACATCTGAGGTCATCAGTCCCCTAGACTTAGAACTACTGAAACGTAACTAACCTAAGGACATCACACACATCCATGCCCGAAGCAGGATTCATACCTGCGACCGTAGCAGCCGCGTGGTTCCGGACTGAAGCGCCTAGAACCGCTCGGCCACAACGCCCGGCCTGTTACCAGCTGAAATGTGGACTCGTCCCACCAGGGTTTGGTTTTCCAGTCGTCTAGGGTCCAACCGATATGGTCACGATACCAGGGTGGCGCTGCAGGCTATGTCGTGCTGTTAGCAAGGGCACTTGCATCCGTCGTCATCTGACATAGCTCCTTAAACCGAAATTTCGCAGAACTGGCCTAACGGACATGTTCATCGTACGCCCCACATTGATTTCTGCTGTTATTTCACTCTGCACTGACAACTCTACGCAAACGCCGCTGGTCGTTAAGTGAATGCCGTCGGCCATTGCGTTGTCCGTGGTGGGCGGTAATACCTGAAATGTGGTATTCTCAGCACACTCTGGACCTCGGAACATTGAATTCCCTAACGATTTCCGAATTTAAATGTCCCTTGAATCCTTGCATCTAGCTTCAACTACCGTTCCGCGTTCACAGTCTGTTAATTCCCCTCGTGCGGCCATAATCACGTCGAACACCTTTTCACATGAATCACCTGAGTACAAATGAGAGCTCTACCAATGCACTGCCCTTTTATTCCTTGTGTACGCGATAGTACCACCATCTGTATACGTGCACTATCCCATGACTTTTGTCACCTGAAGTGTATACAGCTCAACAATAGAACATGGTGAACGGAGTTATGAAACGATATGATAGACATTGGGTTCATAATAGGACATTTCCTTGTGATCCACAGATGCATCCTTAAGAAAGAGAGGACAGAACAGTGTGAAAGGAAACGCTATCAGTACACCACATTTGAAAATTATGTGATTTATTTGCTAAGGGCAGCCTGCAATGTTCTGAGGATCAGTCATCAGTCTGATCTGACAACACGACTGCCGCGAAAATTCTAAAACTGCATATTGAGTAACATCTTCTACATAAGCCACTTGCGCGACTGCGGGAGAGGGGGGAGGGGGGGGGGGGAGGAAAGCAGAGGCAGATTGTAATGTGTAATAGCGAGTGCATCAGCCACTTTTTATCAATTAATCAGTCATGGTTATATGTAGCTCTATTTTTGTCTCTCTTTTATTATTAATTTGTATGTTCTTTTGCTAAGTATTCTCTTTTTCATTTGAGGAGTTTCTTTGACGGTTCAGTGTATTATCCGTGTTGGTTGGTACTATCTTCTGGTAAACCTTCCGGGATGTAAGGTCGTGGTCCATGAAACTCTTCAGCACCTAGCGTTTCGTCCAGAGCTGCGCTGGACATCTTCAGAGGGGTGTCTCTCCTCCGGTGAGTCTTGCCGTACAAGTCATTGCGTCGGGATGAGGCTCAAGAGACAAGTAACAGTCAAGTTTACAATACAATCCACAGTGACCGAAACACTGACAAACTTCACTCAGACAGGCCAAAAGATCTTGCAAAATGAAGACGACAAATCGATGCAGTGTAACATGCAACGCCGGGGGACAATCGCTGAAAAAAATCTGCACATGATCAGAAAGCGTAAATTGTCATACAGGTAGTGGTTGAGTCGTAAATTCTCCATTACCAGTCTGTTATAATAAATGCATCTCTAGTTGGAACAACCTTGCGCAGCTCTCTTAAAAAGTTCAATCTGACATCATTCTCCACGGAATTGATGCTCGGACTCATTTGCGGTCGCGAAAGTCCACTGTGACTCTCGTTCCAAAATTAGGTACAAACAATGACAATGCATTATATAACCTCCTCTGGAAACTTGAGAAGGTCTTCCACAAGAAGCCCCATGCCTTTCGTACGAAACGCATGTCTTCTGTTGAAAATTTGTGTGAGTGCAGTTAACACCAAAGACGAGAAAGGATAAATGCTTATCATCTACGGCGATTGTAAGTTAGCAGGACAGTTAAGTGTAATGATGTCGTCTTATTTACAGTACGGCTACAAGTCGTGCAGTAATGTAGTACTTTTAAACGACGTTTAACATTTCTACCGTCTCTTTGTTGGTCTTCGTTGCGCCCAGAGAAAGCTTCCAGTGAAGGCGGTTGACTGAATGACCAGTGCGCATTTTCTCTTGATGTTTTATTTGTTTTGTGTCAACTCAAGCAAGTGGACGAGTTTGTATTATCGCTAAATAGGAGAGACAGTGTCCGGATATGATAAGCGAGTTAGGATAGCAATCATTAAAACAAAGGAGTTTTTCATTGTGGCGAAATATTTTCACGAAACTTCAGTCACCAACTTTCTCCTCTTAATTTTATCGTCGCAAATTGCTTAGGTAGAAATGGTCATCACAATAAAATAATAAAAGACATCAGAGCTCGTACAGAAATATTTACGTGTTCATTTTTCTCATACGCTGATAGAGTGGAATGGCAGAGAAACAGTCTGAAGGTTGTTCGAAGAACCTCCCGTCAGGCTCTTAATTGTGAAATGTAGAGTAGCCATGTAGATGAAGATGTAGATGTAGTTCCGTGAGCCCAGGTGCTTTCTCTGTTTGCTAGTACAGGAGGGTGATAGTTTTGTGTAACTTTTTTTAATAAAGTCGTGTTTATTGAATGGTAAACTGTGATAAATTTTTGAACAGATTATGAGAGGAAGTGGATTACCGAACAAAAAAATGTAGGGTGCTGTTTAAAAGAGACATACTGCTGTTCATATCCCTTAGGACAAAGTTACAAGAAAGGCAGTTATGCTCGTTAATGTCCTTCTGTCAGCTAAACAACATTTTCTTGATACATCTTTTTGGGATGTTCTAAATGTACTAGCTTTCAACAACATAAGTGTTTTCAGTTATATAGGGTGAACATGAAGTCTTTCCCTGATTACAAAAAAATTATTTCTAAGGACATGCGCTAGATACAGCTATGTAGTTTGTTGCAAATGTAAGCTTAACTCGTGAAATTTTTGTGGATAAACTTCTATACTTTACGTGGCACGACATTTACAGGAATTTCAAACATGAGTAGAGTTTCAACAAGATAGTGCACCGTCACACTAGGGTCATTTTGTTCGCAAGTTCTTGGATGAAACGTTCCCATGCAGATGGATCGGCAAAGACGGTCCACGTTCACGGCCACCATGTTCACAAGATTTAATTTCTGTAGAGTTACGTTAAGGATGAAGTGTTCAGTTCACCAGTTCTTCATGTGCAAACTCTTACGGCACCAATACAAGATGCTGTCGAGGGGCGATGACGAAAGACATGTGGGATGTATCTGTAAAAAAAGTTTGAATTAAGCTACCATATGCAACAAATCGCGTAGTATATTCTTTAGAAACAAATTTTATTGTTGAACTAATGTACGGAAAGTCGCGGTTGAAAATTACGATTTATTTAGAAATAAAGGAGTCGACTCACAGAAAGGCAGATGCGCTGCGTCGTCTGTAGGCACACAAACACTACGGAGCTTGCCTAGCTTTCGGCAAGCACTTCCTTTTCCTAGCTTCAGTAAACACACACACACTCACATGCACACGCCTGTCTCCCTGTATTGTGCTCAGTCGATTGCTCCGTTATTCCTAAATGATTCGTAATTGTATTGTTGAAAGCTAGCAGAACGTGTTAATACGACGTTTGCTAAGATGGACGAAGCAGGTGGTCGGAAACGCCTGCAGTAACAGCTAGCGTCTGCCAGTAGCCAACGAATAAGGCATATGTGGGTCGCGAGACGATCCACATTCCAGGCGGATGTTGCTGCGCTACGTGCTCGGGAATCCCGAAGAGACCAGCCCGTCGCCTTCCAGTTGATCGAGGAGCGGCCCTGGCCTTCGCAGTGGACGACTTGGTACATACGCAGCTATTACTCAGCTACCGTAAATGCTGAAAAACGCCCACTGACAAAAGAATCTGAAAACTCAATACACTACGTATGTTACCGAGCACTGGCATAATGCCTATTGGAGATTGTATCCATGTGCTTAATATAACTAGCACTTAATTTTGAACGCAGTTGCTGTATCACCAATGCTATTGTTATTGTGATAAATGTCAGATGGTTCTACAAGTGAGAAAAATATAAATTAATGCCTATGAGTAGGAAAAATAATCATTAATGTTCCAATTCAGTATTAGCGGTGAACTGTTTGAGAGTGTCTCGCCGATTAAATATTTAGGCATAACTTTGCAAAGCGACATGGCGTGGAGCGAACATATAAGGTCGGTTGTAGGAAAGGCGAATGGGCGACTTCGGGTTTTTGGAAGAGTCCTACAAAAGTGTGGCTCATGTATAAAAGATAGCGCGTACAGAATACTTGTGCGACGCATTTTTGAGTACTGCTAGAGCGTTTGCAGTCTCCACCAGGTCCGATTAAAGTTAGACGTTGAAGAAATTCAAGGGTGTGCTACTAGATTTGATTTTCGCTAAGTGCTGTGGGGAAGGTTTAGAGAACTGGCAAATGCGACAAACTGCAGAACGATCCTACTTCCGCCAACATTTATCTCGGTTAAGGACTCTGAAGACAACATAAGAGAAATGAGGGCTCGTAAGGAAATATGTAGACAGTCATTTTTCCCTCGCTCCATTTCCGAGAGGAACAGGAAAGGGAATGACTACCTGTAATAAAACTACTCTCCGCCATGCACCGTATAGCGATTCTCGGAGTATTGATCTAGACGTTGAGTAGAAAATCTTGTATATCTGTTAGTGACTTAATTGCTTCTGTGTTTCTCTCCTTCTCGATTCTATATTTGGAAGAAGTTCTTCCAAATTTCGCCACTATAAACAAAAGTCAGTAAGTAACTAAAAAACTGCGCGTTTTTTTTACATATTGCAGTAAAGTCAACAAAATAAAGCGGACTCTCACACATCGAAAACATTACGTTAAAATGGCATGGTACAAAGAAATACGCACTTGAAAATGGGAATCATTTCCCGAAATCGGTCTAAGGCGCTGCAGTCACGGACTGTGCGGCAGGGCCCGGCGGAGGTTCGAGTCCTCCCTCGGGCATGGGTGTGTGTATTTGTCCTTAGGATAATTTAGGTTAAGTAGTGTGTAAGCTTAGGGACTGATGACCTTCGGATTTAAGTCCCATAAGATTTCACACACATTTGAACATTTTTTTCACGTTTCCCGAAACGCGTCGTGTAAATTATGAATAAAATAAAATCGTGACAGGTAGCAGAAAAGTTATTTATAAACAAACCATTAACATTTTGAGTGCCATGCCCTTAATATATGTTGCCTTCTATCCTGAAAAGACTGACATGTTCGTAATATTTCGAGCACAGCATCTTACTTAGGACCGCCAAGTCCGTAATGTTATTGGGTGCCAATCCCAACTACGATTCTGTCCCGAAATATTACGGGTAAGGCATTCTCACGAACATTGTTCTTCTTCTTTTTCGGCGTTACAGCCCATGAAGGGCCGGTCCTTGTCGATCACCAGTTTTCTACATTCCTTTCCCGACTTCGCTAGCCACTTCCGTACTCCTAACTTTTCAGAACCGTCTTGACATCATCCTGCCGTTGCAGTCTCAGTCTAACCACTGAGCGGCTATCCTCTGGCTTCGCAGTTAGCACCTTCTTTGGCAGTTGCTGTTCTTCCATTCTCCACACATGTCGCAACCACTGCAACATTCGTGCCTTTGCTTCTACGGTGGACGGTGGATTTTTAAGAAGTTCATAAAGTTCTACATTACTCCTGATTCTCCAACCACCATTTTCATATACTGCCCCATATATTTTGGGCAGTACTTTGCGTTCTCGTGAATCCATGGCGTTTCTGACCTGTCCGTGTTTAGAACATATCCATAACAACTGGTTTTGTAATTGTTTTGTAAACTGTCGTCTTCAGCTGTCTTGAAATGTTGGAGGATCCAACATGCTAAGGAAGCTGTAATAGCACCTGTTACCTGCAACTGTACTTGCCCTTACCTCTGTTGGTACCATATCATCTTCCGTAACAATCTTCTGAAATTCTTAAGCTGATTTACTCTTTCAAACCCTTCAGTCTGTCTAACGCCTCTGCATCTTGTTTTGTTTCTCGTTTTCATCATACGTTTTTTTATTATTATTATTATGACCAACCGAAATACAGTGACTTCACGTTCGAACACTACATAGCTTTCCAGGAAATATTCTCTCTTTCTCCCAAGTATGGCTATGCCGTCCGAAAATGCCATATTCTGAATGGTCCTGCTGGAAAAGTACTACCTGTTTAGCATGGTAGTTTTCGCATGACAGCTTTCAGCGCCATGACTACATACTTTTTACGTTGCAGGGCAGTCGCCCCTGCACTCTACCGCCAGCAGGGCTGCCCCACTACAGCCTGTTGGGCGGCTGTCTCTTCCGTCAGGGATGGTTCCTTAGTTTTTCAGAATTCCTCCTCCTACAAAGCAGTAGATTCCTACTGTCACGCTCAGTAGGCAGCCACTACGTTGAGACAGAAAAGGAAGAACGAAAGACACCCTCGGACCTCGAAACCTAACACCGATGATGCCGACACAACCAAGTGTTACTCAAGGGATGCCGATGGGAAAGACAACAGAAACAGCCTGACACAAGTAAGTGGGGTGATGTCAGACTTAGCTAAGAGCCCATGTGATTACCATTCCCATACTATCAAGAAAGGAGTCTCTATGGGGCTACACTTTGTCTGGAGTCTCACTAACTAACTAGTTTCGCGAGGGTGACTGCCACCAGTATAGTTCAGTGAATCTCTGAAACAAACAGACCTCTCTGCCAACTGCAAGGCGACAGTCCAGGGGGATGTCCAACATTGAAGGCAACGTATTATTATGGGCATGGCACTGGAAGTGTTAAAATTTCTCTGAAGCCTTGGTGTATCTGCCAGGATAAATGGAAAATGTTTCCCGCGGTAGCACTTGCCCGACCACCGCATACCTTGCGATAGGAATGGCAATCGCCGTTTCTCGCCGCGTCACCAATCATTAGTGACGGCGGGACAGCCGCACAAGCGCCAGCGGCGAGGTGCCGCATTACGTCATAGCCGGCCGCAGCATCACCACCCGAAATAAAGCAGGCAATTTGCTCTGTCCACGCCGATCATTATTTTTTTTTCCACTGGTACCCCCGGGCGTTACGTAGGCCTTTGACCGCTATGTGCAGTGGAAAATTATTCACAGGAAAAGGATGATCTCACAGTCTATTTCGAGTTGCTTTCTCACTATAAATGGAAGCGGTCCTTGAGCGTTTATGAATAATGAGCAACATTTCTCATGTAACACATTGCCACATTCCTCAACAATCAACTATCCTTGCGGCTTACATTAACTTTTCGCTTTGTACTAATACCACAGCATTCTGGAAAGCTTATGCAGTCAGGAGTACCTCCCCAGCATTTCGCCTTTCGGTAAGGTGTGGACTTCGCTCTAAAACAAATCTTCGTTGAATATAAGTGTTAAAAGTACTTTTTTTGGGAAATCACGCCGGCCAAGGATTTTATTTGTAAAAGACAAGAGTACAGTTTTCCGCATTCCCACATCCGTAGTACGGAAAATAAAGAAGAGTGAAGTGGCTGACGTTTCAGAACAAGTATAAAAGTGCACTGCTCACAGGAACCTTTGTTGAATTTCGCAGGCGGCGTAACCTCCCTAGCTTACAGTGTGCCAGACTTAAAACTACTGAATGGAATGGTCAGTCAGGCTGCTTATCAGTGTCTTACGCAAGAACAACAAAGCAAACGGATGCGGAAAAATAATAGCAGAAAGAACAGCAGATTGCTTGACTTCAAAACGGGGAATAGTACGAGGGGGTGCTGAAAAGTAATGCCTCTAATTTTTTATGTAAAACTCTCAAAGCTTTTTAAACAAAACAAACGTTATTAAAATTCTACATCTTTATGCTATATGTCTACATAATTATTTCTCAAAATAGTCACCGTGGCTACTAACACATTTCTTCCAACGAGAGACCAGTTTGTTGATACCGTCACCGTAGAATGGTTGACTTTGATGACGGAGCCACAATCTCACCTCTGCTTGAACCGCTTCATCACTATGAAAGCGAAGTCTTCGAAAGTGTTCTTTTAGTTTTGCAAGCAGATGAAAATCGGATGGGGACAAGTTGGGACGGCAAGGATGATGATCGATGACAGTGAACTCGAGGCGTGGGATCGCTGCAGATGTTGCAGCGCTCGTGTGTGGTCTGGCATTTTCGTGCTAAAGGGGAGGATGATCCCTGTGTGGACGAAACCTTCGAATTCGAAACTCGATTACAGCACGCAGTTTCTCACGCACAGTTGCACCGCCTTGTTAAACGCTACAATTCTGAGTCCTCCAGCGGCAGAGAGCTGCAAACACTGTATGTAGACATAGAGACTAGAGATGTAGAATGTTAACTGTGGTGTCACCGCCAGACACCACACTTGCTAGGTGGTAGCATTTAAATCGGCCGCGGTCCGTTAGTATACGTCGGACACGCGTGTCGCCACTGTCAGTGATTGCAGACCGAGCGCCGCCACACGGCAGGTCTAGAGAGACTTCCTAGCACTCGCCCCAGTTGTACAGCCGACTTTGCTAGCAATGGTTCACTGACAAATTACGCTCTCATTTGCCGAGACGATAGTTAGCATAGCCTTCAGCTACGTCATTTGCTACGACCTAGCAAGGCGCCATTATCAATTGTTATTTATCTTGGGATGCATGTACAGTCAGACCGATGTTCACCAATTATGGATTAAAGTTAAGTATTTCACCATCTGCGTCCGTTTTTCTAAGTTCTAATTTCCTTGTCATTTTCCAGACCTCACGCCAGCCTGCGTGAGCTTAAACGCGTGCCTTTCGGCTTCCTCCAAACCCCGTGAATTGGCTCCTGCCAATTCACAACATTAGCAACGTTTGTTTTCTTTTAAGAAAACCTTAAGAATTTTCACAAAAAAATTCGGAGGCAGCATTTTTCGCCGCGTCTCCGTAGATTAGAAAGGCTTTCGCTATGCAGGATATCCCGGGGGAATCGTCAACGTACAGGGATATAGCAGGAACTATCATTCGAACCAAACAAATCTAGTAAACATGTTCTCTAAAATGCGTATCTTAACAGCTAGGAGCACTTCTTCATTAGAAAAGATATGTTTCACAGTAGCGAAGATGAACAAGTACTAAGAGCTCCTAGCTCTTAAAGTATGTAATTTACAGTCCATGTTTAATAGGCTCTGACATTTCGAGTGATCGTTTCTGTCATACCTCTGAATAGTGACCACCGCTCCTACGACACCCTGTATATACTAAAACTGCACATCTCCCATTTAAGTTGGGGTAACTTCTACGTTATCATGAAGTACTACACCTTGCCACGCCATTCCATAACGGTGATTTTCGACAGACCCTTACACATTCTTCATTCTCCGATGGACATCTACAAGCGTCAGACCTTTGGCAGCCAAGAAAAGGATAACAGCGCGTTGGTCCTGTTTGGACGCATTTGGTAATAGCGTCGCCACAGTTTAAGCTTCCGCATTCACCACACGCACGTTCGAGAGACAACGAATGCTACACTGATCCATTGCCAACATGTCGATGCTTACATGCCGTCGCGCTGTTTCATATACGCTGCAGCAACGCCCTCAAATGGAAACTTTTTGATCGCCCCTTTTACATATAGTTTGCAGAAAACGATTGTGCTCCATCTGTAATGATCGCGTTATCAATGGAATTTTTTTTAAGTCCTGCTCTTCCTTCCTTGTATCAGAAAGTAACATTATGTACTGAAAAACAGCATGTATGCACAATGGATTTTACAAAGCTGTTTGTTTGGAGGGTATCGCACTGAAATGAGCCTTTTCTACTAGCAAATTCTTATCCCCCACAAAATTAACTGAAACGGATGTAAAGCACAGTGATTATAGAAACGAGTGTTGACGTAAGTATCTAATTCCACTGCTTGTTTTAGGTCAACGCGGCTTCACACACTGTTACACATTACACAAAAGAAATTGTGCAAGGGGGCAGAGAGAGCAGGAGCTTGAAACAGTGATCTGATACGGCTACGGTTCGTGTACGCTATACAGGTGTAAATATAACGATTCGCTCATTGCGCTTTGTTTATTCGGTTGGCCAGTGTGACGTAGCAGTACGGAAGTGGCCACAAAGGTGCCTCTGCATAAAAGTCTCCCACTATTCTTGTTATGAGATTTTTGAGCTACACAGTAGTCTATAAACTAGGGAACTGATGCAGCTTCTTGGATTTGAGAGTCTGCAGTGGAATATATACGTTACATAAACACAGCTAGTCACTAAAAAGATACTCAAGTGATGGAAATTCAGTTGAGGAGAGAGAAAGAGTGTGTGTGTGTGTGTGTGTGTGTGTGTGTGTGTGTGTGTCCACATCTTCTACGAAAGATGCAATATTATTTTAGTGGGCTATGATAATGTGCTTCTCTGGTTAATACATTTGCTGAATACATAATTAGTAAACTTGTTTTGCGAAACGAACAATTTCTATACGTTACGTGGTGGGACTATACAAAAAAGAAACAATAAATCTTTTGAACAACCAAATGTACTGAGATCACTGCCTCATGGGAAACACACACACACACACACACACACACACACACACAGAGAGAGAGAGAGAGAGAGAGAGAGAGAGAGAGAGAGAGAGAGTCTAGGAAGCACGCTAACAATGAATCTCTGAACTGCTCAGTTCGCTGGAGTGACACTATTCGTAAGTAATATTCAGAATTAACTGATAGTTAATGAATACATCAATGCAGAAATTATAGTCCTATGAAGTGTCAAAGGAACCTTGATATCAGAGGTCTTCCGAGGAGGCGGCCTATGTCATGTTGTCAAGACAAGTAAGCTTGTTTTAAGACACCATAAGTGCATTGTGCACTTCTGAAGGTTGATGTGGATTTTGTGAGAGAAAAATCGAAAATACTTGGCGAGAATCGGGGTCCACGGACGTTTGGCATGATTTGCACACATTGTCTAAAGCGGTAAACGAAGGAGTAAGTGACTAAGTCCGTTCGGACGTTACACCTGCCTACGTGTGCATAATTTCGAAAATCAATGGGATTTAAGTTACGCGAATGTACAAGCGTATGATCTGCGATTAATTATTTTCGACAAAACTGTAATTACAGATATTACTGAGTGCGGATAAATTCCTACAGGGACATTTCAAATAAATCTTCAATAGTGCAACACAATATTAGGCTGCGGAAACATATATCATAGTCTTCCACCCGGTACCGATATACGAGTAATTTCTTGGTTTTTTTTTTAATCCACCTTTACGTCTCTTTCCATCAGCCATCTACATATAATTTCTGATCCGTAGTACTTAATTCCTAAAATTTATTAACAGGTTTATTGATAGCTTAAGTAGACTGGAACACCACACTCTGATTATCTAAGCAGGATATACGACCTTAGCTCTATACAACAGGACCGAGAAGGTTACGGCAAACATTTCCCAATAGGATTTTCAACAGGACGGCAATGCAGCGTTTCTGAGTTGTCCCCAATGGCTGTTGAGGAGTGTGCGACTGATTACGCTTTAAAGGGTCATTGAACGATAGGGGCCTTTATAAACAGAAGTATGGTTCAAGTCTGCCCTTCCTCATATACTGTTATACAGTAGTGTATGTATTTGAATTTTATTTGATTTCTTCCCTTCTATCACTTGTTTCATTTAATTGTTAAACAGTTTCCTGTTCAACATCAAACATACCAAAGCGACAAAACTCATTTTCGTGTGTACACGCTTCATGTCAACCGAATAAAGCTTAACGAATTCTATAAATTTTCTCTAAAGATAGCAATGTTACATTTAAAAGAAACCTTGCTGCAGTGACATTTCGGAGTGTGGTGAGAGGTTTATTTCCTGCATTGTGCAGACTGAGCCAAGGCTACTACAGCTTTGGGACATGACTGAAGTGTTGTATGCCGCTGCACGCTCTAGGTCACCAGGAAGCGGCCTTTGTGCTGCTGCCGACGGGCATCAAGCGAACATCCGCCGCGGCCACAGACCGTGAACCACCCACCGGTAGCTGGTAACACATCCACTACACGTGCGATGCTCTCCTCCTGCTGTTCCTCATATAGCGACAAGTTAAAAACATGCCGTGAAGTGGCACGCGAACCAGTTGTTTGAATTACACCGAGTAATCCCTACAGTGCTCTAAGGGTGGTATTGGTTCGGTTTCCCGTGCGTACGCACGTTCTTCGTGACTTCCGTTTCTGCGTCAACAGAAATAGGCAATACGATACCTACAGTAGATTTTAAGTTTCAGCGAGATAGGGCGCTCCTGATTTCCTCTAAAATTTCACATTGTGGAATGTGATCGTTTTAGTGGTCCACGGGTTATGGTATAAGGAGGGATAATGTCGCTTGGGCGTACTGGAGTAATAGAGAATTGCTGTGCAGGTGGTTCGATGAACACTCTGCCATGCACTTAAGGATGATTTGCGGAATATCCATTTAGGTGTAGATGTAGAGTGAGTGGATTCGGACCGCGGTCGCGAGTGTGACTTCGTACGGCGCCACGTTTCAGTTCTCGTGGGAAGGCCGCTCTGCAGGCCCCCTGCGCTAGGTATTACGTGTGCGCGGCGACAGGCGTGGCCGGCCAGGCAACCCCGTCCCACGTGCCCGCCGGCTGCGGAACCAGCAGCGAGTGGGCGACGACCCGGCCGCAGCGCACCCGTGTTTGGCCATCCGCGCAGCCAGCAGCCTGACTCCCACGCTCCGCTGGACGCCGTAAATGGAGCACAGGGCCGGCTGCTGGCCTTGAGATTGCATAAATAACGCCGGCCGCTGCACGAATTAGCGCCCCGCCTCACCTTGTCGCGTAATTGTTTCGCAGACTCCTCGAAGCGCAGGCGAGGTGACTGTCTGGTCTGGTAATCTCTTTGTTCGAAGACTATCACACAGCGGCGTCCCTCCTCGGACCAAATCGTTGTTCGGCACATCACCTATACTCGGGTTTCTGTGTTCCCAGTTAAAATTTGCGTAACATAGAGGGAATCTTGCTTCGTCTTTCACTTCTTCGTTCCGTGAACGTTTACCCCGTCTAGAACGGACTCCGCTGTTCTCAAGTTTTGGCAAATTTATTTAACTTTGCCGTCGTATACCCTTCCTGTCGCTGCAGCTGCCGGTTACCTAAAGGAGGGAAGTCGTGTTTATCGCCTGTCTCTGAATTGCTATGTGTGATCATATTTTGTTTGGGGACCAGTTCAGCATTTGCCTAAACGAGTGTAGGAAACAGCCTAAAAGCCACACTGTCCGGTGCGGAGTTGATCCTAGTCTGGCTCACCTTTGTGTCCCACAAGCTAACACTGCGGGGAAGATCACGGTGGAAGTCTGCACGCTAGCTAAATCCACTTATAAATCTCCTATGTGTATTCACGTATCCACTGTTGGATAGTTTTAAACGAAAACGTCACGGTTTTATTGTGTGAAAGATTACAAACTTTCTCAGACTGCGCTCTGTTACAACGCACATGATGGATATCAACATACATTTCCCGTGATCAGATTTATGTGGGAAACTAATCGCATCTACATCAATTCGATTAAATACGTCCATGTACGGAAGGAGTAGCCGACAACCACTGGTATCTTGCTATACCACATTACTACGTAAGTAAAATCATGTAAAGTTATGTGAAAACTTTTTTTTCCAGTGCACACAAAACTCATTCTGACGGTCGAGTGTACTAACTAAAACTTTCAGTTTGGTTGGTAAGCTCCACTGTCGGTCTGAGTTTGTGTGCATTGTGAAAATGTTTTCTCATAGTTTTACGTCATTTTACTTATGCATTAAAATGGTTCAAATGGCTCTAAGCACTATGGGACTTAATATCTGAGGTCATCAGTCCCCTAGACTTAGAAATACTTATACCTAACTAACCTAAGGATATCACACACATCCATGCCCGAGACAGGATTCGAACCTGCGACCGTAGCAGCCGCGTGGTTCGGACTGAAGAGCCTATGCATTAAAGTGTTATTATAAGAAAGACATTTTCACATAACTTCATGTGATTTTACCTGCGTCGTGAAGTGGTACCTGTCTCCGTAACTGAGGTCACTAACGCACGGTTGTGTGCCGATGCTTGACTCGGATGTAAGTCGGTACGAATCCAGGTGGTGGAATTTTTTCACTCCTAGTATTTGACCCTCAAGAGGAGGAGAGATGGTCCGCAAAGTTCCTGATGGGGCGTCTGCGGCTCCTTAGAGTTGACACGACTCGGTGGTGATGGTTGCCCCAGTCGGTACGACGTGGAACGGCGTCCGTCGCTCACGACACCACGCTGTAACTAGTAGAAAAACTCCTCGCGTGGTTTAGTCATAGTTCAGATACCGTCTTTCGTGATTAATGTCAATATTTCGATAGAGCAGCGCGTCGAAGTGTATAAGCCGCTCTTGCTTCTTCACTGATGAACGCGGCAATTGCACACCTCGATGACGCGATGACTCCCTTTACCTGAAATGATGACCACCAGTTTTCATTTGTTGTGAGTCCGCGACAGACCTTTCATCTTGCGCGAACTGGCTACCTGTAGTTCCTTTTATTATGTCCGGTTAGATAATGGATGTTGAATATTAATAATATAAGGTCTTGAATCTTCAATTCATCACCCAAGTCGTGGCCACATTATGGCATTGCGAGGATGTTGATAAATTGTTATTCCGTCGTCAAGACGTCGTTACGTTGCGTGTTCAATAACTACACGGCGTAATTCCAGAGATAACATATACTTAAGCAATGTTCAGAATGCGTCGTAATCTTGGGGCAAATCGATGACTGTTCACTTTTAAATAACCATGAATTCACTTTTCAATTCATAATATTCTAATTGTCAATTAATTGTCACTCGAGACCGCTACGGTCGCAGGTTCGAATCCTGCCTCGGGCGTGGATGTGTGTGATGTCCTTAGGTTAGTTAGGTTTAACTAGTTCTAAGTTCTAGGGGACTAATGACCTCAGAAGTTGAGTCCCATAGTGCTCAGAGCCATTTGAACCATTTTTTGAATTGTCACTAATACACATGATAATGTCTATTCAGTTATGTAGGCGACATGAAGAATAGAAGTTTGAATTCAATTTTATTGTTCTTTGTAATTAATTGTCCCTACGCTGAGCAAGCACACCGATTTCTCTCAGGGAATTGCTTCCGTTTTTATTAGTAATCCTTTCGCTGACGACTCGGTGCAATTGTAAGTTCTTCGTGTTTGCGTTTGTCTGTTACCTACTCGAGACTAATAATTGTTTTTCTGTCGGCGATCTTTCTTTTTCAGTGTCTTTGAATGTTCGTGCTTATTCAGTATCACGAAGATTAAGTCCCATCACAAATCTCACACGATTTAATTTCGTCGTTAATCTCCGTATCCCGTTATCTTGCTAACGGTAAAGATGACTTTGCTTTAGTATAACTTCTGAATAATACTTCAGTCGATATTGCAAACTTTCAAACTTCCGATTAGCTTAAAACAATCTAGCAGCGCTTACATGCATGCTACTATCGCAATAGTGCTGGAGAGCGACTAGATAGCAACTGAAGCTAACATTTCCATTTCCGAGTTACATTGTAGTCACATCGAACTTCCTTTTCGATGCGGCCACAACTCTCTTCTATGGTAAATGTTATCTTTGGCCAATTTACCATCTAGGCTTTAACCTTCGTTATTAGTTATTTTGCAATTCTTTCTTTGATGTTTTTGTTGCGTATCCTATCATATTCTTTCATTCAGTCTCTATTTCATGATAAATATTATTATTCACATGACATTCCTGTTGATCAAATTATCACAAGTGTAAATTTTGTCGTCAGTAGCTGTCGTCACTGTCAGGATGACTAATTTTCCTACTTCTTTTACAACAAAGGGTTGTTTATTAAGGTTTCTGTAATTGGGGCATTATACTGATCACCAGAGTTTATTCCATTTTCCTGGGTTAAATTCCAAAAATTTAGACAGTCTCTGCTGAACCGAGCGAGGTGGCGCGTCTGCTGAACCGAGCGAAGTGGCGGACGCTAAACCCTTCCTTCCTTCTCTCATGAAGTGAGGCCATGATCTTTCCGTCGAATAAGGACGTTAAGCTCGGCGGACCCTTCGTGCTATTCGCTAGGAGTAGGCCACTACCATGACAAGCCAACGCGTCTTGACTATGTGGCAGGTTAAGTACCAATGTGCTATTTCTGAGGCACCTCGCGTAGTGGTGATGGGACCCTCTGTAGCAGAATGGGCCTCTATTGGACGCGAGAGGCAGGCTATGTGACAGCTCCGGTTTCATCCCTTCCAGTCCCTTCATCCATTACAGCACAAAACCCAAAACTACACTGTACGAGCATTCCTCAAATTCAAGCGCGCGGCACAGCTACACAATTGACATTTCGGAACAGGTCGGATGATGGCAACGGCAAATAGCCTCCACTAGCGGCGATGCAGGATTCTTGCATCTGATCCCCCATATGCATTCCATGAGCATGAGACCTTTTTCACTGGTAAACCGGTATGGAAGAACAGAAGCCTGTGTCTGTTATCCACGCATGGGCTGAGAATGAACCGCTTCGCTTGCTCTTGACCATTTTACCAGTTTTTTCCTGAAATGGAAATAAATTTGCAGTAAATCATCAAATTTACAAATATTCTTGTTAAGAACTACATTTGGTATCTTGCTTTCAGTTGCAAACGGAAAAGGTTTTGTAATTACTCAACACGCTAACTCACAACATATAGTGTCTGTGGGAGAAACACGATTCTTTTAAATTCACTCCGCAACTTCGCAGCACTTTGTATGTGGGAAACCACCTGAAAACCACATCTAGGCTAGCCAGCTAAACTGACCTCGTCGTTAACCCGCAAAGCGGATTCGATCCGGAGCAGGCTTGCCTCCCACAATCGCGGCGGCGACGCGTTAACGCTCTCGGTTATCCAGGTGACACTTCGTTCACCTCCAGTTGTGTAAAACAAAATTTATTTCTGCCTTATTGGTTATCTTGATCATTACGAATGATACGAGGATGTATTATCATTAAGTAAGGAAGACTTCTAGAGTATACGCTGGATATGACAAACGGTAGATAAATAACAAAAGATACACCGACAGAGTGGGTTACATGCTGACTAAATTGTAATAAACTCAGGCATTAAGCCAGCTAATCATAATGCACTAAAACTGCTAAGACTTCCACTGCACATGTGTTATGACAAGAAACGACGGTTTTCACGAACACGCCGGCCGCTGTGGCCGAGCGGTTCTAGACGCTTCAGTCCGGAACCGCGCTGTTGCTACGGTCACAGGTTCGAATTTTCCTGACTGGGGCATAGATGTGTGTGACGTTCTTAGGTTAGTTAGGTTTAAGTAGTTCTAAGTATAGGGGACCGATGACCTCAGATGTTAAGTCCCATAGTGCTTAGAGCCATGTGGACCTATTTTTTTCACGAACAGCGCGGAAACTGATGATCGGCGGCCATGAACCAGCAAAAGCGCGGATGAAAAGCGGCCGATTGTTCTCAGCGGATGGGAGGTGGAGGGAGATCGCCGTAAGAGTACGTGACACCTTCACGGCCACACTACGTTTTAAGTTTGTTTATATTGGAATATGCGTGAAATGAGTTCGTTGCGTCATTAACAAAGTGACTTCTGACTCCTATGGCACAGAAATTGCGTTTAAAGTTACGTAACTGAAAGACTAGTGCAAAATCGGAGTGGGGAATTATAATTAAGTGTTTATTGTTAATAGTGTCGCGGTTCATAAGCTCTACCTGGCAAAGATACTGTCGACGTAGTTACTTCACAAGTGATCGTAGCAAATATTGTCAGTGAAAATGCGTCAGCAATTGTGTTTTGGATGTGAAAAGTTGCTTCACATAAGCTTCCATAAGATTAGTACAGAATTTTGAATAACAATAAAGTAATTGTTTTTACATCACGAAGGTCAATGTTTCATGTGGACTCTTCTAGGGCAGTTTGATTTTTGACGAGTCTACTTCACACGGACACAAACATAGGATACCGCGCCATTTAACATTCGATTTAACAATATTGCTTGTCTCTCAGCTAGTTACATTGCTAACTTAGTTTTCTGATTGGGCTATACCCCGTTTAGGCGCCATCATGAAAGGTAGACACTATTGTCAGTATACTATTTGACATCGTTTATTACTTTGTCATAGTTTCTGGCTTATTTATCCATAGCAGGTCGAGAACGGAAATGGAGAAATGCGAATATCCGGACGTAGTTTTCTAACGATGTCCTTGAACATTAAGTGCATCATACTATATTTTTTGTTATCTTCAAACGAATCTAATATTTAATAAGGACGATGGAAACGAAATGCGCCTCAAATATTTCACTTTCGAAGAGCCAAAGGCTGGGCACTCTGCGCTCAGTTTTAGGCAAAAGCAATGTCGAACAATGAAAAAAGGAAGAAAGACTGGGTTTAACGTCCCGTTGACATCGATCTCATTAGAGACTGAGCACACGCTCTGATTGTGTCAAGGTCAGGGAAGGAAATCGACCCTTCGAAGGAACCATCCCGGCATTTGCCTGGAGTGATTTAGGGAAATCACTCACGGAAAACCCAAATCTGGATGTCCGGGGCCGACTGGGGTGGCCGAGCGTTTCTAGGTGCTACAGTCGGGAACCGCGCGAGCGCTACGGTCGCGCGGTTCGAATCCTGCCTCGGGCATGGATGTGTGTGATGTCCTTAGGTTAGTTTGGTTTAAGTAGTTCTAAGTTCTAGGGGACTGATGACCTTAGAAGTTACGTCCCATAGTGCTCAGAGCCATTTTTTGGATGGCCGGACGCGGGTTTCAACAGTAGTCCTCCCGAGTGCGAGTCCAAAGTGCTAACCAAAGCACCACTTCGCTCGGTTCGTACAATGATACAATTTTGCAGGCACATTCAGTGACATATGTTGTACTGCGTTCCGAATATAGTTAGTTGTAAAGAAGTAGTAAATTAAAACGTCATGCCTGGAGCTGAAGTTTTATTGCGTGCCAATATAAGCAGAAGCTAGTTCTTCACGCGTGTAAGTGTCTTTGACGTCATACCTCCTATACCGGGGCCAACTACATAACGATCCATGCAACGAACTTGTGACGTCACACTAGTCGGCTTGTCCGGCATACTTCGCGAACTCTCGGTGCTGTGCAGAGCTCGCGGGAAATCAATATGTAATGGAATAGGTACCCACTGAAGGTCTTAACTTTGGCGAGTGCTGTCGAGAGATTGTATGCTTTTAAATGCCCAGTCAAGAATTACTAAACTCGTCTGAAGTAGTTACTTGCTCCCCACCGGGCACGGCTGCTGGCATTCACGTTGCCCGACGTAGCGCCCGGCGTGTCTTTCTCGTGGGTCTCGTCCTACACATTGTGTCGTACAATGATATAGTTTTGCAGGTATATTCAATGGCATATCTCAATCCTGTCTGTAAACTGTGTTGCGAATAGAATCGGTACTGAAAGAGTACTAAATTGAAACGTCATGTCTGATGTGCTGCCGTTTTATTTCACGAAAAGCGAAAACGTATTAAGCGATAAACTTCTTTCCTTTCGTCACTTTTTTGGGGGATACCAGCGAGAAAAAGTTTGCCAAAGTTTTGAAATTACGTGTTAAATTAGCTGGAAGTTTTAAGTTCTCTTACTGGCAAATACTGGATGAATAAAGTCCAAGCATTTGCGCACCATCAGTTACCCTGCCTTAAGACCAACCACAGTTCATAACTGCAGTACTCGAGTTACTGCGTTAAATCTTTCATGTAAGGTTACAGCTCTTATTGAGCATATTACGACAGCATTTACAATTACGCAAAATAATGAAAATAAAATTTTTGTTGCCCCTGGAAGCCGTTTGATAGGCAACCTGCGACTGGTTCCGGGTTCCGGAACAGTGGCTTAGTAATACAAATATTAGAGAAATCACCCTAACTTAGTGCATCTTGTGCAATTTCCAGCGTTACACATTGCGCACATTGTTGTGTGCTTTTGACCTCTTTGTAACAGGATGAGTGCTTCTCTCTAGGCCAGGCCGCCTGGCGTCGTGGTTGTGGAATGTAGCTGACTCCTCGTGGATAACTTGTGTTGCAGAATGGGAGGCATCACTCAGAGGCCGTGGACACCCACCAAGAGGCGTGGCCCGATCGCCGCGGAGTTCTCCGGTCCAGGACCGGCCTGCGTCACCTTACCCAACCTCATCGGTGAGTACCACATCCATCTACCATGGTGCAAGACGCATTAACACCACAATTTGTTTCAAGTTAGTCTAAGACAATAACATTCTTTTTACGTGTGGAGAGTTTGGCATTCACTACTGCAGGCCCATATTCGTTTTACAAAAAGAGAAAAATATGAGGAGGATCAACATTGGTGCTGGCCATTGTGTGAGGTTCATTCAAATGAAAACTGGTCAGTGCGTCTACCTGTCCGCAGCTCTGTCTTGCGGTAGCGTTCTCGCTTCACGCGCACGGGGTCCCGGGTTCGATTCCCGGTGGGGTCAGGGATTTTCTCTGCCTCGAGATGTGTCTTTCATCATCATTGACTCGCAAGTCGCCGAAGTGGCGTCAGCTAAAAAGACTTGCAATTTCGGCGGCCGAACACTCCGCATGGGGTCTTCCGGCCAACAATGCCGTACGATCATTTCATTTGCAGTGCGTCTACCTCCGCCTTGTACGTAAGGTGGCACCACGTAACTGCGGGTATGGTGACGCCATCTATTGGTAGAGATACTGACGCGTGCGCATCGTTTGATGTTGCATAGCGCCAGTGTGGTTTCACGCCAAAGAGAAGATGGTCACACAAGTTATCGTCAACTATCGAACATGCAGTCGGGTAAGCAGAAGTGATTCGATTTTTGGAGACCGTGAAATGTATTGGTGGATGAAGGTTGTGTATGGTGAGTACAGTCAGAGTTGCCCGCATCTCGTGGTCGTGCGGTAGCGTTCTCGCTTCCCACGCCCGGGTTCCCGGGTTCGATTCCCGGCGGGGTCAGGGATTTTCTCTGCCTCGTGATGGCTGGGTGTTGTGTGCTGTCCTTATGTTAGTTAGGTTTAAGTAGTTCTAAGTTCTAGGGGACTGATGACCATAGATGTTAAGTCCCATAGTGCTCAGAGCCACAGTCAGAGTCGTTCAAGTGTTGTTGGAATGGCGCAAACGATTCCTTGAGGAGCGCGAGTCACTGGAAGACGATGTTCATCCTGGACAGGCTCTTCGTGTCATCACAACGGAAATGGTTGCCGAAGTGAATGCTTTACAGAACCTTAGACGAGCCATCAAGTCGAAACGCCGAGGCATGTTGTCCAATGGCGATATCCTCCTGCATGATAATGCCCGCCCACACACGGCCAATGCGGTGAAGAGTGCAGCAGTTTCGGTGGGAAACGCTGGAACATCCACCGTACAGTCCTGACCTTTCACTGTGTGACTTTCATGTGTTTGGACCTCTAAAACAAGCTATTCGCGGACATCGATTCGCAATGGACGACGAAGTGTGTGACTGGGTCCAGGCCTGGATCCGACAGCACCCTACTAGCTTCTTCAAGGATGGAATTGACCGGCTAGTGTCGCAATGGGATAAATGTGCCGACAGTTTTGGCGACTATTTTTGAGTATGTGTACTTTGTGTAACCACATTTCTGAGTTAATAAAATCGTTACGGTTGCTTTACACTAGTGATAGGGTTTCATTTGAATGTGCCTTATACTATAACTGTAACACCATGAAGGTGGATTTACTTACCATTATGACTCTCCTCTTCTTCAGTGGTCCACACAGACTAGGTCTGTGTGATCTCTTCTTATGGGGTAAGTCAAAGATCGTGTGTTCCTGCCTCCACTGACACTCAAATTGAAGGAAGTATAATTAATGTGACCATGATGTGCTATGACGTGTGTGGCAAGAATTTGACTATGGTATTGACGTTTCCCACGTCACAAACGGTGCCCGTATTGAACACCTGTAACGCGAATTAAAACCTTGGAGAGGTGCTCTATCTACTACAGTGTGTCTGATTTTCGTATGTCTTAAAATTTCCTCGCAGTCATCTTCTGCAATCCTGGAGTTACTTACAAATGGCTTTACTTATTCGTTGTTTACGTCGCGGAATGTCTTCCATCGGGGCAAATCGCTGTTCACTACACTGTTACGAAACCAGCAGTGCCGCAGGTGTACTGCTCTTGTAAAGCGTACCTTACTTTACCCTCAGGTAAAGATCTTCATCATTTTGGGTAGTTTATACACCACGGATGTAGCGGAAAAAGAGCTTATCAACACATTTTCAGTTTCGAAACATCTACAATGTTACGGAGTAGCCTTTGTATCATTTTCATGGATGATTTCTCGAGCTTCTTTGGAATGCTTTTCACCGTTCATAATCCAGAGCGCCTAAAGTACTCATCAGTCAAATTATTCCGTTTCGAAATATAGACACTCATAGTTTGTAGCGTAATGCTTTTTTGTAGCGTTAAATTCGAGAAAATTTGCAGTTATTGTTTGAAATCATCGTCCACGGTTTCTTTAGGATTTTCAGTATCGCATGTTGCTAATGATCCCGTCGAGTGAGGTGGGTTGTCAGCCTTTCAGTGTTTCACCAACATACGTTCTTACCCAGACTATCGAAAAACAACTCGCCGTCATCGATCCTTACTCCACTGACACTGGCGCCAGAATGAACGCAAAGTCTAAATTTAGCCTGCACCACCCAGGAGCCCGTATTACCTCATCTGCAAAAAATAAATAATATACTCCGCCTGGGTATGTGTCACACTGCTTGCACCGTAACTACACAGTGAACAGTTGTTTCCCTACTAGGAGAAAACATGCAGCAGCATACTCCACTATTACAAAAGTCAAAAAACCACTTTTATCCAACACAGCTGTTTGTTACTTAAACATTGATCAACTTTAAACTAGTGATGAAAGTTTTTTTTACCTAAACCAGGTTTGGAACCAACCGTGTCAACAACCACCACATAACGCGTGCCCTAGCTACCTCGCATACGCAAGCAGTGTATTAGTTTTGAAACGGTAGACTTCGCAATAGACTGACCATCGGGCACGAACTCTCCACCAAGTGGAGCACCCCGTCATTCGCAGAAGAGTTCTCCAACACAAGAGGAGTCTTGTGTGTGTGTGTGTGTGTGTGTGTGTGTGTGTGTGTGTGTGTGTGTTTTATGCAGATGTCGGAACAGAGCCGTGCTTGTTCTGCCAGCAGCAGCAGCGACATACAAGGAACAGCTCTTGTGACTGCGACTAAAGTCGTTTGAATTATGTCAGCTTCCCCCCCCCCCTCCCCCCCCCCCCCCCCAGCTAGTTGTCAGCTAGACTTAAGTATCACATTCGTTGTTTTGCCATTTGCTTAACAGTTCTTCAGACGAATACGGCAAGCCGTTGGAAAAGAAGTGAAGAGTTCAGCCTCCCGTCGACATGGAGTCCAGCATTCTCGGAGCACTAGTGCAAATAGAGGACTGGTGGAGATAGTGTCCTTGAAGATTACAGAAAGTTAGTCCAAAACACTGGAATCTCTTCCCTTGCGAAGACTCTTTCCGAGTGACATTCGCCGGCATCAGCTTTTGCTGCTAATTATGATACACCCTCTAAGCATATTTTGCACTTACGCGCCTCTGACACATCTCTCAGCTTGGCGTCGCAAGTGCCGATTGCATCGCGTGGGACTTAAACCGACCTTCTATGAGTCTTTGGTGTGGAGGGAAAGGAAGACAGAAATATCAGATTACCGTCCAGTCGACGAGGAGATCATTAGAGATGGAGCAAGCATTTTGCTTGGGGCAGGAAATCGACCTTGGTCTTTTCATAGGAAGCAGACCGGCATTTGCCTCAAGCGATTTAGGAAAGTCAAGAAAAACGTAAACCGGAATTTGTACCGCTGTCCTTCCGCATAAGATCCCAGTGTTTTACTGCTGCACCACCTCGCTTCGTGGGTGTGGATGGAATATTCTCGAGTTATTAGCCGATCGACAGCAACGTGATAACGATTGACATAGAGCTAGATGGTTCGAATACTGACAGGGCAAGAGAATATCAGGTCATAAGACATTGTATTTTTGGGGCTTCTCGAGAGATGTAGCCTACGTGTAAAAACAGGATTCCACCCTTCCTCTTCTCCCATTCCTATCACCGTCAGTGCACCACGGAAGTACGCACCATAGTTACCGACTCAATACAAACAACAACTGACCGGTGGTACAAGTAAGCCATAGAAGTGCGTCCTGTGTAGAATGGTTTGCTTCCGATTAAGGTAAGAGGCGAGGCACTGGCAGAAGTAAAGCTGTGAGGACGGGGCGTGAGTCGTGCTTGGGTAGCTCAGTTGGTAGAGCACTTGCCCGCGAAAGGCAAAGGTCCCGAGTTCGAGTCTCGGTCCGGCACACAGTTTTAATCTGCCAGGAAGTTTCATATCAGCGCACACTCCGCTGCAGAGTGAAAATCTCATTCTGGAGACTTAGAAAAAGTACCTCAAGTGAACCTTTAAAATCAAACAACGAGATGAACTCCATGCTGCATGCCAAATAGTTAAAGAAGACTAAAACCTACACCTCCAGAGGATTCTGGGGAGTAACAAAGCGCTCTAAAAGTCAAAGTTAGTCCCATCAGCAGTGATGAGTTTTGAAGGCAGGGCAACAGTTCCTCGCTGCTTTTTTGAAAAGGCCCAGTTGCGGTGGTTAGCCGATGCCATCCTCCGACACTTTAGAGAAATGGAAACCGAGTATGAGTTTATAGTATGGACTACTGCTACTGATTATGCTGGTGTAGTGTTTGTTTGTTAGACGTCATTATAGACATGAAAGAAATGGAGAGAATGAAACCGAATTTTGGGATACAGCTTGTTCGTTTGGAATATCACCAATGGGACGCCAAGCTTAATGACACACCTGGCAGAAGAATTACCTGGTCAGTGTCACACGCACATACTCCATGAGACACCTATCAGAGATTTGGAATGTGATGACCAGTTTCTACCACATGATCATTATCAAGTGTGATCATATACATACATATGCTAATTGCAGGTCTTACATACAGTCACAAATAAAAAAGGGCGAAGTTTATCCAAATGTAATGATGGCCCACGTAACGACGCGCCACTTAGGCTCAAAATGGTTCAAATCGCTCCGAGCACTATGGGCCTTAACATCTGAGGTCATCAGTCCCCTAGAACTTAGAACTACTTAAACCTAACTAACCTAAGGACATCACACACATCCATGCCCGGGGCAGGATTCGAACCTGCGACCATAGCAGCAGCGCGGCTCCGGACTGAAGCGCCTAGAACCGCTCGGGCACACTCATTAGTTTCTTGAGACAAGATGTTCTACTGGCACTTTGTTGTGGCTGCTGCCAACCATTCTGATCGTGTTAACATCCATATTAAATGAGCGGAATAACAGCCGCCGCTCTCGTTTGTGTCCTCGTTACTCTGGCGCCACTAACTATTGCTAGTAATGACACGAGTAAACCTGCGGCCGTGTCTCGCGGACTACGCTTTCCAGGTGCGGTTTCATCGGTAAAACACCCGGCCGACCTTCGCGGGCAAGGTGGTTCGCTTTGTTGTCCGACCGCCTGGAGCAGGCGGGTCACCGGCACCGAGGCCTGGGTTCGATGCCCGCGCGACCCGATCACGGGAAAACGCCGGGCAGCTGTTAGCCGACACCTGCTTCTCACTCGCAGTTTTCCTCCTCATTACATACACCGTATCTTCTTGTAGAGTGTCTCCTATGTGACTAATAGAAGAAAGATTTCTTGTTATTATGGGTATACGATGCTTTCCCAATAATTAGAAACAGCCCATACATTTTTATTTTGTATTCTGTTTTTTAGGATTGTGCGAATTCTCATTTCGATTGGGCCCGCAGAGCAGTACACGTCAAAATACGATATTTTGAAAAGATTAGGTCCAGACTAGGTGCTATAAGTTTAATATTCTTTATTACGGTAGCTGTTTCGGCTTTATTGCCATTCTGAAATAACCTGTGAATAGCATTGGTGAAATTATTTACACATATGGTGGTTGTCTATATGAATAATTATACATTGGTACTTACGTCTAGTTTGAGTTGACGACCATACTGTACCTATAGCAAACTGTTGTTTTCCAATTCGTAGATACGACGTGCCACGCAGTAATCATAAATGTATGGAATACAGTTTGTCACTTATTTGTCAAATAAACGTTAAATCGTACGTTATACGAAAGAGCTATCAAATAAGTGACAAAATGTGTTCCACACGTTTATAATTACTACATGTCGCGTAATCTCTACAAATTGGACAACGACAGTTTACTATAGATGAAATACGGGCGACAAATCAAACTAGAAGTAAGCCAACCACCATATGTGTAGATAATTTCACCATTGTTCTTTGCAGGTTATTTGGGAACTTCAGTAAAGCCGAAACAGCTGTCGTAACAAAGAATATGAAACTTATTGCGGTTAGTCTGGACCTATCGCTTTCAAAAATTCTCCTGTAGTTTCACGTGCACAATTTTCTGCTACAGATGTTTGTCTGCGTTTATTATCCCTTACATAGGATGTGGGGCAAGCAATTACACGTACCGTAACTGAAAACTCTTAATTCTGAATGTGCTAACTGGGACAGAAGAATGCAATGGTTAATTTAGGCATTGCTGAAAGTTCCTTATATTAGGGCAATGTCATAAAAAAGCCGCAGTTGTTCTGGCCACTTACATACATTAAACAAACAATTATTGAGTCGTGGTCTGATTATGTAGTTTGGCCGATAATTGCCTGTTTTTAGAGTTTACTGTATTGTCTTCAGAGACGAAATAATCGCTCAGTTTTGGAAATGAATCGACATGAATCTTAAATGAGAAATAGTCCTAGTGTCTCTTGAAGTAATTTACTGAATTCAGCGTCTACCATTGCTCCAGCTCATTTAGTCACTTAGTGAGCCTAAATCCCATTATTTTTCCCAGGACACAGTCGAACGGAAACTCTACAAACTATCCCCTATGGTTTGATATACCTGGACGTTTGGGTACAGTACATTACGGACATTAAGTAAAAACAGTTAATAAGAGACATTTACCAAGATTTCTGATTGGCTTAAGAATTGGAAGTCAGACAAGTACCATCTTGAAGAGATATAGAGGTAACATAGAGTGTGCAAAACAGAGTGATAAAGACAATACTGTTAACACTGTATAATAATATCTTGGTAGCAGCTGACAACAAATTGTTCACTGATGATGTAGTGACTTCGTAGGAGATAAATGTAACGGAAAACCACGGAAATTATTAAGTACTCCAAATTTTGACAGGATTCTGAGCGTGGCGATAGGGAAAAACCTGTAAATAAGTTAATCTACAAGTGATATAGCCAATCACAGTTGGAATGAACCTTGTACAGGTACAAACAAAAGGCACCACGGTCATTCAGTCAACCATCTTTAGCTGAAGATTTGTTTGAGCACAATATACATTGTGTCCATAAAGTCCGTTTACAAATTCCAAATTTTATTACAACGGCATTTGTTGAAATATTTTAACAACATTTCTTTTATTGTAATCAGTGTTTATAAAAGTTTTTGCCAGTGTTTAATAGACCTCTATATGGGCGCCTTTAGTTGCAAGAAGCACATCAAGACTATACTAGATTTCTTGCCGTGTTCACTGTAGCATAGCGTCAACAGTGGTAGCAATGGCATTACGAATCCTTTGCTTCAAGTCAGCAGTGTCCCGTATCTGTGTTTGATGCACGATATCTTTTGCATACCCCCGTAAAAAAGACAAGGGAGTGATATCTGGCGAACGCAGTGGCCAAGGAATTGGCCCATTCCTCCCAATCCATCTGCCTGGAAATATTTCATTGAGGAACGGACGAACATGCAGTCCCCAATGTGGTTGGGCACCATCTTGCTGGAAAATGATAGTTGGTTGCAAGTGAATCAGTTGTGGTGCGACATATTCGGTCAGAAGGTCGAGGTAAACATCTGCAGTAATATTGCTGACTCGCTGAATAAAAATGGACCAATTATTCGGTTGCACATGATTCCACACCACACATTCAATTTTGGACTATCCCAGTGAAGCTTCCTAGTCACATGAGGGTGTTCAGATCCCCAGATTCTCACATTGTGTCTGTTTAATGTCCCAGAAACATGAAAAGTTGCCTCGTCACTGAAACAAACTCGCTTGAGGAATGCTTCATCCTCCGAAAAGCGTTCCTGCATGTTGAGTGCAAACTCTGTCCGTTTTGGCTTGTCATTTGGCTCAAGTGTCTGTAGCAGTTGCACTTTGTAAGCGCACAACGGTGAGTTCTTGTACAGTTGAACGTGGTAGTTGCAACTGTCTGGCAGCAGTGCGGATGGACTTCGTAGGTGAACGAGTGAAGGCATTTAAAATGCGATCGATGTTTTCCTCGGATGTTCTTGGTCGCCCGCTCCTCCCTTTATCCGACAGTCCATATCTCCATATGTTTTTGTGCCATGCACGGATTGAAGGAATCGATGGTGGATCTCTTCCATACTTCGTTCTGAAGTTTCGTTGAGTCTGAACATCCGATTTTGTCTCTATAAACCAGGACACACATTGTCCCTTCTCTTTACGAGTTGCCATTTTATAGAGTCTCAGTTCCATCCGCCAACAGAGTGGCTGAAACACAAAATTTTAGTATATATAAAAACTTTAAACATGATTACAATAAAAGAAATTTTGTTAAAATATTTCAACAACTGCCGTTGTAATAAAATTTTGAAGTTGTAAAGTGACTTTATGGACACACTATGTATAAAGAAATTGAAGGTAAAAATGCTACCCATCGACGACGAATCTAAGTTATCAGAACAGTAATTGTTTTCATTTCTTTACTGTCAGCCAACACAATTCTGTAATCCACTCCAATAGGACCACAGCTGATTTTCCAATTATTGTCCAACTGAGTTCCCATTCAGACTCTAACGGCTCGACGTTGACCGAATTTTAAGCTGTACTCTCCCTTTATCTCCTAAACGTCTGTCTGGAGATAACTCTTGAATTCTGCTCTTTAAGAACTCTAAAAAAAGGCCAAGGCACAAACCTAAACGGATAGAAAACTACAAAATAAATGAAAATTTGTGGCATGGCAGGATTTTTTACGTCATGAACTAATTTGTTACTCTTGGAGCAAATTAACACAGTACTGAAACTTCCTAGCAGACTGAAACTGTGTGCCGGACCGAGACTCGAACTCGGGACCTTTGCATTTCGTAGGAAAGTGCTCTACCGAATGAGCTATCCAAGCACGGCTCACAACTTTACTTCCGCCAGTACCTTGTCTCCTACCTTCTAAACTTCCTGCGAGCGGGAGAGCTTCTGTGAAGTTTGGAAGGTAGGAGACGAGGTACTGGTGGACGTAGAGCCGTGAGGAAGTGTTGTGGGTCGTGCTTGCGTAGCTAATTTGGTAGAGCACTTGCCCGCGAAAGGCAAAGGTCCCGATTTCGAGTTTTAATCTCCCAGGAAGTTTCATATCAGCGCGTACACCGCTGTAGAGTGAAAATTTCATTTTGATATCACGCCAGTATTTGTGAATGGGCTGAGATGGGAAGTAGCCGAGCCATTCTGGTCGACGTTCGAGTGAAATCACAGAAATTTCCTAGGAGAGTTGCACACGCCTTGTAAGGAGCGAGCGCAAGTAAAACTCCTTGGCTGTCCCGTGAGACGCACGTCAGTCCGCCGCTCTGTCGCGAGTTCTCCGAAAAGCCCGGGGACGCGGTAGCCGAGGAACTGGTCTGTTTTCCTGTTCCACCGACCGCTGCGTTTCTGCTGCTTCGGGCTTTCCACTCGTCTTTCCATACAGGGCGAGCCGGCTTCCACAGCCGCCCATGCTGCTTATGGAGAGAAAGCCTTTCTCAGAGTGGAGCTCATTTCGTGCCTTCTCGTGTATCACGCTTACACTGCTTTGCAGTTTTACTGTCGTCCGCTTGGAGAACTTTCTTCTAGTCCAGTAATATAAACTGGGTATCCCTTGGACCGCGAATGTCACTAAGGGAGTAACAGAGGTCGAACGGCTGCAGCCGAATAAAAACTATACAAAATAAACAAATGCGTCTTTTTCGTCACCCATCACGACCATTTAACTGCAAAACTCTGCATCTGTGGACAATCGATATTTGCATATGATGCTGTCGTCTGCTGTGTAGTTAAGTGCTCAGAAGATCAAAGCAGTTGAAAATGATTTAGACAAGATATCTGTATGGTGCGAAAAGTGACAATTGACAGTAAACAATAAAACGTGTGAGGTCATACACATGCGTACTAAAAGTAATCCGTTAAATTTCGGTTACAGGATAAATCAGACAGATTAAATGTCTGGCAGTTGAACTAAAAACCTATGGATTACAATTACTAGCAACTTATATTGGAACCATGATATAGAATATGTAGAGGGCAAGGCGAACCACAGACTGCGTTTTATTGGCAAAACAGTTAGAAGATGCAACGTATTTACTAAAGAGACTGCCTACACTACGCTTCTCCGTCCTCTTCTGCAGTGCCGCGCAGGGTAACCACGTGGTCGTTGGCGTCTTTCCGCTCCTCGCGCGGCTCCCCTCATCCGAGATTCGAGTCCTCCCTCGGGCATGCGTGTCTGTGTTTGTGTGTTGTCTGTAGCGTAAGTTAGATTAAGTAGTGTGTAAGCCTAGGGACCGATGACCTCAGCAGTTTTGTCCCATAGGAACTTAACAACAATTTTCTTCTGCAGTATTGCTGCGCGAAATGGGGTGCTTACCAGACAGGATGACAAGAACTCTCTTGGCAGTCGATCCTATTCCTCAGTAAGAACGGTGCGGAGGTCTGGAAGTGTCGGGATGCAATTCACTTCCCCAATGCAGCCCTGGCATATTCTGTAGGATTCAGGTCCGGGGATCTCTATGGCCTTGACCCTCAAAAAACTTAGCAGGGGGAGCGACTGTTAACAAGTTTTTGAAAACAGCCATAAGTCGCACTTCGTATTTTTATAAAAAATGTGTATAAAATATATAAAAAATACAAAGTGTGGCTTGTGACTGTTTTCAAAAATATACTTCAAGAAATTCATCCACCAGAGCAGCTCGATGCGGACGGGAGTTAACGTTCGTAAAGAGCAAGTGTGGACGAACTCTACCTCTAAAAAGGCGAACACGTTGTAGCAGTACCTCAGTTCCATACCTCTGAGCGTTTAATTATTCCTCCGACCACCAACGAAGATTTCGTGTGGCCACTCAGCATGCCTCCCCACATTGTGACGCCATCACTACCAAACCGGACTCCTTCCATGAAGTTCCCCAGGCTGTACCGGCTACCAGGTTCTCTAGGTAACATGCGTCTAGAATCATATTGCAAACTGAAGTGGGACTGATCTGTGAAGAGCACATTCCTTCCTTCATTCAAGGTTCAATTTCGATTCTGCCGTCTCCATAGTACATGGCCCCGTTTCTGTGGTAGAGTGTGCTGTTCTGAGACTCCGATATGCAGTTCGTCTTTAAACAGCAACTCCTTAGGCAATTACAAACTCTGCAGCCAATTGTCTTCAGGTGCACTCAGATTTCGTAACGAGCGAGGTAGCGCAGTAGTTCGCACACTGACTCGCATTCGAGAGGACGACGGTTCGAACTCGTGTCTGGCTATTCTGATTTAGGTTTTCCGTCATTTTCCTAAATCACTTGACGCAAATGCCGGGATGGTTCTTTTGAAATGGCACGGCCGATTCCCTTCTCCATTCTCCCCTAATGCGAGCTTGTACTCCGTCTCTAACGACCTCGTTGTCGACGGGACGTTCAACTCTAATCTCCTCCTGCTCCAATTTCGTCGAGTAGTTACGGCCAGGTATCGGTCCTGCTATGGAGTGATTATTCTTGCTCGACCCTGTACTGGCCTAGGACATATACACTACTGGCCATTAAAATTGCTACACCAAGAAGAAATGCAGATGATTAACGGGTATTCGTTGGACAAATATATTATACTAGAACTGACATGTGATTACATTTTCACGCAATTTGGGTGCATAGATCGTGAGAAATCAGTACCCAGAACAACCACCTCTGGCCGTAATAACGGCGTTGATACGCCTGGGCATTGAGTCAAACAGAGCTTGGATGGCGTGTACAGGTACAGCTGCCCATGCAGCTTCAACACGATACCACAGTTCATCAAGAGTAGTGACTGGCGTATTGTGACAAGCCAGTTGCTCGGCCACCATTGACCAGACGTTTTCAATTGGTGAGAGATCTGGAGAATGTGCAGGCCAGGGCAGCAGTCGAACATTTTATGTATCCAGAAAGGCCGGTACACAACCTGCAACATGCGGTCGTGCATTATCCCGCTGAAATGTAGGATTTCGCAGGGATCGAATGAATGGTAGAGCCACGGGTCGTAACACATCTGAAATGTAACGTCCACTGTTCAAAGTGCCGCCAATGCGAACAAGAGGTGACCGAGACATGTAACCAATGGCACCCCATTCCATCACGCCGAGTGATACGCCAGTATGGCGAAGACGAATACACACTTCCAATGTGCGTTCACCGCGATGTCGCCAAACACGGATGCGACCATCATGATGCTGTAAACAGAACCTGGATTCATCCGAAAAAAAGACGTTTTGGCACACTTGCATCCAGGTTCGTCGTTGAGTACACCATCGCAGGCGCTCCTGTCTGTGATGCAGCGTCAAGGGTAACCGCAGCCATAGTCTCCAAGCTGATAGTCCATGCTGCTGCAAACGTCGTCGAACTGTTCGTGCAGATGGTTGTTGTCTTGCAAACGTCCCCATCCGTTGAATCGGGGATCGAGACGTGGCTGCACGATCCGTTACAGCCGTGCGGATAAGATGCCTGTCATCTCGACTGCTAGTGATACGAGCCCGTTGGGATTCAGCACGACGTTCCGTATTACCCTCCTGAACCCACCGATTCCATATTCTGCTAACCAACGCGAGCACCAATGTCGCGATACGATAAACCGCAATCGCGATAGGCTACAATCTGACCTATATCAAAGTCGGGAACGTGATGGTACGCTTATCTCCTCCTCACACGAGGCATCACAACAAAGTTTCACCAGGCAACGCCGGTCAACTGCTGTTTGTGTAGGAGAAATCGGTTGGAAACTTTCCTCCAGTCAGCACGTTGTAGGTGTCTCCACCGGCGCCAACTTTGTGTGAATGCTCTGAAACGCTAATCATTTGCATATCACAGCATCTTCTTCCTGTCGGTTACATTTCGCATCTGTAGCACGTCATCTTCGTGGTGTAGCAATTTTAATGGCCAGTAGTGTATGTCCTGTGTGCGTCTCGAAACCGTGGCCGAATCCTCGAAATGACACTTCTTAGCACGTTCAAGGATACGGAGACTTTGGTCAGTGACTGGCCTGCTTGCAGGCGGTCGAGTATTGCACCCTGCAAAACGAGGTTCATACGGAGTGTTCGTGGCATTACGTTGTCAACTTCACCAAGAGACTACACTCTGCTCATTATGAGTGGCCAACAAGACTAAGACATGAATGGTCTCATGCACTGTTTGTGTTTACATTTCGGTTAAGCCGCTGTTCACAGCACGGAGCACCCCTTTCCTATACATAGCGAACAAGTAGGATTCGCAGGTAAATATTTACAGTGATGTTAGATGTTTGCTCACCTTTTCTCTCTTCATTTTCGTGTTTTCGTGATTATGCTTGACTTTTGGACACTAATTCATCGGCAAATCAGCACAAATGCCGACGGTAAGCCGTATTTGGAAATAAACTTGTTCTGTTTACTTACGGTACTTGCTACTGACTAAAGCCTACTTCACTTTTCGTCCTAAAGCTTTCATTCAGTTCTGCTCGCTTCTGTCTCGCGTTTGTTTTTACGGTAATATTATTTGAACGTCAACAGTGATGCGCAGCAGTACAGACCGGTTTACTGACAGAGAGTCGGCTGATATGCATAACTCGTGTACCGATTCACTGAATGCAATGGAAATGCGGCACGACTCTACACTGAGCTGTTCCCGCAGCGATGTTTATCACATCCCAGTACACTTGCTTCGGTCAGAGGGTTGGTAGAATCCTCTGTGTTCTGTGTTGTACGTTTTGGTGGTTGAATATTATTCTATAAAGAGACATCAGACACCGTGGATCTTTTGTGCCAAAATTCTCAGAAAATATACCTGAATAGCCCTTTAAGTGTTGTCGGTGGCGTTGGGGGTTGTACTGTATATGTTAATATTTGTAGAACTTACAACCGAGCGAGGTGGCGCAGTGGTTAGCACACTGGTCTCGCATTCGGGCGGACGACGGTTCAATCCCGCGTCCGGCTATCCTGATTCAGGTTTTTCGTTATTTCCCTAAATCGCTCCAGGCAAATACCGGGATGGTTCCTTTGAAAGGGCACGGTCGATTTCCTTCCCCGTCCTTCCCTAATCCGATGAGACCGATGACCTCGCTGTTTGGTCCCTTCCCCCAAACAACCCAATCCCAACCCAGAGAGACAGAGAGAGAGAGAGAGAGAGAGAGAGAGAGAGAGAGAGAGAGAGAACTTACAGACTCATGTTCATCAGAGGAATTGAAGAAGAAATTAGGAAAGTGCCTGATGACGCTGCTGGAGAAATATGACGTGAAGCATGAAATGAAATGATCGTATGGCATTGTTGACCGGGGGTCCCCATTCGGGTGAGTTCGGCCGCCGTATTGCAAGTCCTTTTTAGGTGACGCCACATCGGCCACTTGCGGGTCAATGATGATGAAAATGATGATGAAGGACACACAACACCCAGTCCCCTGCCGGGAATCGAACCCGGGGACCTCTACGTGGTAGGCGGTAACGCTACTGCTACGCTACAGACTGAAGGAACACAGCTCTGTTCCTTCAAGATTATATGGCCTCCCCAAGCTCCACAACGTAAGAGGGGCGTTCAATAAGTAATGCAACACATTTTTCGGAAAGCAGGTTGGTTTTATTCAGGATTCCAATTCATCGTATTTCCAGCTCTTTTGGCTAGAAAACCAGTTCAACGCGACGGTCTTACCACCCTACTGGGAGGGCCTGTATGTTCGATGGTACCATCCTACTGGTCGACGTCGGAGCCAACGTCTCGCTGCATGTATAACCTCCCCATCATCCAAGTACCGTTTCCCGGGGAATGCATCCTTCATTGGCCCAAACAGATGGAAGTCGAATGGTGCGAGTTCTGGGCTGTAGGGTGGGATAAGGAAGAACAGTCCAATGAAGTTTTGTGAGCTCCTATCGGGCACGCAGGCTTGTGCGAGGCCTTGCATTGTCGTGGAGAAGGAGAAGTTTAATTGCATTTTCTGTGGCGACGCACAAGCTGAAGTTGTTTCTTCAGTTTCTTGAGGCTGTATGAGGCCGACTGGCACGCGAGAAATCGGACAGGTTTGCGCGACTTTGTTGCCATGATGACGGACACCTCACCAACGACTCAACGACTCACCGTGCTTTTGTTCACTACCAGGTCTCTGTAGACATTCTGAAAGCGCCTATCAGTATCTGCGCTGCTCTGGTTTTCCGGCAGAATAAAGTCATTTACAGTTCCCTGCTTGGAAAGCACCTTCGTCACAGACGCCATTCTGAAGGCTACGTATAACGCCGCCACCTATGGTAAGTTAATGAAACGACAGGTGCTGAAGCAGGAATATTCGACGATGTCCCACAACGAATTCCGTATTTTTTTCAACCGAAACTGGCCGAAGAAAAAGATCTGTTGCATTACTTATTGAAGGTCCCTCTTAAACATAAACAAAATAAGTGGTTCAGAAGGTGATGGAAGTTATAAATCACGTTTGAGGCAGATATTAAAAGCATTGCCGTTTACGTCAATAGTGAATAATATAAATCTACCTACTTATTGGTTGGCCAAATATTTAGCCTCGTTGTTGAGACCTATTCTAGATAAAAGTGAGCATCATTTCCGTAATTCAGAAGATAGTATTAGTAGGTTAAAAACTAAGGAATCTAAAAACTATGGCAGCTTTGACTTTTGACGTTGTTTCCTTGTTCACAAAAGTACTTATTGTTGGCTCTCTGTCACAGATTGGAAGCAAGTCTGAAGAACATATAACGGCATTATTTAAGCATATGCTAAACTCCATTTACTCTTTATTTGATAACCAATATTTTGAACAAATTAATGCTGTTGCCATGGACAGTCCTCTCTCACCCATGATAGCTAATTTATTTATGGAGGATTTTTAAGAAAGAGCAATCAACTCTGCAGTTTTAAAACCGATAATTCTCTGCAAATATGTCGATGACAAATCAAATGGCTCCATGCACTATGGAACTTAACATCAGAGGTCATCAGACTTAGAGCTACTTAAACCTAACTAACCTAAGGACATCACACACATCCATGCCCGAGGCAGGATTCGAACCTGCGACTGTAGCAGCAGCGCGGATCCGGACAAAAACGCCTAGAACCGCTCGACCACAGCGGCCGGCTATGTCGATACACATTCATAGTTTGGTCCCATGGCGAGGACAAACTGATCCAGTTTCTTGTACATCGAAACTCCATTCACGAAACTATCATATCTGCAATGGAACCGGAAAAGAATGGCAGTCTACCGTTTCTGGATGTACGAGGCGTGTTTTTAAAGTAAGTACCGTTTTGAAATTCTGCCGTTGCAGCGTCGCAGTCGGCATTTGGCGCATGCACGCTGTGTACTGCACTCTGCTGGCAAGCCACGGACGCCATTACAAAGTCATTCGGCGTGTTTACGTTTGTTTGTGAGTACTTGAAATGCCTCCTCCTATTGAGAATCCAGACGACTGTGAAATAGGCGCTGTGATCCGGTTTCTTAGTTCTAAAGGCTTCAGATCAGTGAGTGTATAGAGAAAACTTAGTGGGCGATGGAATGGTACGGAAACAGGTGAGAGCTTTTAAAGATGGCCGTACGAATGTGCATGATGAGAAAAAAATGTGAGCCACCCTTAGTAATTACTGACGGTTTGGTGCAGAAAGTTGATGGAAAAAGTGAGAGAGAACAGATGCTTTACGACTTCGATATGACTAATAAGTGTTCCTGCATTTGACGAAGCACCTGGGTGGTCAACACCACGACAATGATGAAGATGTCAAAACGATCGTGTTACAATGGTCGTGTAAATCAGGCGACGGGTTTCTGCTAGAATAGTATTCCAAAGCTGGTCGTACAATACGAGTGCGTTAATATTGGTGGAAATTATCTAGAGAAGCAGGTTAAAGTACAACCTCTCGTGTAAAAATAAAACAGGACTCGTATTAGTTAAACAAAACATCCGATTAAGGGAGCTCTGCTAACGAAAACGCCCAACCAACCAAAAGATGAGCAAGAAGAGACTTATGTGGAAAATATTTATTCAAAAAGTGCAAGAATAATGAAGAAGAATACAGTAGGGGTTAACTTCCTACCGCGTGCCAAGACGACACCCCTTCTGGGGTCTATGAAGGATGATTTGCTTTTACGAACGGTAGGTATATGTGAAATTCCTTGTGAGAGTGGTAAAGGTACATAGGACAAACAGTACGCACTGTAAAAGAACGTTGCATTGAACACCCGCGATACACTTGCCTACTACAGCCTAGCAAATCCACAGTGGCTGAACATTTTATTTCCACTGTCTATATCATGTATTACGGGGAAGTTAAGATACTGACCACAGCCTCATCCTACTGGGATTCAGCGGTCAAGTAAGCTGTGGAAAAACAATTAGCAGACAACCTGCTTAGCCGAGACGAGTGTTGCCAGCTAGAAAAATCATGGAAAGCCCTCATTTCACTTTGTGCTCTCAAAGGAAATATTGTTCTAGGTCTTCACTGCCTGGCATTCCAACACATGCCATAGATAATAACCAACCAAATACTCCACAAGCATTGTGGATCCATTGACTGTGCTTGCTTTGCCATACTCTTAGAGGTGTAAAGTTTTGTCTACGAGTGACGCTACTGTTACCAATAGTACTATCGTTGACGCATGCGTGTTTACTCCACAATGTTAAGAGCGTTAGAAATCCTGCAAGCGACTCACCTTGAGAATCGCTTACAGGTTGTCAGCTGAAAAGTAATATCCTGGATCCATTCCCAAGAAATGATGGTATAATTTACAAGTCACAGCAAAATAATAAGGCACAGAATTTCACCAACGAGCAAGAGAAAACTTCATTCAAAATAGACAAACAACAAAACGTTTGGAGGACAACTAAAAACCAGCCACAGCTCAGGAGAAGTCAAATACAGCCGTCATGACGTGGTATACGGATTTATACCTATGGCTGATTTCGGATGTTAGCCACTGGGCACACACAAGGTACAAAAAAATGGCCAACGTATCAAACACTCTAAAGTAGTTCCTTAGGCTAGCCCGGACATACACAGCTCGTGGTCGTGCGGTAGCGTTCTCGCTTCCCACGTCCGGGTTCCTGGGTTCGATTCCCGGCGGGGTCAGGGATTTTCTCTGCCTCGTGATGACTGGGTGTTGTGTGATGTTCTTAGGTTAGTTAGGTTTAAGTAGTTCTAAGTTCTAGGGGACTGATGACCATAGATGTTAAGTCCCATAGTGCTCAGAGCCATTTGAATTTTTTGAACCGGACATACAAAATCTAAACATTGTAATGTCTCTGTCACGACAGCCCAGAATATATATACAATGTCCTAAATACACAGTAGGATCCCTTAGACCCACTTCGACAGTTAATTGTAAATCCTAACGCTGTAAGCAATCAATGAGATCTCCACAACATTGCTTTGTGAGATGTAGTTCGCAAGAATCGAGAGTCCTCGCCTGAAAAACTGGTCAGGCAATCCCTAATCATTCCGAATATATGATATTCAGAAGGAGATAAATGAATTTATCCCTAGTTATCATTGTCATGTCACTATGTGATGACGGAGTGTATGTTTACCCTTGCACACGTCTGCCATAGCATGTGTTGTGTGTCTGGCGTTTATTAATACCGTGTATCTCTCTCTGTCCTCTGCTGCTGCGTCGTTGTCCTGTATGACTGTGACCACTATGGTGAGTACTGGTGGCAGAGCATTGGATCACTGAGACCTGTAGGTGCACCAGTATCACTAGCGCCTTGAGTCCTTAGCTGCACGCTCAGTATGCATGCACTCTGATGTTTGGATTTCCACCATCTATAACGACTCCTCTATTCCTGTTCATAGCATAGACAACACCATCATAGTACTGCACTTGTTGAGTGTGTTGCTTTTAAAAATATATACACAGAAGTAATGAGTATGCTTTGTGTTTTCTCTTTTGCATAACTTCTTGAAGTAGTTTTACAGTAACAAATCGTGCACGGTATATAGTCACATGTTAATGAATTACATGTTAATGAATTACATTCATACGACACGTTTCAAAGAATAAGAACAGTCTTGAGTTCGTCTGCTGCCAGTCCTGATGTGATACTTAGCTGAGGTCTTTGAATGACATCATTCTCATTCTAAACGGCTGCAGTAATATTATCGTTTGCGTATCTTGTACTACGAATGAAAAGCAGACATTTACTAGACCGATTTAAAGTCAAAAGCAATTGTTTTATTTAATTATGGATTGCCTCAATGTTTGTTGAGAGAACACCGTAACATGTTTATTCGAGCACCAAACCGGAACAAATGAAGTGTACCTGCACGGCGTTATGCCTACACAGAAAATAATTTATTAAACTATGACTATTTACTCTATGCACAGATTTTATGCCACCGGCTTACACATCCGTAACAGTTTCACACGGAACGCTTGCTTTCGAAAAAGACATTATTACTGTACAGAAAATTACGAGCTATGACACAATCCTGAATTTAAGAAACTCTGGAAGAGGAAGGAAGGCCGACTGGATATTTAATGTGCAGCGCTGACGAAAAGTACTGCCGGGAGCAAGTGAAAACGTAACAAAACAGAAATATACGAGAAATGTTGTTGCAACACTCCAGTCCAAGTGAAACGGATTTCGTGACGTAAAGTTTGTTTCAGTTACCCAGCTCGTCCGCGAAGTCAACTCATTCACACTCCCCCACTGCAAAGTCAGTTACCTGTACCAACACTGTTCTAACCTTCAATCCTTACCCCCACTGTAACAGCTGCAATCAATCCGATCTCAATCACTCCTGTAAGTTTACAGCTAATATCCCACCAACCAAACCTGAATCGACCGTATCAGTCCGCCCTAGCGACACACGACTTCACCCAGACAACTCCCAACGTTCTGTTCCCACAGCTAAAGATATCATCGGCTTCATTACCACTGTCTTTCAAAGTATACACCAGTTTGAGCGTCCACATGTCCTCCATCAAGTCACCCTAGCTGTCAGCTCAGTTTTCCTTTAAATGTCACTGCCACGTGCTCTCGAACCACTCCCACTTTCGATCTTCCTGCCTAGACGCTCTCGCCTAATTTTTTCCTACTCAAACTTATGCAGCGAATCCAACCCCGCAGCATCCATCACCATGCCACACCATAGCAAGATCTCTCCTGTCAGTGCAATCTTCACAAACCACACACAAAATTATCTTTTTATATATACACCTCCAACGCCACCTCCTCATCTTCTGTACATTCTCCATCATGATTTATTCGCACGTATTCATTACCTGGAGCTAGTCATCAAGCAAGATCCCATACCAGAATCATTTTCAGCAGTCTATCACCTCCGAGCAGCTCAACACACAAAGTCAATTCGACTGATCACCGTCCCTCTTATTTGAAAATAATGTAACATTTTTATCACGTTTCGATGTTTTTAATACCATTCTTAAATTAACTGTAGGCTGGAGAGCGACTACAACGCTGTTGCCAGCCCGGCCCCGCATAAGGGAATGAAGTGGCAATAAAGAAATAAAAATAAGTTCATCAGCTTCTGTCTTATTAATCGGAAGTATAAGGTTTTATTGTAGCCCAGAATGGAGATACGGTATACGAGGAGGATTTTTTTGTGATTTGGGAGTTGTGTTACTCTGAAACATTAATTTCTGAAGATTAGATGGGTAGATCACATAACTAATGAGGAGGTATTGAATAGAATTGGGGAGAAGAGAAATTTGTGGCACAACTTGACTAGAAGAAGGGATTGGTTGGTAGGATATATTCTGAGGCATCAAGGGACCACTAATTTAGTATTGGAGGGCAGCATGGAGGATAAAAATCGAAGAGAGAGACCAAGAGATGAATACACTAAACAGATTCAGAATGATGTAGGTTGCAGTAGGTACTGGGAGATGAAGAAGCTTGCACAGGATAGAGTAGCATGGAGAGCTACATCAAACCAGTCTCTGGACTGTAGACCACAACAAAACAGCAACAAATCAACATTAATCATATGTCATCCTTTCATTGGTTTCTAATGGTTCCTTTATAGTGCAGTTTCTTTTCATTCAGGGGTATATATTTTTTATCTTCTAGTCGAAGTTTTTACTGCTCCTTTAAACATAGATTCCTGCACAAGGAAAATCTATGATTTACTGCGTAAATCTGTGACACATGAAAGTTACTTGCGACTTGCTTTACAAGTTTCAAGTACTACGACATATACGTTCGTGCTGTATCTCCAGCTCAGCTATCACTGCGTTTACAGTTCCATCTACATGATTACTCTGCAATTCACTCTTAAATGCTTGGCAGACGGTGCAAGACATAACTTCGAAACGTTATATCTATCGTTCCCCTCTCTAATACGGCATGGGTCAAATGAACACCTAAATATTTCAGGGCGAATCCTGAATTTTCTTATTTGCTAGCTCAATAAAAAATTTTGGCATTTGGAGGCGACATTTGTTGATTGAAACCATGCGAACACCTATATTTTCATGGCATTCCGACTCGTTTATCACATCTGTGATGATCTATCCCCCATTTCGTGATAACGCAAACAATTTCGACGTCTTCTTCCATTCCTGTCTCGTTAGTATCCCATACTGCACAGAACACTCTAGTAGAGGATGGTCATGCGTAGTACAAGCAAGTTCGTCAGTGGATGTAAAACTCATTCCGAGTTTATCAGTAAAATCCAACCTTCAGCTCGTACTGTCGGAAACCAAGTCTATATGATCGTCTCGTTGCTCCTATATGTAACCCGTAGGCACGTAAACGAATCGACAACCTCTAAATCTGTGTATTTTATAATGTAACAAATTCAAGGGAATTCGCTTAGTATTCATGTGAAGTTTCACACACTTTGTTATTCAAGGTCAAAAACCGCTTATTATACCGTTCAGTTAACGTGTCTAAATAATTGTTATTTTTATCATCTGCTGTCGACTTCATTACGAGGAAATCATCTGCATACAATCTAAGGGGACTGTACAAATAGTCAACGACATCATATTTTTAGAAAAAAAGTCCTTCGAGAACGCCGCACATAACGTTAGTTACAATAATGAGTTCCCGTCGGTTAAAATGTACTGTAGCGTCTCTGACAGGAAGTCACGAATACATTAGCATAACTGGAACAATTTCTCACAGCCTCTGTCAAATCTCGCAACAGTTTCGAAGAGAGTAAGGAACTGCTAATTTTCAGCGTAATCGAGAAATGACTTGTGTCTACTGGACCGTAAGACTGTCACTTCGCTGTGGGTGGCAGTAGTCCGCTCCTGTATTATACACGGGATGGCGTGATGCCACACACGATAGCTGCGGGCAGTCCTTGTCTGTCTAGCTGCTCGTTACGGTGGCGAACTCCGTCGCGTGTACGTCTGCTGCCTACTACGGCATTCTGGCAAATCATTTACAAACTGGCAGCACAACAGCCTTCCGTGGCGATGCCAGTCTGCAGCGCTATGCAAACGAGACACTGGCGCCTTCTTACCACTCAAACACGGCCACTCGCCATTTTACTGCAGGATAATTCTTCGCATACAACTGTATACGGTAAACATCTTATAAGGACAGCGGCTAATGAGAAGTCGTACAACCTGTCTCAGATACAGATGCTGTCTAAACCAGTGAATGTGTGGGTCTTTAAGTTTTCCCGGCGTATTTAATATTCCATGAGGATTAGCGATTTTCTTTCCATGATATTTCGGCTGAAAACCAGGCAGCCATATTCAGATGAATGTGTTTTACAATGTAAAACTTGCAATAAGATGGCTGCCTGATGTCCAGCCGGAATGTCGTGGCAAGATGTCGATGTCATTCGCCCGCACTCTCTAAACCTTGTGGAATAATAAGAAATGAACTTCAATGAAGTGGAAGTCGCTTATTAGCTCGTACCACTGCTGTGCTACCCATTGCCACTAAGTTTCCTTACTTCTGTCAATGGCTTCGAAATTTACAAATGTTACCTTCAGTGCTCAGGTAACGCATAATTTTAGTTGTCCCAGAACCTTGTCTTTATCTGTGTACTATTTGTTTATAAACTTACGAAACTCGCTCTGAGACAGTGGGAACTTCCTCTACATCTACCTCTACATACATATTGCGCAAGTCGTCATAAGGGACATGGCGGAGGGTACCTTGTACCACTGCTGGTAATTTCTTTTTCCGTTTCGCAAATGGAGCGAGGGGAAAATGCATGTTATGTGCCTTCGCATGAGCCCCAGTTCCTCTTACCTAGTCTTCGTAGTTCTTACGCGAGATGTGCCTTAGTGGCAGTCATTCTGTAGTCAGTCTCAAATGCCAGTTCTCTAAACTTCCTCAACACTGTTTCGCGAAAAGAACTTCGTCTTCCTTCCAGGGATTGCCATTTAAATTCACAGAGCTTTTCATTAATCTTCCCGTGTTGATAGAACGTACCGGTAATAAACCTAGCAGCACGCCTCCGAATTACTTCGATATCTTCCTGTAATCCGACATGAAGGGGGTCCTAAAGACACGGGCAGTAGTGGTAGCCGTTGGTGCGTACGGCCTGAAACGTCTGAAAGCAAAAACTGCCACAATCGTCAGAGGGTGATAGTCTGGGGAACGTATTCGTGGTTCTCTCTGGGTAGTCTGACACAATGGATCAACGCAAATATGCATCTATCCTTGTGGACCATGTTCACCCTTAAATGCAGTTTGTTTCTCCCTGGCAGGATGGCATCTAACAACAGGACAACGCAACGTGTCACACAGCTCGCAGTCTACGTGCGTGGTTCGAAGAGTACCGGGATAGTTGAACGTACTCTCCTGGCTACCAAACTACTCGGGTGTAAACCCACCTCGATGGACTTTTCGCACCGTGGATCCTGAACAGAGAATCCTAGCGCTGCTGGCCACGCACTGGAATCGGTGCGGTTCCACATACCTAACAGATCCTTCTAGAACTTAACTGATTCTCTTCCTGCACGTCTAACGCTCCAAAAGGCAGTTTTTTAGGCTTTTGACAGGCGGACACATTGTGGCTGGACGGTGTAGATACTGTCTGCAAAGTGTGCTGCGAATAGATTCGATAGTAAAGTAGTGATAAAAAGTCATGTCTGTGCTGAAGTTAAACTGCATGAACAGCGAAAGTGTAGTTAGTGATAAACTTTATCGTCATTTTGTGGGGGGTGCCAGCTATAGGAAGTTTCGCAAAGGTTTGAAACTACTCGTAAAAGTAGTGCTCTCATTGTAAAATACTATATGAATACAGTCCGGCTATTTGCGCGCTGTCGGTTACTCTACATCAAGACAAACTCGTCTTATTGTTAGAAACTCTTCTAACTTGTCTTACCGAGTTAAACTTTTAACATAAGATTGTAGCTCTTTAACACTTTGAAGACCGGCCGCTTAGAGGAATAGTGAGTGGGCCAAGAAGGCCAGCCATATATGCCATTATTTAAAGAATCACTAGCACATGTGCAATTTGTATATCTTTAAGAGTAATAAATAGTCAAGCAAGGACCAAACCTCATGATTTATTTTTCATATTTACTTTAGTTCTATGGTAGATTATAAGTTTTAGAACAATGATGACAGAAAGTACAATTATCCTTCCCAAAAAAAAAAAAAAAAAAAAAAAAAAAAAATAAGGTAAATTATTGAGCAATTTCTTCCTCTTGAACTTCCAAAATTTCTTGCTTACTTAGCAAACGTGTAGCAGAACTACAGCCAACTGCAAAATCTAACAAGTACATGCACGAAATTATATCAGTAAATGGAAATGTCGTGTGACGAGGGCCTCCCGTCGGGTAGACCGTTCGCTGGGTGCAAGTCTTTTGATTTGACGCCTCTTCGGCGACTTGTGTGTCTATGGGGATGAAATGATGATTAGGACAACACAACGCCCAGTCCCTCAGCGGAGAAAATCTCCGACCCAACCGGGACTCAAACCCGGGCCCTTAGGACTGACATTCTCTCGCGCTGACCACCTTTTTTTTTAATTAATCTCATTTTGTTCGTTTTTGTTCGTCGTCTGTGCTCGGGGCGGACGTCGCAAGACACCCGTTTCAGTTCGTCGATGATCCATTAACTCAGTTTTTCATTACAGAGGGCATCTAACCCTCCGACCGAACACGCTGAGTTACCGTGCCTGCTCTTATAAAGACGTATCATGACAGCCGTTCAGGTTGTTTGTTGATCCGTTCACTCAGTTTTTTTTTTTATTACAGAGGGTAGCTAACCCTCTGACCGAACACGTTGAGCTACCGTACCGGCTAACCACTCAGCTACCGGGGTGGACATTATATCAGTGCGATGACATCCTAACTCAGCCATTCGCAACAGCAGCTGTTACATTCGTTTATGTTTCTTTCGAAATAATCTAAAATTTAAAACAGAAGGCATCATCTGTCAGGGAACACGTAGTGAGACGTCTGTATATTGTTCCCATAGGACATGAGTCCAGTTTTCGAGAGACAGGTGGCTCGCGCGTTGCGAAAATCGCAGCCCGAGCTACATTCGGGCGCGATCTTTTGAACACAGTGGTGTGACCCAAGCTATGCTCGGTCTTTATTTCCAAAGTGTTAATGAGTAGATTATGACAGCATTTTAAATTAATTTAATTAATTTAACCCTTTATTTGGCAAATGGTGAAAATAAAAGCAAAAATTTTTTTCAGTGCTTATATTTATTTATTATGCTTAAAGAAATACAATTCAGTCAGTTTTAGAAATGTTTGACAAAAATTATGAAATGTTGCTTACAAGCAACATTGCCAGCAGTAGACCACATTTATACATATTATAGAAAAAAAAGTGTTTGCCAATAACCTCAAGCAAAAAGTTTCCGGTACATGAATAGTTTAATTTATAAACACATTTATGCATTCCTGCTGTGTAATAGAACCGTTTCATTTTCCCTTCTAGTTCTTCTCGCAATGGAATTTTTGGAAACAGTTCCTCTTTGGAACGAAGCACAATACTAGATTGCATTTTGAACACATGGCTGTAGAAAATCCAGATGGACAATAACGACAATGACCTTTGGGACCGTATACAGGCCAATGCGACATATCAAATCGAACATCTTGTGTAACAGTCAGAGCTGTTGGCTTCCTCCTCTTATTTTGCGGTGGTGTTATGTCTATTAGGGCCTTCCTACTTTCATTTTCCCTGAGAACGTCAAACCATTGGCAATATCTGCCCTGAATGACTTCAGTGAGGTCTTCTTGTCCAGAGATTCTCTTCGAAATACCAGCGAGGCATTTACAACACTCAGATCTAGCATAAATCCAAACAATCTCATGTACCTACACCTAGTTTTCATTGTTACTCTGTAGAGCTCTATCAGCATACCAGCAAGATCAACTCCTCCCATATGCTTGTTGTACTGACGTACAGTACTGGGACAGGGCACATCAATTCTTCTTTTTTCATTGCTGTCCCATAATTTTACTATTGAGAGTGGTTAGACACCACAAAATGAGCTTGCAAGTGTCACGATTTTATTGTTTTGAATATCCGCCGTAAGCATATGTAATATACTAATGGCGCATGTCCCAACTATGGGCAATGTTGCTACATGCAACATAAAAGTTTTATACTACTTACGTAATTCAAAACAATATTAGATTGAAATATTTCTGCTGTATACTCACCTCTGGGTATTTCTTGAAGAAAATCTGCTAAGATTACTGCCAATTTATTGAAATCCACTCTTTTAGAACCAAAATAAGACACCCCTGTTGCTCACACGTGGAGATCTCTGTAACACCACTGCACAAACTGCCATCTCGTGTGGAAAACCTTGAACTATTACAAAAACTGGCATTCGCAGTGTGTAAAGGAACGTTGCCTGGAGGCAGCAATGCCAGTAAAAGGCACCGGGAAGTGTTTGTTGTCCCATAAGGCCAACGCAAATTTGATGTTGCTTGAGAGCAACACTGCCAAATAAAGGGTTAAATGAAGCAAAATACTGAAAAACAAATTTTTGTTGCCGATGAAACTCGTTAAACAGCAATCTGCACTTGGAACTGGATTCTGGGATAGCGGTTTAGTAAGATGTGTCAGACCATGCACCTGTGTCGCCCATAGCAGCACCACCTGGCTGTTTAGGTGGCAGTGTTCATAGGCGCGCAGCTGCTAGCCCGAGTGACAAACCCGCAGCGCCGCGCGACGGACGTCGAGTAACGAATAGTTTTAATCAGACTGGCAGATCTGTGCAGAGCAGGGAGCGGGCTTGCTCCGCGACGCCGTCCTAATAAGGCGCGACCTCCGGCGGACGATTTCCGAGACAAGGTGGCGCGCCCACGCGGAACGTTACGTGGGCGGAACTGCTCGTGCTCGAGTCGCAGTCTGCGGCCGTTACCGCCGGTGGACTGCGCTCGCCTTTCCGATAATTACAAAGGCACTTTTCCCCACATCTTAGTCGAACACCTATCTCCACACTTGATCTCTTCGCGTTTATATGGCAGGCTCATCGAGCGACGTTGTAAATGCCAAGCAACGAGAGATAGGCACAGTGAAGTCAGGTTCTTTATGACGGCCGTAGTTCAGAGAACCAGAACTACTGTGGTAAGTGTGGTGTCACCGCCAGACACCACACTTGCTAGATGGTAGCCTTTAAATGGCCGCGGTCCGTTGGTATACGTCGGACCCGCGTGTCGTCACTATCAGTGATTGCAGACCGAGCGCCGCCACACGGCAGGTCTAGAGAGACTCGCTAGCACTCGCCACAGTGGTACAGCCGACTTTGCTAGCGATGGTTCACTGTCTACATACGCTCTCATTTGCAGAGACGACATTTTAGCATAGCCTTCAGCTACGTCATTTGCTACGACCTAGCAAGACGCCATATTCAGTTAATGATAATATCTTCAAGAATGTATTCTGAACAGTTAATATTGTGAATTATGTACCGTCAAGAGCGACGTTCATCATTAACGGATTAAAGTTAAGTATTAAACTAATTACGTCCGCTTTCTGAATTCTAATTCCTTGTCATGTTCCAGACCTCACGTCAGTATAGTTCTTCCCTCCTCACGCCAGCCTGCGTGAGCTAAAACGCGTGCATTTCGGCCTCCATTCGTAACACGGTGTTGGCTCTTCTGCGAACACAGCAGTAGGGCCAGAACAGATGGTGATGTACAAGTTCCGTCCTGCAGTTTCTACTCTAGTGACATGTATTTAGCCGAAAATTCCCCGAGAGAGTATAATAGATCTGACAGTGATCCGTCTATTCCAGCGAATGCTAACCATCTCATATTTATGAGAGGTATCATGCATGCCAACACGTGCTTCTGTTTCCTGCTTTCACTGTATTTTCAAACATGCCAAGCGAGGTGCAGGACCCCCCCCCCCCCCCCCCCCGCCACCCGTCCCCCTGCAGCTTCAACTAGGAAGAAAAAGAACCATGATTTTAACAAATCGAATCCACACAGGCTGGCATATCACTTTCGTACTACCCCGAAGAAAGCCATATCATGTAATAGGTACTGACTAGTAGTAACTGTACCTACAACCAGACTTCCATATAGTAAAAAATTGTGCTTCATTTCCTCTATGCCTCCTCTCTCCATGAAACCAACAAGACCCTCCCTCTAACTCGAATCCTGGTACGCTCTTGTGTGTTGCCACTTACTTAAACTTCGATCTTCCATTGCATTTCCAAACACAAACAGGAGAAAAATGCGGGGCACATTCCAAAATACCATTAAAGACAACTCTTTTCCTGACGTAAGATTGGAGTAGCACCACACAAGTACTTTCGTTGGTGACTCAGGAGGTCGATGCGAGAGTCCACTTGGCACCTTAAGATATGGCAACGGTATATCATTCCGACAGAGTGGTTCGTCGCAGGTGATTGTCTATACTCCCTTTACGCAGCTAAGTTGTTGAGCCAGGTGCTATCGTGGAACTTACCGCCGTCCTTGATGAGTTTCCTCCATCTGCTGCACGCTTCGGCGAGCTCCTCTCATTTGTCGCACTCGCGTCCGTATCTATCTTTATAGCGCAGTGCTGGTCTTGCAGAGCGTCTCTTGGCAAGTGCGTCGCGGAAGACGGGAATGGTCCACAAAACGTAAGTAAGTGTCGGTGTTACTCGGCAACTTCGCTGCATTCAAGACAACTCTCTAAAATGACACTTTCACAATACATATACACTCCTGGAAATTGAAATAAGAACACCGTGAATTCATTGTCCCAGGAAGGGGAAACTTTATTGACACATTCCTGGGGTCAGATACATCACATGATCACACTGACACAATCACAGGCACATAGACACAGGCAACAGAGCATGCACAATGTCGGCACTAGTACAGTGTATATCCACCTTTCGCAGCAATGCAGGCTGCTATTCTCCCATGGAGACGATCGTAGAGATGCTGGATGTAGTCCCGTGGAACGGCTTGCCATGCCATTTCCACCTGGCGCCTCAGTTGGACCAGCGTTCGTGCTGGACGTGCAGACCGCGTGAGACGACGCTTCATCCAGTCCCAAACATGCTCAATGGGGGACAGATCCGGAGATCTTGCTGGCCAGGGTAGTTGACTTACACCTTCTAGAGCACGTTGGGTGGCACGGGATACATGCGGACGTGCATTGTCCTGTTGGAACAGCAAGTTCCCTTGCCGGTCTAGGAATGGTAGAACGATGGGTTCGATGACGGTTTGGATGTACCGTGCACTATTCAGTGTCCCCTCGACGATCACCAGTGGTGTAGGGCCAGTGTAGGAGATCGCTCCCCACACCATGATGCCGGGTGTTGGCCCTGTGTGCCTCGGTCGTATGCAGTCCTGATTGTGGCGCTCACCTGCACGGCGCCAAACACGCATACGACCATCATTGGCACCAAGGCAGAAGCGACTCTCATCGCTGAAGACGACACGTCTCCAGTCGTCCCTCCATTCACGCCTGTCGCGACACCACTGGAGGCGAGCTGCACGATGTTGGGGCGTGAGCAGAAGACGGCCTAACGGTGTGCGGGACCGTAGCCCAGCTTCATGGAGACGGTTGCGAATGGTCCTCGCCGATACCCCAGGAGCAACAGTGTCCCTAATTTGCTGGGAAGTGGCGGTGCGGTCCCCTACGGCACTGCGTAGGATCCTACGGTCTTGGCGTGCATCCGTGCGTCGCTGCGGTCCGGTGCCAGGTCGACGGGCACGTGCACCTTCCGCCGACCACTGGCGACAACATCGATGTACTGTGGAGACCTCACGCCCCACGTGTTGAGCAATTCGGCGGTACGTCCACCCGGCCTCCCGCATGCCCACTATACGCCCTCGCTCAAAGTCCGTCAACTGCACATACGGTTCACGTCCACGCTGTCGCGGCATGCTACCAGTGTTAAAGACTGCGATGGAGCTCCGAATGCCACGGCAAACTGGCTGACACTGACGGCGGCGGTGCACAAATGCTGCGCAGCTAGCGCCATTCGACGGCCAACACCGCGGTTCCTGGTGTGTCCGCTGTGCCGTGCGTGTGATCATTGCTTGTACAGCCCTCTCGCAGTGTCCGGAGCAAGTATGGTGGGTCTGACACACCGGTGTCAATGTGTTCTTTTTTCCATTTCCAGGAGTGTATAAGAGATCGAATATAAGACTATCACGAATTGTACTTGAATACCGTCAAGGTGCTTTAGAGTCGGCTGTAACAACAATGATTTGGGTTTAACGTCCAGTGGATGACCAGGTAATTGGAGACGGGACACAAGCTCCGATTGGGAACGCATGTGGGCTGTGTTCTTTTCAAAGGACAGCCATTGTTTCATAACGAAAAACTGCCACCCGCACAAAGACGATTGTCTGTGATACGTACGTAGGGAACATTCCTCGACAAGGAACTTACAGGCAACAATTCAATGTACGGTGCAACAGGATGTAATGTCCACGAAGCTGGACAAATACACAAGCGCCAAACCAGATGGAAGAAACTGTCGTGAACAGCATCTTACATAATCTGGAGCGTTACAGCAACACAAAGCTACGACTTTGAACAACAATTTTAGTTCTGTCAGTGACTTAAGTCGAAGTGTACACAGTGAGAACGACGGTTGTCATATTGAAAGGTTTTATGAGCTTGAGTCCTTGCTATAAGATGTAAGCTATTTATCGCAGTAAAAAACTAAGAATTCGTTTCCAACCATTGGTTCCTTGTCGCACAATACTTGATTTAGGGAGCCGGCCGAAGTGGCCGTGCGGTTAAAGGCGCTGCAGTCTGGAACCGCAAGACCGCTACAGTCGCAGGTTCGAATCCTGCCTCGGGCATGGATGTTTGTGATGTCCTTAGGTTAGTTAGGTTTAACTAGTTCTAAGTTCTAGGCGACTAATGACCTCAGCAGTTGAGTCCCATAGTGCTCAGAGCCATTTGAACCATTTGAACCACTTGATTTAGGATCCTCTACAAACTGTATAATTTTAGCACTAAAACTTTTAAACGCCCTATATAAGCTCATTTTGGTGACAATAGGAGATCACGCAGTCTGTGACGAACGCGAAGCCGTCTCTTCCACAAATACAGAGAGTCGAAAAAAGTTTGGAAACGCTGCCAGAAATGCATGCTTGAACATAAATGCAGATGGTAGTCACTCCTGCAGGTTGCGCTGATGTATTTCACCACGAACGGTGCCTGCGAAATGTTCTCAATAAGTTGCAAATGTCAGTAGTACTAAGAACAGTATACTGTTTAGTCGGAGCTAAGTGACTTTGAACGTGGCCAAATGCTTGGTGCTTGTTATGTGGGTGCCTCCGTAACCAAGGAAGCCGAAGTATTTGATGTTTCAAGAGGCACTTTATCCAAGATTTATAACTCATATGAGGAAAGCGGAAAAACATCAACCGCTAGTCACAGACGAAAGTGTGTATCGAGTGATCCTGACAGATGGTCATAGAAAAGGACTGTGACGAAAAATCAGAGGGCGACAGCTGAAAAAAGTTACTGCCGAACAGGGTCGCACTCGCGAACCCTGTCAGCACAAAACCAATACGAAGAGAGCTCCACAAACTGCGAATTTCAGAGTGAACTGAAATTCCCAAATCACGCAAAAATAATGAAAATGCCAATAACAGGGAGATTTGGTGCCGGAGCTACAAAACGTGGACTATGGAACAATGGAAGAAAATCGTTTGGTCGGATGTCTTTTGTTTCACACTGTTTCCAACTTCTGACCGAGTTTACGTCACAAGAGCGAAACCTGGCAGGGGTTCCGTGATGATTTGGGCAGCCATATTGTGGTATTCCATGAGGCTCATGGTTACTCTGCAAGCTTGCATTACCATTTCGGCTGATCAGATTCATCGCACGGTACGATGAACGTTCCTGAATGGTGACGCTGCGTTCCAAGACGATATGGCCCCTGTCCACACAGGGAACTCCCATGATCATCACAGTCACCATGTCTCAATATTATTGAGCCTTTGTGGTCTATATTGGACAGATATTTGCGTAATCCTGCCACGATTTTGCAGGACGAATTGTATAAATTTCCTTTGAAAACCATACAGGTCCTGTATTTATCATCCATTTTGAGACTGGCAGCTGCTTTAAATGGCAACGGTTTTCCTACACCGTATTAGGTCTGGTAATGTGTTGTGTTTTTGCTGTTTCCATATATGTGTCGAGTGAAAGACGAAACGGCAGTTGGTAAGGTTTTTTGAGTTCTGCAATGTATTAGTGTACAGAGAGCCTTTTGCTTCTTGCTTGGTGACATGTTGTCAAGTCTATAGCAAAACGATAAAAACTATGCTCAGCACAGTTCCTTTGTAACATAGGCTTCTGCAGAGTTTGGATCGAGATCGAAAAGCTGCCTCGTAGCTGGAGATGTGAGAACGACTCCCGGCGCAACTTTCCCCTCTGGTAAGCTTCACGTATGTAGAGTATGTCAAACCACACCGTAATCTGGAGTGCGTGTATAGCTGCAGTGCGGCGATATCGACTGAGAAACCCGTATAGTAGGTCGGAGGAAGATCATGGAAATTATGCCGCTGGCGACTCCTGGATGATATCTATACAAAGAGTACTACCGGATTTTTGCAGGTAAGACTCCAGGTGGAAAGATACAGCGTGGAATGCTGCGCTTGTAGAGAATCGATTGTGTGTTGATAGTTGTGATTCTCATCGTCAAGGCCTATAAAGCTATCTACAGTCTCGTGAAATCTGTCCTTATAGTATTTCACATCCCCAAGCGCCGTCGAATCGACAAACTGATGCATCTTCTTGACGAAGCGCGTAATATCGGCTCTCTCTCTCTCGGCCGTTGCTTGGATATACGATTACAGGATGTATTTCCGCATGTAATTCGGATTGTTGCGTATAATGCGAGCTGCAAACAAAACAGCTGACAGCGCGAATGAAGTAAACGGGAGGGATATAAATCTCTGTGCTGTTAGTGAATATAGCGTGCATATGTACGCCACAGGAATATTTTACGTTCGGAGAATTCTGCCACAGCCTGTTCTGTCATGCTTACTAATTCACAAACGTCCTATTGACAACGCAATGGTGGAGATACGATAGAGTGTTCATCCGGCATTGTCGAAAGAGTGACGCTCGACCATACGTTACGGTTTCGTCATCTTATTATGCGGCGTGCAGCAAGTGTGTTTAAACAGTCTGCGGTCTTGTACCGCGTCCTATGCGTTTCAGCGTTAGTTTCGCGTAGCTTTTATCCTGAAAATAACAAAACTAGCATGTCTTTAGTTCTGTATTTCCGGAAATATCACATAGTGAAAGACGTAACATTCATAATCCGATACCACAGTTTAACACATACAGTCACGATACACCCGCTCATTGTAAACAATGAACACGGTTGAATACGGTATCCGATTAATACGGATTACCGTTTACATTTTTTGTAACACGGTTTGTACGAAAGGGAGCGTACGTAGCGCAGAAAACTGAAGCAATAACAAAAGGAAGACATCAAATTTATCAGTCTTTATGTTCCATAGCGGCCACAAAGCGGTATGGAAACATCATATTACAGGACTATTAAGCTGCCAATTTTTTTTGTAACCTACGGACATTTACTGAAGAGTATCGTTTATTTTTAGAAACAAGAAGTAGATAGTAAACATCAAGAGGCATGATGAGTTGCTAAAAGACATCTTATATGTACACAGTAACGTGAAGTTTTGTTCATTGCAGTTCGAAACGAACCAGTTTATGAATGCATAAAATAGGAAACTCCTACGTAATGCAGAATCTAAATAATTTAACGTGCCAGATAAGTCACTATCACCGTAGCTGTATTGAAAACTGCCACATACGACGCTTAATAACAAAGCCACAAAAACAATAAAACTGCTTCCCAACTCAAAAGAACCAGCTCAGGAGGTCTTGTTACATCAGAGCCGGAAACGTCGTGTTTCGAAGAAGAAATAATTATCTCCATCAAATATTCGTGAACTAAAAAGTCGAGTAAAGAGTAACGAAGGGCAAATCTTTAGACATCGTGCAAAATCGGTGTTTGTCAACGAATGTGCCAATCACATGATCTTTCACCCACAGAAATATTTGCTTTTTATGGATAAAGTACTGTGTTTCTATTCTCTTGCTTTCAGAGGTATAAGCTACAGTTGTAAGCAATTCCGAGAGTTTTTTTTCACGAAGACACTGTAGTTTATGTCATTCAGGTAATGAGTTTTAGCTGTGTTTATATTTATTTTAGGATTATTCAGGTCTCTTGATGTTTTACTAACTCATAGGACGCAAAAATATAAAAGCTATTTTCTAAATTAAGTAGAGGAGGAATTAATAAAAAACATTAATGTTATGGTACATGTGACGTTACGTGACCAATGGCTTTCTTACCGCTCAGATGGTACCAACTTTCGCAGCTTAGAGTGTCGCGACTGCAGTTAGACTGTGTCATTCATGGAGGTAAAAAGTGAATGGAGGTGGCACTACAGACTTGCCGTCTATGTCGTTTTGAAGCCAGACTGGACGCCGTTTAAAGTAGCCCAAAACATTGGCGATTACTGTTTACGAGTGGTTCTGGTTCATTATTTCTGTCCTGTGCGCTCAATAACCGTTTAATATACTAAAAATTATAGAGCTTACATGAACGTAGTGTCAGGAAGGCAATTTCGAACGTTTATCTGTTCCTGAATGCGTATTTACTGTAGCAGTACGACACAGTCAAAGTGACTTCACGGGAAAGTGTGACAGTGGCGAATATGTGGGTATGAATGCAGTGAACATAATGTTTTGGACTAGTTAAGACGGCGGACATCGGCTTCAGATTTGTGACACCTCCCCTCTTTTTTTACCTCCATGGTGTCGGTACTACATAGTAGGAATATCTAAGAAATTTGCGTAGAGTAAAAATATATATCTCTACTATTTGGCGAAAACAACCGACCTCATGTTACCATCATACATCCATAGGCCGGAGGACGATTGTTGATAAGCCTCTGTATAGGCTCGATCTCATCTTATCTTCATGGTCTTTTCGCGGTATGTACGTAAGAGGAAGCAATATATTGACTGATTCTTCCAGGAAAGTACGCTCTCGAAATTTTCACAGTAAATGACACTGCGATACAGAACGCCTCTCTTGTAGCGTCTGCCACTAGAGTTTGCTGAGCATGTCCGTGACTTTCTCGCGCTTACTAATTGAACCTGCAAGGAAACGTGCTGTTCTTGTTTGGATCTTCTCCTTCAAAATTATCTGGAAAGTATCTGTCTGACAAGCAATATTCAGGTATTTGTCGAACGAGTGTCTTGTAAGTTACTGCCGGCCGCGGTGGTCTAGCGGTTCTAGCCGCGCAGTCCGGAACCGCGCGGCTGCTACGGTCGCAGGTTCGAATCCTGCCTCGGGCATGGATGTGTGTGATGTCCTTAGGTTAGTTACGTTTCAGCAGTTCTAAGTTCCAGGGGACTGATGACCACAGATGTTAAGTCCCATATTGCTCAGAGCCATTTGAACCATTTTTTTGTAAGTTACTTCCTTTGTTGGTGGACTATATTTCCCGAGGATTCTTCCAACGAATCCCAGTCCGCCGTCTACCTCACCCGCGATTAAAAATATGTGGTCGTTCCACTACAAATCCCTTCGTAGGCATATACCTAGATCTTTTATGGAAGTAGCTGCTTTCAGTTCTGTTCTGCAATGGTGTAATCACACAGTAATGGGTGTTCTGTCTACGTACACGCAATAAATTACATTTGTTTATGCAGAGGGTCAAATGCCATATAGCCCCCGAAGTCACGTGACTGTTACCGTTCGACGTTGGCGAGATGAGCAGTACTCTATGCTCACACCACAGATATCTTATTCCGTGTCTTACGCAAGCCTCAATACCTGATCCATTCCGGTGATCTACGGTAATCTGCGCCCAGAAGATGAGCTATTTATTCTGATATTAGACAGAAAATCTCAGTTGATACTCCATCTGATCTAGTGACCTTTCGAGTCTCTGGCGACGTCAGTGGTTTTCTTTTCCGCACTCGCTTATAGAATACCTGTCATTCTTGCAACTGCGTGACGGCTGAAAGTATGAACAATAGTACGATCTTCTTTAGCGAAGAAACTTCAAAAAACAGAATTCAGTATATCAGCTTTCATATTATCACTCTCGGTTTCGCTGTGGTCACGATCAACAACCATCTGGGCAGGAGCATTTTGTCCGGTAACTGATTTTACGAGTGACCTTTTATTTCCCTTTTATCCTCAACACGGCATGTTCTCGAATCCAGTGAACGCTTCTCACCTAGCTGTGCAAACGGTTTATGGATGTCTTTGTGATTCTACTCTGTAGATCTACATTCGAGTTACTGTGTTATTCTACAGACTGTGCAACGCGAATAAAGTCAGAAATTACGCTCGCGAGGTGCGCTCCAGAGGGCCACAGTCGGACGCGCTGGAGAAACCGGTTCCAGAGATGCGCCATGTGGAGGACCGTGACCTCAGCCAGCAGACGGACAAGTCAGCCTTTGCTTGCTCACAGTCTACAGACCGGCGGCTCCGTTTCTGATGTCAGTCACGGCAAAGAACGTATTGAGTGCTACGGAGTGACCTGAGTTAGAGGCCTGTTCTGAATAAAGAACGTTTACAGTATGACGAAGTGACGACTAGGAACTGACTTCGGCGGAAGCCTACAGCATTACGGCTGGTAACGTGACCAAATAGCGATGAGCGAATGCAGACTCCATAATGCTGTTTGGCCTTGACGGGCCGTACTTGCTTGGGCTACGTGGGTCCAGAAACAAGACGATATCCCTCAAGGGAAAAGAGTGAGGTGCTGCAGTTGTAAGGCACTGTAGTCTACTGGTATTCGAGAAGTTGGCATTTCAAATCCCCATCATTCCATCTAGATTTAAGTTCCCTGTGATTTACTTAAATAACTTAATATGGATACTGGGATGTAAGAAAAAAAAAAGAAAGAAAAGAAAAAACCCTCGACTACAAATTTCTTTAGAAAAAACAAAATGTATGACAAACACAAAGCCGCTCCTCGTTACCTGAAGACGGAGCACAGTAAGACAGAGTTGGCAGCTTTAAATATAACAGGAAAATACTACAAGTGAAAACTGGAGGAAGAAACACCAACAGCACCAGGTGAAAAAAGATGGCCATTGCTTTTCGCATGACACACGCTTTACTCACAAAGGGAGCTATCTCAAGGGGAATTAAACTATGACACCAAAACACTGATATTAAAACAGAATGATTTTAAGCAAAAGAATACTTCCGAATGACAAGAATACCAGGCGTAAGAGAACCCAGAAATTCGAAAGATCTTTCGCAAGAAGATGGGTCTAAAGATCATGGATGGACAGTATAGATAGTGAGGAAGGGAAGAACTATATCAGAAAGATAAATCGAGTCAGTTACAAAAAGAAGACTAAAATTTCACGAATATCTGCTTACGATGGGCGAGAAGAGGTTAAAAAAACAAGATTTTTAATACACTTGGCAGCAAAGATAAAGTTGCTGAGGAATGGTTTATGGAGGTGAGAAATTACCTCAGACGAGCTGAATTAAGTCGTGGAGACACCTCAGTCCGGCCCAAGTGTAGGTCAGTGATCGACAGCTTTAAAGGCTTTTAGGGAGAAGAGAAACTGGACAGGAGATGGATAGCGCAAGGAAGACAATCTACCATAGAAAGAATACAAAGATTTTGATCAGTAAAAAAGGTTCCCAATAATGCGTTTAAGTGTCACCTAACCTGGTCTTTAATAGCCTTTTTCGAATAAAAAATTAAGAAAAAGAATCACGGGATGGTTCCTTTGAAAGGGCATGGCCGATTTTCCTCACCATACGTCAGAATCATGAGCTTGTGCTCCATTTCTAACGACCTTGTGGTCGATGGAACGTTAAGTCATAATCTAAGTTGAGAAGAGGACCAAAGATCGCAGCACGAAAAAAAAGTGTTTTGTAGTGATACTGGACAGATTTTCCGCAGAGCTATGTCTACGAAATCTGTTTCCTTAGCTGACTGTTACCGGCACAGTAGCTCAGCGTGTTCGGCCAGGGAGCTGGCCACAATCAATAATTTAAAAAAAAACTGAATGAAATTTGCATCGACGGTGTTTGAGCGGTCTCAAGCGGCATTCACACAGAACTACTGACGAAAAATAAGGAAGAAAATAACAGATTTTAGGAAAGTGGTCAGCGGGGTTGGCTGCCGTGCGGAGGATCCGGATTCATTTCCCAGTACTGTCAGGGATATTTCCTTGGTGGGAGGACTGGAATAGGGTCCACTCAGCCTCGTGCTGCCATCTGAAGCGCTATTTGAGAGAGAAGCTGCGGATCCAAGGTTTCAGAGGCCGATAACGACCAGGAAAGCGGTAAGCTGACCCCACACTCTTCCACACCGCATCCAAATGACGCCATTGGCTGCAGGTGACATGGCGATCGGTCGGTCGCGAGTGGCCCGTCTGAGGCTTCCTTTCTTTGTCTACAAAAGAATTCTATCGCAATTTTGACCTTTGGCATCTGCAATTGGAATGTTTCGTCGCCCATCAGTAGAACATTTTCATATTTAAAAATGAAAAGCAAATGAAAAGCATTTTATTCCACAACATCTATTCATCACCAACCGATTTTCGGTGTTTCGGTCCGTCAACAGGTAACAACTAACGTACATTTAAAACTTAAAAAGAAATGTTACCAACGCACAGAATCTCCGTTCACAACAGTAAGCAGGATTTCTGCGTCTACATCTACAACTATACTCTGCAAACCACAGTGAGGTGCATGGCAGAGGATACGTCCCATTCTACCAGTTATTACGGTTTCTTCCTGTTCCATTCGCGTATGGAACGTTGGAAGAATGACTGTTTGTGCGTGCAGTAATTATTCTAATCTTATACTCACGAGCGGGAGCGAAAGGCTATTTACAATTTGTACAGAAACCAGATGGCAGTTATAAGAGTCGAGGGGCATGAAAGGGAAGCAGTGGTTGGGAAGGGAGTGAGACAGGGTTGTAGCCTCTCCCCAGTGTTATTCAATCTGTATATTGAGCAAGCAGTAAAGGAAACAAAAGAAAAATTCGGAGTAGGTATTAAAATCCACGGAGAAGAAATAAAAACTCTGAGGTTCAGCGATGACATTGTAATTCTTCAGAGACAGCACAGCACTTGGAAGAGCAGTTGAACGGAATGGACAGTGTCTTGAAAGGAGGATATAAGATGAACATCAACAAAAGCAAAACGAGGATGATGGAATGTAGTCGAATTAAGTCGGGTGATGCTGAGGGAATTAGATTAGGAAATGACACACTTAAAGGAGTAAAGGAGTTTTGCTATTTGGGGAGCAAACTAACTGTTGATGGTCGCCGGCCGGGGTGGCCGTGCGGTTCTAGGCGCTACAGTCTGGAACCACGTGACCGCTACGGTCGCAGGTTCGAATCCTGCCTCGGGCATGGATGTGTGTGATGTCCTTAGTTTAGTTAGTTCTTGAAACTTTGTTAACAGACTTCCTCAGGAGTCTTCCAGTGCACCTCCTTCAGTATATCTGTGACGCTCGCCCACGAATTAAACAACAAACCTGTCTCAACTGTATCGGGGAAGGACATAAGAATGGTCAAACTACAATGTAAATAGTGGTCACTGAACAAGGGACACATCTGGAAGTACAATGTAACGTGGGCTCTAATTGTTGATAAAACATACACATTTTTTATTGTTTTTTTCAGTATAGGAGGACACATGCTGCTATACAGAACGATTGTAACCTCATGATAGTTTAATTATAAAGAAGTATCAACTTAGTTCCTAAGCAGAACAGAGCTTATACACACAAAATTAAATTATACACGTATAAAGGTAATGATATTATAAGAGCGAAAGACATTTGCAGACGGCTGTCGGCTGTCCACGTTTACTTCACATTTATTGTGGTTAAGTAGTTGTTGGGAAAAAAGAACACTGATTGTTCGAAATCAAGCAAACAACTAATGCACGCAATAACAAATGTCATATAAACTTTAACAGCTGTTTGAAGATAAACCTGTCGGTTAACGACGCTATTTGTGCAAATAAACAGCATTATTAACAGTGGCTGGTTGCTGTTTTCTTCTCTGCAAAAGCCATTTTACTGATATTTAGTGCCAGTCAGTTCCCTGGTAAGACAATTAGAAAGTTACACGAAACATATTCGCAATTGCGAATACGGTCAGCCATCAGTTGTGTAATGGAATGACAATGAAAATTTGTGCCAGACCAGGACTCGAACAAGGATTTCCCGCTTATCGCGAACGACTCACGGGCAGACCCAAACTTCACATGTCGTCGATCATGCGTCACAACCTGCACTAGCATTTGTTGTGTAATTCCCGTGCGGGGCGAGGACATTTTAACTGAAAGTCACTGTCTGCTGACCGAGAGAGGTGGCGCAGTGGTTAGCACACTGGACTCGCAGCCGGGTGGACGACGGTTCAAACCAGCATCCTGCCATCCAGATTTAGGTTTTCCGTGATTTTCCTAAATCGCTTTAGGCAAAGGCCGGGATGGTTCCTTCGGAAGGGCACGGCCTATTTCTTTGCCCATCGTTCACTGATCCGAGCTTATGCTCTCTAATCCCCGTTACCGACGGGACGTTAAACACTAGCCTCCACTTCCTCCTCGCTGTCTGGTATCGGCAGTTATCGCTACTGCAGTGCCCGTGTTTGGAAGTAATTTTCGAATTTGTCTCATCATTTTTTCCCCGTGGTGCAGTAAACATAATAATTTTATGGTATCAGAATACCTTTTCAGCTTTGGGACACAAATCAGTTACCAACGAACCGAAATATGCTGTTTTTTCATTCTCATGAGAAATTTAGGTTTGGCAATAGGAACGTTTTCCATTTCAGATCTTCATATGAATCCCAACATGAAGGTTAGTGAACACATGTTACACTAGGCCTACGCAGAATGTACGAAAACTGAATTCTACAAAAGTAGATTTGAGAATTTCACACAAAATTATGTGTTCCTTTTATGGATTGAAATGCCAAAATTACATGACTTAGGACTGAATGGACAATAATGCAATGCATAACCGACGCCTTCATTATGTCACTATATCTGAACATGTCACCAAAGAAGACGAAGTAAATACTCCTTAATTCCAATCAAGAACAACTGCCAAGATGAGAAACATAGAAGAAGATATCCTCGGTGTAACAAAGCAGCTTAAATCACTTAATAAAGGCAAGGCCTCCGGTCCAGATTGTATATCAGTCAGGTTCCTCTCAGAGTATGCAGATAAAATAGCACGAAATTTAGCAATTATATACAACCACTCGCTCACAAAAAGATCCGTACCTAAAGACTGGAAAATTGCTCAAGTCACACCAATACCCAAAGAGGGAAGTAGGAGTAATCCGCTGAATTACAGGCCTATATCACTAACGTCGATTTGCAGTAGGGTTTTGGAATATATACTGAATTCGAACATTATGAAGTACCTCGAAGAAAACGATTTATTGACACATAGTCAGCACGGATTCAGAAAATATCGTTCTTGTGAAACACAACTAGCTCTTTATACTCATGAAGTAATAACTGCTGCCGACAGGGGATGTCAAATAGATTCGATATTTTTAGATTTCCAGAAGGCTTCTGACACCGTTTCTCACAAGCGTCTTCTAACCAAACTGCGTGCCTACGGAGTGTCGCCTCAGTTGTTCGACTGGATTCATGATTTCCTGTCAGAAAGGTCAGAGTTCGTAGTAATAGACGGAAAGAAATCGAGTAAAACAGAAGTAATATCCGGCGTTCCCCAAGGAAGTGTTATAGGCCCTCTATTGTTCCTGATCTATATTAACGACATAGGAGACAATCTGAATAGCCGTCTTAGATTGTTTGCGGATGATGCTGTCATTTACCGTCTTGTAAAGTCATCAGATGTTAAAAACAACTTCCAAACTGATTTAGATAAGATATCTGTATGGTGCGAAAAGTGGAAATTGACCCTGAATAAGGAAAGTGTGAAGTTATTCACATGAGTACTAAAAAAAATGAGCTGAATTTCGATTACGCGATAAGTCACACAAATCAGAAGGCTGTAAATTCAACTAAATACTTAGGGATTACAATTACAAATAACCTAAATTGGAACCATCACATAGATAATATTGTGGGTAGAGCAAACCAAAGACTGTGATTCATTGGCAGAACACTTAGAAGGTGCAACAGGTCTACTAAAGAGACTGCTTACACCACGCTTGTCCGCCCTATTCTGGAGTATTGCTGTGTGGTGTGGGATCCGCAGCAGGTGTGACTGACGGATGACATCGAAAAAGTACAAAGAAGGGCAGCTCGTTTTTTACTATCACGAAATAGGGGAGATAGTGTCACAGACATGATACGTGAATTGGAGTGGCAATCATTAAAACAAAGGCGTTTTTCGTTGCGACGGGATCTTCTCATGAAATTTCAATCACCAGTTTCCCCCTCAGATTGCGAAAACATTCTGTTGGCACCCACCTACGTAGGGAGAAATGATCATCACGATAAAATAAGAGAAATCAGGGCTCACACAGAAAAATTTAAGTGCTCGTTTTTCCCGCGTGCCGTTCGAGAGTGGAACGGTAGAGAGACAGCTTGAAGGTGGTTCATTGAACCCTCTGCCAGGCACTTTATTGTGAATAGCAGAGTAATCACGTAGATGTAGATGTACTTCGGATATCGGTTTTAAGTGCGTGGCAAAAGCTTGTTTTTCTTTTACACCATGTATTGACATTTCAAACGCGTCAACGGGAGAAGTGCGAGAAGAACTACTCATATGCACTCCGAATGTAAAGCTCTCCAGTGAAGAACCGCCAGTGCTACCTCTGAACGCTCAGAGGCGCTACATCACGGGAGTCTTGCCAAATGACCGTTATTTTCTCCAGCGTTTGGAGCCTGCTCTGAGTGGCGAAGGACGTTTCTTGCGGCTGCGCGTCGCGTCAGTCACTGCTACTCGCTGACACAGCGCGCAGTAATGTTCGTTTCAAATGTGAGAAAACAGCACAGGAAGCAGATAAAATGATAAAGGGGGCGAAAGAACAGAAGAATTTAACATCCCCTCTACGACGAACTCATCATACACTAAGTACAATCCCCCGTGTTAGACCCTGTTTGGGGAACGAACATCTCCTCTATAAAAATCAACATGGGTTCCGCAGACAGAGATCTTTGGAAAAACAGCTCGCTCTGTTCCCCCACGAGATCTATAGAGCTGTAGAAAACGGCGCTCAGGATGATGCCGTGTTCCTTGTCTACAGGAAGGCATTTGACACCGTCCTAAACTGCCGTCCAGTGAAAAAAAAGAAAAGAAAAAGAGCTTACTGAGTACCGGACCAGGTATGCGACTGGCTTCAAGACTTCCTTGCAGATGTAAGTCAACTCGTCGCTCTTAACAAAACAAAATCGACAGATGTGGAGGTATTTTCAGGAGAACCCCAAGAAAATATAAAAGGACGTTACTGTTTACAACATACAGGGTAGCCAGAAATGGTCTGAAAAACATATAAGGCTGCGGTAACAGTGGCAACGATATCGGTGGATTCTGACGACGACCGACATCGGCAGGCGACGGCCGATCTTTGCAAATCAAACGTCACTACGCGCGCGGTCACAATGTAGCCAATCTGATCGCCCGAACATGGTCTTCGGACGACAATCGGTGAAATTCAAATCAGCTTGTTTTCTTCAGTCATATTGCCCACACAACACGAAACGTGGACTGTGAGAAACTGATAAGCTTAGTCAAAGGAGTAGTTTGTGGCATCCTGAGAACGAAAAATATCATGATTGGGACATAGTTCGGAATCTATGGACTGAAGTCACAGATTTATTGGAAACCACAAGCAGACAATATCACTATCGAAAATTTTAGGCGTGAGTTATAACCTCAAAAAATAATTTCTTTAAGTAAGAAGAATGGTGTATACTATGCTTAAAGTTACTGTAGAGGGTCTTTTTCCGGTTGTAGTAGATGGACTTCAGCAGTCTACAAATTATTATTACTGCTTACCAACGCTTCTTTACCAGTAGGACGGTGATTGTGTTACACGAAGTGGCTTCTGCTTTTCAGTGCTTTAGGTGTCAGCTTACCTTCTAAACTCTTTCTTTCACACGTATGCTGAATGACAGTCATTGAAAGCTAACTGAAGTATCTCTCACAACCTGATATAAATGCAGCAAAACAGAGGATTTGTAATCTTGCTTTTCAAGGTCACTACGAATCATCTCGAGTATATAACAGAATGATTCTCATACATTCCTAAAACTCGTCTGGTAATTCCCAGAACTGAGAACACAGTGTACAGTACGTGCCACGTTATGTTAAAGATAGACACTGCTCATTCACATGCATTCGGCATCTTTTTAATAGCAAAAGCCGCACTGTAGCACAGAGGCGTTGTGGTAGCCATTCCACCCTTGGATGTTAAAATCTAACCTACTTCATACAGAGAACAGATTATAACCTAACCTTAACTCATTGACACCGCAAAAAACTATCGAAGGAGATCGGACGCACTGCGACCACACTGTCGTCCGAAAGTGTTGCAGAGTAGGCAATGCTGAGAAATAACTGTCGAGAAAAACATTCGATACGTTGCTCCGTTTCCGAGTTAATTAACACTGAAGTTAGCCAATCAGGGCGTTGTGCACAAATTCAAGTGGCCCGCCAGAGATGGTGTTGCTAAACGTGTTCTTCATTTGGTTTCCAAAAGCCGAATAAGAGAGCGATACAAATCTTAGACATGGGACTGTAGTAAGGATCGAACGTGAGCCAAAGGCTGAGCAGTCTCGAGTACTATCATCTACTGTATGAGGACAACTGACACTAATTATAGCTCGTCTGCCTGATTGACTAACTTCAATGGTAGCAGTACAACACATCGATTTTTTTTTCTTAACAGTTTATTTCCCAGCACAACTTGCTCTGCACCACCCTATATATAAATGATCTTTCGCGTAAGATGAAGATGTGTATAGGAAGGAAAGGACGCCAGAAGACTAGCGAACTGCAGCGAAGACCTGCAGAGTTTCGATAATTGGTGCAGGGATCGGCATTTGATCTAGAAAGTACTCGTAAATAAATGAAAGGCATTGGTGATAAATCACTTGAAACAGTAACCACTGTAAAAAAAAAAAACCTACAAGTTATCATTTGGAGCGATCTAAAATGAAATGACCACACAAAAAAAATTGAAGAAAGAGCAGATATTGAGAATAATTGGAAAAACCTTTAGGAAACACTGTTCATACCTTTCGAAAGAAATTGCTTATGCTTGTTCGACCGATTGAATACTGGCCATCAGTCTAGAACACTTATTAAATTGGATTAATAGACGAGACAGTTTTCAACAAAGAGCAGAGTGTTTTGTCATGGACTCATTTAGCTGGCGCGAGAGCTTTACAGAGCTGCTAACAAACTCCAGTGGAAGATTGTGAGAGGGGTGTTGTGCATAACCCATTGTATATTACCGAAATTCTGAGAGAGTATGTTTGGGTTTAGAGTTGAACAACATGTTACTTCGTGCCTCATACACCTCACAAAATGATCATGACCAGTAAATCAGAGAAATTAGATCTCTTACGGAGGTATACTGAGAGTCATTCCTTCCACATGCTATTCACGAATGGAACAGGAAAAGAGGGAGAGGATCAGAGAGGGCTAATAGAAGTACCCTCCACTATACACAATTAGATGTAGATTCAGAAAGAAGCCACCTCTGCATATGGCCAAATGGTGATTTGAACCATTGCCCTCCCGAGTGTTTGTCCAGTCCTACCACTGGACCATCCCACTTGATGAAACAAAGTGTGTGTACAGCAACGATTCATTATCACAGACAAAGGATGCTCGTGTACTATATTTCTCTGGAGAATTTGCAAACAATGATCTGCAAGAAACTAGTTTCTATTAATCCATGAGACCTATAAGACGGTAGATACTTGCTGCCAGCTTGATGCCATATTCCTTGACTTTTGGACTGATGAGTTCCTAGCATACAGAACACAGCGTATCATTCTTGATGGAGAGAGATCTTCTGACAAAGTATCATCGGGTGCACCCCAAGGGAGCATTACAGTCAAGAAAATTACTTTCCACCATAAACATAATTGACCCTGCAGAAACTCCATGAGACTGTCTGTTGATGTTGTTAATAAATATACAAAAGTTGCTATGCCAGAAAATCTTACTTAAATGCAGGGAGACCTGCAAAGGACATATGCTTGGTGCATGGATTGACAATTGGCCTTCAAAATAAAAAAAATGGAACGCATTGTGTGTAAATGGGCAAAAATAACAATTATTTTTGGTTCCATAACTGCCAAAAAAATCTCCAGAAACACATTCATTAAATATCTAGGAGAATGAGTACAGGGTGACTGCAAATGGATAAACTGCATAAAATAAGTTGACTGATGGCAGATCCCAGACATATTCTTTTGAAAAATCCTCGGAAAGTGTAGTTGCCACATGAAGAGTATACGTCACAAAACCATCTTTTGACTGATACTTAAATACTAGTACTCAGCCCAAAACTCTCATGAGGTACAATTGATAAAGTAAATACAGGAGATACACAGAAAACAGAGTGTTTCATCACTGGTTCGTTTGTGCATGAAAAGATGCCACAGAGATGCTCATCCAACACCAGTGGCAGACACTGTAATAGTTGTATTTTACATCACAGTGTTTTGTTTTCACAGAGTACTGTAGCTTTTATGAAGCTACATTGTATGCATATAGAGAAGACTGCTTGTTTTATTGTCCATTTTTATTTTGAGCGGACCATTACTGGTCTACATGCGAATCTTCAGTGATTGTATAATTATTCTCGTACCCTCATAGAATATCTGTAGGTTCTTCCTAAAATTATACTTGAATTTTTAGTTGGTTTCTAGCATGTCTCCGTTGTGTTACAGGTGAGCCTCATCATTGCCTCATCTGTAACACAACAAGGATTTGGTTGAAACCATTTAGGGATTAAAGTAATAAAATACACACCTACTTAAGTGGGCCTATAGCCTGATACCAGTCTGGCACAAATAAAAATAAACAATAAAGCACGCAGCTTTGCCTATGTATTTACAAACAGGGTCATTCATCAGCAATATAGTGTGCTTCACTATTAAAATTCTGAGAGCTTACTTTAGTAAGAGAGTCAATCAGCATCCTTCTTCGTCCTACATATATCTTGTAAAAAGATTGTGAAAGTGAAATTAAATAGATCTGAGCTCATACAGAAGGTTATCAACAGTCTTTTTTCTCAAGCACCAATCACTGCTGGAACAGCAAAGGGGGGAAGTAATAGTAGTTCATTAGGTGCTCTCCACCACACACCATTCAGCAGCTTACAAAATCTAGATATAGATGTAGACTTTCTGTAAAGAGTGATTTCTGATATTTTTATAGTAATTAAAATTGTGTTCTTTCTTCCATAAGTGACAAGGACAAGCATTCGCAAGGTTGCACAGCTAATCAAAATTACTGTTAAAACCATTTCACATGACATTGTGGAGGGAAAAAACGTGCATGAAACCTTGACTAAGGTGCTTCACCTGGTCACAGAATGAACTGTGGTTGCAACTGCATGTAAATTTTATTACAGAAGTTAACAATAATTTCCTTATGTACATCTACATTAACAATGAGATGTGGTACTTCGCAAACTTTACATCCACGAAACACAGAGCAAGTGAATGAACGATCCACAGAACCCAATGTCATAAAAATAAAAGGTGTGAAGTCAAAGACCAAAACAAAGCTTTTCAAATTCATCAAAACCAAATTTGTGCACAGAGTGCAGGCTTTCACTTATGTGTCATACAGAGACACAACACCGTGCTTTCTGAAAAAAATCAGATATTGATAATGAAATTATTGCAAAAAATGGATGTCACTTGCTCATTTTATGACAGCTTAAAGATGGAAAAAGTCAGAACCCCAAGAGCCTAAGTAGAAAAAAATGACAAATCACAGTGAAATATTAAATAATGAATGGGAATTCCTGGTAACATTAATACTAAAGTGCATATATCAATGAGGCAAGTTCTATGGTTTGTCATTTGGAGTGCTTCTTTACTCATAGACAAGACTCCATTAGTAAGACAGGTACGTAACTGACCTCCACATTTCCATTTTTGCATAAATAGTGTAATTGCCCCACACTATGTGCTGCACAGCATTGTTGTAAAATGACAGTTTCACCATTTTATCTTTGTTGTTTTTAATCTCTTCTGCATGTATTATGTTATGCATATGTTTTGCAACTCATTCACTGTTTAGTTTTGTAGAATATCACTATTATATCAAACAAGACAATAATCAAACAGCTAGATGTACAAAGTGCCTTATAGAATACTGCTGACCATTTGCATAGCTTTTCAAGAATTACTTGTTCCTTCAATCCTTTCTCTTTGCAATCAGAGATTTTATCTAAATGGCTAAAGCACCATGATACAAAAATGTACAGCATTTGAGAACTGCTCACAGGCTTTCTGGAATGGACAAATCATTTAAGTTGTACAGTCAAAACACAAGTGAACTGTAAAAGACGGTAGTGCCAGATAAGATCCATAACACTGAACAAGAACAGCTTTGCCTATCATATCAACACAAAGCTGTTTTTGAGAGAACTGCTACAAAGTAGACACTAACACTATTCTCAAGGAATGTAGTTATGAGATACACAGTGCATAAATTTCTTAGTCATTTTTAGATAATTAATTTAGCAAATAAACTTGGAGATCTTTTCACTAAAATGTCCTACACAAGCAGCTGCAGTAACCAAATAGGTTTACTATAACAGGTCTCAAAATTAGCATTTATGTTGGAAATGACAGAAGGGGGAAAATAAAGTACATTAGATGTGCTTGACTTTCACCAAGACGTTTGCTCATTCACATTCATTTCTGGGTAAGATGTTGGAAATGACAGAAGGGGGAAAATAAAGTACATTAGATGTGCTTGACTTTCACCAAGAATTTAGCTCATTCATATTCATTTCTGGGCAAGATGATTAACTATGAAAAGGCACATGAGAAATCAGTAAAAAACTGAAGATATAAAATTTATGGTGAAATTTTAGATCGACGACCGCAGGAGATAATCTGAATTTAGGAAAATATCCTAATATTGATGTTAGCAACATAACAAAAAAGATCATAATTAGTCAATGAGGAACAGAGAGTAAGAGTAAATTATGGGATACAGTCAACAATCATTATTTCTTTTTAAAAAAGTATCTATTTAGGTTTAACATTTTTCATTCTAGCAATTCACGTAAAATCATTTTCACACTTATTTTGTCAGACACATTGCCATACTATACATTGCTTCACACACACACATACAAAATATTGGTTTCCTACACAAACAATGTGTCTGAAAGTCTTGTTTGAATTCAGTCATGAAACTGCTACAGTCTATAATGTGGTCTACATATCATGCAGTTGTTAGTCTTTTTTTAATGATATTTGTTATTATTGTATGTTATTCTTGACATCAGTCCTTCCATCTTAAATTTGCAATTGTTTGTAGTGTGACCAGAGAATAAAATGTTTTTGATAGCAATATTAAGCAAAGACACTTCATTAACATAGCAGCTAAAGGTGCTGCACTAAAGAAGCAAAATTTTAGTGACAATGCAATGAAGGATAGCCTTTCTAAAACTGATGATTGCTATTTTATTTCTGCAGGAGGTTCTGCTGTTCCTGATTCTAAACGGGGACGTGCTCCGGCATTCAGCTTTGGCAGCAGGTAATAACTTTGACAGCTCATTTTGTGCAATTTTCTGGTTTTATGAAAGCTAATTTTTGTGGATGAAACTGATAAGTTGATTTATCATACATAGTATAGCTAAAATGTTTTGTGTATATGAGAAACACCAAATTTCGTCATTGATTACTTCCTGTAAAAACATAGGTTTACAATTACTGACTGAGTGAGCTAGTTCCCTACATGGAGAAACATGGGCAGACCATCTCTGACAGGAAAATAGCTGATACAACATTACTGTGCCAAACCAACACTGACTTCATGACATCTTTGATTATGCAAGAACAATAAGTATTCTTTAAATTTCCCAGCAGATTAAAACTGTGTGTAAGATGAAGAATTGCACCCACGACCATTGTCTATAGCACACAAGTGCTCCACGGACTGTCATATCCAAGCATGGTTAAAAGTGAGTTGTGCTTGGCTCAGGGCGATTTGTGCTTGGATAGTTCAGTTGGTTGAGCACTTGCCTGTAAAAGACAGAGGTCTCAGATTTGTGTCCCAGTCTGCCACACAGTTTTAATCTACCAGTAAGTTCCAAATCAGTGCACACCCCACTCCAGAATGAAAATTCATTTATGAAAGAAGTAGATTTGTTTTTCTTATTTACAGAGATGAGAAAACTGATTCTGGAAAAGAAGAATTAACACTAAAATATATGCCAGTGATGGGGTAGAAAGAATTTTCAAGTTATGATAAAGCTATCTTAAAAATAATGCTATTGAGAAATGTGCCAGTTTTTTCTTTTCAAAACTCACCATGTCCACTAATACTTTCTTTGCATACATCTAAAATTTGGAATGCACTATGTCATCAGCAAATAATCCACTAACTTGTCTATAAAATGAAAGTTGAATGATTAGCAGTATATGGTACTCAAACTGAAATATAGCTGACAAAAATTAACTTGACATTAACATCCTTAACACGTCACAGAAAACATATTTCTAATTATATAGTCCCTAATGTCAAAACTGACAGCAATAAAGTAGCTAACAGTAAGACACAGTTGAAATAAAGCCAGTATTAAGATCAACTGCATATCCCATATAAAATGTAAATCTAACTAGTATCCTTTGTGCTTTGGCCAGTACCTCCAAAACTAGAAACAATGAGATCAGAGCTTGTAGTCTATGTCCTACAGGAGCTAAAACTGCATCCTTCACTATGCTGGTAACTGCAGATGACAGCTGTCATGAATACGTGCAGATCAGGTCACTGGGTTTTCAGTGCACTTAGTTAACTTTATGTTAACTTGTTATTTATGCCATTATCATTATATCAACATAATGTAAAAATGAGTGATTAAATAAATAATAATAAACTTTCTTCAGAACCTAAAACAAGAAACAGAAAGGACAATTAGATGTCAAAGTCCCGATAGTCCCTGCCTACATCGAAAGTGATTTACAGAAGCTACTGAAAATGTAAACAAAGATTCCCTGACATGAGCTTCTCCTCCCCAGCATTAGTTGAGTCTTATAACTATTACTCCACCTCATTACTGTTGTGAGAACTGGGACATGTTACAGAAGAATTGACATGTTTCAATTCACAGCTCATGATATGATTTGTTGTTTACTTTTCTGCATATTAGCACCCAGATTATATGTTTCATGATATTTTTTTCAGGCACAACAGCAAGAATGACAGTGCAGGTCCTGGACCAGGCCAGTACAATGTGACTGGTCTTAGTGCAAAAGGTAAGTTTCTGATCACACACTTTCTTTGTTCATTTAGCACACCATCCTCAGATGAAATAAAAAAAAAGGAAAATAATGATTTTATGTGCTTCCCCATTCTAATTACTTCTTATGATGCCTACAGTGATACAATAAATCACAAAAAATTCTTTAAACTGATTACAATGAACTAAGAATTACCTAATCATTGAAATCAAATTGCACACTGCCATGCTGTGTCCAAAAATGTAAATATTGAATGCGATTATTGTAAACACAGATTAATAATTTATAGCATGTTAATCAAATCCATGAATGTGTCAAGCTGTTGTGCCAGCAGCACAGAATACCAGTTAGTGACCCACCTATTCTACGAAATAAATGAATATTTCAACTGTAATATAATAGTGTGACACTAATAACAAGCCCACTGTTTTGTTATATTGTGTTATATGTGTGACATTGTCAATTTCTGTAATGGCTAAATGACAAAAAAATTATTATTATCGTCATCATCATCATCCATATAAAAGCAGATAAAAAGTGTAATTGAGGTATATAAGGAAAATTGCATACAACGCACTTGTTTTAAAAAAAAATGTTCATTTCTGGACATATCATGGAATTATGCTTCTGTGAAGAAAGTACTCACTTCTACTAAACCAATAATAAGTAATTTTCTGTAAAACACTTCTTATACTTTACATAACTGTATAGCCAAGGCCTAAAGATGTATAATATCCCTTAAATTGTACACTTCTGAAGATACAGATTAATTTGTCAAAACCAGTACAGCAAAGTAATTCTATTCTGAAATATATACTACAATTGCCAAAAAATAATATCTATTACTAAGATAAGAAAGTTCATTTACATATATGTCAAAAAAATCATTTGTTTTTGAGTCATTAATGAAATTTGACATTCAATGGCTTTTCAGGTACAACCCAACAACTCCATTTACTTACACACACATTTGACTCATTGTATTCTAGAAGGTATTGTATCAGCAGGGAGACAGACTTGTCTTCAATGTGTCCATTATGTACATGTGCTACAGGTTATAAGTTAACTGAAAGTGCCCTGTTCAAACATGACAGGATATTTGTTTCGTGAGCAGGAAGACATGATTGTTATGTATAGCCACACAAATTGCAATGGGCCCAAGGCTGCAAAGCTGTATCAAACAGTGTTTCCAGACCAAAGATAGCTGAGTCATCTGAAACAATCACAATCACATTTTATGTTGCTTATCATTGCATACTGAGGCAGCGTCTATACCACCACAGACCTTGGATTGAGACAGTCTCAACCCACACATTTGCCACAAAATGTTAGGTATCCAGTTGTAATACTATAGTCTCACATCTGCTGCAGCCTCTTCCATATATACACATCAATTTCTGTTGAAAAAATGCACTATGGATCTTGATTTTTTAGGGAAAGTAATAGGGTTAATTTAGGCAATGAGGTTCAATTAGTTAAATTGATCTGAGCAGGATGCTGCTTACTACATGCCAATTAAATTTTGAAACACAAGTGAATGATGGAGAATAACAAATATTTATTGGCTGCTCAGAGAGTGAGATTCTCTGAAGGTGTTTGCCTGGACAACTCTAGAAACACACATTATACAGGAACAAGACTTATGAAAGACAATAGATTACCTCCTTCCAGGACATATTGATGGTACATTATGTAGAAGTAGGTAGTAGAAAGAGCTGAAGCCACAGCTTCTTCTCATGTGCCTTGCATACTTGGCTATGCACAACAAATTTTGGAGCATCTGCAGGAAACCCACAACACTGTAGCAGCAAAGTGTGGAGCAAGTGGCAGTAACAGACATGATAAGTGCCCATCTCAAAGAAGTGAGCCATCTTGACCTTTCAAAGACTGTCACAGAACAGAACTCTATGTATAAGTGTATCCTGTCGTGAAGTGTTCTCCTGTATCTCATGCTTTCCTCTCATTGAATCATCTGTGGTACATTCTCCAGACACAATATCAAGGCTTGCACTAGGTCTTTTTGGTGACACTTTGTTCGTCAAACAAACAAGTTCTCCCAAAAACATATGGCAAAAAGAATTTTTTTGTTTAGCCATCATGTGCATTTTGCCATGGGAAAGTTTCTTCTAGAATGATTATGTTCCCTTTCAGATGCTATTTTACACTGGCACCTTTGCTCTATTTGTTTTAAACTGCTTCAGTTGTTCTCCAGGGACAGACCTTTTTCCATTTGAAAGTGGATGGCCTAGGGGTTAGTCATATACCAAGCCTTACGCTGACAAACAGCTAATGGGCCATTACCATAATACCTCTTCTTGTTGTAGTGGTTTGCTTTTCTGTTCCACAAATTACTGTTGTGGAATGGAATGAAATGAAATGTACACAATTCTAAAACCAGTGACTGGAATTGTATCACACAGAACTACAATCACTCACATACAAAATCACATCACTCCCACATTTACTATCAAATACACAAATTTCTGTCAGGTACTACAAAATTCTACAAAGATAAGCAATTATTTTTGATAGGTTCAGACACTACTGTGTCCCTTATCATTTGAATGATTACCACTATTTAAAATACCTTAATTTTGGACACTATTCCACTCAAAATGTGAATTCAGAATGGCTGTGTTGATTCCACATCCCATTTATGGAATTTTCTTGTAGTCACATAACATTCCAGTCATGTGTACTGCATTGTGAGAGCTGATGAAAATTTGGTAGTTTACCATATATATGACTACATGTGACTATCAATGGAATTATACTGCAGACATAATCAGCATTAAGGAAAGAGTAAACACCTTACCGTACCTCTATTATAAAGAATCATAGTAGGGAATAAAAAATGGTAACTCTTACAGGAACAATTACCCTAAAGACACCCAATAATAGCTGCTGTTTATAAGATGCCACCAAAAACTTTTTGGCAGTTTAAAACAGTTGGGATTTATGTAAAAATACTAATATTTTCATGTCTCTTTGTTTGTTAGGAAAGGACAGTCCTCCAGCTGCCACTCTTCATGGGCGCCCCAAGGACCCACGTCATGACAACACACCAGCCCCTGGTGATTACAATCCAGAAAAATCAGAAAAAGTAGTCCTTGACAACTCCCCGAAGTACACTTTTGGTCTGAAAACTCAGGTTGAGAAGCCTAGCACTACTCCAGGCAAGTAGTTTTTATATATCTGGCTTAAATATCCTGCTATTTCTTAACATTAATTGGAATATTTATATTGCCACCAAAAATAAATTTTAACACTTGTTATATATATTATTGTTATATATATTATTGTTCATTTTTAATTTGGCAGTTCAAGAACAACTGACATTTCCATTTTTTGAGTAATTTCCTTCCATTCCATGTAGTAAACTCCATGACTAAACTGCACAGTAAGTAAAATTCCAAGTAGTATTCCCAGTGACTGCAACAGTTGGTAAATTACTTATTTGATTTTTATTATTTCTTGTAATCTAGAGCATGCTATTTGTCTATGTGTTCCATTTTTCTTAAGGGATCCTGCTTAGCTCCAGTACGCTTCTATCATTTCTACGGATGCAGAACACAGGAACATTTTCTGAAGATTAATATAAAGGAGTTTTATTTTCTGTTGTTACAGCTCCTAATGTGTACAACATTCCAACAGTGTTGGGTGCCACAAAGGAGGGTAACAAAAAGCAGGCTCCAGCATTCACCATTTCTGGGAGGCAGAAGGAACTTACTGATGACCGTATTCTTGTGCCAGGCCCAGGTACCTACAACGATGCACGGGCAGAAAACTACAAAGCACGCTCTCCAGCATACTCCATCAGCTCACGTTACCAGCTACCTTCAGACTCAACACAAAAGCCAGGGCCAGGGGCACATTCTCCAGAGAAGGTAAACAGCACACCACTAACACCTTAGGAATACATGTTTTAACTGTAAATAAACAACATCAGCGGCACAATTGAAGGGCAGTGCTTTGTTTACTAATTGAAACCATGACTACTACTGACTGAAGTCATTCATCTATAACAGTATGCATTCTTCATACAAGGTGTCTTTCTGAGAATATTGTATAAAGACAACAAGTTATGTAAATGACTAAGTTCATTCAAAATAGTCATGGTTTTGGTAAGTAAAAATTCACTGTTTGATAAGTGACTGTCTGTTGTTGTTTGTCACCACTTGCTTCTAACAAACAGGGAAACCCATCAGTAACACAAGCAATTGATGTATGTTATGCTGTAATTAAGAGTCATCTGTGATTTCAGTAACACTACTGGGGGTTCGAGTCACCTAACAAATGTAACAAAGTTCATGAAATGTGCTAAATTTTCTAAAAATGAAGATGTGCTTCAAGCATACATAAAGCTAGCACAGATTTTGTACAGAAACATAAGTAATCAGCAGCTTAATTCATAACCAACAATTACTTAACACAATGAAGAAAGAATGAATTAACCTTTGTGACACACACACACACACACACACACACACACACACACACACACACACACACACAGAAATCTTCAAACAGAACACTGTACAGTAATTGTTTTAAAGATCTAATTATGTGAAAAAATGTTCATTTCTGAAAACTAGTTGGGACCCATAACTTATGTTTCAGCATTTAGTTTTCAGTATACCAGAGAAGGTAAATATCACTGTCTAACTGGAACTGCCAGTAGTTCATAATAAACGCTATCAGAGAATAATTGTCCAAGAATGTGTATGAACAAATATATTATGTATTAAATCAAAGAGATCTAATTTTACAATGTGTAGAATTACAGATGGAAGATAAGAATTTAATGTCCAGTGGAAATGAGGCCAATAGAAGTGGAGATCTAGGGGGGGTTGGAGAAGTGCAGAAAAGGAAACTGACTATGGACCTTTTCAAAGGAACTAGCCTGGTATTAACCTGAAGTGAACTAAAAAAAACACAGAAGGCTTAAATTTGGATGGTTGGATGTGGATTTTAACTGCTGTCCTCCCAAATGCAAGTTCAGTTTCTTAACAACTGTTCCATGTTACTTGGTTGTAAAATTAAAGAACTCTATTAATATTTATAAAGAAGGCAATTAATTGCCAATCCCTGCTAATTAGTTTGAACAATTAATATAATCATCATGTATCACTATTTTAGCATATGTTTTAAACATTTAATTTAAAAAATAAAAAATAAATAAATAAGTAAAACCACCAGATTCCCCAAAGACACAACTTCCTTGTGAAGAGACAAAGTGACTGGCACAGTATTAGAAAAGCAGATTTGCATTTGAAAGTTGTTCTACTGATACTTCATTACTTGAATGTTCTACTACATGCCAAATAAGCTTAGGTAAAGGCATGTGCTGAATGTCATAATTTAATTTCTTCTCATTCTTTTCAGTGCTGATTTTGTAGTATGTTTTTAACAATCTTACTGTCAAAGATATATTAGCAAGCAGTGTGACACTATAGTGAAGGCAATAGACTAGTATTTGAGAGCAGAATGGTTTAAGTATCATCAGTTTTATTTGGTTCTATTAAATCACTTCAGGTGGATACTGGGATCATTTCCTCAGGAAGGCCATGTCTAATTTCATTCCTCATCTTCTTTTAGCTAGTGCTACACCTCTCAATGATATAGATGGTGATAGGATGTTAATCTTATCTGCCTTCCTTTTCTCTTCAGTGAGGTGTTAACATCCTCTCCCTTTCAAATACAGAAAAAGCAATGTGTCTGAGGTACTAAATCTCACTCACAATAATAATTAAGTTCTAGATAGGCTACTCATTCCTACAAATAAATTTTATGGAGTGAAAGATGTGAACTGTTCAAAACTCAATTATCAATTTATTGTTCTACGTTCCACACATGTGCCTACTTTTCAGGTTATAAATTCCGTTATCATCATTTCATTGTTTTTGTCATGAGTGAAGCTGTATTGCTAAAATGACATTCAATATTCATTTAGAAGTGTGATTTTCAAGTCTAATAAATACAGAACTAGTTAACATATCACATTAATTTTGTACTATTATTATAACAGTTAGTGAAATACCAAATACTTGGTACCAGCACAGTATAACAATGCACCAATCTGAGAGGCAACTAATTAATTTGATTCCCTGTGCAAATGTATATTGCTTTTTTGTAATTGTATTATTGAATAACCCATTTATTGATTTAACCACAAGTACAAAATATGTTGAAATCAAAGAGCACAGTATATAGCCAGTAGACCCTGATAAATTTTACTGCACTAATCTTGCCTTGAATAAATTTGTACTAATTTTTGCAATAATGCTTTTGAACAAGGAATATTAAAAGAAAATTTCCAGAGATGAATGAGGTATGGAAATGTGTTCCATCAGCACTGACAGTTATATTAAAGACTAACTATGTAACTGCAACGGGTTGCACCAGGTAACCCTCAACAGGCCATGGGCCCCTGCTCATTCGTTTGGAATCAAGCACTCCCCATATGTGGGGACATCGAGGGCTGATTTGCTGGCTGAGCAGAAGCTGCAACTCTGTGGCCACAGGAGGGGCTCCTGCTAGGTAACGTAGCACTCTTAGTGGGTGCTTGCTGTGGGTTAGGGTGCAATTTTCTGGCTTTGCTTTGACACATAAATGGGACAGGTTTGCTGCTGTGCTTGAGTGCTGAATGCAAAATGCTTCTATGTTTACACGTTTGTTTCTACCCTTTCTTATTTTATAATTGAATTTTACACTGATGAGCCAAAACATTATGACCACCTGCACAACATGTTGGCCCACTTTTGGAACACAATACAGCAGCAATTATGCGTGGCATGAATCTGACAAGCCTTCGGCATGTTTCTGAAGCTATGATACACCAGATGTCTACACACAAGTTGCATAACTCCTGTAAATTACAGGTCAGTGGTATGGGTGCAGGGCTGGTGCCCAACAGCGTTACAGATGTGTTCCATCAGGTTCAGATCAGGCACATTTGGTGGCCTAGACACCAACATGAGTTCACTATCATGCTCCTAAACTGCTGTAGCATGATCCTGGACTTGTAAGAGGAGCATTATCTTACTGTAATATGCCACTGCTGATGGGGAAAACATCAATCATGGAGGGATGCATGTAGTCTGCAATAATATCCATGTTATCCTAGCTGTCATGGAGCCTTCAATTGCTACCACAGGTCACATGGGAGCCCAGGTGAATGACCTCTACATAATAACACCGTTCCCACCATCCTGCTTCTCTGATGTGGCATATGTTTTGTGTAGCCATTCGCTTGGACAATGGTGTATCTGGACACGACCAATAACCTGGTGTAATGGGCATGTAATTCATATAACCAAGTTATATGTTTCCATCGATCCATGATCCGAATGAAACAATCCTGTGCCCACTGCAGTCATAACTGATGATATCATTTGGTTAACAGGGGAACATGTAGGGCTCACCTACATAACAACTGTGTCTGCACTAGATTGTGTTTTGGTATTACATTTGTCACAGATCACTGCATATGCTGCTTTACAGAGTGGGCAAGTCTCCAACCTTCACATTCCATGAATAGTGTTGTGTTGACCATCTCGTCATCTAACCGCAATCATTCAATCTGTTTCCACAAATGCTCGCAAACAGCCAACCAGCTTCACCATTTCCAAGTGCAGGGCCATAACAATCATCCTTTTTTCAAAGTCACTCATTAAGTGAATTTGCCTGCTTTCTGCCCTTATGGCCACTAGAATGATTCCCCAGTCATCTTTGGTCCATTCATTTGTGTTCATTACCACATCACATGCTCGCAAAGCCACCAGGTGACACTGAGTCTTGTGACGGGCAACAGTCCTAATGTTTTCGCGCATCAGTGTATATTGGTGAGGGAATTGGTGTTTTCTATGTAACAGAAAGTATCATTGCAAAGAACTTCAAGCATAAAAAAGTACAACTTAAGTGGGTGTAATATCTGTGTTGAAAATTTTATGACTAGTGGCTTATTATTCCGCATCCTAAATACAGTGCGTAATGCACACTGGTAAACAACTGAGGTAAGAGTTAGTTTTAACATTAAAGAAACAGAAATCTTGTCATCCCATTAATTAGAATTATTTTTGCCAAGGCATGCAACTCTGATGTCTTCAGGACTTGTACTTGCTATCTGTTTGTCAAGCACTTACAATACATGGTGGGAAAAAAAAGAGGTTTCAGCAAATCTAGTATAATCCAAATCATGGGAGCCAAACCCAGAGAGCAGTTATCTTCTAATTTTAACATCTCTAAAGTTGGTTTTTGATGGCTCTCCATGGCAAGACTGCAAAACAAGTATTTAAATTCACATGAAGTCACTTCTGCTCACATCAAATATGTTTTGTGACAGTACCTATCACTGGCTGTTGCAGGTTGTAACAATGGACAAATGAGTCACTATTTAAGTCCAGTGCTAGACAGTAAAATGTGAACAGCCATGGTATTTCAAACCATCCACGTTATTAATGACACTGCAATGCTATCCTGCCATGAGGCCAAGAGAGAGTAGTAAAATCTACATATTGAAAAACCTATGACTGGCAGAGAAAAATAGTTTATGGCACAGTCTTAAAATTCTCAATGAAAAGGTAGTCAAAGCCAGTGATAGTGGTGAGCCATTACCATCCTATCAGTCACTTCAAATTATTTACTGCTATATAACTTGTAAGAGCTGGTCACCACGTATTGGATTAATATGATTGTTTCAGGAGAGAAGTACTTAACCACCAACTTCAGTCTGTCTTTTAAGGCACTTTTTTAAATTAGAGGTAACACTTCAGAGCTGAACAAAGTTCACAGATGGCTGTCCTTACGGTCACATGGATACAACCAAATCATTATTTTATATATTTGGATTTCCATCATCTCTTTGACTGTTAGCTGCTATCCTAATGAAGACAATAATGTTTGATACAGTAAATCCAGTTCTGGCACAAAAAAGTGTGCTTACAATGCACGGTTATTGCCACCAATGTAAGAGAATGTTATGATCTATTAGGGAAGTTGTCCTTTGGAACATTCTTAAATGTAGTTTCAAAATACCCATAATCACCTTAAGAAATGCTTACTTCTTAGAAATGAGGTACACCAAGAGTAATTTAGATCACACTTGATGATAACTGCAATCTGAAACAATGGTTTGTGGCAACGAAAGCTGCTGCAGGCCGAGTATGTTAAGAGACTGCATGAAATAGCAATTCTAATTAGGCCCAAAAGAATTAACCTTTCAATATGTTAAAATTATCACCATGTGTCTGATACAATGAATTAATCCTTATGTGTTTGTGATGCTCTAACGAAAAGATGAAAGAAAAGGTAGTGAGTGGGTTATTTGCTTTTCTTTTAATTTGACTCCAAAATAAGTGTGGGATCAGGAAAGGAACATGTGTACATGCATTATGAAGACTCAGAGGATAATTTGATAATGTAAGTATTACTTTTCTAGTTATTTAAATTAAAGAACAAATTCCAGAAACTGATACCAAAATTATCAGATACCGACTGGTATATTGAAAGAACCATTGGGGAATAAAGCAAATGATTATAGTGGACACTGCAAGGATGGCAGCAGCGCTGGAAGCAGAAATAAAGATAAGTGTGGTACCAACAACAATACCCAAAACAAAAAAAGCAGCAATATCCAATGTGTTGGTACAGAAAATACATCTGTAACAACCACACTCCAATTTTCATCTCTGACAATGACCTGTGCCTATTTCAGAGCTATTATTCATATACATTATACTGGCTTTTTGATGACATGTGCTGAACATACGAAAAAATAACAAATGATGTGAAAGGATAGATAAAAAAAAAATCTACTCACCAAGCAGTGGCAAAAGAAAACACATTTAAAGGTATTAAATTATGTAAGCTTTCAGAGCCAGTGGCTCCTCCTCCTGGCAGAAGGGTTGAAGGGGAAGGAAGAGGGGTGAAGGAATAGGACTGGTGACGTTTAGGGAAAGCGACAGAGTTAGAAAAAGTCACCCAGAAATGAAGTCACAAGAGACTAACCAGATGGGATGAGAAGTGAAAATAGCAAATGAGTTTCACTTTGTCTCCATCAAAGTACACTTGGGACAATGATGTTGACTATCCTACATCCTTTGGAAGCAATAACAAATCAGCCAGTGAGCTATAAAAAGACTGATTACTAGCATTAATAACGAATGAAAGCTCTGCAGCTACAAAATAATTAAGTATTTCAGGAGGGTATGCTTGGAGCAATCCATATAAGAGAAGAAAAGGATTTAAATTTTAAGCAGCTAGATGGAGAGCCATTTTCCTAGGCAAAAGGGATGGAAGCAGATCAGCACTACAAAAATGAGATAGGCTAAAAAAAAAGCCAACATACTATATTATAAATATGAGCAGTATAGAAAAAAATCATCAAGTGCGAGATGAGGCCAACAGAAAATCAAAAGAGAAATGAAAGCTGAAGGTCACAAAAGAAAAGGTAGGGTGAGGAGCCCGAAGTAAGCACTATAAAGAAAACACAAACTGATAGAAGGGAGATCAAAAGAGAAAGGAAAAGATAAGGAGCAGTGAGAACATGAGAATATAATGATGAGGTTCCTTAGAGGTCTTAGCAGCGAAATTTGCCACATACTAACACTATTGCATACAATTGCATACATCTGAGCTGGTATCTGTAATGTTCCAGAACCAATAATGCACTTCTTCGTTGTGTAACCAACACACTGTGTGTGTGAAGAGAGGGGGAGGGGGGAGGACAGGCAGATGGGAGGGAGTGTCCAAAATAGACGTGTGTGTTTATGAAAAGCTGGAATGCAGAACAAAATTTAAAAATGGAACGTATTACAATTTAATGTAGCTACAGAGTAAATTTCTCCCAACAAATATACAGAATGATTATAATTAAACTTTCAAACCACTGTAGAAATAGCACCACTGGTCAGAATGACATCAAATTGCAATGGAATATTATTGGAGAAGGGGGGAAATGTATGGCAGAAGAAAAATAAATAGTTACAATAGATGGCCCTGTAAGCATCATAATTTAATAGTGGTCGACTACAAATGACAAATGAATCGTACGACAAAGCCTAAGGTGTATTTTTGACATTAAACAAACTGTACTATTCAGCATGCATGGGTGTACAGACATGATACTGTTAGTTATGTAAGTCCATCCACTACTGCAAGATCATATCACATCGGATAGGAAAAATCAGTTTTAATTGTCCTGAGGCCAAAAACCGCATAAAAAGCATCAATTACATTGGTTTTTAATTGTCCTGGAGCCAAACACTGCATAAAAAGCATCAATTACATCAGTTCTTAATTCACCTGAGGCCTAAAACCGCATAAAAAGCGTCAATCCAAATCAGATGGGATTATTAATTTCCATGTGACTGGCACAAAAAATGTTCAAATGCTGTCCACCATTTTCTGCAACAAGTTGAAATCAAGAAACAGCATGTTTCACATCTGATCAAAGTGTTTCTTGGGTCACGTTCAGAATGTGCTGCACAATGTGTGCCTTCAACGCAGCTAAGTTTGCAATCAGAACACTGCACACAACATCTTTCAGATACCCCACAGCCAGAAATCACACGGATTAAGATAAGGTGATCAGGATGGTCAGACTGTAGGGAAATGGCGGCTGGTAATTCTAGCATTTCCGGAATGGTGCTTCAGCAGCTGCTTAACTGCATTTGCAGTGTGTGGAGGTGCACCATCTTGCATAAAATGATCCCATCCACACTGTCGGAGACCTGGAATGATGTGGTTGTGCAAAATATACTCAAAGTGCTTACCAGTGATGGTACAGGTAAAGAATCAGAAGCACCTGTCTCATATGGCCATATGATAAATGATGCCGTAAACCTGCACCACACAGTGACCTTTTCAGGATGAAGTGGTGCTGGTTAATTTGCGTGTAGATTTTCCGTTGCCCTTATTCAACAATTCTGTGTATTGACATACACCGTCAGGTGGAAATGGGCCTCGTGTGTCCACAAAATCTTCCACGGCCAATCGTTGTCCACTTCCATGTAAGCAAGACATTCTAAAGCAAAAGTCTCTCTTGTTGGCAGGTCAACAGGAAGCAACTCGTGGACATGGGTAATTTTGAATGGAAAACAAACAGGGATGTTTCGAAGCATTTTACACACCATGCTCATGGGTATGTTCAATGCTCGGGCAATCATTCCCGCACTACACGTTTGCACACCACCACTCGTCTCCTGCTGCATTACCGTGGTCACTGCTTCCACTGATGTTAAATCGGTTCGTTTCCTCCCTCTACCAGGCTGGACACCAAAAGAACCAGTCTTTTTGAATTTCCAATAATTTTCTCCAGACTCGTGGCAGTCATCGGGCCAACACCTTTTTTCAAACCCTTCAGTGTCCGGAACTTTTGCAGAGCAACATGTGCACAGTCATCATTCTTGTAATACAGCTTTACAAGCAGAGAATGATCCTGCATTGAGACAGTCATGGCAGATGTCTCAAACGCCAAAGAAGGAAAAGCTGTATACCCAGCATGTTTATACCAGCTTCAATGGGTCATGCACATGAAAGGTCTTTTCCTTTATGTATTCTGCCACATACAGCGCCACCTATTGATCAATTTTCACACTATTTTTTTTTCTTCTGCCATACATTTTCCCCTTTCTCCGATAATATTCCATTGCAATTTGACATCATAATGACCAGTGGTATTATTGGTAATTTCAAAGAATGATTGCCTATTGAAGTCGGAGGGGTCCAAATCATACATATCAAACGTGCGACAGTAAATCAATTATGGAAGTCTCGTGGTGGGGGTTAACAGTATGTTTGAATTTGTCACTACAGCAACGACAAAAGAAAAGCGTTAGAGAAGCACTTGTAAATTCAAAGGAGACGACTTATCTTATTCGTCATCAGTGTTATCGTCTTGTGACAGTCCGTGTGATGTATAAGCTACAGGGGCAATTTCTTTTTTCCTGCAGCCAGGGTAAACTCTGCCAATATCACGCATGAATATCGGTAGAGTGTCGCATGCGTCGACTTTCCCCTGCAAACGCAAGTTGTGGAAGTATAGGTACTGGAACAAGTACAGTTCGTCTCTTTGTCCTGGATGCCCTTCTCTTTTTATAGTAGACTTGACAGACTTCCACAGCCGCTCAATATTCTGGGCGTGGACACTGGCGTCATCCAAAGAGACGAACTCCACAGAATGGTTCATGAATTTGTGGTCGAGCCCTTCAGCTTTTAGAGTCTTGTACAACTGAAACCCATCTGCGATGACTTTTGTTCAAGGCAGTATGAAGTGTTTTATGAGACTCACTAAAGTCACCTTGTCTCGGGACAATACCCTCACAACTTGCGCGACTCTCTTTCTATCCCACCAATTCCAAAATATGATCTATTTCACTTTTATAAGGTCGTCCTTTCTGGTTCTTTTGTCTAGCAATATGAGATTTGTCTACTTCTACAATTTTATTCTCTCCGACAATTGGCACACTATCCTCCGACAATTGGCACACTATCATTTGTCACTACCACGTAACAGACTTCTCGGTGAAACCCGAAACAGTCACACGCAGAATTTGCAGATAACTCCTTTCTGATGCTGTGGCTTCCAACGTGTAATCTCGAATCCAGCACGACACAAGAATTACACTCGCCTGAATGAATAATTTGGAGGACTCAAACCACGTATTTTTCCTGATGCTGGTTTGCTTCCGCAAAGTCCGCAATGAAATTTCAATGGTATCTCGGTGTCGACACTCCTCTTACGAAGTTTTACAGACTTCGCAGCACCACAGTCAACACAGTCCCTCCTTTCCTCGTCTGGGAGAAGTCCATATTTGCAGCAAAAAGTCAAACATTTGTCTATGCTGGATATGCACGGAATTTGTGTTGTCCATGTCAGACAATCCGCAGAAGAAACGTGAGAATCAGCAGACATTATACTCGCTATCAACAGAAACTGTGTGGGTTTCCCAATCAAATCACAAATAATTACGGCGCGAATGTAACGTACACGAACTAAAGGAACAACGAAAAACTGATAGAAATGACGATCACAAATAATCCATCACAACACCCGCCATGAGACTTCGATAATCGATTTACTATCGCACGCTCGATATGTATCGTTTGGACCCCTCCGACTTCAATAGGCAATCATTTTGAAACTTTAATTATAATCACCCTGTACACCGATGAATTTTTTGAGGTGAGCAAAAGGCACAAAAACTACTTCAACTGTTTACCAAGTTTGACACAAAATCATATAATACAAAGCGGTATACACAGTCCTAAAACTAATTATCTGGTGCATCCTACTCCTGCCCCTCAAATCTTATAGTGACCAATTTCATAAAACTTCCACTGAATTCTTCACAAAATTACATGGAATTCATAATAAGATGTGTTACCATTAACATGGCAGAGCAGCATCATCTACTGTGTTGCCATCCAGGATTAAAAATTGACAAATAATTAAGTAAAGTGTCTACTGAAACTTCCTTGCAGATTAAAACTGTTCTAATCCAGATATGTATACAGGAGAGCTTCTATGAAGTTTGGAAAGTATAAGAGGAACTAGCAGAAGCAAAGTTTTGATGATGGGTCTCGGATTCTTAGTTGAGTTCAGTCAATAAGGACATTCCCCATTAATGGTAAGGATCTCAATTAGAGTCCTATTCCAGCACAAATTTTAATCCGCCAGGAAGTTTCAAAACATTTCACACTCCACTGCAAATGAAAGATTAACTCTGGGAAGTATATATCAGTATTCTCGCTATAAAGTTTGCTTTATCAGGCTCCAATCAATTGTAGAATTATTGGTTTAGGAATCAGCAAGTACTGGTAAATCACTCAATATAATTTAATTATGTCTTGAAGTCAATTCTATCTTATGTCCTAGAATTTTAACTTAAAAAAAGGTTGGTTTTGTTCAATAAAACAAAGAGTGTTAAGTGACTGTCATTGAATCTGAACCACCCAATGACAAAAGAAAAAGCCAGTTAACTAATTAAAACTGCAAAACTTCAGTAATTTTTTGCCAATGAAATAGTTGTGGAATTAACAATTGTGCTAATCACAATAATAATGGTCAAAAGTGACTATAGTGGTGTGGTCTCTATCTGAAGATCAGGGTCTTTTCAAGCACTACAACCATTGAAACTTATGTAATGTATCTAATGATTTACTCAGCTGGACAAAATAACTGTTTCCCACTTGTCTGTCTGATAAGAGTAACGAGAAACTCACCTAAGGGTCAGCTGGCCAGGGATTAACCCTTTTAGTGCCAAATACGATGTTATCATGATCCAGATTTTGGGCGAGAAATGCCAGTAACGATCTGATCGTGATGGCCTTCTAGTTCATTTTTTCCGCGCTTGAAGGCAAAGTTGTTAGTATTTCCTAGCGAAGGAAGGCCGAAGGCACTGCATATCGATCTTCTGATCGATTGTCAGTGCGATATGTCGATTAAAATAAACTTCTCTGGTGTTGTTTATTTATCGACTATTTCGCGGCAGCGTGGCATCGTCAAGTAAGAAGTTGCGGTTGGATGCGAGTGATTTAGGCAATAATATGGCAAGCAGTGAAAGTGAAGATGAATTTGCAGAAAGTGTATCGGATTATGAGATGTCCGGTGGAGAAGAGGACTCGTTTTCTCCTTCAAGCGACGATTGTGCGTCAGCAAATGACGACGACGAAACACAACTGAATTGCAGTGCAAATACTTTCGTTGAAATAATGGATGAGGCATCAGACAATCCGCCCCCTCCAAGCTTTAGGATCTGGTGAAGCAGGGGATACAACCCGTCGGCTTTGACCAATGACGTCATATATTTCTCATAGATAGTAATGTCTTCACTTCGAGCCATAGATAACGAAACAACTCTCTGTTTCCGACATGGAGGTAAAAATAAGAGGAGTTGTCATGACGTCACAAACTTGAAGCCGACCCAAGTCGAGATCCGCCATGTTAGCTACCCCAAAACATTCGCTTCTGGTAGTTTGATTTCGTGTAGTAGTGAAGTGTTTTGATAAAAAATGCCGGCTTGCGTCGCTTACTGGTGTACTAATCGTTCTGATTGTAGTCTAAAGTTTAAACAAATCACATTTCATCCCTAAGTGGACTTATTTAATCGCTATTTTCTTATATATACTTGAAATTCTGATGCACTGTGAAGTAATACAGTATGGTTTTATTTCTGTGATTTGACTTTAGATTTCCTATCAGTCCAATGCGAAGAACTCTCTGGAGGTGAGCAATACACTTGGTTTTCATTGTTTGGTTATTCCCAAGTAACTGAAAAGTCCTGGCAATAAATACCCTGGAAATGTAGACTAATGTTTTAAAATGCGATAATTTAATATAAAAGTAGTGTAACTTCATGTAGTTAATTAAATCTTCAGTAAAATCTGTGGAACACATGTTACAGTGGTTAAATTATGAGTACTTAAGGTTTACATATTTGTTAAAGCAAAGTTCCCTATCAATGTCCAGGCTACTTAGATCATTATATTAATCACTGTGTTGTCGTGTTAACCTGTAAATTGCTGTTATTTGCCACACTGAATGTCACTTGGTAGGTACAATTTTAAAAAAAATACATGTGTAAACTACGATGGGCCTGACAATCTTAAATTCCGTTCTTTTCCTTCGTAATTTAACGAACCTTTCACTTTGTTGACATGACAGCTGGCTTGTTTATATCGTCCCTGCATACATCTATGGGACACCAAAGGAAATAAGGCAAGTTTCTTGCAAACCTGAACATTTGAAAATGCAACGAATACAAATCGGTGCCTGTAAACTATCAATCATTGTTTTGGAGTTCTGGCTTTATCAATCATCGGCACACACACAATGAAAGTGAACAGAAATGGATTATGAAAGCACGATTTTCACAGCACATACTTCTCTTCTCGGTTATTCGTTGTATAAACAAAAAGGAATTACAGTACTGAGGCCAGAAGCTTCATATTTTGGTGTCGTATTACTGCATCGAATATGCATTTAAGACCAGAAAAACGATTGAAGTTGCATTCCTTATGCTGTGTTGTTCACTAAAACAGTGTAACATTTACTATATAAAATAAATATCGCGTGCACTCGACAGAAATAACGAACACGAAAGAATTGTAAACACTCGTCTGCTAATGTTTTGGGGGATCCAAGATGGCGGCAGGCCCCACCCACTGGCTTCAAAACAACCTACAGCGTAAGTCTGTAGCGCCATCTCCCCTTATTCTACCTCCATGGTTTCCGATAAGCGGTATCATTATACTTTTAAAAAATTGAATGTGATTCTAAAACAGATCGCTTCATATTGCTGAAAACATTCCTCGTGTGCTTTTATTAAATTAATTGGTTTTTTATAATTCATTCGGTACTTAGTTTCATTCTTGGTGATATTGATGTAATTTGGACTATTAGTTTCTTATTTTAGAACAATTTTTAGTATCTCATTTTCGTTTGTAGGTATGGATTTATCAGTTGCAATGAACCTTGATGGTTTACGAGAGGCTATGGGCGAAGACATGTTGGCCACGATTTGTTTTTTGCAAATGTGTCGTCTCATTGCCGAATATGTTCGATGTCGCGAGTGCGGCGAACATATGCGCCTCACAAGTGTATCTCGTCGCCGTACTAACGACTAATTCGTATGGCGCTGCAGCAGAGATAGGTTGTGGCGATCCATTAGAAGAGGGATGTGGTTCGAAAAATCTAAGGTCGCCTTGTAGGGCATTATGAAAATCACTTACTGTTGGTGTTTGAGATACCCTGTGTGGCTGTGTGTGGATGAATGTCGTGTGAGTAAGCGTACAGTTGTGGATTGGTATTCTTTTTGTATGGAAGTGTGTGGGGAGTACATGAAGTACAGGGGACCGGGTGTTATGGTGGAAATTGACGAATCACATTTTGGCAAAAGGAAGTACAACAGGGGGAAACCTCCGGTGGGATTATGAGTTTGAGGGGCAGTAGTTTCAGGTCAGCAGTGTGACGATGTAGTGTTCAAAGTAGTGCCCACTCGAAGGAAGCAAGTTTTGGTCAGCTTAATTGAAGATCACGTTGCAGAGGGTTCCATTGTAATTTCAGATGGGTTTCCTTCATATAGGGATTTAGGGTAAAGGGGTTATCAACATCTCGTAGTAAATCACAATATTGAGTTTAGATCATTATCCACAGGGGCTTACACAAATAGTATAGAGGGTTGTTGGCTAGCTGTGAAATCTCTTGCAGGGAAAGAGAAACGCCAGATTTCCGCACTTAAAAGTCACCTAGACGAGTATTCGTGGAGACATACTATTCCCCGAACATATTGCCTGTTTAAATGTTTTATTAAACACGTTGGGCAAATGTACTGTCCGAAATATGTTAGTGAAGTTTACATTAGGATGGGGGTTGGTGTGTGTGTGTGTGTGTGTGTGTGTGGTTTTTGTTGATGCCTTTGTAGGCGAGCTTCGGTTATTTTAGGAAGTACTCGTCTTTTTCATTTTCTTCTTTTACTGTATTTGACCATTTTGACGTATTTCGTTGTTGTATTACACCAATACGTAAGTTTTTATGTACTCCGTAGTGAAGTACAGGATACAAATTGTATATGTGTCATCGTATTGCCTCTTCGCGTAGTTCAACTGAGGTATAGGTTGCAAATGTAAAATTTGTATCCCATGCTTCATTTAGGGTTTAGTGAAGCAGGGGATACTTACTTCCGGTGAACAACAGGACACTAATGCTAGTGAAATTGAAGGAATCGACGTACGCCAAACTTGTAACCAGTACTGCACTTAAGCAATACAGCTCGAATGAGGTTCGAGATACAACTCATATATGCGACGTGATGTAGTCTATGCTACCAATATTTTGCATCCATTTTCTCCCCTACATTTTCCAGAGAAATAATACGATACAAACACGCGATATCCTTGACGAGAAAATACTACTGGCCTTTATATATGTCAACTATATTTTTCGTCTCTCGTATTCCTTTGTTTCTGCACAGTCTTGTCAGCTCTTTCATCTGTGTACTAAATGCTCTCTGACCTATTTTAACGTCATTGGTCCTAGCCGACAGGTTGAATCCCCTGCTTCACTAGACACAAGCTTTGTTTATGTAGAACTACCAGGCCCTAAACATATACCAGCAAACGTCACACCAATTGATTTTTTCAGTTTGTTCTTTTCGCAGCAGCTTCTTACGATCATGGTGACTACCAGATACGCTCGCCAGGATTCAGTCAATGCATTTACCGCCAAACTCGAGAATCAAACAGTGGCAACCAACAACTGTAGCAGAAATGAGGGCTTTTATACTAGTGATTTTGAATATGGGACTGATAAAAAAGACGGTGTTTAGTTATTGGTCAACTGATGCAAACCTGCTGACACTGTGGTTTTCGCAAATGTTTTCACGCAACAGGTTTCAGTTGTTCTTACATTTTGTAGACAATTCGAAACTTCGCCCTCCTGTTCACCCATTATGTGATCCAAAAGCCAAATTTCAAGTGTTGGTGGATATTGCCAAACAGTGTTTCGCCGTCGCCACTACAGACTAGGAACTGAGTGTTGTTGAAAGTCTTGTTGGGACAAAGGCGCACTCACAGCTAATCTAGTACCTCCCCAATAAACATCATCACAGGTAGGGAGTCAAATTTTGGATGCTATGTGATTCAGTAGTAAATTACTGCCTAGCGTTTTATGTATACCGTGGTGCAAAAAGTGATGATCACAAAAATGAAATAAAAGATAATGGCCTGGGATATGTAGTAGTAATGAAAGTACTAGCTCTACATAAAAAAGGGTTACCATGTGTTCTGTGATAACTTTTTTACATCTATTCTTCTGGCAGAAAAGCTGTGTTCAGTTGGCACTTATGTAACAGGAACAGTTAGAAGAAACAGAAAATTCCTGCCATGTGGTCTTCTGTCGAATTATGCTGTGGGACAGCTAAAGTTTTTCAGGATATCGCTTATACTTCTCTGTGGCTTCAGACAGAGGAAATCACAGAGAAACCCAGTCCTCCTTGTGAGTGCATCACCCTCTGCTACATCAGAAAAAACAATTCGCAATAGACAGTTGGTCAAGAAACCAGATCTAATTTTTTAATATAATAAGTATATGTATGGCATTGTCTCATTTGATATGGTGGCATACTGCTATTTAGAGGAGAAGAGAATGTCAAGATGTGGAAGAAGGTAGCATTCAGCATAATAACTAGGATGTTCCTGAATGCATATGAATTTGTGTAAGGAAAGCCTACACTCCAATGACAAACCATTGACATGGCTGAAGTTGAACAGCATAGTCATTTGCAAACTTTCTCAACAGTGGTTTCAGGCAAGGGCTGCAACCACAAGTGCAATTGATATAAATGTACCTACTCCAACAGTATATGGTGTAGAGACTCTTCCAGGGAGAAAGGAATGCTACTGCAGTGTTTGTTGCAAGACAGGACAGCATTCTTCATGTGTTGGTCAGCAGGTGTGCAAGTAGTTGCCATAACTGCAACATTTGTCAGTGATTTATGACTGAGAAGACATTCAGAGCAAAACAATTTTTTTGTAATTTCATATTCTTTTTGATTTTTTTCCTTAGTGAAATAAAAAATTTGGTATTCCTTTATGATGTTTTTGTTAAGGAAACTACAGAGATTCCATATATACCTGAATTTTTTGAGTATATCATAATTTGATGGGTCTCAGAGTAAACTGAAATCAATGTTTTAATTTTTTTCAGTAAACCCCATCCTGAAAATTTTTTTCTCTGAAAATATGTTCTTTAACAATGTGCATTGCACATATTACTGTAGCCAGTAGCATTCTCTAAAAATTAAAAAATAAATACATTCCTTTATGCAACAGTTTAGATTTTATTGCAAGTATGGGAGAGGTCTGCATTTTACTGTAAAATTGCATGACACTTTTAACATGATCTTTTGAGAAAATGTCTGGCACTGAAAGGATTAAAAACTAAAAAAAAAATATTTATTTCACTGTGTAAGTTTTCCTTCCTTTTTTAACAGAATGCTAATGTGAGTTACCAGTATGCCATATTTACCCAATTACCAAAATAAAATTGCTTATTTATTTCCATTTTGGTCTGCATAATATGCTGCAGTTTTTAAGGTGAAATGTCCAATTATTATTCTTATAGGTGAAGCTGGACACACTGCCAAACTACAGCTTTGGCATCAAGCATTCTCCTTACCTTGGGTACCTGAAGGGGCAGATGGTGTAGAAAATCCAACCATGTGTGATTTCAAAATAAGAGGCGTTTCATCTATTTATATGTATGACACTTCAAGGAAGCTACTGTACTGCAAATATTTTAGCCGTTGGTTTTGGAGAACTATTAATTTAACTTGTGGAATGATATTTTCAGCAATACGACAAATTTCATTCTATAATGTGCCTCAGAGTGAGCTTATGTTTAGCAAGATAGCTTATAACAGCAAACCGTATACATTAAATATCAACTGCAGTGTGCTTAGTTTAGCTAACCTGCTATAAGCAGTATCATTCAATATTAAAGAAATATATTCATCTTTCCAATTTGTTATTCTATATACTTTGTCATACATAGTTAGAAGGGTGAAATCCATTCCTAAATGTCTTTTACTGCAGTAGAACTCCACTACAGAACAGTAGTAAGGCATGGCACTAATGAGATTATTTGCAGGGAAGTCCTTTGGTTTCTTGCTAAAAAACAAACAAGCACTTTTGACATTCAATAGATACTGACAAAGCTTGCACACAAGAGCTGCTGTGAATGACTCTATTGCTAAAATATTTGTAAGTAGGCGAAGCACATCATTTGGAAAAAAAATGTATGGACTTCATAAATAAGCCTTTGAAAGTATATTTTTATAGATGAACTTTTTGTCTACTAACTATTAATGAAGGAAAATATTTGTAAAATGTGTGTACTTGGGTAAAATTCAGGACATATTAATAACTGTTCTGTTGCCATTGTTATTTACACTGTGTTAAATTTAATGTTATATACACTGTTATCTTGTAATATTGAACTGTCATTTACATTTCTCATTTTACATAGAAATCATCCATCCATTCTGATTTATCTACTGTATTTGTTAGTGTAACAAGATGAGGCTTCAGTAACACATATCCTAACAAGTCAGGAGATCAATTTTAATACTTGCTGTGAATTATGTTCTGTTTTATAACACTGCAGGTGAAGGACTTCTTGTCAATGAAGAGTTCCTTTTGTTCAGAATATTCTGATGGCTTGTTACTTATATAATATACTGTTAAGTTTTGCATATTGTTATTGATGTTTGTGACTATAGGAAAGATTATGCCAAAATGTGATGCTCATTTCTGTTAATAACAATAAAGTCATTGCTAAATTTCAGCTAAACTTTATTTTTATACCTTTACCACAATTACATAAAATAATACACTGTACACTTTTAATTAATACTGATTGTTGTAAGACAATCTTGAAATATATTTTTCCAGTTTTCTGAATATTCAGAAATAAAGTGTGAAGATTGGTTTGAATATCACAATTCTGTACTAGACATGGTCTTGTAATTGTGTGCTCATGTCTTCCTCAGATCTATTAACTTACTTACTCAGCCTTTTATAGGGAGGCTTACTGTTTAATATGGAATCCAAACATTGCAAAATGGAATTTTTCTCGTACACATTCCACTGCACGAACAGAAGGCAGCAATAAATAATGGAAAACATCCTAGTAACAAGTGGAGATCAAATGTTGAATCTTTGGATTTGTTGTCTGATTCTCACTAAAACAAGTGACATAGACCTACATGAGAACAAGAAAATATAGTTCTCCACTTCAAATTTGTTTTGTGCACTTAGCAGATGGCAAGAAAATGAATGATTAAACAAAAGTAAGGATGTTTGTACTCCTAAAATATCTCGGGAAAATACAAAATAAAATACATAACAATGCTACTTCCAAACATAAATAAAACACATCATCAAAACTACATATTCACATAATTGATATCAAGCGCTGGTGGAATGTAGAACATAAACGTTTCAAAAATTGAAATAAAAGCTCTATTTCCAATCATAACACCACATTGCAACAAAGAATGGAACTCATACCAGGGTATCTGGCTTTCTTACCACTGTCTCAATACTCAACATTTCCAATGCCTGTAAACAATAGACATTTCTTTATTAACTATGCAGGAATACTTCTTCTAGGAAAAATTTCATGTTAAAATAATTATATATAACAGAGTAAGATTGGATTCTGAATGAAAAACCTGCATCCAGGATTAATTTCTGGACTATAACTCAGGCATGCTTTGTAGCACAAAGCTTCAGTGAAAGAGGCAAGAGCAATTATCAATAGCAGCAGTTCCTGTTTGCAAACAGCATTTAATTAATGTTTTTGTCATGTGCTTCTTTGAAGAAGTGACTGACATATGTATGTTTATCCATGTTCAGTAGTGTTAAAAATTTTCTAAGTGCTTGTGTAATTTTCTTGTACATTAGTGTTTCTATGACCTGACTGTCAAGCAAACTGTAGCTGTTTGTATGTCTGTTTTCAGAATTGTTATTTATCTTGCCCTAAGAGGTTGCATATTTAGTGATCTTTAGTGGAGAATGAGCTCTCTGTCAAGCAGATTTTAGTGCTTTTTCCTGGTCCACATTGCATGCACGTCATAACTGTAGTAGTACCACGGCTGTGTACTTTTACCTCCTTCTGTGGTCTGTCTGCCCTTTCTCAATTAGTCCCGACTGTTTCGGTTAATATACTTTTTGCATGATTTTATAATTTTTTTTATACAGTATGAAATGGACAGGAACTGTGTCTGTTGTGTATGGTTACAAAAAGAACTGGTCAAAATCTGGAAATAGCTAGAAGCTTCGTTGGCCATGGTTGACAGACTCCAGGCTGCTGCTCTCAGCTGCAATGATGTTGGGGCACAGCTGCTTTGATGCTGCTGGAACCTGTTGCAAACCCCGCTGTCACTGTCTCTCCCCATAAGCTCATTATCTGACCGGTTCATCCTCACGCTAGAGCAAGTGGTGGACAGCAGTGGATTGGTGTATCTCTGGGCGAAGGGTAAAAGTGGAAACTGGCCACACAACTGCCCCCTTTGCTTTAGCAACACGTTCAAAGTGCTGCCCCATGCTGATATTTCATCTGAGACAGAACGGGATGCTTCATCTCTTGGACCAATGGCCAATTTTTCTGTCAAAGGGTCATTGGGAGCTCCAACACAGGCAGAAAATGGAACTCCTCAGATGAAAAGCATGTAGGTCAGTAAAGAACGGCAGTTTGCACTCAGTCCACTTGCTAAGAGGTCTCGTTTGAGATGTGGAATGGATATGCAGGTAGCTACTGAAAAGATTGTATGCAAAAAGCTACAAACTGTGGCAACTACTTTTCTGAGGCCATCCTCACCTCCTTTAGGCAGTGGTTGGGTTGGTGAAAATAGTTGGCATTGCACATGGAGTCAAGTGCAGCTCACATACCCACAGTTGATAGGAGCCGAGTGGAGGGTCTAAGCCAGAGGCTTAGCTGATTCTGCAATGACCTCTGATGCAAAGTTCATGATTTCCACTATTGGGCAGAAAACTGTATGGCCTCCAATGGCAGCTTGTGGACTTACAGTTATTTCTGCTGACTCTTGATCACAAGGTCCTGGGTTCAATTTCTGGCCAGCTCAGGGTTTTTTTTATTTTTTTGTGTGTGTGTGTGTGTGTGTGTGTGTGTGAGTGTGTTTTGCTCATCATTTCATCACTGACATGGAAGTCACCAAAATAAAAAGACTTGCACCAGGCATCCAAACCCCCCAGGAAGGGACTCTTGGCTACAAGTGACATACACACACATTTCATTTTTGTATGGCCTTCCTCAATAGGTGGTTGTGTACTACACAAGGGAAGCAGTTACCTGAAAAGTAGAGTACATGTGACATGCCCATTGGTATTTTAAGGTTTGAGGAATCTCTCCTTGTGATCAGTGATGAAATTCCTTTTCAAATCCAAAGATAGATCAGCTACATTACTCTTAGAATACAATTGCCTTCACAGAGAGAGTAGAGAAAATATTAATGTGTTATTAGTAAATTGTGTGAACACCCTTCATGGTAATGTACCAAAATTACTGTTGCCTATTAAAGGTAATAATGCACAGATAGCATCAGTAACACAAAGTTGGTTGACACCAAGAATTTGATAATATCTAGTGAGTCTATTACTGATCCCGAATGTAAAATAATGTGGTGAGGTTAAGTATCAAAGTTGGATCAAATATGGTAAATGAATGCTTTATAGACCTCCTGCATAAGGAGCTGTAGTGGCAGAGTGCTTCAGAATGCACAGAAAGAATCGCACAAGTAAGTTTCATGATCATACTTTCATAATTGGGGAGTCTTTGATTTGGTAGCAAGGTAGAGAATGGCAGAATCATGCTTGTCGAAACTGGTGCAAGACGTATGGATCTGTACTGTAGGACACTGTATTTTTTGGTAAGTGGATACAGGGGGTGGACAAAAATGTGGAAACACCAAAAACACAACACATTATCATGCCTAATATGATGCAGGAAACCTACAGGCATTCAAAACAGCTTCCACTCATCTCAAAATGGATAAATACAGTTCCTGTATGGTTTTCTATGGAATCTTACACTATTCTTCCTGCAAAATAGTAACAACTTCAGGTAACAATGATGGTGGATAGCAATCACACATCCTTTTACACCACAAAGGTCAGTAACACTGAGTCTGGTGACTGCTGTGGCCAGGAGATATGCAAAAAAATCATTCTCATGCTCACAAAACCGTTCCTGGACAAGCTGAGCTGTGTTAAAAGGGGCCCTGCTCTCTTAGAACACAGCATCACCACTGTGGGATGGACCTGGTCAGCTAAAATGGTCACATAATCCTTGGTAGTAATGTGACCTTGTGGAATAACCATGAGGCCTGTGGAATACCACAATATGGCTGCCCAAGAAACTCAGCCAACATTAGAAACTGTGTGAAATGACTTTTGCAGCTGTCGCCCTCTTACTTTTCATTACAATCACTCAACAAACACACCTTCATCTCTGCTGTGACTCAGTGGATGGTGTTTTTCTGTATGAGGTATAACTCTTCAAAACAGTGCCTCTTGAAACACCATACAATTTGACTCCCTTGGTTACAGAAGCACCCACCATGCAACCGTCAACAATTAACCCACTTAACTCACAGTTATATGGAACACTGTTCTGATGACGACTAATGACTGCAATGTACTGATGACACTGCACAGGTCGAATACAACAGCTAAACCTGCAGGATTGACTGGATCTCTATTTATGTTCAAACAAACATTTCTTGCAGTGTTTCCTTATTTTTGCCCAACCACTTAGGAAAAGTGACTCTTGAACGCATTCTCTTAGACATCCCAGCAACAAACAGACCCGAACTTTCCAAACTGATTAACAAAGAGCGGGCATCAGTGACCATGAATATGGATGTTACAAGGAATAATAAGAAAGGCAGGAAAATATTTTTGCTTAGAAAGAATGATAGGATACGAATTACAGAGTATGTGAGGAATGAACATCAAATATTTAGCTCTGAGGATGAAGTGAGGAATATAAATAGGTAAAATTCAAAAGCATTTCTCAATATGCTGTAGGTCAGTATGTTCTGCATGAGGTTTTAAAGAACAGGAAAAGGGACAAAAATTAGAGTTTAACATCCTATCAACAACGTCACTGGAGACACATTAAGGAAGGAAATTGGCTGTGGTGTTTCAGAGGAACCATCCCAGCACTTGCCATTAGTGGCTTATGGAAGTCATGGCCAGATGGATATTGGAACTGCCATCCTCCCGAATGCAAATCAAGTATACTAACCACTATGCTGCCTCTTTCTGAGTGGATGGGAAAGACCCACTGTGATTCAATAGCCACATTAGAAAGTGGCTACAAAAGCAAAGAGAGCTTCATCACAGAAGCATAGTTAATAAATAAAAGCTGAATGAAGTGAAAATGAGCATAAGGAAATCAATATGAGAAGCATTCAAAGAAACTGAAAGCAAAATTTTGTCAACCGTCTGACTAAGAAATTTAGTCCCATGTAGTCAGTAAACAGACTGCAGTCACTCAGTGACCATACTGTTTCCAAACTGAAAGATGACAAAGAGAGGCCTTAAATACTGAATTTGGTCTTCTGAAACTGTTTCAACATAGAAAATTGTAATAGGGTACCTACTATCAAAACTTGTGTGAATGCCGAGATGGTAGATAATAATACAAGTAATTATGGATTAGAAAATCAACTAAAACTGTTCAATAGAGGAAAGACACTTGGACTAAATGAGATACCTGTGATATTGTACAGATATCACATGAAAGAACTTTCTCCCCCTCTAGCAGTAGTTTCTCATGGATCACTGGAGGGTACCTAGAAAGTGGAAAAAAGCACAGGTTACTCCCATTTTCAAGAAGGGTCATAGGACAGATGCACAGGATTATACACCTATAGAGAAAGTGTGGCAGATATGATACGCGAGTTGGGATGGAAGTCATTAAAGCAAAGACGTTTTTCGTCACAGCGAGATCTATTTACGAAATTTCAGTCACCAACTTTCTCTTCCGAATGCGAAAACATTTTATTGAGCCCAACCTACATAGGTAGGAATGATCATCAAAATAAAATAAGAGAAATCAGAGCTCGAACAGAAAGGTTTAGGTGTTCGTTTTTCCCGTGCGCTGTTCGGGAGTGGAATGGTAGAGAGATAGTATGATTGTGGTTAGATGAACCCTCTGCCAAGCACTTAAATGTGAATTGCAGAGTAGTCATGTAGATGTATTAACATCAATCTGTTGTAGACTTATTGAACATGTTTTATTCTCATGTATTATGAGGATGCACAGGACAAAAATCTCTTCTATAAAAACCAACATGGATTCCGCAAATAGAGATCTTATGATACTCAGCTCCCTCAGTTCATCCACTATGTATGCAGTGTGGCTCATCACACCAGGTGCATTATTTGCTGAAGTCAGTAAACTCATAAAGTCAGCAGGATAATTTCATGGATTTTATTGTCTTTTCTGGTGGCTTGAATGATATTTGCAAAAACAAAATGCATACTGCCTGTCGAGAATTAAAGAAATGTCTTGAACTCCTAACTCACACCAATGTACTACCATTTAATACTCTACATAGATATGTTTCACCACAGTGGCCCTGCATAAACTAGGAAATTAGTGAAGTGAACAAGCTATATGTGAAAACATGCAAACACTCTAAAACATATCTACTACAGATATAAATGTAAGCCATAGATTCCAAAGAACACATGGATTACTTCTAAATGGGCTAGAGAAGAAATTGTTTGCTAATTTAATGCTCAATGAATTAGGGAAAAAAGGAAGAACAAAATGGTCATTGTCAGCACAGTCCATCAGCAGATGCTTATACATTTCCATTTTTGGAGTAAACAACTGATGGACTAGATCAGAAAAACCCCAAACATAATCTGTAAAGACACACAAGCAAATACTACAAAATACAATGAGGTAAATGTACCTCAGTGTACCAAAAAATACAATTCTACTTCACATTAATGTACAATCACTTAGGGGTAAACTTAATGAATTGCAGTGCTGGCTTGAACGAATTGCAGTGCTGGCTTGAACAAACTAACTGTAGCATGCTCTGTATTAATGAGCAATGGCCAAATAGTTAATGTATAAAATTATGAGTCCCATTTGATACTGATCCCAAGTTATTGCAGAACAAATATTGCACATGGTGGGGGTCAGAGACAGTCTACATATAGAGCATTCAGTTATAGATGTTAGTGGTCCGTAACTAGAAGGTGCATTTGAAGCAGCAGCAGTGGTACAACATTTAAAAAAAAATGTAATAGTGTCACTCTATCCTACACCAGGAACTGGTGATAAACTTAGTGAGCTATTACTATCAGTTTCAAGATATAGAAGTCACAAACTTTTCATACCTCAGCTAGTGAGATATAAGAGGAAAAAGAAAGAACATATCTCACTTAATCTCTACTGCATCAATGAATAATCCACAATGCTAATAGTATGCTTAGGCAACATAATAAGTAGTCAGCATGAAGATTATGTGCGAGTCTTTTTGTTGCACCTATCTGTGACTCAACATCTCCGCTATATGGTGAGCAGCAACTGTTAAAGTCCATCATGGATTTTCCATTGTTAGATTATGCAGAATGGTAGATTGTAGTGTGGTTAGAATGGTAGATTGTAGTGTAGTTAAATTGGGAATGTATGATCACGAAGGACTATGTCTAAAAATAAGACAATTAGCCTCTGAATGTATCAAACGTTTTGAGAAGTACAAAATACTAAATAAAAATAACATTGAAAATGCGATATGGAACTAAAATCAGTGGACTGGTCCTATAAATTGTCCTCTGAAAGAACTCTTAATGAATGTAGTACTGCGTTTCTAGACATTGTACAATGTATACTAAATATCAGCTGTCAAACAGACTGTAAGAAAAATATTAATGACAATGTAGACCACAAAATACTATGATATGGCACACTCCAAGAAAGGAGGAAGAGGAGATTAGTGTTTAACATCCTGTAGGCAATGAGGCCATTAGAAATGTAGCACAAGCTTGGATCAGGGAAGGGTGGAGAAGAAAAGCAGCCATACAATTTCAGAGGAACCATCATAGCATTTGCCTTAAGTGATTTAGGGAAATCATGGAAAACCTAAGCCAGCCGGTGTGGCCGAGTGGTTCTAGGCGCTTCAGTCTGGACCCGCACGACTGCTACGGTCGCAGGTTCAAATCCTGCATTGGGCATGGATGTGTGTGATGTCCTTAGGTTAATTAGCTTTAAGTAGTTCAAGTTCTAGGGGACTGATGACCTCAGATCTTAAGTCGCATAGTGCTCTGAACCATTTGGAAAACCTAAACCAGGAAGGCCAGATGTGGGTTTGAACCATCATCCCTCCTGAATGTGAGTCCACTGTGCCAACCACTGTGCTAACCCATTTGGTGACGCTACGAATAAATAAGAATACTGCTTCTTATAACTGAAGGCAGATGTGTCAGAAATGGTGAAGCTAAGAAAATATTCACAAAACTAAAACAAGTCTACAAAACAAAAATTAATAGCCAAGTTCAAAGCAAATGATAGCTATACTTTGAAATCTAAAAAAGTCATAAAGCAGCATTCAATGTCATTAAAAATGAAATGAACCTGTGTGAAAAAGACAATCTCATTCTCATAGACTCTACTGTATTAAATGAGTACTTTATAAACTGTACAGATCATTCAAGCTGCAACAACAGTTCTGTTGTTGAGACACTTCCACGTCAAGCTAAAAATATAACTACATTCTCATGATCTAAAATTACTCCACACAATATTAGCAAAGCAATTAACAAGCTTGAAAATTCTTAAATAGGGAATTATTGTAGAATGAGTACCTTTTTCATAAAGAGCATAGCCGATGAAATTAAAATGCCATTGCTTTATCCAGCCACTAGACTTATGGCAGATGCTATTTTCTCTGAAGCTCTTACAATCACAATTACAGACTCAATGTTGAAGAAAGGAGAAAAACACCCACTACTAACATAGACCAATCTCCGTTGTTTCAATTGTATCAAAAAATAACAGGAAACTGGAAAAAATAAACAAATATATGCTTTGCCAACGGCCTTGCCATAGTGGTAACACCGGTTTCCATCAGATCTCTGAAATCAAGCACTGTCATGCTGGGCTAGCACTCGGATGGGTGACCATCCGGTCTGCTGAGTGCTGTTGGCAAGTGGGGTGCACTCAGCCCTTGTGAGGCAAGCTAAGAAGCTATTTGATTGAGAAGTAGCGGCTCTGGTCTCGGAAAGTGATATATGGCTGGGAGAGTGGCGTGCTGACCACATGTCCCTCCATATCCACATCCAGTGATGCCTATGGGCTGAGGATGACATGGCGGCCGGTCAGTATCATGGGACCTTCATGGCCTGCTTGGGAGAAGTTTAGTTTTTTTTATGTCTGTTTTGAAAATAACAGGTTATGGAATGCAAAGCAGTTTGGTTCTAGATCAAATCTGTCAACAGTAAAAGCTGTACAAAATTTTTTAGACATTATACATGATGATGTAAACAGACAAGCTACATGTGCTATCCTAATGGACTTCAGTAAAGCCTTTGATGTGATATCACATGAGACTATTAACAAAATTAGCTCAGTATGACATTAGAGATAACTAATTAAGTGTATTTAGAATCTATATAATGACAAGCTACAGAAAGTATATGCAAATAATCAAGCATCACAGCTGTTGAAAACAATACATGGAATACCACAGGGTTTGGTTCTCAGGCCCTTTCTCTTCATAGCTTACACAAATGATTTCTCAAATCATATACCATGAGAATACATGCTGTATGTCAATGACATCACAGTGATAGCAACAGCTGAAAACTTACAGTGTTCAATTTACAGCAGAGAAATACTCCGCTATATGGTGCATAGCAACTATCCTTTCATTATATTGCAACAGAGAAATAAGTGAGATGATTAATTATTGGTGTCCAGCCAACCAGCTGACTATCAGCAAACCAAAAAATGAAAAATGTGAACTATATTTCAGTCTCCAAGCAAAGAAGTCTGAGAATGAGGATGTAAAATTACTTGGACTTGTGACCGATAAAAGACTGTCTTATTTGGACACATAAACTACTTAAGCAGCAAAATACCAAGAATATTATTTTTGTTTCATCAATTAAGACAAAATGTCAGTAGGAATCCTCCTACTATAATCTTATTATGTATTCTTCCAGTTACACCTGCAAGTGGAATAATGTTTTGGGGAAATGCACCACAGTTGAGCCATAATTTTTAAAAGCAGAAGAAAGCCATTAGATATATTCTAGGTCTGTCTCCCAGAAACACTTGCAGAAGTTAGTTCAGATCAGATAATATTATGACAGTTCCCTACATCTACATCCAAAATTCTCTAATTTATCCCAGAGAAAATTGAAACAAACTTAGACTAAAAAATGTTCATTTTTCACAATGCAAGAAATGAACCATGAACCATGGACCCTGCCATTGGTGGGGAGGCTTGCGTGCCTCAGCGATACAGATCGCTGTACTGTAGGTGCAACCACAACGGAGGGGTATCTGTTGAGAGGCCAGACAAACTTGTGGTTCCTGAAGAGGGGCAGCAGCCTTTTCAGTAGTTGCAAGAGCAACAGTCTGGATGATTGACTGATGTGGCCTTGTAACAATAACCAAAACGGCCTTGCTGTGCTGGTACTGCAAACGGCTGAAAGCAAGGGGAAACTATGCCCGTAATTTTTCCCGAGGGCATGCAGCTTTACTGTACGATTAAATGATGATGGCATCCTCTTGGGTAAAATATTCCGGAAGTAAAATAGTACCCCATTCGAATCTCCGGGCGGGGACTACTCAAGAGGATGTCGTTATCAGGAGAAAGAAAACTGGCGTTCTACGGATCGGAGCGTGGAATGTCAGATCACTTAATCGGGCAGGTAGGTCAGAAAATTTAAAAAGGGAAATGGATAGGTTAAAGTTAGATATAGTGGCAATTAGTGAAGTTCAGTGGCAGGAGGAACAAGACTTCTGGTTGGGTGACTACAGGGTTATAAACACAAAATCACATAGGGGTAATGCACGAGTAGGTTTAATAATGAATAGGAAAATAGGAATGCGGGTAAGCTACTACAAACAGCATAGTGAACGCATTATTGTGGCCAAGATAGATATGAAGCCCACACCTACTACAGTAGTACAAGTTTATATGCCAACTAGCTCTGCAGATGACGAAGAAATTGAAGAAATGTATGATGAAATAAAAGAAATTATTCAGATAGTGAAGGGTGATGAAAATTTAATAGTCATGGGTGACTGGAATTCGGTAGTAGGAAAAGGGAGAGAAGGAAACGTAGTAGATGAATATGGATTGGGGCTAAGAAATGAAAGAGGAAGCCGCCTGGTAGAATTTTGCACAGAGCACAACTTAATCATAGCTAACACTTGGTTTAAGAATCATGAAAGAAGGTTGTATACAGGGAAGAACCCTGGAGATACTAAAAGGTATCAGATAGATTATATAATGGTAAGACAGAGATTTAGGAACCAGGTTTTAAATTGTAAGACATTTCCAGGGGCAGATGTGGACTCTGACCACAATCTATTGGTTATGACCTGTAGATTAAAACTGAAGAAACTGCAAAAAGATGGGAAATTAAGGAGATGGGACCTGGATAAACTGAAAGAACCAGAGGTTGTACAGAGTTTCAGGGAGAGCATAAGGGAACAATTGACAGGAATGGGGGAAAGAAATACAGTAGAAGAAGAATGGGTAGCTTTGAGGGATGAAGTAGTGAAGGCAGCAGAGGATCAAGTAGGTAAAAAGACGAGGGCTAGTAAAAATCCTTGGGTAACAGAAGAAATATTGAATTTAATTGATGAAAGGAGAAAATATAAAAATGCAGTAAATGAAGCAGACAAAAAGGAATACAAACGTCTCAAAAATGAGATCGACAGGAAGTGCAAAATGGCTAAGCAGGGATGGCTAGAGGACAAATGTAAAGATGTAGAGGTTTATCTCTCTAGGGGTAAGATAGATACTGCCTACAGGAAAATTAAAGAGACCTTTGGAGATAAGAGAACCACTTGTATGAACATCAAGAGCTCAGATGGAAACCCAGTTCTAAGCAAAGAAGGGAAAGCAGAAAGGTGGAAGGAGTATATAGAGGGTCTATACAACGGTGTTGTACTTGAGGACAATATTATGGAAATGGAAGAGGATGTAGATGAAAATGAAATGGGAGATACGATACTGCGTGAAGAGTTTGACAAAGCACTGAAAGACCTAAGTCGAAACAAGGCCCCCGGAGTAGACAACATTCCATTGGAACTACTGACAGCCTTGGGAGAGCCAGTCCTGACAAAACTCTACCATCTGGTGAGCAAGATGTATGAAACAGGCGAAATACCCTCAGACTTCAAGAAGAATATAATAATTCCAATCCCAAAGAAAGCAGGTGTTGACAGATGTGAAAATTATCGTACAATCAGTTTAATAAGCCACAGCTGCAAAATACTAACATGAATTCTTTACAGACGAATGGAAAAACTAGTAGAAGCTGACCTCGGGGAAGATAAGTTTGGATTCCGTAGAAATATAGGAACACGTGAGGCAATACTGACCCTATGACTTATCTTAGAAGAAAGATTAAGGAAAGGCAAACCTATGTTTCTAGCATTTGTAGACTTAGAGAAAGCTTTTGACAATGTCTACTGGAATACTCTCTTTTAAATTCTAAAGGTGGTAGGGGTAAAATACATGGAGCGAAAGGCTATTTACAATTTGTACAGAAACCAGATGGCAGTTATAAGAGTCGAGGGACATGAAAGGGAAGCAGTGGTTGGGAAGGGAGTAAGACAGGGTTGTAGCCTCTCCCCAATGTTATTCAATCTGTATATTGAGCAAGCAGTAAAGGAAACAAAAGAAAAATTTGGAGTAGGTATTAAAATCCATGGAGAAGAAATAAAAACTTTGAAGTTCGCCAATGACATTGTAATTCTGTCAGAGACAGCAAAGGACTTAGAAGAGCAGTTGAATGGAATAGACAGTGTCTTGAAAGGAGGATATAAGATGAACATCAACAAAAGCAAAACGAGGATAATGGAATGTAGTCGAATTAAGTCGGGTGATGCTGAGGGAATTAGATTAGGAAATGAGACTGTTAAAGTAGTAAAGGAGTTTTGCTATTTGGGGAGCAAAATAACTGATGATGGTCGAAGTAGAGAGGATATAAAATGTAGACTGGCAATGGCAAGGAAAGCGTTTCTGAAGAAGAGAAATTTGTTAACATCGAGTATAGATTTAAGTGTCAGGAAGTCATTTCTGAAAGTATTTGTATGGAGTGTAGCCATGTATGGAAGTGAAACATGGACGATAAATAGTTTGGACAAGAAGAGAATAGGAGCTTTCAAAATGTGGTGCTACAGAACAATGCTGAAGATTAGATGGGTAGATCCCATAACTAATGAGGAAGTATTGAATAGGATTGGGGAGAAGAGAAGTTTGTGGCACAGCTTGACCAGAAGAAGGGATCGGTTGGTAGGACATGTTCCGAGGCATCAAGGGATCACCAATTTAGTATTGGAGGGCAGCGTGGAGGGTAAAAATTGTAGAGGGAGACCAAGAGATGAATACACTAAGCAGATTCAGAAGGATGTAGGTTGCAGTAGGTACTGGGAGATGAAGAAGCTTGCACAGGATAGAGTAGCATGGAGAGCTGCATCAAACCAGTCTCAGGACTGAAGACCACAACAACAACAACAAGAAATAGCCACATGATAGATTTACCTTATTCAAGACTTTCCAATGCACAAATTAGCCATGAACACATCAGCCTAAAGTTCTTTAACAGATTGCCTAAAAACAGCTCACTTGACTCCTTTATGCAAGTTTAAAAACGTTTCAGAAATTTTGCTAATGTAGCGAAAAAGGAGAGAAGTAAAAAGACTGTGGGTGCATTAGTGGAATAGAGAGGTGTAAGTGATGGAGTGGGAACAGGGAAGGGGTAGGTGGGCGTAGGACAATGACTAATGGTGGTTGAGGCCAGGAGGTTTACAGGAACATAGGACACATTGCTTGGTTAGTAATTGTCCTACACCCACCTATCACCTTACCTGTTTCCACTCTAGCACTACACAGCCCTCTGTTCCACAATGCACCCACAGTCTTTCTATTTCTCTCCTTTTTCACTGACCCCCCCCCCCCCCCCCCCAAATCTCAGTCCAACCTCCTGATAGCACCATTCCCCTGACCTCCCTCCATCTCACCCTGTACGCTCCCACAAGCAGCCATTTACCATCCCCCACCTCTATGCTGTTATCCCTCCTCCTTCTTGCCCCAGACTCCTCCTTACCCCCAACTCTCAGATTGCTTCTCTCATCATGCACTGCTGTTTGCAGTCTGGCCTCAGCAGCTAGAGACTGTGGTCATGTGTGTATGAGTTGTGTTTGTGTGATGTGTGTGTGTTGTCTAATCCTGGTGAAGGCCTTTTTGACCAAAAGCTTACTTGTTTGACAGTCTATTTGTTGTGCCTATCTGTGACTCAACATCCACACTATATGGTGAGTACCAATCTACTTTTTCATAATATTGTCATTAGTCCATCCTGGAATTTTCATGGTTTGATCTTGCTTAACAGCTTTCCTTCTGTCCTATAATCCAGTGCTGTTTTCCTTTGTCACTATATTTTCTACTTATTACTATACTCAGTGTCCATACTGCTTTCTCTTCCTTCCTGTGTTTCACTCATTGCCTCCCAAACCACACCGCATGATCTACTTATGAGACCACACTGATTGTTGATGAAACATCTCACATTCCACATTACTCTCGCCAAAGTCATTAATCCCAGACCTACAAATTGATCTCTTTTTCCTGCATCACTCTCACATATTTTCATGTCTTATTTTCCATATCTTCCTGTGCCACATGAACTTGACCTCATCTTACCAACCCCTCCCCCCTCCCACCCCTCTCTTATTCCAGTTCGCACACACTAACATAATCTAATCATACCTGCTGTCCTCCTCCTTCATACTTACCAGCCCACAGACCTGCGACTGATACGACAATCTTTTTACTTTTTTTATTAACTTATTGTGTTTTCACGTTGATTTCAGTTGGTTTTTGTCTTTCACTATCGGCCTACTCCCTCAGGTTTCATCATGTTTCCCCAAACTTCATCTGTTTTGTCCTCTTCGTGATTTTTCCACGTATTTGGATGTATTTTTGCAAATTTTTTCACACATATTTTTACGTTATTTACATACTTTTACAGGTTTTTATCCTGCACCTCCTTCCATCTGCATAAAAACAGGAAAGTTTCCTGGTTTTTATCCTGCACCTCCTTCCATCTGCATAAAAACAGGAAAGTTTCCTGATCCCTAGCCAGAACCTAGTCCCACATACTGTCCTATGTTGCTTGGCTCATGGAATCTCACCCAGATGGCCATACCATCATTTTACCCATCTCTGGCTGCAACCCCTCATCTCACAATGACCTCCATCTGTTCAGATTCCACTGATCCCTAACTCTCACCAACACAGTCCTGTAAAACCATGTCAGTCAGGCCCAAACATCCTTGCAGTACCTCATCTCCATTGAGAAAATTCTCTTGCTATGCAATCCCAAATTACTGGATCACACACTGAAAGTCTTGCCCTCCAGGAGCCACAGCAGCATGCACAATGCCATCTAAAGAAACTTCCCAACCTGTTCATTTCCTACTCCCACCTTGGAGTACCACTATCCACCACATCTACAAAACCTCCAAACCTCCCCCACACCCCCTCATGGCTGACAAACCCTGCCCACAGACCTACTACATTTACCACACCCTCAGAAACTTCATCCCACCACAACACAGGATCCAGAACCTATACAGATGCAAAATACAGTCATGAATCTTTTCTCCAAAAGCCTTAGCCCCCAAGAAGTATCAGTTCTTTCCAAAGGCCTCACCTTTTGCCCCACTTCCAAATTCAATCATGCAGAACTTGTTAAAGACCTTCTCTCCTTCTCCTGGTCCCTATGGTGGAAACACTTTTTTGCCACCAACCCTACCAACCACTCTCAACCAAAGACCACTTTGAACACTGCCTCCATCCAACCACTGCCTGCAAATCATCCCCCATTAACATTCCAGAGTTTCTTAACCTCCAATCTTGCCCTCACGATCATTCCCCAAATCTGTCAACATGCAAGCTAACATTACATCTGCTGAAAGAACTGCAGTCCACCACTTAAAAACTGTTCTTGACCTTATAATCCTACCTTCTGAGAAAGGCTCCACCACTTTTTTTTTTTTTCTTGAACTGCAAGGATTACCTGGCAGAAGGACTCCACCAGCTGTCAGATTCATCCATCTATAAGCCCTGCTACAGTGAACACATTCCAGAAATCAAGCAGGATGTCTAATCTCTCCTCAAATTCTTAGGCCCATCCCAGAACCTCTCCCCAGGGTCCATCTCTCTCTCTCCTCACCCCTATTACTCCCCGCACTCCTACCTTCTACATGCTTCCTAGAGTTCATAAATCCAACCACCCAGAATGCCCCATTGTGGCTAGTTACTGTGCCTCCACTAAGAGAATCTCTTCTCCCGTGGACCAACATCTTCAGCCTATTACCCGCAACCTATCCTTCTATATAAAAGATATAAATCATTTCCTCCACTGACTCTCCACAGTTCCTGTTACTTTACCATATGGTGCCCTGCTTGTCACTATTGAAGCCACCTCCCTTTACACTAACATCCCTACTGACTGTGACCTTTCTGCTACTAACGCTGCCTTTTTCAATGTCCAACAGATTCTGAATCTACAACCTCTTTCCTGGTCACCACGACCAATTATATGCTCACCCACAATTACTTCTCCTTTGAAGGCATCACCTACAAACAAACCTAGGATATGGCAATGGGCACCCGCATGGCACCATCCTATGCCAACCTATTCATGGCCATCTAAAGGAATCGTTTCTAATCACCCAGAATTCCAGCTCCTCACCTGATTCAGATTCATTTACAACATCTTCGTGATCTGGATCAAGGCTGAGGACATCCTTTCAACATTCCTCCATAACCTCAGCACATTCTCCCTCATTCACTTCACCTGGAAGTAACAGCCAGCCAGTTACAAAATACAGGTTTATGAAACCTTGACAATGGTTTCAAAAGTTTTAAAACTGTCATCTTCAGAAAGTGTTGTATGTACATTCACATAATCTATATCCAATGTGGTAGTTGCTGACTGTCAAGTACATGTATACCTTCTGAAGAGAACAGTTTTAAAACTGTTGAACCCATGGTCAAGGTTTAATGAACATGTATTTAGCATTTGGTTGGCTGTTATTTCCAATCCATTGACACTCTTGCATGTACAGTTGCTGAACTGCAGCCATCTTCAAATATCTTATAACCTCTAAAAAGTAAAAAATAATATGTATTGGCCCTTTAAGATTAATGTAAGTAGTAACATTCTGATCCAAGCATCATCACGTCAGGGGACTGCTAAGTAAATAAAATACACTATGTGATCAAAAGTATCTGGACACCTCACTGAAAATGACTTACAAGTTCATGGCACCTCCATCATTAATGCTGGAATTCAGTGTGGTGCTGGCCCATTGATGACAGCTTCCACTCTTGAATCAGGTGCTGGAAGGTTTCTTGGGGAATGGCAGCCCATTCTTCATGGAGTGCTACACTGAGGAGAGGTATTGATGTTGGTGGGTGTTGCCTGGCATGAAGTCAGCGTTCAAAAACATCCCAATGGTGTTCTATAGGATTCAGGCCAGGACTCTGTGCAGGCCAGCCCATTACAGGGATGTTATTGTCATGTAACCACTCTGCCACAAGCCGTGCATTATGAGCAGGTGCTCGATCGTGTTGAAAGATGCAGTTGCCATCCCCAAATTTTTCATCAACAATGGGAAGCAAGAAGGTGCTTCAAACATCAATGTAGGCCTGTGCTGTGATAGTGCCATGCAAACTAGGGGTGCAAGTTGCCTCCATGAAAAACATGACCACACCATAACACCACCGCCTCCAAATTTTACTGTTGGCACTACACACGGTGGCAGACAGTGTTCACTGGGCATTTGCCATACCCACATTGTGCACTATGATTTTTCACTCCACACGACATTTTTCCACAGTTCACTCGTCCAATGTTTACGCTCCTTACACCAAGCGAGGTGTCATTTGCCATTTACCAGCGTGATGTGTGGCATATGAGCAGCCGCTCGACCCTGAAATCCAAGTTTTCTCACCTCCTGCATCACTGTCATAGTACTTGCAGTGGATCCTGATGCAGTTTGGAATTCCTGTGTGATGGTCTGGATAGATGTGTGTCTATTACACATTACAACCTTCTTCAACTGTCGGTGGTCTCTGTCAGTCATCAGACAAGGTCAGCCTGTACACTTTTGTGCTGTACATGTCCCTTCATGTTTCCACTTCACTATCACATCAGAAACAGTGGACATAGGGATGTTTAGGAGTGTGGAAATCTCACTTGCAAATGTATGACACAAGTGACACCCAATCACCAGTGCACATTCGAAGTCCGTGAGTTCCACGGAGTGCCCCATTCTGCTCTCTCACGATGTCTAATGACTACTGAGATCACTGATATGGAGTACCTGGCAGTAGGTGGCAGCACAATGCACCTAATATGAAAAACGTGTGTTTTTTGGAGTGTCTGGATACTTTTGATCGCATAGTGTATAAACAGAATACATCTGAAAATTATAAAGTATTAAATTTAAATATCTAGCTATCTAGCCAATGAATGTAAGTATAAAATCATTGAGTCTAAGTCTTAATCAATTAACTCTGAAAAATTCGTAATATAGACACAACTGTCAATGACACCTGTAACCACGCGACTGCCGATTTGGTTCGCAGCACTTGGTCACATCCCGTGCACTGCATACCACATTTGGCGTGACTTGAGGTTTAATGATGTATGAGTTAGTATGCTGTCATCAAACTGCTGCAGGACATAAGCCTCATAAGGTAGGTTAATGCGTGAAACTAATTTCATACGTAATTATGTGAAAGTATGACATAAAATAAAAAGGTAACTATTTTTTAACAATGTGAGGCTGGTTAAAGATCAATTGGTTTTCATATTTTATATTAAGTAATTATAACTTCTCTAGTTATTTTGAGTTGTGGATGTCGAATGTGCAGATTTGGAAGAGACGACACCAAACAATGGAGGCTTATACACAGCAATAATGAAAATATGTTGTTCTAGAAAGAACTAAACCCTTATTTTTATTTACTTAATGGTCCCTGTCATGATGATGCTTCGATCAACATATTACTATCTACAGTAATCTTAATCAAGATATTAAAAGTTATCCCAGTTTTTAAAAGAAGGTGACAAATAACTTCCCCAAAGCTAAGGAGCTCAATTGTGCCAACATTTTCAAAGATATTTGAGGCATTGCCACACACACAAATAAGCAGCTACTCTGAAAAACAAAAGCTTCTATGTGACAATCAGTTTGGTTTCTGCAAGGGAAGAAGCACAACAGCGGCCATTTTGGAAATTGTGTATCAAGGAAGGAAGTTGGTGTTTTATGGGGTGCATAGGAGCACATTGGCTGTGAGGCATTCTTATTTAAGCAACAGAAAACACTTTGTCTGTTAGAAATGTAAATTCCTCCTTAATGGAAATCAGCACGTGTTCCACAAGGATCTATTCTTGGACCCTTCTTCCTCCTTATAGCAATTATTGATTTGTCTAATAGTACAGCTCATTCTCATATGTCATGCTGATGATACAACACTACTTACCATAAATCAGAGAATTCCAGATCTGAATAGGCTAACAAAAGAAAGCCTTGATATGGTCGACTGGTTTGCAGCTAGTAAACTCCTGCATCATTCTGATGAAACCCAACTGCTAATGGGAATTCAAATGAAGTAGAAAATAAGTCAGTAAAACTTTTAGGTATTTACATTGACTCCAGACTCTGATGGGAGGAACATATCATCACGTGTATGAAAAAATATCTTGCGTGTGATATTTCATTTTGAAACTTAGGGGTTTAAAGAGCTTGGACTACCTTAGGGTGACATACTTTTTACTAATCCAGCCACATATGGTCTGATTGTATGGGGGCACCCCCTCACATCAAGAATATTTTAAAAATAAAAAAAATATTGCGCATAATGCGTAAAACTGGTCATATGGGGCACTGTCACCCTTGCTTTTCCGAGCTCAGAAAACTCGCAATTATAAATTTATACATATATGTGTCTTTGCTCTATATTAAAAATCATACTTCAGAATTCGCTGCTGTGGGGGAAACTCATGAACACAACACTAGAGGTAATACCACCAATGATTCAATCAAATGATTGTGTATAACATATCATGTGACAGTTAAGATCCTATTCTATTCTACTACATCCTATATTATACTACAATGACGGAGCCTATTTCATTGTAAAGTGATCTATGGTGAATAAAAATTTTTGACTCTTGAACAAAGATATTACAGAAGATCACAACCATCACAGCTGATGAAGGAGCATTACACAATATAAATATTATGGAAATGGGAGAAACCTGTAACGCTGAAGAAAGCCACGATTTGAAAACACGCATGTCTTCTGAACATTTTGATATAGGAATGGAGACTGAAGGACAGGATGAGAGCACCAAGAATGATTACTTGACAACAGATGATGACCATGAACAATAAGAACCACCATCAAATTAAAATTTCAGAACACATTCTGGGTGAGAAGTCAAACCAATAAAATGCCTGATAAACTAGAAGACGGGGGGGGGGGGGGGGGGGGGGGGGGAAGCATTTGTCGTGTGAAGCTGAAAAGGAGATTACTTCAAGAGAAAAGATCCACAGAGTGTAAATAAGCCATATCAGCTAACAATAAAAACAAAGTCCAAGAATCACTATGAGAAGAACTGGAAACAAAATGCAAAACAGGACGTAGATATACAGATGTTCTTCATGCAAGAGGAGGTGAAAGTCAACAACATAAAGTTTGAATTATATTGCAAGTAAGAAGAATGTTGCTGAGGCAAATGACAATTTGAAACTAAAAACCCATGTAGGTTAATGGAGACAGTGTGAAAATATTATTTATATGACACAACATGTAATAGTTAATTACACTGTGTAGTTGTGAACTGCAGAGAGCATCTATGTGTCATTCATTTATTTGAAGTTCACACACAGCATAGGTAGCACAGAGCCTACACTGCATCACTGCATATAATGTACCAGAAAATTTACTGTCCACCCCTCCCCTCCAAGTGTCAATGAGCTGTGACAGAAGGTTTAGCTTTGCTGGTGGGCACATCTAATTTTCTCATGAAATCACTTGTAATTAGAGTCTTGTTAACTGTTGTCCCCGAATCTTTGTAAGTCTCAGCTGGCTTAAGTCTGTTGAAGGAGATCATGATAGAACACCCACTGATGTCAAAATTCAATATTCTATTGTGGTGTGTCAATACTGTGTCTGAGCCATCATACGGCGGTTGGAGGGATTTTATAATGACATCATGTCACATTTAAACCTGTTTGCTGTACTGTAAGTCACAGAAAACAAATGCCTGCTGGACAGAATGTCGTTTTAAAGCAGCCAGAAAGAGCTTGCAAATCTTTTTTTGAGTGTATATTTTGGGCAAAGTCACAGGCTTCATTAGCATTGTTTGAAGTGTCAGTGAACAATTCTACAGACAAAGTGTTTGACCATGTGCCAATTCAGCTGCTGTCATGTTGAGATCTTCTTCAAAAGCCATTTCCAGGGCTAGAACAACAATAGGAAGGCTGTCAGCTCAATGCTCTTAGACATGGTACCTGAGTGCGACCTTTAATTGTCAATGGAATCATTCCACAAGGCTATTAGCAACAGGGTGGTAGGCACTGGCTTATGTCTGGCAAAAGTGCCTTAAAGACGTATGACAAAAAGTTTGCCTTTACTGGTAGTGATGCAGAAAGGAACAAATAAGTGGCTACAGTTGCTGCTATTGCAACTTTTATTGGATAGGCTACAGGCCAACAACTGAAATGGTCAGTCACTCTCAGGCAATGTCTATGTCCTCCTGATGGTGGTAAAGGTCCAACAATGCCAATGTGGGTATGCTCAAATAGTTGACTCGATGCTGTGCTGAATTTTGTCATTCTGACAAGCACTGCACTAGAGAACAAATGCCTTGCAATACTTTTCAATGTTAGGGCAGACAAAGGTCTTTTGCACTAGTCATACAGTAACCATTACTCGTGAATGAGAGAGGCTGTGGACAGAGTAAATTGCCTGCAGGTGGGAATCTGCTTTAATGAACTGTCATGCTTATGACATTGATATGTAGCTGTTTAGCACTATGTTCAAGTGTTGTGTTTGATTATGCCAGAGCTGTAGGCCTGATGATGTTTCAAAGAATGTCTTCAGCAAATTCTCTTTCCTCAGTTTTGGCAAGTGCTATGAAGTCAAGTTCCTTCAAAATGGCATTAGTGCCAGGTGATGGATCTGCTGTTCCATTAACAAATTGTCAGACATCTGTAGTAAATTGTACACTGAAGTCCAAATGGACATCTGACACAGTGCTAGCTTGTCTGGCTTGTGATGGATGGAAACGAGAGGCTTGTGGTCTGTGGTAAGACAAACTTCTAACTTCAAGCATGCACCTAAACTTTTTTTTTTATCAAGGCATATGCCACATAGAGTTTGCCAACATGCAGTGACAATTTTGCTTGTGACAGGGCTAATTTTTACTGAAGAAAGTTAGAGGTTGCCAGTCACATTGTACTTGTTGTAATACAGCTCCAATAGCAGTTAATGACTTTTCCACTGAAATTTTTCAAGTTATTTGGCTTCTGACAGACTAGTGCATGAGGTGTATTTTTCAGTGCTTAGTAGCTAAGTTTTTAAGTGGAGCCATCACAAAACTGTGTTTACTTTCATTCAAGGTGACATGGACCAGGATACTCTAGCTCTCAAATTGGGTAAACTGCAATACAGAATTATCCAACTAGAAGGGCAGGGATTTCACTGCAATCGGATCAAGGATAATGTCTGTGGATAAGCTAGTGCTTGCAGCATTCTGTATGTGTGTCATAGTGGGCACTGACTACATGACACAGTTGTCTGCAAGCAGGGGCGATTCTAGAAGTTGGTCAAGGGGTGGGGTGGGGGGGGGGGGGGAGCTAATGGGAGGGGGAGGGGGTTTGGGGGAATGGAATATTGGTTAACAAAATTAAAGTTGGGGTCCTCCACTGACAAACTGATAAAACTTGGTGTTGCTTAAAGTAACTTATTTTAACATGTGAGATTTTATAAATTACATAAACCATGAAGAAGATCAACTTACAACAAATATGTTTTCATTAATTTTTCTGGATAGAGAAGATGATATGAATGTAAAAACTTGAACATTGTTTCTTTTTACTGAATATGTCAATGATATTTTCAATGTCCATATCTCTTTCTTTATGAATATTCGCAAGTGCCAATCCATTTAGTCTCACCTGCCCCATTGTGTTAAGCAAATAACTCTTTATTTGTCTCAAAGTAGAGCAGCTTCACTCAGGAGTGCTTGTGGTGACTGGAATAGTCTCAGATATTTGAAGTACAACATATACATTTGGGAAAACTGCTTGTCACAGTTCTTTAAAGCTTCACTTGATGTATCATGTTTTTTACTTTCATTAACTCACTTTTTCTTCCATAGTTTCAGCTCTCCTTTCATTAATATACATCCAATGTATATTAATAAATAATGAGACACCCATTTTAAGTTAAATTATAGTTATTGGTTTAGACAGTGAGTTATTAGCCACTCTTATTCTTTTGTTAAAATGTGTTTGAAATACATTGCATCCTAAATTGCTATAATTATAAAAAAGATTGAATCTGTTGAAGTAATATATTCGCTGATTTCTGAAGCCATTTTATCAGTGTAATATGATACTCCTTTGGGGAGTGGGCTATAGACCCCATAGTTCTCCCCCCCCCCCCTTAACCCCACCCTAGTTTGCAAGTAGTTCTGTGTGATGTGGCTGACATGAAAATTTACATAAGATCTGATTTATCATTCTGATGCACAATTAAATTTTTGTGACTTGTGATGCAACTGTTCAGCACTTGTTTGGGAAACTAGGGGGTCACCAAATGTAAAGTAAAAATAAATTTTATTTTGTACAACACATAACATCTTACTACATTGACATCCATATATCACCCCTTTGTTCATGGTTCAGAGACAACACAAATAATCAGTCTACAATGCACATGTGTCAATGATGTGAGCTATCTTCCTTGTGACTTGGAAGTGGTTTTTTATATGTTATATTGTAAAAGTGACGATTTCCCCCAGTGTATATGTTTGAATGAAATGTGTTCTTGCAAATGTGATGTACTGTATGTTTACATATCCTTGCTACTGATTTTAAGAGAAGTTTATCAACTGTAACATGAATCAGTTTCGTATTTCTTTATCATATCTTAACTCAGCCCCCAGTCGTCCACAATTCCTTGGGTTAATCTTCCTTGAGACTGCCACTATACTTCAGTGTTCACATCCTTAGCATAAATACATGGAAAAGGTTGTAATATTAACAGGAGACATTGCTATTCACCATGAAGATGACCTGTTGACTTGCAGACAGGCACAATGAAAAGACTGCTATGTATTATAGCTTTTAGCCAAGGCCATCTTCAGCAAAGAAAACACAGACACATTCACACCTCACCTCACAGTATTGAGTGACAAGGGGTGCACTCTTTTGTAGCTGGATCTCAGGAAGCTACAAAAGAGTGCCCCCTTTGTCAGCCAATACCACTTCAGGCTGGAACAACTGAACCACATCCTTTGTCAGGGCTTTGATTATCTATCATCATGCCCTCAAATGAGGGACATGCCACCCAGGATCCTCCTCACCTCTCATAAAGTTGTGATCCGCCACCCATGCAACCTCCACAACATCTTAGCCCATCCTATGCCATTCCCAATTCCGATCCCTTGCCACAGGGATCATATCCCTATGGAAGACCAGGTGCAAGACCTGTTCAATTCACTCACCCAGCACTTCCTATTCCAATCCTGTCACAGGCTTATTTACCCCATCAAATGAGAGACGTATGTGGAAAAAAAACTGTGTTGTATACCACTTCTACTGTACTCATTGCACAGCTTTTTATAATGGTATGACTACCAACCAGCTGTCCACCAGGATGAATGGCAAAGAGCAAAGCAGACCACTCTGTGGCAAAACATACAGCTGAATACAGGATGCTTGATTTCAATGGCTACTTCACAACCTGGGCCATGTGATCCTCCCCTCCACCACCAGTTTTTATGAATTGTACAAATGGAAGTTATCCTTACAACACATTCTCCACTCCTGAAATTATTCTGGTCTCATCCTATGATAACTTGCCATCTCCATACCCTCCACCCAACAGTTTCCACCCCCTTGCCCTATATCCTCCACTCTTTTCACATTCACTCACCTGCTCTGTGTGTTGCCCTCTGTCCATATTCCCAGCTGTCCTTTCCCCTTCCCTGCTCCTCTCCCTTCCTACTCCCCTTCCTCCCCTCCCCCTTCCATACCTCATCTCTGGACACTGTGCCTTGCAGTTCCTAATCCCTGCACGACTCACCAGACAGTGCTCTTCTCTCCCCCCACCCCTATCCTGCTATCCCTCCCTCTTCCCTGCCCCAATCCAGATTGCTGTGCACTTGACAATCACATTCTGGTCAGAGCTGCCAGTGGTAGCGATTGTCTGTGGGTGACTGTGCCTGCTTGGCTGAATGTGTGTGTTTTCTTTGCTGAAGAAGGCTTTGGCCAAAAGCTATAATGTGCAACAGTCTTTTCATTGTACCTTTCTGCAATTCAAAAAGAGTCATCTTTACAGTGGGTAGCACTCTATCCTTCTTCATAATATTGCCATATACATGAAGCATATATGGTGTGATTACAACTAAAGTTACAGTTTCAAAACACACTAAAAAAAGAACCACTGCTCAGAATGATGTCAAACTCGAATGGAATATTATCAAATAAGGGGGAGACGATATGGGAAGAAAAACATATTGACAAAAATTTTCTTACTAGATGGAACCATAAGTGATAACATAAACGGGTTCCACTACAAATGATAGATGAAGCACAATACATGGCTTTAGTATAAGTTGCACATCAAACCACCGACACTGTGCAATGCACATGATCACACAAGTTTGGCATTCAACAGTTGTGGCACCATTAGTTAGGTAAGCCCATCAACCATGGCAAGGATGGGAAAAATCTGTCTTTAATGAACCTGATGCCATAAACTACATAAAAAGCACGAATGAAAATGGTTTTTAATTGTCATGAGAGTGGCGCAAGACACACACAATATGCTATCCAACGTTTCATGTCAAAAGCTCAAATCGAGTAACAGTGTGTTCTGCAAAGGATAAGAGTGTCCCAGCAGTAGTGTTGAGAATGTGCTGCACATTGTGTGCTTTCAGTTCAGCTACGTTTGTGATTAGAGCACTGAACAAAACATCTTGCATGTAACACCACAGCCAGAAAACACATGCTTTAAGATAAGGTTATCCGGATGACCAGGCTGTAGATAAATGACAGCTAATAATTCTAACATTTCCAAAATGCCTCTGCAGTGCCAGCTTCACTGGCTATACAATGTATGAAGGACTGCCATCTTGCATAAAAATGATTCTACCCACACATCTATGCTGTTGATGGGTTGCAATGATGGTGAGCATAAGACTCTCATAAAATTTACCATTTATTTATTTCATGTTCCATAGATCCATATGGGAACATATCCCTGGATACAGAACGAGTCAAGGTTTTTACATATTATTGTTTTGTGCACAGATACATTGATCTTATCATTACATTAAAGAAACTGTGAAGTTTAGCATATACCCTCACATATTAGTTAAGATACAGGACATCTGAAAGAATATACAGTTATACATAAATTTGGGTATTGTTCTTAAGTTATACAGGTGTCATATACAGACATCCATAAATTTGGGTATTGTATTAAGTTACACTGTACTTGCAGAGTACGATTAATCAATTGTAGAGGTCACACAGTAAGGTTTAAGCACAAACAAGAGATTCTACGCACTTTTGCTAACAAGATTCATCTAAAAGGAACTGCCTCAGATTTTCTTTGAACTTTGGCATGTTTCCAACCAGTTCTTTAATGTGTGGTGGGAGGGCATTAAAAATGTTGGTGCCACTGTATAAAACCCCCTTCTGGACCATGCTTTTCGTTTTTAGCTCATAATGGATATCCAGTTTCCTTCGGGTGTTATAACTGTGGTATGAGCTATTGATTTTAAATAAGTTGCTATTTTCTGAAACAAAGCACATCAGGGAAAAAATATATTGGGCAGGTATTGTAAGGATTTGTAGAGCTCTAAACAGATCCCTGCACGAGTGCCTAGGATGTACTCCACACATAATTCTTATTGCTCGCTTCTGTGCATGGAACACTTTTTTTGCTATTGGTTGATTTCCCCAAAATATTATACCATAGGCCATAAGTTGGTGAAAATAGCCAAAATATGCAGTTTTTATAGTGCTCATTTCCCTAGTGTCTGGAATTATTCTTGAGGCAAATGTTGCTGAGCTTAGCCTTTTGCACAGATCTTGAATATGGTGGTGCGACTTCATTCTGCTATATATATATAAGGACCCAAGAATTTGGAGGACTCAACCTTCAAAATCTCATGCTCACACATTTTTAGGTTCATTTCATTAGTAACATTTGTGTTAGACGAGAAATGAATGTAATTTGTCTTTTTTAGGTTGACTGTAAGGCCATTGGTTTCAAACCAGTTTGTCAAATCTGCAAAAGTTTTATTTGTAGCCTCATTTGACACATTTCCTGAGAGATTATTAACTGATAAAGTGGTGTCGTCAGCAAACGTGAGTATTTTCCCATATTCTGTACATGGTGCTAAGTCATTTATAAATATTAGAAAGAGCAGTGGGCCCAATACTGAACTTTGAGGTACTCCTGCAGTAATGGAGCCCCATTCTGAAGATACCTGGCCACCATGCAGTCCTTCCACGATGACTTTCTGTTTTCTACCACACATGTAGGATTCAAGCCATGTGCCTACTGTTCCACCCATTCCTAGGATCTTGGCTTTACTCAAGAGAATGTGGTGACTTACACTGTCAAAAGCTTTTGACAGGTCACAAAATATTCCAACCATCATCATATTATTACTTATGGCTTCCATAACATTGTAAACTAAGGCATGTATTAATACCCCTTTCCAAAAGCCAAACTGGCTACTGCTGAGGATGTTATATTTACTAAGATGCTCAACCATTCTGCCATGCATCAATTCCTCTAGTACCTTGGAGAAAACTGAGAGTAATGAAATTGGTCAATAGTTTGTAGCCCCAGTCTTTTCTCCCTTTTTATAAATTGGTCGTATAAGCCCATATTTTAGCCTGTCGGGAAAAACACCTTCTTCCAATGGCGTATTACTAATATGGCAGAGGACTGTACTTATTTCTTTACAGCAGTATTTCAGTGACTTGCTGGAAATGTTTTCAACTCCAGCAGAATTTTTACATTTTAAAGACATCATTATTTTTTCTAATTCTATCACTGTAGTTTTTCGAAGATGCATCTCATCTATTTTGTTAGTTAAGGTGATATGCAAGTATTCTGTAGCTTTCTTTACAGAACCCTGGCATCCCATTTGGTTGGTGACTGTTAGGAAATGATTATTAAAGATATTAGCCACCATTTCGGGAGCATCCACCAAAAGGCTCCCAGTTCTTAAGCTAATCACTTCTTTGGCAGATAGGCTTTTCCCCGTCTTGCTTTTAACATATTTCCATATGGTTTTCATTTTGTTATGTGATTTGTCAATTTCCTTTTTTGGATACATACTTTTAGATTTCTGGATCACCTTCCTTAATATATTAGAGTACACTTTATATTGCCCCATCACTGCAGTATTGTTAGACTGTCTGGCTGAGGCAAACAATTCTCTTTTTGTTTTACATGAAATTTTGATGCCCTGGGTAATCCATGGCTTAAATGCAGGTTTACATTGATTTTCTCTGACTCTTTTATTTGGAAACACCTCGTCAAAAAGATTTGATGTTAAATTAATAAATAAATTAAATTTTGTGTTGACATCTGCTGAGTTGAATACTTCAGACCAGTCAACTAACTGTAGTTTCTGCCTGTATGTCTCCATTGTTTCTTTATTTATTGATCTCACATTTTTCCAGATAGCTTTTGGTTTTCTGTTAAGATTTAAATGGGGGATTGTCAGAAGTATAGCATCATGGTCTGACAGCCCATTTAGGACTTGACTGACTGTCAAGCTACTGAGCCTAGACTTATCAACAAACACATTATCAATTAGAGTACTGGAGTGGTCAGTTACCCAGCAGGAAATTCAACTACTTGCATTAGATTGTAACAGCTCATTAGTTGCTCCAGCTCCATTCTGTCATAACTTTCATTCAGGAAATTTACATTAAAGTCGCCTAGTATTGTGACTGAAATGTTTTTTCTGTACAATTTTGATAACATTGCTTCAATCTGTATGAGAAAGATTCCAAGATTCCCTGCAGGTGCTGTATAAATTGATAATATGACTACTGATACACTATTTGTTGCCAGTTCAATACCACACACTTCAAAGTGCTGCTCAATACAAAATTCGCTTACATCAAGAGTTCTAAATACTACATTATTTCTAACATAAATCACTGTTCCGCCCCTCTCCATGTCGGATCTGCAATATTGAGATGATAAACTGAATCTGTCTAAGCACAACATCTGAATACCACAAGTGACATGATGTTCAGTGAAGCATAGTATATCTGGTTGCTTTTCTCTTTCAAAATCGTTTATGTTTATTAGTAGCTGGTCTAGTGAATTTTTAAGTCCTCTTAGGCCAATGTTCTGATAGAAAATTGTGAGTGGTTTAGTCTTTCTTAAATCTGCACCATTTTTACAATTAGGCTTATTTGGTATCAGGGTACTTTCACTGTGGACATGTAGGCCTACTGTTGGTTTGAGCTTCGGAACTTTTGCTATATCTTCTTCCTCTGCATTGAAGGATACCAAAAATCGTCCTGGAGCCTGGAAGTTATCTTTCTTCTTGACTGCTTCACCACTTTTATGGTCACTGCTGGAGATTCCAATAGTTCTGTCTGGCTGGTGTGTTGAACACTCTGTATGTTGCTGGCACAGGATACAGTATTTAAGTGAGTTGGCAAATCAGTTGACAGTACAGATAATAGGATCCACAGGACCCATTTTCTCAAAAAAATATGGACCTACAAAAAACAATGACATCCACCTGTAACACACAGTTGCCTTTGCAGAATGAAGCAGTAGCAGATGATGTGCAAGGATTTTCCATTGCTTATATTCCGCAATTTTGTGTATTGACATGTTCTAGGAGATGGAAATTGACTTCTTCCGTCCACAGAATGTTCCATGGCCAATCACCATCCACTTCCATGTGAGCAGGAATTCTAGGGCAAATGTTTGTCTTCCTGGCATTTCAGCATGAAGTAAATCCAGAGCATGGGTAATTTTATGTGGATAGAAATGCAAGATGTTTCTTAGTATTTTATGTACTGTGGTCACAGGCATGTCTGCATTTCAGGCAATTCCCCATGCACTGCATGTTTGCATACCACCACTTAACACCTCCTGCAATGCTGTGGCCACATCTTTTACTGCATCAGATCAATTTTTTCCCTCCCTCTGCCACACCGCACTTCAAAAGAACCTGTCTTTTCAAAATTTGTAATCAGACCCATGACAGACATCAGAACAATACCTTTTTTATTTTGCACCCTTGAGTGTCCAGAACTTCTGAGAGCAACTGGTGCACAGTCACTGTTCTTACAGAACAACTTTACCAGCAGCATGTGATCCAACATTGAGGCGGGCATGCCTAGTATCTCAGATGCAAACTGAGGAACAGCAGAATACCCTACATCTTAATTTGTATATTTAGCTGCTTACAATGCCATCTAGTGGTAAAATTTGTGCCCCCCCCTCCTCTTCTTCAACAATATTCCATTCAAATTTCATGTCATTTTGAGCAGTGGTTCATTTTTTTTTTCAGAACTTTGAAACTGGCACTCTAATTTTAATCACCATATATTTGAGAGAAGTCCAGGGAGGTGAGACATGACCTTGAACAGGCTTGATTAAACTGAGGAGACATATCAGACCATAAAAAGTAAAGTCCAGTGATTAACAGCTTTAAAAGCTTCCACGATGAACAGAAACTGAACAGGGGATGGGCAGAGGAAAGAATACAAGGCTATCAGAGAAAGAATGCCAATATTTTAGGCTGCAAATAAGGCTCCCAGTAAAATGTAATTTTCACCTAAAAAGAACTTTAATGACCATTAAGAATTGCGTGAAAAAGAAACAACTTGTTAATTTCAACAGTCATGTTATTTATCTACAGTACTGTAGTTCTGCAAAAAAAGGTAAGAACGACATGAGTCAGCTTGTAGCTACTAACGTGGTCTGTTATTCTAAGTGATTGTTTTTATTGTTGTGACAAGCCCTTGATTCTAGAGGCCTTAATTTTTACATCTGGAGGTACAGACCACTGCCAAAAAATGTCATGTGGAGACAACTTTTACTGGGTGAACTGCTAATGTGAAGTTGTCTCTCCTTCTGAAGAAGACAGGTTTAGATAAATCAAAACTGTGGTTAATGTTATTTGAAACCAGCATTTTTTGCAACTGGTTGGCTGTCCTTTATTCCTGCTGTTCTGTAACTGTTGCTGTAGTGCAGCCATGTTCAAAATATTACTGTTATCAATAGTATAAATATTATTTCACTTTTGCTATTTTCTTTGATTATTCAGCTTCTCTTTACATAATTTTGACTATTTTTAACCTGAATGACATTATTTCTGCATAAAAAAGAAAACTTTGGATCAAAATACAGAGCCACTCATTTATTAGAATTTTTTTTATTTTCACATTTACTGAATACTTTTATGCCACTTCAATTGATGCTACTTTCTTCATTGTTCTGAACACAACTTAACTCACTGTTGAAGTGCATCCAAAACAACTGAATGTAAGAAAGGATTCCCTACCATATACCCTAACCATTGCTGCAATACACAATGTTCCCTATTCTCCACCATTATTTTATTACCAGTACTCTGCTACTAACTGCATCATTCATGTGTCACCTCAGAATACCATAGGATTTGTTATTATAATACAATGACAATAAATATCTCCAAATCACACACACACACACACAGATAGGGAGAGAGAGAGAGAGAGAGAGAGAGAGAGAGAGAGAGAGAGAGAGAGGGAGAGAGAGAACAAATAAGTATGCAGGACAGGCAGTCAATCATCACCTTGCTTAAATCAGTACTCCACTGTGAAGATCCTACAGCTACCAAACGTGAGTTATTAAACAATGGAAATGCCAGGTGAGAGTAACAACAATGAAGGAAAAGATAGGCTACTTACTGTAAAGATGACATGCTAAACTGCAGACAGGTACCTTAAAAGGTACTTCCACATAAGCTTTGTCGGAAAAAAAGAAACACACACCATTCATTCACACAAGCAAGCACATCTCACGTGCACCCGACCACCAACTCCAGCAGCTCGGGCCACAATACATTGCGGCCTGAGCTGCCAGAGTTGGCAGTCAGGTGTGCACGACGTGTGTGCTTGTGTGACTGAATGGTGTGTGTTTCTCTTTTTCCAATGAAGTTTGTGGCTGAAAGCTTTTGTGCCTTTTAATTGTGCCTGTCTGCAAATAAACATTATTACTACTTACTGACACTTCCTACTCTGTGTAACAGACAGTCATTTTTATAATCCTCTTTCCATTGCTGATGCCCAGAATGCAACAATTTAATCATCAAACATTACTACAGGCAACACAACTCACTCCACATTTAGTGCTACACCAATTTTCTAAAGATTTTCTCTGTTGCTGCTTTTTCATATGTATGTGTACTTGAAAGTTCTTACTTCTTCAATTATATTTTCTGATAAATTTCACATCTTTCTGCTCCTGTTTACCTCAATTTTTATCAGTTTCACCACAAAGATATTTATTATTCTGTCAAAAAATTTCATGGTTACTGCACTTAATAGTCACACAATGGTAGTATTGACATACATCTATTCAAGCATCCTTATAAAGCACTCTGCACATCCTTACGGCCACACTGTGTGCTTGCAAATGGAGGTGATACCAGAATGTCCTGATCTGCCAGTGATGTCCGTTGTCCTGGATCATAGGCAGCAGCTATTTCCATGTTGATTAGCCTCATGTGCTGCTAGCAGTGAAGAAAGAGCTGGAGCCACAGAGGTCCTCCAGAGTCTTGTCAGCTATACACCCCCGTACTTACTTGTGGTCCCCATGTCATGCACTTGCGTGCAGTAGCTGACACCAAATGTCCATTGCTGAGCAGGAATGCCTCACATCCCCCCTCCCCGAGATTGCCAGTATGATGACTGATGATGTTGAGGTGGCTAGGAGGCTGCAAGGGTGCGTCTCTCCCAGCCAGATCACAGACAGCTTGCAGTCTGTTGACTGAAGTTCCTCAGAGGGCATATGCTATCCGCACACCAGTTCCCCATATTGGCCATGTTTCCACAGTCCCCCAGCTGCTATGCCACACCACAGGTAGGTGCGCCTTGTGGCAACTCTACGAGTTAATCAGTGGCACACAGTTAGCAGATCATGACTAAGGGTGGGTCGTGCTTTCTCTGAAACTCAAATATCCGTCATTCTGTTCAGTTCAGGACATAGTACTGCTGGGTACTACAGAATTCTTCGAGCTGCTAAGCCCAATTACTTATAGCCTTATAACTGCATTTATGAAGCAGCCTACTGGAGGGGGATGAGTAAGTTTGCTTCCTATTACTTGTCCTGTCAGATTTTCTACCTCACTCTGTACTGAGCACGCATTGCTAGGCCCGGTTAAATTTGCAATATGTTGGTTTTCCAATAGTGCGCAAGTGTCGAAGTTACAAACTATAACTTCACTCTTAGTCACATCATGTTAGCTGTTCCCCGGGTAGGACATGCTGCAAACTTCCCAGAGCATTTTCTCATAATGTTTAACAATACCGCCCAGTGGCATACTCAAATAGCACATTGGCCGAACTGGTGTCTATTGCCAGATTGTAGCAGGACTAAAACTTTCAATATTCACAATTCACACACCCAACTTTTACAGGGCACAACATGCTTCTCTTCTTTCAAAGATGAGTCTTTAATTAAAATCGCTCTTAAGCCAGAAAAAAACCTCAATACCATGCTGTTGGCAACACCCAGCTCCAGCTACAAGCTGTCCAAATGTTTTCTCCCTTATACACTACTAACATTAGCTTACTCTCAAAGTGCGGTCCCCATGAGCTTCTTACAATTCAGCCATTAATCTAATGCTTATAGTGTTAAATACAGAGGTTTTAATTTCATCAAACCTACAAAGCTAACCACTCAACTGGTAACTCATTCGCTGGTGAATCCACAGTCTGTGCACACCTGCATTTATTATGAAAATAAAGCAAGCAAATACCTACTAGAAACATGTCACAACTGGTAGCTGAGAAACTTACCGATATAATCTTCTGCTGATGATTTTGTTGAAAATTCTGGACATACTGTAACATCTGCTCCACTGAAATTGTCCCCTGCTGTGATTCAATAAATTTGTCTAATGAACACTTAAGTTCAGGGTTGAGGGTAGCATTAAGGTAAGTGAAATTCTGAGTGGATAATAGCCTTAGTGACCCTTTCGAACAGTACAACACAATGCACATCACTGTCATGATAGTCATACTAGTGAGTGCAGATGGAAGGCACAAATCCTTCCTGACCATCTTACAATCCCCACCGTTAATTATAATTTCACTACTCTGTAGCTCTAATTTTTTCAACCCTTCAGGTTTCCCTTTTTCATAGCAAGTTGGCAACATAGTTTCTGCTGAGAAGCCTAAGTACAGATAGTGCCTCCCTACCTTCTGGAGGTAAGACCATGTGGGCAAGATTTCCTTTTAGAAACTTGTCTCATTCATTTTCCCTAAAAACATACTCATCTGAGATGTCTGCATATCAGTCTATACTGGCCTGTTTGAACAGACATACTCCATTAAATGCCCTTCTCCCCATCTGCTAATATCATAATGACATGAGCTTCCCTACTATCCTAAACCAACAACACCTCCTGAGTTCTTATTCATATCTGTTTCCCTATTACCCTCCATTTCACTGGAAGTGGGTGAATGGTGTACTGCTGAAATTTTTAACCAACCTCTGCTATAGGTAAGTGAACCCTTTAAACACCCTTGCTCCATCCATTCTCACCCTTACCCAGCCATATGAATAAATAATGCTAAACTACTTTCTGTCATTTTCCTGAAATTGCTTCTCCACTGGACCTGATCCCAAAATAAACTCCTGTTCTGGTCTTAGTTCCACCCCACAAAATGTTGTGGGCATTGAAGTCATTAAAAACAAGAAAGAGTGGAGGAAGGTGAGAAATCAGTGGTGAAAGCACAGTGTGAGTTGCCTCACAATTTTTCGTGTGTGTCATCAGTCTTCTGTTTGCTTTGATGTGGCCCACCGCAAATTCCTCTTCTGTGCCAACACCTGACTGAGCCATCCATTTACTGCATGATACATTGCTCGAGCAAAATATTCAGCAACAGCATCTGGCTCAGTGTAGAAAACACCATTCAGGGAAACACGCTGTTTCCCTATGCCCCCATAGGGGCATCGAATCTTTGCCCAAATTTACAAAGGAGGGGTTACACGGTCCAATGGTAGTAACGTACTGTCCAAGGATTCTTGTTTCTGTCATTCTATTAGGTAGAGGACCCAGACACTGAGAGGTTTAAAGCAATGAGGTCCTCCATTGATTGATGTCACTTATGGCATTGGAGAGCCTGTCTACAATCTCTAATGGCAACAGCAATATGTAAAGTCCACCCAAAATCTCTTCTGGCTGAGAAAGGGCAGGCGATTTGCATGGTGGATCCCAAGGAACAGGAGATTGCTAAGTCTGCTATCAACAGAATTGCTGCTGTTTACTCTGGCTGCTGCACTGACAACTCCACTTGGCAGGGTACTAAGAGTGATGGCAGAGGCAAAGGCATTCCAGTCAGCACTGTTGAGTACCCATCTCAGTGGATGCCCAAATGAGTGCTGCTAAGCAAAAGAGAGCACGATCGGAAAAGATCACAATCACACAAGTCATAGTATATTCACCAATGGATGGAGGGGAGGAAACGAGGGCTGCAAAAGGAAAAATCAATGGTTGAGTAAGATCCATATGCCACAATGAATTGTGTGGAGGCACCAGTATTCAAGAGACCAAGATATAGCTCTGCAAGAAAAGTTTATATAGCTTTACCATGGCCAATGGTCTAAGTTCCACCCCACAAAATGTTGTGGGCATTGAAGTCATTAAAAATGAGGAAGGGTGGAGGAAGGTGAAAATTCAGTGGTGAAAACACAGTGTGAGTTTCCTCACACTTTTGTTTTTGTGTGTCATCAGTCTTCTGATTGGTTTGCTGTGGTCCACCACAAATTCCTCTCCTGTGCCAAACTCTTCATCACAGATTAGCACTTGCAACCTACATCCTCAATTATTTGCTGAATGTGTTCCAACCTATGTCTTTCCTCTACAGTTTTTGCCCTCTACAGCTCTCTCTAGTACCATGGAAGTCATCCCCTGATGATATAACCGATGCCCTATCATCCTGTCCCCTCTCCTTGTCAGTGTTTTCCACATTTTCCTGTCCCCTACAATTCTGCACAGAACCTCCTCATTCCTTACCTTATCAGTCCACTTAACTTTCAGCATTTGTCTGTAGCATCACATCTCAAATGCTTCGATTCTCTTTTGTTCTGGTTTTCCCCAAAGTCCATGTTTCAGTACCATACAATGTTGTTCTCCAAACATACGTTCTCAGAAACTTCATCCTGAAATTATGGCCCATATCTGATACTAGTAGACTTCTCTTGGCCAGGAATGACATTTTGCCAATGCTAGTCTGCTTTAGATGTCCTCCTTGCTCCATCCATCATTGGTTATTTTGCTGTCTAGACAGTAGAATTCCTTACCTTCATCTACTTCATGACCATCAATCCTGGTGTTAAGTTTCTTATTGTTCTCATTTCTGCTACTTCTCATACTTTCACCCTTCTTCGATTTACTCTCAGTCCATATTCATTCTATTCAGCAGATCATGTAATTCTTCTTCACTTTCACTCACAATAGCAATGTCATCAGCAAATCATATTATTGATATCCTTTGATCTTGAATTTTAATTCCAATCCTGAATCTTTCTTTTATTTCCATCATTGCTTCTTTGATGTACAGACTGAATAGTATGGGCGAAAGACCACTCCCTGTTCTTGGTTGTCCACTCTTTATTATTCGCACTTGTGTCTTGTACATATTGTATATCACCCATCTCTCCCTACACCTTACTCCTATTTTTCCCAGGATTTCGAAGTTTGCACCATTTTACATTGTCAAATGCTTTTTCCAGGCTGACAAATCCTATGCACATGTCTTGATTTTTTTTAGTCATGTTTCCATTATCAATTGCAACATCAGAATTGCCTCTCTGGTGCCTTTACTTTCTTAAAGCCAAACTGATTGTCATCTAGCACGTCCTCAATTTCCTTATCCATTCTTCTGTATATTATTCTTGTCAGCAACTTTGATGCATGAGTTGTTAAGCTGATTGTGCAATAATTCTCACAGTTGTCAGCTCTGGCAGTCTTCAGAATTGTGTAGAAGATATTTTTCCAAAAGTCAGATGGTATGTCACCAGACTCATGCATTCTACATACCAATGTGAACAGTCATTTTGTTGCCACTTTCCCCAATGACTTTAGAATTTCTGATGGAATGTTATCTATCTCTTCTGCCTTATTTGATCTCAAGTCCTCCAAAACTCTCTTAAATTCTGATTCTAATACTGGATCCCCTATCTCTTCTAAATCGACCCCTGTTTCTTCTTCTCACATCAGACAAATCTTCCCTCTCATGGACGACTTCAATGTACTCTTTCCACCTATCTGCTCTCTTCTCTGCATTTAACAGTGGAATTCCTGTTGTGCTCTTAATGTTACCGCCCTTGCTCTTAACTTCACTGAAGGTTGTTTTGACTCCCCTATATGCTGAGTCAGTCCTTCCGACAACCATTTCTTTTTCGATTTCTTTACATTTTTCATGTAGCCATTTCATCTCAGCTTCCCTGCACTTCCAATTTATTTTGTTCCTCAGTGACTGGTATTTCTATATTCTTGAATTTCCCTTAACATTTTTGTATTTTCTTCTTTCATCAATCAACTGAAGTATCCCTTCTGTTACCCATGGTTACTTCGTAGTTACCTTCTTTGTACCTATGCTTTTCTTTCCAACTTCTGTTATTGCCCTTTTTAGAGATGTCCACTCCTCTTCAACTGTACTGCCTACTGAGCTATTACTTATTGCTGTATCTATAGCCTAAAAGAACTTCAAGCATATCTCATAATTCCTTAATATTTCCGTATCCCACTTCTTTGCATATTGATTCTTCCTATCTCTTAAACTTCAGCCTACTCTTGATCGCTACTGCAATGTGATCTGAGTCTATAACTACTCTTGGGTATGCCTTACAATCCAGTATGTGATTTCGGAATCTCTGTCTGACCATGTCGTAATTTAACTGAAGTCTTCCCTTTTCCAAGTATACCTACTCCTCTTGTGATTCTTAACAGAGTATTGGCTATTACTAGCTGAAATTTATTACAGGACTTAGTCTTTCTCCTCTCTCATTCCTTGTCCCAAGCTCGTACTCTCCTGTGACCTTTTCTCCTACTACTTCCCCTACAACTGCATTCCAGTCCCCAATGGCTATTATATTTTCATCTCCCTTTACATATGGTACTACCCTTTCAAAACCCTCATATGCTTTCTCTATCTCTTCATCTTCAGCTTGTGATGTTGGCATGAATACCTGGACTATCATTGTTAGCGTTGGTTTGCTGTTGGTTCTGATAAGAACAACCCCAGCACCAATCTGTTCACAGTAACACACTCTCTGGCATACCTTCCTATTCATAACAAATCCTGTTCCCATTGTACCATTTTTTGCTTCTGTTGATATTACTCTATATTCCTCTGACCAGAAATCCTTGTCTTTTTTCCATTTAACTTCTTTTACCCCTACTATGTATGGATTGAGCCTTTGCATTTTTCTTTTCAGATTTTCTAGCTTTCCTACCATGTTCAAGCTTCTGACATTCCATGCCCTGACTCACAGAATGTTGTCCTGTTGTTGGTTATTCAATCTTTTTCTCATGGTCACCTCCAACTTGGCAGCTCCCTCCTGGAGATCTGAATGGGGGACTATTCCAGAATCTTTTTCCAATGGAGAGATCACTATGACACTTTTTCAATTACAGGCCATATGTCCTCTGGATACACATTATCTTTCCATTGCCTTCTGTATCCTCATTCCATTTATCGTTGCTGATTCTTCCACGTTTAGTAATAGTTTCCCACCCCAAGGATAAGAGAAATGCCCTGAACCTCTGTCCGCTCCTCCACCCTCTTTGATAAGGCCATTGGCAGAGTGAGGGTGACTTTCTTTGGCCACCAATGCTGATTATTAATCGAAATTTAACTGATATTGGGTTTTGAACCCAGGACTGAGGACACTTTAATTGCCAGTCGAAGATGCAATCCCTAGCCCATGCCTCACTATCAGGACATTAATATCTAGACACATCCTCACACTAACAGCTAAAGCCTCCAAAGTCATATTTAGTGGCATGTGTTCGCTGTAGACACAGTCCAGAAAATACATGTAAATTCCAACTGCTACCCCATCATAGTCAACACAATTCTTAAAAAAGACCCGATAGCTGCACAGGGCAGCGGTTCACAGTGCTAGTACCTATGTTTCCTGGAGAGCAATGCAGGAAGCAGGTGAAACATGTAACACATCATATCTCAGCCTGTTGGTGAAAAAGACTGCTACAGTTCCATTGGAGGATCACACTGTCAACATCCTGTGGGACCATGAAGGGAACAAGGAAACAGGTAGACAGGTCATGCCTTAGGGTCACCTGCTGCCACCAGTTGCAAGGATACAGAATCAATACACATATCTTCTTAATCACATTGTATGGGGTGATTGATGAGACAGGGGCCAACAGGAACACCACCTGGGTTGGGCATTGAGGTGGAACATGCGGCATCTGATGGCAGGTCATCTCTTTGTTCCTCTTCTCTTCAGTTATTTCGATGTCCGTGAGGGTTGGTCTGCCCCAATTTCATGGACAGAGGAGGAACACAAAGCTCTACCACCAGCAACCTGTGGCTGGTATCCATTTTCAGATCATTTGAAACATGGGAAGGGAGCGTCCTGAGTTACCCCATTCTGGTCAGAGATGTCAGAGAAGGTTGTTGCTTCTCTGGCTGTGGTTTGGGGACCAACATCCCTGATGGCTGGTGAATTGACACTCTCAAAGTGCCTGTGGGTGAAACAGGGGAGCAGATGTAGTAGAGCAGCCCTCAGAAGTCACAAAGAGCGAGTGTACCATCTACATCTACATCTACTCCGCAAGCCACCCAACAGTGTGTGGCGGAGGGCACTTTACGTGCCACTGTCATTACCTCCCTTTTCTGTTCCAGTCGCGTATGGTTTGCATGAAGAACGACTGTCTGAAAGCCTCCGTTCGTGCTCGAATCTCTCTAATTTTACATTCGTGATCTCCTCGGGAGGTATAAATAGGGGGAAGCAATATATTCAATACCTCATCCAGAAACGCACCCTCTCCAAACCTGGCGAGCAGGCTACACCGCGATGCAGAGCACCTCTCTTGCAGAGTCTGCCACTTGAGTTTGCTAAACATCTCCGTAACGCTAGACAGGATGATGTCATAGCCACAACAAACGTAATCTACATATACTGTATACAGGATACAAACAGTCACAGTTCTTCTTAAATTCCTGATATCTGATTTGGTAAAAAGTTTCATATTCTTGGATTTGGGGAACAGGGGGAATCGTGCTCGTCACAGTCAACATGGGTGGGGATGAGGTGCATACAAGGAGGATTCTTATGCAATTCATGTCCACAATCCCTACAGATGGACCCGGTGTTACGACACAAAAACATCTGGTTGAATCTCATGTATTGGAAGCATTGAATAGGAGGGGAACGTATTGTTTCGCATCACATTGATACACCATCAATTTTACCTTTTCAGTCAATGAGACATATTCAAAGGTGAAGATGAAGGCCCCAGTATCAGCTCTATTGACTTTTGGTCACTGCTGGGCACAACAGATGAAATGCACACCCGATTGTTCTAAATTGGCATGTAACTCCTCATTGCTCTGTAAAATACCATATTGAGGTTGCTATGGTGGAGGGGGGGGGATATAGTTACAGAGATGTCACTCAGCTTGCCACAAATGAGCAGCACCTCCAATGGAGCAGGAGTTAATCAGAACTGAGCTACTACTCATTTTCGAAATCGTTGCTACTTCCCCAAACCTGTCCTCTAGGTGTTCAACAAAGAATATAGGTTTGTGGTCAAAAAAGGATCACCATTGGTCCTAGAGCAAAATAAGTATTGTTATTAGTATTTTTCCCATTGCCTCTTAGTCCTATGGTCCTTCTATGACATATCCAGTGAAGGAATCTTTGTGGGGTTATATCTCTCCACATTGTAGTACTTTCTTTCAGTAGAGACTGCTGTGGCCATGTGGCCACAAGCAGATCATATGGATGCACTGCTTCTGTATTATCCCTAAGAAAAATGTACTACAACATCAGATTCAAAGTGTAAAGTGTTTTCACAATGCTTCTTCAACCTGGCCTTCCACAGACACTAAAGTTGTGGTCACGGTAGCTTATATATTAAGCATGTTGTTTGAAATTGTGGGAACTGTAGCCAAGTTACCACATTTTGAATGAAATGATGTACAGTGGTTGTAAAATACTTGTATTCAAAGTCACATCTGGTTTTGCGTCAATTGAAGATGCATCCTAAGGTGATAGAGATTCTATTAACAACATAACGGGAAGGTAACTGCTCTAGAGTCCTCTCCATCATTCATTAAGCTTTAAAGACACAGTGTGCTAAGAGCTTTACATATGGCTTAAATGCCTACAATCATGCCACAAGCAGAAAGGTGGTTGAGCTGTCTTCATTTTAAGTCTAACTGCAAAATGCATCTTATGAAAAATAAGAAGTGAAATACAATCGAGCATACAAGGAAGTTTGGAGTTGAATAGTTCACACAAACCCCTAAACAGTTTTGATTTAAACTTCAAAACAAATCAAAGAAGATGGTAACGACTAGTTACTGCAACATTTAAAGAGTGTGTAATACAACAAAGCAAATGGTGACTGCAAAACATGTAAATGTGATTTCTATAAAATATACAAAGTTCACAGCTGTTCTTCTATCCATAAAAACTATAATGTATGTTCATTTTGCTTAATTTATTAAGACTGCTCACCTGAAATTACATCACTAGTGAAAATGGTTTATTTAATGAAAATGCCGCAAGGTATACTGCAGAACTGGGGACAACAACAGCATGGATAAAATCAATATTTTAACAGGTGTAAGAAGCAGAGGAGGAGGAGGAAGAAGAAGAGGAGGATAAGTACAACGGCTTGTTCAAATATTGGATGACAATGAGGCAGTAGTATTGAGTGTGTTGCTCAGCCTAAAAAGACCTGCAGTTATTTCCAGAGTTCTGTGTACTGCACAACTTTTATTGATGGGGCACAAATTTTGGAGAGAGATGGGGGCCAATGACATCCAAAGAGTTATTCTGATCAGAGGCAAAAAGTATTGGATGACACAATGTTCTAATTGGCTCTAACAATGTCATTTGACTGTATCTACTTCTAGATCATTGTGTAGTTGACTGCATATAGATTTACAAAATGAAACAAACCATGTGGTTGCATAATGCAGTACAGAGCTAGACTGTTTGCAAAATGATGTTCCCAGAATATTTGTAGTGATTATACAGAAACTAACGCATGTTTTGAGTACAAATAAAATCACATCCTTCTGCTATGGCTTGAATGTGTGTTGTTGTTGTTTTTGTTGTTGCGGCAGTGGCGGTGGTTGTAGTAGTAGCAGTAGAAGTTTTATTAGGGATACGTCAATTTTAGAAGGATATTCAACATGTTCTGGTATTACAGTTTAAGAAAAAGAGACATAGTTCATATGTATATACTTAGAGGTCTTATTTGACAAGAATGGAACAGGTAGTTCGCCATGGCCTTGTAATAGGAACCACCCTGCCATTTTCTTGATGAATGCAAGGAAAAACATTTAAAGGAATGAAATTTCATTCAAGTTATTTCTAGTATACAGTACTGTTTTGTTTATACACTCTTGCAAAGATTATTTTTTACTTAAAAAAGCTAATGCTGCACTGCCTATAAATTTCTACACACACTATCACTCTCAGCTGACAGCAGGACCATAATGATGATGTTTAGTTTCATTTTGTGTACTCTTGTTTCCTATTTGCTTGCATGAGCGAAATGTGAAGCTCAGAAAGACAATGAGATGTTAGTATTATTCATCACAGAGTTTTGGTGCACCATCTTCCAAAAGAAAAGTTTTTTTTTTCCCCTGTCCACTCTTCCAATGAATCTTGATCCTATATCTGCCTTTCCCATGATTTGTTTCCAAGTGGTTGTTCCACCTGGAATCACTCTGTATTCACATTCTGAGGTATTTAATGGATGTGGGTGCCTCCAATGATGATCAACAATTGTGTTCTCAACCAATAATGAGGAGTTTTTTTACCAATTTTTATCTGGTGTGTGTTTCTTCTTCTAGGACTCACCTGATCAGATTTTCAGTACAATGACCATTATTTCGATTTACAATTCCTCTCACATCCCACTCAAGAAATATGCTCTCACTCTGTGCCACTACTATAGCTCTTTTATATTATTCAACACTGACTTCAGTAAACATAAAATATCATTGACATAAGAATTTATGTTCTGTAACCTCACCAAGTCAAAGAACTGCAGTGACGCAGAATGAGTCAAGGTATAAAATAGTAAAAAACAAGCAGTTCATAGAAACAATGTGCACACTGTGTTAACAATGCCACATCACAGAAGTGTTTTTATGGATCTTTTAATTCTTACATCCGTGTCTCAATTGCTTTTTGTTGCTGACAGTCAATGGAATCAGTGTCCACACTATCACAATACAAAATACAAGAATACTTTTTATGTAGACTTTGTCTCCTTGCCTACAGTTCTGAGTGGAGTTAAGTACTCTAGTTTTACATAAAGCAAGAAATTGCAGACGTCATATTACACACACACACAGAACCTCACTAGACACCCTTCTAAAATTGTATAAATATCAAGGATTGAAAAGTTCTTCCATTAGCTACCTGGCAAGTAGCAGTATTCATTGCAAAGCTGCACAACAGTTAGTAACATTTTGTAAACAGGCCTCCATATTTACAGATTTAGATTACTACTTCTTTTCAAAGTACTAGTTCAATCAAAAAATATTAAGTTAAAATGGCAGCTATTTAATGTAAGTGAAGAAACAACACCTTCATAAAAATAGCAACTTTGTTTATAATTTAACTAGAAACAAAGCTGCTACTTTTATAAAGACGTTACTTCTTCAGTTACATTAAATGTTAATGGCTGTTGTGCAGCTCTGTAATTAATACTGCTACTTGCCCGGTAGGTATCAGAACTTTTCTGTCCTTGAATCTTGATATTCATGAGAGTGGTTTGAAAAGTTCTCGGAACGGAATAGAAAAAAAGTACTTATATAACTGAAACTTTTTTTATTTTCCAATGTAGTCTCCTTGTAGATTAATTCACTTAGTCCAGCGATGTTCCAGTGCTTTGATCCCATCTCAAAAATGAGTTTCCTCCAGGCCTGCAAAAAATTCATCAGCTCCGGATATCAATTCTTCGTTTGAAGTGACCTTTGTCCACCAAGAAAAATTTTCAGTTTTGGGAAGAAATGGAAGTCTGACAGAGCCATATCAGGTGAATAAGCTGGGTGTGGCAACAATTCATACCTTACTTCGTGTAATTTTGCCATGGCGATGGCACATATGTGTGGGTGCACATTGTCTTGATGGAAGATGACTCTCTTCCTTGCTAAACCTGCCTTTTTTCGCATATCTTTTGTTGCAATTTGTTCAGGAGCTTAGCATAGTATTCTCCAGTAATTGTTTGCCCAGTGGGGAGATAACCTACAAACAGAATCCCCTTCGCATCCCAGAACACTGATGCCATGACCTTTCCTGCCAAAGGAATTGTCTTTGCTTTCTTTGGCGCCAGACAGTCAGTATGTTTCCACTGCTCTGACTGTTGTTTTGTCTCTGGGGTATATTAGTGCACCCAAGTTTCATCTGTGGTCACAAACTGGCACAAAAAATCTTGTTCGTTTCTCCTAAAACGGGCCAAACATTGTTCCGATATGACCATTTTCGTGCGTTTTTTATCCATCGTCAAGGATCACGGCACCCATATTGCAGATAATTACACTACGTGGAAACAACAACAAAGCCACATCACCGCTACAGCTCTCTTCGAAGATCATCGACGTGGCACATGTTTACTGTCAACAGTCCAATGAGTATCACATGAACAACTCGTTGCACTAACACTGACCTCTGACTTTTCAAACTACCCTCATATATAGTTTTAGAAGGTGTCTAGTGAGATTGTACATATATGTGTGTGTGTGTGTGTGTGTGTGTGTGTGTGTTTGTGTAATAGATTGTTTGCAGTTTCTTGTTTATGTTAAACTAGAGTACTTAACTCCACCCTAAACTGTGAACAAAGAGACAAAGTCTACATAAAAATTCTTGTATTTTGTACTGAGATCATATAGGCTTTTGTGATGTGGCATATAGAGCTGCCACCTATATATTTTGGCTATCGGACTTACATGTATTTTTCGTGGGCAAGTATAGCCCCTGCCCCACATGGGAGATTGTTTGCAAGTAGAAGAGGTGACGTACTATGTACAGTCAAGACACCATCAACCACCGTAGCATCAAGGGGCACCAGCATCACCGCAAGGTGGTGCACAAGTCACACCACAAAGCACAGCAGTCATGGGCAATAATGTACCATCTGCATGGTCATGCATTCATGTGATACTGGAGACTGTTTTGCAGGTGTGTGCTTACATCAGTGACTTGCCCAGGTAGGGCCAGTCATACCCCAAGCTCCAAGCAACTAACAGGTGCCTGAGGTCTCCAGCCGCACCCACTGTTTGCCAAGCTGCTGTACTGCCCTCACGCTGAGTCACGTCTCACACTGCTCTTCTACCAGTCACTCTGAGGGTACTGTTGAGTAGCATTTGTCATGACTGTCCACAAGCCCATAGTCTCGTAGGACCAAGTTGTTACAGCACCTAGTTGCTCACCAGTTGACTATCTAAGTGCCCTCAGCCTCATAGGACTGTGCCATTACCAACTGACTCCCTATGACCTCCCAGCCTTGTAGGACAATGTCAGTACCAGCTGGCTGCCTACGAGCTCCCAGCCTCTTAGGGCCGTGCCATCATAGCACCTGCTGCTCATCACGAGGCTGCCTGCAAATTCCCAGCCTCGTAGGACTGTGTCATAGTTAATCTTCCCTTCTCGTCAAGAGATTGCTTTTTCTAAGTTGTGTGGACATTATTCTCAGACAGTGTATTTAGTTTGGTGCCTGTAATAAACTGTTGTTATTTCAAAGAGTGCATTTCACTACATCCAGGTACACCACTCAGCAAAGCATAGTACATCTGTGATGTGCAATTATTTACTTTAGACAATATTCTTACTGTTCACTTCTGTGAATAAACACTTCACTTACATTAGGTGCACTACTTCAGAAGATAATTCATTAAGGCAACAGAGTGAAAATGTGCTTTAATGAACATTCTTGTTAACATAATTTAGAGATTCTATTAAAGGCAAAAGATGTTGAACTGTTGGCATTTATCTGGTAATAAATATGCAACCAGTTGCTTTTTTACTATTTATTCAACCATGAACATGTTTTCGAGCCACTGCAGGCTCATCATCAAATGGAGGTGTTACAAGAACATTATGTTGGTAGCTAGATGCAGTGTTGGTGGTGCAGGCAGAAATTTAATAACTGGTGACGAAACATTTACAAACCTGAAAGTTTTTGTACTCTAAGTACCTACAACATTAAAAAAAACTTTCAGATTTGTAAATCTTTCATCACTGATTTCTAAATTTACATAGTTTCCACTGGCAGCAACAGCACAACATCTAGCTACACTTGGTCCACAACATACTGTTCTATAACACCTCCATCTGATAATGAGTCTGCAGTGGCTTGAAAACATGTTCATGGTTGAATAAATCATAAAAAAAGCAACTGGGTGCATATTTATTACCACATTAACACCAATTTAAATCACAGTCACAGTTCGTCATCCACAATAGATATACTGGAGAGGGTGGGGGTGGGGGGGTGGGGGGGTGGGGAATGCTGAACTGTGCTTCTTGATTAGTTTATCTATGAACCGACTTCATTTCAACTTATTAACCACTTGGACACTGAGGTATTTTAGATAGTACAGTCATTTAGTGTATAACCATAAATCTGTACTTTTGGTGCTAGCCCAGTCATTTTTCATTGTTTGAAATCATGTAATATTAGTCTTTGTTCAGCTAAAATTAAATCTACAACTGTACTTGACAAACCACCATGAAATGCATGACAGAGGGATCTTTTCATTGCACCAATTAGGACTTCTTCCCTTTCCATTTACATATGTAAGACATGAATGATTGCTTAAGTGCCCTGTGCATGCTGTAACTGGTCTAATGCAGTCTTTGTGATCCCTACAGAAGTGATAGATAGGAGCTTGCAGTATTTTCCTAGAATCCTTGCTTAAAGCTGGTTCTTGAAACTTTGTAGGTAGAGTTTCACCAGATAATTTGTGTCTTTTTTCAAGTGTCTGCCACCTCAGATTCTCTGTGATACTTTCCTGTGGGTCAAATAAACATGTTATCATTTGTGTTCTGTTCTTTGTATTCTATGATGCTTTCCCATGGGTCAAATAAACATGTGATCATTTGTGCTGCCATTCTTTGTATATGTTCAGCATCCCTTGTAAAGTTCTTATTTTCCTTTATAAACTGAATGCATTTTCCTAGTATTCTACCAATGAACTAATGCCTGTTACCAGCATTATCTGAGCTATATCTGATAAAGTCAAGGTGAAAGTTGCTGGAAGATCATTTCTGTAGAACCAAGTACTGATCCTCTTGGTTTTCCACTCATTATGTTCCCCCATTCCAAGATTAGTTTGGTACCTCTCACAATTTGACAATCTAACCATTTAGTTTCTGTTGTGAAAGTAAGGTCCCATCCATGCAACAGGGATCCTCTTAAACTTTATTATCCAGGTAGAATTTTGTGATTAGTACAATAAAAGATTTTATGCATGATGAAGAAAAAATGCCACACTTTGCAGTCGGTATGTGGTTCCTCATCCCAGCTGAAGACAAAACTGAATCTAGCCAAACGTAGTCTCACCAGTAGGTTTAATAGAAATGCTATTTTTTAAAAAGTGAAGCACTGGCAACACTAACTGCATGCAACACAGACAAGAACAAATAGTGTCAACTCTGTACTCTGCTGGGGCAATACCATTAGCTCAGTGAGATGAGGAAAAGCTGTGGGGAATGGCTATGCTGTCTCACTGAGGTTTGAGTCACATTTGTGTCAAACATTTTTATTCAGTAAAAGCATCATGTTGTATCCAATTTACACCTCCACAAAGCAGTATCTATCTTGTATATTTCTTTCTTTTACTGTTACCTTTATTTAAACATGAAGACATAACATGAACTTCGTACACACATAAACGATGACTGTTTCATCCATGTCACAAATAAAACCAACAGAAAATAACAGTGGATACAGTAACATCATCTGTTTCCAATGAGGTACAAGAAACACTATTGGTAGGCTACACTAGATTACACATTATACTGTTGTTGTTGTTGTGGTCTTCAATCCTGAGACTGGTTTGATGCAGCTCTCCATGCCACTCTATCCTATGCAAGCTTCTTCATCTCCCAGTACTTACTGCAACCTACATCCTTCTGACTCTGCTTAGTGTATTCATCTCTTGGTCTCCCTCTACGATTTTTACCCTCCACGCTGCCCTCCAATGCTAAATTTGTGATCCCCTGATGCCTCAGAACATGTCCTACCAACCGGTCCCTTCTTCTTGTCAAGTTGTGCCACAAACTCCTCTTCTCCCCAATTCTATTCAATACCTCCTCATTAGTTATGTGATCTACCCATCTAATCTTCAGCATTCTTCTGTAGCACCACATTTCAAAAGCTTCTATTCTCTTCTTCTCCAAACAATTTATCGTCCATGTTTCACTTCCATACATGGCTACACTCCACACAAATACTTTCAGAAACGACTTCCTGACACTTAAATCTATACTCGATGTTAACAAATTTCTCTTCTTCAGAAGCACGTTCCTTGCCATTGCTAGTCTACATTTTATATCCTCTCTACTTGAACCATCATCAGTTATTTTGCTCCCCAAATAGCAAAACTCCTTTACTACTTTAAATGTCTCATTTTCTAATCTAATTCCCTCCGCATCACCTGACTTAATTCGACTACATTCCATTATCCTCGTTTTGCTATTATACTACACACAATAATTCCATTCTGTACTTCTGATGGCCATACTTATCTTCACAGTGTTAGTATGTACACATATGAGCAATGTTCACTTTAGAGAAGATGTTCAAAGCAATCACATAGCATTTGTAAACATTTCACCAATCACTGGACTATACTTTGCAACACACCTGCATCCACCATTGCCAAAGCGGCAAGCACATGAGTACATTAATGAGTGGTGTAATACAAAAATGTGCCTTTCAGTGCCGCCCCCCCCCCCCCCCAAACAAAAATCTGATGGATTAAGGCCCGGCGAATGTGGAGGCCAGCACATTGGACATCCACAACCAATCCAATTACCTAGATTTACTTCATTTAAATAGTTACACACATTCATTTCTAAGTGTGATGGAGCACCATAATGCTGAAACATAGCCGTTGCCAAACACCCAGTGGAACATTTTATACTGTGGCAAAGTACTGCAAAGAAACTGATGGTAGATGTTTGGTAATAGATAAAGGCCCAAAAGGACTCCTCGCTGTACTCCAGCCCACAGGTTTCTATCAAAGCATGCATGAAAGTCACATTCAGGGGGGCATGCAGATTTTGTTTCAAACAATAATGGCTGTTGTGGAGATTGAAAATACCTTCATGAGGAAGCTAGATTTGTCAGTCCATATCACGTTATTTATCAAATTTTTTTACCTTCCACTTGATGCAAAAGCCATTCCCAAAACTGTTTTTGTCAAATGCAGTCTTTTGGCTGCTGGTGCTGAGTTAATGTGTAATTATGGATCCAGTTCTTCATAACAATTAGTCTTTGAGATATCTGGAACTGTATTGTAATACACTCCTGGAAATGGAAAAAAGAACACATTGACACCGGTGTGTCAGACCCACCATACTTGCTCCGGACACTGCGAGAGGGCTGTACAAGCAATGATCACACGCACGGCACAGCGGACACACCAGGAACCGCGGTGTTGGCCGTCGAATGGCGCTAGCTGCACAGCATTTGTGCACCGCCGCCGTCAGTGTCAGCCAGTTTGCCGTGGCATACGGAGCTCCATCGCAGTCTTTAACACTGGTAGCATGCCACGACAGCGTGGACGTGAACCGTATGTGCAGTTGACGGACTTTGAGCGAGGGCGTATAGTGGGCATGCGGGAGGCCGGGTGGACGTACCACCGAATTGCTCAACACGTGGGGCATGAGGTCTCCACAGTACATCGATGTTGTCGCCAGTGGTCGGCGGAAGGCGCACGTGCCCGTCGACCTGGGACCGGACCGCAGCGACGCATGGATGCACGCCAAGACCGTAGGATCCTACACAGTGCCGTAGGGAACTGCACCGCCACTTCCCAGCAAATTAGGGACACTGTTGCTCCTGGGGTATCGGCGAGGACCATTCGCAACCGTCTCCATGAAGCTGGGCTACGGTCCCGCACACCGTTAGGCCGTCTTCCGCTCACGCCCCAACATCGTGCAGCCCGCCTCCAGTGGTGTCGCGACAGGCGTGAATGGAGGGACGAATGGAGACGTGTCGTCTTCAGCGATGAGAGTCGCTTCTGCCTTGGTGCCAATGATGGTCGTATGCGTGTTTGGCGCCGTGCAGGTGAGCGCCACAATCAGGACTGCATACGACCGAGGCACACAGGGCCAACACCCGGCATCATGGTGTGGGGAGCGATCTCCTACACTGGCCGTACACCACTGGTGATCATCGAGGGGACACTGAATAGTGCACGGTACATCCAAACTGTCATCGAACCCATCGTTCTACCATTCCTAGACCGGCAAGGGAACTTGCTGTTCCAACAGGACAATGCACGTCCGCATGTATCCCGTGCCACCCAACGTGCTCTAGAAGGTGTAAGTCAACTACCCTGGCCAGCAAGATCTCCGGATCTGTCCCCCATTGAGCATGTTTGGGACTGGATGAAGTGTCGTCTCACGCGGTCTGCACGTCCAGCACGAACGCTGGTCCAACTGAGGCGCCAGGTGGAAATGGCATGGCAAGCCGTTCCACAGGACTACATCCAGCATCTCTACGATCGTCTCCATGGGAGAATAGCAGCCTGCATTGCTGCGAAAGGTGGATATACACTGTACTAGTGCCGACATTGTGCATGCTCTGTTGCCTGTGTCTATGTGCCTGTGGTTCTGTCAGTGTGATCATGTGATGTATCTGACCCCAGGAATGTGTCAATAAAGTTTCCCCTTCCTGGGACAATGAATTCACGGTGTTCTTATTTCAATTTCCAGGAGTGTATATGGGTACTGCACTGAGCTGATTGGTGAAGGGTTTAATAATTTGTACGACCTCTGTTGACTACTTGTGGATCAAGTTTCAAGAAAGCATTGCTCCAGACGATGAAAAACATTTTTCTTGGGATGGCACCTTTGAGAGTAATGTGCAGCATATCTACAAGCAGCAGCAGTAGCCTCATTATTGGATGCAACCAGCACCAAAAGCATATTGATCTATTCACTGTTTTGTGTGCTTCATCAGGTAGCTGCCTAATATAAACTTGACAGGACCAGTTATGGTCATAAATGTGCAGTTAGTACACACATGCATGCAGTTTAATAGATCCAACTGTCATGAGATACGCTATTGTCATGTGACAAAATGATATCCTGGTTATAAATGACATGAACATGGAACCTGGAGAGGATTTGAACCATACCTCCATGGGTGGTGTAAGTTTTTTGTCCCAGCATTCTATTCAGTCAGCTAAGACAGCTGCCAGTAGTGTGAGGTAACACTAGTCCTCTGTACATTCTGATGTGCTGCATCATGTGACAGTGTTGTCAGCTCCTCGTTTTCATACATGTGTTTCAAAATGCATAAAATCTGATTTTGCTGAAGTCTTGTATTGAATCTGGATGAGAATTTATATACTGAGCTCCAAGTGTGGCATTTTTTCTTTACCTTGTATACAGCAAATGCAAGAAGACAGTGCTGTAACACATCCATTTGGCTCAGACAATGGACAGACAAAATGTGGAATGATTTAGAATATGCCTGGAAATACATAAAAACTGGGAAATCAGCTGGTTTTGATTAAATAAGTGGAGAAATGATCAAAGCCATTTGAGTTGCTGAAAACAGAGGATCTACAGAATATTTTATAAGATATGAAAACAAGAGAAGGTGTGTGATGACTGGGAGATGGGTACCATGATCACAATTTTTGAGACAGGTGATACAGTGTTATGACAATAGATGCATCATTTTAACATGTCAATTGGGTTAACTTCATGAAACATTTGTAGAGCATAAGATAAGACTTCTCACTGAAGAAAATCTCTCTGCAAAAGAGTATTGATTCAGGGAGGGAAGATCAGCAACTGATTTCATTTTTGCTCTCCACCAACTGACAGAAAAGTTTTATGGACACACCCATGACCTGTGTTAGCCTTTCTGGGTACAAAGAACGTGTTCAATGCCACAAATGGGGACAAGATGTGGGAGCACTTTAAAAAATTGGAATGCAAGATAACATGGCTCACAGGATCAAGACTTTGTATGCAGATTTTCACAGCAAAGTTAAAATACCTGTAGGAATGACAAACTTTGGGCATGAAATCTAGATGAGGGCTGCAATGAAAGACTGATGGAAAAGTACACCAAACCAATTCATGCAAAAAAATGAAATCCAGGTTTTTTGTTGATGACACACCTTTGGAGCAACTAAAGAACAAGTTCATTTAAAATAAACACCTGGGCAGAAGACGTTAAAGTAGCAATTCTCAACACGTGGGGCACGTTTTCCTACGAGGGGGGAGGAGGGAGTGACAGCAGTATATGTGGGACACAAGCTTATTGAAAAGAAAGCATCTTTGTAAATTCTTGCGGATGGTCAGTTTCGATGTATGATCCCCACTTATCATCACCAAATGGTGCTTGCTATGGATTTTTACAGTGTGTTTCAGGATATCTATCACAGGGGATTTAGAAGATAATGCCCTGATAAGGAACCCATGTTCAAAAATGTGCCATTTGGATGTAAAATAATTCAAAAACTGATTGCCGCTGCCGCCAACTGGTGTGAAGCACACATGCCCATCAGTTGTCAGCATCAGAAGACAAACAAGGAAACATTCCTGCTGTCATATCCTCACACCCAGCAAAGACCGTGCTGCCTTCTCTCTGCACACCGCATTTCGCTGAGGTAATAGTGGGTGATCAAAAAATTCAGTATAAATTTGAAAACAGAATAAATCACGGAATAATGTAGATAGAGAGGTACAAATTGCCACACATGCTTGGAATGACATGGGGTTTTATTAGAAAAAAAAAATACAAAAGTTCAAAAGAAGTCTGACAGATGGCACTTCATCTGATCAGAATAGCAAAAATTAGCATAACAAAATAAGACAAAGCAAAGATGATGATCTTTACAGGAAATGCTCAATATGTCCACCATCATTCCTCAACAATAGCTGTAGTCGAGGAATAATGTTGTGAACATCACTGTAAAGCATGTTCGGAGTTTTGGTGAGGCATTGGTGTCGGATGTTGTCTTTCAGCATCCCTGGAGATGTCGGTCGATCGTGATACACTTGCAACTTCAGGTAACCCCAAAGCCAATAATCGCATGGACTGAGGTGTAGGGACCTGGGAGGCCAAGCATGACGAAAGTGGTGGCTGAGCACACGATCATCACCAAACGACACGCGCAAGAGATCTTTCACGCATCTAGCAATATGGGGTGGAGCGCCATCCTGCATAAACATTGCACGTTCCAGCAGGTGTTTATCAGCCAGGCTGGGGATGATGCGATTCTGTAACATATTGGTGTACCACTCACCCATCACGGTAGCAGTTACAAAACCAGAATCATGCATTTCCTTGAAGAAAAAAGGCCCAATAATGATAGATGTGGTAAATCCAACCCATACTGTGACTTTCTTGTCATGCAATGGAGTTTCCATGACAGTTCTAGAATTTTCGGTAGCCCAAGTTCTGCAGTTGTGAGCGTTGACAGACCCTCAGAGCATGAAATGAGCTTTGTCGGTCCACAACATGTTCCTCAACCAATCGCCATCTTCCACCATCTTTTGAAACGCCCACACCACAAATGCCCTCCACTTCACTAAATCGCCAGGTAACAGTTCGTGATGCCGATGGATTTTGTACGGATAGCATCGGAGGGTACATCTCAGTGTATGGAATGCCAGTGCAACGTGCGACTGCACAAGTGCTGACTTCCCCATGCATAGATGAACCCGCTACAGTCTCCATTTCTTCCTGAAGTGTCTCAGCAGCATTATGCCTTGTGCTCGGTCGGCCACTATGGGGTCTATTGTCTAAACAACCCGTGGCTTCGAATTTCGAAATCATTCTCACCACAGCTGCATTTGTCAACGAACCTTTACCCATTCAAATCCCGTTCCTATGGCAATGGGATCGTAATGCTGAACTAGCACATTCCCCATTCTGATAATACAGCTTCACTACAAGCGCCTTTTCAGGTAACATCAACATGCTGCGACTGCTGGTGCATCTGATTCTCTCTCTCATTACAGATCCTTTTATACACGATTGTCATGCGCAATCACTGACGTTTTTCTGTGCAGCGCCACCTGTCAGACATTTTGTGAACTTTTTTTTTTGGGGGGGGTTCTAATAAAACCCCATGTCATTCCAAGCATGTGTGTCAATTTTTATCTCTCTATCTACATTATTCCGTGGTTTATTAAATTTTCAAATTTATACTAACATTTTGATCACTCGGTATATCAACTCTTTATGAGCTACCTGTAAGACACAGAGGAATAGAGGGCCATCAGTTGTGACTTTGTCAACAAACTGGGTCAGTGTTGCAAAACATCAATAAATTTCTTAATTTTTAATTGGCTTTAGCATCAAAATACTCAAAATACACACACACACACACACACACACACACACACACACACACACACACACACACACATCACAGCATGCTGAAAAGTAGTGCCTCTAAACATTTTTATTCTGTTCTCGATATTGGTTGAAATATTGCATGTCACACATATTATTTGGTTGACTTTCCCACTTCACTGCTACATCTGCTAACCTCTGCCGCGACAGGGTTCTGAATAGTAGAGTGTAATGTAATGGTATTTAATGTAAATACTTGTATGTCAGGGAGTGCCAATCAATATGCTGTAATCGAGTTTCTAGCCACAGAATTCTTACACACATGGAGCACCCTTTCCTTCAGCATGACAAAGCCAGATCCCACACAAGCACTGTGGCATCTGCAACAATGCAATGCCTTGAGTTCACTGTCATTAATCATCCTCCATACAATTCTGACTTGGCCCCATCTGATCATCATCTGTTTCAAAAACCAAAACAACACCTTTGAGAACTTCACTTTGATAGTGATGAAGCAATGCAAGCAGTAATGAGGTTGTGGCTCCATCAACAGAGTCAAATATCCTACAGTGATAGTTGAGAAAAAAATATTTTGACATGTGGTTGTGAAACATGGACCATGAGAAGTGAAGACATCAGCAGAATTCAGGCAGCTGAGATGACGTAGCATGGTCAGAGACATGGAGTGATAGAATCGGAAATGAGGAAATTAAAAAGCAAGTGCAAGCTGTAAAACTACAAGACAAAATAACACTGCAGGAGGTGAGATGTTATGGGCATTCGTGACACATGGATGCTAACAGGCTATGAAAACTAATGGACGTTTTGAAATTCTAAAATAAATGACTAAATAGAGGACCAAGACAAGGATGTGGTGCAATCTGACACTGAGCAGAGAGGACATGCCAGGGCCATCATGGAAGATGAAGGAAAGTTTAAGGATCATACTTGGCAGAAGAACCTCATTTGGAGGCCCGTAGAATAAAATGGAACAATGTGAGATAATGATTATGATTACATATGTTTTCCTTAATATTCATGGTTTTACCCAAACTACAGGATTTTGTTTTGCCACTAGTTGTTTTAACTGCACCTGCAACTATTCAGATGCTCTATCTGTGGGATGAATTTTCCATACAAAAGATCTAGAAAACAGATTGGAAATCTGTGAGAAAGGATGGTACTTCTCTGGTCAGAAAGGATCATTCAGGCAATTAGCTGTGTAAATAAAGCCTTACTAGAAGCTTTCCGATTCATAGCATGCCGTGTTGCCTGTGTGCAGCTGAGTAAGAGGCAACATAAGAATCACATCCAAATTTTATGAAAAGGATAGATTGCTACTCACCAGGAGATGTTGAGCTGGGGATAGGCACAACAAAAAGACTACTACAGTTATTGTCATTATTCCATACGTGATTTTCCATTGCTTGATTTCACATACTAATATACTTGTCCTTCCTCTGAGCAATTTTTCACTCTGCCTTACAATGTTACACAGAATGCTTCATCTGGGGCTTATCATACCACTCATTAGCACACTAGCAAATGGCACATTCTTTGAAATTTACCTGATATCATCCTGAATCCTATATAGTGACAGTTACTGTCCACACTGTTGCTTGCAGACCTTATTATTATTACATGACTGTCTTTCCCAGGAGCCTCCCAAAAGACATTAAATCATGGACAACATTGCTGTGCCCTGCACTTGGCTTGAAAATACTAGTTACCTAGTAATAACTATCTGAAGAGTTCTACACCAGCTCTGAATACACTCCTACAACTACTATCCAACAATAAGACCTTCTTGGTCTTAAAAAAATCCTCTTGTCCCACGCTGCACTTTTCACCCAGTGTTGTCACACTGCATCTGTTCTTCTTGGGCTGTCTGAATGCATTGTCAACAGCCTCTGTTGACACTATTGGAAGCAGCTTGGCCGACACTATCAGACTTGCAAGGTCTCCTGGGTCTATTCACAGAGTTGGAAGGCTTTTGACTGTTGGTCAGTTTTCTGGTATAGCCTTAACATGACCAAAAGTATACCCACAGTATCTAAGCTGATCAAAGAGAGGGTAAGGGGGGAAATGAAGTTTGTTTTGCAGGGAATGAGGAAATTATTTTGAGATTTCACAATAAAACACTCTGGCAAAGCTTCCTGTTAGTAGTCAATATCCATTACATGTTCTGGCTATCTTGATCCATTACATGCTCTGGCCATCTTCAAAGTGACACTCAAATCAAATATCTTGCAGGGCAGTTAGGACGTATATTAAATTCACAAAGACTTTTTTTTCTTCTGGGGACAGGAAGTGGTCAGGTAGAGGAGGAGGGTTGCCGATTGCTCTACTCCTCACTGACGCCCTTTAACATTACTACTGCAAACTGCAGCTATATACAAACTTCGGTAACTTTTCTTGCGCAACTGTTAAATCAGCTGTAAGTTAAGCCGATCATTTCCCAGAATTGCACAGTGGTAGCAACTAGCACTTCATCTCCAGTAGCTGACATCATTCATTCCCCATATAGGTTGTATTTTGTGTGTCATACGAAAACTTACCCAGTTTGCTTAAGGACCTTTGTTTAATGAACGATAACAACGAAGGAATTTATAAATTTCAGAAAATAGCTAGTAATTGGGTTAATTTAGCGACAATTCTGATGCCTACACGTTACTTAAATATTGCTTTCAAGCTTATACTTTGCGCAATGAAGTTTACTTACGAAAGAAGATTTAAATTACTGACGAAAGATAACTTTCTTTACGATAGATAATGAAAATTAACGTAAGCGCAATTCATTTAATCTGACGTGGCGATTACCATAATGAAAATTTTTACTGCCATAGACACGGTGGCTGGTTTAGTCACTACGGTATACAATCGAGGTATATCGTACTAATTTGTCAGCTATACTCACCTACTAGTTATATTTTTGTGAATACTGAAGTGACACTGAACTAACTATTTCATAAATATACTAATATTTTTGTAAAAACTACAACTTCGCTTCGTCGTAAGCTGTTCTGATGAATTTCCTCTTATCTCTTTCCTACAGATATATTACGGTAGTATAATATTGTACACGGACACTAAATTTCTGTAACTGAAATTGTTAACAGTAGCTGAAACTATTAATTTATCACATATGAGCAGCAGTTCAGTAACAATACGTTTCACAACGAACGCCAGCGACTTTTCTATTCATCGACCACTGGTTCAACTTGGCGGGTGAGATCTATATGCGCAAAAACACGGATGCATCGCGTGACGTGCCAACCAATAGCATACCGTGCGGAGAGAGTTTACGACTGGTTTTAGCTTCTGCGTGGCGTTATTTCGAAAGTTGTTTCGAGGCAATCTGCTCAATATGAGCGGCAAAGGCAAATCGCATTCGTTGTTACACAAGGAGGCGAATGAAATAGTGCTTCGCCTGTATAAGTTCTGTCGGAAGTGACATCCACGCCTGATTACAAAGCGTCTCCCGGTGTTGCCAAGTGCCAAGAGCGAACAACTAAGGCGTGCGTAATCCGGCTGAGAATTTTGCAACGGATCGCGACAGAAGCCAGCACATCTGCTGAAGGCAATGGATCACTTATTTTAAATCGCCTGGTAAGCGCCGAAATCGAAAGAAATTAGTAAGTGAGCTCGACGATTTCAGCAGAAATGAATTACCGCGGAAAACATTAGACATGTATAATAAAGATGAATATCCTACGGCAAATAAACTATGTTCATGCACAAAAGAAGCGGAAATCAGACATTCCGTCCGGATCGCTGCAGGAAGAAGATTTTAAAAAGGAAATCGACAGAAACTTGGTGATGGAGCCTTTCATAATAAATCTTCATGATTCTGATTCGTCTGAATCAGACACCGAGGCTGAAGACAATGTTTTGGGCTAACCATGTCACTTCCTCTTATCACTGTATTGAAAAATATATTGTACAACGTAAACCTATATTATGTAAATTGAGACTTGATTTGCTTGGCTTTTTATCCTTAAGCAGGTTTGGCGTGGACTTTGTTGTAAGCTTGTATTTCGTATCGAACAACTAGTCGATTTTGCTGTGAACATTATTTGAAGTTTGACTTCTAGCCATAAAAATATGTAAAATTTATTTTTTATTTATACTAGTCGGACCGCTGTCTTTACTTTTCAAACAGTAACTATTCGTTCGTTCCACACAATATGTCAGTGATTAAATATTCCTATATCTTCTTCGATAATTTGTGTTGGACTTGACAATGGCAGAGGAGTAAGCAGCCAGAAGCTCATGGATTTTAAATCGCCTGATGTGGCTGGAAACTCGAGAGAATTTTATCAGTCATTAACAAAGTGCTTGCATTCCCTTTAATACTGAGGGATTGGATTCACTAATATTAACATGGTTTCTAAACGTCATCCTGAAATTTTTCTCTTTTTGGCCAACATCAATACAGTGTTTAGAGAACATATTAATGTCAGTGGATTCAATCCGTCAGTGGATTGTCCTGGTCAACATGGAACCTTGACAGGCTTGCCATATTTTTTTGTGAGTAACCTTAGACATGTTACTGTATTTTTTGGGTCCAACCAAGGACATATCTTTGAACTTACATAAAAGTCTTAAGAGGTTTCTGAAACTTAAACTTTATTCATTAAGTTAAATTTTCACTAAGGCTATCATTTTTCAGAAATGGTTTGTGTACAGTGTGAGCTGAACTGCCTATTGCTAACTTAGGTCTGTCTGAATTACTTTGAACTTTTCTGAACACATATTCATTCCATTTTCTCTTTAGACAATTACTGTTAGAGTTATCAGCTGTATAACAATCCAACTTTTCTTCAAGTTTGTATTTTTTCATATAGTACAAAAGACACTTATAGCCTGATGCATATGCTGGAGAAGCTGCTAGCTGATGAAGATATTTGAAAGTTAGAATTAAGTGTTGTTCTGGATGAAGGAGATTTGGGCTCAGGATGGCAGCTAGTAATCCCACCGGCAAGGGCTGAGCTACCAGTGACAAAGAAAGGATTAACACTGATTCGTAACAGATTTTACCCTAATATTCGCAAAAGAGGTTCCAATAGCTCGCCTATTGTGAATCTGGTCACTGGCAGGAACTTAAGACTTACAAAAGAGAGATGTTGTTCAATATATTTATGAGCTGAAATCTTTCAATAAAAAATGTTAGAGCAAATCCAAGCATATCAAAACATAAAGACCAAAATGCCATGCATCTAATAAAATGTCAACCAGAATTTTTTCAATAAAAACATAGAAGTTGGAAATTACATTTTCACAAAAATTTCGAATATTAATTACTAAATGATGCAGTTATTTACAATCAACCAGGTGTTGTATGACTGCATAGCACCATCATGAGAAGTGAAATTACAATACAGTCTCCAATTTTTACATATTGAGAAGTTTCTTGTATTTAATTACGTAAATTTGTTAAACCAGAAGAGTCTTCCACATTCACACAATAAAATGAAGCAGTGTAGCATTTTTTATGTTGATTGTTTCATTTATCTACATTTTTGTTGTTTTATTATAGGCCTGTGTGCATTGGGGTCATATGTTTTCTTTTAAGTATTAATATGAAGAATATTGCAATTAGTATCATTGGAAACAGGAGCAAGCAAGCTTTTACCTAAAATATATGCCTGTTTTGTTGATGTTTACTATTGAAATGCTACTCCATTTTGTGCATTTCACGACATTCTAACAAAGTCATGGTTTTTGTGGGGGTATCTCAAGTCCTCATTGTTGGGAATGCTGTGATATGGAAGTGATCTTGCGGACAAGAGAGAAGAGAGAAAAACACTTCCCCATGGGCCATTGGAGGAGACAGTAGCAAAGTTTTACTTTGATATCGTGCTATAGCTGAATATAGGAGTTGATAATTCACTCATGTGATAGGAAAGTTCTGTAAGATTTCTGTTCTAGGACTTAGGGGATGCAGTCTTATGCTTTACGTTGAATGTGGGACATGTAACTTTCAAATCAGCAATGAACTGTTAACTTATTGGGGACTAAACTACCATTCATGCTACGGTCTACACAGTTTCTACGAGATATAAATTGATCAAAAAGGTGTAGATGAGTTACTTTGCATATGAAAACATCATAAACACATTGCCCTCTTTGTGTTCCCAGATGAGACAGTAAGTGATAGGTTATGGGGGAACTGGTAGCGACGTCTTCCCATCGATGTCCGCACTTGCTGAGGGAAGCACAGATGTAAGAGGTTGTTTAAAAACGCGATGCAGAACATATAGGTCTAAAATTTAGAAAAAATGCTCGCCAGTCATAAAATTCTGAAATTCCAGATATTTTTGCAACCCAGGATAGCACTAAAGGACCAGGACTGTCTGGGCTAATATTGGACATATCATGAACCTAATCCTAGGTCCACACTGTGGCAACACCACTTCCTTATGATTCACTGACGACGCTGGTTTTATTACTGATGGACGGTGGGTAAAAGTGCTCCACTTCGAAGGGTCAGACTATTTAACAGGGTGGTTTTCTGGTTTGTATCCAAGGTGATTCGTGGAGTTGGCAGTAGAAGCCACTAAAATTTGACCATCGACAAACAGAATAGGCGCTGAGTGATGAAAGATACGTTTTAACTATGAGCTTGTTAGTTCCCTACCAGTTTTTACTATTATAATTTGTTAATGTTCAGGTATCAGACTAATTGGTGATCGAACATTCATGGATCACATTGTTATTAACATTAACCATGTGCCTTAAAAATACAATCACAGTTAGATTCTTTATATATTATAGCGAAAGAAAATCTTGAAATGAGAACAGTTTTGTCATTGAATTTCACTATTATTGCAATTTATTTTCGAATGATCAGCTAATGTCGCTCCTCCGAAAGTCACACCCACACAATCTACATAACACAATATTACCTTTTTATCTTCCTTGTCCGTTAGTTGACATGCCGGATTATTAGCCCTCCCAGAACTAATTTAAACTGAGTTTAGCTTTTCAGAACAAAGTTCAGTCATGAGTTGCAAATATATTTTTACTATGCTTCACTGGTTTCGACAAAATAATTTCTCATCTTCAGTAGCTTAGTATTGGTTTAGCAGATATCAATGTATTCTTTATAGATACCTGATGCTATGACTTGTCCAAAACTGTACATATTATCTGCGACCGCAGTACTTCACAGTTACTATTTTAAACATATTCAATAATTTCTGTACCACCCCATCGATTAGAAATTTCAGTTATTTCTCCAGAACCTCGGCCTGTTGTTAATACCTCGGAGTAGCGCGTATTTTGATAAACTTGAATTTATCGTAATATAAACTTTCACAACAGATTAAAATGTTATGCGACAACTCTCATATACACTGAAGAGCAAAAGATACTCGTACACCTGCCTAATATCGTGTAGGGCCCCCGCGAGCACGCAGAAGTGCCACAACACGATGTGGCATGGACTCGACTAATCAAATGTTTTTTTTAATTCCAGTCTTTGATCACAATATCAATTCTTTTGACGATGACCAGTTTCAGTCCGTAATGGCCATCCTCAGATCTTTTTTACACCAAGTGCTCAGTGGTGAAGTGAGCACTAGGCTCACTCAAATCGTGGAAGAAAACTGGCATATGTCGTCGCAGTTGATATTTCAAGTTGCATGTTTTGTGTGCTGCACTGAGGAACTTCCCTGTTAGATGACAGTGGTCTCTACATAAAGTTTTCGCTTTTCTGTCCAGTGGAAACAGACAAATAAGACATTGAACTGCCTTCTTTTATAAAGCAATGTTCTGGTGCGATTTGGTCAGGGGAGTGTTTGTGTGATAAATCGCATCAACATCCCTTGCAAGTTGTTTGATCTCAGAGAACAACAATCTCACAAGATTATCCGTAATGTATGAAGCGACATTGTTAAGACTAGAGTTATATGAGCCTACAACTTCCGGCATAAGAAGTCAGCCTCATTCTGCCAACGGCCTTGTCAAAGATGGCGGAGGAGCGGATAGAGGTTCAGGGCACTCTCTTGTCCTAGGGGTGGGAAATTGCCCCTAAAGGCGGAAGAATCAGCAATGATCAACGACATGAGGATGCAGAAGACAATGGAAACCACTGCATTTAAGACACGTAACGTGTATCCACAGGACATGTGGCCTGTAATTGAAGAAGTGTCATGATGATCTCTCCATTGGCAAAAGATTCCGGAATAGTCCCCCATTCGGATCTCCGGGAGGGGACTGCCAAGGGGGAGGTTACCATGAGAAAAAGATTGAATAATCAACGAAAGGATAACGTTCTACGAGTCGGGGCGTGGAATGTCAGGAGCTTGAACGTGGTAGGGAAACCAGAAAATCTGAAAAGGGAAATGCAAAGGCTCAATCTAGATATAGTAGGGGTCAGTGAAGTTAAGTGGAAGGAGGACAAGGATTTCTGGTCAGATGAGTATCGGGTAATATCAACAGCAGCAGAAAATGGTATAACAGGTGTAGGATTCGTTATGAATAGGAAGGTAGGGCAGAGGGTGTGTTACTGTGAACAGTTCAGTGACCGGTTTGTTCTAATCAAAATCGACAGCAGACCAACACCGACAACGATAGTTCAGGTATACATGCCGACGTCGCAAGCTGAAGATGAACAGATAGAGAAAGTGTATGAGGATATTGAAAGGGTAATGCAGTATGTAAAGGGGGACGAAAATCTAATAGTCATGGGCGACTGGAATGCGGTTGTAGGGGAAGGAGTAGAAGAAAAGGTTACAGGAGAGTATGGGCTTGGGACAAGGAATGAAAGGGGAGAAAGACTAATTGAGTTCTGTAACAAGTTTCAGCTAGTAATAGGGAATACCCTGTTCAAGAATCACAAGAGGAGGAGGTATACTTGGAAAAGGCCGGGAGATACGGGAAGATTTCAATTAGATTACATCATGGTCAGACAGAGATTCCGAAATCAGATACTGGATTGTAAGGCGTACCCAGGAGCAGATATAGACTCAGATCACAATATAGTAGTGATGAAGAGTAGGCTGAAGTTCAAGACATTAGTCAGGAAGAATCAATACGCAAAGAAGTGGGATACGGAAGTACTAAGGAATGACGAGATACGTTTGAAGTTCTCTAACGCTATAGATACAGCAATAAGGAATAGCGCAGTAGGCAGTACAGTTGAAGAGGAATCGACATATCTAAAAAGGGCCATCACAGAAATTGGGAAGGAAAACATAGGTACAAAGAAGGTAACTGCGAAGAAACCATGGGTAACAGAAGAAATACTTCAGTTGATTGATGAAAGGAGGAATACAAACATGTTCCGGAAAAATCAGGAATACAGAAATACAAGTCGCTGAGGAATGAAATAAATAGGAAGTGCAGGGAAGCTAAGACGAAATGGCTGCAGGAAAAATGTGAAGACATCGAAAAAGATATGATTGTCGGAAGGACAGACTCAGCATACAGGAAAGTCAAAACAACCTTTGGTGACATTAAAAGCATCGGTGGTAACATTAAGAGTGCAACGGGAATTCCACTGTTAAACACAGAGGAGAAGCAGATAGGTGGAAAAAATACATTGAAAGCCTCTATGAGGGTGAAGATTTGTATGATGTGATAGAAGAAGAAACAGGAGTCGATTTAGAAGAGATAGGGGATCCAGTATTAGAAGCGGAATTTAAAAGAGCTTTGGAGGACTTACGGTCAAATAAGGCAGAAGGGATAGATAACATTCCATCAGAATTTCTAAAATCATTGGTGGAAGTGGCAACAAAACGACTATTCACGTTGGTGTGTAGAATATATGAGTCTGGCGATATACCATCTGACTTTCGGAAAGCATCATCCACACAATTCCGAAGACGGCAAGAGCTGGCAAGTGCGAGAATTATCGCACAGTCAGCTTAACAGCTCATGCATCGAAGCTGCTTACAAGAATAATATACAGAAGAATGGAAAAGAAAATTGAGAATGCGTTAGGTGACGATCAGTTTGGCTTTAGGAAAAGTAAAGGGACGAGAGAGGCAATTCTGACGTTACGGCTAATAATGGAAGCAAGGCTAAAGAAAAATCAAGACACTTTCATAGGATTTGTCGACCTGGAAAAAGCGTTCGACAATATAAAATGGTGCAAGCTGTTCGAGATTCTGAAAAAAATTAGGGGTAAGCTATAGGGAGAGACGAGTCATGTACAACAACCAAGAGGGAATAATAAGAGTGGACGATCAAGAACGAAGTGCTCGTATTATGAAGGGTGTAAGACAAGGCTGTAGCCTTTCGCCCCTACTCTTCAATCTGTACATCGAGGAAGCAATGATGGAAATAAAAGAAAGGTTCAGGAGTGGAATTAAACTACAAGGTGAAAGGATATCAATGATACGATTCGCTGATGACATTGCTATCGTGAGTGAAAGTGAAGAAGAATTAAATGATCCGCTTAACGGAATGAACAGTCTAATGAGTACACAGTATGGTTTGAGAGTAAATCGGAGAAAGACGAAGGTAATGAGAAGTAGTAGAAATGAGAACAGCGAGAAACTTAACATCAGGATTGATGGTCACGAAGTCAATGAAGTTAAGGAATTCTGCTACCTAGGCAGTCCAATGGCGGACGGAGCAAGGAGGACATCAAAAGCAGACTCTCTATGGCAAAAAAGGCATTTCTGGCCAAGAGAAGTCTACTAATATCAAATACCGGCCTTAATTTGAGGAAGAAATTTCTGAGGATGTACGTCTGGAGTACAGCATTGTATGGTAAAACATGGACTGTGGGAAAACCGGAACAGAAGAGAATCGAAGCATTTGAGATGTGGTGCTATAGACGAATGTTGAAAATTAGGTGGACTGATAAGGTAAGGAATGAGGAGGTTCTACGCAGAATCGGAGAGGAAAGGAATATGTGGAAAACACTGATAAGGAGAAGGGACAGGATGATAGGACATCTGCTAAGACATGAGGGAATGACTTCCATGGTGCTAGAGGGAGCTGTAGAGGGCAAAAACTGTAGAGGAAGACAAAGACTGGAATACGTCAAGCATATAATTGAGAACGTAGGTTGCAAGTGCTACTCTGAGATGAAGAGGTTAGCACAGGAAAGGAATTCGTGGCGGGCCGCATCAAACCAGTCAGTAGACTGATGACAAAAAAAAAAAAAAAAAAACAACTTTATGCGCCACTACCTATGCTATGAGTCATTCTGTGACGGTTGTATAGGAGGCATTGGGGTCACCTTCACAAGGCACCACAAGAGCTAGGAGGTACTCAAAAGCCGCAAAACTACAAAGGACAACGCTCCTAGTGGTGGGTGTCCTTAAATTTTAACAATTTGTTTGCCTCAGTAGGTATTTCCAGAAGTACTGGTTCCTGGCTAGAGCAGTCTTTATATGCTTTGTTAAATATTTCTTAAAGTAAATGCCGTTTATGATCTTGTTTGCTCAGTTGGATTCAAAATTGTTCAAATGGCTCTAAGCACTATGGGACTTAACATCTGAGGTCATCAATCCCCTAGACTTGGAACTACTTAGACCTAACTAACGTTAAGGACATCACACGCATCCATGGCAGGATTCGAACCTGCGACCGTAGCAGCAGCTCGGTTCCGGACTGAAGCGCCTAGAACCGCTCGGCCACAGCGGCCGGCTGCTCAGTTGGACACAAAGCAAATAGGACATGTTTATAATCCAGATACAGTGTTGCTTCTCCCCCTTGGAGAATAACAACAAATCTACGTGTTCGAGGTGCTGACTGGCTACTTTGGAAAAAGTAGCGGGATCCCACGAATTTACGCTTTACATTATTTTTGTTCTGCACATTATGCTTTCCATCTTCTTATGGTTTGCTATCATCTACCTCCACGCCACAAACGTGAACTGAAAAATTCCGATTCTGTGTTTCAAATTTTGGTATGCCCTGGAGCTTAATGGGGAATGTGTTACCAGACTTAAGATGTATGAAAAGATCTTGCGCGATGTACTTTTTTCTCTTGATTTATTTTGCAAGCCAGAAGCGACCATGCAGAGTAAAATTCATCATTCTTAACACGTGTAGTGCCAACAGTGAAGTACAGAAGTGGTGGTTTTGCTATATGGGGTGTTGTTTGTGCTGAGGATGTGATCCCCTTTTTGCACTTAAGGAAAAACAACATGCGCCAGGATATGAACACATTTTAAGCATTGTGTACTGCACACTGTAGAGGAACAATTCGGAGACGATGATTCTTTGTATCAGCGTGACGATGCACCTTGCCATGAAGCAGAATCTGTGAGGCAACAGAGTGTGGACAATAACATTCCTGAAGTGGATTAGCCTTCCCTGAGTCCTGGCTCCAATGTAACACCTTTGGAATGAGTTAGAGCAATGAGTTCGCTCCAGGCCCCAGTGAACAACACTAGTACTTTACCAGGTTTGTTCTTCTGATGAAAAATGGGCTGCCATTCATCCAGGCTTACAGACACCTCATTGAAAGTGTCGCCGTTAGGGTTGAAGTTATCATGAAGACGACGTTTGGACACACACATTTCAATGTCCACTAACAGGGGTCCAGATACTTTCGATCGGGAGTGTACCTGAATGAATTGGGAAGAAGACTTAATAACTAGTACAGTGGGAAGTACCCTCTGCCTTGCCTTCCACAGTTGTTTCTAGAGTATGGATCTGGATGCAGACTACTCCCACATCAAACAGTTCTGATATGAAGAGCAGCTGTTTTGTAGTATAACTGTATCTGGTAATATTGCATGATAAACTTTCCTTGTGTGTCAGAACAGCTCTGTGGAGCTCTCTCGTGGTAAAAATTCCACGTAGGCTTGACTTCTTTTAAGTTTGGCGTGTTCTGTGATTCCAGTACGGAACAGAAAACAGTTTCTCTTTGAAAATGTTTAGGGGAGTTAAAAGAAGCCTCTTCAATTTGCTACAGCCCTCGCACTCATCACTTGATCTTGGTGGACATCTTGTGGGCTTGAAATTAGAACTACTACTCTCTATGAGGTTCCCTTCCGTTTGACAGCATTATCTGCGTGTACTCTGATGTAGGTAACGTCTTTATGGCTGCAAGATTCCTCTTAAACTGTGCCCAGATACTTTTGTACAAATACAGTACATTCTACTTACAAACTATTAAAAGTATCTTGCTGGCACAAACATCAATTCGCAGAAAATCATTGCTAAAATGTCGGGTCAGCCATCTATTTACAGTTTAAAAAACACTAGAATTTACAGGTTTCGAAGGTCAAGTCTTCCTTACCCATTATGGATAAAATCAAAGTTCGTTCCGCTGAACTGGAATTGTTCTCGTTTGGAAGGCTATATCTGGATCAGTTTTTAAAGAGGAAAAGAACGTCTACGGACCGAGATCAAATCTCTCTCAAGAGCGGAAGAATACTTTCACAGATGAAGCACACTGCCTTACGTTTGCCGGAAATACGCACGTTTCTGAAAATATAAAGCATGAATTCTCATAGTTTTGTATGTTGCTCCTCATAATCAACAGTATCAAAGTCAAAATCGATCATCACATTCATGTTGTTGTTGTTGTGGTCTTCAGTCCTGAGACTGGTTTGATGCAGCACTCCATGCTACTCTATCCTGTGCAAGCTTCTTCATCTCCCAGTACCTACTGCAACCTACATCCAAAGTATTTATCGTCCATGTTTCACTTCCATACATGGCTACACTCCATACAAATACTTTCAGAAACGACTTCCTGACACTTAAATGTATACCCGATGTTAACAAATTTCTCTTCTTCAGAAATGCTTTCCTTGCCATTGCCAGTCTACATTTTATATCCTCTCTACTTCGACCATCATCAGTTATTTTGCTCCACAAATAGCAAAACTCCTTTACTACTTTAAGTGTCTCATTTCCTAATCTAATACCGAGCGAGGTGGCGCAGTGGTTAGCACACTGGACTCGCATTCGGGAGGACGACGGTTCAATCCCGTCTCCGGCCATCCTGATTTAGGTTTTCCGTGATTTCCCTAAATCGCTTCAGGCAAATGCCGGGATGGTTCCTTTGAAAGGGCACGGCCGATTTCCTTCCCCATCCTTCCCTCACCCGAGCTTGCGCTCCGTCTCTAATGACCTCGTTGTCGACGGGACGTTAAACACTAATATCCTCGTCCTCCTCCTCCTCCTAATCTAATTCCCTCAGCATCACCCGACTTAATTCGACTACATTCCATTATCCTTGTTTTGCTTTTGTTGATGTTCATCTTATATCCTCCTTTCACGACACTGTCCATTCCGTTCAACTGCTCTTCCAAGTCCTTTGCTGTCTCTGACAGAATTACAATGTCATCGGCGAACCTCAACGTTTTTATTTCTTCTCCATGGACTTTAATACCCACTCCGAATTTTTCTATTGTTCCCTTTACTGCTTGCTCAATATACAGATTGAATAACTGGGTGTGAAACCGTAAGAAGATAGAAAGACAATAAAAATAACTAATTTCTGAGGATCCACTTTGCGACTGATAACTGGGGTTACAGAGACAGGAGGGAAAGATCAGTGACGCTGAATGTCGGAGCCGCTTCCTGAGATGTGGTCAAACGACTCATTTAGTTGGCTGAGATGCCTTTTCGCCATAAGCGAGTTCGAATTCCGATCTGGTACAGATTTACTAACTAGAGATGGTAGTTCATATCTCTAGCGTATTGTCGTTCCCGTAGATAAAAGAGAGTACAGAGACCACTGGGCCTCGTGCTAAAGAAAACATTCATGAAAAGACCTTCAACCTTGATGTAAGTTCTACTCCTGCCCCTGAGTAACTCCACAGTTCGCTGTGAGCCGATAGCTAGTTTCAAGGGTTTATCTCGTGGGAGCCCGCATCGCCCGCTTGTTATCGGTCTCTCTGAAGTTCTAAGCACTGCCATATTACAGTGACTCATACAACCGCTTGTAGCTCTTCAGTTAGGTTAAATTGTGACGATTAAAACGAAACGCGTTCAGAAAAGCGCGTGGTAACATTTACTAATTTCTTAAGTTGTTTCTGACGTTGAGAGAGCAGCTCAAAGACAAGTGGAAGGTTACTTAAGAGACTTTTTTAAAGTCTTAGTTATAATGCTCTTGACTGGTTTGTTGCTGCCTTACATCTCTTCTTATTTTGTACTAATCTATACATCAGAAATGAACCTAGTGAACATAACTTCGGCATTATTTACAATATCTGTTTTCCTTAATAATGAAAACGGGCACAAAATGATTATCTACAAATCATATAGGAACCAGACTGCTCTTTCAAAACACGAAGGGCAATAAAGGGGCCCAAGAAGGCTGTGAGGCGTGTTTGCGGCATGTGCTCTGTGTGTTCAATTTGTACAAAGTGAAAACAGTTCAAGAAAGCAGATTTGAAAAATAATTAAAGTTGTGCGATATGAAATAAAAAAAATTAAGGTTTGATGATGACGTTATAATTCTATAAGGGATGGCAAAGAACTAGAAGAGGAAGTTGAATGGAATGGATAGTGTTGTGAGAAAAGGTTAAAAGATGAACATCAACAAAAGTAGAAAAAGGGTAACAGATTATAGTCGAATGAAATCGGTGTAACTGTGGTAATTAGATTAGGAAATGAGATATTAAAAGTGGAAAATGAGTTTTTCCGTTTGGTCAGCAAAATAGCAGACGATAGGCGAAGTAAAGAGGGCGTAAAATGCAGAGTATCAATAGCAAGAAGCGTGTTTCTAGAAAGAGAAAATTGTTGACGTACAATAAAAAATTAAATGTTAAAAGGCTTTTATGAAAGTATTGATCTGGATTGTAGTCCTAAATCGAAGTGACATACAGACGTCAAGAAGTACAGACAACTAAACAGTCAAAGGTTAAGTACAGTGGTGTGACAGAAGAATACTGAAGATTAGATGGGTGGATCGAGTAACTAGTGAAGATGTACAGAATAATTTTGGAGGGGACAGAGAAATAGCTATTTTGGTAATAGGGTAAGCACTATAGAGGGAGACGTGCTTGACTGAGGCAATCAGGAACAAGTGGATGCAGGTTATTGTAGTTATGCTGTGACGAAGAGACTTGCTCAGGATAAACTGGTCTGGAGCGTTCATGAAGGTCGTCCAGAATACTTACAAAACTTAAATCCAGCGAGCCTCCCTGTGAAGAACTGTCATGCTGATCCATCAGCCTTCTTCAACGAGACTGGTGAATCGATCGTAACCCGGTACTTTCACAGTCGTCTAGAACACTAGCAACACATTCACAATAAACTTATAATGTTCCTTCCTCTTTCTATTCAACCTGATGTTGTTGATATTTAATCGTGTTTTTGTCTAATGAGAAGGCTAAACCAATGATTTAGACAATTAAAGATCGAGGGCAGTGGTCAAGCATAAGCTACATATAATTTGAGGGTAGATTTTTAAGCAATTTCAATATAAAATGGCTGGTCCCCAGTCCAAGTAAGGGACAAATAATTTTTGTAACTGTTATGAAATTAGTGTTACTGTACTTTACTGTAAGCAAAGAACATTATAAAGCCAACTCTGGTGTATGTAAATTCAAATTGGTCAACAGTGACGTTGCATTACTGGCACAAAGAGGGCATTTTTAGAAAAAAAAATGTTTTTCATCTACTTGCAATAAGTATAGACTTTTACAATTCCAACGTCATGATTAAAATGAGCGACCTAATCAACGTAATGACACTACATTGTAATTTATACTGTTTGCAAAAAGCAGATAGCCCACACACCCTTTCGTATGAGCTATAGTGAATAATAACTATTGTTATTGAACACCAATGATAACAAGAACAAACAACGTTGATACAATATCATTTCATGGCACACCAGAAAAACAGGACAACGTACATACACTTTTATATAAAGAGTATGCAGTAGTAGTATACGAAAGTAGCAGTTTGTTAGAGATTCGCAATTTCATTTAACAAAAGACTTTATTACACCATACCACTTCCTCCTGTTACTAAATTCTTTGAAATATGTATCTTTTATGGAAAACATTAATGTGGTTGAATTTTTGTTGATCCAAGCACCAGGCAAGTAACCTCAGGTAGCTAATACGACTTAGGTTACGACTGATTTGCAAAAGTTCACTTAATTAGTATATTACCACAAAGTAAGGCTCACTGGCCACGCTCTTTAACCAAACTAATTAAGCCCCAGTACCCTCGACTGCGATGATGTGCGACAGGCAGTAGTAAACATTGTCAGATGTCAAGGCATATCTGCAGCATTTACCACTCGCTCAAACACAAATACAGTTGGTAGCGTCAATGAGACCTTATAGTGGTAACATCCTTCCAACCGTTACGCATCTGTGGAGCTTAATTATAGAGCCATTCCACTAGTTTCATCATAAAAAAACTTTGGTGCGTTTGGGAGCGCTGTCAGCTCCAGTGCTACCGTCTGGCTTACTCTTTACACGCTGCGTGCTCGCCACGCTTTAACAACTTTCTCCGACGTACGTGCTTACTCTTTCTGTCTACTCCGGCTCTCAGAGATTAATCGAATATAGAAGTTTGATCTGTCTAACCTGAACAAGATAGGACTAGCAGTGGTAATAATACACTGGTGTGCAAATCTTAAGGACGAAAGCAGCATTCGCATGTGTCACTAACAAGTAACATAGCTCATGAAACTTGGGCCGTACAGAGGAAGCACTGCTATAGTACGGTGCACTACAGTACATTACAGTACGGTACAGAATGTAACTGAAAGAGATACGCAATGAGATGAACAGAAATGACATGTTTATTCAATGACAATAATTACCTGGAGATTACAAAAGGTGGGACATGGTTCATAATAAAGTGTGTGATCACTAGAAACCGGGTACATGCATCATAAAAACCTTAAAACATGCATCCAAATATGCATGAAAATGCTTAAAATGCATGAAGTGTCGAAATATGCAAGATCAGATAATAAAAATACGTAGTAGTTACTACGTGCATTATATCTGAAAGTCGAACCTGTGCATATCATTAACTAGGAAGAGCGCCGGCCACGCGAAGAATCGGTACATTTAGAACGCTGATATAATTTTCTGCATACTTTAGGAAGGGGGTCTTTCTGGGATTATATTCTAAAAATTTGCAAAATGGGGAAGCATACCGTGTTTCAAGAATTGTTCCTACTTTGTCGGTAATAAGCAGATGCGATGCGAGTGAGTCGCAGCGAAACAATCGATATGTTTAGGACCAACTCTGAGATATATCGCACGCAGAAGGGCACACAACAAACAATCATGACTTTTTTGAACAGCAGTAACTTTTAGTTAATACTATTGGACCAAAGCATCATTTACAATTTATTTTACATTTTTCTGTCTTTTTTTAAGTATAAACGATCAAGTACTGTTCCAAGTGTTCGGTAGTAAGATTGTATATTCGATCACTCAAAACATTTTTATAAGCAGAAAAGGACCGTTCTACATCGACTGAGGTAACTGAGCAGTATTCGAATTTGGGTGCTATGTTGGCACTTATTGTTTCTGGTTCACCCGTCCCAGTAATAAAACTAACAATTTGCTGCAAGGTTTCAAAGCCTGGGTTATTGTTTAAAATGTTTTCAGACTTTAGTTTAAGTTTTCTCGGGAATACCTCCGACAATGAGCAGTTTAACACAATAATTCTATTTATTAACAGAGTAGATTTATTCAACGCCAAACCACGAGTTTCAAGCTTTTTAATACCTGCAGGTATATGGGAAATATTAGTGCTAATCACAGCAATGCCTTTCTTAATGTCGAAATCATTAACAGCTTCCTTGCACTGGCAGACTGCCAAAGCGTCTGCACTATCTATGTCGTTTACTACCCCTCTAATGGCCTCTAAATGTTCATTGTAAAGCAATACATCTTCGACCCACGTACCCCAACGAGTTACCACTGGTTCGGGAGGTAAAGGCACATTTGGCAGTTTTCCTTTGTAGATCTTGATGCGAGCAGGAGCCTTTAGAAACACTTTATTTATGGATGAAATAAGTTTATTTACATCCTGAAACGTGAAACATACTCCTTCAGCAAGTCGATGTACTCCACGAACAAAGCACATCACATGTTCAAATTGGGATAAAATAGTCGGAAGGCTTTTCCTGCTTTGATCATATAGGGAGCAGCATCTGAAATAAACACTAACAACCTTTCATCTGCAGAAGATTCTAGAAATATTTTTCTAATACCCTCATTCACAAATCTGGCGATTGTAGAATGATTTACTATTTCAAGTTCCTTGCAGGCCGCTCAAATTTGCATTATAACGGCCACAAGTGTCTGTAATTTCGTCAACTGAAATTGAGTTCTTTGCGTATTTCTTCCAGAACACGGAAATTGTCGGTATGTAATTTTTACGCAGTGGCCTCTCTGTTAGCGATTGCGCGCAGTAATAGGTCGCGATCAATCTGTGAGACATCAGAACTAGATCGAGCTGGAGACCACGCGTATAAATTTTGAAAATATTATAAAGATAGAGCGAAAACAAGCATCGTCACTAGTTTTTTGTTAAAATGTGCAATAACCGGTGAAAAGGAGCCAAATATGCAAATGCATCTGCAACATGCAAATGCGTTCTCTAGTGATCACCATGGACGGCAATGCTTGCTCTGCAATGTGCTCCCATTTTGACCACAAGATTGATAAGATGTTCTTGTGGCAGAGCGTTCCATTCCTCGAACAGAGCGCTTGACAACCGTTACTGCATGTGAAGGTGAGGCAGTACGTCTTCCAAACAAGTACTCGATGGGATTTAAGTCGGGGGAAATCGGGGGAACAGGCAGGCTAATCCATTCGCCGATTGTACGTTCGCTTCAGAAGTTCTCCCTGCACTGTTCGATGCGGTCGCGCGCTGCCATCCCTAAAAAGGAAGTCAGGGCCGAGTGCACCCTGTTGAAGAAGCACGCGGAGAAGGAGTACAGTGTCACAATAACGTTGATTAGTGAGTGTACCGTATACAAAGATTTAGAGATCAGTATGCCCTTGCAACATTATGCCTCCTCACAGCAGAGAATCAGGACCACCAAAACGATCATGTTCGACAATATTCTTGATCGCATTACGTGTTCCCACTTCTCGCCAGATGAGAGTACATCCAGAATCACTACTCAGACTGAAGCTGCCGTCATTCGAGAAGAGCATGCAACCCCACTCCTTGTTAGTCCACCCCAATGTCCTTCGTACCATCCCAAACGGTACTGTCGATGTGCAGATGTCAATGGGGCACAATGTGCTGGTCATCGGGCAAAGAGATCACCTCCATGCAGTCGCCGTGACACTGTGGGGCGTGAGATTACGGGTCTTATAGTTGTGTTAAATGTGCTTGCAATTGCACCAGCTATTTCACGTGGGTCCCTTTATGCCAGCTACACAAGATAGCAGTCACCTGCTAGTATAGTTCACCGTGTTCGACTTCCTCCCCTACTTCGGGCGGCAATGCCTGTGGTTCGGAACGCTCTCCATGCATGTGAAACAATGCTGTGAGCAGTACCAAATTCCTCGGCTTGCTTCTTCCAGTTCCCCGATGATTCTTAGCCATGTGAAGTCTTCCAAATATTGTCTCCCCGTCATGTTGTAATGAGGAATACCACCAAAGTGCAACGTAACTGCTCCTTGACTGACACACACAGTCTTTTCCCGTTCCTTCAACTGCCTCGTGTTGTGGAGCAAGCCCCATTTAGCACTTTAGTCACGCTGACCTCACACCATGTGACGTCCTTAAATTTTGTTTTGTAGACGGTTGATGACATTAGAAACGATGTATGTCATCAACAATCTAGAAAACAATTTGCTAATACTACATAATGAAGCCAATGGTAAGACCCTAAGTCTGTTAGAACAACTGGAGATATACCTGCACAAAATAAAAAAAAAACGGAATCTATGTTAAATGAACAAACAGATTTCGCAAGGCATAGTTATTTCAGTAATTTTAAAGACCTATTCTAAAGTTATTTCTTGCATATGTCAATTGTTTAATAGTAATATCTTTAGCGCTACGAATAAATTCATCTTTGACAACACCATGTACAAAAACATCTGTGAAGTGTTTATAAACATGTATGTGCAAATGTACATCTTGAATGAAGTGGCATGTACTGAAACGACAAAGGAAAGAACGTTTGCCGGTACTAAAACGTTAAAAATGCTTTCCTTGGATGATGTGGTAAGTTTACACTGTTCATTTTCCACTATTTTGCACATATTTTCCGCGTTCGTCTTACGACATTCATAACGTAAAATTAAACCTTTTCGTGACAGGAATATGCATTTCACCTCATTCAAGAGAAGAAATAAAACATGTATTAAGATAATTTACACCTGACGATGGACCCACAGGGTCCGAAATGCATCGTGTAGTTAATAAAACACGAAAAAGTTGTGACTGAAGGCGTTGTTTAATTCATACGTCCAGTGGCATTAAATATGTGTTGAACAATGATTTAATTTTGCAGGTACATTCAGTGGCATATGTGTATACTGTATGCGAAATGTGCTGTGAATGGAGTTAACAGGGAAGAAGTAATAAATTCAAACGTTATGCATGATGCGGCAGTTTTTCTCGCATCTCAGTGTTTATGACGTCATATCTCCTGAACTAAGTGTCGTACGATATAACTTTGCAGGTATGTTCAGTAATATGTGTGAATATTGGCTGGAAAATGTGTCACGAATACAGTCGGTAGCAAGGAAGTAATAAATCAAAACGTCTTAACTGATGCGGCAACTTTACCCCTGCATCAACAGCGAAAATGTATTAAGAGATAAAAGTTTTTCCTCTCACCATTTTGTGTGGGTGTCACCAAGTAAAAGTTTCGCAAAGGTTTAAAATCACGTTGAACGAAGTCTACGTATTCGCTTGTCGTGGGTTACACTTCTATTTCAACGCCACCCCCATCCCTTTGTTAGGTAGATGGTTCTTACCCTCACAGCTATTACTTATGGCAGTAAGCGAAATGTGTAGTAAACTTGAATGAAACTGGCCCAGTGGTTTAGGAGGAGATGTGGAACATACATACAGCTACACCTACGTAAATGCTCTGCAGTTCACACTTAAGTGTTTTGCAAAAAATGGTTCAAATGGCTCTGTGCACTATGGGACTTAACATCTATGGTCATCAGTCCCCTAGAACTTAGAACTACTTAAACCTAACTAACCTAAGGACATCACACAACACCCAGTCATCACGAGGCAGAGAAAATCCCTGACCCCGCAGGGAATCGAACCCGGGAACCCGGGCGCGGGAAGCGAGAACGCTACCGCACGACCACGAGCTGCGGACTAAGTGTCTTGCAGAGGGTTCGTCGAATCGCTTTCACATTATATCTCTACCTATCCAATCTCTAACAGAGTGCGGGAAAAAGCAACATTTAAAGTCTGCCGAGCGGGCTCTAATTTCTGTTATTTTGTTGGTCGATTCGGGGGAGGGGACCAAACAGCGAGGTCATCGGTCCCATCGGGTTAGGGAAGCATGGCGAAGGAAGTCGGCCGTGCCCTGTCAAAGGAACCATCCCAGCATTTGCCTGAAGTGATTTAGGGAAACCACGGAAAACCTAAATCAGAATGGTCGGACGTGGGTTTGAACTGTCGTCCTCCCTAACACTAGTCCAGTGTGCTAACCATTAAGCCAGCTCGCTCGGTGTTATTTTATTACAATGATTATTTCCCCCTACGTAGTTAGGTGCCAACAAAATATTTTCGCAATCGGAGTAGAATGCTGGAAATTGAATTTTCGTGAAAAGATTTCGCCACAACGAAAAACGCCTTTATTCTGTTGATTGCCACCCCAATTCGCGTATCGTATCCGTGACTTTCTCTCTCCTATTTTGCGATAATACAAAACGAGCTGCCCTTCTTTGAACTTTTCGATGATCTCCGTCAGTTCCATCTGGTAAGGATCCCATACTGCACAGCAGTACTCTCGCAGAGGATGGACAAGTGTAGTGTAGGCAATCTCTTTAGTCGACCTGTTCCATCTTCTAAGTGTTCTGCCAATAAAACTCAGTCTTTGGTTTGCCTTCCCCACAACGTTATCCACATGATAGTTGCAATTTACAATTAAATCAATGCATACAGGCATTGATATACGTCAACGGGAACAGTTAAAAATTTGTGCCCCGGCCGGGACTCGAACCCGGGACCTCCTGCTTACATGGCAGACGCTCTATCAATTTTTTTATCTTATTTTGTTCGTTTTTGTTCGTTGCATCTTCTCGGGGCGGACGTCATAAGACACCCGTTTAAGTTCGTTGTTGATCGATTAACTCAGTTTTTTTTATTACAGAGAGCAGCTAACCGTCTGACCGAAGTCCATCTGAGCCACTGAGGACACAGAGGTTAGTGCGACTGCAGGGACTTTTCTCTGGCACGCCTCCCGTGAGACCCACATTCCCAACTTATTGTCCCCCACTATATTCGTAGTGTCCCTACCCATTACACTCATTACTCGCGGCTTTACCGATTCCCGTAAGAGTTCGCGCAATGAGTGTGCATCCGCACAGAAGATGGTCAAATGGCCGGTGAGCCTCAACTATACGTATAGACGCAATTAAAGTTATTCGTAATTGTAATTCCTAAATATTTACTTCAACTGGCGGTCTTTAGATTTATGTGATTTATCATGTAACCAAGACTGAACGGATTCGTTTTGGTATTCACGTGGGTAATCTCATAATCTTCCTTATTGAGAAAATTTCCAGTTTTCGCACCATGCAGATGTCGTGTGTAAGTCATTTTGCAGTAGGTTTTGATCTTCTGATGACTTTACTAAGCGGTAAATGATAGCATCATCTCCAGACAATCTTAGATGTCTGCCCAGATTATGTCCTAAATCATTTATACAGATTAGGAACAGCAGAGGGCCTATTACACTGGCCGGCCGCTGTGGTCGAGCGGTTCTAGGCGCTTCAGTCCGGAACCGCGCTGCTGCTACGGTCGCAGGTTCTTATCCTGTCTCGGGCATGGATGTGTGTGATGTCCTTAGGTTAGTTAGGTTTAAGTAGTTCTAAGTCTAGGGGACTGATGACCTCAGATGTTAAGTCCCATAGTGCTTAGAGCCATTTGAACCATTTTGAACCTATTACACTTCCTTGGTGAACGCCAGGTATCACTTTTATTGTACTCGATGACTTTCTGTCAATTACCATGAACTGTAATTTTTCCGACAGGAAATCACGAACACAGTCGGACAACTGAAGCAACACTCCATATGCACGTAACAGAGCGATTTATTCTGAATCTGTACTTACTGTGTGTTGGCAGACCGTTTTTCTCGAGGTAATTCAAAATTCTACTGCAAATGGACGTCAGTGATGTGGGTCTATGATTCATCTGATTACTTCTACTTCCTTTCTTCAGGCGCTTCAGTGTGGAACCGCGCGACCGCTGCAGTCGCAGGTTCGAATCCTACCTCAGGCATGGATGAGTGTGATGTCCTTAGGTTAGTTAGGTTTGAGTAGTTCTAAGTTCTAGGGGACTCATGACCGCAGATGTTAAGTCCCATAGTGCTCAGAGCCATTTGAACCATTTGAACCTTTCTTCGGTATTGTTTGGACCTGTGCGACTTTTCAGTTCTAAAGTCGTCGAGCGAGGGTTTATATATGATTGTTAGTACTGAGCTATTATATCAGCATACTCTGAAAGGAATTTAATTGGTATACAATATGGAGCGAGGACTTGGCTTTAGAAAGTAATTTAGGCTGCTTTGCTGCAACGAAGATATCTAGTTTTAAATTACTCCTGTTGACAGTGGCCCGCCGGAGGTTCGGGTCCTCCCTTGGGAATGGGTGTGAGTGTTGTCCTTAGTTTAAGTAGTGTGTGAGTCTAGGGACCGATGACCTCAGAAGTTTGGTCCCTTAGGAATTCACACACATTTGAACATTTGTTGACAGCAGTTTTTGGTTCGAGTTCTCTAACACTTCCTTCGTCTTCTTTGGTGAAGAACTTATGGAAAACTGTATTCAGTAACTTCGCTTTAGCGCCACTGTCATCAGTAACATAAATTTCCTTATAGCGCAATGAAGGTATTGTGTCTTGTTGGAGTGATTTACATACGACCAGAAACTCTCTGGATTTTCTGCCAAATTTCGAGACAGAGTTTCGTTGTACAAACTGTTAAAAGTATCCTGCATTGAAGTTCAAACTAAATTTCTAACTTCTGTAAGACACTGCCAATCTTAGAGATTTCGCGTCCTTTTAAATTTGGCATGCTCATTTCCTTGCGCCTGCAGCAATGCTCTGACGTTGTAACAAGTCTTCCAGTTTCCAGAATGAGATTTTCACTCTGCAGCGGAGTGTGCGCTGATAGGAAACTTCCTGGCAGTTTCAAGTCTTCCGGTTAGTTAGGATTTAAGTGAATTTCGGTTAAATTAAAATCAAAATAAAGAATAATGAAATGGAATCATAGTAGTCTCCAGAATTTGGAAAAAGTTTTACGAAATAAGTAAACGAATAAAGAAAATTAACGTTCGGCGGATCATTATGTCAGCAAAATTACTGTTTCTGTAATAACTGATTTTTATTGCTGGTAAGTTTATGTAAGAAAACTTGGTTTGCTATAAGGAGAAAATAGCACGGAGTATTTAAAGGAGTATTGCGTTAGCACGTCTTCATATGGTCGAATACTTTTTCAGTAATATCTTAAAGCGTGGAAACAATTTAGTAATGAACAGAGAACGACAGAATTTCTTTAGCTGTGAAAGGTTGTGTAAAAAGCAAAAAATTATGACGTCACTCACTCAATGCTTACTTTCGTTAGCTTTGCCGAAAAACCATTTATAATTATTCATTATCAAATGCCTTCATTTAAATTATAAAACATAGTAATGATTAGAGCCATCTCCAGTAATCACTTTCATGTAATTCACAGTACATAATCTGCACAGCTAAGTTTCAATTGCAATACTTCGAGACATGGTTTTACTGCCTTGTTAATCTCAAGTAACTTGAGCTTTCATTCATTAACAGTTACCGAAAATCACTTTGTACCATTACTATTATCATTTGCTCAAGACTCATAAACACTTCTGATTGCTATTGGGTAAAATGAAAACCTATTTTTCATTGAAAAAAATGTGCAAAAAATTTCTTACATTGAATTTTACTTCGTTAAGCACTGATTTTGAAATTATTGTTCAAATACTAGACGTAGACCTTTTGATTAATTTCTGTCTTTCAAATAAATGAAACTTTAATTACTGTTACTTCATTCAGTATAGCAAAAAGTTACTCATTGCTTAGATATTTTATTTGGCTTAGTTGTTTTATAGAAAAACACTGCAGTTGCTTCTCATTCATCAGAGTTTTGTCAGGTTAGTAATAATGGATAGGAAGGAACATACTTTGGCAAACTGTCTTAGGAGGAACTAATCAACACTTTGAAATATTTTGCTATTATTCAGTCACAAAATTAACTAAAAGGCTGGCTAGCTGTATACGAGTCCAATCAAATAATTGGTTATACAGGGCTATTACAAATGATTGAAGCGATGTCATAAATTCACTGTAGCTCCATTCATTGACATATGGTCACGACACACTACAGATACGTAGAAAAACTCATAAAGTTTTGTTGGGCTGAAGCCGCACTTCAGGTTTCTGCTGCCAGAGCGCTCGAGAGCGCAGTGAGACAAAATGGCGACAGGAGCCGAGAAAGTGTATGTCGTGCTTGAAATGCACTCACATCAGTCAGTCATAACAGTGCAACGACACTTCAGGACGAAGTTCAACAAAGATCCACCAACTGCTAACTCCATTCGGCGATGGTATGCGCAGTTTAAAGCTTCTGGATGCCTCTGTAAGGGGAAATCAACGGGTCGGCCTGCAGTGAGCGAAGAAACGGTTGAACGCGTGCGGGCAAGTTTCACGCGTAGCCCGCGGAAGTCGACGAATAAAGCAAGCAAGGAGCTAAACGTACCGCAGCCGACGGTTAAGAAAATCTTACGGAAAAGGCTAAAGCAGAAGCCTTACCGTTTACAATTGCTACAAGCCCTGACACCCGATGACAAAGTCAAATGCTTTGAATTTTCGGCGCGGTTGCAACAGCTCATGGAAGAGGATGCGTTCAGTGCGAAACTTGTTTTCAGTGATGAAGCAACATTTTTTCTTAATGGTGAAGTGAACAGATACAGTGTGCGAATCTGGGCGGTAGAGAATCCTCACGCATTCGTGCAGCAAATTCGCAATTCACCAAAAGTTAACATGTTTTGTGCAATCTCACAGTTTAAAGTTTACGGCCCCTTTTTCTTCTGCGAAAAAAACGTTACAGGACACGTGTATCTGGACATGCTGGAAAATTGGCTCATGCCACAACTGGAGACCGACAGCGCCGACTTCATCTTTCAACAGGATGGTGCTCCACTGCACTTCCATCATGATGTTCGGCATTTCTTAAACAGGAGATTGGAAAACCGATGGGTCGGTCGTGGTGGAGATCATGATCAGCAATTCATGTTATGGCCTCCACGCTCTCCTGACTTAACCCCATGCGATTTCTTTCTGTGGGGTTATGTGAAAGATTCAGTGTTTAAACCTCCTCTACCAAGAAACGTGCCAGAACTGCGAGATCGAATCAACAATGCTTTCGAACTCATTGATGGGGACATGCTGCGCCGAGTGTGGGAGGAACTTGATTATCGGCTTGATGTCTGCCGAATCACTAAAGGGGCACATATCGAACATTTGTGAATGCCTAAAAAAACTTTTAGAGTTTTTGTATGTGTGTGCAAAGCATTGTGAAAATATCTCAAATAATAAAGTTATTGTAGAGCTGTGAAATCGCTTCAATCATTTGTAATAACCCTGTATATTACTTCATGTTGATTCGGTACATGTAAGGCATTCCTCTTTGACAATGAATGGCACAGGCTTTCTTTTTGCAGCTCCACAATACATAAAATAGGACTCATAATGCTCTTCATGTTAATTGCTATCCTTGGTATCCTCTTGCATTGGCTGTACCGTGCCCACTCAATGCCTTAAATTGTAAATGGCCACACCGAACTTCCGCCGAGCCATTACGTATTTTAGCACCGATGCCTGACCATCAGATCTCACGCACACACAGCGTCGCTACTCCCTAGACCGTTCTCTTTACGCGATTCGTCTCGGCTGTTCACATCTCAGCGCCGTTCTACACTGTTCTGCCTTCGCGCTCGCACGCCCAGCGATAACGCAAATGCAACATCACCATACTCTTTGGCAACGACGCATAACCCCGGCTAGGTCATCGTGTCTACATACAACTAGCGTACATTTCCTATTCATTCAGTTTTACAACACAAAAATAGTATAACATTTCGACATTTCACAAGAAAATATTACTAGAATATCTACAACCATTGTTCCACAGAAAGAACATGCCGTAACAGCAAAATTGAAAGAAAAAAAATAGTAATACACTTAGTTGTTGCGTTGCAACCTCTTTTGTGTACCATGGTGGGGAGGGGGGCTTCAGTTCCGATTATTATTAATTTATTTGGTTGCAAGGTGGCAACCTATATGGGCTATGCACTGGGAGTGCAACATCCACATTAGTCGCCACTTTGCATTTTTGAATAATTAATAAGGGCAGCAATGACAAATAGCAGCTTGGGTGTGAACAAATTTGCAGTTCATCACGCGATGCTAACAGAGATGGGTAAGGGATGAGCAATGAGCCTGGACACGTTTATATCGACAGTAGGTCAGCGGTCGTAATGTGCTGGCTGATCACTGCATATATCCCAGTCAGTTGTCAACGCTGCGGAAGTGGTTGCAAGAAAATTGTCGGAGTTTTCGTGACTCGTTATCTTGAACTCTGGTTACAAGGATAACTGAGTATGCAAGTCTCTTTTACTCGACGACTGTTTCACACGCAGCTGTTATTCTGTGTCTTTCTCTATCGAATAGGTATGTACACGGAGTGTTATTCCGTCGAGCCACGCTCTCATATTAGGTTATTGAAACTTAAAACTGCAAGAACCCTAAGATACGCTTACTTTCACTATGGCAACCCTATACCATAGTGGTCGCAGTAAAATTATCTATATTTTATGAATGATTGGATAAGGAAGCTCGATGTCGGTATTTTACTTCTACACGCTTACCTGTTTGCACCAGGCAACCTTTCATTATTGTCTGGAAAAAAGATAGGCAACCATACTTTGGAGTTTTATTTACATCTTTTGCTCTTGACTGATGGTTCAACTGCCTCTGAGCACTATGGGACTTAACATATGAGGTCGTCAGTCCCCTAGAACTTAGAACTACTTAAACCTAACTAACCTAATGACATCACGCACATCCATGTCCGAGGCAGGATTCGAACCTGCGACCGTAGCGGTCGCGCGGTTCCAGACTGAAGCGCCTAGAACCGCTCGGCCACACCGGCCGGCTCTTGACAGATGGTAATTTTTCAAGAAACTGCACGAGTTGTAAATATTGAAAAAATTTAATTAACCCATTTTTAATTAAAATAGCTGTGCAGGAATATGGGGCTGCAATCCTAGTACATTTTGTCTATTTATACATTATGTCGCATAAAGTATTTATTTTATTAGGAAACTCGATGTGAGAAGATTAATTTAAGATGGGATCTTAGACTATTGTCTCCTAGGAATGCGTTAAGCGAATTTTTATGTGCTTTTTTAAATAGATATATTTATTTATGGTGGATTTTGATGTTGCGGTATTCAGTCTCGCTACAATGATCTGTGGTCACTAATCTTCATATCCATCACAATGCTCTCTATTTGCTAAGGGTATCTGTTGCTAAGATGTTGAATATTTTATCGCAACCTTTTTCACTTCATGTGATATCCTAAACTAAATGTGGAAATTAATTTTTGGAGAAAGCATTTAGTACGATTTCGGACAATTTTTTTTATGCCTGTCACAGACTTGAAACGTGTAATTTCGCCAACATACCGAAAGCAGATTGGAGTCATCAACAAGTACAACAGTATGAGTGGGGTTCCTATTTGTAATGAGACTCAAGTCTTGTTTGAACTGTTCAGTAACTGTTTCGTGTGAGTCGTAAGATCGGTAAAAGGAACCAGTTCTCTTCCTCTTCTCCGCTCCTTCTTTTTCCAACGAAGGCTGTGCCCGAAAGCTTATGTGTAAGTGTGTTTTAATTATGTCTGTCTGCAATTTAGCTTATTATCTTTTCGGTAAGTAGCAACCTGTCTCCTCCTACATTGTTTATATTCGTTCCTGGCATTTCCATTGTTCAATTATTCATTTATTCCGGTTTACAAGTACATACTCTACCCTTACGAAATCACAGGAACTACCTACCTAAATTTCGCTACAAGACTTACTAATTCTAACAACAACGAACACGTCATCATCAACTGTATTATTTTAATGCACGCTTTTAGAATTTACGTCTGATTTTAGGCAGCTTTCACCACCTAAGACGATTTATTCTTCAGTACTTTCTATTAGCGCCTGGAGATCTGATTCTTTCCCAACACAGCTACGACAGTTTACTACTGTAATACGTATAGTTCCTGTGTCAACCAATGTCTTGTGTGTGATCGATACCCTTCGAGACTGAAACCCCTTTTATTCTTTCCTGAGACCCTCTAACCTAAAACAACCGCCCAGTCCTCTCCACACAACTCCCGCTACCAGTGTAGTCGCTTCCTGTATGTAGTGGACCCCTGACGTATTAAGTGGGGCACAGTACCCAACCACCTTAAGCGCAAGTCGAGGTATCTGCAGCCTACATGGTCGAAGAATCGTCTGAGCATCTGGTGGAGACGCTTATTCGGCTCTGTACCACAGAGGTCCGCAACCGGTTGTGTCGACGATGCTATAGATAGTGAGCTCTGCCTTCATCTCGCAAGCGAGAGAGGCAGTCTTTACCAATTCTGATAACCATCCGAAACCAGAGAGAATCTCTTCCGATAAAAGGGCATACATAGTTAGTACCGACGTGAGCCATCACCTGCAGTTGGCTGCACCATATCCTTTTCATGGTATCTGGAAGGATCGGTTCAACATCTTGCATCATTCCTCTCCAATATCCACATAGAGTGCACACCAGATTTGTTCCCCTCCTTGGCAATCATCTCCACGAGGGACCCCATTGTGCACCGAATCCATTTTATAATATGTATGGATAACACATTGTGCAATAGTACAGTGATTCAGAATGTTGGGCGATAAAGACGCTGCTGCTGTGATACCAGCTCCACTTTGTTGCAAGCAGAAAGAAAGGAGAAGAAAAATTAATTCAATGAGCGTCAAAGGTCACTCATGAGAACTAGTTGTGAGAGTTGAGGTTACAGGAAAAAAATATCATAACTGTTTTTGTGATGATGGTTCAACCTTTGATACATTACTGGAAACGGTTCTCCCTAAACATAGGCACTTGTCTCCCCTGCCCCTCCCTTTTAAATTTTCGCAGACGTTCATGTCCCACCAGTATTTGAGTTATGGAAAGGTGCCATGCAATAATATGTGCAGTAAAGGATTATATTCGGATAAGTAATGTATACACAAGAGACGAGGATCACTCCAAAAGAAATGCACACTATTTTTTTTAAAAAATCCGTCTTTTATTCTACATGTTTGAAAGTTTTACGTTGCGTAGATACATCCTTTAGGAACAATATTTTCATTTCTCCACATAATTTCCATCCCTCTCAACTGCCTTGCACTATCTTGGAACCAGCGCCTGTATACCCACAAGGTAAAATTCTGGACCAACCTGTAGCAGTCACTGTTTGCCAGCGTGCACAAGGGAGTCATCATCTTCAAACCTTGTTCCACGAAGAGAGTCTTTCAGTTTCCCAAAGAGATGATAGTCACATGGAGCCATGTCAGGACTGTAAGGCGGGTGTTTCAGTGTTGTCCATCTGAGTTTTGTGATCGCTTCCATGGTTTTTTGACTGACATGTGGCTGTGCATTGTCATGCTGCTTTTTCCGATGTGGTCGAACACGACTCAGTCGAGCTTGAAGTTTCTTCAGTGTTGTCACATATGCATCAGAATTTATGGTGGTTCCACTTGGCACGATGTCCACAAGCAAGAGTCCTTCGGAATCGAAAAACACTGTAGGCATAACTTTTCCAGCAGAAGGTGTGTTTTTGAATTTTATTTTCTTGTGTGAATTTGCATGATGCCACTCCACTGATTGCCTCTTCGTCTCTGGTGAAAAATGATGGAGTCATGTTTCATCACCTGTCACAATTCTTCCAAGAAATTCATCTCCACCATTCTCGTACTGTTCCAAAAGTTCACTGCATACAGTTTTTCTTGCTTCTTTGTGAGCCACTGTCAACATCCTGGGAACCCACCTGGCGCAAACCTTTTTTAACGCCAACACTTTCAGTATTCTGCGAACACTTCCTTCCCCTATCCCAACGTAGTGTGAGAATTCGTTCACTGTGATGCGTCTGTCAGCAGTCACCAATTCGTTAACTCTCTGCACATTGGCGTGTGTGCAGTATGAGGCCCGTTGCTGCGAAGACAATCCTCAATATTGCCATGTCCACTTTCATCACGTAACCTGCTTGCCCACCGACTAACTGTACTGTAATCGACAGCAGCATCTCCGTACACCTTTTTCAACCTCTTGTGGATGTTTCCCACTGTCTCGTTTTCACAGAACAGAAATTCTATGACAGCATGTTGCTTCTGACGAACGTAAAGTGTAGCAGCCATCTTGAAGACATGCTGTGACGGCGCCACTCACGGGAACAGGTTGAACTAAGTTAGAAAACAAGCGGGAAGGATGTATCTACACACTATAAAACTTTCACACATGCAGAATGAAAACTGAATTTTTACAAAAATAGTGTGAATTTCTTTTGGAGTGACCCTCGTAAATATATACATATACTTTTTTTATAGGAACTTTGAAGAAAAGCGCCTTCAGTCACAACTTTTTCGTTTTATTATTATGTTACATGATGCATTTCGGACCTTGGCGGTCCATCTTCAGGTGCAAATTGTCTGATACATAATTTACATATGCTCTCGAGCGAGGTGAAATGCATGTTTCTTTTATGAGAAAGTTAGAGAGTAGTTTCTATATTTCATGAGTAAAGTGTAGAAATTATGTGAGTAACAGTGGAAAATGAAAGAAGAAAGTGAAAAACTTTAAGAATACTGGACATAGTGAAAGTATTACCATAAACAAAATACACACAGCCAAAACAACTGATAATTTAGACATAAAGGTACAAAAAATAAGACAACAAATTGTCACATTAAGAAAGAAGAGAAAATATTAGCCAGTATCTCATACCTAGGCCCCATATCACCAAAAACTGCTAACCGATTGAAAAAAAACAATGTAACAATTGCATTCTCCACTAATAATAAGTTACGACACTTACAAGTCCACAACATAAAAACAAATAATCAAAAATTCAACAGTATCAAGTATCAGGCTCCAGTTGCCCTGCCTACTACGCAGGGAAAACAGGCAGGAGTTTCAAAATTCTTTTACAAGAAAGCACAAATGCTTTCAGACTCAAGTACTTTGCAAAATCAGGCGTTGAACGGCATATGGTAGAAACCAAGCACGTTATCAACAGGTCAGGTAAAAGTCCAGAGGAGTTAGGTCTGGGGAACGTGATGGATACTCCACAGCACCTCTACGGCCTATCCATCTTCCTGGTAGATTTTCGTCGAGATACGCCCTAACGCCAATTTGGTAGTGGGCTGGGGCAACAGCTTGTTGAAAGTAAACTCTTCCGTCTCCATACAAGTCTCGAATGCCAGGTAAAATGGATGTCTGAAGCTTATGAAGGTACACCTCACCGGTAACTGTGCCGTCAAAGAAGAATGGCCCAATCAAGCCCCGGTAAGACAACCCACACCACACATTTGCTAGTGGCAAATTCACGGCTTTGTCTACAGGGACGTTCGGATTTTCGGCGGCCATGTAGATGTAATTGTGGCGATTTACTGTACCATTGAGTTTGAACTGTGCCTCATCAGACCACACAATCATCTCTGCAAACTCTTCATCGTTGCGCACCATGTTATTAAACCACTCGCAGTACTCCGTTCTACGATCTGGGTCGTCCTCGTTCATTGCGTGTAGCAATCGTGGGATGTAGCACTTCCACTTTGCTGTCTTCAAAATTCGCCGAACACTTGAGCGACTCACTCCAGATTCAAGGGCACACTGTCTCACAGATTTCTGTGGTGAGCGAGTGCATTGTTGTAACACACAACGGGAGTTAGCTGGACTTGTTACTGTTACAGGTCGTCCAGATCGTTGTTTGTGTACATCTTTAACACAGCCTTCGGCTTCAAATTTGTCTCGAATGCGACGAATCGTTAAACGTGTCGGTGGTTCTGTTTGATACTCATTTCGCCATTGCCGTTGAACCTCATTAATGTTTTCGTACTTAAAATACCAATTCAAAACTGACTTCCTTTCATCGAATGTAAGCCTTGCGCCAACCACGTTTACTCGAGTAACTAGGTGCAACTAAGAACAAAACACTGCCTATCTGGCGACTGTCATCTGACAAAACAAAACAGCGCAATACAACGCTTGTGTGGCGATTGCCGGAACTACAAACTATTACACTACCAATGATGAGACAACTCCGTCAAGTAGTTTGCTTATATACATATGGAATAAGAAACAAATAAATAAAAAATAAATAATACACAAGAGGTTACTAAATAGATCGCCTACACTACTATTTTTCAGCATCCGCTACAGGTAAAAAGCAATATCATACAAGCATCAATATTTAAATTGTCTAATGTAGGTTGTATCGTAATAATGAAATTTTGCTCGCTCAGGCGTTTTTTTTTTTTTTTTTTTTTTTTACATGTCGCCTTAATTTGCATTGTCAGTCAAGTAGTGTGGGCCATACAAAAGTCAGGTGGCATGGGCCATAAAAGTAATTTCTGATTTGCTTTTATGGCACGATGCTCAGGTTGAATTTAATGTACTTAAAAGTAGAATGAGGTAGCAAAAATCATAGGATAGCGACGTTCAAGTATGCAGATGGCGACAGTATCACGTACACAAAGTATAAGAGGGCAGTGCGTTGGCGGAGCTGTCATTTGCACTCAGGTGATTCATGTGAAGATGTTTCCGACGTGATTATGGCCATACGACGTCAATTAACAGACTTTGAACGCGGAGTGGAAGTCGGAGCTAGACGCATGGGACATTCCATTTCGGGAATCATTAGGGAATTCAACATTCGGAGATCCACAATGTCAAGAGTGTGCCGAGAATATCAAATTTCAGGAATTACCTCTCACTGTAGACACGCAGTGGGGCTCGTGACCATATCTGTTGGACCCTAGACGACTGGAAAACCGTGACCTGGTCAGATGAGTTCCGAATTCAGTTGGTAAGAGCTGATGGTAGTATTCGCGTGTGGCGCAGACCCCAGGAAGAGATGGGCACAAGTTGTCAACAAGGCACTGTGCAATCTGGTGATGGTTCCATAATGGTGTGCGCTGCGTTTACATGGAATGGACTGGGTCCTCTGATCGAACTGAACCGATCATTGACTGGAAACTGTTATACTTGGCTGCTAGAGGACCATTGCCACCCATTTACGATGGAGTTTTTATAGATGAGAATGCGCTGTGTCAGCGGGCCGTAGTTGTTCGCTATAGGTTTAAAGAACTTTCTGGACAGTTCGAGCGAATGATTTAGCCACGCAGATCAGCCGCCATGAATCCCATCGGAAAATTACGGGACATAATCGAAAAGTCAGTTCATGCACAATATTCCGCACTGCCAACACGTTCGCTATTATGGTCGGCTGTAGACGTAACATTGCTCAATATTTCTGCAGGGGACTTCCAACGATTTGTTGAGTCCACGCCACGTCGAGCTGCTACACTACGCCGGGCAAACGGAGGCCGCATACGATATTTGGAGGTATCCCATGATTTTTAACGCCATAGTGTACACTGCAAGGGAGGGTGAAGTCGTTGTAGGCAATCTGCGGACACCTGTGACACTTGAGACGTGGTTTTTCGGACAAACATTTTAAGAAAATTGCGAAGAAGTGCTGGTAGCACACATGAGAGATTTGTATTCTAGCTGAATGCCGCAAGCTAAGACCTTTTTTGTTTAAAAACCTATCTCTTGTTGTATGGTCCATATGACGTGACACTATTCTTAACATCTCGAATTTTAAGTCAAATAAAATCTTTCCTGGCTGTGTGTCGTTCTGGGTAGAAATTTTTTTTCACCATTAACGCCAAAACAAATGTCCAAGTAAAGATTTTATGGGGTTATACCTTGCTTCAAAACAAGAGTAAAAGTTTTATTCCATTTTTGGGTTAAGTGGCCCATACAAGCCGCCTCTTCCTTACATCTGAACTCATTATAATATAGAATATTTCATGCTGTAGTCAGTGGCGGTTCATAATCATACATTCGCAAACGTGAAACGGCAGTCTGCGGATCAATGTTTACTGTAACGTTTTACCTTCTGTTATCGTATACTTCCAAACATGACGGTTTTCTCTACTAATTACGGTACACGACTTATGAGCGTGATGAAGTCATATCCCAAGTCTTTACTTGTCTCAAGCCGGCCGCTGTGGCCGAGCGGTTCTAGGCGCTTCAGTCCGGAAGGTCGCAGGTTCGAATCTTGCCTTGGGCATAGATGTGTGTGATGTCCTTAGGTTAGTTAGGTTTAAGACGTTCTAAGTCAAGGGGACTGATGACCTCAGATGTTAAGTCTCATAGTGCTCAGAGCCATTTGAACCATTTGAACCTGTCTCAGCTGCGGGAGGGCACATATATTGCGCTTAGTCTATTCTGCCAAGGCAGTCAGATATATTCGGAGAAGTATAGTTATATCTGGGAGCATTTCGGACAGCATCAACAGATGAACTACTGATAGTTATGGATCTATGTCTCTTGAATCTTACCATAAGAATGCATTGACTTAAAAGGCAAAGATTTATTAAGGTAGAAGTTATGGGTTAAGTGTGTTATAACACCGGAGTCTTAAGGACAGAACGATGCAGATTGTGCAGACGAACTCTGAGAGATGTGAACCAAACTCACTGTTAACGAGAGAATTACAACGAATAACTTGGTTCCAACTCATGGATTAATACATTCTCTCATTGGAGACGGACACAATGCGATCTATGTGCACCGGATACGAAGAAGGCCGAATGTCGAGTGTGGATATGGGCCCGTTGAGTGTACACCTGAGCACGTGCCGTTCTACTTTCCATCCTATTCACAGACTGTCTCCGGTGATGGGCAGCTATTGAAGAGAAGAGATACTAGACAACGAATAATGTTCCAGGTCGAATTAGTATATTAACACGTCCAGCAGGTAAGATTTATGCTATCGAACAACCGGTAGAGAATATTAGGGCATGACAATGGTATGAGCAAAAGCTCCGTTGACCAATATAACACAGGCATAATGGTGGCACTGTTACAAAGTAACGCATGATCCAAGACATAACAGGCACATCACCGCTGGATTGGTCAGCTATCTGGTTGGTCAGTGAGGTGGAGTGAGTAGGGCATAATTATGGGATCAGAATCAGGGATGGAAGAGGTTTGGATGAAGATGTACTGCATAAGTAGCGGTAAGTATAGGAGAGAATATTTAGTGAATAACATTGCAAGGTCAGAGGTTAATGTAAGCGCGAGATAAGCCATTGCAAATGTGAAAAGCTGGTACATTAGTAACCGGTGTAACCGCCAAAACGTTGAACGCAAGCATGCAAACGTGCAAGCATTCTTTTGTACAGATGTCGCATGTAAGTTTCTGGGATGGAGTTCCATGCCTGTTGCACTTAGTCAGTCAATAAAGGGACGGTTGATACTGTTTGTGGATGACGCTGAAGTTTTCGTCCGATGATGTCCAATATATGCTCGATTGGAGAGAGGACTGGTGATCGAGAATGCCAAGGCAGCATGTAGACACTCTGTAGACCATAGTGGGTTACAACAGCGGTATGGGGGCGAACGTATCTTGTTGTAAAACACCCTCTGGACTGCTGTTCATGAATAGAAGCACAACAGGTCGAATCACCGACTGACGTACAGATTTGCATTCAGGATGCGTGGGATAACCACGAGAGGGGTCCTCCTTTCATACGAAATCACATCTCACGCAATAACTCCAGGTGTAGATCCAGTGTGTCTAGCACGCAGACAGATTGGTTGCAGACCCTTAAATGGCCTCCTCCTAACCAAGACACGGCCATCACTGGCACCGAGGCAGAACCAGCTTTCATCAGAAAACACAACAGAGCTCCATCCTGCCCTCCGACCCTCCAATGAGCTCTCGCTTGATACCACTGAAGCCGCAAATGGCGGTGATTTCGGATCAGTGGAATGCATACTACAGGACGCCTGGCTCGGTACTCCTTCACGTAACCGATTTGTGGCAGTTCGATGTGTCACTGTGGTGCCAGCTGCTGCTCAAATTGCTGCTGCAGATGCAGTACGATGCGCCAGAGCCATACGCCAACCGCCGGCCGTTGTGGCCGAGCGGTTCTAGGCGCTTCAGTCTGGAGCCGCGCGACCGCTACGGTCGCAGGTTCGAATCCTGCCTCGGGCATGGATGTGTGTGATGTCCTTAGGTTAGTTAGGTTTAAGTAGTTCTAAGTTCTAGGGGACTGATGACCTCAGATGTTGAGTCCCATCGTGCTCAGAGCCATACGCCGAACCCGGTGGTCTTCCCTTTCAGTAGTGCCAGGTGGCCGACCGGAACGTGGTCTTCCTGCGACCGTACATTCTGGTGACCACCGCTGCCAGAAGTTATGCACAGTGGCAGGAATGTAGCTACATTCCTGCCAAGTGTTTCTGCAATATCGCAGAAAGAGCAGCCAGTTTCTTTTGGTCCTGTAACACGACCTCGGTCAAACTCATTGGGGTGTTGATAATGGCCTCTTTGTCGCCTTAAAGGCATTCTTGACTAACGTCAACTCATTACTCATCACGTGCAGTCTCAAAGGTAAGTAACACTCACGACCATCACAACGTATATTTAAAGAAAACCTTATTTGCATCCTGATAGTGGCGCTACAGGCGTCACTCTTATGAGACTGGTGAAAAATCTGAATAGACATCATGTTTGAGATGTAGAAACATTCCTACCAACTTTCGTTTATGTCGCACAACCCCTTTTTGGTTTTGCGGTTTTTTTCTCAGTCTGTGTGTAACCTCCCCCTCCCTAATCGGCTTATTGGATTGCGATGTAAATGACCGTGGTCGCGTACGCCTAATGGGATTTTACAGCGAGAATGGCTATCGTTACCAAAGGAAAATAATATCGGTTAGTAGGAAGAAAGTGTACAAAAGACCCTTCTGAAGGCAGAATATATTCTAAACCTAATCTAAATACTGATAATTTTGAAACGGTGCAATTTAGTGCAATCGCTCACGAACCACACAGGCGGGGGAATGGGCACCATGTAATATTTAATACAAAAAATACTGATTAGCTAAAAATGGATAATTAAATGGTCGCCAGCCCACTAGGGCAATGAATATCCAGAATCTTAAGAAAGGTAATGGCAAAGAAAATCAAGCAAATAATCACTCGTGTGGCAACAAAAGGTTGTCACGCTTTTCCACAACACATGAGTGCACGAGCAAATAAATGAATCAGAAAGCACTGTGTTTGCAGTTACTTATTCTGAAATACTAAATTCTAAAAGTAAAGTTAAATGAAGTTGCAGGTCAAATAAATGACGGACTGTAATTGAGACTTTATTAAGTAAAAAAGGACTTTCGTTAGACTCAGCGTAATGTAATGCAAAATTTGCGAAAAGGTAAGCAGTTTACTTTTAACTATCGAAATATTGAACTGAATTTATTTTAAGCAAATGAGCAACTGATTTACTAGAATGAGATTTTCACTCTGCAGCGGAGTGTGCGCTGATACGAAACTTCCTGGCAGGTTGAAACTGTGTGTCGGACCGAGACTCGGTCTGCCAGGAACTTTCGACTGATTTACTTTTAAACATAAGAACGGTAAAATACGTACAAGTAAGCAGAAGTCACTCGCTAAACTAAATACAGAATAAATAAAACTTCGCACTCTTAATTCGTGCTGTATCTTTAGTTATTGGTCTTGCTAGTGAAATTTTACATTACTTTTAGTGAGTGATGTTAATACTCATAATTGAAAATTATTTAAGCCACTGTTATGTAATGCAAAAAAATGGCTCTAATCACTTTGGGACTTAACATCTGAGGTCATCAGTCCCCTAAACTTAGAACTACTTAAACCTAAGTAACCTAAGGACATCACACACATCCATGCCCGAGGCAGGATTCGAACCTGTGGCCGTAGCAGTCCCGTGGTTCCGGACTGAAGCGCCTAGAACCGCTCGGCCACCGTGGCCGGCATGTAATGCAAGAATGAACAGTAACTGAGGGAGTAAAATTTAAACTGAAACTGATCATTAGCCAACAAACAAAACTGGCAGTAAATAGTTAATCAATTTTCATATTTTTACGACACTCATTGATCACATTGAAAGGAAAGGAACCATGCGTAGTAATAATGTCTGAGGACAAGGACAATATAGATACCCGCAAGTTTTTACTATAGCAGGTTGTTATTCAAGAAAGTTAGTCGTTAAAGTTTGTTAAAGAAATGTCACTGGATAATGCTTGTACAATATTAGTTATATTCTGTCAGTTAACAGCCTTACGACGTTGTAGGTGTGCGGATGATGAGGAATGTAGCCGACGACAACGCTGAGCTGCTGCTGTTGCTGCTGCTACTAGTTGAGAACCACGAGTCGTCTTCAGAGCCACGGATAGTTATAGGACAGGCAACAGTTAAATTTGCAGCTTCCTCCACCTGTCCCCTCCGACTGTGCTCTCAATAATCACTGGTTAATAAAGTATGTCCGCCTACATTTGTGCGATCATAACCGCAAACGCATCTGTGCGAGCGCCCAACAAACACTTCCGAACTCTTTCAAAACTCAAGATGCTGTGAGCCCTCCCTGCTCGCAGTGCTACCGAGACACTCCATTCGCAATGGTAAACAACGTCACAGGTAATGCTATTTCGTCATGCTAGCGATACATTTAAACAAAATTTCCTTGGCCATTACCTAGCAATCTGCAATATTTACATTATAATTACAATGAGTTATATACATTCACGATTAAATACACTATTACATCTGTTACGTAATAAATAAAGTTTCTGTAATAAAGCTTACAGATTTAGAAATAGCAGTATATTACTAGTTATCAACGGATATTAAACGGCGAAACGTTTTGGATGGTGCAGAAGGTATTTTATTTGCGTTTGCGCTGCTACAAGCGTATTTTGTTTCTTTGTTAGATAAGTGTTATTGTGTAAATCCTCTGCTGTTTCTTTATCTTAATACACACATCATAAAAAGTTTTGCATCACCTCGGTTCCCAGACATTGACTATGGATACTGTATCACAGACACAGTTCCTTAGATTGTTCAGAGATGTCACTAAACCCACCCAAAGATGTAAACAACCATGCATGAGCAGCGCCTATTAGACGGGCGAGGTCCGACAGCCGATCAGTTCCAGTCATTCCACCAGGAAGGAGGTACACGGCTCGTGTTGTCTGTAGTTCAGTCATGCCTAGACGGTTAATACCGCGGTTCGATAGCGTGCGCATTGTTACTTTATGACAGGAAGGGTTCCCAACAAGGGAAGTGTCCAGGCGTCTCGGAGTGAACCAAAACAATGTTGTTTGGACATAGAGGAGATACAGAGAGACAGGAACTGTCGATGGCATGCCTCGCTCAGGCCGCCCAAGGGCTACTACTGCAGTGGATGACCGCTACCTATGGATTATGGCTCGGAGGAACCCTGACAGCAACGCCACCATGTTGAATAATGCGTTTCATGCAGCCACAGGACGTTGTGTTACAACTCAAACTTTGCGCAATAGGCTGCATGATGCGTAACTTCACTACTGACGTCCATGGCGAGGTCCACCTTTGCAACCACAACACCATGCAGCGCGGTAGACATTGGCCCAACAACATGCCGAATGGACCGCTCAGGATTGGCATCATGTTCTCTTCACCGATGAGTGTCGAATATGCCTTCAACCAAACAATCGTCGGAGACGTGTTTGGAGGCAACCCGGTCAGGTCGAACGCCTTAGACCCACTGTCCAGTGAGTGCAGCATTGTTACTTTGTGACAGGAAGGGTTCTCAACAATGGAAGTGTCCAGGCGTCTGGGAGTGAACCAAAACAATGTTGTTTGGACATGGAGGAGATACAGAGAGACAGGAACTGTCGATGACATGCCTCGCTCAGGCCGCCCAAGGGCTACTACTGCAGTGGATGACCGCTACCTATGGATTATGGCTCGGAGGAACCCTGACAGCAACGCCACCGTGTTGAATAATGCGTTTCATGCAGCCACAGCCGTTTTGGGGTGGCATTCTGTGGGGCCGACGTACGCCGCTGCTGGTCACGGGAGGCGCCGTAACAGCTTTACGATACGTAAATGCCATCCTCCGACCGACAGTGCAACCATATCGGCAGCATATTGGCGAGGCATTCCTCTTCATGGACGACAATTCGCGCCCTCATCGAGCACATCTTGTAATGACTTCCTTCAGGATAATGACATCGCTTGACTAGAGTGGCCAGCATGTATTCCAGACATGAACCCTAACGAAACATGCCTGGGATAGATTGAAAAGGGCTGTTTATGGTCGACGAGACCCACCAACCACTCTGAGGGATCTACGCCGAATCGCCATTGGGGAATGGTACACTCTGGACCAACAGTACCTTGATGAACTTGTGGACAATATGCCACGACGAATATAGGCATGCATCAATGCAATGTGTGTCAGCGGTACCAGTGTGTACAGCAGTCTGGACCACCACCACTGAAGGTCTCGCTGTATGGTGGTACAACATCCAATATGTGGTTTTCATGAGCAATAAAAAGGGCGGAAGTGGTGTTTATGTCGATCTCTGTTCTAATTTTTTGTACAGGTTCCGAAACTCTCGGAACCGAAGTGAAACAAAACCTTTTTTGATGTGTATGTATACGGGGGTGTTCCGCCTAACTCTATGGGATCATATATTTCCGAATCGAAATGCAAATTAGAGGTACAATTAGTAATACTTTCAACATGAAATTAAGTTTTTTTTTAAATGGCACATGTATTATTTTTCTATTGAAAACTAGAGATAGTGATAGGGACTTGGTTTCACGGTTCTAAACCTCATACCTTCCGAAATACCCACATTTTAAAAGCTTTTGAAATCTATGTATTTCAGTAGGTACGAGATTTAGAACAGTGAAACCAAGTCTCCCATCACATGTGCCATTTTAAAAAAACGTAACTTCATGTTGAAAGTGACGGCTGTTAACTCGTATGGATTGTGCATATCTACCAATTGTGTGAACCCCTTACATAGGAGCATCCTTTGTCGGTTGCGTTTTTCACATTTTGTTTCATTTCGGAAATATGTAAGGTTGTAGAGTTGGGTGAAACAAAGTGGTCTGAAATAGTTCACAGATCTGCAGGTGGTGCAAAACTTGTTTCGATCAGTTTGGTAGACTCTGCCGTCTGCGTGGCGAGTAACGTCAAGACTGGCGACGGACATTGGATATCGGACGAGGCGCTATAAAATGACGCCTGGCAGTCTAACCTCGTCGGCGCAAGCGGTCGTTGTTTTTTGTGGGCAGCTGCGGCTGCGGCTGGTGATTCAGCCATTAGGGCAGTGATTGGCAGACAGCTGGCGGCGGCTCGGCTCGGCTCGGTCGCAGCTGCGCCTGCGCACGCCCGCGGCGGTCACTGGATGATGAGGCGGCGTCATTAATCACACACGCCTCTCCTACTCCTACTGCTCCTTCTCTGAGAATTGTGCCAGCCCGGCGCAAAGTCGGGGCTTTAACACTGTAAGCGAGTCCACAGCATCCCAGGCGGTCACAGAACGTAAAGACACGATACTGCAGTGCGTGTGTTAAGAACTATTTGAATGTCCGAAGGAATATCGCTTCGTTTTTCTTAACAGCACAAGCACCGTAAAATCTCATTTATCCGCCGATACCAGGCAGGGACTTTCAATGTCCTCCCCTGTACGGGAATTACACTACTGACCATTAAAATTGCTACACCACGAAGATGACGAAATTTACCGACAGGAAGAAGATGCTGTGAGTTGCAAATGATTAGCTTTTCAGAACATTCACACAAGGTTGGCGCCGGTGGCGACACCTACAACGTGCTGACATTAGGAAAGTTTCCAACCGATTTCTCATACACAAACAGCAGTTGACCGGCGTTGCCTGGTGAAACGTTGTTGTGATGCCTCGTGTAAGGAGGAGAAATGCGTACCATCACGTTTCCTACTTTGATAAAGGTCGGATTGCAGCCTATCGCGACTGTGGTTTATCGTATCGCGACATTGCTGCTCGCGTTGGTCGAGATCCAATGACTGGTAGCAGAATATGGAATCGGTGGGTTCAGGAGGGTAATACGGAACGCCGTGCTGGATCCCAACGGGCTCGTATCACTAGCAGTCGAGATGACAGGCATCTTATCCGCATGGCTGTAACGGATCGTGCAGCCACGTCTCGATCCCTGAGTCAATATCTGGGGACGTTTGTAAGACAAGAACCATCTGCACGAACAGTTCGACGACGTTTGCAGCAGCATGGACTATTAGCTCGGAGACCATGGCTGCGGTTACCCTTGACGTTGCATCACAGACAGGAGCGCCTGCGATGGTGTACTCAACGACGAACCTGGGTGCACGAATGGCAAAACGTCATTTTTTTCGGATGGATCCAGGTTCTGTTTACAGCATCATGATCGTTGAATCCGTGTTTGGCGACATCGCGGTGAACGCACATTGGAAGCGTGTATTCGTCATCGCCATACTGGCGTATCACCCGGCGTGATGGTATGGGGTGCCATTGGTTACACGTCTCGGTCACCTCTTGTTGTCATTGACGGCACTTTGAACAGTGGACGTTATATTTCAGATGTGTTACGGCCCGTGGCTCTACCCTTCATTCGATCCCTGCGAAACCCTACATTCCAGAAGGCTAATGCACGACCGCATGTTGCAGGTCCTGTACGGGCCTTTCTGGATACAGAAAATGTTCGACTAGTGCCCTGGCCATCACATTCTCCAGATCTCTCACTAACTGAAAACGTCTGGTCAAAGGTGGCCGAGCAACCGGCTCGTCACAATACGCCAGTCACTACTGTGGTATCGTGTTGAAGCTGCATGGGCAGCTGTACCTGTACACGTCATCCAAGCTCTGTTTGACTCCATGCCCAGGCGTTTCGAGGCCGTTATTACGGCCAGAGGTGGTTGTTCTGGGTACTGATTTCTCAGGATCTATGCACCCAAATTGCTTGAAAATGTAATCACATGTGAGTTCTGGTGTAATATAATTGTCCAGGGAATACCCGTTTATCATCTGCAATTCTTCTTTGTGTAGCAATTTTAATGGCCAGTAGTGTACGGTATATACATATGAACGTCATGAAGTCATATCGGAAGTCTTTACTTGTCTCAGCTGTTGGGAGGGCACACTGGACATATTTGTGATACAGTTTAGTTTTATATCATTGTTTTATGCGTCCACTCACTTGCACTGAGGCTATAGTTTGTATTTGTAATCCCTTGTCCACTTCTTAACTGTTTGTGCTCTTGATTCAGTGGGTAAATCATTGTTGACGTCTTTTGTCTATAAATTATATTGTTATAGTGACCATTAGTTTCTATTTATAGCTTGATGGACCCCATCATCAAGATGTCCATGTGAGTTGTGGCACCCATACTTCCATGCTTAATAGGAACAGTTCTCGTAATTTTCGCTTAATAAGCCATTATGCGCAGTGTGATCTTGTTTCTTTTAAGCTCATGTGAACTTATGGGGAGTTTTCCATTCCTGCAAGTCATCAGAGACGGGATCTATAGCATTCAGGGGTATGCTATACAGTTCAACCGGCACCTCACATGATTAAGGTGGAAACCATAAATAATTAATAAAAGGATCAAGTGTTACTGTGCAAAACTATTAGTAGTTTGCTGTATAGTAAAAACTTGTCATTTCTTAATCACAGAGTCAAATTTTTGTTAAGGAGGTGGTCAACTTGTTCAAATGTATTCGAAAGGAGTGTAGTGAATACGGTTTTGAAGAAGTTTATAGTAAAATATTTACATAATAGGCGGAAAAAAATAGATTAGATGGCTGTCTTCCGTACAATCACGGTGTCATCTCCCCAATTACATACTGGAGAAGAAACGTTACAGTGCTTTGCTCGCAGCCTTGACCTCGCATGTAGCACATTACTGACCTTATTTTTCAAAAAAGTTCAACTAAAGCGTTAATTAACGCCGTAGGAGTAAGCTCCAATGATCAAGATATCTCGAAGACTATTAAGAAAATTGTATAGTCTATTTTTAAAAAAACTGCATAGTTCGTTCTTTTATGGAAATATCTACATTCTATTTATTTAGCAGAAAATGTAGCTGACATTCCGCACATGAGCAACATCTGTGCTACTGACTACAGCTACCAATCATGGGAGGACACGTAGTTCCATCTCCACGGGTCTAGAGTGGTACCGCAATTAGTGGCTGTGTCTGCTTTCAGCAGGTATTTCAGAGAGGTTACATAGGGTGTTAAAGAAATGTCCTACACTCGTATTCTCTCGCAAGATACTAGTGGCCAAAACTTGAAAAAATGTCTGGTAAACGTTTTTCTGAAAACAAATACTTACTGAGATAAAGCCGCTCTCTCTGTTGACACTAGAAGCAGTGCTCACTGTAGTTATGGCCATCCTTTAAATATCCTTCAGCCCTACTTCTAAAAGAATCACGAGCTCGTTCGAGCATACATGGCCATATGTATAGGACAAAATGGTCATTCTTGTGGACCACCTTACCAATCTGTTGCTTGTTAAACAAAAGTTTTAATTATAACTTCGACTATCGCTCGTATGTGAATAATATGGTGCATGATTCATATCACGTCATCGTTAACGTGGTTCCGCGCTCTAGATATGACCAACAGCTAAGATATTTCTTAAGCACAGTTCGTAATGATGCACAACATGCCGGTCGTGCAGTGCAGCCTACATGTTAGATGTTACGTGCCTTTTCACCAACCATATTGGAGCTAGGTATTTCATACATCCACAGTACTTTTTTCTAGACAATCGGTAATATATGTACCGAATTTTGTTTGAAGTCAATCCAATGGCTTAAAAGGAGATGTGGAACACACACATATATACACACATAAAACTATTTTTATGTACATAGATATTATCAACTGTAGGTAATTGCAATACAAATTTTATTCGTTTGGGGTGATTGACTTTTGGAGCTGAAATTTGTCTCTGCCAGTGTATTTAGCCAATCCATGAAGAGCTGAGACAGTTAATACACACTGTGTCATTCGCTTCTGTAGTGAAGCTACTTAAGCAGATGTGATGCATGCAGTCCTCAGCTACCCAAACACAGCCCCAATAACGAACAAGGATTCACAGCTAGATTTTGGTAACTGACAGAGGAGAGACGACAGCGAACGGTTGATGGAGGCCAGTGTACATTCCAAGTCTCTTGGATTAAAATTCAAGCAACCTCACTTTTCTTTACGGCGGAAGAGTTAGAATTATGATGTGTCTCTGACATTTATTGCTTTACAGACGAAGCGCTACCTCAGTGGAGGAGCACGCTGGTACAAACTGGCCATTTCTTGTCGATGGAACCATCCAAGTGCTCACCTGTAGTGATTTGTGAAAACGACCGAGAACATCAGACAGTATAGTTAGATGAGGATTTGAACTATTACGCCGCCTTGATTGATGGAGTGAGAGTGTACGACCCTGGATGTAGATTTGTCTCTCGATAGGTCATCTCAATCTTACTGGGCTTTTTTTACTGTCTTGTGGGAGGAGCCAACGGTGCGCCGTGACTGGATTTCACTCATATCAGACTAACAATACAACTCAGTGTCAGAGTACATTCAACGTACACTCAGTGAGGGCAAGGTTCATTTTTTTTCGAGCTGTTATAAGAAATGGATATACGATCGGTCTTCCGTCTAATTTCACTTTTGTTAGCATTCTCGCACATTTTAGAAAAGGTTTTGTATAAATGGCATCTTAACCATCCAGGTAGAAATGAAGCGGTGTCAATGTCACATTTTGGCTTTGTAAAATTTTCCGAGTTCGAAAAATTTAATACAAATGATTTGTGGTGTGAACTCTAGAACATTATACAGAAACCTGCGCTTTTGTAAATATGTATTGTTTTTTTCATTTGTATTATATACGCCACATCCTGAAGGATCACCTCACCATGAATCTGAGGAACGAAAGGTATATATGTCTCTCTATACTGTAACTGTGAATTCCTGCTTCCTTCTTCAAGGTTTAACGATATCTGCATGGCACACCACCTTACCTTTGCAATGCTCCGTTTCAAGCAATCACTTTTTTTATGCACAGTATCAACATATGAAAAAGGAACGCAATTTCGTTCATAGTTATTATCCTAATAGCGGTCCGCAGTATAACTGGTAACGTCTGGTGGCAAATGTTGACGTTAATTGTCCGAATCAGCGAATCCCATCCGGAACAGAACAGTTATCAATGTTTAGCGTAAATGACTACTCGCAGTCTCGTTTTATGTCCAAGACATGTAAATCAATTCTGGTGATTAACTCTCCACCTTGAGGCTGTACTGGCACATTTAACAACCAAATACAAAGAAATAGTGGTTGCTGATGATTTCAATGTAGATTTTCTTAAAGACTCTCCCAATAAAAACTTATTTGAGTTAGTAACACTATCATTCAACTTAATTCCCACTGCAAAATTCCCCACTAGGGTAGCCAATTGCTCACAAAGAGCCATTGATAATATCTTTATAGAAAAGTCCAGTGAACAAAATTATATTACAAAACCAATAGTCAATGGCCTCTCAGACCATGACATGCAGTTCCTTCTGTTAAATGTTAATACTGAACAGGATATAAAATCTGTTAAATCTGAGCTCAAGAGGGTAATCAATAAGCCAAAAATTGATTATTTTAGGACACTCCTCAGAGACATTCACTGGACTTTTGTTTACAGTGCTCATGGCATGTTTGCAAAATATAACACTTTTGCTAATAAAGTGTTTACCTTATTCAAACACTTTTTCCCCCCAAAACTTACCAAGGTTAGAGCAAAGTCTACAAAGAAGCCATGGATTACTCAAGGAATACGGGTATCTTGTAAAACAAAAAGAAAACTGTATCTGTCAATCCGAAACAGTTCCAATGTTGATGTTATAGCACATTACAAGAAATACTGCAAAATATTAAAGACTGTAATACGGACGTCAAAGCAAACATATTACAAGGAAAAGATAGTCATATCAGATAACAAAATAAAGACAATATGGGATATAGTGAAGGAGGAGACTGGTAGAACCAGACATGAAGAGGAACAAATAGCATTAAGAGTAAATGATACATTGGTGACAGATGTGTATAGTGTTGCAGAACTTTTTAACAAACATTTTATAACTGTTACTGAAAAGATGGGGTTGTCAGGTTCGGTAGATGCTGCTATGAAATACCTCAGACCAGACATTTCAAGTAACTTCCATAATATGAATTTGACCCTCACTACCCCAATAAAAATAATGTCCATCATAAAATCTTTAAAATCAAAAACATCTAGTGGGTATGATGAAATATCAACAAAGTTAATTACAGAATGTGATTCTGAGCTAAGTAACATATTAAACTATCTGTAACCAGTCGTTTTTCAGTGGAATATTTCCTGAATCGTTGAAATATGCTGAAGCTAAGGCACTGTTTAAGAAGAGAGATAAGGAAATAGCATCAAATTTCCGTCCAATTTCACTGTTGCCAGCATTCTCAAAAATTTTAGAAAAAGTAATGTACAGTCGGCTTTATAACCATCTTATCTCAAATGACATACTGTCGAAGTCACAGTTTGGATTTCTAAAAGGTTCTGATATTGAGAAGGCTATCTACACCTACAGTGAAAATATACTTAATTCATTAGACAAAAAATTGCAGGCAACTGGTATATTTTGTGATCTGTCAAAGTCATTTGACTGTGTAAATCACAATATCCTTTTAAGCAAATTATAATATTATAGTGTAACAGGAAATGCTGCAAAATGGATCAAATCTTATATCTCTGGCATGAAACAAAGGGTGTTATTAGGAAAGAGACATGTATCAAGCTATCAGGCATCATCCAACTGGGAACTAATTACATGTGGGGTCCCACAAGGTTCCATTTTGGGGCCCTTACTTTTTCTTGTGTGTATATATATATATATATATATATATATATATATATATATATATATATAACTTCTGCACAATTTCAGTGCAGTAATGTGTTCATTGTAAATAAGTATTATAGTAGTTGTATTACATGTTTATTACCTTATAAATATATAAAAAACTTTTTAATTTTAAATTCAGTGCACTAGTATTTGTAAAATGACTCTTTCATATAGTGTTCATTGAAAAATGATGATCATTCCACGTGGGACCTGTGGAACGATACATTAGCTTATTTGTTTCAGTTTTAAATATTCGTCATGTATTGTTTTTCTTACATGTTCCACATTCCGGAAGACCACCACACTAAGGATCAATTGGAATGAAAGTTAATCTAATCTAAGCTAATCTCAATTCGTAGGTCTGAGCAACATCTCGGACGACGTACGCGCGATAGCGTATCTGAAGAGATTTCAGTCATTGTTTTGGAAACGTGTCGAGGTAAAATGGATCCATATATGCAACATACCTTCATAAGATTCACAACGACGAGCTGCGAGAAGCTGAAATATTATTTTAAAAAAGAATGTTGTCTCTATTCTGTGTGGCGCTCTTTAGTGGTAATTGAAAAACGGAGTACCGTTAGTTAAAAGAAGCAGCCAAGTAAAAAAAATGATAAGTTTAAATTATCACACGGCACAGATAAATTTACTGCTAAGGGAGAGAAAATTAATAATTCGATTTCGTTTAACCTGCTTTGATGCCTGGAGTGGACTGACCGCGCACATCGTTTGTTGGTCGTATGCCGATCATTAATATAACGCATTATGCACAGAAGTGCTGCCCGGAAACTGTATTTACAGATCTGCTTAACAGGTCTCAGGGGCGCACGAGTGGCTGCTACAAATTTGAACATCAATGATGTTCGGCAAAGTCCAGCAGATGGTATGTCTGCAGTCCTGCAGTTCTTCCACTGAAACATAGAGAAGTTGGCAGGCAAGGTTAATGTTGTTGAAATGAAACATTGGTAAACAATAACAATTACTCATATATTGACAATACTTTTACATAGACAAATACTTTACACACCTTGAAAACATCATTCAAGTACAATTAAAATTACAAAATCATTCGAGAGAGCGATTATTAAGAGAGAGCGATCGACACGAGTGGAGTCTATCAATAGAGAACGCACCTCAGGAGAGAGAGAGAGAGAGAACGAGGCAGACACCACTCATGTATATATATAAGTAGGCAACTGAAGTCAACTTTGCTGTCATTTTTCCTCAATCTCTTCGTGTTCTGGAAGCCTCTTGCGTAGAAAAATGTTCGCGAGACTTCGCTGCGCTGCTTTTCGGTGCGACTGATAGCACAAAATTTGACTGCTGACGCAGCTTGCGCTGTGTCTGATGCGTTGTTTGCCAATTAAAAAATGAAATTGCTCTCGTTCGCTAATTTTGACATCTGTATGTTCTCTCACATTTAAGAATTAATTACAATTTTACATTATAGGACAATTTAAAGACAATATACAGAATTAATACAAAAGTAAAACTTTTTTTACGTAGGGTTACATGAATTATATCAGTTTTGGGGCTTAAATTTATTTACACATAAAAGGAAACGTTTCAAAGCCTTCGTAGATTTTGTTGATGGAGAAAGTGTGATGGAATGGAAATATAGCGATCAAACTGCAGGACGTGTAGTCCATTTACCATGAGGAGACTGCCCGTCAATATACGCGCCGTCAGAGCGTCTGATGACTACCGTAGATATTAACTAGACTAAGAATGAATCCACTGTCAAATAGAAGCTGCCTCACAGTGTTTTACCCCGTTAACATAAATGTAATGCCAACAAGTGTGTGCAAAACATTTGTCACAAGTGTGAAACTGGAATTGCACATAAAACTTCCAGCGATGCATTCAAAGCACTAATTGAGTAGAATGTCTATATTTTCTCTATTTAGAAAAACAAAGACTTTTCACGATGAATGCGCAGTCAATTGTTTAATGAGCTCGAGGCGAAGTTCATGAATTTCTTATCTTCATCATGTTAAAAGCGGTGGCTCGTTTTTATTTTACAGGTTAGTATTCCTTGCTGTAGGGGCTGTGATTTTTGATATGTTGTCTAACCCAGCAAGGTAAAACAGAGGCCACTACTTCCACCACATTAAGTGGATTTAGTGCTCACGTACTCACACTGAGCCGTGAACACTTCCCAAATTATCAATGGGGAATAATTGAAAACTGAAAATGATCATTAGTATTCGGTGCAATGCGTGCAATGGTCGGGCCAGGTGCGCGATATTGAATCTTTATACTATCGTTAATGGCGCGAGACCTGCACGACCTTATAGCAACCGTTATAGTTCTGCGTTATTCTGTAACACTAGGGGCGATTTCACGTAATAAAAGAGAGAATGTAAGATTAAAAGACTCATTTATCAAACAGTTGAAAATTAAACAATAATACAACCAAATGGGGGTGGGGGAAGAAAGATTCGAGTTCAGCAGCCTGCCCCAACGTACGTTCATAACAAGTCACGATAGCAGGAGACGAGGAATTTTAGTAACGATCGCCGTATTATCAAAAAGGGTCCCATTTAGTAAAGGAAGGGGTTGCAGGTATGCAACGACCACCACCATGAATCAGCCAAAGACTAAGAAAGATGCTACTGTGGGTGAATCGCTAGGTAGCCTTCCGTACTAAAGGAATAAAACCCGCAAGACGCGAAACTATTCACAATGACCTATAAGGTTCCCTCTGGGCCGCAGGGCGCGAATCTACAGTGCACGTCGGCGCTCATGCTTACCGAACTTCATCTCCTGGAAGCAGCACCTCCGGTCTCCGGCACGGTCACACTAGAACAGAGCTACTGCCCCTTTGTCCACCAACCACCCGCGGAGGGCGGTTGGCGCCTACCCGCGAAAAACGGGCGCGCACCTGAACTGGCCAATCGTAGGGCCGGAATTTCACAGGGAGGTGACCTCGCGACGATAAAATCGAGCAGAAATAGCGGTTACAAGGTTGGTAAGTGAGGTTGGGGAACTGAGAACAGAAGAAACTTTGGCGACTACTGAATGTTCAAACGACACCACGTGCCACCATGGCGATCAGAAAAGGGATGGGAAACGGGAAGCCATCGTGGCTGCTAGGAAGACTGCTGCCCTCGCTCATAAATAAAGAAAATTTCTAGCGCCAAGCTCCTCTCGCAGATCAGTGTGAGACAAGCTGTAAAAATCGTCAAACAAATCAGGCAACCCATAGAAATTATTAATATTGCCTGAATTATTATTTTACCGAATACCAGAATGCTGGGATTAGAAATATGAAATGCGAGCACTGAATGGTGGATGAAGTGCACGTCTTTCAATGTCCTTTGGAAAACTCAAGAAAGATAACTTTTAAATTAAATTGAAAACTCTTAAACATTTTAGAGAACATACTACACTCCTGGAAATTGAAATAAGAACACTGTGAATTCATTGTCCCAGGAAGGGGAAACTTTATTGACACATTCCTGGGGTCAGATACATCACATGATCACACTGACAGAACCACAGGCACATAAACACAGGCAACAGAGCATGCACAATGTCGGCACTAGTACAGTGTATATCCACCTTTCGCAGCAATGCGGGCTGCTATTCTCCCATGGAGACGATCGTAGAGATGCTGGATGTAGTCTTGTGGAACGACTTGCCATGCCATTTCCACCTGGCGCCTCAGTTGGACCAGCGTTCGTGCTGGACGTGCAGACCGCGTGAGACGACGCTTCATCCAGTCCCAAACATGCTCAATGGGGGACAGATCCGGAGATCTTGCTGGCCAGGGTAGTTGACGTACACCTTCTAGAGCACGTTGGGTGGCACGGGATACATGCGGACGTGCATTGACTTGTTGGAACAGCAAGTTCCCTTGCCGGTCTAGGAATGGTAGAACGATGGGTTCGATGACGGTTTGGATGTACCGTGCACTATTCAGTGTCCCCTCGACGATCACCAGTGGTGTACGGCCAGTGTAGGAGATCGCTCCCCACACCATGATGCCGGGTGTTGGCCCTGTGTGCCTCGGTCGTATGCAGTCCTGATTGTGGCGCTCACCTGCACGGCGCCAAACACGCATACGACCATCATTGGCACCAAGGCAGAAGCGACTCTCATCGCTGAAGACGACACGTCTCCATTCGTCCCTCCACCCACGCCTGTCACGACACCACTGGAGGCGGGCTGCACGATGTTGGGGCGTGAGCGGAAGACGGCCTAACGGTGTGTGGGACCGTAGCCCAGCTTCATGGAGACGGTTGCTAATGGTCCTCGCCGACACCCCAGGAGCAACAGTGTCCCTAATTTGCTGGGAAGTGGCGGTGCGGTTCCGTACAGCACTGCGTAGGATCCTACGGTCTTGGCGTGCATCCGTGCGTCGCTGCGGTCCGGTCCCAGGTCGACGGGCACGTGCACCTTCCGCCGACCACTGGCGACAACATCGATGTACTGTGGAGACCTCACGCCCCACGTGTTGAGCAATTCGGCGGTACGTCCACCCGGCCTCCCGCATGCCCACTATACGCCCTCGCTCAAAGTCCGTCAACTGCACATACGGTTCACGTCCACGCTGTCGCGGCACGCTACCAGTGTTAAAGACTGCGATGGAGCTCCGTATGCCACGGCAAACTGGCTGACACTGACGGCGGCGGTGCACAAATGCTGCGCAGCTAGCGCCATTCGACGGCCAACACCGCGGTTCCTGGTGTGTCCGCTGTGCCGTGCGTGTGATCATTGCTTGTACAGCCCTCTCGCAGTGTCCGGAGCAAGTATGGTGGGTCTGACACACCGGTGTCAATGTGTTCTTTTTTCCATTTCCAGGAGTGTAGATCCATAATGAATAACAAAGAACCCATACAAGGAGTGAAGGTATACTTTGTAACAACATCTACATCTACACTATGCAAGCCAAGGGTACTTTATGTGCCGGTGTCACTTCCCCCTTTTCCTGTTTCAGTCATGTATGTTTCCGGAGAAGAATGATTGTTGGTAAGCCTCCTTATAGGCTCGAATATCTCAAATTTTATCTTCGTAGTCTCTTTGAGAGACCTACGCAGAAGGAAGCAATATATTGATTGACTCTTCTAGTATTGTATACTCTCAGTATTTCAGCAGCAGACCATATGGTGACGCACAACGTCTCTCTTGCAACGTCTGCCACTGAAGCTGATGGCATCTTCGTGATGCTTTTGCCTTACTACATTAACCTGTAGCGAAACGCGCTGCTCTTCTTTGGATCTTCTATACTGCCTCGATCAATCCTGTCTGATACGGATCCCACACTGATGAGCAATATTCAAGAATTTGTCGAACGAATGTTTGATAACTACTTCTTTTGCTGATGGACTACGTTTCCTGAGCATTCTTCGTAAGAATCTTCTCAGTACGGCATCTGCTCTACCCGCGATCAATGTTACGCAGTCGTTGAACTTTAAATCGATCCGTCCTCATACTCCTAGATATTTTAAAGAAATAAATGCTTCCAGTGATTGTTCTGCAATCGTGTAATAATACAATAAATGGTCTTTCTGTCTCTGTATTCGCAAGACGTTACATTTGTTTGTTGAGGGGCAATTGCCAAACTCTGCACCATCGCGAAGAGCCTCATGGACCTTCGAAGGTATCTTTAAGGTCATTTATATATACTGTGAAAATTAATGGTCCTGTAATACCCCCTTGTGGGACACCCGAAGATACGTTAATATCTGAAGACTTCTCTTCGTTCACAGTGACTTGTTGTGTTCTGTTCGCTAGAAACTCTTCTGTCCAGTTACAAAGTTGGTCTGATATTCCGTACGCTTGTATTTTGTTTAGTAGGCGGCAGTGCGGAATTGTACTGAACGCCTTCCAGAAGTCAAGAACACGGCGTCAGCCTGAACACCACCTACTGCTTTCTGGGCCTCGTGGACGAACAGGGCGACCGGAGTTTCACACAATCGTTGTTTATTGAACCCATCTTGGTCCCTAAAGAGGAGATTTTCGTTCTCCATAAATGTTATAATACGGAAGAATAAGACATGTTCCTAACTTAATGAGGCATCTCATTATATTGTAAATCTATACGCAAATTGTTTTCGAATCTGTTTCTTCTAAAAAAGTGAAGGAGCTTATGGATATCCTAGCAATTTTTTGAAGCATATTTATTTTCAGGTCCAACAAGATATTAAATGAAGTGATTGAATCACTCTATGATATCAAAGATAGGACAGGTTTTCCGGCATCATTGATTAATGGTGTACTTTGTGGTGTTCTCGCCGAGTTCATCCTGGCTGAAGTTCAGGGAAAACCTACCCAGTTCGTAGCACTTCAATAGGACGGCTGTGTCGGCTAGAAATATAGAGCAGAAAAATAGAGGCAATAACTTAGCTGAACACCTGAAAGTACACCAAATGTGAAACATGGTTGATGTAACATTTCCCCCGTCTTATTTCAGAGTCCCACTCCACAACCTATGATCTCTACCATATATTCACAAATATTGGATGTATAAATTAAAGAAAAAGTTTTGTAAGACAGTTAACATTAACTAAGGAGTGAATGTTGGCCACGATGAAACTCGATCCCACGGTAAGGTATAGATAAATCTATCGCCACACTCAAGAGTTCATACATTTGTTGGCTACACCATCTCGTAACCGAAATGTCAAAATCCAGTCAGGGGCACAGGAAGTTACACAATGGAGCCTAATTTATTATTAAAAATATGAAAGTTATAGATGACTTGTCAACAGCGACACTCACAGGTATGTCATTAAAATCCTCGCACAGGTCTTGTGAAAGACTACTAAAGTTTCAGCAGAGGTACATCAAGACATTGTACATGGTCACCAGCATGGGCTGTATCTTCTACCTAAGAAGCACCAAGTATAAAATTATGGTGTTGATTCTAGTGTCCGATTCCACTCGTCGGCTTTGAGCAATGACGTCATGCCCAAGGCGGAGAGGCTACTTAGAAGCACTCTTTGAAAGCAACTCATCATATTCGTAAACAAACGAATGTAGTATACAATAAAATTAGTCACAGTTCACGTGATTAATTACTTAACCACAAATTACATCGACAAGAATTAAAGGTAGTGAAAATAAATAAGAACAGAAAAATGGAAGTATACATCGCTGAAATAATTATCGTAATTTATGCGAGTAAGAAAAACACAGAGAATCTTTAAGCTTATTACAGTATAGCACATGATGAAGTCACAATACTGTGAAATAACGTTAACTTTTAACAATTATTAAATCTAACGGGACTAGTGCAGAAGTAACGAAAATTCACAAAAATTAGGATCTAACAAATACTGGAATCGGTAAGTAGAATTGACCGATCCTAGCCAGGCCACGGTCCGTTATTTAGACCATTTTAACAACAAGTGTGTGCACTAAAGTGTTACAAGATTTCTACATATGGTAGAACAGTCTTCACTACTATGAAATAGAGAAAATATGGAAGCTGTACCTACAATATTTTTCACTTTTTCTCAGTGGATCTGAGATCAATAAGAAATCTAGAAATCCTACAAAAACATAGTCCACAGACTTACTGCAAAAATGTCGAAAATTATGAACCATCGAATAGTTGGAATCGGTGACTAGAACTGACTTTCTAGGTCAATCCCAGTTACTGATTCCAGCCATTAGATGATTCATTAATTAGATAGTTTCTTCAGAAGATGTGTGCAGTAAAATGTACGCTAATAGTATTTCCGCATTTTCAACTGCTCTCTGAACTACTGCAAAAATGTTGCTAATATTGGAATCGGAAACTAGAACTGACCTTCCATATAGTAGTTTTAGATAGCAATTACAAATGTAGAAATACTATTACTTATCATTGCATACAACTCCTGCAAAAATAATTTACATATGTATCATGGAGCAGTTGGAATGGGTAACTGGAATATACCTACGTAGGTTCCTTCTAGTTATTGTTTCCAAAATTCGTTATTTTTTTCTAAGTATTCATTAGTTGTTTGTTGGCTTTTCTTTTAGAATTTAGTGTGTCAGTTTCTCCATATTTCATGTTACTGTTTCGTGCTTGTTACCATTCATTTCATTTTCTTGTTTTTCTCTTACATTTTAGTTTCTGCCCGCCGAAAACCCCAACTTTCCTGCGCTTCTCCAGTTAGATTCAGTAATTAATAGTGAAATTAACGTTATTTTTATACGGTATGGCTTCACCATGCGCTTTTCTGTTAAGCAATTTAAAGGCTCTCTGTGCTTTTCTACTCGCATAAATGACGAGACTACTACTTATCAGACATGAAAACTAGTTTTAAATTCTTGTTCTTAATTGTTTTCGTTATCTTCAGTTCGTTTCGACATAATTCATGACTAAGTAAGTAACTGCACGAAATTTGAGTGTAATTTTATCATCTGCAACATTCATTTGTTTGCGTCCATAACCGTAACTTCCATAGAATGCCTATACGTAGCGCCTTTGCCTTTGGTATGTCATTGCTCAAAGCCAATGAGTGGAATCGGACGCTAGAATGTATCCAAATTACCTTGTATTTCTACACGAAGAGTCATCACAATTGTTCTAGAAGGACCCAGTGGTCATTCTATTAAGACTATTAAGACTTTGGTCAACATGGTGGGGTAGCTGTACAATTCACACAATATATTTTTCGAAACCGTTGGACATGTAAAAAATAGGCTAGTGTCTTGGCAACCGAGATTTCCCAAATACAAATTACTTTTTCAAGACGGGTGTGCATCGTGGAATTTAATTAATGGCATGGACAGTATGAGAAATCGATAGACACTACGGAAGAAATCGTTACATTCATCGTTAAACCTGTAGCTGTTGTTTATAAAGCTCCTCGTCGTTTTGATCATGTTTATAGGAACATCACTAAAGAAAGGTAGTTCAAGAATACATTTAGAACAGTTCGAAGGACACTACTATAAATCGAGACGGCTCAATAAGATCCCTGACAGCTCGCAGCGCTGTGGCGAGTTTTCATCTGCCAAACACTAACGGCTGCAGGCGAAAATAGTAGCCGTCTACAGAGCTGTGACAACACTGAGGCGTTGCCATAGAGACGATTACAAAATCGCGTTACGTTATTGGTTGAGGCAGGCCCACAAAACTACCGCGCCCAGCCCACTATAACTGTCAGGGATCATCAACATTCGCCGACTTAATTATAGCCAGTTTGAATGATTGAACACCATCACAGAATATCACTTGCTAATCCACAACTACATATTTTGTGAATCACAAAATCAAGAGTGTGTGTTTTTAACTGCTCTTTCACTTCTATAACGCTTCAAACTGCTATAAATATGAAGGTTGGTGAGCGTTAATGCCCGCATAATGGAACGCCCTAAACTTAACAACAACAGCTGAAGGTTGTTTTGAACACAATAGCCTCCGCAGATATTATTCTTTTAGAAACAGTATATCATTTCCCTCTCTGTTCCTACAAAACAGGCAACAACGCTAAATGCAAGTTAAAGCTGGCGTTGTCGCAGAGCGTTACCTGTTGTTAATTCGCCGTTCGTAGGTCGCCGCGGCTTATTAGCAGCGGTCTTGATCCTCACTAGTTTCAGTAACTGTCAGCAGCGATCATCATCTTAACTAAAATTCACTTTGTTTACACCCTTATGAAACAATCAACGATTATATGCTGTCTGGAATACTGAAAAAGCTGTTTCACAACAGCGCAGATGACGTTTCTTCTCTGTCCGTCCGCTTACCATATACGACTGTGAGCGGACGGGGTACAATCGCTCAGCAACGGACTCATTATTGAACCAAGCTCTTGAAAACAAAGGAATGTAGATCAGGAACGAAAGAGAGAAGTATGCTTTAACACATAAACATGTTCAGCACCTGATTAGCTCCCTTGTGGAAAATCTATACCGCATCACGGAACACTGATTTTGATCCAGTAATACAGCAATTCCACTTTTCTCTGAAAATAATAGATGAATGATGACCGGACTCTCTTTCAGGAAGAGCGAAGAGGGAAGAAACGGTGATCGAGATAAAATTAAGTAACCAAAAAATGTGTGAATAAAGTGGGAAATGAAGCAGCCAGCAAACGGAACTATACCGAGAGGGAATAGGAACTGTGGATTGTATATTGCAGGGGGTAGCTAGGATCACAGCAAATCTCCCTGCATTTCTGAGGTTCCGATTTTCCTATATTAAGGAGGCCCATAAATTGTCGTACAACTTCAGACCTTAATAACTTATAAAACTCTACTAGATAATATAGATAATAGCAACTGGTTGCCAACATGTGACAAGATAACCTCTTAGGTTTGTTTCTTCGTTCTATACAGGTCAATGTGACACTGACGACGTCCAGTCGGTTATCAGTTTCTTTCCACGTACACTCCAGGAACTCTATAGCGACATGTTGAAATGCATTTTGAATGTGTGTCTTGTAGTTCAGTAGATCTGTAGTCTTGGTTTGATACACCTCATCCCTTTTTTTAACAAAAAGAAAAAAAATGAGAAAATATTTACCATGTGGAAGGTCAGGCGATCTTGGCGAATGCCGAATCGGACCATCTCGATTCAAATGGTTCAAATGGCTCTAAACACTATGGGACTTAACATCTGAGGTCATCAGTCCCCTACACTTACAACTACTTAAACCTAACTAACCTAACGACATCGCACACATCCATGCCCGAGGCAGGATTCGAACCTGCGAACGCAGCAGCAGCGCGGTTCCGGACTGAAGCGCCTACAACTGCTCTGCCACAGCGGCCGGCCGACTATCTCAGCGGATCCATCTATTATCTTTTTATCTTGAAACTGAAGGCCATTTAGGGACAAGTGAGATTATACCCGTTTTGCTGGAACATGTAGTTTGGGTGCCAGTGTTAGAATTGTGGCACAGAAAACTCTTGTAACACATCTAGGTAAATATCACTGTTGACTGCAGCCTCGCTGAAAAAGAATGGACCATAGTTGCAAATGTTCATAAGCCCGCCCCACTCATTGATTCTGAACCTGTCAGTTCCCATTTCATGTGTAACATGAGGGGACTCTGATTCCCGTAGACGAAGGTCATGACGGTTCAGTTTTCCGGACACATGAAAAGTTTTTTCCAAAATGTTGTTTTGTCTGCGTCAACCTTGCCTCGCCTACCTACTGCAAACTGCTCGCGCTGAGGTTTGCCCGTCGTCGTTGGTACCTAAAGCAGCTGCACCATATAGTCATAAAGACGTAACCTCTTTTACAAGACTACGTGCACCTTGATCGTGACGTTTGCAGCTCTCCTGTCGTCGTACGAACTGCTTTTGACGGTGTTCTTGTAAAAGCCTGCCGTCCTTGTCCACGTTGTCGTCTGATACAGACGGCGACCCATCACCTATTTATGGAGATCACAGTCCCAAATTTTCGTTGCGCTTGGGTGCCGGACTTTTTCTCTGTGATCCGAGCTACTCACTGAGCTTTCTTCTGTGACGTTCACATTTATCGTCAAACATGGTGCTCCTGGAAAATAGAAAAAAGTAGACTTCATGAGTTACATTGTTATATGCTCAAAACCAATTGTTACTATCTAGTATAATTTAAAATTATTTAAGTCTAAAGCTGTAGAGATAATTTATGGTCTCCGTGTACAAAAAATCATTTGCGAACAGCCTCAAGATGCTTCCAAGTTATATACAGGATCTTAAAAAAAAAGGTCCATATTTTGCGTGTTGGCAACGTGGATCAAAACAAGAAGGCTATGTCCAGTAAACAAAGGCTCAAAAACGCTTACCTTAACAACTATGAGCACTTGTTCATCTTCGCTACTGTGAAATACATCTCTCCTGCTGGAAGCTACTTGCTATTACGAAAGACTTACAGAATGCAGGAAACAATTAAGTAAACAAATGTAAACACATTACTCCGTTACTGTGAAACAGCAGAGCTTCTAACGTAATCAGCTTGCTGTTACATACGACCTGCAGTTTTGACCTATCACTAAAGGAAGTGACCAATTCGGTGTTCAACCATAATAAGGCGTGTTTCTGTCCGACATCTGGGGGAATCAAGAACTCTCTGAAAAATTCAAGGTTGGTCACGTATGCGCTCGCAGGCATTGATGAGACCTTCCTCTAGCGTTTGTAAGTCATTAATGGGGCTTGCGTGCACCAAAGATTCCAAGTAGCTCCAGAACCAAAAATTCAAGGGATTGATATCGCGGGAACAAGCTGGGCAACGTACTGACCCTCAGCGATCAATACATTTGCCGTAAAACGTCTGCGTGAGGAGTTCTCGAACGTTTCGGAGAAAATGGGCTGGTGCTCCTTGATGGATGAAGTACATTTGGAATGGTACCCCTTCTAGCAGGACAGCCAAGTAGTTTTATAGGGATAGAATGTAACTTGCACTAATCAACATGTTTGGTACTATGTAAAGTCCTATCAGTCTATAACCAATAATACCACTCATACATTAAATGAAAATATGCATGTGGATGTGCATCAGCCGATACGCCTGATAATATACATGGATCAGGCAGAAAATTGTGACCACCGACCTACTATCGATATAAACCCGTCTAGGCGATATCGTGCGTCACCTGGAGAGAAATGACTGCTAATCAGACACACGCACAGTGCATGTAGTATCAGTGAGCGTGATGTGCGTGTGCAGAATGGGGAAGGCGCGCGATCTATCTGAGTTTGACCGAGGGCAGACTGTGTTGGACCAGCCGGCCGCCTTGGATGAGCGGTTCTAGGCGCTTCAGTCCGGAAACGCGCTGTTGGTACGGCCGCAGGTTCCAATCCTGCCTCGGGCATGGATGTGTGTGCTGTTGGGTTGTTTGGGGAAGGAGACCAGACAGTGAGGTCATCGGTCTCCTCGGATTAGGGAAGGATGGGGAAGGAAGTCTGCCATGCCCTTTCAAAGGAACCATCCCGGCATTTGCCTAGAGCGATTTAGGGAAATCACGGAAAACTTAATCAGGATGGCCGGACACGGGATTGAACCGTCGTCCTCCCGAATGCGAGTCCAGTTGTGTGTGCTGTCCTTAGGTTCATTAGGTTTAAGCAGTTCTAAGTCTAGTGGACTGGTGACCTCAGATGTTAAGTCCCATAGTGCTTAGAGCATTTGAACCATTTTGTGTTGGACCGGAGGCTCGAAACGAGCATTTCAGAAACTGCACTTGTCGGGTGTACTGTGGTGAGTGTCTTCAACATGTGGCGAAACCAAAATGAAACCAGGTCCAGACGTCGTGGTGTTGGGGGGCCACCGCTCATTACAGGTGCAGGACGTCTCATGTTGGACAGACTGGTAAAACAGGACAGGAGGCGAACTGTGGCGGAACCAGCATCAGACTTTAATTCTGGTCGGAGTACAAGAGTGTGTGAAGGTACAGTGCACCGACCATTCCCAACGATGGGCCTCCGCATCCGACATGTGCAAATGTTAACACCACGACGTCGACAACAACGACTGAAATGGGCATGTGACCATCGGCACTGGACGTTGGCGCAGTGGCAGAGGATCGCATGGTCTGATGAATTCCGATACCTTTTTCATCCTGCCGATGAGAGAGCGATAACCCGTCGTCATCCAGGGGAACACCTCGTTGGTACCTGTACTGCAAGAAGGAGACAAGATGGCGACGGCTCCATTGTGCTCTGGGGAACATTCACGTGGGCATCCATGGGTATAGCTCGTACAAGACACCGTGACTGCCAAGGAGTACCGTACACTCGTTGCAGATCGCTATCATGTTTCCCGACTGAATTCAACAAGCTAATGTGCCTATTATGAGGCCAGGAGTGTAATGGAATGGTTCGAGGAACACAGTGGCGAGTTCCAATTGGTGTGCTGGACCTTCAGCTCGCCAGATCTGAATCCGACCGAACACGTCTGGGATGTTACTGAACGTGGCGTCAGAGCTCATCGCCCCCCTCCCCTGAATTTACACGAATTAGGTCACTTGTGCGTGCAGATGTGGTGCCAGCTCCCTTCAGCAGCCTATCAAGGCCTCACTGGTTCCAAGCCACGACGCGTCTTCGCTGTTATCAGCGCCGTAGGTGGACATACAGGCTATGAGACAGTTGGTCACAGTGCTCTGGCTGGTCACTGTGAAACTACAGAGTAAAAGCATTTCACAAACTTATCAAACCACGAACTGGTTCCATCAGAACTATGAATGCGGTTTACGGCTACAACAGAAACAGACGTTTACTAAGGTCATTCGTAATAGCAATGAACTTGCAATATAGGAGATTTGTTTCATAGCAGCTAAGATGAACAAGCACTCTTAGCTCTTAGGGCATGCGTTTTAGAATCTATGTTTACTGGACATTTTTATCTTGTGTTGGTCCATACCATCACCTCTCAAATTTGGGAGACTTTTTTTTTACCACTATACAGTGTATTGTAGAGCTGCTTTTCCTCTGTACACAAGTTTGTCTCCTAAGTCACGAAGCGCATTTTCTCTGGTGTTTCGACAGATATTTGCAATTTCATTTTTGAAAAGTGTAATTTGATCATCCCAAACAAGTAATGTTCATCACGTCTTCCACGTGGCGTCCAGTGTTGACGGAAAGCGTCAGTTTGTTTCCCGTTATAAATAAAATTACTTTTAAAGAATAATATTACGTGCCAACTCGACAGAGCAGTACCAGATTAGTCTAATGTGATACCTGTTTTCTCTATTTTTATCGATATGTATTAAGGAACATTAATACACGTCGAATAACCCGTACACCAGCAGCAGCAGCATCACTCTGGCCAAACGTTTAACAATAGCAAGCGAACAGACGACTCCAGAGGGTAAGTCGCGTAATCAGTATGCCAGAAGAGAATCGACTTCCTAAGCGAGCTTTTATTGCTCACTTGACAACAAAAAGACTCCTCCGTAGGCTAAAATACGAACTGGAAGACTACGTAAAGAAAGATGCGGGGGGGGGGGGGGGGGGGAGGAGGAAACAACAATGCACAGAATGCAGTGGGGACTAACCTGGCGAAGCGCGTGGTGTACAGAGCCAGGGTCCGCTGGATAACGGAAGGCATCATGAAAATGACAATAAAGTGGAAACACTGTAAGTTGGGCAATGGTTATTTGTCTAAAGCAGATTGACAATTCAGGGTCTAATAGTTACGTAAAAATGAAGCGATTAGTAGAAGATAGGGGGAATCGGAGGACAGCGTATGACCAGCCAGAGAAAAAGGGTTAATCGCTGTCTTCAACACTCATCCAAGAAGTCACTATACTTCTTTGTTATTACTACTATGACGTGTACACACTACCTGTATCTCATCATTCAATACAAGTACCTTTTGAATGTAAGGTAACTCGGAGGAAGATGCAACATGTAACAATTGTGTCTGTTTACTAGCAAAAATAAGTGGTTGACGAAAACACCAAATATATCAACGCCTTGGTTGGGTTTTTAACTATTAATCGCAGATATATTAGCATGGTTAATGAAATGTCAAACTAAGAAATATGCATTTACATGGAAGGCAACAAAACTGGCACGTTCCCCCACCATGTGGAGAAGATGCCAATCAATGTGGGAGAAGATAAAAGATATCTTAAAATAACAACTGTGACGGACAAAATTACAAAATTTATTTCAACATGAAAGGTACACTGCACGATATCCATTACAAATCACTGAGGGGAAGGGGGGGAGGGGGGGGTGACAAGGAAAAATACATTTGTTTTGTTTGTTTATAAATAAATAAATCTTCTGCTACCAGTCACGATTTTCTTTATTTTACTATTCGCACGACGGGTTTCGAGAAATAATTCCCATTTTCAAGTGCGTTTTTTTGATGTGTGTATCAAATCAGATCATTTGTTTTGTTATTTTCTTTTTAGCATTTACTGCAACACAAATTGTCTTTGCTGCATATTTCATGTAGCTATTTCTTACATGTTATACATTGAAGCCAATGGTATTTTGGACTCTTTTTGTCATAAAAATATTCCCTACTCACAACACAAATATCATCGTCCTCCTCGGTGGACGGAGGACGCTGAAGATAAACTGTCCCTCTTTCTCCTCTGCGGTGTTTTTACTCCTTGCTTTGTCGTTGGAGCAGCCTCGCGTCTCAGTACCTCCTGTTTCTCGACCGTCGTAATGACTTCCGTAGTTTGCTTCTTTCTTCTAGTTTGCTTGGGTGCCTGCGGTCTGCGAATAGGACTAATTTCCGCAAAGGAAATTATGGCACCGCTGCTGCTTGTCGTAGTTAATGCCGGAGGGACACAGGGTTCGAGGATGTCAGTCAAATTCTCTTTCATATTGTCAGAAATGGTAGACGTATAAAATCCACATGCAGAAAATCCCACACTGCCACTTTCAACAGTGGCTACGCTACAGCATGTAGCGCTCAGCAAAGATCCAAAATGAAGTCTGATGATTCTGCGGCCCGGATTAGAATGGGTCCAGTTGTTTAGGGCCAGCTGTCAAAATGTCTTCAATGACTTGAAGAACGACCGGTCCAGGGGTTGCAGACACGGAGTCGTGTGACTTGGGAGGCAGAGCAGTATCGCTTCACGAAATCCAGCACAGAAACATCAGAACAATGTGGTCTGTGACCAGCCAAAATAAGGTGCACATTCCCAGGCTCTTTCCGTGGGACGAAGCGGGTCCTCAACCAATGAAAGAGGACTTCTGAGTTGACATACGCTGATTCTTCGTTCATCTGAACGATGAAACGCGGTGGCATCCCATCTTCAAACTCGGCCTTCTTTCTTCGACCTTTAAAAATGCAATAGGGAGGCAGAAATCTATCCTGCAGTGCAGTATGCTACTACGGTGATGGTCTCACCCTTCTCTGCTGACGTGACGTTATGGACTTCACGGGGACCCTTCATTGTAAGGACATTTCCTGGATCATTATTCAACTGCAGGTCACATTCATCCACATTGTAAATCTTGCTTGGGCGTCCCATAAAGCAATTTCCATCACATAATTGCAGGAAAAAATGGCTCTGAGCACTATGGGACTTAACATCTGAGGTAACCAGTCCCCTAGAACTTAGAACTACTTAAACCTAACTAGCCTAAGGACATCATACACAGCCATGCCCGAGGCAGGATTCGAACCTGCGACCGTAGCCGGTCGCGCGGTTCCAGACTGTAGCGCCTAGAACCGCTCAGCCACACCGGCCCGCACACTTGCAGCAACAGAGTGAAGCAGTTTCCAAATTCGCCGCGATTTATTCCCAACCACCTGGCCAACGAAATTCCCTGCTCCTTTCGCACAGTTACCTCAGTATGTCTTTTCCGAAATGACAGCAGGCAGTCGTAAGCTGTGATTTTCGTTTCTTTGTTGAATCGGTGGGCTGTATTATTCTTTTCGGCAAATGTAAAGGCCAAACGTCGGATGTCTGCTCCAGTAGCTGGGAAATCTGTCTTCCGAAGATATTGAATATATTCCACAAGACTTTTCTCATTTTCTGTTCCGAGATATCCTGCAAATAACGGTAAAGAACATTGTAAAATGGATTTCATTTAAATCGCAAAAACATTTATTAAAGAATAGACCCCACTAACCTGAAGGTCTCAGAGATCCTTTCACAAAATTAGATGTGTCAAGACACCGCTTTAATATTTAGTATGGTATTCCAAATGTTTTAGCTGCATTCCATAATTTCATTGAACCACTGTTTACTGAATCACAGGCCTTTTGCAGATCTTCTCCTGACCAAGCTGCACGTTGAGGTTTACGCTGATACTTTTTCCCCATGGTCTGTTTTAAGGCATGATGAATAACTAATTGAACACATAAATAAACAAGGTGTTTCTAATATGGTTATTAATCACGTTACGTTCAGTTCATGGAATTATTTACACTAAAACGCCGACTTCTATACATAACTAACATTCCTGTCTTACAAAATACCGTATTTAGTTGTCTTGTGACAGCCAGAGCGACAGCACCAGCAGCAGCGAGTACTGTTTGTATAAAGCGTTTATTTTGCATTTTGTTTACGACCTTCCACTAAGGAAGGGGTTCTATTTGTGTTTATCTGCTCTGCATAGTAACTAACAGTTCTTGATAAAACTTTACGTAGTTTTCGTGTTAGATTTCTTAGTGTTTTCTTGATCGTTTAGAACAGAAAGCGCCCTAAAACCGTCTTTTGTTTGTTTCGCGGCCGTTAGCCACTAGTCACTTGAATCAGCAGTTGTCTTGTGACAGCCAGAGCGACAGCACCAGCAGCAGCGAGTACTGTTTGTATAAAGCGTTTTTGTACTTATTTGCTGCGCTTAGCTTTTAAATAGTTTTTCTGGGAAAACCTAGCGTAGTTTTCGCGTCTCGTATTTCAGTGAGTGTTTCTTGATTATCAGAGTAGCTCATCAGAAGATTATCTTGGGAATTTGTCACCGTATAGAGTAGGGTAAACATAGTCATGTGTAGGGGCTGTGGTTGTTGTGAGCGGACGCAAGGAGAATTGGCCACTCTTCGGGGGCAGGTGGAGGCTTTGTCTGTTAGGCTCATCGAGCTCGAGGCGCAGGCGTCGGCTCGTAGTGGCGTTGGGGCAACTGTGGTGAGACCTATGCCTACTTCGGTGGCCTTGGAATCACATGGAACCCCTGATGTCGCTGCGTCTTCCGGCAGTGAGCATCTTACCGGTCAGCCATCACTCCAGGGTGAATGGCGGACAGTGGTGGGCTCGCGCGTGCCTGGCCGAAAGGCGAAGGTGGGATCTGGCCGCGTGGCAGCTGCCTTACCCCTTTCCAACAGGTACGGGGTGCTTCCTAGTGGTGATGACATCGTTTCCGAGCCACCACAGGGTGCCTCGCCTGTTGGGCCAGTGGCCGATTCTCCGGCAAGGTCCCGACAGTCACAGAGGGCGGGCCTATTAGTTATAGAGAGCTCCAACGTTAGGCGGGTTATGGAGCCCCTCAGGAAAATAGCGGGTAGGTCGGGGAAGAATGCCAGTGTGCACTCGGTGTGCTTGCCGGGGGGTCTCGTCCGTAATGTGGAGGAGGCCCTTCCGGCAGCTATTGAACGCACTGGGTGTGACCGGCTGCAGATAGTAGCACATGTCGGAACGAATGACGCCTGCCGCTTGGGTTCTGAGCCCATCCTTGGTTCCTTCCGGCGGCTGGCTGATTTGGTGAAGACAACCAGCATCGCACGCGGAGTGCAAGCTGAGCTTAATATCTGCAGCATAGTGCCCAGAGTCGATCGCGGTCCTCTGGTTTGGAGCCGTGTGGAGGGTCTAAACCAGAGGCTCAGACGACTCTGCGACTATAATGGTTGCAAATTCATCGACCTCCGTTATTGGGTGGAGAACTGTAGGGCCCCCCTAGACAGGTCAGGCGTGCACTACACACCGGAAGCAGCTACTAGGGTAGCAGAGTACGTGTGGCGTGCACACGGGGGTTTTTTAGGTTAGAGGGACCCCCCCTTGGGCGAAACGATAAAATACCAGACGGCTTACCAGAGAGGACATTATCATCGTCGATAAAGAATGTCCGTCCTCAGAGACCAAAAACAGGAAAACTTAACGTAATATTGGTAAACTGCAGGAGTATCCAGGGCAAGGTTCCTGAATTAGTATCTCTTATTGAAGGAAATAGTGCGCATATAGTATTAGGAACGGAAAGTTGGTTAAAACCGGAAGTGAACAGTAACGAAATCCTAGACACAGAATGGAATATATACCGCAAGGATAGGATAAACGCCAATGGTGGAGGAGTATTTATAGCAGTAAAGAATTCAATAATATCCAGTGAAGTTATTAGCGAATGCGAATGTGAAATAATCTGGGTTAAGTTAAGTATCAAAGGTGGGTCAGATATGATAGTCGGATGCTTCTATAGACCACCTGCATCAGCAACCGTAGTAGTGGAGCGCCTCAGAGAGAACCTGCAGAACGTCGTGAAGAAGTTTCGTGATCATACTATTGTAATTGGGGGAGACTTCAATCTACCAGGTATAGAATGGGATAGTCACACAATCAGAACTGGAGCCAGGGACAGAGACTCTTGTGACATTATCCTGACTGCCTTGTCCGAGAATTACTTCGAGCAGATAGTTAGAGAACCAACTCGTGAAGCTAACGTTTTAGACCTCATAGCAACAAATAGACCGGAACTTTTCGACTCCGTGAATGTAGAAGAGGGTATCAGTGATCATACGGAAACAAAGAAAGCTTCATCATAGGTTTAAGAGTAGTCGAATCATAGCTGATAAGGAAAAGCTGAACGAAGCGAAAAAGAGCGTAAAGAGAGCAATGAGAGAAGCATTCAACGAATTCGAACATAAAACATTGGCAAACAATCTAAACAAGAACCCTAAAAAGTTTTGGTCATATGTAAAATCGGTAAGCGAATCTAAATCCCCTATTCAGTCACTCGTTGACCACGATGGAACCGAAACAGAGGACGACCGAAGAAAGGCAGAAATACTGAATTCAGTGTTCCGAAACTGTTTCACTGCGGAAAATCGTAACACGGTCCCTGACTTCAGCCGTCGCACGGACGCCAAAATGGAAAATATTGAAATAAACGATATCGGAATTGAAAAACAACTGTTATCACTTAGTAGCGGAAAAGCATCCGGACCAGACGAGATACCCTTAAGATTCTACAGTGATTATGCTAAAGAACTTGCCCCCTTTCTATCAGCAATTTATCGTAGATCGCTGGAAGAACGTAAAGTACCTAGCGACTGGAAGAAAGCGCAGGTCGTTCCCATTTTCAAGAAGGGTCATAAATCAGATGCGAATAATTATAGGCCTATTTCGCTTACGTCAATCTGTTGTAGAATAATGGAACATGTTTTGTGTTCTCGTATTATGACGTTCTTAGATAATACAAATCTCCTTCATCATAACCAACATGGATTCCGCAAACAGAGATCATGTGAAACTCAGCTCGCCCTATTTGCCCAAGAAATTCACAGTGCCGTAGACACTGGCGAGCAGATTGATGCCGTATTCCTGGACTTCAGGAAGGCATTTGATACGGTTCCGCACTTACGTTTAGTGAAAAAAATACGAGCTTACGGAATATCGGACCAGGTTTGTGATTGGATTCAGGATTTCCTAGAAGAAAGAACACAACATGTCATTCTTAACGGTTCAAAATCTGCAGATGTAGAGGTAATTTCGGGAGTACCGCAGGGAAGCGTGATAGGACCTTTATTGTTTACAATATACATAAATGACTTAGTTGACAACATCGGTAGCTCCGTGAGGCTATTTGCAGATGACACGGTTGTCTACAAGAAAGTAGCAACATCAGAAGACTCGTACGTACTCCAGGAGGACCTGCAGAGGATTAATGCATGGTGCGACAGCTGGCAGCTTTCCCTAAACGTAGATAAATGTAATATAATGCGCATACATAGGGGCAGAAATCCATTCCAGTACGATTATGCCATAGGTGGTAAATCATTGGAAGCGGTAACGACCGTAAAATACTTAGGAGTTACTATCCGGAGCGATCTGAAGTGGAATGATCACATAAAACAAATAGTGGGAAAAGCAGGCGCCAGGTTGAGATTCATAGGAAGAATTCTAAGAAAATGTGACTCATCGACGAAAGAAGTAGCTTACAAAACGCTTGTTCGTCCGATTCTTGAGTATTGCTCATCAGTATGGGACCCTTACCAGGTTGGATTAATAGAAGAGATAGACATGATCCAGCGAAAAGCAGCGCGATTCGTCATGGGGACATTTAGTCAGCGCGAGAGCGTTACGGAGATGCTGAACAAGCTCCAGTGGCGGACACTTCAAGAAAGACGTTACGCAATACGGAGAGGTTTATTATCGAAATTACGAGAGAGCACATTCCGGGAAGAGATGGGCAACATATTACTACCGCCCACATATATCTCGCGTAATGATCACAACGAAAAGATCCGAGAAATTAGAGCAAATACGGAGACTTACAAGCAGTCGTTCTTTCCACGCACAATTCGTGAATGGAACAGGGAAGGGGGGATCAGATAGTGGTACAATAAGTACCCTCCGCCACACACCGTAAGGTGGCTCGCGGAGTATAGATGTAGATGTAGATGTAGTGTGTCGATTTGAATTATTTTATGTTAATTGTGCGACATATATAATTGTTCTCTCCCCCCCCCCCCCCCCCCTCAATGAACCATGGACCCTTGCCGTTGCTGGGGAGGCTTGCGTGCCTCAGCGATACAGATAGCCGTACCGTAGGTGCAACCACAACAGAGGGGTATCTGTTGAGAGGCCAGACACACGTGTGGTTCCTGAAGAGGGGCAGCAGCCTTTTCAGTAGTTGCAGGGCAACAGTCTGGATGACTGACTGATCTGGCCTTGTAACACTAACCAAAACGGCCTTGCTGTGCTGGTACTGCGAACGGCTGAAAGCAAGGGGAAACTACAGACGTAATTTTTCCCGAGGGCATGCAGCTTTACTGTATGGTTAAGTGATGATGGCGTCCTCTTGGGTAAAATATTCCGGAGGTAAAACAGTCCCCCATTCAGATCTCCGGGCGGGGACTACTCAAGAGGACGTCGTTATCAGGAGAAAGAAAACTGGCGTTCTACAGATCGGAGTGTGGAATGTCAGATCCCTTAATCGGACAGGTAGGTCAGAAAATTTTAAAATGGTAAATAGATAGGTTAAAGTTAGATGTAGTGGGAAATAGTGAAGTTCGGTGGCAGGAGGAACAAGACTTCTGGTCAGATGAATACAGGGTTATAAATACAAAATCAAATAGGGGTAATGCAGGAGTAGGTTTAATAATGAATTAAAAAATAGCAGTGCGAGTAAGCTACAGCAAAGTGAACGCATTATTGTGGCCATGATAGACACGAACCCCACGCCTACCACAGTAGTACAAGTTTATATGCCAACTAGCTCTGCAGATGACGAAGAGATTGATGAAATATATGATGAAATCAAAGAAATTATTCAGATAGTGAAGGGAGACGAAAATTTAATAGTCATGGGTGACTGGAATTCGATAGTATGAAAAGGAAGAGAAGAAACGAAGTAGGTGAATATGGAATGGCGGTAAGAAATGAAAGAGGAAGACGCCTGATAGAATTTTGCACAGAACATAATTTAATCGTAGCTAACACTTGGTACAAGAATCATGAAAGAAGGTTGTATACATGGAAGAGGCCTGGAGATACTAGAAGGTTTAAGATAGATTATATAATGGTAAGAGAGAGATTTAGGAACCAGGTTTTAAATTATAAGACATTTCCAGGGGCAGATGTGGACTCTGACCTCAATCTGTTGGTTATGAACTGTAGATTAAAAATGAAGAAACTACAAAAAGGTGGGAATTTAAGGAGATGAGACCTGGATAAACTGACAGAACCAGAAGTTGTAGAGAGTTTCAGGGAGAGCATAAGCGAACGATTGACAGGAATGGGGAAAGAAATACAGTAGAAGTAGAATGGGTAGCTTTGAGGGATGAAATAGTGAAGGCAGCAGAGGATCAAGTAGGTACAAAGACGAGGACCAGTAGAAATCGTTGGTAATAGAAGAAATATTGAATTTAATTGATGAAAGGAGAAAATATAAAAATGCAGTAAATGAAGCAGGAAAAAAGGAATACAAACGTCTCAAAAATGAGATCGACAGGAAGTGCAAAATGGCTAAGCAGTGATGGCTAGAAGACAAATGTAAGGATGTAGAGGCTTATTTCACTAGGGGTAAGATACACTACTGGCCATTAAAATTGCTACACTACGAAGATGACGTGCTACAGAAGCGAAATTTAACCGACAGGAAGAAGATGCTGTGATATGCAAATGATTAGCTTTTCAGAGCATTCACACAAGGTTGGCGCCGGTGGCGACACCTACGACTTGCTGACATGAGGAAAGTTTCCAACCGATATCCCATACACAAACAGCAGTTGACGGGCGTTGGCCGGTGAAACGTTGTTGTGATGCCTCGTGTAAGGAGGAGAAATGTGTACCATCACGTTTTCGACTTTTATAAAGGTCGGATTGTAGCATATCGCGATTGCGGTTTATCGTATCGCGACATTACTGCTCGCCTTCGTCGAGATCCAATGACTGTTAGCAGAATAGGGAAACGGTGGGTCCAGGAGGGTAATACGGAACACCGTGCTGGATCCCAACGACCTCGTATCACTAGCAGTCGAGATGACAGGCATCTTAACCGCATGGCTGTAACGGATCGTGCAGCCACGTCTCGATCCCTGAGTCAACAGATGGGGCCGTTTGCAAGACAACAACCATCTGCACGAACAGTTCGACGACGTTTGCAGCAGCATGGACTATCAGCTCGGAGACTATGGCTGCGGTTGCCCTTGACGCTGCATCACAGACTGGAGCGCCTTCGATGGTGTACTCAACGACGAACCTGGGCCACGAATGGCAAAACGTCACATTTTCGGATGAATCCAGGTTCTGTTTACAGCATCATGATGGTCGCATCGATGTTTGGCGACATCGCGGTGAACGCACGTTGGAAGCGTGTATTCGTGATCGCCCTAGTGGCGTATCACCCGGCGTCATGGTATGGGGTGCCATGGTTACACGTCTCGGTCACCTCTTATTAACATTGACGGCACTTTGAACAGTGGACGTTACATTTCAGATGTGTTACGACCCGTGGCTCTACCCTTAATTCGATCCCTGCGAAACCCTACATTTCAGCAAGATAATGCACGACCGCATCTTGCAGGTCCTGTACGGGCTTTTCTGGATACAGAAAATGTTCGACTGCTGCCCTGACCAGCGCATTCTCCAGATCTCTCACCAATTGGAAACGTCTGGTCAACGGTGGCAGAGTAACTGTCTCGTCACAATACGCCAGTCACTACTCTTGATGAACTGTGGTATCGTGTTGAAGCTGCATGGGCAGCTGTACCTGTGCACGCCATCCAAGCTCTGTTTGACTCAATGCCCAGGCGTATCAAGGCGATTATTACGGTCAGTGGTGGTTGTTGTGGGAACTGATTTCTCAGGATCTATGCATCCAAATTGCGTGAAAATGTAATAACATGTCAGTTTTAGTATAATATATTTGTCCAATGAATACCCGTTTATCATCTGCATTTGTTCTTGGTGTAGCAATTTTAATGGCCAGTAGTGGAGTTTCCAACTTCGCCGCGATTTATTCCCAACCACCTTGCCATCGAAATTCCCTGCGCCTTTCGCACAGCTACCTCAATATATCTTTTCCGAAATTACTGCAAGCAGTCGTTGTGTGTGATTGTCATTTTTTTGTTGAAGCGGTGGTCTCTATTATTCTTTTCGGCAAATGTAACGAACAAACGTCAGACATCTGCTGCAGTAGGTGGGAAATCTGTCTTCTGAAGATATTGAATATATTCCGAGATATCCTTCAAATAACGGTAAAGAACATTGTAAAATGGATTTAATTTAGATTTATTAAAGAATAAACCCCACTACCCTGATGGTCCCAGAGATCCTTTCACGAAATTGGATGTGTCAAGACACCGCTTTAATATTTAGTATGGTATTCCAAATGTTTTAGCTGCATTCCTTAATGTCATTGAGTCACTGTTTACTGCTTCACAGGCCTTTTGCAGATCGTCTCCTGACCAAGCTGCACGTTGAGTTTTACGCTGATACTTTTTCCCTATGATCTGTTTTAAGGCATGATGAATAACTAATTAAACATATAAATAAACAATGTGTTTCTAATATGGTTATTAATCACGTTATGTTCAGTTTATGGCATTATTTACTCTAAACCGGCGACTTCTATAGATAACTATTGTTCCTGTCATAGAAAATACCATATTTAGTATGTCGATTTAAATTATTTTATGTTAATTCTGCGAAATATATAATTGAGACATTCATGAAATTGCATCTCTTTAGTAGGTGACGTCTTACGCCAAGCACTGGAAGGGAAGGTGCCTCAGCGATGTCTGTGCACTGCTTCTTCCGCCTGGTTGTTTCACCCTAGTGCGTGTTCTCCAAGATGTGCACAACACACATATCTCAGGATTATCACGTTTAATCTAATGAATTCGCCGTCAAACATTAAGAATCGACAGCTCAATATTATAATATGCGTACTCACCGTGGTCAAACAGTTTAGTTTTCAGTTTCACGACGATAAAACCCGATGAACACAATGACATTCACCAGAACGTCCATATAATGGCTATTCGCTCTGACATTGGAGGTGCTGCCATCTAGTTGTTCGTTCACTGAATCTCACTGTGCCTACTTCTTCTCCCAGCTTGTCTCTTCCCCTGAATTACCTTATTTTTCTCGTTCTTTTGCGAGTAAATGTTTCCTGGTTATACAATGGCCGCCTGTAAGTCAGAATTTACATCACATTAGCTGCGGAACTGCCACCTGCTCCCAGTGATCCGTACAGTAACAAAATCGTCTTTGCGACATTAAACCACAACTCCCCATTTGAGGTCCACATACATTAATTACGAAGAACGTCCCTCAAGCACCCAGTCCTGCCTCGCCTAGCACATCCGTCTCTCATCCCCCACATGGATCATATATGACTCGATTCCCGTCCCACACCTTCTCCTTTTCCTTGAACGGATATGAATCCTTTACACCTCCCACTAGCTCGATCCCCCACACCCGCTAGTCTCTCCCATCTTCACCTTTCGCTCATCCCAACCAGTTGTCACGCCTGTATTCTTGCATTCCACCTGCTCCCCGTCTTCACACCCTCCATACCCTTGCCCAAGCTGGCTTTTGCCAACTCCTTGTTCCCTCCATCTGCCCCTACTACCAGATCTGACTCTCCCCACCCATTTCTCCCATTTCCCCCAGGGCGTCCCCTCTCGCTCCACACCTTCCTTTCTCCCCCCCTCCTCTCTCCCATGTCTCCCACTTCCCCCCACCCCAGGCTTCCAACCCCTACCCTCTCCACTCCCTCCTGCTCTCCCCTCTTTCTCCCACTGGCTCCATCCCCCCATCCTTCCCGCCCTCCTACCTCTTCCTTCCACCTGGAGGCAGCCCCCCCCTCCCCTTCATCAGTGTGTTTCTGAGTTCTTTGCTGATGACCTTCACCAGTGTTTCCGTGCGTCAGTGTTTCTCCATTTTGTGCTACAGTGTTTTCCTCGTTGTCCTCCTATATTCGTGTCTCCAACTGGATGTCGTCAAAATGGCTCTGAGCACTATGGGACTCAACTGCTGTGGTCATCAGTACCCTAGAACTTAGAACTACTTAAACATAACTAACCTAAGGACATCACACACATCCATGCCCGAGGCGGGATTCGAACTTGCGACCGGCGGATGTCTTCGCCTGTTCTACTGGTGACCACGTTTGTGAACTGTGCCTTCCGTCCAACAGCTTCTAATCTATCATGTAATGTTCATCATGTATTATCATGCTTTTTATGTTCTCTGTCTTCTATGTCTATCTGTTGTATCTATTGGCCGAAGAGCGGTGTATGTAGGCTGCTGCCAGCCTGCCTTGTAGGAGGCATGCAATTACAATAAAGCAAAAAAAACCAAGTCCTGATGTCTCTTCCAGCCAACGCTATTTCACAAGACCTACTAATGGTTAACCTACATGGGCCTCACGCGCTGTTCGACTCTGCTCGGAAATACCCAGTATAATATTGGCGCTAAGTGCGAATCCATGATCCTCAGAGGGTCGAGAAGAGTGAGTTGAAGTTTTGTGTCTATTTTCAGTGCATTTGCTAGATTTCTCTAGTTTTGTTTAGAGATGCTGCTGGAATTCTCTGAGACGGACGGACTTACAAGAATTAATATGATCAGGTATTGCAACAATCGTTCATTGGGAGACAGCAGTGCTAACGAGGTGACCTATCGGGCTTTGCTTCATTTGTGAGGCTATGTCGTGGCGCTGTTGAACGACTAACGAGGATTCTTGATAAGACAAACCTTCTTCCTCCGCCCTTGCTCTCCACACTTTCTTCCCCGTGAATTTTTACTTTTGGTGCGGACGAAGACAAGATAAGGTGCACAGAACCAGAAAAGAACTGTACAAGACAAATTCCTGTAAGCTTACCGCCCCAAGGTAGTTTCCAAGTAATTGTTATATGGGGAGTGTCTTCCAGCTACTATCACACGGGTGTTCGATCTCATTATGGCAGCATGAATCTTTTAGTGGCATAGCAGACAAATACCAGATGAGATGGATGGGAGCACCATTTTGTACAATATGCACTCCTGAGACTTAATAGCAATTGCTACAGACAGCTCACATCACCTGCACATTAGTTGAGGTATGTGAAGTCTTCTTTCAGTAACGACAGGTAGCATTGTTTTACTGTCTTCCACATTCACATAACATCTCGTTCATCGAACATATCTGGAATGTGGTCGGTAGACATCTTCGGCCAGTCCTCCAGCAAACACACAGGCCGTTAAACCCGAACTTTACCTCCTTCTTTCTGGCAAGCACTATTGGTATTTTATAGACTCCTATAACCCACGAGGATGAAGATTCCCCGGGAACGTATCCTGACTTCCTTGATTCCGTACCATGACGTACTGATGGAATCATTTTACTTCACACCATACTGATTTCTGAAGGCCAGAGACGAGTAATGTGTAGTACTCATACTTAGTACGGGATTCACAGGAGATGGTATAATAAATTAGCCCAATACGGACGAGTGGTTAGATACAGTCCTCGAGCAGTCCTGGCGATGAGTCTTCACTATCATTTTATGGGTAGAAATTGTCGGTGACAGACTCATATGGCCATACTCTTTACCAAGCAGATTAACAGGTGCTGTGTATCACCACTCCCTGCCCATTGAATTACCAGCACTATTGGAAAATGTTGTTGTTGTTGTGGTCTTCAGTCCTGGGACTGGTTTGATGCAGCTCTCCATGCTACTCTATCCTGTGCAAGCTTCTGCATCTCCCAGTACCTAATGCAGCCTACATCCTTCTGAATCTGCTTAGTGTATTCATCTCTTGGTCTCCCTCTACGATTTTTACCCTCCACGCTGCCCTCCAATACTAAATTCGTCATCTCTTGATGCCTCAGAACATGTCCTACCAATCGATCCCTTCTTCTAGTCACGTTGTGCCACAAGCTCCTCTTCTCCCCAATTCTATTCAATACCTCCTCATTAGTTATGTGATCTACCCATCTAATCCTCAGCATTCTTCTGTAGCACCACATTTCGAAAGCTTCTATTCTCTTTTTGTCTAAACTATTTATCGTCCACGTTTCACTTCCATACAAATACTTTCAGAAACGACTTCCTGACGTTTGAATCTATACTCGATGTTAACAAATTTTTCTTCTTCAGAAACGCTTTCCTTGCCATTGCCAGTCTACATTTTATATCCTCTCTATTTCGACCATCATCAGTTATTTTGCTCCCCAAATAGCAAAACTCCTTTACTACTTTAAGTGTCTCATTTCCTAATCTAATTCCCTCATCATTACCCGACTTAATTCGACTACAGTCCATTATCCTCGTTTTGCTTTTGTTGATGTTCATCTTATACCCTCCTTTCAAGACACTGTCCATTCCGTTCAACTGCTCTTCCAAGTCCTTTGCTGTCTCTGACAGAATTACAATGTCATCGGCGAACCTCAAAGTTTTTATTTCTTCTCCATGGATTTTAATACCTACTCCGAACTTTTCTTTTGTTTCCTTTATTGCTTGCTCAATATACAGATTGAATAACATCGGGGAGAGGCTACAACCCTGTCTCACTCCCTTCCCAACCACTGCTTCCCTTTCATACCCCTCGACTCTTATCACTGCCATCTGGTTTCTGTACAAATTGTAAATAGCCTTTCGCTCCCTGTATTTTACCCCTGCCACCTTCAGAATTTGAAAGAGAGTATTCCAATCAGCATTGTCAAAAGCTTTCTCTAAGTCTACAATTGCTAGAAACGTAGGTTTGCCTTTCCTTAATCTTTCTTCTAAGATAAGTCGTAGGGTCAGTATTGCCTCACGTGTTCCAACATTTCTACGGAATCCAAACTGATCTTCCCCGAGGTCGGCTTCTATCTGTTTTTCCATTCGTCTGTAAAGAATTCGCGTTAGTATTTTGCAGCTGGAAAGTGTTACCTTTGCAAAAAGTAATTGCTGTGGTTTTTGCACCACCTCATTTTCATCATCGTGTGACAGTACCTCACCGTAACGTTTCGCGGACCATGAATTTGTCGAGAAGTTCCAGCAGGGTGGCCCACCGTTTGGCTGAACTTGAATTCATTCGATGTCTGTTTGACGATATTTAAAGGCGTTGGTGTACTCAACCCATAGACAATATACAGTATTTAATGGAGCGTGTGACCAATGCATGTGATGCAATCCGAATGGAGTCAGGTGTATTTGAAAGCGTACGTGATTCACTATGAGAACGGTCTGAACGACGTTTCAGGATGCATGGTAACCACATGCAGCACTGTCTATAGACTCTACTTCTACATAACGGATAGATGGGCACAGGAGATTAGATAGTCCTATATTTCAACAGGTACTGGTTTCAGGACAAATTATTGTAGAAACTTTTCTTCTGGTTCTGACTACCGGTCAAAAGTTTCAAATCACCTGTCACCACCATGGACTTAAAACGGGTATTTCGTTTTGAGTATTGTATCATATCCCCGCTCTGACGGTAAAGTTAGTAAAGGCTAAGTGCCTCTGTTGCGTGTTTGACTGTCTTTTCGCATGGAGGGGCGCTGATGTGTATCCACAACAACACTGACCTACCTTTACCTAAGACGGTTCCGTTTGAAAACGTCTCGCTTCTTCAGCTATCTGTGTACGAGAAGCAATCAGTTCGCATTAGTTTAAAGTACAGTGTGTGCATTTAGCAGTGTGTTTATAAGAGGTGTGTTCAAAAACTAATGTTACTTTATACTTTTATGAAAAGATATTTATTCATTCATCAATACTCTTGTTGTCCCCTTGGAAGTAATTCCCCTCAGATACAATACACTTGTGCCAAAGCTTCTTACAATCCTCGAAGCACTTCTCATACCCACTTTCGTACAGCCTTGAGTACATCCAGCGATGCAGATTTTATTTCCTTAATCGTTGAAAATACTCGTCCATTCATAGGTCTCTTCAGTTTTGGGAACAGGAAAAAGTCTCAGGGGTCCAAATCCAGTGAATATGGTGGCTGAGGTATGATTGTCGTGTTGTTTATGGCCAAAAAATCTCTCACAAGCAACGATGAATGAGCAGATGCATTGTCGTGATGCAAAAGTCATGAATTGTTTTTCCGCAATTCCGGACTTTTTTTGCGTATTGCTTTTCGCAAACGGCGTCAAAGTAATACTCCTTATTGACAGTACGACCTTGAGGGGAAAACTCATGATGCGCTACGCCGTGAGCAAAACTTTGACATTTGATCGAACTTGGCTCTCCGGGATGCTTCCACTGGGACGATTCGGCTTTGGTTTCGACGTCAATACCGTAAACCCATGTTTCGTCACAAGTTATGACACTTTTGAGCAAATCAGGATCATGACTGACGTGATTCAAGAGCTCCTGAACGATGCTCATGCGACGTTTCTTCTGATAAAAACTGAGAAGTTTTGGAACTAACTTCGCTGACACACGTCTCATGCCAAAAACATAAAAAAATCGCATGGCACGAGCCAACCGATACGCCAACATCCTCCGCAACTTTTCTTTCGGTAATTCGACGATTTTCAAAAACAAGTTTCTTCACAGCGTCGACGTTATGATCTGTTGTTGATGTGCTGGGGTGTCCAGAGGGAGGTTCGTCATTGTCATCTTCTCGGTCATCTTGAGAGAACTTGTACCACTTGTAAACTTTTTTTTTACTTAGAGCAGACTCACCGTATGCCACTGTCAACATTTCAGTTATTTAGAGCACTTCATTCCATTTCTCACACAAAATTTGAAGCAAATTCTTTGCTCCATTTTTTATAATAAACGAAAATCATCGAACACATTAAACCACGTCTAACCTTTATATCTGTCAAAACCTAACGAAGCAGCCGTCCGCGGTGGTCTCGCGGTTCTAGGCGCGCAGTCCGGAACCGCGCGACTGCTTCGGTCGCAGGTTCGAATCCTGCCTCGGGCATGGATGTGTGTGATGTCCTTAGGTTAGTTAGGTTTAAGCAGTTCTAAGTTCTAGGGGACTGATGACCACAGCTGTTAAGTCCCATAGTGCTCAGAGCCTAACGAAGTAACTGTGATCATATGTTCGGGACATGTGTGCTAAGATAACAAAAGAAGGATTGATAGTCGAATGTACGTTGCCCACGCAATTTGAAAAGTCACCTTACTTTTTGAATAGCCCTCGTATACCTGATCAGGTTCGTACCATATTACGTCGTAATAAGACGGAAGCAGGAGACTGGAATTGGAAAGCGAGCTGTAATTGTAGCTCTCCACCAGAAAGGCTATTCTAGTAATACGATAGCAAGAAGACTTGTCATAGCGCAATCTACAGTACTACATACATTGCAGGGTTTCAAGCAAACCCGTGCCAGTGCAAGTGTTTCGCCGTCTGAAAGACCTCGAACGACAGCAGACAGTAAAGATCAGTTCATACGTGTACGCAGCAAACTTCGTAGGACTCGCACTTCACTATAAATTCTCAAGAAAGTAAATAGTCTGATAGCACCTCCAATCTCTGTTTCAACAGTGCAACGCCGTCTTTGTGAAAAAGGTTTAAAGTGGTGCATAGTAGCCAGAAAACTTTCATTACGTAAGCAAATTATATGGAAATATTGCAGTGTTGACAGCAACATAAAATCTGGAGCGTGCAGGAAGGGTCCAAAGTTTCATTCACGGAATAATCTAAGTTTGAATTCCAGAATGAGATTTTCACTCTGCAGCGGAGTGTGCGCTGATATGAAACTTCCTAGCAGATTAAAACTGTGTGCCCGACCGAGACTCGAACTCGGGACCTTTGCCTTTCGCGGGAGAACTTCTGTAAAGTTTGGAAGGTAGGAGACGAGATACTGGCAGAAGTAAAGCTTTGAGTACCGGGCGTGAGTCGTGCTTCGGTAGCTCGGTTGGTAGAGCACTTGCCCGCGAAAGGCAAAGGTCCCGAGTTCGAGTCTCGGTCGGGCACTAAGTTTGAATTATTTGCAAGCCATCTTCGAATGTTTATTTGTCGAGTTCATGGTCGACGTTCGAAGAGTCATTGTATCGTGCCAACGGAGAAGCATGATGGAGGGTCGGTTATGGTATGAGGATGTTTTGCGGATGATAAAGTCGATGATCTAGTGAGAATTAATAGACATTAAGCAAGGGAGGATATGACAGGATACTGATCAACAATGCACTTCTATCTGGCAAAAGACTTATTGGTCATGAGTTTGCTCTGCAGCAGAACAATGATCTCAAACTACTTCTAAATTGTGCAGGAGTATGTAAATAGAAAATTGAAACGTGGGGAACTGACGAATATGTCTTAAATCCCATTGAAATCTTATGGGATGAACTTGACATGGAACTTAGAAAACTGAGGATGCCTAATGCTGAAGATATATTGACTGTTGGACTGCAATATCTTCAAAATCACTACAAAATCTTATCTCCAGAAAGTTAGTGCATCTGTTCTGAGGGCAAGGGATGGATACTTTGAAGCGACTAAAATCCAAACCAGATTGTATTGTACTTAATTGTGGACAGATATAATATTTATTTTGTTGGTCTATGTAGGTTGTACGACGTGTTTGTTTATTGAATTAAGATCTACAGTTCTTGAACTTACGTCGTCTTCGTTGGAGTGCTGTAAAGAACTGTGACTGTTTATGACAAAAAAAGTTCAAATAAAACACTTATCTGGGTCGCTCATTCTTTTATTTCGTCCCACGATGCATTTCGAGAGTTTACAGACGAATCTTCAAGAGGAAAAATGATACTCAGCTACATAATTGCTAGCTGGATGGAGCCAGTTGTTTGTTGTGGCTTAATTTTGCTACAAAAACGTATTACAGGCACTAAAATTATAAAGACCATAACGATGTAAAGATATAGTGCCTTGCCTCAGAGACCATTCATTATCAATTTACATTGTGGACCATATATACATATTACAATTTTTATTTAGATTTATTTGTATCTTTACTGTCATATATTTGCAATAATAATGCTTTTAAGAAACTAGTTGTAAGGAATGAAACAACTTTATAATTGTTATATGTATCTATGGTCCACATCGTAAGTTGGTAACGAACGATGTCTCAGACAAGGACTATATCTTTACATCGTTATGATATTTGGTTTATTATGTTAGTGCTTCGTGTTCTGTGACAAAAATTAAGTTAAAAATGTACATTTATGACGAACCGCAGGGTTCTGTGCACTGAAACAGATTGTAAGAAACTCCATCACCGTTTAAAATTTATAGTCTTAATGCTACATTACTTTAACAAGTGCCTGTTATACGTTTTTGTGGCAAAATGAAACCGAAACAAGCAACAGAATGCATCCAGCTAGCAAATATGTAACACAGAGCTGGTCGGGGTGGCCGTGCGGTTCTAGGCGCTACGGTCTGGAACGGCGTGACCGCTACGGTCGCAGGTTCGAATCCTGCCTCGGGTATGGATGTGTGTGATGTCCTTAGGTTAGTTAGGTTTAAGTAGTTCTAAGTTCTAGGGGACTGATGACCTTAGAAGTTAAGTCCCATAGTGCTCAGAGCCATTTGAACCATTTGTAACACAGAATCTGAGTGTAGACTCTCGAAACGTGTCGTGGGGCGGAATAAAGAGTGACTGACGCAGGTAAAAGTTTTACTTGAGCTTTTATTATATGGTTTTTATCATCGTTGATTGGAAACCTTTGACCGGTAGTGTACTTCCAATAGAAATATGTGGCACTATTTGTAAAATACCCTGTATGTTGTTTTATTTGCAGCTGCTGTAAATTTTTGCTGTGGACACTGTTTGAGTCAGATGATTTAAAGGCTCGGCTCTTCAGCATTTCTCTGAAGCGATCGGGTACAATAACCATACTGTCATCATTGTATGCTAAGACACTATCAGTGAATAAACTCTCTTGAAGTATCTCTAACAGTGGTTTATGATGTTCCAAAAAAATGTGCCCACATGAAGGAAAGGATTAGCACGAAGAGAATTGGTGTTTGGACAGTATTGTTCCGTAGAAGCAGAAGACTCCAGGTGGGGCGAAAGCGTTGCGTACGATTGTTTCCTTTTTTATGCAGTGGGCGGAGCTGAGGTGCGGACGGCACGTGGCAGCCGCCCCCATGCGGGGCAGGTGTGCTCGGGTCGGAGGCGGAGGCGGCTGTCTGGACGAAGCGTATGCGGGCGTCGCGTCAGACAGTACAAGAGTCAGTAGGTCGACGGCGCCCGACGCGGAGGGCCGAGAGGGTTCTGAAGTAGACCCTACACACAGCCGCTTGCAGTTGGCGGCGGGCGCCGTCGCAGTGGTCGATCCCGGTTGCGAGTTCTCAGCAAGGTAAATAAACTAAATGCCGTGTCATATTCTACGTCTCTGTCTAGATTAGATTAGATTAGTACTTGTTCCATAGATCATGAATACGACACTTCGTAATGATGTGGAACGTGTCAGGTTAATAAAAGGTGTCTATACAAGATATTACATTACACAAAATATTACATGACACTTCATATTTTTAATTTTTCTTTTTTTCTTTTTTTGTGGGGGTTGGGGAAATTATCAACTTACTATATCCAAAAATTCGTCTAATGAGTAGAAGGAGTTGCCATTTAGAAATTCTTTTAATTTACTTTTAAATGCTATATGGCTATCTGTCAGACTTTTGATGCTATTAGGTAAGTGACCAAAGACTTTCGTGGCAGCATAATTTACCCCCTTTTCTTCTTGAGAAAATTAATTATCTTCCTCCAGAATGAGATTTTCACTCTGCAGCGGAGTGTGCGCTGATATGAAACTTCCTGGCAGATTAAAACTGTGTGCCGGACCGAGGCTCGAACTCGGGACCTTTGCCTTTCGCGGGGAAGTGCTCTACCAACTGAGATACCCAAGCACGACTCACGCCCTGTCCCCACAGCTTTACTTCTGTAGGTTTGGCAGGAGAGCTTCTGTAAAGTTTGGAATGTAGGAGACGAGGTACTGCCAGAAGTAAAGCTGTGAGGACGGGGCGTGACTCGTGCTTGGGTAGCTCAGTTTGTAGAGCACTTGCCCGCGAAAGGCAAAGGTACCGAGTTCGAGTCTCAGTCCGGCACACAGTTTTAATCTGCCATGAAGTTTTATTATCTTCCTAATTTCAGCAGGAGAGGTGGGTGGAATTTCAGTTGTATCAAATGGTGTGGGTAAGGCCTCTTCCATTAACTGCCTTGCTTCTTCTAATGAACATTTAGAGCCTATTTTCTCTACAACATTTAAAAAAATGATTATTCAAAATATTTTCGACTTCTGGCTTGTTGTTTATCAAGTTTCCATTTGCTTCGATGGTGATGCCGTCATCCTGTACTCTTGGTTGCCCTGTCTCCCTTGTAATAATATTCCAAATTGTTCCGATTTTGTTATCAGGGGTATTAATCTCAGACATTATGCACATGCTTCTGGACTTTTTAATAACCTTTCTTAATGTAGCACAGTAGTTTTTATAATATTTGGCTGTTTCTGGGTCATTACTCTTTCTTGTTGTTAGATACAGTTCCCTTTTGTGGTTACAAGATATTTTTATTCCTTTAGTAAGCCAAGGTTTTTGCGTGGTTTCTTATAATTAGATTTGACTACTTTCTTGGGGAAACAGTTTTCAAATTCTCTTACAAGTGTATCATGAAATAAGTTATATTTTAAATTAGCATCGGGTTCCTTGTACACCTCAACCCAGTCTAACTGCTGAAGATTTTCTCTGAAATTTCTAATTATTGAGTCATTAATTGAACGCACAACTTTGGAGGGTAGTTTAGAATTACTGAATGGAGCTATGTCATATGCTGTAACTAGCTGAGCATCATGATCAGAAAGCGCATTCTCAACAGGTCAAGAATTTATGTTTTTAAACCTGTCTTGGTCTCTCTCTCCAGCTATGCAGCGTGGCCGGGTTCGATTCCCACCTAGGTCGGAGATTTTCCCCCCTCGGGGAATGAGTGTTGTGTTGTCCTCATCATTTCTCATCCTCATCGACACGCAAGTCGGTAATTTCCAAGAATGATAGCCCACCGAACGCGTGGGCTCCTAACGATATATATCGAACGTACGACTCAATGTCGACCACACGACTCTGGTGGCGCGAGTTATGGATATTCACTAGAGCAACGACAAAAGACGAAGTTATAGTTAATAACAAATGAAAGTAGGAGTAGTAACTTTACTTACTTTACTCGTCAGCCACGTCTTATCCGTGCACTATTGCTCGTGTTGTGTAAGCCGTCAGCAACATTTCTTTTTCCTATAATATGGGTACACTTTTACTATGTCAGTCAGAGATAGCAGGAGAGTATCAGTAGGATTAATTTTTCCAGGCAACCTCAAGTTGTAGAAATAATCTCGTAGATATCGGAAGAGGTATAACTTTCCCCGCTATATAAACGAAGAATTAGATTTCGTCATGTGAGGCTCTCAGAACTTGAAACTGCAACGCTTTCACTTATTGCTATTCACACCGAAAACGATAAAATATGGTTCAGATGGTTCAAATGGCTCTGAGCAGTATGAGACTCAACTTCTGAGGTCATAAGTCCCCTAGAACTTAGAACTAGTTAAACCGAACTAACCTAAGGACATCACACACATCCATGCCCGAGGCAGGATTCAAACCTGCGGCCGTAGCGGTCTCGCGGTTCCAGACTGCAGCGCCTAGAACCGCACGGTCACTTCGGCCGGCGATAAAATATGTTCCCCTGGCAACGCACTACACGTTTACCATAATTCGCGCTACCACTATCATATGGTCGACATCGAATCGCACGTTCGATATATATCGTTAGGAGCCCACGCGTTCGATAGACAATCATTTTTGGGAATTATCCGCAAGTCACCCAATGTGTCGCATCAACTGAAAAGACTTGCAACTCAGTGGCCGAATTTTCCTTCAACCCCATATCATCATTTCATTTCTATTTACTAACTGAAGTCATCTCCTAGCTTCCATCTGTATGTGCAACTACTCTCAGGAACTACTGTAGGCGTTTCGATCCGGTTTCCACTAACAGACACACTTATCCACGAGGAATGTTTTATTTCATAATTTATAAACATTTCTTACAAACTGTCTGAATTACGATCCATTAACCTTAAATTGTGAAACGATGCCACTGCCCCCTATCGAACAGCGGCCATAATTCGGCAGAGCAGCAGTGTCTTGATTTAGCAAAGAGTAACTAAATTCACATCTTATTTGATGTTCTAGTGGATCATCCTACGTTGAAGACAGATAAATGTGACCAACTTTTGGAGCCGGCCGATGTGGACGAGCGGTTCTAGGCGCTTCAGTCTGGAACCGCGCGACCGCTACGGTCGCAGGTTCGGATCCTGCCTCGGGCATGTATGTGTGTGATGTCCTTACGTTAGTTAGGTTTAAGTAGTTCTAAGTTCTAGGGGACTGATGACCTCAGATGTTAAGTCCCATAGTGCTCAGAGCCATTTAAACCAATTTTTGGCGTGCTCGGATCACGTAAAAAAGTGGTGGAACTTTAGGCTAGGAACCGAACTTGCAGAATCGAACCCAGCTGGGCAAAATTTTTTCACTGTGCTAGCTAGCATACACCTCTAAATGACTAAAAGTGTTTCGGATTCTACCTGCACCTTCCCCTTTCCCGGTAAAACTGGATAAGGACATTTGAGTCGGGTATGTGATATCCAACTAAATGTAAATTGTCGTGTGACTACGGTCTCCCGTCGGGTAGACCGTTTGCCGGGTGCAAGTTTTTCGATTTGACGCCAATTCGGCGACCTGCGTGTCGATGAGGATGAAATGATGATTATGATTAGGACAACACAGCACCTAGTCCCTGAGCGGAGAAAATCTCCGACCCAGCCGTGAATCGAACCCGGGCCCTTAAGATTGATATTCTGTCGCGCTGACTACCCAGCTACCGGGGGCGGACTATATCCAACTGACTGGAGTCGTTTCAGAACAATTGCCTAGCGAAAATATATGTGAGACCGAAACATGTGCCTTTCAATTATTTAAGCCTAGAGTAAAACGCAGCTTTACTCCCTTTAAAGAAAGGAAGCTTTGCAGCAGCGCAGTTAATGATTCACCTTTAGGCTACCTGCTTTCCTCGAGTAAAACATAGAGGCGAACACAATTCTCTGCGTGGTGAGGCAAAAGATGTTATTTGTTTGAACACTTTGAGATTAAACAGAAGACTGGGTAACGAACCTCCAATGGCGAGAAAACGGTTTAGGCTTCTTACAGATCATATAGACCACGGCACTTAAGTATCATAAAGACATAGGCATGATCTTCTTGGTTGGAATTTAGAAATTCCTTGCGGATGAATACACAAGATTTCGAAATACTTTTACAGGTGGTTGAGAGAAGCATTTTGAAATATGACCACAATTTTAGAAGGCCAATTTTTGCTTCACTTCAGATTACCAGTTACAATTCGGACTCTCCATTCGCCGCAAATCTTTTGAACAATGGGCAGTGTGTTACTCAGTTTTTAAGTATCGTAATAAACATGACCAATGACGAAAAGATAACAACCTAGTCAACGGGCTGTGACATGACACTTTCAGCTTGGAATAGTGAAATATTTGTAACCAATAGCTTCCCTGCAGTTGTTTCAGAAAAACTGCAAGCAAAAACACATTCGAATCCAAAATATGTGATTTTTTCTTTCTTCTTTTGCTTCAAGTAAAACGTTTTCCGAAAAAGTACTTCAGCAAGTTCACCGACTCTCCTTCGTTTACTACTACGTTCTTTCAGCGCCGTAGTAGATGACTCAATTTTCAGATTTCTGCTTTCCTTGAATCAAACCTACGTGTGGACATGATTCTTTGGGTGGCACGGCGAAGTCTGCCACGACAAAGAACTTTGTTAATGAGTCTCAACACTGCATCACAGTACGTACTAAGCTTCATAACAACAGTGGTGTAACTCGAACAATAGTATGCGAATTGCCGGCCTCTGGTGGCCGAGCGGTTCTAGGCGCTTCAGTCTGGAACCGCGACCGCTACGGTCGCAGGTTCGAATCCTGCTTCGGGCATGGATGTGTGTGATGTCCGTAGGTTAGTTAGGTTTAAGTAGTTCTAAGTTCTAGGAGACTGATGACCTCAGATATTAAGTCCCATAGTGCTCAGAGCCATTTGAGTATGCGAATTTTTCTTTGATTTGTGCCAGTTCAGCCACCCTCTGATATACGTATACTGAATTATTCACCCGCACATACAGTATTTAGATTAACTGTAAACTTTTTAATTTGTGGCGGAGGGTACTTCAGGTACCAGTGTGTGTTCCCTGCTTACCTGTTCCATCCGCGCATGGTGACTGGGAAGACTGACCGCCGGTACACCAACGTATTGTCTCTAATTTTCGGATTTTTTCGTTGCTGTCATTTAGCGAGAAGTATGTGGGCCGGCCGGAGTGGCCGTGCGGTTCTAGGCGCTACAGTCTGGAGCGGAGCGACCGCTACGGTCGCAGGTTCGAATCCTGCCTCGGGCATGGATGTGTTTGATGTCCTTAGGTTAGTTAGGTTTAATTAGTTCTAAGTTTTAGGCGACTGATGACCTCAGAAGTTAAGTCGCATAGTGCTCAGAGCCATTTTGAGAAGTATGTGGGACGAAGTAATATTTAGTCCGACTCGTCCCGGAAAGTGCTGTCTCTGAATTTTAATAGTAAACCTCTCCGAGACGCACAGCGTCTGTCTTGTAGCGTCTGCTACTTGAGCTTTTCGAGCAACTCCATATTGCTCTCGTACCGACTAATACCGACTAAATTTTCCAGTGACCTAAGGCCCCTCGACCCTTATAACTGCCACCTGCTTTCTGTACAAATTGTTAACATCGAGTATAGATTTAAATGTCAGGAAGCCGTTTCTGAAAGTATTTGTATGGAGTGTAGCCATGCATGGAAGTGAAACGTGGACGATAAATAGTTTAGACAAGAAGAGAATAGAAGCTTTTGAAATGTGGTGCTACAGAAGAATGCTGAAGATTAGATGGGTAGATCACGTAACTAATGTGGAGGTATTGAATAGAATTGGGGAGAAGAGGAGCTTGTGGCACAACTTGACTAGAAGAAGGGATCGGTTGGTAGGGCATGTTCTGAGACATCGAGGGATCACCAATTTAGTATTGGAGGGCAGCGTGGAGGGTAAAAATCGAAGAGGGAGACCAAGAGATGAATACACTAAGCAGATTCAGAAGGATGTAGGTTGCAGTAGGTATTGGGAGATGAAGAAGCTTGCACAGGATAGAGTAGCATGGAGAGCTGCATCAAACCTGTCTCTGGACTGAAGACCACAACAACAACAGCAAGGCCCCGACCTCTGTTGGATCTTTCCTGTCTCTTCTATTAATTCTACTTACAAAGAGAGGTTCCCGCGGTGGGATCAACTTTTTGAAACCAAATTTGCAGTGATATAGGTTAACATTCCAGGTATCAAACCCTGCAGTCATTCACCCTAGTAAGCCCTCGGTTCTGAGTAATTGACGATGCTGTAACAGACAGGATAATAGCTTTTCGTACAAGAGGTTAGGGGTTCGAATCTCGGCAGGTGCTGCAGTTCTTTTTATTTTTAAATCTTTATTATCATTTTTATTCAATTAATTGGTTTAAATGTAATTTTTTTATTTATATTCCTTTGTCACATTATTTAAATCATTGTATGAACGTTTTTAATTTGTTTCATTTTTTCTTTATGTCTTTTTTCTCCAGTCGGAATTTTTGTGAACCTCAACTTGATTATATTTATTTGCTATCATATTCAATTATTTGAAGTTTGCGATCTATTAGTTAAAAAACAAAAGACTAATATATTTATATTGACTGTGCTGTGGTAATCGTCATACAAACATGTGAAACGTAACTTTAATACCTATTACACTATGGGCGAAGTAACGCAGATCAAGATTTAAATGAACGAAGGGATTATAAGTACAACAAAATTCAGACAAGATGAGAACGAGACATAAAGATTGCAATAATGTGGACGAAAAAACAGGGTGATAAACAAATGGAATTAAATCGAAATTAATAGATAAAATTAATTAAAAACACATAAACAAATACCTCAAGTGGAAAATGAATGATAGGAAGAAAAATGAGAGCCAATGGAGAAGGTGATATTATGATTGGACAAAGGAATGGAAGTAAAAACTTACATTTAAATCAAATAACTCATTAATAATGATGATCAAAGTCATTTCGATAAAGATTTCAAAATTAAAAAAAAAAATATTGCTGAACCTAGCGAGATTCGAACCCTCATTCTTCAACTGTGGCAGCTACTAACCTAACCTGTCAATTACACCACGCAACCAGACTATTGTACGCAACTTTTTTTTCACGTTGTTGAGTACCATACAAAATTTGGAAATTTTTACATCAATTACTCGCAAATGAGGTCCCTCCAGGGTGAATAAAAATGGCTCTAAGCACTGCAGGACTTAACATCTGAGGTCATCAGTCCCCTAGACTTAGAAATACTTCTAACTAACCTAAGGACATCACACACACCCATGCCCGAGGCACGATTTAAACCTGCGACCGTAGCAGCATCGCGGATCCAGACTGAAGCGCCTAGAACCGCACGGCCAGGGTGAATAGCTGCAGTTTGTGGTACTTGGGATATTAACCTACATAGACGTATAGATGGTTTCAAAAAGCCTATCCCACCACTGCAGGCCGGCCGGTGTGGCAGTGCGGTTCTAGGAGCTACAGTCTGGAACCGCGTGACCGCTACGGTCGCAGGTTCGAATCCTGCCTCGGGCATGGATGTGTGTGATGTCCTTAGTTTAGTTAGGTTTAAGTAGTTCTAAGTTCTAGGGGACTGATGACCTCAGCAGTTAAGTCCCATAGTGCTCAGAGCCATTTGAACCATTTTGAACTACCACTGCAAACCTCTCCTTGTTAGTAAGAGTCTCAGAGTGACGAACAATATTCATAACTCGTTCGAAAGAGTGGTTTGTAATTTTTTTCTTTTGCGGATGAATTATGTCTCCTTCAGATTCTGCCAAAGAATGACACTGTCTGGTATCTGCTTCCCGCGCTATTTGTTTTACGTGGTCGTTCTGCGGTTGGTTATTCCTAAGTATTATACGGTGTTTCTTATTTCCAGTATTTAGTCGACTATAGTGCAGTCGAACGGTAGTGGAGATTCTCGCCAGTTTTTATGTCCAGTACATTACAGTTATTTACGTTCTGGGTCAACTGCCAGTTCCTGCACCAATTATGAGTCCTCTGCTGGTTTTTCTGCAGTTCGCTACAGTCTTCTGGCGTTGCTACCTTCTTGTAGACAAGTGCATCATGTGCAATGAGTCTTATGTAACTTCTGATGTCAACCGCTAAGTCATCAATAAATATTACAAATTAAAGTCCCCCGCAGTGTTTTCCTATCTGTATGTCATGGATAATCTCATGAACAACTGTAGAGATTTTGATACGGTCTTCCACTAAGGCTTTGTTGATATAAATTATTGTTTGTAGTAACGATGATTGTGTTATACATATGTTTATTCCATATTTAACTGATATTTGGAATGACATCTCTGGTTGCTACGGACTGCTCAGCTGGGGAGGAGGCGGTGTTTGGCGGGAAAAGCAGTAAAGCAAAGTTTGACCATTATCTACATATATCATAAAGTCCCAAGCAGCGTTTTTCTGTCCGTATGTGAAGGCTAATCTCAGGCACTATTGTATGGATTTTGATATGGTTTTCAGCAATAGACTGATTCACCAGAAAGCTTTTCGTACATTACTACATATTATAAACAAGTAGGCCGAAGAACTTAGTGCTAACAGTGCGAAGCTGGGTCGGGTCACTATATGCATTGTGAACAGTGCAAGTCCTGTTCTGGCAGCAAGGAAGTCTTGGATCCAATCATAAATCTGGTCCGATACACGGTAAGTTTGTAGTTCTTTTCTTTAAAAGACAGTGCGGATCTGTTTCAAGTGCCCCCTGCAGTCAAGGAACAATGCATTAACTTGGGCACGGAGCTCTACGACCCTCTCGATCTCATGGACGAATAAAGAGGACTGGGTGTCGCAGGTTCACCGTTGGCAGGTTCCATGCCGATTTTTATTTACGAGAGCGACTCTTTGATAGGCCCTCGGCACGCATTCAGCTGCTGGATAGAAAAGTCTGCTATAGCATCGATCCGCTCACTTATCTACAGCGACGTACATATTCTACAAACAGCTGTAAAATGCATGGCACAGGGTACTTATCACATGTAAGGGCTTCCCTTTCCAATGGCGTATGGAGAGTACTGACGAACGATTACTTAAATGCCTCGGTGCGCACCGTGATTACTCTAAGGTTGTCTTCACGATCCTTGCCGGAACGACCGAGCGAAGTGGAGCAGTGGTTAGCACACTGGACTCGCATTCGGATGGACGACGGTTCGAACCCGCGTCCGAGAGCGAGAACAAGTGATTACATGACTCAGAGTGTCCAGCAGTATCTGATAAAGCTGAATGTAACGGTAACTGACTTCTAAAGAAAAGTTATAAGTTTATAGGATAAAAATCCGCTTCATTGTTAGTCACTCCCATGTCGTACTCTCCAGGCGGGCGCTATGGTTGCTGGTCTTAGGCTCCCATGCGTTCGTTTGACGTGGATGTGGTCTCCCGTGACTGACTGGCCCTACCGCCACAAATTTATACCCTCATAATTATTTGGTGGCACCTGAAGGTGAAGCTTTAAGCTTCGAAACAGGTCGTGCAATAAATTAAGAAAATTAACTAGAAACTGAAGTGCATTTTTATTCTATAAATATGTTCCTCAATTGCGAATGTTCACCTGATCAAATGTCCTCCCCTGGTAGCTGAGTGGTCATCGCCTTATATATTTAAAAAAAATGCTAGAAGCAGTTTATGTTTGTTATTGTTACAGCAGACTGCAAAAAAAAAAAAAAAAAAAAGTCCACTTATGTACGTTTCCCAGAAATATTTTATTTTATGAAGATCATCGTGTATATAAAATAAAAAGAATGCTAGCAGCAGTTTATCTTTGTTATTGTTACTCAATTATGTAAACAAAACAAAAAAGTTGGTAGAGCTCTTGCCAAAAAAAAAAAAAAAAAATGGAACCAGTTATGTTTATTGAAGAACTGTTTAAGCTGGATCTGCATTAATGATTTAGGTTTTTCTCTTTTTTTCTTTTTTTTACTCTTTGTATGCCACCTTTGTTGTTGTAACACTCAATTCCTAGAATTATCATTTGTACACGTTTCCTAAAAAAAATATAAAAAAAGTTGTCAGCGCGACGGAATGTCATACCTAACGGCCCGGGTTCGATTCCCGGCTGGGTCGGAGATTTTCTCCGCTCAGGGACTGAATGTTGTGTTGTCCTTGTCATCATTATTTCATCCCCATCGACATGCAAGTTGCCGAAGTGGCGTCAACTCGAAAGACTTGCACCAGGCGAACGGTCTACCCGACGGGAGGCCCTAGCCACACGGCATTTCATTTACCTGACCAAATAAAAATTACAAGGTTTTGCACAATCCTTTACGAGATAATTAGTATTACTTTTTATTTCAAATCTTTGTCCACTGAGAGAGTTCAGTGCTAGTGCTTTGTAGTACCCGTTCAGTGATGAAATACAGCCTTGTCAAAGTAACAAAATTACCGTCCCCAACATGACGTTGCTACTGACTACCATGGAACGTGAAACTTCATATTAAGTTGGAGGTCATCTGTAGTTGCAATTTCGAACAGATTTCAATACAAATTCCCAGCTGCAATCTGACATTCAACCCATCAGCAATGCGTCTTTTTGTTTCCGACATATTTCCACTTTTTATTAGCATCTTGAAACGCCCCCATATCCGATGTTTTCGTTCTCTAGAGATGGAGGGGACCATTGGCTTTCAGACTCCTGTTATTTACATCCTCTTGTTCGGCCATTTGCGTGTGGGCTGAAAAGAATTTTTGACTTACCACCAATTCGACTTCATATTTTAATGGGAAGAAAGCACATTTGCAAAAACATAACCCCAGCAATCGATTCCGTGCGAAAATTTGAGCCATAATTATGATATTACCCACTTGAGACTCTTAAATTTCGCGCGCACCGGTCGTTCGTCACTCACTCCACTCCATTGCAACTGCTTAATGTTCGAGCGTGAGGTACTGTGTAGTAAGAGGTTTGCGAAATGCTGCTGTGACATTGGCAACATGCTTTCTTCATTATGTCAAAGTGACGGTTTCTAATCTGTAGCTTCTGTGAGATATCTTTTTGCTTTGAGGATTTTTATGTTGCGATTCACGAGTACAGTGCGAATGAATGAACTGAAGGAATGCGTGTCACTAAACAAGTCCCGAAGCACCAGTTCACTATTAACACCACTGTTGTGCGTTGTTTTCTTTGGATTTTAAAGGTGACAATGTTAAGTTGAAGTACGTACGCAGGAGAGGAGCTATTCTTCAACTTGATTGGCGTAATTAAATTGTAAATAAAAAACAATTAACTTCATTTCATAATAATTCTTCAGTTACTTTATTTTACTTTTGAGGTTTATATAAAGATGTCGAATATCAATACGAGAATGTTGTTAAATAATGTTGAACGTTCATATGCGTGAGTTTGTCGTACTACACTCCTGGAAATTGAAATAAGAACACCGTGAATTCATTGCCACAGGAAGGGGAAACTTTATTGACACATTCCTGGGGTCAGATACATCACATGATCACACTGACAGAACCACAGGCACATAGACACAGGCAACAGAGCATGCACAATGTCGGCACTAGTACAGTGTATATCCACCTTTCGCAGCAATGCAGGCTGCTATTCTCCCATGGAGACGATCGTAGAGATGCTGGATGTAGTCCTGTGGAACGGCTTGCCATGCCATTTCCACCTGGCGCCTCAGTTGGACCAGCGTTCGTGCTGGACGTGCAGTCCGCGTGAGACGACGCTTCATCCAGTCCCAAACATGCTCAATGGGGGACAGATCCGGAGATCTTGCTGGCCAGGGTAGTTGACTTACACCTTCTAGAGCACGTTGGGTGGCACGGGATACATGCGGACGTGCATTGTCCTGTTGGAACAGCAAGTTCCCTTGCCGGTCTAGGAATCGTAGAACGATGGGTTCGATGACGGTTGGGATGTACCGTGCACTATTCAGTGTCCCCTCGACGATCACCAGTGGTGTACGGCCAGTGTAGGAGATCGCTCCCCACACCATGATGCCGGGTGTTGGCCCTGTGTGCCTCGGTCGTATGCAGTCCTGATTGTGGCGCTCACCTGCACGGCGCCAAACACGCATACGACCATCATTGGCACCAAGGCAGAAGCGACTCTCATCGCTGAAGACGACACGTCTCCATTCGTCCCTCCATTCACGCCTGTCGCGACACCACTGGAGGTGGGCTGCACGATGTTGGGGCGTGAGCGGAAGACGGCCTAACGGTGTGCGGGACCGTAGCCCAGCTTCATGGAGACGGTTGCGAATGGTCCTCGCCGATACCCCAGGAGCAACAGTGTCCCTAATTTGCTGGTAAGTGGCGGTGCGTTCCCCTACGGCACTGCGTAGGACCCTACGGTCTTGGCGTGCATCCGTGCGTCGCTGCGGTCCGGTCCCAGGTCGACGGGCACGTGCACCTTCCGCCGACCACTGGCGACAACATCGATGTACTGTGGAGACCTCACGCCCCACGTGTTGAGCAATTCGGCGGTACGTCCACCCGGCCTCCCGCATGCCCACTATACGCCCTCGCTCAAAGTCCGTCAACTGCACATACGGTTCACGTCCACGCTGTCGCGGCATGCTACCAGTGTTAAAGACTGCGATGGAGCTCCGTATGCCACGGCAAACTGGCTGACACTGACGGCGGCGGTGCACAAATGCTGCGCAGCTAGCGCCATTCGACGGCCAACACCGCGGTTCCTGGTGTGTCCGCTGTGCCGTGCGTGTGATCATTGCTTGTACAGCCCTCTCGCAGTGTCCGGAGTAAGTATGGTGGGTCTGACACACCGGTGTCAATGTGTTCTTTTTTCCATTTCCAGGAGTGTATATACCGTACTCACATTACTTATGCTTAGAATTAGCAAGTGTCCTCGAAAAAGATTTCAAAACACATTGGGTAGATGGGTCCACTTCCCCCTCCTTTTCCCTTGCCTTCAATATGAGGGTTCTGGTTGTGACACCGCTGTCCAGTACTTCTCGCTCTGGCAAAGGCGACGAACTGGTGCGCGCGAAATTTAAAATTTCTTGTTACAGAAGCTCATAAGTGCGTATTATCCAAATTATGGCCCAACTTTTCGAGCGGGATCAATGGCTGGGGCCGATACCTTCTATGTGTATTTTTTTCTCCTTAAAATAAGAGGTCCAATTGATGACGTTTCTTTGTTAGTAGGATGTGTCCCTATGAAGAACTGTCCTTATTATAGAATTTGACTTCCTCTTTAATGCGATATATATAAATTGATGGTTGATATTGTCAATGGTGTCATGAAAATGTAGGCTAGAGCCATTACTGAACGAAGTCCAGTCATTTCGGTACTCTCGAGAAATGTGGCGTAGAATTTAAAGATAGATTCACATGACTTTGTGAACAGTACACCAGTAAACGCTTTCCATTGCGCTAGAGTTGCCTTAATCATATCTTTCTCATCGTTTTTGATGCTGTCATCAGTTTTTAGATTAGAGTGAAGGTACCCAAATTTGTCCACCTTCTGTAAACTTTGTGTTTCGTTTGTACAATATCATAAGTGGAAACAAAGATAATGGGTTTTTGTGTTGTTCAGTCAGCGTCCTACCTGCTTTTTAAAGCAGTTCGGTGGTTATTATAACATTAGCAGGAGTGAAAGGCACTAGCCATGTTCCATTTCAGGGTTCACGTGATAGGTTAATGAAAAAGACGAACACTAACTTCGCTGTGTTAACCGTTGATGAACGTCAATATTTGGTAAGTTTTCAGAAACTAGAGCGCAGAATTTCAGCAATAGCATCTCAAACTAGTATGAAATAAGGGGAATCGGAGCGCATTTCGTATTTTAAGGCTTGTATTTTCAGATGGTAGGAAAGTTAGGATTGACGTCCCACCGATGTCGAGATCGCTAGAGAGGAAACGCGATCGTCGGTCAGACAAGAATGCGAAGGGCAATCGACAGCGACCTTTTCAGAGGAACAACTTCGGCATTCGCATATGTCGTTTAGGTAAACGTAAATCTGGACATCGAGACGGGGATTTGAACTCCGCCGCCTCATTCGCTCGCATGTTCGAACCTTTGGCGTTATGCCTGAGATGGCTTGGAGGATCATTACAGTTGTGTACCACATTACGATCCGAGCTAAGGTCCCTGTGACGTAACGTGCTGATTTCATATTCAGTGGTTCAGGTGTTCAATTCCACGTCCGGCCACCAAGTCTTATGTTTCCCACGATTTCCTAACACACCTTAAGACAACTGCCAGGAGAGTTCCTTTGAAAGTGACACGGCCAAATTTCTTCCCCACTCGAGCCTTTTGCTTTGTCTGTAAGGGACTTCGCCGTCGACGGGACGTTAAACGGTAATCTTCGTTCTCCACCTTGTGCCAAGTAGTAAATCTGCGTTTCACAGGAAATATTGAGGTTGGTACTAGCTTGTCTCCTTGTCTCTGACAAAAAATGCAAATTTCGAAAGGAAAGAAGGAAGGAATGAAGGAGGGCTGAAAGATTATAGCCGTGCCGGGTGGCAGCGAGGTATGAGGTGCCTTGCCACGGTTCTTGCGGCTCTCCCCGTCGGAAGTTCGAATGCTCCCTCGGGCATGGGCGTGTTTGCTGTCCCCAGCGTACGTTAGTTTACGTTAGATTAAGTAGTGTGTAAGCCTGGGGACAGATTACCTTAGCAGTTTGGTCCCATAGGAACTTACCACCACCAAAAGATTATAGTTTAACTTCTCATCAACCTCCAACGGGTGAGAGCCGGAGACGAAAGTAGAGAGGAAGTTTGGAGGGTAGTTCTGTATGGTGATGAAACTTGGACAATAAACACTACGGCCAAAATAAAACCTTTTGTAATGTGCAGGTGCAGAAGAATCTTAAACAACATATGAATGAAGCTAAAAATCAACAAAGAGGCGCTGAATGGAATTCGAAAGAACAGAGCCGTATAGTGTAACTTGACTAAAAGAATAAGTATATTGATAGGACGCACCCTGAGGCATTAGTAGTAGTAGTAGTAGTATAGTATTCTGCCTTACGACAGATCTTGTCATGGGTTCAGCCTTCACCACTTTTGTCTGTCCATAGCCAGTCTTTTCATTTCTGAATACGGACCTCTTTGTACAATATTCCTGAGGCATTATGAAAATGTTATTGTTCTGGTGTAACCACAAGCGCCGCGACGAAGATGCAGAACGCAAGAGAAGAGAAGGCAGTGAAACGACGTCGGCCAATAGTGCGCTGACCAGGACGTCACCACAATAGGAGCGGCATCTAGCCCAAGTGAATATAAGTGCCGCTCCTGCCAGCCTCGGTCGGCCTTTAGTGGCAGTATTCGCAAAGTATTAGCACGGCCTAGCAGAGAGTGGTACGATAGCAGTTATTAGTGATCCACAAACTGTGTGACAAACTTGCATGAACACTGCATGTAGCAAAGAACTCAGATTTATATTGCATGTCACCCATCGCTTGCGACACCATTGCAAATGCAAGTTAACTATTGTCAATCTACTTTACTGAAATAAAACTACTAATGTTCTTTGCTTGAATTGTTGTATAACATTCCGAGAACGCAGAATCCTTTAGGCACCCTATACCAGACGATTGGATAGTACCCCACAGTTATGTGGATTTATTTGGCAATGGTGGGGGTTAAACTGGGAGAGGGACACCAAGGCTTGAAAACGGGCAGCAGGTTCAATTAAATGTAGGTAGCAGTAGTTGCGTAAGGATGAAGAGGATAGACTAACGTGGAGAGCTAAATCAAACGGATTTTCGGGTTGGTAACTTCAGCAACAACGTGTGAGACTAATGGTCTAATTTCGAACCTTTCATAATCTGCCGATTTCCAATGTACACTACTGGCCATTAAAATTGCTACACCAGGAAGACGACGTGCTACAGACGCGCAATTTAACAGACAGGAAGAAGATGCTGTGATATGAAAATGATTAGCTTTTCAGAGCATTCACACAAGGTTGCCGCCGGTGGCGACACCTACAAGGTGCTGACATGAGGAAAGTTTCCAACCGATCTCTCATACACAAACAGCAGTTGACCGGCGTCGCCTGATGAAACGTTGTTGTGATGCATCGTGTAAGGAGGACAATGCGTACCATCACGTTTCCGACTTTGATAAAGGTCGGATTGTAGCCTATCGCGACTGCAGTTTATAGTATCGCGACCTTGCTGCTCGCGTTGGTCGAGATCCAATGACTGTTAGCAGCATATAGAATCGGTGGGTTCAGGAGGGTAATACGGAACGCTGTGCTGGATCCTAACGGCTTCGTACCACTAGCAGTCGAGATGACAGGCATCTTATTCGCATGGCTGTAACGGATCGTGCAGCCGCGTCTCGATCCCTGAGTCAACAGATGGGAACGTTTGCAAGACAACAACCATCTGCACGAACACTTCGACGACGCTTGCAGCAGCATGGACTATTAGCTCGGAGACCATGGATGCGGTTACCCTTGACGCTGCATCACATACGGGAGCGCCTGCGATGGTGTACTCAACGACGAATCTGGGTGCACGAATGGCAAAACGTCATTTTTTCGGATGAATCCAGGTTCTGTTTACAGCATCATGATGGTGGCATCCGTGTTTGGCGACATTGCGGTGAACGCACATTGGAAGCGTGTATTCGTCATCGCCATACTGGCGTATCACCCGGAGTGATGGTATGGGGTGCCATTGGTTACGGCACTTCGAACAGTGGACGGTACATTTCAGATGTGTTACGACACGTGGCTCTACCCTTCATTCGATCCCTGCGAAACACTACATTTCAGCAAGATAATGCACGACCGCATGTTGCAGGTCCTGTACGGGCCTCTCTGGATACAGAAAATATTCGACTGATGCCCTGGCCAGCACATTCTCCAGATCTCTCACCAACTGAAAACGTCTGGTCAATGGTGGGCGAGCAACTGGCTCGTCACAATACGCGCCAGTCACTACTCTTGATGAACTGTGGTTATTATGTTGAAGCTGCATGGGCAGCTGTACCTGTACACGCTATCTAAGCTCTGTTTGACTCAGAACCCAGGCGTATCAAGGCCGTTATTACGGCCAGAGGTGGTTGTTCTGGGTACTGATTTCTCATGATCTATACACTCAAATTGCTTGAAAATGTAATCACATGTCAGTTCTAGTATGTTATATGTGTCCAATGAATAGTCGTTTATCATCTGCATTTCTTCTTGGCCAGTAGTGTAAATTTCTTGTCTGAATCCATGTCATCCTTCATTAATGGTTTATTGTATGTAATACATACTGTTTTTTCATCTCATATTTGAGATATCGCTATTGTTGTTATTTTTCCTTGTTTCACGAGTGCCTTGTGGAACATTGGAACACATGCTACGACATACCACGATGCTGTCAATCAGTACTGCTGTTTGCTACGTCAAAGCAAAAGTACGCTCATACGCTAGGTATGGGGGTATAACGTTTGCAGTTCGTGAGTAGTGTAGTACGAATACTTCGTTAACTTGTACGCTCCTGGTTTCATGGCTACCCTTTTTATGTAGAAGGGTCAGTCAATGGATGCCAAGGCGATCGGATGTGAAAAGCACACACTTCACTATGAGGGAGGGACGACTGTAGACGAACGTCCCAACGACATCTGAACCTTCAGAGGCAGCGAAGGAATCTGCTGTAGTCTTTTTAACCTTTCATTCCTGTATTTGCTAGACGAGATTCCAGCAAAGTACGAAAAACGAGAATCCAGAGAGTCAAAATGGAATTTCAATCGGAAAAAACTCCAGTATGGTCACAATTGTCCCACTTCGTCCAGTAACTCGATCTAAATGAATCTCTTCTTCTGAAACCGTTGTGCTGCCTCCAGTGAGTTATATGTTCGCTGTCGTGGGAGCGAGACACCTGACAGTTCGATTTTGCCAACAGCCGATTGAGAGAAGGTTTTTCTTAGGCGCGGCCAGACGATCACGAGCGAGAGGCAACTCCTCCATACTGATCGCGCCGACTAGTATCTTATTGGCAGAGGACATCGGCCTAAGTTGCCACGCCGCTCACTGGCACTTCCCACGACGGCTGCGTTCGACTCCTGCGGAATGTATTGTTACGTAGCATCCCTAAACTAATGTAGGTCTTCAGTCCAAAGATTGATTTGATTCAGATCTCCACGCTAGGCTAATCTGTAGAAAGCCTCTTCGTCTTTGAAGAGCTACTGAAACACACGTACATTTGAACTTAGTTGCTGTATTCATCTCTTGGTCTCCCTTTACGATTTTTACCTCTCACACTTCCTTTCAATACTAAATTGATTGTTTCTTGATGTGTGATATGGCCTATCAACCGATCTGTTCTTTTAATCTAGTTGTGTCACGTTTTTCTTCTCTTCCTCATTAGTTATGTCACCTAGCCACCTAAATGTAGCACCACATTTCAAAACCTCTTACTTTCCTCTTGACTGAACTGCTTATCGCCCTCATTTCACTCTCATAAAAGGCTGCACTCCGGACAAATACCTTCAGAAAAGAATTCCTAACACTTTAATGTATTACATTTTAACAAATTGTTCGTTTTTTTAGGTCAGTCTGCATTTGTCATTCTCTCTATTTCTCTCGTCATCAGCTATTTTGCTGCCCAAATAGGAAAACTCATCAACTGCTTTTAGTGTCTCGCTTCCTAACCTAATTCCCTCGACTACATTCCAGTACTATTGATTTGCATTTGTTGATGTTCATCCTGTATCCTCTTTTCAACTCACTGTACATTCCATTCAACTGCTCTTCCAAGTCCTTTGCTATCTCTGACGGAATTGCAATGTCATCCGCAAACCTCAATTTTTTTCTGTCTGTACTTTAATTCCTTTTCCAAATTTGTCCTAGGTTTCTTTTATTGCTTGCTCAGTGTGCGTAGCGAGTAAGATCGGGGATAAGCTACAGCCATAACTCTTTCCCTTCTTAATTGCTACTTCCCTTTCATGTCCTTCGGCTCTTATAACTGCAGTCTGGTTTCTATAGAAGTTATAAATGACCTTTCGCTCCCTTTGTTTTATCGCTGCCACCTTAAAAATTTCGAAGAGTGTAGTCCAGTCCCATCGTCAAAAGGTTTCTACCGCTAATTAAATCTCCGGCAGCATGTTTACTGTTTCAGTGTCTGATCAGTTTTTCCGACTGCCAGACGGAGTACACGGCCTCCATACGAAATACCGCCGGAGCTGATGAGAGAAATATAACAGAATTCGTTCACCCTCTCTGCGACAGCTGAAGAACCGCAGGAAGACGTAGCGGCATCGATCTGTACAGCTGTCATTACCAGCTAGGAGGATGTTAGCCACATGCCTTTCCAATACTGATGTAAGAGAACATCTCAGACAGAGGATGAAGCTGGTTCTTCGGGAGGTTAAGTGCTACAGCATCAAAAGCACCACGAAGTTCAGGTTTGTGTGTTGTCGCAATTAACGTCTGTTGTCCACGTCATTAAATCACGATAATATAGTAGCATAAGACAACTACTTCGGGACTAGAGAAATGCTAGTCTCCAGCCATGCCGGAACTGGTGACAATTTGCCCAAGTTCGGGAGCTATTAGTGACGGCCTGTTGGCATTTACGCCACGATGAGAAAGAAGGTAGTGCACTTCATTTGTCTGCGAATTGTTTAGGTATTATTAGATGTGTTTTAATAATTTGTTAGTGACGTTCAGTGATGTTTCCGAGACACATTTAATGAAACGACTGTACCATATTTCCAGAATAGTGCAAGAATGAGACTAAAGTCATTCAATCTCTATTGGTCCAACATGGCCAGGGGACATCGGCTTGTAAGTACTTTTCAATGTCAGTTAAGTTCACCAACAGCCTTATACTCTGAGATATTTTATTTTATTCTGAAAGCAAAAAAATTCGCCAATTCATTTTGCCATCTTCAGGCCCCATACGCTTTTATCCAAATAAACGAACTTATCGTATAGCACCATAAAACACTGGGTATCGTGAATTCCAATCGTTGTACAAATACTTCATTCGAAGACGTGACGGCACCAGTATGAAGTATTTGTATATCTTGCTTTCGCTCCGCGCTGCTATAACATTTGCCGAAATTTGTTAAGTTAAAGTTCGATTTTCCAGAAGCGTTTGTCGAATTGAAGAGTGATGCGGTAATTTTTTTATACTAAATGTAGGAATTCTCTTACTCGCATATACCTATCTGTATCTGCCAGTCATGTAATTCAATTTTGAGTGGCTCAGATGAAATACACACTGTTGGTGTTTTGCAAATATTCCAGATATCGCACCCATACGTACAAAAAGTGATGATACGCAAAGGGCAATAACTGAAGCAACTTTATTATGTTATGTCATATAAGGGGCGATTACAAGCGTTTTCATTCGAAGGCCACAGTAACTCCTTGTCTACATGTCGTCGATTATATTCCCGCATCCGAGTGCCCGGGACTGCGTATACGCTTCAGCAACCCTCTCAAACAGAAACGGAAATTTTGATGGTTAAAACAGCGTTCTTGGAATAAGTAATGCAGTCATATGACGCCAGTTTAGCTTTTCAGTGAAACGTTTCGCAAAAACTGTGTGAAGTGCAGTGCATTTAAAAAAGAAGCCTGTCGGCACGTATTCTCACACTAAGGGAACTCTTAACTTTTATTTCTGAAATGTTTCACTCAAATTGTAATCAAACATGTTAGCACTGTAGTCGGCTTTTAAAGAGTGATTCCCGAACACTGCGTTCCTTTTAAAAATCAACAGTCTGATGTAACGAGGTAATGTAAGAACAGGTACAAATGTTTACCACATAATTACTGTCACTTGCTCTTTCTCCGCCACGCGGGGTAGCCGCGTGGTCTAAGGCGTCTTGTCACGGTCCACGCGGCTTTCCCCGTCGGAGGTTCGAGTCCTCCCTCGGGCATGGATATGTGTGTTGTCCTTAGCGTAAGTTAGTTTAACTTAGATTAAGTAGTGCGTAAGCTTAGGGACCGATGACCTCAGCAGTTTGGTCCCATAAGACTTTACCACAAATTTCCATTTTTTTTTTTTTGCTTTTTCTCCCTCTTACACATGGTGTGGGAAAACGATTCCGTCAAACTTCGAGGGATTGTGTGAACGTCTTGAGGAATTGACTGAGGGTGGGGATGAGCCCGTGCCTGGAACCGTCATTTGTCGACAGTACAGTACGTAAAAAAATTGAAGCAACTTGCAGAGAAAGAGGTTTGAGAGGAGATGTGACGTTATTTCAGTGATTACAAAATCGAGCCAAATTTACAAATAACTTGACAGCATGAGCCCACTCATCAGTATAATGTTGCATCCCCTCAGACCTGAATAATGCACGGATTCGGCTGGGAAGGATATCATAAAGCCGTTTTATCATCTCCCGAAGCAAACTAGCCTACAACTGTTTTAACTGGTCCTTGGTTTCCTGGATAGACTACTGACAGTGGGACAGAGTTGACACCCGGGCTGTTCACGCTTTTGGAGAGACGTCTGAGAAGCTTGCTGGCCACAGGAGCGCCTCAGCCTCATGCAGAAAGTTCATAGAGACGTGCCATGTGTGGAAGAGCATTGTTCTGTTGAAAAATGGCACCACGATACAGTCGTAAGGGAGGTACGACGTGAGGACGTAGGCTGTCCGTGAGATAGCGTTGTACCGCCAGAGTTCCCTCAGTCACCACCAGCCGTGTGTTGGTCATACGTAGTGCCTCCCTTCAGCAAGACACCAAGGGTAACGCCGCTGTGCTTCTTCAAAACACTGGAGGAATTGAACCTCTCCCAAGGTCGCCACCGTACTCGCTGGCGATGCTTATCCAGGTTAGTACAGAATCGCGATTCATTGCTGAGCACAGTGCCACGACATTCATAAGCGGGCCATGCTTGCCGGTCAGGGCGCCACTCTAAACTCAACCGTTTGTGTTGTGGTGTTAATGGCAGCCTACAAAAACGTTCAAATGTGTGTGAATTGCTAAGGGACGAAATTGCTGAAGTCATCGGTCCCTAGACTTACACACTAGTTGAAGTAACTTATGCTAAGAGCAACACACACACCCATGGCCGAGGGAGAACTCGAACCTCCGGTGGGAGAGGCCACGCAGTCCGTGACATGGCGCCTCGAATCGCGCGGCCACTCGGCGCGGCGGTACTCTACACATGAGACGTTAATATCCTAGTTCGGCTCCTGTTACTCTCCGACCAAAAGTTCTCGGATTGCAGACGCAGATGTGAATCATATACAGATCCACCCTTGTGATCATCAGACGAGGTCGACCAGAACCTTGACAACAGTAAGCCTGCCCTCACATTAGCATGCAGTCCAGCACTGGGCCAATGTCACATTCGAATACCTTACAAATCTGGGCACTGCAGGGTTCGACCAACTGGCCAAATGACGACTCACACTGTTGTTGTTGTGGTCTTCAGTCCTGAGACTGGTTTGATGCAGCTCTCCATGCTACTCTATCCTTGCAAGGTTCTGCATCCCCCAGTACCTACTGCAACCTACATCCTTCTGAATCTGCTTAGTGTATTCATCTCTTGGCCCCCCTCTACGATTTTTACCCTCCACGCTGCCCTCCAATACTAAATTGGTGATCCCTTGATGCCTCAGAACATGTCCTACCAACCGACCCCTTCTTCTGGTCAAGTTGTGCCACAAATTTCTCTTCTCCCCAATCCTAATCAATACTTCCTCATTAGTTATGTGATCTACCCATCTAATCTTCAGCATTCTTCTGTAGCACCACATTTCGAAAGCTTCTGTTCTCTTCTTGTCCAAACTATTTATCGTCCATGTTTCACTTCCATACATGGCTACACTCCATACAAATACTTTCAGAAAAGACTTCCTGACACTTAAATCTACACTCGATGTTAACAAATTTCTCTTCTTCAGAAACGCTTTCCTTGCCATTGCCAGTCTACATTTTATATCCTCTCTACTTCGACCATCATCAGTTATTTTGCTCCCCAAATAGCAAAACTCCTTTACTACTTTAAGTGTCTCATTTCCTAATCTAATTCCCTCAGCATCACCCGACTTAATTCTACCACATTCTATTATCCTCGTTTTGCTTTTGTTGATGTTCATCTTATATACTCCTCTCAAGACACTGTTCATTCCACTCAACTGCTTTTCCAAGTCCTTTGCTGTCTCTGACAGAATTACAATGTCATCGGCGAACCTCAAAGTTTTTATTTCTTCTCCATGGATTTTAATACCTACTCCGAATTTTTCTTTTGTTTCCTTTACTGCTTGCTCAATATACAGATTGAATAACATCGGGGAGAGGCTACAACCGTGTCTTACACCCTTCCCAACCACTGCTTCCGTTTCATGCCCCTCGACTCTTATAACTGCTATCTGGTTTCTGTACAAATTGTAAATAGCCTTTCGCTCCGAGGCCGCTTTTAAACTGTCTCACAGGAGTATGTGGCACGTAAGTGTCCTTCACAATGATCACTCAACATCTAGCTCTATTCACGCCTCTTATATACCCTACTAGGCCTTGTAATGACACTAAATACGAATAACACTAATGCATTCTGGTTGCCGTTCTACCCGTTACAGAGAAATGCAAGTATAACCATTTGAATACCCGCCACTCGTGTGTACGAAGTTACATTTACATTCAATCACGTCTTCTGGCTCTTTCACATTTTTTAAGGCAGTGTATATTCCTCAAGATACTCTTTATTATCCCTCAAAGGCTGCTAGCATCGTCTGTTACATTTTGTGTGTATACCTAGCACATACCTTCGAGTTTGTTTATCGCCGTTTATATACAGTGTATAGCACAATAGCAATGATCACACGAGTATGTGGTATCTACGTGTCCTTCACAATGATCACACAACATCTGACGCTGTTCAGAGCTCTTATATGCCCTACTAGGCATGGTAACGACACTGAACACTAACAGCACAAATGCATTCTGGTCCCCGTTCTACCTGTTACAGAGAAATGCAAGTATAATCATTTGAATACCCTTCACTATTGTGTACGAACTTACACTGACATCAACCATGTCTTCTGGGTCTTATACATTTTTAAGGCAGTGTATATTGCTCAAGATAATCTCTACTACCCCTCATAGGTTGCTGGTATCGTTTGTTGCATTTTGTGTGTATACATACCTTCGAAGTTTATCTGCGTGATTTTGTTATATCCCGTTTATGTACACACCGATAAATTTCGACTCCAACAACCTACACGGGAATGGAGAGGGTGTTTCGAGGAGACAATTGTGAATAGCTGCTCATATTCGGAAACGTCACTCGACGACGGTAAGAGCGTCGAAGTCACGGGGGCCAACGCCTGTTATTATGCCACTCTTTGGGCGGAAAACGTGACTTTTCCATGCTGACTGACAGGAAATGGACTTCCTCACAATCTTCCTGGCAGCGTCAGGACTTTATGTGACAACGGGAACGTCTACACCTGTCCCAGAAACTCTGTAGAACGTACAGACCTACGTTTTCTGCGGGAAAGATGGCCTACTTGCAGGCATTTGTCTCTATAATTTCCACGTTCTGCGGCGTCGTAAGATGACAATTCCAGACACGGGTTCGTATCCTCATTTCATTTCTCGAGGCAGCATCTATAATTCCTCGAAGTTTGTCGCTGTATTTTCGTTACATCGTGTATATCAAGTCATGCAGAAATTAAACACACGCGGATTAGGGGAGATGCGATGTTAAATCATTACATGTAGTGTAGTTTCTAAACTGGTTCAGAAATCTCTCCCATGAATTTAACTTTAGATCTTCTGTCGATTAACGTTTCCTTAATCAGTGTTAGAATTTTATTATCTAGCCCTTGTTCCTTTAAAATTTGGAAAAGAGATTCACGATCAACTGAGACGTAAGCCTTTTAAAAATCCACAAACGTACATACAATATTGTTACTAGGAATCCTTTGGTGTCTGAGGATTAGTTTTAAAGCAAGAATTGGTTCCGGACAGGATCTCTTTTACTATATAGTGTGTATTACATTCATTGTAGTATCCCACATCACTGGATATTTAATTACATTTATTTTTTTACGTATTGACAATTCCTCTTCATTTCTTTTATTTTGAATTTTGACTGCAAGATATTCTGTTAATTAGATAACGGATCGCAGCAGTCGACGAGATTACTCAGGTACGGCACAGTCGTGCAGAGCTCGCCGATGTGACGTTCATGCTCTTTATGAGAAAGTTCAAGGCTGCTGAAAGGCATTACAGTGAGCGATCCCCCAATGTACATCAATCAACAAGACATTTATCTATGTAGACTGAGATTGAGGGACATTATTTCATTGCAGTTGGACAATGCGTGTAATACACATATTATAGTAATACTTCAATATGTTTTATAACATCAACTCTACAGAAGTTTTATTTATGAATATTTGTCAGATAGTAAGGATCTGAATCCAATAACGTCATGAATTTTGGTCCTCCCCTCCCCTCCCCGCCTTGGGGTCTTACATCTTCGGACTACCCCTCTCCCTCAATTCCCCCCTCCCCCTCTCCGATTTACCATCCACACTACTACCACCCCTATTGCCGGCCGCTGTGGCCGAGCGGTTCTAGGTGCTTCAGTCCGGAATCGCGCTGCTGCTACGGTCGCAGGTTCTAATCCTGCTTCGGGCATGGATGTGTGTGATGTCCTTAGGTTAGTTAGGTTTAAGTAGTAGGTTTAAGTAGTTCTAAGTCTAGGGGACTGAAGACCTCAGATGTTAAGTCCCAAAGTGCTTAGAGCCATTTGAACCATTTGAGCCACCCCTATTTAGTATGAATAATGTCCCACGTTCTGTTGGCTCCACAGCTGCATCCTGATTGCTTCCCTCTCCCCACCATTTCGTCACCATGGCACTGTGGTGTCTGGGATGATTGTACTGGTGTGAAGGACTTTTTGGAGTACTTTCGTACTGCTGTTGCAATTTGTAACGGTACACGTAACTACTCGCCTACATAGTACACCATGCTTTACATAATTACCTGTATAACAAGGTAGATATTCCATGTTTGTTACAAATTACGAAAGACACTTCACGATATTAACATGTGAACTTTAACAGTGGACCTCCTTTTAATGTATTGTAAACACGTTATGTACCAATGTAAGCAAAGATAATGTAATTATCATGCAAAACAAACAGTTCAGCTACCTTGTTCTCTAGCACACCACAGATTGCATTGTGATGTCTCTCAGGCGGTCTTTGGAAAATCGTTCTATCCATGACCATGTCTGCTATTGTTCAGATACCTTAGTATGGCCCATATCTTTATTACTTAGCAGTCTGAAATAACAGATGTGCTATAGGGCCCAGAAATGGAATTCTGCAATATATTCAGGCGTTTTAGAGATGTTCATACATTTCCTAATGACTGGTCTGGCCTGTATGAACAGATATACTTTTTTGACAAAGACTTTTGTTTCACGCCAGTCTGACGTCTTTTGACATATAAATAAGATAAAGAATCATGGTATTTATACACTACTTTTCATGGTTGCCCGGTCTCTTGTTTTTGTGATTTATACTTCTATTGTTTATTTCAGTTTCTGTACTTCAAAAACAGTCTAAGGCCGAAACCAGGATGTATAACAATAAAATAAATATTATTACATTCAAATGGCGACAGCATCATTCAAAAAATTTACTGGTCCCACGTTGGAAGAGTGCCATGAACTGTCTTTTGACCGTCATTATGTCGTTTCTGCAACTGTGGAGGCACTGGGAGAACGGTTGAAGTGAAGGAGAGAGTAACCGGCGGTAGGTGTTCCACACGATGATCGAGGCAGTAGAATCGATGTCTGTCTGGAAGTCGATATGGTAATCATTGACGAACACCTGGAGGGACATTTCTCGACTCCGGACGGGAAGAACGGTGTTGATGTGAAGCACTTCTGGGTCGGTCTATCCGATCACTCCGCCGGGAAAGAGTCCACTTGAGCCGAATCCACGTGCATCTTGGTGGAGGCCTGGCAGACCTCCGCTTTTGACCTGTCTTGCCACATGGGGCACATTTGTAACATATCCCGTCGGTCCAAAAGTGAACTGAATTAATAAACATTGAGAAAAGTTAAGATGGTGGTTTTAGTGCTTCAGGTGTTCTAGATAGTTTCACCCCACATGAGTAAAGCGCACAGAAATTTCAGACAACCACGCGAATCTTTCAGATGTTGTTCAACTCATCATCACATGGGCTTGAATTTCGTTTGTCATGAAAGCGTTGACCCTTGTTGTGAATTTCTGCACTTTGTCGTTTTGTGGTAGGTTCTTATTAATGAAACCTAGTTTCTTTTCCAGAAAAGAGCTTCCATGTTTTGCGTTTCAGTCAACTCGTGGCAGGCGTCCACGCTACTTCTTGTTCGGGAGTCAAGGTGTGCGGTACAAACTTTGCACACAATCTTCATTGAATCATTCTGGAGGATGTCTTGAGACACCACTTGTAACGTCGCAGCTATTTGCACGGCTGCAGAGTTTTGCAGTAAGTTTTATTCGGTTATGTCAAGCTTTATTGGAGGCTGGCAATGAAGCTTCCAGTCCCGGCCTTAAGGGGATACGGAATCACCTATCCCCGCAATGTTAATATATGCCTACTATAGGGAACATTTTCTCACAAACTACTGGAGACAGAGAGGTAAAAATTTTACTGTATGTGCGTTCATATGTTACAACAATACTGAAACAACAGTTTATTGTCAAAGTATTTTCTTACAGAGATATTGTACATTTATTTTTAAGTAAATTTTTTCCATCGCTTTTTACTAGACTATCACCCCTAAGTCTTTTGTAAATCAAGTAATTAAAAAATCGTTGTTTCAGTATGTAATAGGGACCTATGTCACTACGTCATAAAAATTTCAGACTTCTTGGTTGACCAGTACCTGAGATAATGTTCCTAGATGAAGTAAAAAGTAAACTTACGGGAAACGGAGAAAGAAGATTAAAACATTCCTGATCTGTAGCTAATACCCCCTTCACAGTCTTCATAATCATCTTCAAGTCTTCTTTTGGCACCCCTCTGCACCTGTCTTGCTTTTTTCACTAATGTCTTGATTATATTATCAGCATGCCTTAGTCTGTGCTGATCTAAAAAGAACATAGCACGTACCGTACGGGAACCAACACACATACCCAACTTTTGAAGGACCTGGCATTTAGTTATATTTCCAAGATTGAAGGTTGCCACAGCATCATACACACCAAAATGTAGTGTATTAATTCCGACAAACACTGTTTTTGGGAGACGATGCCATATCACACTATTCAAGCACTCGTTGGGGTTCTGCGTTTTTCCGTGAAGACATTTCATCAGAAGACTTCTGTCAGCCAGATCTCTGAAAATGGGCTTTATTTCTGCCATGATGGCTGATGGTAGACTGTGGTGGTGAATGTATTTCTCTCCTGTTGTTAGTCCCCTATTGTATTTACACCAGCTGTTTTCACCTTTGGGGCACAAACCATGTTGTGGATGCTCATCCGCGGATGCGGTGTGGAAATATAAAGCCCATATAGCTCTCCTCATTTCTTCAAGATTGCCTGTATTTTGCCTGATTGCAAGGCCTTAGCAGTTCTGAATGTGGTCTATTATGGAATCAGTCAATCTTCCTCTGCCATCCAAGGTTTTCCCATCATCTAGTTTTTTCCCTTTCATAACTGATTTTAACCTTCTCAGCCTGGCACCCATTCTCTTCTGCACATGTCGTATACATTCAAGTTTGCTTATATTTACACTGTTCCCATATGGTTTGCTTTCCAAAACTTCTTTGAATGCTTTAGAGTCACCATCTCCCAGATATTTGACATAGCGAACATTATACCACTGTGAAGAGCGATGAAAAATTTTCTTCACCCCAGCAACCTCCATGCCACCACTACTACCATAATAATTAGCAATACAGTCATCACTGTGTTCATTTTTCAGCCTGCCTGTGCACCTACAGTATTTAGACATTATTGCAACATCAATAACCTTGCCAGTATCAACACTAGTTGCTGTTACAACACCATTGTTGGAGGTGTGGCCCCTTTTCTGCCACGTGCCATCAAACGCCACTGTGAGGTCACGACTGCCGTCATTTTCTTCCACTGCTTCTTCCACAGCAACCTGCATTGACTTCTGTGCTACATCTTCAACTGCAGATCCTAGTACATAATTGTAAGCTTCAAACTTTGAAGGTGCACTTGGAAGATTTAGAACACCACATAGCATATCACCAGCTGCTTTGCCCTTACCAATTGCTCGCAATCCATAAACTAACCTAATATTTACACTATAAAGTTCAGTTTTCTTGTATCCATTATTTACAGTTACTGAAACCGAACTTGGAAACTTACAGCTGTATTTACAAACACTGCATATTAAATTAAACTGGGCAGCCAGGCCAACATGGGATTCTACTTTCAGAGAAACGTTTCCATGACATTTTTTGCAGCACAAACTGTTTTCAAGAGCTTCACACAATATATTCGTATCAATGAGTTCAAAAACTTCATTCCCTCTATCAAGTAAATTATATTTCTCTTCCAAATCTCTTAGTTTTTTATGAGAAGCACTGTTTTCATTTGGTGTAAGTTCGTTCGGCAAATCAGTAATAAGTGGATTCACATTTTCCAACAGTGATGATGATGAACTGCTTTGCTTTGCTAATGAATCATTATTTCTTTTCTTTTGCCAGTTCACACGCTTTTTAAATACTTTTGCTTTAGCTCTAGGCATTTTCACTGCGAAAAATGAAGCACTAAATACGAAATAACTCAACAACAACTACTTTCTTATATCACACTGTTTACAAAACAGTCCCGCCACAAAGTCAAAGAGTAACTTGAGGAAACCAGAGAGAAACATTTTCGGGCAACTAGTGTATAAATAGTCGCTGGAAACCGGGATATTTGAATTCATGTCACTTTAAAGGTACTGCCAAAAAGTTCATGGTCAGCCACGAGAGACGTGTATAACTAAAGCGCAATACCCGATCTCACAAATATATAAAAATAAAATAGTTATAATTGTAGTAGAGCTATGTATGATACGTCATTTTAAAGAGGAAACATGGCAGAATATAATACGCCAATAAAAAAAAATTCGATTTTTTAACCCAAAATCCGATTCCGTATCCCCTTAAAGGCTGCGTTCACACTGCAGGCCGGGCCGAGCCGAGCCTGGCCGGGCCGCCGCCCGCTTCGGTATCAAACACATGGTTTTGAATTGCGGTGTTCACACTGGCGGCCGGGCCGCGCGGACACGGCGTGAGCCTCCCGGAGCCGAGCCGGCCACATCCCGAGTGTTTAATATTGCCGGCGCGAGCCGACCGCAGGCGCGAGCCTGTGGAGCAGCACTACAGCTTCTGCAATACACGCATCACACGTCTCCCTTCTGCTTTCATCACGTGACTGCACACGTCTTTTATTTTAAGGTGTTACCTCACATTTCACAATCAGTGATGAAAAATTACGTTTATTATAATGATACATGCGAAATTACTTTTATTTCATTTATTTAATCTACCGTATTTACATGCATTTACAACAATAGCTTGCCAGCGATCGCGGCATTGCCGCCACTGAATAGTTCGCATTTACTTGTGAACGGAGACAGATATGAGTGTCACTGAGGGACGGAAATGTGTCCCTACCAGATGATAATGCATTGTAAAGTCATGCTGTGGCAGTTACTTATCAGTGGAAATAGAACCACTGAGTCAAAGGGCATTATCTCAAAACTCTTCGCCTATCAATCTGTCTATCTTACAAGGCAATGAAAAGAATTCTGTGAGGTCATCAGTGGCTCCACATGATGAACCATCACCACTGCCAAGCGCTGCATCATGAAGAAAAAAGAAGAAAAAAGTTGGAAAATTCTGAAGGAGTATTTCTGCGATTCTTCGTTGAAGGCACAGCAAGACATTACCCAAAATGACGAAGCTAATTACTTCCTAATGATTCTCAGGAGTCCCATAAACTCTCTTCCCCTCAGAGGTAAGCGTTTGTGAAATTTAAAATACAAAAGCATGACTACAATTAACTGGAGGTAGTGAATGCCGTACAAAGTTCTACTGCAAACCAAAAAGTGTGTACTAATGAATCTTACCTTATCGTTATACACAATTTTTCTTCTGCTGTTATACTTCTGCGAAAATTTGTGTTCTGTTTAGAAATTTTGTCTTGAATGTTCTGCAGCACATACTGAAATGTATTATGATTCATTCTGTAATTTGAATAAAATTTTTCAGGATAGTTTTTAAGTTCTTCATATAAATAAAAAAACTCTCCTAAATGTCTGTCGCTATTCATGGATGAATCCATAACCTCCTAGTTCTTCTCTACTTCAAAACTCGACGAGTTACTGCAGAGTCAAAACAATACCAATAAAAGAGTGAAGACATTGTTCTACACGACAGCACAGACTAGCTAAAGGCGAGCAACTGTTAACTGCAGCGGCGTTTTCTACTGACTTGCTTGTCAGCTGTCGAAGGGTGGAGATCTTTTTAAATTTATTTATTTGGCCTCCCGCCAGCCATTTAGCCAAAGAGTGGGGATTACCTTGACAGTGCAGCGCAGCCCGCCAAGGAAGAAAAAAAAAAAACAATGAAGAACAATGAAACGCACATCTGTGCCGATCTACAGTAGTTTCATTAACTCTCCATTATTTTTTCTGTCAAAGTAGACAACGAGACTACAGAATTGCGCTTCAGTTATCTTTTAGTTCGAAATACGAAATGTACATCATACCAATTGTAGGATGTTGATGACAAATAATTGTTTGTCTTTTGTGATGCAACGTGCGGCCAATTATAAAAGCATAGCAGATGATTGTCCAGTAGCCAAGGGAAAAATTCTTATACATTTGGATTTATCTAGAGAATGAGACCATAAAATAATAAGAGGGACCGGCACTAGGTCTGCGCTGATCACTAGTAATTACTTTTTTTCTGTCCTGCATTATATGACTACACTAAAACAAGCTGTAACCGCGCGAACTCCGTGGCTTGCGGACGCGGCACTGACGCCACTGAATAGCTCGCATTACTTGAGACCAGAGACAGATATCAGTATGATTATCATTTCAAAAAATTTTTGGTACTCTTAACTACATTTCATTCCCAACAATGTATGGTCTAAAACGGATCTAACAGTAAGCTACCCGCTACATAACTTTTTCACTACAAGATTTGTAAATCAAGTGCACAACGTTGACAAATAGCATCATTTCACAATTACTGTTAAGAAATATGGAAAGATAAATGATTCAATACGAAGCTAAGATGTTGCACTACCACGTGTACAAAAATCAGATTCTTTAGCCGCATACTTTCTTCAAAATCGGTTGGGAAGCGTTACGAAACTAAGAAATCACGCGAAACGAAATGTAGACTTTTTCTTTTTTCACGACGTAAGTAACGCTTTTAAGGAAAAAATAAGTTCATAAAACGATGTGGCGAAGTCTTATATACCGCTAAGAATTTTTAAAACATGAAAATCTGAGAAGTGGATTTTCCCCCATTTCGCCGTCCCGGCTCGGCGCGGCGCGCAATGTGAATGCACTACTCGTCGGACTAGGCACGAGCCGAGCCAGTACGCGTCAGCCCGGCCCGGCCCTGCGTGCAGTGTGGACGCAGCCTTAAAAAAAAGTCGGCCGTGTAGTCGGCTGCTGGCGTCATAATGCCATCTGTCGCGGTGTGCGGACCGTGAGACCTGCTCTGTGGGGAGCGTACTAAGATCATCATCTCACCTAAGAAACTAAATAACTATGATAAATATGATCTGTTTGTTTTGAAATTCAGTATAGAAACTTTTATAATTTAGAAGAACAGTGTGTAAAATTTTCATGCAGATAACTTTAATAGTTTTGAAAATATAAAAAACCTATTAAAAAGTACTTAACAGACACTTAGTAAAATAAATTCAGATAGGAATCATGACAGTTTAAGTTTCTTTGTCATTTGAAAATACTAACAGCACTCTCAGCGCGCACATGTTATTTTTAGAGAATTTTAATTCTAAACTTTTAATAATTTTGCTTTCGTAAGGAAAATAATAGTTTAAAAGTTGATATTTATATTTTGTGTTAGGGTGGGAGTAGATGAGAGTGAATGTGAGTGTGTATGTGGGGACATACGTCAAATTTCAATTTTATAATATATGCTGAAAACGGTGAATCCCCCTAACTGGTGAATGACGTATGTCTGCGAGCGTTTGCTTTTATAATAAAGCAGCCAGAAAGATAGTAAGAGGATACATAGTTCTAAAGTATATTTCAAGCATAGTTTTCTTTTTATTTTCGTTTGGTTTGGTTTTGTGGAACATTTTGTGAAATTTTGCAATATGAAATGACATAAATGCATCTACGAATGCTGATTGGAGTAAAGCGGTTTTCGCGCGAAAGTGATCATGAAAGGTTAATCTGATTGGATGATCACTTTGATCAACCAATGAGAGAAAAGTCTTTCCCGAGTAATTGAATGAGTTATATGCCCTGTGAGCGACGGCATTCAGTGAGTCGTGGAGTCGCTGTCGGACGAGAAAGTCATGTTAAATGTGTCCGAAAAAATTATCTGTAAGATGAAGAAATGACGGTTAAATCGCGCGCGATTTATATCGCCGTGCTAGCATATGCAATTACAGACATTTCGATGAAGTTTTGAGAGGTTTTGGAATGTTGGTTGCAGAATAAACCGCGTGTGAAACTATCGGCCTATGTGAATATTCTGCGTGGCGTGTTCCGTATGCAAGTACAGAACGTTTTGGCGAGCATCTTCTTTCGAAGAATCCACTGAAACGACGGAATGTGAACTCGTTTTGCAACAGTGTGTTGCCTGTGTGAATCTCATAATATTTCGGGTTGGACTTAGCACATTTCTAGCTGTCTTACGTGTGATACAAGCTGCACGAACTAGTAGTAGATGTATTACCAACGTAAATGTGCGCTTGGTGACACCATAAATGGAAAGGACCGTAATAAAACATCAGTATCTACTAACAAACATTTTCAATGAAGGGAGGAAGCACCCACTTTGCCCGTTATTGATAGAGATTTACAGGTTTATCTTGTTACTGGAGTTACGCGGACTTCGTAAATCGTAGTTATGGACGGTGGTTTTCTTCAACGCTGCTTTTCTCATCGTATACATAGTACCTACGAATGCAAAGTAACGGGTGGTGAACGGACACTATACTGAGGTAGGTGGACTATAAATAAATCGCAAAACGAGGCCCGCCAACCCCGCCCCGCCGCACACTGGTCTGTTAGGAACGACTTGTCCTGGTAGCTAGTTGTAGCAACCTGACCATATACCTGAGTGATGTATTTGGAAATGCCATACCCTGCAATGTTTCTAGTTCTCACCTGTATAAAGATGTGTTGTAAGTATCATGACGTCGCATTCGCTGCAGAAAATAACTCTCGGTCATATCTTCGTTTATGCCATATTGCTGCTAGGTGAAGGTTATAAGAAATGAAGGCTAGACTTAAAAGTAAAGAGCATTTCTACATTATTTTAGGGATGATATATTTTTATTCTGCGCAGTAACTTTTGCCACAGCACTGTTGCAACATCAAATGATTACACATTATATCACTCACTTAATTTGCTAACGCCCAATTCAAACACTGCTCAACATCATCTTCCATAATATCCTGAGCAGTGAACTACATTGTTGTTGTTGTTGTGGTCTTCAGTCCTGAGACTGGTTTGATGCAGCTCTCCATGCTACTCTATCCTGTGCAAGCTTTTTCATCTCCCAGTACCTACTGCAACCTACATCCTTCTGAATCTGCTTAGTGTATTCATCTCTTGGTCTCCCTCTACGATTTTTACCCTCCACGCTCCCCTCCAATACTAAATTGGTGATCCCTTGATGCCTCAGAACATGTCCTACCAACCGATCCCTTCTTCTGGTCAAGCTGTGCCACAAACTTCTCTTCTCCCCAATCCTACTCAATACTTCCTCATTAGTTATGTGATCTACCCATCTAATCTTCAGCATTCTTCTGTAGCGCCACATTTCGAAAGCTTCTATTCTCTTCTTGTCCAAACTATTTATCGTTCATGTTTCACTTCCATACATGGCTACACTCCATACGAATACTTTCAGAAATGACTTCCTGACACTTAAATCAATACTGGATGTTAACAAATTTCTCTTCTTCAGAAACGCTTTCCTTGCCATTGCCAGCCTACATTTTATATCCTCTCTACTTCGACCATCATCAGTTATTTTGCTCCCCAAATAGCAAAACTCCTTTACTACTTTAAGTGCCTCATTTCCTAATCTAATTCCCTCAGCATCACCCGACTTAATTAGACTACATTCCATTATCCTTGTTTTGCTTTTGTTGATGTTCATCTTATTATGAACTACATTATCCACGCTGCAACTCATTCAGTTAACGAAACTTCACATTCGCGGTCGCAATAAATTGTGTTCGGCCGTCACACCCGCGTCTGTTCACTAGGGTGTTGCCAACCCACTCTAATAATGCAATATTTCTCAACAAGTCGCTGCAGCCATCGCACACGCCATCGCTGACTTTGATCATCGCGACCCTACTCTAATAATGCACCTGCGTCATGCAGTTAATACTTTGAATGAAATAATTAACTCATTTAACGAACTTCTCTGCAGTGAACTTATGTGCTCGACCGTTCTCTGTGGCTGCCTCCACTCCACTCTAATGAGCAATGATACTGGAGTTAGCGCCTAGACCTTTCGGCCAGTCAACGGCCAGAGAAATTCTCGCTACCTTATAAGGAAGCGAATATTCTCTCTCCAAGTAGATTTGACGTAGTAAGTTGCCGTCATAACGCCTCCACCTCTTAAAAGGCTCCCCAATAATAGACCTTGCAACATATTGCACAAAATTACTACTAGTGAAATCCTCATTTGCCAGAAATACTATAACTCGATTAAAGATGTTGCTACACTGTGATTTGTGATACAACAACGTTGATACACTACAGCCACACGTCCACTTTTAACGTTGCTTCTTCACAATTAACTGGTCAATTACACAGTTGTTGTTCACAGTTGTTAGTTAAAATTGCCATCGTAATTCCTGGACTGCACAGAGAATAAAATCAGTCTCTAAACTTTTTGGATAGGGAATGTCTTCCTACAGTAGGTTTGTAAAAACGAGAAGCAACTTTCCTGTAATTATGCAGGCTGTTAGAAGTCTAAGTGTAGATATTTTTATTGGTGACTGAGGACAGTGTACTGAACAACATTACATCAGTATTTGCTTCATTTGCAGACTAATAATTATAGTTATTAGGAGTAGTTTGTTTTTACGGTGTTTAATACATAACTAATGAGGAGGTATTGAATAGAATTGGGGAGAAGAGGAGTTTGTGGCACAACTTGACAAGAAGAAGGGACCGGTTGGTAGGACATGTTCTGAGGCATCAAGGGATCACAAATTTAGCATTGGAGGGCAGCGTGGAGGGTAAAAATCGTAGAGGTAGACCAAGAGATGAATATACTAAGCAGCTTCAGAAGGATGTAGGTTGCAGTAAGTACTGGGAGATGAAGAAGCTTGCACAGGATAGAGTAGCATGGAGAGCTGCATCAAACCAGTCTCAGGACTGAAGACAACAACAACAATACATCCAAGCCGATGTGGCAAGATGTTATTCTCCTTTGAGCAGGAAATCAGGTGTTGAGGCGTGGACACATGGATGCAAAACGGATAGTCTACACGGACAGGTGTAATCCACTTAGTGGTGCAGTTACGACTGTGTAGAAAACAGCAAGTAGTAAATTACGTGATGTGTTTGTGGGAAAACTGTTAGATGCAGAGAAAAAAGAACGAACGCACTGAAGCGGGTACGTACTAAAGTACCAATGATCACAATATCTGCACTCACACCCTCAACAATCTGTATATTTGGAAACGAATATTTGTTGATATGGGCCTTTGAATGTCCATAGTTCACACCCTGCATTTTACATAGAGATGAGGCAGGATTCAAAAGAGATGGCGTAGTAAAGTACTACAACATTCATGCGTGGATAGATGCAGATCCTCGAGGACTCTTGGAGGTGAGGCATCAGGATCGCATTAGTATCAACGTACAAGTAGGAAATGTTGGTGATACTCAAAGGATCATACACTTTACCAAAGCCGTCCGCTGTGGCCGAGCGGTACTAGACGCTTCAGTCTGGAACCGCGCGACCGCTACGGTCGCAGGTTCGAATTCTGCCTCGGGCATGGGTGTGTGTGATGTCTTTAGGTTAGTTAGGTTTAAGTGGTTCTGAGTCTAGGGGACTGATGACCTCAGATGTCAAGTCCTATAGTGCTCAGAGCCATTTGAACCATTTGAACACTTTACCAAACGTATTAACAGGTGCTGTGTAGCACCGATTTCTGCGTGACTAGCTAACAGCGCTATTGGAGAACGTTACCACTGCAGAAATATGTTGACTGTGCTTTATGCACAATGGGACATCACCCCATTTCAAAAGGTACTGGTATACGCCCAGACCATCTACAACGTTCAGACGTAACAGCACTGTGCAACCGATGCAAGTGATGCAATCCTAATGTAGCCAGGTGTGTTTTAAACAGTGGTTCAACGTGAAGAATAGCTTAAGGATGTCAGAATAACTGGTAACCACTTGCAGCATTGCCTGCAGTGTCTATTTCCCCCGCGTAACAGACTGATGAGAATGAGAGAAAGGATTAGCGCATTTCTCAACAGGTGTTGGTTGTCGGACTAGAAACTTTTCCACTAGTTTTGAGCAATATAATCGTCTATCAGAATACGTGACACTTCTTTTTTACATAGAGATGAGGCAGGATTCAAAAGAGATGGCATAGTAAATTACTACAACATCTATGCGTGGATAGATGCAGATCCTCGAGGACTCTTGGCGGTGAGGCATCAGGATCACTTTAGTACCAACGTACAAGCAGGAATTGTGGGTGATACTCAAAGGATCATGCACTTTACCAAACGTATTAACAGGTGCTGTGTAGCACCGATTTTTGCGTGACGAGCTAACAGCGCTATTGGAGAACTTTACCACTACAGAAAGATGTTGACACTGTTTTATGCACAACGGGGCATCACCCCATTTTAAAGGCACTGGTATCTGCCCAGACCATCGACAACGTTCAGACGTAACAGCAGCGTGCAACCGATGGAAGTGACGCAATCCTAATGTAGCCAGGTGTGTTTAAAACAGTGGTTCAGTGTGAAGAAGAGCTGAAGGATGTGTCAGAATGAGTGGTAACCACTTGCAGCATTGCCTGCAGTGTCTATTTCCCCCGCGTAACAGACAGATGGGGATGACAGAAAGGATTAGCGCATTTCCCGGACGTATCGTGTGTGTGAAATCTTATGGGACTTAACTGCTAAGGTCATCAGTCCCTAAGCTTACATACTACTTAACCTAAATTATCCTTAGGACAAACATACACACCCATGCCCGAGGGAGGACTCGTTCCTCCGCCGGGACCAGCCGCACAGTCCATGACTGCAGCGCCCTAGACCGCTCGGCTAATCCCGCGCGGCCCCGGACGTATCGTTCTAGAAACTTTCCCACTAGTTTTGAGCAATATTATAGCCTGTCAGAATATGTGACACTTCTTTCAAAAACTTTGTATTTGTAACCCTTTTATTCTTTGTTCCGCAGATGTAGGTTATAAATGATCCACAGTACACGGTACGTGCTGTTTGCCTACAGTGGGCCGTGACGCTACGGCCGGCCTCGGCCCGCAGCAGGTGTCACCCGGCGCTGCGGCGCATGGTGTCGGACTGCGGCCGCCGCGGCCGCCCCCGGCCTCCGCCCCCGGGCCCCGGCCCCACCGCCTCCGCCCCCCTGGCCGCCTCGCTGCCGCCCCCGACGCCGCAGCTGGTGGAGCGGCGCAACGCCAGGGAGCGGCGCCGCGTGCAGGCCGTCAACTGCGCCTTCTCCAGGCTGCGCCGACTCGTCGCCTCCACAGCCGGCAGGTTGGCGCATGCGCACACACTGCTTCTGCTCGCTCTCATCGGCGTACCGATGGTAGCCACATACAGTTTCAGTTATTACCACGTCCACGAAACCTGGACACGGTTGGTTGGTTGGTTTTTTGGGGGATGAGACCAAACAGCGAGGTCATCGGTCTCATCGGATTAGGGAAGGACAGGGAAGGAAGTCGGCCGTGCCCTTTCAGAGGAACCATCCCAGCATTTGCCTGGAGCGATTTAGGGAAATCACGGAGAACCTAAATCAGGATAGCCGGACGCGGGATTGAACCGTCGTCCACCCGAATGTGAGTCCAGTGTGCTAACACTGCGCCACCTCGCTCGGTACCTGGACACGGTGTTAGTTCTTACCTATACAGGGTGAACCAAAATTAGCGCACTCTGACGCTACGCACTATTCTTTACATTTTAACGGTACACAAGTGTCTCTAACAAAATTTCGTCCAGAGCATTTTTTGGTAGAAAAAGAAAAGCAATTTGGCAACGCTGTAATTATATACAAGGTGCTACAACAAAGTAACGAGACTGATGTGAAAAAAAAAAAATGTTGCTCACCGTTTTAGTCAAGTTTAGTGTTGTCTCCTTCAAAGTAGTTTCCTTCTAGAATGAGATTTTCACTCTGCAGCGGAGTGTGCGCTGATATGAAACTTCCTGGAAGATTAAAACTGTGTGCCCGACCGAGACTCGAACTCGGGACCTTTGCCTTTCGCGGGTAAGTGCTCCACCAACTTTTTTTTTTTTTTTTTTTTTTTTTTTAATCTCATTTTGTTCGCCATTGTTCGTTGCATCTGCTCGGGGCGGACGTCGTAAGACATCCATTTATGTTCGTTGTTGATCGATTGACTCAGTTTTTTTATTACAGAGAGCACGTAACCCTCTGACCGAACACGCTGAGCTACCGTGCCGGCTTGCCTTTCGCGGGTAAGTGCTCCACCAACTGAGCTACCGAAGCACGACTCACGCCCGGTACTCACAGCTTTACTTCTGCCAGTACTTGCCCGCGAAAGGCAAAGGTGCCGAGTTCGAGTCTCGGTCGGGTACACAGTTTTAATCTGCCAGGAAGTTTCGTAGTTTCCTTCTAATTGCACACACTTTTTCTAGGCCGGCCGATGTGGCTGAGCGGTTCTAGGCGCTTCAGTCTGGAACCGCGCGACCGCTACGGTCGCAGGTTCGAATCCTGCCTCGGGCATGGATATGTGTGATGTCTAAGTTTAAGTAGTTCTAAGGCTAGAGGACTGATGACCTCAGATGTTAAGTCCCATAGTGCTCAGAGCCTTTTGAACCATTTGAGCACTTTTTCTCGCGCTTCTGCCATTGTTGGTAACATTTATGGACCTCATATTCTGTAATATCCTCAAAGACCGTCGTCACAGCTTTTTGGACATCTTGTGTTGTTTGAAAATGGTGTCCCTTGACCGCCGTTTTGACTCTTGGAAATAGAAAAAAGTCGCACGGAGCGATATCTGGTGAATAAGGTGGCTGTGGTAGTACTGAAATTTGTTTTGAGGTTAAAAATTGCTGGACTGACAGAGCAGTATGTGATGGAGCATTATCGTGATGCAGAATCCAACTATCAGCAATGTTGGCACGGACACAAAGAACTCTTTTACGAAGTCTTTCTAAAATTTCTTTGTAGTAATATTGGTTAACTGTTTGACCAGGAGGTACCCACTCTTTATGAACAATTCCCTTGGAATCAAAGAAGCACACAAGCATGCATATCACTTCTGACTTTGACACGCGAGCTTTTTATGGTCTGGGTGCTCCCTTTGAGCACCATTACGAACTTTGGCATTTTGTCTCTGGATCGTACTGAAAAAAACCAACTTTCATCACCAGTGATAACACGGCTCAACAATTCTGGATTTATTTCCGTTTGCTCCAACAGATCGGCTGCCACAGTTTTCCTTGTTTCTCGCTGTTGTGGTGTGGGGCTTTTGGGGACAATTTTTGCACAAATCTTTCTCATACCGATATCTTCTGTTATTATTAGACGAACCGTTTCTCGATTGATGTTCAGTTCATCTGCAATCATTTTCACGGATAATCTTCGATCAGATCGTACGAGTTCACGCACCCTGGCCAGGTTGACACCAGTCTGTGAGGTTGATGGTCGTTCACTGCGGTCTTCATCTTCAACATTCGTTCTGCCTTCACTAAACATTTTATGCCAACGAAAAACTTGAGCTCTTGACATAACCTCTTCTCCAAAAGCCTTCTGAAGCTTACTGTAAGTTGTCGTCGCGTTTTCACCAAATTTAACGGAAAAAGAAATGGAATACCGTTGCGCTACATTATGCGGTTCCATTTCCGTGACGACAGACACAAACGCGTGTTAACGTATCACAGCATAACTCACGACTGAGTAGTTGCATCGATGTCCAGCTTTGACTAGAAGTAACTTATAGACCTTGGTCAAAAATATTGTGCCTACGCAAGTCTTCAGGGTTGCCACATCTTTCAGAGAAAATTAGTCTCATTACTTTATTGCTGTACCTCGTATACGACATATATCTTCATTCGGTACTCCATAGCTGTCCACTGAGTGCAGTAGCAGAGTACTGCGTTAAAGTACCCAAAGTTCGAGAATTCCAGTGGAGGTGTAGTATCACCCATTACAACAGGCCTTACAGAAATTATTTAGTACTATACAGATATGAGCGTACAATCATGTCTATTCCATGCATATAGACTGAAGTGACGAGTGAAAATTTCTACCAAGGCCAGGACTCGAACCCAGATCTCGTGCTTACTAGACAGATGCGTTAACCACTAAGCCATCTTGATCCAGCGGTTCACGGATTAACCTGCCACGCTTCCCTTCTCGATCCAAAGTAGATGGGAGCGGCAGTGAGAATTTGCATCGAAGAGGGAGGCGCCGGCCCCATTTACTTTGGATAGAGGACGGAGACGTGGCAGGTTAATCCGTGAACCGCTGGGCCAAGGTGGCTTCCTGGTTAACGCATCTGCCTCGTTAGCAAGAGATCTGGGTTCGATTCATTATCTTAGTTAAAATTTTCACTCGCCGCTTCAGTCTATATAGATAAAATCATATCTATATGAGACCAGTAAAGTCCCTGAAACTGTCATTGCAATCGTTTTTATTGTTCTCCTTCTTTTAAAGACATATTCTGCCTTTAAACGTTTTTCTGTTCGATACATTATACGCTCCGCCCCCCCCCCCCATCCACCGTCTTCCATGGTTTCTAGTCCATTGCTAGCACTGTTTTTCTTCAAGGGGGTAAGGACGAGGTATGGTTTACCTGATACAACGTTCGACTGCGATCTATGAAGTACTGCGAAACAACGCACTTTGATGATGTGAGTATGGGATTTGTGTGGTTGCAGCGGAACTATCTAGGATAAAAGAAGCAGGTATAGAACATGAAGGAGAGGTATGGAGTCGGTTTTTAGGGTTCTGCACATCAAGCGATGATAACGGAACTCTTATAGGATCACGTTGTGGTCCATATCTATCTCTCTGTCCATCTATTAAACCCCCTTTCCGTCAGGTACGGCTAGAAGTGTAAAGTTGAAAGCTTCTAAGTAAATGCAATCAAAAGATACGACCTTATATGTCACATGTTTTTATACTCGCTAACTCATTCATCAAAACGTTTTGATGAACTGTTACATAATTAAATTTGTACGGAACCCGAAGAACGCGAGTCCTTCTCGTACTTGTCCGGTTTTCTTATTTTTACTTTGGGAGAAGGGAAACAGAAATAGTTCTGACAAATTAATGACTGAAAAGTATGAAGGGGTACAGTGTGTGGAAGAGAAAGAGTGATCGTTTCGAGCCAAAATACTCCTTTAAAAGGGAAATAATAGAAACGATTGCACTATACTTCTAGTTAGTATTAAATAACTTGTATGAAATCATCTGTAATTGCTGTTAACGGTGAAGAAGTCAATCAATCACGATATCACATAGTCTAAAATGAGAGAGAGAGAGAGAGAGAGAGAGAGAGAGAGAGAGAGAGAAACTACCTCTAGACCTGAAATTAAACTCGAATACGCAAAAGCAAACCGAGAGAGGTGGCGCAGTGGTTAGGACACTGGACTCGCATTCGGGAGGACCACGGTTCAAACCTGCGTCCGGCCATCCAGATTTAGGTTTTCCGTGATTTTCCTAAATCGCTTCAGGTAAATGCCGGGATGGTGCCTTTGGAAGGGCATGGCAGATTTCCTTCCCCATCCTCCCCTAATCCTGGTGCTCTGTCTGATCTCGTTGTCGACGGGACGATAAACGCTAATCTCCTACTCCTCCGCAAAAGCAAAATTCTGCTACTGCACAAACAGGTCAGCACAGCTATAGCGTATTGAATGAAGATTTTTCTCGTACACGTGACTACAGTGCTGCCATTCTGCCTTTCTTTGACGCCCATTTCTACCGAAAGTGTGCGTGGTGCGACATTACCTTACAGGTATTTTCGTATTATTGTGTTCTACAATTCGCGTTGTCACGTCCAAGAGCGCGATTGTTTGTTTTCCCTGTACGTTCACCTTTCAGTGCGGTACAATTGAAAGTCACCTCGGTCGTAGAAGTCCGCATTGCAGGAAAAAGGCAGGAGTCATTCGGTGCCGTGTCAATAGAATGCGGGGAGACAGGCAAAATTTAATAGCGGCGAGAAGCAGCATGTGTGACAATGTCCTATAGAGAATTAGCTGCGGCGTCGTTGTGGAGTGAAAATACCCAATTGGACAACTCCCCGCGACCCTTCACATTGTCAGCATCTAGTAACCACTGCTGCATATTTCGGTAGTATGCTGCTGTGACCGTATCCACCTTACCAGCGTAATCTATTAGCACAATACCCCGCAGTAAAAAAAATAAAAATAAAAAAAAATAAAAATAAAAAAAAAATAAAAAAAATAATAAAAAAAACCTCGTCTTTGCCTGGGAATGTAGTGATACACCTAAAACACGCCATGGTGATTAGTGCTTAGCAACCAATCTTATGTATTGGTCCGTCACAGTTACAACATTTTAGTTGCAATCTCAGGCTTTCTTAAGTGCAATAATCAGTTACAGACAACAGCTAGGGACGGCTTTGTCAAGTTCAAAATTTCGTACCCGATGTTGAAAGCTGATACTGATTTTCAATTTTTCCACTATCTCTTGCACTGTGATGCACCGGTCTTCGAGCACTATGACCTCCACCTCCCTGACGATTCCCAATTCTTCCCAGAGAGACAGTCTACCGTTTTCTTCTTCGTCGTTCAGGCTTGTGTTCATCACACACTTGTCATTTGACGGTGGATTGTTGCAGTACACTTCCACCAACGCATGATGAAGTGGTCGAGCATTCTTTCCCGTCAAAGCAGAAAACGAATTACCGCACGGTAATCCAGGTTACCAATTACATGCGCCATTTTGTTTTGGCCCCACTAGCAGCATGCCAGGGCGCCAGGGTGCTGTGGCGCGGGGAATTCCACGTGTATCAGAACTGCAAACAAACCAATATAAAAAAAATTACATAACTTTGTTTTTTCGAGCTGATAACTGAAACTTCGTGTCTCCTGTTGTAAGCTAACACCATACTACAATACTTGTTCAAACTTGCGCTTCCTGTTGCATAATCGGAAGTACCCCTATTAAGAATGATTTGTCATATGGCCAACATTAGGCAGAGTCTTAGCGGTATAAATACAGATGTTTTTATTGCTAACTGAGGACAGTGTACCGAACGACGTTACTTTAGTATTTAATTCATTTGCAGACTAATAATTACAGCTATTAGGAGTAGTATGTTTCTAGATTGGTTAGTTCCTCCAAGTACGAGGGTTGCCCAGAAAGTTAATCACCGAATTTTTTTCTTCAAATGTTCCTTATTGAACATAATGCGAATTACACACACGAAAGGTTGGTGTTTAGTCTACACACCCTATTTTTTAATGTAAAGTCCATCCCGTTCTATGGCCTTCCTCCAGCGCGAAACAAGGGCGTGTATGCCCTGTCGGTACCAATCCTTGTCCTGGTGGCGGAGCCAGTGTTTCCCTGTGTGTGTCACCCCCTCCTCGTCCACGAATGGAATCCTTTAATGGACCAAACAAGTCGAAGTCCGAGGGTGCTAGGTCAGGGCTGTCAGGTATGACAGCCGTGGACGATCTCCTGACCGCTGCAAATCGTGGAGCTCCGCCGAACAGCCTTTTGATGACCTACCGTCCGTGCCCAGCGACTAACTGTACTTCCGTCGACATCAGATGATCCATAGACTGCACAAGCGTTTCTCAATATTCTCCACAGTTTCTTTCTCTGCAGTTAGAAATTCAATGACGGCACGTTGCTTGTAAAGTATATCACGTACAGACGCAATTTTGAAACTGTCCTTCAGCTACGTTATCAGTCTAAAGTGACGGAAATTGGCGCGTTCACTCTGGAGACTTCAAATAAAACGTACGTAAGGTTTCGCATTCATATTATTGGTTTCGGCCGAGGAAAAAATGCAGTGCATTACTTTCTGGGCAGTCCTCGTACATGTGAAAAGAGCAACCATTAATGTTTTCTGCCCTTGGCCCCAGGTTAGGTGTTGAACGGTGTACACATATACGCAAAACGGTTAGTGTACTGACAGGGGTGCAGTTACAACCGTGCAGAAAACATCAGATAGTAAGTTATGTAACGAGTTTGCTGGAAGACTATCAGACGCAGAGGAAAGACAACTAACAAGGGAACCTCCCCATCGCACCCCCCTCACATTTAGTTATAAGTTGGCACAGTGGATAGGCCTTGGAAAACTGAACACAGATCGATCGAGAAAACAGGAAGAAGTTGTGTGGAACTATGAAAAAATAAGCAAAATATACAAACTGGGTCGTCCATGTCCAATATAGGCAATTTTAAGGGCGGTGTGAGACGAGGAGAGCTGTGGTCCCGTGGTTAGCGTGAACAGCTGCGGAACGAGAGGGCTTTGGTTCAAATCTTCCCTCGACCGAAAATTTTAACTTTTTATTTTCAGTTTATGTGACAAACCCTTATGTTTTCATCACTTTTTTTGGAATGATTATTACATCCACAAGAAAACCTAAATCGGGCAAGGTAGAAGAATCTTTTTACCCATTCGCCAAGTGTACTAGTTAGGTGGGTCGACAACATATTCCTGTCATGTGACGCACATGCTGTCACCAGTGTCGTATAGAATATATCAGACGTGTTTTCCTGTGGAGGAATCGGTTGACCTATGACCTTGCGATCAAATGTTTTCGGTTCCCATTGGAGAGACACGTCCTTTCGTCAACTAATCGCACGGTTTTGCGGTGCTGTCGCAAAACACAGACACTGAACTTATTACAGTGAACAGAGACGTCAATGAACGAACGGACAGATCATAACTTTGCGAAAATAAAGAAAGCAAAATTTTTAGCCGAGGGCAGATTCGAACCAAAGACCTCTCGTTCCGGAGCTGTTCACGCTAACCACGGGACCACGGCGCTCCTCAGCTCACAATGCCCTTAATATTGCCTATCTTAGGCATGGACGACCCAGTTTGTATATTTTGCTTATTTTTTCATAGTTCCACACAACTTCTTCCTGTTTTCTCGATTGATCTGTGTTCAGTTTTTCAAGGCCTATCCACTGTGCCAACTTATAACTAAATCTGAGGGGGGTGCGATGGGGATGTTCCCTTGTAAGACTCTTAAGTGGATACGCACAAAAAGAATCAATGATCACAATATTTACACTTACACCCGTAACACCCTATGCATTGAATATGATACAACACACCATCGTTATAAGGCAGAATGCGATTTTTAGCGTACATCGATATGTGTGAATGCACAGTGCCAAAGTACGCAGTTACCGAGATACAGCCTTTTAAGAGCCGTTTCTTGTTAGCCCCACGATTGAATAGAATGCAGTCAATGCAAAACCGTAAGCAGTTCTTCATTTATCTTAGAAAGCACATACATGTATAAGTTTTATGCCAATAAATTTTATTCTAAAAGTGAATCCCAATATGAAACTGCTACTAAGATTGTCATAATGATTTTTCTGACGGAATATTGTAGGAGCCGACGTTGGCCAAGGTTGCTATGGGTTAGGGAGTCGAGCGGTGGTGTGGGAGTGATCCGTTGCTACATCCAGAGACATCAATAACACAGCGATATCTAGAATGACACTGTCAGGATGAATACACAAATTAATGTAGTTGTTCCGTAGTGCCGATCAGCGCTGTTCAGCGGGTACCGCAGGTGAATGAGCAGCGGGTGACGCTAGGGCATGCGGGCTGCAGCGTGGGAAGTGAGTAGGCGTTTCTGTTACTGGGCGCATCGCAATACAGGGCGGCTCGATACCTCATTGCTCTTGTGGACAGCTCGTCGTGTACTTAGGTGAGTGAAGCCGACTGCACGTTTCAGGAGGACAGTTTTCGTGAAGGACAGGCCTTGGTCTCCGATCTTGAGACGACCAAGACTACAGCGGATGCTCACGGAATGACCAGGGAGCTGCGCAGATGCGCCACGCCATGTCATAAGAGGGCAGTTCAATAAGTAATGCAACACATTTTTTTTCTGAAACAGGGGTTGTTTTATGCAGCATTGAAATACACCAGGTTATTCCCCAATCTTTTAGCTACACAACACTATTTTTCAACGTAATCTCCATTCAGTGCTACGGCCTTACGCCACCTTGAAATGAGGGCCTGTATGCCTGCACGGTACCATTCCACTGGTCGATGTCGGAGCCAACGTCGTACTGCATCAATAACTTCTTCATCATCCGCGTAGTGCCTCCCACGGATTGCGTCCTTCATTGGGCCAAACATATGGAAATCCGACGATGCGAGATCGGGGCTGTAGGGTGCATGAGGAAGAACAGTCCACTGAAGTTTTGTGAGCTCCTCTCAGGTGCGAAGACTTGTGTGAGGTCTTGCGTTGTCATGAAGAAGGAGAAGTTCGTTCAGATTTTTGTGCCTACGAACACGCTGAAGTCGTTTCTTCAATTTCTGAAGAGTAGCACAATACACTTCAGAGTTGATCGTTTGACCATGGGGAAGGACATCGAACAGAATAACCCCTTCAGCGTCCCAGAAGACTGTAACCATGACTTTACCGACTGAGGGTATGGCTTTAAACTTTTTCTTGGTAGGGGAGTGGGTGTGGCGCCACTCCATTGATTGCCGTTTTGTTTCAGGTTCGAAATGATGAACCCATGTTTCATCGCCTGTAACAATCTTTGACAAGAAATTGTCACCCTCAGCCACATGACGAGCAAGCAATTACGCACAGATGGTTCTCCTTTGCTCTTTATGGTGTTCGGTTAGACAACGAGGGACCCAGCGGGAACAAACCTTTGAATATCCCAACTGGTGAACAATTGTGACAGCACTACCAACAGAGATGCCAAGTTGAGCACTGAGTTGTTTGATGGTGATCCGTCGATCATCTCGAACGAGTGTGTTCGCACGCTCCACCATTGCAGGAGTCACAGCTGTGCACGGCCGGCCCGCACGCGGGAGATCAGACAGTCTTGCTTGACCTTGCGGTGATGATGACACACGCTTTCCCCAACGACTCACCGTGCTTTTGTCCACTGTCAGATCACCGTAGACATTCTGCAAGCGCCTATGAATATCTGAGATGCCCTGGTTTTCCGCCAAAAGAAACTCGATCACTGCCCGTTGTTTGCAACGCACATCCGTTACAGACGCCATTTTAGCAGCTCCGTACAGCACTGCCACCTGTCGGAAGTCAATGAAACTATACGAGACGAAGCGGGAATGTTTGAAAATATTCCACAAGACATTTCCGGCTTTTTCAACCAAAATTGGCCGAGAAAAAAATGTGTTGCATTACTTATTGAACTGCCCTCGTATATTGACGATATACCGTGTTGACTCGCCCGTTCTGAGTTGGCCTATTTGGCTCTGAACTCGACAAGTAATGATTTCAAAAAATTTAGATGTGCACACTGAATTCGTTTTTGGGTGCTACAATATACTGAAAACAGGCGCAATGGATATTTATGTTGTGTAGTAACATACGTGACGTACACCTTGTATGGACTTAATGTGTTAAGGCTTACCAAATATCCCAGATAAGCCTGAGGAACATTGTCCGATTCCTCCACAGCGGCCTCTGTTGCGTCCTGTAAGGACTCTGATGGGTCAGGACGATTACAAACCGCTCGTTTTAGCATGGGCCATGCATTCTCAATAAGGTTATAGCTGCAGAATATGGAATCCATTCCATTCAACTGATTCTATGCTCCACTAGGAGGGTCTTCACAAGACTATGACGACGGAGGCGTATATTGTCATCCATCAGGGTGAAACCCCCCACTCCAATACGTTGACCAAATGGAGTCACAATGCGTGCAAGGATATCATCCCGATATTTCACACGTCATCCTCCCATGTAATGGCACAAGGGTTGTCCGCGGCCGTAAGTAATTCCTATCCAAAACATGACTGAACCGCCTTGATAAGGATGGCCGTCTACTATACAGTAAGGAAGCAGACGTCGTCCTCGTTGCCTCCATGTACGAATATCAGTATTTCCAGGGTGGAGACTGATGCGCGTCTCATTAGAAAAGATCCTTGTATCCCATTGCGGCCTCTTCCACAAAAAGTGGAATGCTAGACGAGACCCGCTCAAAACTCGATTTTGAGGAGGAGCCTTGTGAGATCTTCTGGAACGCAATCCCTGCTCATGGAGCCTATTTCTCATCGTTTATGTTGACTCTTGCAGCTTTTTAGAAGTGCCGCCGTAGACGTATAGCATTGAGTTGAAGGTTTCTGCTTGCTTTTATGCGCAGATATTGGTGCCGCACACCTGTTGTTTTTCTTCCACGTACACTTTATGAAACATCCCATTAGAAAAATTTATGATTTACTGTGCTCGAAAACCTCTTACATTATTTGATTTTCAAACAGCTGAGCAGAACTGAACGTACTCAGACATTTCTCTCTTTACTTATTCTGATCAACACTAAACTGACACACAATATTTTCAGCGCAACGCAGTCTGACTTTCAATAATGCCTACAAAAGTATGGCCCTGACTAACAATAACCTATACCTTTCATGAATCACTTACCTCACAAAAATCTGCGTTACTCGAACTACTGTAATACAGCGAGCGCCAATATTGCCAGCTAAATAAAGGATTCTAACTTCTGATAGGCGTAGTTAGCAAATGAAAGATTTTGATAGAGAACAAACAATGTATTTACCTTAATAATGATTCAAAAGTCATCATGTATATATCAGTTCATGATATCCAAAATTACAAATTTACTCTTTCTGATGGACACACGTCCAGATCGTCCGCTCTCAAAATTCTGCCATCTCTCTCTCCACATCTACCACTGCTGGCGGCTCACCTCCAACTGCGCAACGCTACGCGCTGTTCACTAGACTTGGCCACTGTTTCTATGTTTCGATACAGTGTATCGACACGTGGAACTGTTTCAGTGTTTCGGAACGGCTACGGTTCACTGTTTCGAAACAGTGGTGTTTCATTCCGCCCCTGTCTCGGATAACTGGACCAGATTCGATCTCGAGACAGACACAGAAACTGTATCGTTGTTTCAAAAGAAGGCTGTTGAAGTCCACCTGTGATTGGAACGGACTAATTGTATCGAAGCAGTGATGTTTCATTCCCCTCTGTGTCGGACGAGATTCGGGCTCGGCACAGGTACTGAAACACATTTAACATACCACTTCATGAAACACTTTCAAGAGTGTCGAAATCTTTTTGACAAGCAATAGCATGAAGCTTAAGATATCCGAAAATAAAGCTTTGTTTCTAGCTGACTGTCATATTCCGAAATGGCATAACATCTACTTTATAAACACTAACCAAACAATAAAACAACGCATACTATTCACATTGAAAATAATAAATATGTGAAAATCATTCAGTTAAATTACACTTTTTGATAATATACGCTTCTTTGTTCATGTACAGTAATCATATTAAGAAATGTAAGTAAGCCTACAACATTTTGAATAAAGAAAAGGCATAGAGTGACAGTTATTAGACACATACATAAATTTGATGTAGGTATAATTGCAAGCAATCTGTTTGACATATCACTGATAGTGTAATGATGAACGGAAAGGACCAGAAAGCATGGTGAATTTATAGTAACGGTTCGAAACACCTTGAAAGACAAAATTTTTTTCTGTTATATTTTGTTATTTATTCGAATTATTTGGCGTTATTTGTGAGTCTATAGTCACTGTGTTTATTGTCCTCAATGATTCCCTTTGTGTGCATGGAAATTAGCAGGATGGGTATATTACCCATACTAACGGAATGTGGGAATCCCAGTAGCATATCCGTTGTCTCTGCCGTTTGCTCCCACTTCCAGTTCCGTTCGTGGTGGTTCTTCTGTCTTCAGCTATTGAAAAGTATGAAAGTCACATGACACGAAAGCAGAGCATTTGCTGCAGGAAATACGAAACTGCCAAGACGCCTAAGTGATAATTTCATACTTCCAGCGATATGATTAGCGCTCTTGCACCTCATTTGTGTTTATGTGGACATACTTATACAGTAGACGGTCAAGCCACCGCCGCACAAATAACGACGTAGAGTGCGACATACACCTGTCTCACTCCCTGCTCAATGAGAGTGAGTACGAGGTGCGGCTAGAAATAAACCGGACTGATGCTGGAAAAAACATTTATTTACAATTATTTACAATTTCATGTTATCTCCTTCAATGTACTCTCCTCCTCGGTCTCTACACCGCTCCATACGAATTTTCCACTGTCCATAGCAATGCTGCAGATCATTTTCGGTAAGTCCATACATTACTTCCGTCGCTTTTTCTTTTACTGCTTCAACAGTCTCAAATCTAGTTCCTTTCAAAGCTGACTTGACTTTAGGGAAAAGAAAAAAGTCACAGGGGGCCAAATCAGGTGAGTAGGGTGGATGATCTAAGATGGGAATGTTGTGTTTTGCCAAAAACGTCTTCACTGACAACGCACTGTGAGCTGGGGCATTGTCTTGGTGAAGGATCCATGACTTTTATCTCCACAAATCGTTCCGTTTTCTCCGTACTCGCTCACGTAGGGTATCCAGGACGCTAATGTAGTAATGCTGATTCACTGTTTGTCCCTCTGGTACCCAATAAATGTGCACAATCCCTTTGATGTCAAAAAAAAAAAAACAATCATCATTGCCTTGAATTTCGATTTTGACATTCGTGCTTTTTTTTGTCGTGGAGAACCAGGAGTTTTCCAATGCATCGATTGGCGTTTAGTTTCGAGATCGTAAGTAAAAAACCACGATTCATCGCAAGTAATAACATTTTGTAAGAAGGTGGGATCACTTTCAATGTTTTCCAGGATGTCAGAACAAATCATTCTTCGGCGTTCGTTCTGTTCAATTGTGAGACACTTTGGAACCATTTTTGAACACACTTTGTTCATGTTGAAACTTTCATGAAGAATCTGCCTAACACTTTCCTTGTCAATTCCTGTTAACTCAGACACTGCTCTGATTGTTAAACGGCGATCTTGTCGAACAAGTTTACCGATTTTTTCAATGTTTGCATCAGTTTTTGCTGACAATGGTCTGCCAGTGTGAGTGTCATCACTGGTGTCTTCGCGGCCATCTTTAAATCGTTTAAACCACTCAAACACTTGTGTTCGCGATAAACAATCATCGCCGTACACTTATTGTAACATTACAAACGTTTCACTTGCAGATTTTCCTAGTTTGAAACAAAATTTGATGTTAACACGCTGTTCTTTCTGTACACTCAACATTTTCCGACGCACAGACAAAACGTCAACTACTTAAAACAGACGCCACGGGCAGACTGAGTGCAGGAGGCAGATGAAAGTCGAGCAGTAGGCGGAGCGAGAGTCACGTGACAGGCCACGCGACTTTCAGCCTTATTGCATTCGTTTTATTGTTTCACCAGTACTAGTCCGGTTTTTTTCTAGCCACACCTCGTATACAGAGCCTCTTATCATACGCTACTGTGGCTTTAACCCTCCTGAAGCAACACTTCTCTCGTAAGGACACAGAACAAGTACTGCGATGTTTACAGGTGTCGCGGTTGCCGCAGACTGAGCCTGCCGTCCCCTCACGGTACAAGTAAGAACTGTTTACACTAGAATAATACTACAAACAAACCTATTTATGGATCAAAACGTTCAGTATTAAGGATTCCGCATATGCGACATTTATTTTGACCACTGTATCTTTTAGATTAAGTAGTAATAGGCATCAGAAAAGACTGACAGAACTTCGATTCTTATTGTATTATTATACAACATTGTTTACACTAATTGGATTGACTACGACCATTGTATATCATTTTGTGTTGTGATTATAATTGTTAATTGTATGATTTATGATGCGTCATATCTATACAGCGAGTGATAAAGATAGTTCAGCAAATAAATAAATAATAATACTATACGCACTGTGGGCCATACTCAGTGGTGCCTGGTTTTACAGCGGGCGCCGCGTCAGCAAGGTGAAGACGCTGCGACGCGCCATCGATTACATCCGGCAGTTGCAGCTGCAGCTCCAGCTCCACGCCGCCGGCGAGTGCCTGCACCCTCAGCGTGCTGACGTTGACAACGACGTCTCTACGTCGCCGTGGACACGCATCCCCGACTGCTGTGAAGTAGGTCTCTTGCTGCTCGGCCCTTTTCGCTGCGTCTACTCCTACATCTGTTTGCCGCGCATTACTGGCATAGCATATATATTTAATGGGCCATGTATTAAGTTTCACTTTCTTTCCTCTCGCGGATGGAGAATACAAAGAGCCGACGACAGTATATCACTCTGTTGATCCGTTGTGGACTTTGCTGTTTTCTTTGGCTTGTATGGTTCAAATGGTGCAAATGGCTCTGAGCACTATGGGACTTAACTTCTGAGGTCATCAGTCCCCTAGAACTTAGAACTACTTAAACCTAACTAACCTAAGGACATCACACACATCCATGCCCGAGGCAGGATTCGAACCTGCGACCGTAGCGGTCTCGCGGTTCCAGACTGTAGCGCCTAGAACCGCTCGGCTACCCTGGCCGGCTCTTTGGCTTGTATTTGTTATTATTGTTCACCTACATTTGTATGCCTCTGTATTAATTCAGACTTTTATTTGTTTGACAATTATATTTCCGACAATCTACACTTTTCTTCACTTGTAATTTTGTGCCTGCGATTCTTAGTATGCATGTATTTTTTTTTACTTTTACTGTAACGCATTGATTTCTTTGGCTTTGTAAATCCCCTTACTGTGAGTATTGGATTAGCTCGTAGAACTTGGGTGTCACCGCAACTCTTCGAATCTCACTTTGGAACACACTAATTTTTAGGTATGCAACATGTTTTTTATTATTGACTATGTTTCTTTTCTTTTTTTGTTGGTTGTTACCTCGTGCTCTACACTTATACTTAGGAAGGTGAAGTTTTTACTGGTTCCTTATGGTGTGATTTTATGTTATCTATTCGTCAGCACACAACTTTTCAACCGGTTGTATTTTTAGACCCTAATTGACGCATTCCTCAGTTCATTTCTGGGATATTCGACGCGTGGCTGCTTCCAATCTCAACCCAGCTTCCCGTGGTTTGTTCCAGGCTGTTCGTGGTGATACTCCGCCCGCAACCTCTGCCCGAATTTCAACTGTTGTCATCCGTCTGTTCATCAGATCCGGTCGAAGATCCAGTCGAATACTCCCACGATCCTCTCGTAGTGCAGTCGCTCTCCTTTCTGGAGTATATCCACAAGCCACCTGACGATGTGCGGCGGTGGGTACTTTGTGTAACACTCTCACTTTCCCAAATTTCCTGTTCCGGTGGCGTATGGCTCAGGTGAAAAACAATTGCTGGTAAGCCTCCGCGCTGGTTCGAATCTGTCTAATTTGATCTTCATAGTCTCTTCGAGAGATATACGTAGGCAGAAGCGATACATTGGTTGAGCCTTCTAGGAACATACGTTCTCAGTGTTTTAACAGTGGAAGAAACCGGCCTTGCAGAATGCTTCCCTCAGCGTCTGCTACTGGATTCCGCTGAGCATCTCAGAGATGCTTTCGCGCTTACCAGATGAACCTGTAATGAAACGTGCTGCTGTTACTTCGATCGCCTTTGTTTCCTATATCGATCCTGGTACGGATCCCAGACTAACGAGCAGTATTCTTGGACAACATGAACAATATCCACATATCCATAGACGCTAAAAACCTGCGGAAGGAACTGAGTCACGTACGGAAAGTATAAAAGAACAACGACTGCAACAGGTGATAACCGCGATAGTGCTCCTGCACCCCAAACCATAACTCCAGGTGCAGATTCAGTGTCTAGCACGTAGACAGGGTGATTGCAGGTCCTCAACTATCTAGCTCAGGTGCACATACGCTCGACATCTACTGCAATAGGTAGTTTTCATTGTACTAGGTTTAGTGAAACATGATATGTGTAATTCTGTAAGTGCGGACCTATCGCTTAACCACTGCACCTGCCGTCATGACTGTATCGGAGGCACATGCCCCAGTCAGTTCGATCTTGGCATATTCTTATTCCACAGAAAAGCAGTTCTACGAACGTCTTTCAGTCCATAATAATGTGACGATGCTCTACAACGGCGAAACGCGTCGTTTAAGTAATATTTTCCCAACCAAAACTGTTTTATTCACGAGAAATAGTATTACTGAGTTATTTTATTTCCTTGAAAATTATGAGCTGTAAATTATGTGTGACGAAACCACTTACTTACGAATGCTTCTTGTATTATCACTGTGTTGTCTGTACACTTCAGCAGTGGTAGGAACTCTTACTTTAACGTTTCTACGAGAATAGAGTTTCACGATGTCTTACCAGCAATATGAAATCAAGTGTACTCAATTCCGATTACAGAGTCGCCCACGTATTCTGATCTAGAATAACCTCTGCTACTCTACTTTTGAACAGGACTCGCGATGCATGTGGTATTCTTAAAGTTAATGTGACTATCTGTGAATGAAACTGAGTGCAAAGAATGGCTATCGACAGCACACAGAGTTGCTTTCACATCAAACAATCACGACACACTGGCTACCTGTCGCATATTGAAAACTGAGACCCTGTTAGAGAAACGAACGTATTGAATCAGGTGAAAATTTTACAAATGAATACACTTTACATCACAAAGTTCAGTTAGCCCCTACGATTGATATTTACCGTCGACGCTAGCTCAGCTCTGCTCTGTATGCTTAACTGTTTAACGTGAAATGTTGATTCCATGATTCTGAAATAAATCGCTGTGAGGCTAATTGCCTTCTCATTTAGTTTAGACTGCTTTGCCAAACAGGAATTTTGTTTCTTTTCCAAAAATGCAGCTAGCTGTCCACGCAGTATTGCAAGACGTAGCAGTGAAGTGATGCTGCGATTTGCAATGAAATTGTGATGATAATATTAATGAAATGTTTTGTGAAAGAGTAAACAGTGCATATTAGATTGAAATGGTATTCGGAATTCTTTAACTACAGAGAAATGAATCAGATCGACATGGAACTGTAGTCTTTCCCTGGCATTGTCATATACAATGAAAACTGATTCAGACAGACAGTATTTAATTTCCAACATTTCTCTTGGCTTTTCCTATAACGTACTTTTAACTTTGTGTCGGTTGACATGTAATTAACATTCTGAACACATGACTGTTAATTCGTCCTAGATACTAAAATGTAAATATTCTGGCCAAAGTGGAATCTTTACATTACAATAATTACTAGGCTAGCACTTGCAGCAAATAAGAACTGTATTCGTGTTACCTTTTTTCCAAATGCGTCCTCTTTCTATTTAATCACCATAAAATCATTATTTATCATCAGTCATAGCAGGGACTATCTCAAATGAAATTCATTCTCTGTTCAGCCCATCCGCCATCAAAGCTCATCAACTCATCATTGACCCAACACTTTCTCTCTTTCTGCGCAACCGACGCACTCTGTCGTCTACTGTGAATAGACATCCAAAGATGCTCATAGTGACAAAGATTTCAAACAGACTGTGTTCCTCTTGGTATATAAACCGCTGACCTTAACTAATTTATTGTACAGATTAAAGCTCCGCTAGGAAATATTATTTGAAGGTTTTATTTCTTCATTTTTTTAGAGCGCTTGCAAGTTAAGCATGACGCTGTTCTATGACCATGAAAATATCTTCTTTTTCCCGTACCTTTGCCCCGCATCGCCGCAGGGTCGTCATGTTTAGTAACGGATTAATTTAAGGAGTGGCCGGGTGCCCTTCTTGTCGCCACGCAGTTACGCCCCGGCAGTATGTGTACGTCAAATGTGTCCGAATCGTGTAAATGAGGCGATATTCACCTAGTGGGATGTGGGAAATTGCCTAAAACTAATTAAGATGAGCGGCAGTATTGTAAATAAGTATATGTATTAGGACCCACTAATGTATTAGGTGGTGGGTTAATATGTATCATGTAGTTTGAAGAAGAAAGAACTATAAAAAGATAAAAGAAAAAAACGCCTAAAAACCATATCGAGGTTGACCAGTTCACTGACCCTCGTCGTTAACCCGCCGGGGGGATTCGATCCGGGGCCGTCGCGCTTCCTCGTCCCGGAAGCGGCACATTAACTCGCAAAGCTACCCTTTCTTTCCATTCTGTTCGTCTTCGTTCTCCTATTTTGGTCTGACCGAACACCACATGACGCCCCTTTAAGTTCGTCGTTGATTATTTCAATCAGTTTTTCTTTTCTTTTCTTTTTTTAATTATTGCAGAGGGCAGCCAGCCCTCTGATCGAACACGCTGAGCTATCGTGCCGGCTGGGTGGGTTGCCAATGAAAAGATCTGTTAGTGGTATACGTGCTAATGTATTTTTAGTGTGCGTAATGGATTGGTAAACGAACTCATATGGACGGGGTGTTCAAAAAGTCTCTCCGCAGTGCCGTACGATTCTTAGCCGCGCGTGCCGTATGATTGTTCGCCTGCCTGGGTTACTTCCCTTCAAGTGGACTCTCCCAACAATCCACTGTTTCGTTTACCTCAGCCAGCGTCAGTAGTATCGTTGGTGTGTGTCGTTACGTGTTGACGTGAACGTTTAACTTCAGTCCCATTGTTCGTTTGTTTCGTTTCTGTCACTGTTAAAATGCTAACTATTGAAGAACGTGTGTTTTTAGTCGAAGAAGTGTTCAAAGCTGGCGGTAAATACACAGTTTCAGTTCGTCAAACATTTAATTCAGTTTTCCTGAAAACAACTCTCCCACATCGCAATACTGTGCAAGATCTGATTAACAAATTTCGAAGTACGGGTTCAGTGACAGATGCACCGAGAAGTGGCCGTCCTAGCGCTTTGTCAGATATTTCTGATAAAATGTGCATGAGTCTGAACAAGTCAGTAAGAAAACTCGCCCAGGAAATCGATGTTAGTGTCGGAACGGTCCACACGGCTGTAAGGAAAAAATTAGAACTTTTCCCATACAACGTGGCAGTCGTGCAAGAATTCAAAAATACTGATCATGGCAAGAGACTGCATTATTTCAATGGTTCAAAAATTTCGTTCAACAAAATGGAAGGGATATTCTTAATGAACGTTTTTCACTAATGAGGCGTGGTTTCATTTATCCGGGTACAAGAACTCGCAAAATTCTCGTATGTGGAGTACTGCAAATCCATTGTGTATTCATAAGGAACTACTTCATTCTGTGAAAATAGGAGTTTGGATTGCAATTTCTAGACGTCGGATTGTGGGTCCCATATTTTTCAACGAAACAGTAAACGCCCAACGATGCTGCAGTGATATTCTGTACCCATTCATAGGAGAACTTGTTCAATGGATCAAATGGCTCTGAGCACTATGGGACTTAACTTCTAAGGTCATCAGTCCCCTAGAACTTAGAACTACTTAAACCTAACTAACCTAAGGACATCACACACATCCATGCCCGAGGCAGGATTCGAACCTGCGACCATAGCGGCCGCGCGGTTCCAGACTGTAGCGCCTTTAACCGCTTGGTCACCACGGCCGGCGGAGAATTTGTGTTAAGTGAAATATTGAACGGTTATTTTCAACAAGATGGTGCAACCGTGCTTACAGCTCGCGTTTCAATGTCACTGCTTGCTGATGATTTTAGTGATCGCATAATTGCACAGGGACTTTGGCCTCCACGAACGCCTGACCTATCACCGCCTGACTTTTTCTTCTGGGGTGCAGCGAAAGCAAAGGTCTATAAAAAACCGTCAAAAATCCATCGATGAATTGAAAACTGCAATATCAACTTTCACTGCTTCTGTTACAGAAGAAATGTTACAGCTTGTCTTTTGAAACATGATTAGACGAATTGAATTGTGTATTCAACAACGGGGGGGGGGGGGGGGGAGATACTTTCAACATTTATTGTGAAAATTTGTATCCAAAAATGAATATTCAATAAATTAATAACTTGTATTTCACTGAGTTTCATTTCGGTGTATTCACTGCGGCATACGGCACCCGCGGCTAACAATCATATGGCACTGCGGAGAGACTTTTTGAACACCCCGTAAATGTACAATCACCAATTCTTTAAACTGATTTTTACAGTGAACTCGATTATTGTATTTCGTTAATATTGAAATGGACCTTTTTCTATTGTTAGAATATTGTGGCGATGTATGGTGTTACTCCTTCTCTACATATTCATCCTTTTCTGCGTCACATTTTGCCCAATGATGAATGACTTGGCGGAGACCCTGGTTGTTCAGGAATCGCTCCATCTCGAAAATCACGTCGTCTTTATGAAAATGTTTGCCACGCAATGGCTTCCTCATAATGACAAAGATATCATTGCATAATACGTCAGGAGAATGAACGGCTTACACTCACCGTCGTGAGACCAACTGAGAAGCTAGTGTATTCAGATGTAACGACTCCATGTCACAAAAACTGACAACGACCGGAAGAGCGGTGTGATGACCCCGTAACCCTCCATACTGTATGCAATGACGCCATTATCAGAGGATGACACGGCGGTCGGTCGTTACCAATGGGACCGTCATGACCTGCGGATGGAATTTGTTACCACGCCATGGTAATCCGAAGAGACTTACCATAACCTCTTCCGATGACGGTTGGGTCGGCACCTTTTCGACATTGGTGAATCCTCATGTTTTCAATGTTAATTTGCGCGTTTCCGCCTATGTTCAGCACTCGTGCATGGCTGTTAGGCAGCTGAAGCAGTTATCTCGATTGGCCCTACACAGCCGCAACATTTCTACTGTAGCCTCTGGTCGGTTGGCTGTTTGAATGTGTGTAAGCAGCTGCGGAACCAATGAGTGTCGACAATTGTCAACGTTAAAAATGTAATGCAAGGTGTTGAAAAATGATCCCTGACCTGTTTTCAACTTCTTTCCCTATCGCCTTTATTCTGATGCGCCGATCTTCGATCACCGTGGCCTGCACTCCTCATGCGACCCTCGTGTCGTCACAGAGGGATGGTCTGTCACTTTTTTCTTCAACATTCAGAGTTGTTTGGCCATATTGGAAGATACTGCGCAAACTAACCATTGTAAATGCATCGTTACTGTATACTTCCATCAACTCATCAGGTATTATTACAGCATCAGTTCACATGACTGACACCGAAACTGTACAGTTTCATCTTCGGATGTGCTTGTGGCACTCCAAATCAGCTGAAATCTGAAGTACATAAAGTGATCCAAAACGTAATATCATCAAAAACCAGTACTACTGTAATTATAAAATATACCAGTTCTTGTGTGGGTACTGTAATACTTTATCCCTACATTAGAACAACCGCTTTTCGGCATCGTTGTGTTCTATATCACTTGATTTACTTCAATAGTTCAGCTGAACTGGACTGACGCAAACACGTCTGAAGCTGAAGTTGTATAATTTCCAACTCGATCGTGTGAATTAAATGTCATCAATAAAAATAGGTGACTGGGCTGTCCAGTAACAGTATATTAATGTAATACAGCCGAAAGCCCGTAAAGTTACATCTATGAAGACGAATTACACCAAAATTCCTGTAAGGGGCAATCAAAAAGTTTTAGTTCGAAGCACGTACAATCCAGAATCGGTATGCCAATCACGCAAAATCACCTTTAGCATCAATCAATATTTTACGTTCATGTAGTATTACAATCGTCAAGGCAGATGTTTCATCAAACTTGCTGGAGTGCCGCGATCTAGGCAACCCGTCTAACACTGCGGGAGTGCAGAATATCTTCTTGGTAGGCGCTACCCACTCAAAGAGATCCGACTGCCAGAGCAAACCAAGATATTTAGATTCGACGTCACCGATCAAGCCTGCTGTATTAAATGAACACACGTTGTTTTAGCACCTCATCAACAAACTTTGGGGAGAGGATAGGTCACACACTAATGATCAGCTGCTGTTAAGGTACGTATCCTTTCTACACAGTTATGTCCACTGATTAAGGTGCACTGGACATCATACGCCAGACTTTATGGTTAACACATCGTAAGCTGTTGTTCTATTTTGAAGCCGTGATTGTGAATCTTATTAATTATCGTTGTTTTCATCTGAGTTACTGGAAACCACATGGATTAAGAAGAATTTAAGCTGTATGAGATAATTATGTGAGCCGAGAGAAAATGAAACAGATGATAGTCTCATCACCGAGCAACCATTTCCTAACTAGGTTATATAAGCGCTATAGTATTCCTGATGCAATTTATAGACACTTTGATAAAAGAAAAGCAGTCTCCGTCCTAGGTAATTAGGTGGATACCTCGGGAAATGCTATTATTGAACTTACATATTTGACACTGATTTATGACGTTCTTGTACATACAGAAATCACCGCGTTTTTGAAGCCGGAGTCGAACGTAGGGACCGAGATAGGCGTGCCTTGATTAAGACAATGGACTCGTATTCGTGAGAGACGTGGTACAAATCCCCGTTTGGTTTCTCTAGCTCGCGTTTTCCGTGTATTTCTGAGTCAACGTGGGGCGAATTACTGCATGATTTCTTCAGAAACGCTGAATCTGGTTTCCTAACCCATTCTTGTCAAGTTCGAGTTTGAGCACCTACGCCACTGACCTCGATGTCGACAAAACTCTCATCTGTTTTTTCCACCTTTCTTCGTACGCATGCTGTTTAATAACAATAACCCAATCTTATATTATCTCACATAAATGTAAGTATGACGTCACCATAACCACATTATGGTAGTGAAGTCTAGAGTAACTGACGGCACACCGCACGATGGGGGAGAACAGCCAACAGCGGAATATTCATAGTCTTATATGGTCGTTTAATGTCGAATGTCAATATGAGATATGGAAGTTTACTGGCTGTTCATCCGGTTAGTGATAACAGAGGTTATTTATTTGGAATTAATCGAAGGAAGGTTGAATATAACTACAATTGCAAAAAAGTTACGTATTACTACAAAATGTATTTTTGAAATAATTTATTTACTTCTATAGTGTAACATACTCATTTTATAACTGTGGAGATATTTGTGTGAAATGTGTCTGATACGACAAAGTGCTCCCGTCAGAGAACATTGTTCTCATCTTCTATTTAATTAAATCATTTAATAATTGGTGCTGAACGCCATATTTTCTCCATAGAATTTGAAATTATCCTTAAGATCTTTCAGATCAGAGGCGGAAGAAAAGGGAAATGAATTGAACCTTATATGAACCAGTAGACGAACCAATGTCTTAAGATTTGTTAAATAAGAAGCTTTAGAACTTCCTCAATTTCCAAAGACTAATTAACAAAATTTTATGAGGAAAAAAATAATATATGTTCGTGAGCGTATTACTTAGCGTGCACCTCTGTGCTTAGTTGCAGACGAGCGACAAAGAGAATTCGACGTCGGGCCACCAGTTGCCGCCTCCGCAGCAATGCCAGTATACCGTTCCTCGGCAGGAGAACAGCGATACTGACAAGGTTAGTGATCAGTACTTTACTACCCACGTAGAAAGGACAAGGGTAGTTTTATGGCACTGTTTAGTGCGGAGTCGTTAGTTATCGAGTAGTCACTTGTCGCAGGATAAAGCCATACACGTCTGCTTTTCAGTTATTTTTACACCGATGCTCAGGCAACAGTTTTTCCTTGCATGTGCAAATAAATAGAAATTTGTCTAGCGCGATCATTACAACATCGTAAAAATTATGCAGACCATATTTTTCGTACTAATTGTTTACTATTATTTACGTTACCTGTGTTTTTCCCCTAAAAATATCATTTCGTACCTGCGTCTAAATGTTCGTAACTTACCCTACATCACGTGCGAAAGAGCTGTTCGTAAGTTACCTCATTAACAAGCAATCGAAAACTCACAGTCGTCTTCTAGTTAAAATTGTGACTGATTGTTCCTTTTAAAAATAGTGCCTTGTCAAATACCGTACATTTTGTGTCACCACCACAATATTTCCGGAAAGCGTTCGCAAGAGTGGTGAAATAACAGAAATAATAGTGAAAATAAGACCATCATGTAAGCTATTAATAAGCTTTCTCACAATCTCGTAATTATCTCTGTCTTTACAAGCGCTATCCAGCGTACAGGGTCTGCTGCTTTAGTAATACAGTGAATTATTTTAACTTTGTGGCCGGATGCCCTTGCTGTAGCCACAGTCGGCAGTTAACCTGAGAGAACGAAATGATACGCGGCAACTATCTGTGACTCGGATAAACTCTGTTCCGCATTCTATCGTAATTTAACGATTTGTGTATCTTATTTCCTGATTTGGAGATTGGTGACCAGCCCAGCGTTAGCCTAAACAAGTGTGGAAAACTCCCTGAAAACCACATTCAGGCTGACCGATATACCAGGCCGATAAAAATCAATCCATAGTATGGGTTCGATCCCCATCTGGTTCACCGCCCTGTGTTGGAAGCTAGCACGCTGCGCGTTAAGCTGTACGGACAGGTCACTCTTGTAACTCCAGCTTAAAAATTTATTGCATACGCTTCATCTTATTAGCAATGCTTTGTTTTAAACATAGAGACTTCGGTAAAGACAGCAAACTTTGCGTTGCAACGACGCCACCTGCGAAACACATGAGCAAAGGAATTGGAATGGTAATAACAATACTAATAAAATAATAAGAAGGTGGCCTCGTCACGCCGAAAGGTAAGTGGCATTTTCAGCTCTCTATTACTACTGGGGCATTGGCGAAGATGTACTAAACGAGCATTCTGAAAGCAAGTCAAGCAATTTCTTTAAAAGTTTCGAAACAATATTTCTCTATTTTCAAGTAACACATTCGTATGTAATCATAACGAATGTAATTGTTTCGTCACACACGTCTTAGCTCTCAATATAGTCATAACCATTATCTTATATCACTCTGTACTTATAAAGGATTGTATTGTCGTGTGTATCTTATGTTCCATTATCTTAGTCATAAACATTATAAAGTAGACCACTTCTGCAAAGCCTTTTCCTGTGTATCGGTAAAGAAAATGGTTCAAATGGCTCTGAGCACTATGGGACTTAACATCTGAGGTCATCAGCCCCCTAGAACTTAGAACTACTTCAATCTAACTAACCTAAAGACATCACACACATCCATGCCCGAGGCAGGATTAGAACCTGCGACCGTAGCAGTCGCGCGGTTCCGGACTGAAGCGCCTTGAACCGCTCGACCACCGCGGCCGGCATCGGTAAAGAGCTTCACTACTTGCGTAGCTATATTTCATTTTTCATTACGCCATCATCCAGAAATTTCTAACAGTGGAACTGTGCGACATTCAGAAATCGTTTGATCAGTTCCTACCGTTGTTAAATGTATATAGGGTCAAGAAAAAAATGCCACTTTGAGGTCGGCATGCGATTCCTCGTCCATTCATTCAAGACAAAAGTTTATTTAGCATAATCATACCGGGTGCATTCTGAAAACACATGTCTGAAAACGAGGAGCGGCAACACTGTCACATCATGCAGCGCTTAGGAATGCGCCGTCGTAGCTTACTGAGACGACTTCTGGGACATCAGACTCACATCCACCAGGGAGCTCTTCGTCGTCATGTTCTTTTACAATTTTGCAGACGTACATTCTCTAGTTCTCGTCGTTTATAAGCCGGACATCATTTTGTCACGTAACAATGGCCTATCACTTTACAGTGGGATCCGTTATACTGCATGCATGTATCTACTAACTGCGCCTTGCACAATCATATTGTCCTGTCACGTTCATTTTAGTGGCTTCCCGATGGATGTACAAACGATGGATACCTCGGTATGCTTTTGGTGCTGGATGCATCCAATAACGAAGCTGCTGCCGCTGCTCGTGCGTATGCCGCACGGTACCCGCAAAGGCGCCATCCGGATAAGAATGTGTTTGTCAGCTGGAACAACGCCTACGTCAAACCGGTTATTTTCGTCCACAAGTAATGGACAGTAGTCGTACAAGGACGTACTCCACAAGCACAGGACGCCATTCTTGGAAGCTCATCAATCACCTCGGCGAAGTCCGCCCCGATAGCTGAGTGGTCAGCGTGACGGATTGCGGTCTTACGGGCCCGGGTTGGATTCCGGGCTGGGTCGGAGATTTTCTCCGCTGAGGGACTGGGTGTTGCGTTGTCTTCATCATTTCAACCCCATACGGCGCAGGTCGCCCAACGTGACGTCCAATGTAATAAGACCTGCACCAAGGCGGCCGGACCTGCCCCGCAAGGGGCCTCCCGGCCAATGACGCCAAACGCTCATTTCCATTACCTCGGCGAAGTACCAGTGATATTGCAAGGCAGTGCCAGATGTCTCAAAGGCTGACTGTCGAAGTGTTACACAATGAAGAACTGCATCTGTAGCATTACACATTGACTCAACGCCAGCGGGCAAAAGACCGTATTCGACGAAAATAGTTTTGCGAATAGCTTTTGCACCAAGTGGAAGATAACGAACATTTTACAAATTACCTGATATAGATTGCAGAATTCAGTTTAGCTCGCGAAGATATTTTCAACTTGCACAGCAGCCCTTCTTGGTCGGAACACTATCCACAGGGCACCAGTGAACTCTGCTGTAAGGCACGCCTTGGCATAAACCTGTGGTTATATATATGAAGATGGTATCTGTTCTTTCGGACATGTGCTTAAGAACAGATACCATATATATAAGGCTCACCGGCCATTTGACCATCTTCTTCTGAAGCAGTGCCCGGAGTACTCTTACGGGAATCGGCAGTGAAGCCGCGAGTAATGAGTATAATGGGCAGGATCACTATGAATACAGTGCGGGACAATAAGTTGGGAATGTGGGTCTCACGGGAGGCGTGCCAGAGAAAAGTCCCTGCAATCGCACTATCTTCTCTCCTCGGTGGCTCAGATGGATAGTGTGTCTGCCGTGTAAGCAGGAGATCCCGGGTTCGAGTCCCGGTCGGGGCACACATTTTCAACTGTCCCAGTTGAGTTATATCAACGCCTACATGCAGCTAGGGATATTCATTTCATTGAATTTCATAAACCTGTGGGGCGGAATTGTGGGAGCAGTGCTTTTGGGCCCACGTATCGTAAGCTTCTCCACAATACTTGGTCGGGCGCGTTAGAAAACTTTCCACTTGGTGTTCGACAACATCTATGGTTTCAGCTAGAGGGTACACAGCCAACTTTGGAATGAACGTGTGTAACTATTTAAATGAAATGTTTCAAGGGAATAGATTGGTCGCAGTGGTGCCACGTTCTTGCAGCCACGTTTTCTGGACCTTAATTCACTAGATTTTTTTGTGTGGGGACACAAATCATCGGCTTTGGTGGGTGCAAGCGAGTTGCGTAGAGTCCCGCGACGAACAATCCAGCAAATGCCGAAGTTTTGGCAAATGCAAGGTGGTCGCTTTGAACGTTTTCTCTAAAGCGTACATTGCTCGTACGTGTACTTACTAAAGTGCGCGTCATTTATGTTGGCGGCCGAGTTTAGGTTCGTTCTGCGCATCTGACGTCACAAAACACAGTCAGCCAATGAACAGAGAACGACGTTGCCACATCTCGACTGCAGTGCAGAGCATGGACGAGTGTCTTCAGTTTTAGAAACGTTCAGTCATAAATAAAATAATAGAACAAAAGCAATGTCTTGATAGCAGACATTCTTTTATAGAAAGTTTGGAAAAAGCATTCTTTATACCAATTGCTTCATATTCTATTAATTAATTAACCCAGCCGGCCGCGGTGGTCTCGCGGTTCTAGGCGCTCAGTCCGGAACCGCATGACTGCTGCGGTCGCAGGTTCGAATCCTGCCTCGGGCATGGATGTGTGTGATGTCCTTAGGTTAGTTAGGTTTAAGTAGTTCTAAGTTCTAGGGGACTGATGACCACAGATGTTAAGTCCCATAGTGCCCAGAGCCATTTGAACAATTTTTGAATTAACCCAAACAAGCAATAAGACTCCTAATTCAGGCGATAGCAAGGAAAGGTGTTTGTATCACTCTCACAAACCGCTTTTTCGCAATAAAGAATAGCGGTAATTGTTTATTTCCTATTGTACTTCGACGAAGCGTGAGTAATTCATAGTCATACCAACAGTGTTTGTCAGTATTCTGCGTGACGTGTTATACTCCTCATGGCGTTATGTAGCCAGATGAGGTGCGTTAGCGTAACGGTTAAGGTGTTGGGCTTCTATGCGAAAGGTTATGAGTTTAAACCTTATGCGGTGCTTAATATTTTCATTATTTAAAAACAATATCGAAGTGCCTTACTTCACGAATTATATTCGTTTGAATGCAATTTTTTGAAATTTCTAGTGCTTTGTCTCTTCATTAACCCTTTCGCTGCTGCAGACACGTGCTCGCCGCATTCCGCGCTGTGCGCGATTTTGTCATCACTGCACTGCTCGCCTGTGCAGACACATGGTGTTCGCACTGCTTTGACACACTTATCATTCGACACACTTATCGATTGATAAGAGTGTCAAAGCAGTCGGAACACGATGTGTCTGCACAGGCGAGCAGTGCAGTGACAAAATCGCGCACAGCGCGGAATGCAGGGAGCACGTCTTTGTAGCAGCGAAAGGGTTAATGCGGCCGTGGTGGCTTTACTTCATGAACTGCGCGCTCCCCCCTAAACGTAAGCTTGCGATCTATGCTGTACTATGGCGCTGCTTCTATTGGCGCGTGCGTCGTGTGCAACTGGCAACGCAGCAATCTCCCGCGTCTGGGCGGACATGCGCGAGCCGCCAAGATAAAAGAATTGAACTATAGCTGTATGAAAACAAGTCTGGACGTCAAACGTGCCAAATGGAATTATTGTGCGTAGCATAATGTGCAATCTAGTGTAGCCTACGTACTGTATTTTTTGTACCTCGTTGGATAAGACGATATTACTGTATCCACTATTATTTTCTGTTGGCTTTATTTGTGTCATGAACGAAACAAAGTGCTCGTTTACGTCTATAAGAAGTTTACGTTACGTCTTAATGTTAAAATAAAGATAACAGTAGCAGAAAGAAATACACAAAGTGCCGCATTGTGGAGATATAAATTGGATACAATTAGATGCTTTAACTGAAAAACAACAAGTTTTAGCGAACGCGACTCGAACATTGGTGGGTCTGCATGTTGTTCCCCATTGTATTGCCTCGTCTCAGTGAGCTAATGGAACAGCCCCGGCACAGCACAGAGTTCTTGCAGCCTGTTCTCGGCAACATTGAAGGCAGTGAGAGCGCGTTTTAAATCTCATTTCTGGTGAACCTAATGGCGGGACTAGGTTATGCTGGATACACTTTCTTCTTCAATTGAGATGAGGGATCGCATGCCTACAGCCAAGTGCGACATTTTTTCTCCATCCTGCATATATAAATTGAAGTCACTTCCTCGCGTTCGTCTGTATGTGCAGGCTAATCTCAGGAACTGCTGTAGGGATTTTAATCCGCTTTTCATTAATAGATAGAAGGATTCATGAGGAAGGTTTTTGTGCATAATTTATAAGCATTTCGTAGAAATTGTCTGAACTACGATGAATTACAGGTACGTTATGAGAACGATGCCGTTGCCACTTAGCGAACAAACTCGAGAGGGCAGCAGCACTTTCGGTTTTCAGAGAGTGCGAACTAAATTGTATCTTTAGTTATGGTCTAATGGTAGACAGTTTGGCTATAAACCCTATGGCTGTAGGATCAAATCCTGGCTGGGCCAATTTTTTCACTCTGCCTTTAACCCTAGCATTCACCTCTCAATGACGTGGAGGATTCAACAAAAATGAAACGTGCATCGAATATCGCCTTACACTGTAGCTCGTTTTTCCCAGTTCGATAACTCGTTATGGACATGCAAGTCGCTTAAGTGATATCCAATTGAATGCAATCGTTTGAGAAAAATCATGTGAGTCCAAAACCTGCGATTTTCAATTATTTATGCATAGAGTAAAACGCAGCGTGGCATGCAGCTTTACTTTGTTTATATAAAAAAGTTTTGCAACAGCGCAACAAATGACTCTTCTTCAAGCTTCCTGCTGCTCTTGAGTCGAACATAGATTCGCAGACGATACACTGCGTGGCAGTACGAAAGATATTATTTGTTTGGACAGTTTCAAATTATGCAGAAGACTGGCAACCGAATTTCCAGTGGTGAGAAAGACATTTAGGCCTATTAAAGATCATAAAGACATGGACATAATCTTCTTGAATGGAATTCAGTAAGTTCTTTTGTATGAATTAGTATAATTTCGAAATACTTCCACAGATGGTTCATAGACTCATTTCGAAATATGACAATTTCAGACCGCCAATTTTTGTTTCCCTCAGATCACCAGTCGCATTTCGCACTCATAGGCCTAATTCACTTCAAATTCTTCGGACAACGGGAAGGGAGTTACTCAACTTTGAAGCGCCGTAATAAATATGACCAGTGAAACCGCCTCATCAGACGGATGTGATGTGAGACTTAGTGCATACTAAGCTTCACAAGAGTAATGCTGTAAGACGAACTAAACATGTAGTTAAGCGTGTTTTTCCTTATTTTTTCTTTTGTTTGTGCCACGTCAGCCAGCCTTCGATACATATTGACTCACTCATCTAGACATATACCCATGATTCGCAAACATTACTTACATTGGTTATAACCATATTACTTACAAGGGAACCTCCCCATCGCACCCCCCTCAGATTTACTTAAAAGTTGGCACAGTGGATAGGCCTTGAAAAACTGAAAACAGATCAATTGAGAAAACAGGAAGAAGCTGTGTGGAACTGTGAAAAAATAAGCAAAATATACAAACTGAGTAGTTCATGGGATGATAGGCAACATCATGGACAGTGGGCCCGCAAGAGCGCCGTGGTCTCGTGGTAACGTGAGCAGCTGCGGAACGAGAGGTCCTTGGTTCAAATCTTCCATCGAGTGAAAAATTTATTTTTTATTTTCAGTTTATGTGACAAACACTTATGTTTTCATCACTTTTTTGGGAGTCATTATCACATCCTCAAGAAAACCTAAATCGGACAAGGTAGAAGAATCTTTTTACCCATTCGCCAAGTGTACAAGTTAGGTGGGTCGACAACATGTCGTCGCCAGTGTCGTATAGAATATATCAGATGTGTTTTCCTGTGGAGGAATCGGTTGACCTATGACCGTGCGATCAAATGTTTTCGGTTCCCATTGGAGAGGCACGTCCTTTCGTCTACTAATCGCACGGTTTTGCGATGCGGTCGCAAAACACAGACACTAAACTTATTATAGTGAACAGAGACGTCAGTGAACGAACGGACAGATAATAACTATGCAAAAATAAAGAAAGTAAAATTTTCACTCGAGGGAAGACTTGAACCAAGGACCTCTCGTTCAGCAGCCGCTAACGCTACCACGTGACCACGGCACTCCTGAGCTTACATTAGCCTTGATGTAGACTATGTTGCACATGGACTACTCAGTTTGTATATTTTGCTTATTTTTTTTTCGTAGTTCCACACAACTCCTTCCTGTTTTCTCAATTGATCTGTGTTCAGTTTATCAAGGCCTATCCACTGTGCCAACTTATAACTAAATCTGAGGGGGGTGCGATGGGGAGGTTCCCTTGTTAGATCACGATGTGCTCCCACCATTGCCATGAGTGCCACTCCAGACGTCAATTCGACATGGAACACATAGCACTCCCACCTGTAGACAAGTTTCCTGGTGTGCATTGCTTGCATTTGATAAGTTATAAGAAAGCGATGATATTCATTAAACGTTGTTCTGTGAACTTTACTCGCGGCTCTCCAAACAAAGTACACCACGCCAACGAAGTCGTCTGGCCGGAGGTGCTTAAGATTGCAAAATCACAGTTTGATGTAAGCACAAGATAAGCCTTTGCAAATGTAAAATGCTGGTGCGTTAATAACCCTGAAATGCTGGTACATTAATAACCTGTGTAACCGCCAGAATGTTGAATGTAAGCATGCTAACATGCTTGCATTGTGCTGTGCAGCTGCCAGATGTCAGTCTGTGGAATTGAGTTCCATGCCTGTTGCACTTGGTCGGTCAAAACAGGGACAGTTAATACTGTTTGTGGATGACGCTGGAGTTGTCGCCCGATGATGTCCAATATGTGCTCGATTGGAGACAGATCTGGTGATCGAGCAGGCCAAGGCAGTATGTCGACACTCTGTAGAACATGTTGGATTACAACAGAGGTATTTGGGTGAGCGTTATCTTGTTGGAAAACACACCCTGGAATGCTGTTCATGAATAGCAGCACAACGGGTCGAATCGCCAGACTGACGTTTAAATCTGGTTTCGCAGGACAGAGCGGATCAGGTTGTGTTAAGGGGCCAAGGTCAATTACTGTTAGTTATACAAGAACACATACAACTTTATTCCTCAAACCAAAGCACAGTTTTCTCTTTAAAACAACAAAGATCAATTCATAGCTGAGGGCCCAAGTAACTTCTCCAGAATAAGTTACCAGGATTTAGAGTAACGGCTGAAGGCCTTAAGTAAAATTACAATATCTTCCCAGCTAAAGGCCGAAATAATATTTCAGATCAGCTAAGGAAATTGTTTAAAAGCCAGACATTTACAAATTGCGCCTAAAGGCCATATTAAGGAAAATTCAAGTTAATTCTTCGACTGAAAGCCAATTGAAAAAGTTTTCTTTACATAATAAAAGAGAGACTTTAAAGATAAGCTGTTACACAGTACAACAGAAAAACAGCTTAAGAAAACTTGAAGTATCTTGTCGGCTGAAGGCCCAAACAATTACTTAAGAATAATTAAAGACACCCTTAAGATAAACATTTACAGAACACGGCTGAAGGCGATTTCAAGAATTCAAGATAATTAAAGAGAAACCTTACAGACAAGGATTTACATATTAAAGCCACAGATTCTGAAATAAACGCGGCTGAAGGCCTAAATACACAGCAACAAGAATTTTCAATGAAACACAGCTGAAGACCTAATCTTAAGGTTGTGATGAAGTTCAGCTGAAGGCCATATCCTAAACATAAAACAGACAATATCAATACACGGCTGAAGGCCTGGCACAGTACCTGCGACCAAATAAAATGACAATCACAAACAACAAACAGTGGTGCTCAGAAGTGTTCCAAGGGTCGGCCTGGGGAGGAAACTCTAACCATAGTTTAGGTGAGACAGACAGCCAAGTGTAACACTAAACAATCGGGTTGCAGCACGACCTACTGACGGCTGACTAACCAACCAACTGCTTAATTAATTCTCTTCCGCCCGACCAACAGCACGACAACCAAAGATATCAGCGAAGACAAGGATCGCAGCAGGATTGTGTCTTAATAAATGGTGTATAAACACAGTCAAGGTACAATAAACACTCAAAGAGAAAAAAGAACAACACCAAGCTGTCAAACTACATGCCATACCAGACAGCATCAACCCAGCGAGGGAAACACACTGCTGCAAAACTACGCTAACGACCAGGGCAGGTAACCGGAACTTTAACGGCCACAAGGCAGAAGATACTGCTGGTGCACTTCACTAATAAATTATAATCGTTTCAAAGGTTAAACACCACACAGGGAGATGGCTGCAGAATTTTGCTGACTCCAACACACCATCACGTTGCTCCTTGTGGGGACAGCCCAGGATGCAACAACCGGCAATCTGAAGAGATGTCACAACGGTTGAGCTTTCATGACAGGTTCACTGATTACTCAACTCCGGTATGCAGGTGCGGTGTGCGACGAACTCAGCAGCCCAGAAATCGCAGCTGGTGCCACACAACTCAGACCTCGCGTGCACGCCGCCAGCGGCCCCGGCCTGATCACACGCCGCAGAGACTTCCTCGCCGCCCCGCCGCAACGGACAAACTGCCCCACACACACCATGATACGGAAATATAACTGCCACACCAAAGAAGTTACGGCAGTACTAGTATCGATAAACGCAGCTGCTGCCATTGACGGAGGCCAGTGAGCAGCTCGTTCAGGTAGTAACTGAGGGAGGAATAAGACGCCACTCGATGGTGACAAAATGCCCAAAAGGAAAAATGGCACTAGCGCGAGCCGATATAATTTTAATTGATAGTGTGTTTATACTGGTTGCTGGTGAGGAGAAAAGTTAGTTATTAGTATTTTATTAATGATCTCATTCATAAGCAGCCATATCACAGTTATCACAGTCGTTCAAGAAAGTTATAATTAAGCTTTACTTGTTTAATCAGAATCGGACGATGACTCTCCTTGTCCGCAGTCTCGATGATTCGAAGCGATCTGCAATCCTGTGTAAATAAAATGTCTTGGTTTTCTTGCGTTGCGTAGTCAGTCGGGAAACCTCAGATCGAGCGGAAAGTTTGCTTTGATAGAGTTTAATTATCCGATGAAATAATGGAGCTCTTGGATCTAATGATTACAGATTCGTTTACAATTCATCGGAAGTTCTCTTCTGATTACCAACGAAACGACATCTCCGTGCAAATTTCCAATTAGAGAATACATATATAATGAAATTCCTTACACACCTTTGATGTAAATGCTCAGTATACAGGGTGTTACAAAAAGGTACGGCCAAACTTTCAGGAAACATTCCTCACACACAAATAAAGAAAAAAATGTTATGTGGACATGTGTCCGGAAACGCATAATTTCCATGTTAGAGCTCATTTTAGTTTCGTCCACCTACGCTCAGTGGAGCACGTTATCATGATTTCATACGGGACACTCTACCTGTGCTGCTCGAACATGTGCCTTTACAAATACGACACAACATGTGGCTCATGCACGATGGAGCTCCTGCACATTTCAGTCAAAGTGTTCGTACGCTTCTCAACAACAGATTCGGTGACCGATGGATTGGTAGAGGCGGACCAATTCCATGGCCTCCACGCTCTCCTGACCTCAACCCTCTTGACTTTCATTTATGGGGGCATTTGAAAGCTCTTGTCTACGCAACCTCGGTACCAAATGTAGAGACTCTTCGTGCCCGTATTGTGGACGGCTGTGATACAATACGCCATTCTCCAGGGCTGCATCAGCGCATCAGGGATTCCATGCGACGGAGGGTGGATGCATGTATCCTCGCTAAAGGAGGACATTTTGAACATTTCCTGTAACAAAGTGTTTGAAGTCACGCTGGTACGTTCTGTTGCTGTGTGTTTCCATTCCATGATTAATGTGATTTGAAGAGAAGTAATAAAATGAGCTCTAACATAGAAAGTAAGCGTTTCCGGACACATGTCCACATAACATATTTTCTTTCTTTGTGTGTGAGGAATGTTTCCTGAAAGTTTGGCCGTACCTTTTTGTAACACCCTGTATATTTTCTTGAGTAGCATACAATATATTTTCAATTTCTTTCTTCCAGTAATCTCGATAGCAAAATTACAATTATTCAATGCAGCTATTCGGCACGGAGAAGGTCCTAGAAGTCCCCTCAACACACCAGAGAGAATATTACAAAGAGTAATTATGCGCTCATGGAATAGTAATAGTACTGTACTACTTTGCGCGTCGATTCTGCGATTATATAGATGGTCAGGTAGGAAACGTAATTCACTCATAGAATTGTGTAGGGATAATTAGTAAAATATAAAGAGATATTACGCCGACCACGGCTCAGACGTAAAATTTGCAGTCATGTTGTGTGAGATAACCACGAGAGAACACCCGTTACCATACGAAATCGCACCCCAGACCATAGCTCCAGGTATAATGTGTGTCTAGAACCCAGACAGGTTGGTAGGAGGCCCAGAGCTGCTCTTCTATCCAAGACACAGCCATCACTGGCAACCGAGGCAGAACCAGCAGCCCTGAAATGCTACTCAGATTGCTGCAGTATGATGCGCCAGAGCCATATGCCGAATGCTATGGTCTTCCTTCTCGGTAGTGCTACGTGTCCGTTTGGAGCCCGCTCTTCTTGCAACCTACCTTCTCGTGACCACCATTGCCAGCAATCATGTATAGTGGCTATATTCCAGCCAAGTTTTGTACAATATCGCAGAACGAACATCCAGCTCCTCGTAACCCTATTTTACGACCTCGTTCAAACTCTGTGAGGTCTTGATAATGGCGTCTTTGTCGCTTAAAGGCATTCTTGACTAACATTAGTTCACGACGGCCAATCTCAAAGGTAACTAACACTCACGACCGTTAGAGCGTGTGTTTAAAGCAAACCTGATATTCAACCTCATACCAGCGCTACTGGCGAAATTTGAATTAGATTTCGTCTTTCAGGTGTAGTAACACGCCTACGAACTTTCGTTTGCGCGTCACTCCTTTTGCGGTTGCGATTTCTTTTCCGTCAATGTCTATTTTTTTCATTTGAAGATAAAAATGTGATTTTGTTGTGTTGGCAGGTGTGCGCGACAGGGAACTACCTGCAAGGTCTCGACTGCGATTTGGATGGACTGCTGCGTGGCTGCTACCACCACCAACTCCTCTGACTGTTCCTGAAGACACATCTCTGCCACTCGCCAGGGCTGCACGCTGAAAAGCGTACCCGAAGTCACCTAAGTGGACATTTAGCTTTAGCATCAGTGACGGTAGAGGCAGCAGGTCATGTGAAGAGGACCGTGCGTGGGAATGCGTGAAGAAAGAGGACGTTTCGTCATAAAGCCAAGCGTGCTTAGCGTATGCGGTAGAAGAGAAAACTTAGAACGTCAGAAATAACGGAGAAGATGATCGCACACTCTTTTTGGAAACTGCAGTTTGTGATTAGGCTCTTAGTGTATCTTTTAGGGACACGACATTTTCGCTTCGCTAGTCACCGTGCCGCGCACATCACCATATTTTGTCTTAGTTCGTCGGTATATAAACACTTCTAGGAGCGTTGAAGATCTAGTCATCAAGCGCTTGTCACAAGCCACGGTATGTTTTCTACTGAAAAAGCGTTTCACAGATGTCTCGCTTTCGCAATGCCGGGTGGTTAAGAGACAGTCAGAACAGTACTTGATGCGAACTTTAAGAATACACAGAATTTTTGTCTTCTGATTTCTAGAGCGAGTGTCTCAGAACTTCCTAGTGTAGAATGCAGGACTCGTCCCTTGATTAATGAAAAGCGCAATTACTTTAACAGTTTAGTTAATTACAGTGCAAAATGCATTTTGGAATTGCAGAAAGTGTAATTGGTATTAGCAATAATGTTTGTAAAAGGAAGTAAACGTGTGGCGTAGTGATAGGAAACCTGTGCTTATTCAAGATAATAACTGCTGCATATGTCAGCCATTCTATGTAGGTGACGGCCTGTCATTACACATACCTCCATGATTTTGTTTCTTATTTATTTTTTATATTTTTCTAATACTTTTAATCACTACGTCTAAAGGTAGAGCGGACTGTTGGAGTCGGACTTTTCATCCAAATACCTATAACGCCAGCTGGCAGTGCAGCAGAGTGAGTCGCAATTGCGAATATTTAAGAGGCCACTATCAGCTTCAGCATTTCCTTTGTAACAAAGGGAGATCCCGCGAAAACATTGAAAGGAAACAGAGGATGTAAATCATTTTTAACATAATTCTGAGTCAATATGAAAGCCTAGTGTATGTGTAGGAGTATTTGTTTACTTGTACACACAGCAAAGTCTATGACTCTCGTCATGTGCAGTGTAAATACGTCGCTATTGGGGCTATGATTCTATTCGTAGTTCATGGAATACATACATTTTGTCGGAAATTTCTCTCCATAACCACCGTGCTCTCATATCTCTCTGAACAAAATAAATGCCTACCACTGTCACGAATTACTGTCGATGAAAGAAAGATCATTCAACGTTTCTTATTTGAACGCCTGCATCGTCAACCAAAGACTCACAAATCTGTTTTTAAAAGTATTGCTAGATATCTCAGGTTTTAGACTTCTGCTAGTTAGTTCTCCAGCTGTTGCTGCACTAATCTTTTCATCTCTGCACATGTAGTACATCCAACGTCCTCAGTAATCTACGACACTACCCTTCTCCACCAAAAATACAAACTGAGAAAAATTCAGGTTTCATGCTCGAATAATTGAAATAAAACTCCGAGAGATGCTTAATTTTGCGGAGAATTCGTAACTAATTTTACTTACTTGATGCCTCATCATATGCCTTATGACACATCTGAGTATCTGATAAACTTTTTCGTATAAGGTTATTTTCACAGTCACACTTACTAATACCTCCATATTTAATAACTCATTTGGCCATTCATTTATATTTCTATAAAAACGCAATCAGAAGCTGCCCGTTTCCTGTTCATCAGTTCCATACCACCTGATGACAGATACCAACATTTGCTCAACAAATTTTCTTGGATTAAATTAATCTGCTTTTGCTGCTTTCCTTGCTTTGACGATTTACTGGAATAGTGACTCGAAGATATCGTAATTATTTCGGGTTTTGTAGCGTATTAGATGTGTAACTAAAGAAATGACACTCTTTTCAACTGTTTTGTTCCAATAATTTTACAACTGAATATAATCCCTTTCAGGGTACTTGCCTTTGGAAGCCATACAATGCTGGAGACGATTCTTCCATTGGTCATTACAGTGCTGGAAGTCGGATACTGGAATAACCTTCAGCTGGTCGATTACAGTCATATTAACGTTGTCCAAGACCCCAAAGCTACGTCCCTTGAGGTGTGTCTTCAATCTCCTCACCGGTGATGACATGTCCCAGAAAATATGGATTATATTCAATCGATTGTAAAAAGCCAACGCGCCTTTCTCTCCTGATGTCTTTTTGGTCCTGTGCGAGGTTTCTCGGAACCAGATTTGAGCAGATTTTTCTCATCCCCAATTCCTATGCTTCAATCAATCTGCCTGTCAATCGATGATCTGCACATACAAGATGCCGGACTCAACTGCGAGGTAAATCTTCAGTTGATCGTCTTTCTTCTGCAAATACCTTAAACCTCAGAAGTACATCGGCCCTTGACAGAACACTGGCTCTGACGGCCTGCCTAAGTTTTGCAACAGTTTCCTCTACAGTATGTCCAAATCTGAAGCAAAACCTAATGGCACACCGCTACTCGAAATTCTTGTCACTCGTTGTCAGAACGGGCAAGAAAAACTTTCTTCACTAGAAGAGGATCGCTAGAGACAAGCAACGAGACACTGGTGCGATATGACGTGCACTGATGGCATGTCACATGTTCACTTGCCTCCCCTCCTAGTCAGGCATAACCAGCGTTGCCCAATCAAACACTACGCTCTCAGTCACATTTCTTTATTTATACACATTGTATTGCCCCAAATACAGATGGCTGGAAAACCCTTACTGTGTCTTCAACAACTCTTCACCACTTTCATTTTGGCTTTCTTATTGTTAACCCACTCCGACGAGCGAAGAAGCTGTACTGATTAAGTTGCTGGATTTGTATTGTGGAAGAGCAGGGTTTGAGTCCACGTGTGACTGATCTAACACACGTGTTGTTTAACTAAACACTCGAGACAAATACCTACGCGGTTACTGCAACAAGACGAGGACCCATTCCCTCTACCCTTCTTCCTAGCTAAACATGCAGTTCCGTCTCAGTGGCCTCGGTGGCGATGAGGACTTTATACCTCCTTGCACTAAACTGACTTTTGAAGACAAAATAGCTTATTCGTATTTGTTGGTAAATGGACTGTAACTCCACAATCCTTACCGATCTCTTGCTTCATTGACAGGCTTATGCGATAGCTTTAGGGATGTAACACAGAATATTCAATTACACCAACTTCCCGCCAGCCTTCTTCACTCTTTATAGACGTTTTATTGGAATGTCACACAGAACAGTTGTTTTAAGAGTTTTTAAAAATCTGTTTCTACAAACTAATCCCGGTACGTCAACTTCTGCATCCTATTTGAGTGTTTACCGCACACTCTACACTAGGTTCCTTCCCAGATGTGCACCTGAACCTCGATTTGTGTTTGTCACAAACACAGAGAGTAAGAGCATTTCCTTTAGCAGCATTCCAACAGTTTTTTTCTTGTTAATTAATCATATTACATCTCAGGTTTTCTCTGCATACTAAGGGGACGTCCATATATTAAGTGAGGTACTTTTTTTCTTTTTCCTTTTTCTTTTTTTAATGGACCTCCTGCCCCCTTGGTAAGGTTTGGTCAGATGTGGTGCGACAGCCCTCCTGTCTCTCACGTTACTTTTGCCCTCCAAATTTTTAACAATTCTACTTAATTGAAATGTTCATGTTTTTGCTTCATACTACTAAAATACCTATTACATTGCTCAGAATTAATTTTACAAATAAAACGTTATCCGTTATAAAAACGGATATCCTCGGAATATTCTGACGTTTGGCAGATTTCAGGATAGTTAATTTGATTAAACTCATTATAATGCATCTTAAACGTAGTTATAATTTCACCCCTAATTTCAGAGAAAAAATTTAGTAGCTAAATTTAGAGCTTTTAGCTCGTGATTAAATATATTGTGTTTTAAACGTGCCAGTCGTGAGTAGATTTGGACGGACGACAGGGAGAGACAGACAGTCAGACAAAAAAGTTCCGTAAAAATAGTATTAACCTTTTTGAAGGGTCCCTAAAAAACTGACCTTTTGTTGATGTATTATATACATTACATGTGACTGATTGTACGTTGCTTTGAACCGTGTGATTACGTAACTTTTCAGTCTCTTAAGTAATGTGATCAATAAAGTAATTCTCGTCGGTGAACTTCAGCTTACCTGTCTTCCACAAACGGTTAACCCCACGGTGGCGCGTTTGTTTCGGCTTGTCCGCATGCTGCTTTCCATACGCACTGTAAAAGTTTTGGTAGAGATTCATTTTGAACACAGTAACATAAAGATTATATGCGTTGCAGGATACCACCAGTGACTCCATGACTGGCACGCAGTGACTTCGACTGGCACGGCAGGGAACTCTCCGAATGAAATCTCACTTTTGTTCGGCTCTTGTTTCAAATCATGGAATGCCGGGCATGCACTCATGTGAAGCACGCAGCTCAGAGAGGCCATAAAGATTGTCTATGCTCGGAATTACTTTCCTAAAACAAAATATTAGCCTTTATAATAACGCATATTCTCTGAATTAAAAAGTTGAATTCATATTTTAACTATTGCCCCCTCCCTGGTGTCCTTAAATGAGATTTTTATTTTTACGGACACCCCCCCCCCCCATTTTGAGCTGGACGTCCCCTAAGCATTACCCATAATTAACAGCTATATTTAAGAAATAAAACAGGAATGTAGTAGACGGTGACGAAAAATGTGCTAGAGTAAACAAATAATTGGGTTACACGTATATTTTCCAGTAAGTTCGAATACACTGGGAGTTGTTTATCGCTACTGCCGTTTAGCGCTTCACAACCTCCGTAGTTTATATCTTCCGAATTTTCTTCCCGGTGGTTTATGGAGTCCATAGCTTCCTCGACACCTGTCATTCACCTCCTAGGCCGTCAATTTCGTTTCCCTTTTCCCTGTGGGATCCGCCTCCACACCTATCTTCCGTTATCACCGACCTTCCTAACAGGGTACACTGTAGTAGCGTTCCCTTATCAGAAGCTCCCAATACGTTCCTTATCACTTCCACCACTCTTTCTCGTAATCTGTACTTATTCTAAAATTAATGATCTTTTAGGAACCCCTTATTCGTAACAGGTGAATTCATCACAAAGCTATTTACTGCGAAAGATTTTCATACATTTTCCTCATGAAACTACTCATTCTCAAATTTGATTTATTCTTTCTCTCTTTGTGGAACACTCTGTGTCAAGCTATTAGATGAATGCGTACTGTCTCTCTAGTCAGGCTCAGCAAACTAGTCATGCTTTTTACAGAAATAAGAAATATTAACTAGCAACAACTTATTAAATTCTAGTCGTTTTTATTCCATGCAAATGTTGTTTCTGTTTCAATAAAAAGATCAATACAGCCCGAGAATTCTTTCTTTATGTGTTAAAATTCCTTTCCCCATAGTTCCCAAAGTAGTTGCCTTTTATTATTTTTCACTGCCTTTTGTGAACTGGTTCTTTAATTGCAGAGTTTCCTACATATTTATATGGAACACGCAAAGACAAGCAAAATTTTGAAGTCAAAATGCGGTTACTGATAGTATAAAAATTTTTCGTAAGTAGTTAAAAAAAGAAATTGTCTTAGACTGCAATGAACTGTTCATTTCTAGTACGGTCATCGATTTGGAAGGTTCAAGGTCCATTATCAGATGTAGGTGGCACATACATAGACTCGATGTGTGGTTTGTTCATCTTTGGAACGTGTTTACTTACATCAATTGTCCTTTAGCAAAGTGTGCTGGAGAAATATGTAAGGATGTTCAAATGAAAAGCTCCGAAACATTGTAACAACCAAAACGGTTGAAATTTACATATACCGCTTAGGGATAATGTAGTTTGACATCTAGGGAAACGAATGTGGTGTCGTCACCTCCCGCTAAAAATTCACAGCTGTGCCCTCAGCAGGCAAAGTGATGCTTGCCGCCTTTTTCGACTTCCGAGGTCGGACACTCGTCGAATTCCTCGAGTACTAAAAAGCCATTATCAGTGATGTGTGCTGTGGAACACTCTGTAGCCTACTCAAGTCCATAAAGAGCAAACTACCTGGGTTGATGGCGGAGGGAGTGATTCTGCTTCGCGGTAAGGCGCGTCCACAGGTCTCCAAGGTCACGCAAAGTCTAATGGCCAAGTTCAAGTCGGAGCAGCTTGCGCATCCACATGGTCATGTCGGCCTGCAATTTCCATGTGTTTAGCCGGTCGCTGTGACCGATCGGTTCTAGGCGCTTCAGTCCAGAACCGCGCTGCTACTACGGTCGCAGGTTCGCATCCTGCCTCGGGCATGGATGTGTGTGATGTCCCTTGGTTAGTTAGGATTAATTAGTTCTAAATCTAGGCGACTGATGACCTCGGATGTTAAGTCCCATAGTGTTTAGGGCCATTTGAATCATTTTGCTAAAATGAATCTCTTAGGGAAGCGCCTCAACTTGGACAACGAACGAAGGATACAGTGGTAGATCGGCTCCTGTCACAGCCACAGGAATTCTGGCAACAGGGAACAACCCTTCAGTTCGTGAAACAGTGGATCAATTGTGCGGAGGCCTCTAGTGATTACTTCTGAATCAGGACTTTAATTACGCCCACAGTGTTGTTTCGTACCTTTTCTTCTGAACGCCCTCCAGATATATTGAAGAATCTGCAACCGACCACTGTGAATGTCGCTGCGTGGGTGGTGCCGTGGTCCCTGATTTGAGAGGTAGAGTAGTATTGATGAAGTGGGTGTTGTCCGTCATGCATGCCAAACATACACTGATGAGCCAAAGAGTATAACCACTTATTTTATGGCTTGTTTGAGCATCTTTGGAATGAAATAAACCACTGAATCCTTGTATCAGGGATCCGATAGGTCATTGGTAGCTTTTTGGGGGTATGTCAGTTCATTGGTTTAAAGGCGGGAGAAGGGAACAAACTACGAGGTCATCGGTCCCTTGTTCCTAATAATCCAATTGAGGAGCTACTCGACCGAATAGTAGCGACTACGGTCAAAGCAAACCATTATGACGACCGGGAGAGCGGTGTGCTGACCACATGCCCCTCCTATCAGCATCCCCAACTGAGGATGACACGGCGGTCGAATGGTCCCGATGGGCCACTTGTGGCATGAAGACTGAGTGCATTCCTAGAAGAGTCAATATATTGTCCCTCCTACATATAGCCTTTCTCGCGAAAAGAGTATGAAAGTAAAAAAAAGTTTAGAAAAAGGCGCACCATGAAGAAATTATCCAAATGGGACGGAAATCGGTAGGTGTGATGTACATGTACCGACAAACAAATAATTATAATTTCAGAAAAACTGGGTGATTTATTCCAGAGCTTCACAAATTGAACAAGTCAGTCCGCAGCTCGTGGTCGTGCGGTAGCGTTCTCGCTTCCCACGCCCGGGTTCCCGGGTTCGATTCCCGGCGGGGTCTGGGATTTTCTCTGCCTCGTGATGACTGAGTGTTGTGTGCTGTCCTTAGTTAGGTTTAAGTAATTCTAAGTTCTAGGGGACTGATGACCATAGATGTTAAGTCCCATAGTGCTCAGAGCCATTTGAACCATTTTGAACAAGTCAGTAACGTGTTGTGCCGCCTCTGGACCTTATTGATTGATTGATAGAGTAGTTGCTTGTCCTCCTGAGAGATATTGTGCCAGATTCCGTCCAACAGGCTCGGCGACCTTGCTGGCCTAGGTAAGGTGTAAGCAGCATGAAGGCGAGCAGTAGAAACTCTCGTCATTTGCAGGTGGTCATACTGAAATGTAAGCCTGTGACGTATCGGTGTGTTGTCAGCGTGACGCAGATGATAACGAAAGGGCCTGCTATGAAAAAAATGGCTCCTGGTTGTCTGGCTGTATGGCGGGCGACAACCAGGTTAGTATCGTACCGCTGCTGTCAGGGGCGTTTCTAGACACGTCTTTTGCCTAGATTCTCATTGACTAGAGTAGAATCATCTTCAGCGATGCGTCCCTCTTCGAACTGAGACCTGATGACCAGTGAAGACGTGTGTGGAGACGCCCCAGACAGTGATAGGATACCAACCTGACGCGCCCTCCATATGGCCCGAAAACCACTAGTGATGGTCTGGGGTGTCATTTCTTTTATAGCAGGACACCTTTCGTTGTCATCCACTGAACCCTTACAGCACAGCAACACGTCGAAGATATTCTATGTCCTGTTTTGTTGCCCTTCATGCAAGCATTCCTGGTCTTAAATTTCACCAAGATAATAACCACCTGCACACGGTGAGAGTTTCTACTGTTTGTCATCGTGCTCGCCAGACCCTATCTTGGACAGCGAGGGCGATTTCTCCCCAATTAAGGAGGTCTGAAAGCATTATGGGCAGGACCCTCCAACCAGCTGGGGATTTTGAAGATCTAATGGACCAGTTGGACAGAATTTGCCACTATGTTCCTCAGGAGGACATTCAACAACTCTGGCAATCCACGCCAAATCGAACAACAGCTTGCATAAGGGCCAGGGCCCCAATGCGTTATTGACTAGTGGTTAAGTTCTAATGGTTCAAATGGCTCTAAGCACTATGGGACTTTACATCTGAGGTCATCAGTCCCCTAGACCTAGAACTACTTACACCTAACTAACCTAAGAACATCACACACATCCATGCCCGAGGCAGGATTCGAACCTGCGACCGTAGCAGCAGCGCGGTTCCGGACTGAAGCGCCTAGAACTGCTCGGCCACAGCGGCCGGCTGGCTAAGTTCTTATGATCGCTGCGCGCCTACGTAACATCCTGGCGGCCGAGCCAACAGAGGCCGCTGATCAGTGATCTGTTTTTTTTTTGTTCAGTCATTTTCTCATATAACCATTTTATCTTTCATAGGTAATTTATAGGTTGCTGTAGGCAGTGTATTACGTATACATCATTTTTTACCGTAAATTCGCCATAAAAGTGACAGACCTATTATATTTCCTTTAGATAATTTTACATGGTTAATTGCATTAGTCTTTTATTTTATCACAATTGGTTTCTATAATAGCTATCAAAATTTAAAAGTGTGGTACATGTATTTTACCTTTTCATCATATTATGGTTCTTACGTAAATGAAGAATACATCTAAGCCCACAGTAGCGACATCTATGAAGCATATAGGCAAACATATTTCCGGTAGCTACTGCACTTCAGTATGTTCTGTACAGTAACGCCAGTTGCAAAATGTCTGTGGATGATGTGGCGTATTTTACGCCATATTGTAGTTCTACGTCACTATGCTTTGTTGAGTGTATTTATATGTTTTGACGATGCTATTATGGCTTTATCACATTAGGACATGGTGTAGAACAGGTATGCTTTACCTTATTTTATCTGTACATTTCCCAGTTTGTATGAGAGTAAATCGTGATATGAAATGCTGTGTTGTTTTGAAAGATAGATGCTGTGTTGTTTTGAAAGATAGATGCTGTGTTGTTTTGAAAGATAGATGCTGTGTTGTTTTGAAAGATAGATGCTGTGTTGTTTTGAAAGATAGATGCTGTGTTGTTTTGAAAGATAGATGCTGTGTTGTTTTGAAAGATAGATGCTGTGTTGTTTTGAAAGATAGATGCTGTGTTGTTTTGAAAGATAGATGCTGTGTTGTTTTGAAAGATAGATGCTGTGTTGTTTTGAAAGATAGATGCTGTGTTGTTTTGAAAGATAGATGCTGTGTTGTTTTGAAAGATAGATGCTGTGTTGTTTTGAAAGATAGGCTGCCCTGTAGGTGTATATTTTTATATTGTAGATCTGAAGATGGTCATTACTGACTGAGACCGGTCATCGTCGAAGGACTTCATATTGTGATCAAAGACTGGATAAATTTAAAAAAAATTGACAGTACCTGGATCACTGTTTGTATACGCGACTATGTCGCAGCTGGTGAAATTGACTAGCTTAATTTATGAAGCTCTTTGTCTTGAATACATTATCTAATTTTCTGAAATTGATCACTTGTTTGTCTGTACATACGTCACATCTACCGATTTCCGTCTCATTCGAAAAATTCCTTTGTGGTGCGTTGTCTTTTTGTCTTAGAGTGTATATGTATCAGATAAATCTCATTATGTGGCTAGAAAATTCGAAATAGATCGTGGTATACTAAAACGAAGACCATTTAATTGAAATCTGATGCAGTTAACTATATGACTGGGTTCCCAATAGCACCGCCAACGACGAAAACTTTGGTGTTTTTCTGGGTACTTTTGCGATTGCTAACATTTTAAGAAAACAAACACCATATCATTTTACTTTCGTGAGACAAGGTAAAGAAGTTACAGATATGGTTCTGCAAAGGTGTTAATTTGTAACTGATTTGAGAAATAACTCGGCATGTATTTACAAAAGTTCCCTTTATGTTTCTGTCGGTTGGGAGGCCTAATACCTGAAAAAGGCGATGGGAATGATTTTGTTGATGAAACAATTAAAATAGATTTATTCATTGATCACGCCATCACACATCGTTAAAAATTTTTTTAGTTGTTGCAGGAGACGTATATTGTCACTAGCATTTCCCATGTGTACTATGGCAAGGCTATGGACAATAATACTAGGAGGGAGTGTCGTAATGTAGAAGACATTGGTTGTTGCTAATTTTTCGTGACGATTTACTCCTTTAAATTTTGACTGTAGGTGGTTTTTATCATTAATTGAATTAATACTTTTATTGTTGCTAGTGCACTTGTGACCTTGGAGTGCCTCGTTTTAACAAATCAGTGAAAATTGCTCGTCTCTGTCCCTGAAGTTCATTCACTTGTGTCACTGCCGTTCACTTCCTCGGGTCAAGTCGTTTCTAAATACATTTGCTACACTTCACCCTAGCGTAGGTCGCTGAAGACTCAAAATGTGAAGCAACAGAAGCTAAACTGTGAAATGAAATGGAGAGCAAGACTTAAATACAGCTGTTATGTTGAATGCCCCGGACGAAGGTGAGTGTGTAAGGCGTTCTGGAAAGTGGACAACGATTACGAAGTCACCTGGTAAAGAGCTTGCTGAGATAGATTACTTCAGTCTAAATTTAGAGTATTGGTAACATTACAATCCACGAGTCTTCTCACTCAAATTAAAATATTTCTTTGCAGTTCCTTCTCCAAAATAAATGAAATACACAGTCAAACACATACGTGAGAAAGCTCTTCTTTGGGTCATGTAACACTTGTAAAAAAACAGCTTTTTGTTACAGAATTAGATATTAATGGCCTCCGGAAGTCACTGAAGTGCCCAAATGAGATCTCTTTAGCCAGATAAGAACTCGTAATTTTACATGAACTGTGAACGAATATGAGTAGCAACATCAGATGACTATGAAATATTTAATGACAACATGTGGGAGCGTACATATCATATAACATTGTTCTTATTCTTTCATTTGTAGGGTTGTAACAGAAATCTGAATTAATATTGATCTACGTATTGATGAACACGAATACTCACGCAGCCACCAAAGTGCTGTAACTAACAACTAGCCATAGTGTATGAAAGCGTAACAGCTTTATAGCCTCACGAAGTTAGCACTAGGCTATTCAACTATTTTACGAAGGGATATTTCCTCATCTGCATGTGAAGAAATTGTAATGAGCCTTCAGTAGGACTCGATCTTAAGCCTGTTACTAATATTACTGTGTTAACTGACTACCATTTGGTAGTGAATCAGAAGTCGGAATTAGTTTTCAAGCCGACCAAAGAAAAATTAACGAGAAAATGGTAACATTATGTTTTATGAAAGTTATTAAATGGTTTTACACAGACAGGTGAACTGTAAGCTTTGAAGAAAAACTGAGGAGCTTAATCAACTGTGTAAAGTGAAAACCACTACTAACAATATATAGTAAGTTGCTAAGTGAGCACATGAGCAATAGCATAGTTTTGAATATACCAAATAAACATGCTAAAACATTTTGATTCAGGTTCTTTAGACGCATGACTAATTGACGACGTTATCGTCACAGAAACCAGTAAAAACAAGTTTTAAATACATCCATTCTTTGATATCTTCCAGGATAATATTTTTAGCTTACTCTGTCGACAACGAGTATTTGTTGCTCAAACGTTAGCACATTAATGTATTCAAGTCACGGAAGGATATCCAAAAGGCATTAATTCAGTCGTATGATCTTAGTATAAATACTTTGTTATGTCATTTGACGTCAACTATGTACTTCAGGTGGCGAGTAATAAAAATATTCACAAACACAGTTCTAGAAGGAAAAGTAATCTTCATTACTCTCTAGTGAATCTAACCCTGGTAAAGAAAAGTTCGAATACACAGTTACAAAATTCTTTGACAAACAACAAAGGCCAGTGAAGTATGAGACGGACATCAAATACGTTTTATAATGTAGATTATAGCTGTTCTTCCTAAACAATTACTTGTACATCGTAAGGTAGAATCCTTCGACAGGCGGCCGTGGTGGCCGAGCGGTTCTAGGTGCTTCAGTCGAGAACTGCGCGACTGCTATGGTCACCTCGGGCACGGATGTTTGTGGTGTCCTTAGATTAGTTAGGTTTAACTAGTTCTAAATCTAGGAGACTGATGACCTCAGATGTTAAGTCCCATAGCGCTCAGAGCCAATTTGAACCATTTGAATCCTTCGACAGAAATAAGAAATCAACGAAAACCTTGAAATGACCGGAATATGGTCATATAAATGCTTTTTCAACATGAGGTATTTGAAATCTGAGACGATTTGATTGGTTCCACACCATAAAATTAATCGTTAAAATGATATTCGAAACACGGGACTAAGTAGACAAAGTAAATATTCTCGATTATGTTACAACAATTCTCGTCACCAAAATTAAATTGTTAAATTTTATTGCCGTAATCTTCCTTGAAATCACTCAGATGACGCTTGGAGGAGATTCCGGCTAGTATTCCCAATGTATAGTGTGGATAGGCTATCTTCAATATTACTAGCAAAACAGTTAAATAAAATACAAAATTTTCATGATAACTTAGCACTTAATTTTATTTGTAACTGAATTAATACACTGATAGCTGCTGTCGGCATTGTATTCACTTGTCTAAAACTAAACTAAACTACGTCCGAACAGGCCTTGGAAGTCCCAACGCAACCGACCGGCCGCCGTGTCATCCTCAGCCAACAGGCGTCAGTGGTGCGGATATGGAGGAGCACGTGGTCAGCACACCATTCTCCAGGCCGTATGTCAGTTTACGAGACCGGAGCCGCTACTTCTCAGTCAAGTAGCTCCCAGTTTGCCTCACAAGGGCTGAGTGCACCCCGCTTTTAACAGCGCTCGGCAGACCGGATGGTCACCCATTCAAGTGTTAGCCCAGCCCCATAGCGCTGAGCTTCGGTGGTCTGAAGGGAACCGGTGTTATCACTGCGGCAAGGCCGTTGGCATTCACTTGTCTAGTTATATCTTTCGAGCGCTGGAAACGTAGACAGTGGGAAGTCTAGAGAAAAAAGAAACTGGAAGCATTTGAACTGTGATAAACACACATTCACGAGCCTAACGCTGTGACAGCTGCCCACGAAGAGTCTGAATGCGGAAGGGGGCGTTGCGCGCACATGACTGGGTAACGTGAACATTATTGCGGACCGCCTGCATCCTTTCATGCTTGATGTCTTCCCCGAAGCCGATGGCTTCTTAAAACACAGTAACTGCCCGTTTCACAGGGCCAGAATTGTCATACTGTGGTTTTAGGACCATGATAGTGAGCTCATGTTGTTGTCGTGGCCACCAGATTTGTGTGACCAGAATCCGATACAACTCATCTGGGACGCTATCGGCGGCCAGCTGGGCGGCCACAAACCACAGGACCGTAAATTACGGGAATTGTGTGACCTGTGCCTAGGCATCTGGTACTACGTACAACGGAAACTGATCGACTCGTCGAATCGATGCCGCACTGAATCACGGCTGTACATTGTTTGAAAGGTGGAACAACACGCCATTAAAGAAGTGCTCATAAAGTTTTGGATCATCGTTCCATAAACTGTGGACGCATTGGACATCTATCTATATCTATACGATTACTCTGCGATTCACAATTAAGTGCATGGCAGAGGGTTCATCGAACCACCTTCAAGCTATTTCTCTATGGTTCCACTCTCTAACAGCGCGTTGGAAAAACGGGCTCTTAAATCTTTCTGCGCGAGCTCTGATTTCTCTTATTTTATCATGATGATCATTTCTCGCTATATAGGTGGGAACGAAAAGAATACACTCCTGGAAATTGAAATAAGAACACCGTGAATTCATTGTCCCAGGAAGAGGAAACTTTATTGACACATTCCTGGGGTCAGATACATCACATGATCACACTGACAGAACCACAGGCACATAGACACAGGCCACAGAGCATGCACAATGTCGGCACTAGTACAGTGTATATCCACCTTTCGCAGCAATGCAGGCTGCTATTCTCCCATGGAGACGATCGTAGAGATGCTGGATGCAGTCCTGCGGAACGGCTTGCCATGCCATTTCCACCTGGCGCCTCAGTTGGACCAGCGTTCGTGCTGGACGTGCAGACCGCGTGAGACGACGCTTCATCCAGTCCCAAACATGCTCAATGGGGGACAGATCCGGAGATCTTGCTGGCCAGGGTAGTTGACTTACACCTTCTAGAGCACGTTGGGTGGCACGGGATACATGCGGACGTGCATTGTCCTGTTGGAACAGCAAGTTCCCTTGCCGGTCTAGGAATGGTAGAACGATGGGTTCGATGACGGTTTGGATGTTCCGTGCACTATTCAGTGTCCCCTCGACGATCACCAGTGGTGTACGGCCAGTGTAGGAGATCGCTCCCCACACCATGATGCCGGGTGTTGGCCCTGTGTGCCTCGGTCGTATGCAGTCCTGATTGTGGCGCTCACCTGCACGGCGCCAAACACGCATACGACCATCATTGGCACCAAGGCAGAAGCGACTCTCATCGCTGAAGACGACACGTCTCCATTCGTCCCTCCATTCACGCCTGTCGCGACGCCACTGGAGGCGGGCTGCACGATGTTGGGGCGTGAGCGGAAGACGGCCTAACGGTGTGCGGGACCGTAGCCCAGCTTCATGGAGACGGTTGCGAATGGACCTCGCCGATACCCCAGGAGCAACAGTGTCCCTAATTTGCTGGGAAGTGGCGGTGCGGTCCCCTACGGCACTGCGTAGGATCCTACGGTCTTGGCGTGCATCCGTGCGTCGCTGCGGTCCGGTCCCAGGTCGACGGGCACGTGCACCTTCCGCCGACCACTGGCGACAACATCGATGTACTGTGGAGACCTCACGCCCCACGTGTTGAGCAATTGGGCGGTACGTCCACCCGGCCTCCCGCATGCCCACTATACGCCCTCGCTCAAAGTCCGTCAACTGCACATACGGTTCACGTCCACGCTGTCGCGGCATGCTACCAGTGTTAAAGACTGCGATGGAGCTCCGTATGCCACGGCAAACTGGCTGACACTGACGGCGGCGGTGCACAAATGCTGCGCAGCTAGCGCCATTCGATGGCCAACACCGCGGTTCCTGGTGTGTCCGCTGTGCCGTGCGTGTGATCATTGCTTGCACAGCCCTCTCGCAGTGTCCGGAGCAAGTATGGTGGGTCTGACACACCGGTGTCAATGTGTTCTTTTTTCCATTTCCAGGAGTGTATTTTCGCATTCGGGGGAGAAAGTTTGTGACTGAAATTTCACAACAAGATTCTGCCGCAACGAAAAAGCCTTTGTTTTAATGACTGCCACCCTAATTGACGCATGTCTGTTGCACTCTCTTCCCTATTTTGCGATAATACAGATCAAGCTGCCCTTCTACCCTTCTTTGAACTTTTTCGATGTCCTCCGTCAGTCCCGCTTGATGCAGATCCCACACTGCACAGCAATACCCCAGAAGAGGGCGGACAAGTGTGGTGTACGCAGTCTCTTTAGTCGATATGTTGCATTTTACATGTATTCTACCAATAAACCGCAAAGTTTGGTTTGCTTTACCCACAACAGTACGTGATCGTTCCAATTGCAGTTATTCGTAATTGTAACCTCTAACTATTAGCTGAATTTACAGCCTATAGGTTTGTGTGATTTATCGTGAGACCGAAATTCAGTGTACTTTTTTAGCACTCATGTAGATAACTTGACATTTTTCATTATTTAGAGTCAGTTTCCACTGTTTACACCATACAGATGTCTAAATCATTTTGCAGTTGTTTTGATCATCTGATGACTTTACAAGACGGTAAATGATAGCATCATCTGCAAACAACGTAACAGGGCTGCTCAAATGGTCTCCTACGTCGTTTATGTAGATCAGGAGCAGCAAACGGCGTACAACCGTTGCTTGTGGAACGCCAGATATTACTTCTGTTTTACTCGATGACTTTCCGTCAATTACTACGAATTGTGATCCCTGATAGGAACTCACGAATCCATTCGCACAAACTGAGACTATACTTCATAGGCACGCAATTTGATTAGAATACGCTTGTGAGGAATAGTGTCGAAAGTCTTCTGGAAATCAAAAAATACGGAATCAATTTGACAACCCCTGTCGATACCACTCATTAGTTCATGATAGTAGAGAGCTAGCTGTGTATCACAAAGACTATTTTTTCTGAACCCGTGCTGATTATTAGTCAATAAATCGTTTCCTTATAGATAATTCATTATGTTCGAACACAGATTATGTTCTAAAATCCTACAGCAAATCGACGTCAGTGATGTGGCTCTGTAATTCAGCCGATTGCTCCTGTTTCCTTTCTTGGGTATTGGTGTGACTTGTGCAACTTTCCAGGTACAGATCTTTCAATGAGCGAGCTCCTGTATATCATTGTTACATACGGAGCTATTGTATCAGGATACTCTGAAAGGAACCTAACTGCCTTTATTAAGTGATTTAAGATGCTTCACTACTCCGAGGGTATCTACTTCTAAGTTACTCATGTAGCTAGTTGTTCTAGATTCGAATTCTGGAATATTTACTGCGTCCTCTTTGGTGAACGAGTTTCGGAAAACCGTGTTCAGTATCTCTGCTTCAGTGGCACTGTCATCAGTGACATAACCATTATGTAGTGACGGACTACTAAAAGGAAAAGGTGAGGAAAAATCTGTGGAAGACAGTTACTAGGTACATTAGTGGTGCACCTGCCATGACAAAGAGTTGGCCTGATGCTGGGAGCAGTAGCGGGGAATAATAGTGATCGCACCCGAAGATTAGGATATGCGAAGCATATTATAGGGATTTTGGGTTTAACGGTTACGTAGAGATGAAAAGATTACGGAAAAGGAGGGGTAGTGCATGCGAGCATCAAACCGGTCAAAACTCTGACGACTTGGAAGAAGTTTGCCTTAATTTTTGTTAAACCTTTTTATTACAATCATATCCTGCAGGTTCTATGATCTGCAAGCATCCGCATTTATGTTAGTTTATTCTGTAGCCTCATTGAAGGATATCAAAATGGTACTCATGTATGACGTGCGTAGTATGACGAGGGCGGGGAGAAGGGGGAGAGTTGGAGTGGGGTGCTTAGTAGCCGATGATAACAAACCTTAAACGCAAATGAGTTTGTTTTCAGAATTCAATTGGTGTCTGGTGATATTAGGAAGCAGGCGCATCTGTGCTACCAGCCGAACTCCGCGGTGTTGCATGTTGCCTACACGACAAACTGCAGGGTGTGCCTGTGTACTGACGCTGGGAGCAGTTATCAAGTGGGTATAGTTGCAACGTCAACCACAAACGCCGTTACCCCTGTCGCAACGTGACTTACTGCCTGTTTCTCACCTTGAAGACAAGGCAGAAATCAGATGATGGCTTTAAGGAAGTAGTCTGCAATTTATCATAAGTACTGAAACGGCTCTGGAGGATTCTTCCAGAATTGTACAACATGTTCAACGGAAGACGGATATAAGTACATATACTATCTTTTTGCACATGTTAACACTAAGCATTATCGCAATCCTTGGTGAAAGCACGCTATACACAATCCAGTGTTCTGTTTCCTGAAGGTGAGAGCCACAACACAGACGCACCTTATCGGCAGATGACTACAGGATAAGGTAAGACATTAGTGAATGATAGGAAAGTGCTGCAAATTTCGCGGAGAATTTTGTAGCAGAGCTGCAGACGGTTGAGCGAAGAAGGCGGAGAAATGGTCAACATTGTGCTACAAGCAGTTCAAGCAATTGCCGATCAACATTAGTTCAACGTGTGACTGCTGTCTAGTGACTTACCTGGAACTTCAAGTTAGGTTCTCTAGACTGCTGGGTCTAAGAAGCTTGTGTTTTGGAAACTCATCTTGAAGGT